>NC_088986.1:10655000-11880250 GCF_963932015.1 Anas acuta | reverse complement strand
GAAATCCTAGTGCTGCTTGGTACACCTGAGCACAGACATGAAGCATTTGTGATAGCTCATCTTACGGTGCAGTGGTTGGGGGACGCACCTAACACTCTTTGCCGTGCTGCAATTTATAGGTGGCAGGGTCTTTACATCCTCTGGGTCAAAGAAATGCTTGCAAATGTTTTTATTAAACTTTCTGGGTAGTTTTTATCTTTCTTTGTGTGTTTCTCTAGCCTAGATACTCTGGAAACAGAATTTTTCCCTCCCGCATGCCACTTTGAATCTGTATGTTTGTGCATGTAGTGAATATGCCCATACATATATATACCAAGAATATATATAAATTGCCATCTAATAGCTCCAAGCCTTCAGCAACGCTTGCACATACAGAGCGACTTACTTGTATAACAGGGAACATGTGCTGTTCATACAGTAGGTCATGCCAGAGTTTAGCATTTAACAGCACGAGTGGAATGGGTTTATATTATGTTCACATTTTAAAAATAAAAAGTGTACAGGAAATCACTTGGTTTCTGATCAGAATCTGAGCTCCCTGCTGTTTTAATTCACATAGCGAACAGTCATCAATAAATAATCATGCACAGCTTCTACATCCCACTGTGAAATTTTGTTTTTGTTTTAAGTACTAGACGTACTGAGTTGGGATCTGCAGTTCCAGACCAGTCTTTCAGGAATTCTGATCCATGATTCAGATGAAAGCGTGAGGGCAAGGGCACGGGCACATGGAGGGGAACTGTTCCTCATCACATACCTTGCAGGGCTGTGGGTTGTTTTAATAGAGATTGTGCAGAAAAACAGGAGGTGTGTTCAAGGCAATATGTTTCACAATAAAAGGACAAAAAGTGGAAAGAAAAAAGCTATACAGATGACAGAGTTACAAACAATGAGGCAGAAAATCAAAGAGGAAAAATGTGGAAAATACCAGTAAAGTAATGATAGATAAAATATATATATGTGAAGGAAGGAAAAAAGAATATTTCAAAGAAAGCAAGAAATATGCTGAATGGAAACAAGTATCCTATTAAAGAGAAATATGAACAAGGAGGAGTTTGGATCGAAGTACAGTGACAGCATGACAGCCCATGATCTGAGTCAGCTAATCCAAATGGAAGAGTCCAAGATGGGCAAAAAGAGAAGGAGCCACAGAAGCTGAAACACCTCAGAAACTGCTTGGGATCAGGCCTCATGGATGATATGTGTCTGAGTATGTACTGAGCTCTCCTAGCACCCAAAGACTCAGCCAGCAGCCAGGCGCTGAGCACCACCACCCAAGCAGGTACACTGCGGCTCACAAGTTCAATCCACCACTTAGCTTACCAGAACAGAAAATTAAACATTGCTTCTGCAAAGACACAAGGCTGTTGGAAGCAGCACCTTCAAGGGTGTGATCCTCTATGTGGACTCACCAGATAACTCAGGTGGCCTCTGTCCTCGCCCTCTGCTGCACCACTCCTACCCCATCGGCCCTGAGTTGCCTTGGCCTTCCCATGGCTCATGGGTGAGAGTCACAGGGAACATGGGGAAGAGATGGAAGCCCACAGCCCCTTCATCTCAACTGAAAGGCTCCTCTGAGCCTTTGGCAGGAAGGCCAGGCTGCTGTGACCTCCTGGCAGTGGTGAGGCTGCCAGCTGCTTCTGTGGTTCTCCTCACTCCTCTTCTGTCCCCTTTACTTCCCAGTCAGGTTTAAAGCATTTGCTGAGTATACAGGGGACAGGGACACTGGGCAGTGGAGGAACAGCAGAAGGCCAAGCATTAATTCATTCATTCATTGAATAAATAGAGAAATCAAACCATTTGTTGCTGAAATGTAGGCAATTAACAAACTAATTAAATATCACACTGTTAGACCAAAGACATTTTCTATTGATGTCATGAGGAATAATACCTAGAAAAAATCAATGTAATTATATTTCAATGCCTAATTCATAACTATTTTACTCATATCTCTTAATTATGCTTTGCAATGAAATGGATTAGATAATGTAATTCCCATCTCCATGAGTTTGGCATTTAAAGGTAATGTTCAACCATGTCATTATGCTTAGAAAATATTGAAAGTATTGAAAAATGGAGGAGCAACCTCACTGCATCTTGAAAAATCAGTGTAGTCAGCTCTGGGTGTGCAAACACTAAAATGTCTTAATTCTAATCAACGCTCCTGCCCCTAAGATCATTTGGGAGCTCTAGCCATGCGCTCCTAAGCTAAGCACCTCTAAATTTAATCTCAACATCCCAACATCCAAAATAAGAAGCTTCTCTATTCATGTCAAAGCATTGTTTTTCTGTTCGTTCTTGCATGTTCTGTCTCTGTAGATAACAGAAAAAGAACTTGCTGAAGTGACCAAGCCAACATTAAAACAAAATTACCATAGATGATAACGCACCCAGTTAACATTTCTCATTCACCTAAAGAGAGAAGGTATTCTACTGCCTGACCCAATGTCAGGCTACCTTCATTTTTGTAACATGTCGAACCCAAATGACCTAAAATGATTTTTTATTTCTGTTCAATGTAGCCACGTTGCATGTAACTACCTCCGGTAAGTAAATTTCAAAAACATTCAAAATCTCAACCTCTGTGAAGATCGTCTTCCACTAGATAAAAAAGAACTTGTTAACTATTGGTTTAAAAATAGTCATATTTCCAAGTGCAGACAGAGTGGACACAAACTTTACTGAAACATCCAAATCCATAAATCCATGCAAAATATTCTCTTTACAGGAAATGCAAAAGTATTTTTAAACATAATTAGATATAATCTTCCCTGTTTTCATTAGCTATTAACATTATGTAAAGATAAACTAAAGCATAATGACTCTTTTCATTATCACATAATTGTTACTTTAATGGTTACATTATGAGCAATACGATACCACACATATTTCCACCTTTCACATTAGTAGGCTATTATTTTGAAACTTTCTATTACAATCCACCCACAGAGACCAGAGTATTAATGCCACCATTTCAGTATAATGATGACCATGGGTTTGAAATCAATATGAGAGCCTTGGGAAAAATGTAAAGCAATAATGAAGAAAATATTTATATCATATGCCAGTCTTAGCCCTGGTACACAGACAAAAGGAAAACTTTAAATTAAACATGCAGAACTGCTCTTGCTAATGCTACCTTTAAACCGGTCAAATACTTACAAAAGTGGAGGTTATTATTTCAAAAACTGAAGGAAACCCTTAAGTGATCCAGAATTAAAAGTTTAAAGTGAAACTGGAATAAGCTTATCTTAGCCATATCATCCCCAGGTACCATCCCACACCCTATCCAGAAATATTGCCTAAAATTCTGTTTCCCACTGGTAAACAACGAACTGCCCGTAGTTATTCATTCATTCATTCATCGCCTTTCTCCTAACTAGGCAAAGCAGTATAGCTTGGCAGGAAGCCACTGATGCTTAGGCAGGTCGAGGCAGTACATAACACCTGAGGATATCCTATACAAAGCTAGATGAAGTTCCGTATCTGCAAGGCACTCCATGAGTGAGACCCAAAATACCTCCAGGAGTGAGAATGCTCTGGGGTGCCACTGCAGCTAATATTGCCTGCAGGATCCGTACAGTGGGGCTGAAATCCAGCTCCCTTGAACAGTGTGCATTCTTGGAAGAACAGGTAAAGGCAATTTAAGACCATCAAATAAGCCCGGAGGAGTTAAGGACCACTGCTTTCTTCTACTCCAAATACAAACCATATTTCATCAGTGTCATCACTAATATAAAACTGTAGCAGCCCACACGGAGAGCAAAAAAAAATCTCTGAGCTCCAATAAAGCCACAATTCTCCCTTGATGAAACAAAAAGCCACGTATGATGAATGCTAGTCACATTTGTCAGTGCTTTGGAGGAAGATGTGGAGATGATGCTGAGAGATATGGACACAGGATAGGAAAGCTTATACTTGAACAAATTGAAGCTAAATTCTTCTTTTAGAGGAACACACTTCACAAATACTCTTCAGATTATTTTCTTTCCTTAATATTTTGATTGACTGTAAAATGTCAAGAGACTACTGCTAATTTCACGTGGAAGGAAGTGCCAGAACATTACCCTGTTTGGCTGAAAACAGGTTACACAGCAGCAGAAACTGGTTCTCTTGTGTGGTTCCAGACCATCCCAACCCACAATTAGCAGTGTAGGAGACAGGAAAGCCATCACAGTAAATATACAAAATACAAAGATCCCCATAGGCATGAATTTCCACATAGCAATAGTGCCTGCTTTCCCCCAGTGTCCTTTTCTCAGGGAAATCAAGTTGTACAAAGGGGATAAATATTCATTGCCTAACAGAGACATTTTGAGGCTTAAGTGATATCTGCAATATATGAGGAAATGCTATCATGGAAAATGTTTGGGATGTTCTTCAGTGACAGGAGCACCAGTGTCTCTAATGAATGTACTTCAAGGAAAGCTCAGAAGCAACATATGGAGAGACAACTGAACTCAGAGCGCTTATTTCTGACACTTTGTTTTTATTGTTAAGATAAAAGCACACTGTTCGTTTCTTAGGATTTCATCTGCTGTTGCTTCCTTTCCATTCTCTGTGTCTTATTCTACACAAATGACATAATCTGCAGCGAGTTTTAAAGTTTTGCAGCAGATGCTGGGCTTTGGAAGTTTTAATGAGTCGACGCAGAGATTGCATTGCGCTGCTCAGGTTTCTCTGCTGTAGCAGCACGAACAGAGCAGAGATGTGCTAGCTGGGCTGACTGACTTTTAAAAAGAAAAAAAAAAGAAGAAATGGAAGTCTTCAAAGATCGGGCTCGTGTAAGAACAGCAAACTTGCAAAGAACAAATATGGGCAATTAGAAACATTTTCTGCTACTGTAGTTGCGTGTTTATTGCGCCCTGGGCAGGGCAGCTCAGGCTGGGAGAGGAGCGGTGCCAGGCATGCAGTGCCCCCTGCTCTGACTGCTGCAATAAGCCAGGGCTGCTAACAAAATGCTGCAAGTAGAATGGCTGAATCTTCGATGCCTGAATCAGAAAGTATTCCCTTTCACACCCGAACTGCGTTACATGCTGATTAGCATTCAAGACATCAGACAAACTCTTTGAGGGCACTCCTCAAGATTCATAATAAATCCCCAAGTTGTAGCTATGTTTTTCCAAACTGAGTAAAATTGTACATGCTGCTCTTGTGCATGTTATTCTTTAAATGCACAGCTGCCTTACCATTAAAGGCTCAGAGAACCCAAGCATTACAGGACCTGTATGGGGTGTACCAGCGATTGTTTTCATAACGCAGGTTGCTGCATAACCCACCAGCACAGCAAGCTCCCCCAGAAGCATGGCTGTAAATCCCGAGTCACCCTCGAAGATGTGCACTATAAAGCCACGTGCATATGTACGGATTTGTAGAGTTCCAAATCGCAGACTGATTTTGTCTATGGGATCCATGATCACTGACACATAAACAAACATTGCAGAACATCTGCTTTGTTTACGTATGGGTAAAAATACATATTGAAGCTCTGCATGAGCTAGTTTACACAACTTCCAAATGAACTTAATGAGACAACGTTTCACAATTTTCACAGTTTTCCTCCCACCTATGTGTATAAGATCTCACATCTGAGACGTGAGTTCTTACAGATTAAGTTTTCAGTGCAGTGTTTGTTTCCTAATCCTTCTATATTTTTAAGGCAAAATATCCCAGTAGTAGTTCTGGCTAAACTGTTTCCACTTTTAACCAGTTTCTCTTCGGTTGTGTTGCCTACCTGTTCAAAGTTTAAGAACACAATATTTCCTATATCACATTCACTGAGAGATTTGAAGTTAGTATTGGGTCACTTTTATTCTCATAGACCCTTTCTTATGAAATTCTGCTCTTGTAAACTTTATTAGCTAGCAGGTGGATGGACATACAGAAACCCTTCTCTATCTGAAGCAACAAATTACCGTAGTGTTTTATTGCCTGCCTCTGAAAGTTGCTATCCTCACTTGAGCAGCAACTCTGTAACACAAAATCTCCCAGTGCATCGCATGCGGTTTGATTGCAGTATCTTTTATATTGCTAAACACTGCAAATATGACCCAGTGTACCTTAGGGAACTTCCATTAGAAAACCCAGAGTTATCAGTAACCAACACATATCACACTAAAGGAATAGCAGCATCGCATTATTTCCTCATCTATTTAATATATCTTAGAAAAGCATTGCTATATGACAAGCAGTGATAAGCATAGACTTCAGCGGAACTCACCCTGTTTTAAAGACAATTATTTCAACTGGCAGCAAGGTTGAGTTAAAAAAATAGATTAAATTCTTGATTTTTTTTAGAATTGTTTTGTTCTTTTAAAATTTTAAACTCTTTTAGAAAAATCAAGGTCTAGTTTAAACACTGTGCTCAGAAAAAACAAAAATGCTGCGATGGAAAATGATCCAGTGAAGCCTCTTCAGTGAAAATCTGTGCCTCTACTTTTTTCCTCCAAATCTTCTGCCTTTACAACCATAAAATACCTTCAGCACCAAAAGTAAAACAAGAACCACTAGGGCCCACAGTGCTACCAGGATTGCTAGCATGTGTCATTGCCTTGTCTTACCCTTCAAATGTAAACGTTCATGGGATGTGAGAAAAGTCCAGGAAGAATCTCATCTATATGCGCAATCACAGTGTTGCTCACGAGAGATAAAACAATGCAATCATGGCCATAAAAGCTGTAGAACATTTAAAGGACAAGATGGAGAAGGTGTGCATGTAATTAGGACAGAATCAAGCTCTGTACAAAGATTTAACATCCGGCTTATCAGGAGCAGATTTGGTAGCATCTAAAGAAGATGCAATAAATGAAAAGAATGAAATGTTGGATTAATTCAAAGAATATGCAGAAACACGTGAAGGCAAAGTTGATTCTGGTTAGGTATTTTTTCACTTACATGATTTAGGTGAAAATAAATAACTCCATGGCTAAAGTCAGCAATCACCACAGAATCAACAGGTCTCTAAACCCACACAAATGCAGCCACATATTTCCACAAAATAATAACTAATACTGATAATTTTTTAAATAAAACTTCATTCTACTACATAGTTACTATAATGTAGTGGGAGCTGTGTTTCTTAGCAAAAGTGTCAGTGCTTCGTACAGCATTTACTGACATGTTAATACAAAACAGACTTCTATTGAGTTCTATCTGCCTAATAGAGAAGAATGTTCATCTTAATTAGGAAAATCTTTACAAAGAAACATAAATGCAGATACTAATGGGCTGCAGGGAATAAATCTAGGACACTCCGGAACAACTGGTGTTTTACCAGGGAATAGAAGAGTGAATGCAGTGAGTGTAAACCCCAAAACAGTTGTTACAAGTCCAATGATTGACCACAAATAGCAATAGAGTTTGAGATTTTAAGTGTTTTATAATGAAAAATCTATTTATTTCATTAAGGTTTCATGCTGTAGACCCTTGTTTTTTCAGGTAATAAAGCAGTCTTAGCTGACAATGAAACTATTTAAGCCCTCTTTGAATTAAGATGGACAAATCCATTAACGTTTTTTGAAGGGATTACTTTATAAAAAGAGAGAGTGGAAGTGCCAAGCACTGGTTTGAGAAAGATCTACAGTCAAGCACTTGAAAAATGGTCACTATATAAAACACAAGTTTGAGGGTTTGCTCTGATGCTCTCAGGCAATGGAGAACTTTCTCTGATTTTATCAGTATAACAGCAGAGGCTACATCATCATGACAAAGACTACAAAAAAATATAAACTACATTTTGTCCTTAAAATGTTTAAACAAGCTAATGTTCCATAGCTCTGTTCATTTTCCTTTCAAAGCAAAATGAACTTTCCCTCATCTTCCAGAGTTTTAGACAAAGCGTGTTAATATAAAGCATGGATGAGAAGCACTGCCCAAGTCTCAAGATCTAACTTTGATCCAAGTTCAGTGTTACTGTTCCCAACTTCCCAATGAAAAACTGCTTTCTGCAAATGTTATTTAACACTGGCTAAGATTTTATATTTTCTCTGAATGGCCCTGATATGGAAAGTAGTATGTCTATGTAAGCAAGTGCAAAAATTAAAATAGCATTACTGTATTATTTTATTCAAGCCAATATCCAGAAATACAGCATAAAACTCCGGTGATCTGGCCACTGACAGCTTTGCTATCTCAATTCACAGAGAACATCACCAAAGTATAGAAGTTGCAGCTACCTGAGGCTCAGAGAATGTAATTTCATTTATTCATTTCAGTGACATTTTTACTAGACTACAGTTTGGCATAGATTAGTCAGACACATCAAAAACCACATATTAACTGAGGTGAAGCTGTGATGACTGCAGTTGTCTAACAGTGTCAATTTGAATTTCAGATGAATATAATTTGTTAGCTCTAAATGACAGAGATATAATATAGATCTCATATATCACCAAAGTAATAAATAATTAGTGTGCAGAACTGCGTAAAATAGCAGGTTGAGCACACCTCCAAATTTTGAATCTTTATGTAGAAGTCAGTGATCAGGATGATCCATCTTTCCGCCTCAGATGATAAACCAGCTTTCTCACAACCCAACATGTAGCACCAAGTGGCACAGCGGGAACCGAGAGCTTCTGGAGGAGAAGCACAGCAGCAATTTCATTTCCTCAGAACTGTCCAAGATATTAACAAAAAGCCTTCAGAAAGAGCAATCTGATTGCGAACATGGCTCACTGGACCTATCTCCTGTAGACATGCTTGTATAGATAATAATCTCAATAAAATGTTGTATTGAACTGAATTGTTTGGGAGTGGGATGGGTGTTGTTAGAGGTAAGAGCACATGGCAATTGTCTAGCCAACTGGCTGGCTTTCAGCACATTACCTCAGGTCTCTTAATGGGATTTTTTGAGGATCAGAATACATCTCCTGGGCAAAGCTTATCAGGCTCTTTGCAGGTAGTTATTTATAAGAAATGTTACCACAGATGCCAGGTGAAACTGTGCAGGGAGCGGTGTCAGCACACGCGTTAGTGGCTGTCTGCTGAGGCTCACCGTCCTCCACAGGCAGCGGCAGAGCAGCGGCCCAATCACACCACCGGCCTGAGAGGGGACGTGGAGCCCTGCCATCAGAGGCACTGCTCGGATGCACTGTGCTGAGAGGTGAGCCTGATATGTTTGTAGAATAAACACAAATGGAATCTGGAATCTGGATGACATTACAGCGTCTCACCAATATTAGCACAAATTTATTTTATCATTGCCTTTTGAAAGTGACTTTTAACGCAGACTGTTTTCTAAATGATCCTTAAAAGACACTCCCTTCTTCCTCATCACCTTCACCTAAGGCAATAGCATCCAGTAGCACTGATCTATTTGCTGCTAGTTTTCATTAATTTTACCCTCCCTAAGGGTGGTGCAGCTTTGGTGCCAGCTAATTAAAACCTATTTAGGGCTGTTCAGTGCACTTTATCAGACCAGAATTAGCTCTGCTGCTTTAATGAAGACTACAGTTTTCTCTGTTATTACCAATTAAATGTTGTTATATCATCTTGCATTATATTTCTAACACATGGCAAAGTTAAAGATGTCTTTAGAACCACCTACCTGGATATATACAAAGATGCCACATTGAGTGATTGCCTCATGTTTCCTTACATTCTTTCACTTGACTCAATACATGTCATATACCCAAACATCAGTGAAATACTGGGAGAAGCTGCCAGGTTTATGCTCCCTCTAGGGAAGCACCAAGTAAAATGCATTAATGAAAAATTGTCAATGTCTGGTAATGAATATTATTTATGTACAACAATTATTCAAAGTGGATAAGCATTCACCGCCTTGAACTCATTGCTTTACTAATGAAGACTCTCAGAAAGAACATATGTCCCCCAGATTCATAACACTGCGTGCAAGGTTAATTCACCAGCACGGATAACCCGTATCTCAGTATATTCTGTACTGTTGTAGAATATAAAAAATGCTTCATTCTGAGTTAAATCAACTTGTCTGCTGGAACTTCTTTAGGGACAATTCTTGCTTCTTCCATGAACCTGTAATAAATTACCTGTCAATAGCAAAGCTGTGGGGTTTGAACCTGCACTCACGGAAGTCAGAGATAAAGCTCCCGTGTCAGCAGGAGTGCAGGACCAGAGTTTTTTTTTCAGTAGAGAAGTGACTGCAGCACACACCTGTTAGCTGCTTCTGAAAATATCCTTTAAAACTTGAGCACTACTGAAACTACTTGTAAGTCCCACTAATTACCTGAAAAGATAGTACACCAAAGAGTAGAAATAGAAAACTCATTAAAGGCTTGACAGACTAGAAATCTGTCGTAATTTTACTATGCCTTAGTAGCATACACTGTACATAAGGACAGTATTTTAGGATTAAACTAAAATAGACGTGATTACAATCCACTCGGTACATTTTAGAATATGAGTTGAACTTGGTTTCCTTCCAGAATTTTTGCTGGGAACATGTTGAAGCAGACCTCTGTTCAAACTAATACTGCGAGCTAGAGTTGATGTTTCTCTGAGGAACAGAAGGAATATTTGGCTGAGGAACTTGATTCTGTCTCAGTATCATAATAGTCTGGCACAATGTGTGAAACTATTTTCATCACCCCCAAATCTCCTGTGCTGTGCCTTTATTGCTTCCACAACTGGCGTATACCTCTAAGAGCATCATGACCCTCCCCAGAAATAGCGGAAGGGCCCTGTGAATTGAAGATGTTGCAGAAAATGAAACAGCTTCCAACCAGAGGTCCCTTCATTAGCAGGGAAATGCAGGATGTTTTCTAGTGGTACAGAAGATGTTGGCTGGTGACACATTGGTTGTTCCTCTTGTTTTGGGCTTACAAGTGCATAAATGATGCCACTTAGCATTTGATGTGGAAAAGTAGGGCTAAAAATGAAAGTAACAGTAGATACAAGGATATTATCTGATCACCACTGTGAGAAGTGTGTTTTTTTCACAGTGTTAAAGGGAAGCACTCACATACACAATGTGATGTGGATCATGAGGCAGTCTATGTACAGTTTGCCCCTGTCCACAATGTGAAACTTCTAGTTTCAGAAAGAAATCGGGGCACTGACATCAGGCTACTCAAGAACTTTGTTCATAAGCACTGGGAGGAGAGAAGTTCAATCTGTCTTTGACATGGAAAGAAGCATTTGTATCGTGTTAATTGGGTAATAATAAAACCTTGTGATGTGTTAATTTGTTGAAGAGGAATGCATTAGGCTGGAGCTGAGGATACTTTGACATTGGATGATGAGATTTTTGATAGGCTATAGTAGGTACCCATTACACTGGGCTCGTCTCAAAATAAGATTGTAATGAAGTACTGTAAAGTCACTGCCACCTGACAGACTATTAATATGGAAGAGTCATAAATATAAACAAATTTATGTTTATGCAATAATGTATCCACGATCATATTTAGCTTAATTAACAGGTAAACTGGATGGCTTGGATTATTAAAGAGGGGTTTGAAGAATGGATCTTGTGTGTTTTCTCTATTAGCCTCTGTTCATACATAAGCTTTTTCAGCTAAACCCAAGAAGTCATGACAACCTTGACACCTTTATGGGGTATAGGAGCCCCCACCAACTCCTGAATGACAGCAGCCACATGTGCGTGTGGTGAGAGCTGAGGGAGAAATTCTTCCCCACATTTCAATGCTTTTTTAAAAAGGCAAAATCAAGTCTAATCAAGTTTGGACAGTTTCATAACAAAGGGAATCAAGAAGGTCTGAGAGAACAAGCTCTTTTACTGCAACAGCTAAGTCAAAAGTTTAGACTAAGTTAAACTATTTGAGAATATCTGTATTGTTAATTTGGTCAGAATAGCTACAGTCCTGCACAACTGCAAATTCATGATGTGCAAATTAAAAGACAAATATTGAGGCACAAAAGTGGTCTGGAAACTCCTTCCCAGCTAGCTCCAGAGACTATGAGGAAGAGGTCCCCTTCCATGCTAAAACATGGAGCATCAGATTTTTTGTAGGTCAGCTACAAAATCATGCAATTTGTGGTCTTAATTCCACAGATACAAATTCAGCTCTGAAAATGTTAGCCAAAACATTGGCCGTCACACTTTCATCTCCTTATAGCCCTTACTTGAGCAGTATAAACACATATTCTCACACAGGGTGAATACAATTTCAGCATCATTCTGGTAAAAGCCTACATCTATTATAGTATCACTGATAATCCATTTTCAGCAAGAAATACAAATAATACACAACCCTGAGGTTTGTCTTTGAAGTGAAGCTACAGTGAATATCAACAGAGATGAAAATACAATATCCAGAGTTATCCTGAGGTTGTGCACTTGGAAATGTTGTTTGTGTAGGATTATCCTCTTCAAATAAAATGTCAATTTAATCAATAGTAAATTGAGCTGAAAACAACACACAGCTTTGAAAACATTTCAGGAAGACATCCAATATTTTTGGGACTCAAGCCAACAGAAATGGAAAGAACAGAAGGTAGTGTAGGTGGGGTAAATGGGGCCTAGCTGCTGCCTCATCAAGTGCTTATAACAGTCAAAACCATATAACAATCCATTAAAAACATATCTTGGGACTCATTTAGTAGCTGGCATCCAGCATGGCCTTCTCTCATGCATCTTTTGTCAAATATTATAATTGCTCTTCACAAGTAGGACTTACCGGTCTTTTCCTGTCTCCTTCTTGAACACCGCATCACAGTAACTCATGCGCTTCTCTGTTGTCACATAGATTTTGGCAGTTGGGTAGCTGTCAACAGTTTTCTTCAGCATGTTGTACACAATGCCATTTCCATCCTTCCTCATGTTTCGAAAAGGTCCCCAAATCACATAAACAGTACTGTTGGTTTCTTTGAAAAAGTACTCGGGATTCTTGAGTAGGAGAGGCACGCTCGTGTGAGAGACCACTCTTACGGTTGTCCTCTTCCCAACATCCTCCTCGTAGCCCTTTGTGGGAGCATTGTTCATCCTCCATATGCACGAGGACTTGTCTATCTCAGCTCCCACCTTCTGGCCAGCCATCTGTCCTGAGTTTGAAACAATGGCACAGAGATCACAATCTAGTTGTAGAGGCTGGAAGAAAGAAAACAAAAATATATGGAAGTCCTTCTCTGTAAAGCATGGAGACTGAAAATTCAGTTAACAGAAAGATGAGCACAGTCCAACAAATTGATAATGATACTTCTTTATCAATCTCCTTGTGCTAGAGCTGGTGGAAAACCCTGCTGCCTCAAAGTTCCAAATGTAATCCTTTTTAGTGAAATAAGTGGCAGCTGTAATCTTCTCCTTTGTTCTCCACCTTGCAAAGTCAACTAGAAAAATAATAATTTATTTTTCTCTCTAAATGTTACTTTTTCCCCTAGAATACAATGAAAGAGAGCAGGAGCAGAGAACAATACTTAGATCAAGGTCTTTTCCTCTCTTAACAAGTTGTCAGCAACAGGAAAAATGTACAGAAAAAGTAATGCTGCGAATTTAACTATACACTGACTCTGGCTATGTGTCTGAATGAATAGTTCCCAAATTTGTGACAGAAGTCAAGTGCGAACCACAACTCTAACAAACAATCTGTAGGATGGAAATCCTGCAGCTGGAAAGAGGATGTAGGCACCGGAATATGGTGTGCTCTCCAGAGAACAGCTACGACCCAATGAGAGGCAGATGGAGTGGTGACGTGTGAACTAGGAACTTATCATGGGCAAAGTGATGTCAAAGAGTGTTTCCTGAGTGCATTCCATGGTGCTATTTCTCCCATGTGAACTGAAACTAGTTATCTGTTCAACAGAGATATAGGTGCCTAACTGATGTTTCTTTTGTCAGAATAGAAATAAAAGATGGTGTCTTTTGGTTCTTTTGCTCTAAAAGATTAAAAGAGCAAAAGAACCAAAAGAGCTTTATGTTTAAGTTGCATTGTATGAAAACTTTGGATAGAAATCTGAAAAAAAAAAAAAAAAGAAAAAAGAAAAGAAAAAAAAAAATAGATCCATCCATAAAAGCCACTGAAGATGATCCAAGTAACATATTGTCTGCAATTCTTTGATTTTTTTGTATGGTCACAGACTTGATCTTCTGTGCTGCTCTTGACTGGAAGACAGTTATTTCAAGTAAATGTTTGTTAGTAATAATTCCTTTAATGTTCTTCTGACATTTAGTTTGATGAGACACTTTTCTGACCAGCCTTGTGCTTATTTTCCTTCAAAATCACACTCCTTTTAGTTGATGTGGATAACAACCCAGCTACATTTGACCGCTATAACCTTAGGACCTGGTGGCTGACAAAACATCAGCTTTCTTTAGTAATGGTGTATTATGTAAGGACAAGAAATAAACATCTCAAGAGGGCCAAATTATAATAGAGAAAATATCAAATATTTGGATGATAATCATTATACTTAACAAAGGTGTGCCCTGCAAAACTACTACAATGAATTTCACAGTGGCAACATTTTGATTTCTCTGTTGTGATTGGCTTGATTTCTCTGTGTGAGTGGTTCCTGAGAGTGTTCTTTCCTCATTTCTTCAGGAGTTAAGGATGCCTGACTGCATGCAAAAGCATTGGCAACGTTTCCTTTACAGTACACCATGTATTTTTCATAGCTGTTGTAGTTTTAGAGAGCTGTCCTGCCTAGCTCCCTGACAGCAGGGCTGAAGTCCCAGGAGATACAGCTGAACACAACAGTCTCTCTGTTTACTGCTTAGTTACAGAAATCCTCTCTGAGATACATTATGAGGACATGGCTGGGTGACCTAAACAAATCCATAAGCATAACTCACATCCTAACATGAAGTGAATTGTTAAAGTCCCAATAGATTAATTTATGGCTTTCAGGGTGAACTTTCAAACTAACAAATGCTGAATATGAAACTGCTAGATAGGAAAAGTCAATTTGGTCAAGAATCTGGTCCCATTTAAATCTGTCTCAGCCTTGGTGTTTTTTTCACAATATTCTTTCTTCTCCATTAAAATAGAGCTGCTCTCTTAAATTTGGAATTGTTTGATTCTCTGACCTTAGCTAGAAATGCATTGCACATTTTCTATTCACTGAGTGAAACTGTTCTGCTCGAATAAACTGAGTACACTCACTCCTGCAATTGTGTCCCCCACTTTTCCAGCTCTTTTGTTGTGATTCATTTATCTTGTTCCAATTTATAAAGCACTTTCATAATATCGAATGCCTGCACTAGGTCAACATATAATCTGCTCTTCTTCAATAAAAGTGGAAGTTTAACCCCTCCCAGCCCTATCTCAGAACAAATAATTTTACAATGTAGAGAAATTTTAGATGCCCTAATATGCATATTTCCCAAGAGAGAAAGAGTTAAAAGACAGACTGACACCCATGACAGACATCCCACTGATTGCAGCACCTCTCACTGAATTCAGTACCTTTTTGCATCATGTGTTCTGCAGTACATGGGAAAGCACACAGCGATATTAATTTGTTAAACCCCCATACGGAGACAGCCTCACTGCTTGCGGTCTTGGTTAATAACTGCTACACATAAAGGGGCAGTTTCAATAATCCACATATCTCAGCTTTCTCATTTTCCTCATTTAACATGAAATTCCCGTTTGTTATTACGCCCCACCTCCAATACGGCTGTTCCATCACTTTGGGACTGATGAGCTGCTCAAATGTAGTTTTTCTGCCATGGGGTTCCTATAGGATCCCAGGCACAGGGATTTGGGTGCCCAGAGGGGCCAGAACTGGGAAGCACCTGGATAATTGTGGCTGCTACTTCTGCTACTAAAATAGGACATATTTGGTGGCTCCTGACAACCTTTGGGAGCTGGAGAGATCTGCAGTTGTCCCTCTTCACCCCATACTTTGCGGTTTCTCTGTGCCTCACACCCTTTGCCTGTGCACGGATTTTTGGTCGCCAGGTTGCTAATGATAGCCCTAACCTGTATGAGAAAGTACTACTTTCTATTTAAATTGCTGTGTTGTTTTTTTTTTTTATATTAAGGATGAACAGAAGCAGAGAGCCAATTTGCAGAAAGAAACCAGAATACAGAGATACTGAAACTGCGATTCAGAGAAAATGAACCTCACTGGTGATGTTTTGCAGTTACCAGAAACTGGCTACAGGTGTCCATACTGCAAACACCGGGATGGCAATTAAATGCTAACTCAGCAGCAGCCTTATCAGAGAAGCCAAGGAACGAGTCTGGCAGGCAGTGGAAGCTATCCTCTTGCCCACAGAGCAGTTCAGCAGCAATGGGGCTGAGAAAGACTGGCAGGAACACGGAAACCTGCACTGTTACTCCTTATGCTCTTTAGACCAAGAACAGCAGTTAAAGGTTTACCTGTACCTTTCACAAGATCTTCACTCACTTGCATGGTAGATATATCAGCTAAAGAAAAAGAGATAAAGAACTTTTCTTCTCTTTTTATGTATTTAGACAGCTCCTTCACCTCTAAACACCATGGGCTCTGACCTAGTATCTTTGATAAGCTGCTTTTTGCTCCTCAAAAATTATTCATGTTGTCACTGTCCAGAAGGACACAGAACTCCTCAGCAGAGCAGCTGGGCACGATTCTGACAAATTGTCCCGTCTTTTTCCTGAGTGATAGATTGTAACCGTTGAGGAGCACTTATATTTTAATCAGTAAGGAAAATGAAATGTCTGACCTTTCCATTTCCTGTGCAAGCTTACAGACAATAGAAAAGATAATTAAAACTGTGAGTTAGGACTTGCAAAACAGTGCTGCATCTCTAGCAAAGAGAAATAGCTGTGTAATAAAGGTCACTTATCAAACAGCTCTAGTTATTAAATCTTTGCATTTAGCACTGAAGTGGCTTCACAGAATCAAAGGTCAAATCATTAAATAACAAAAACAGCCAGAATTAGAAAAGGTCACACAACACGATTCTGTTCCACAGAGGATTTTGATATTTGGAAATGTTGTTACTTTCCAATCCGAACACCCCCTGCCCCCAGTCATTTCCAGTCTCCACCAGGTGAATGACATTCCAGCCCCAGGACCTTTTGTATGGGTCAGTTTCCCAGTGGCACAGAACCCGGTCTGCCAAGCTCCCCAGCCCCCAGCCACAGCCCCATGGGGCTGCTGAAGGCCAAAGGGGACGTGACCTGAAGGACGTCTCTCAAACATCCTGGCCAAACGTTCAGCACAACCCGTCCGATTTCTGAAGGTTGGTGGAGCCCGACAGCACAATGCCTTGACAGAGCATTCCCACGCCAAGCTGCCTTCTTCACCAGCGCTGTCTGATTCTTTTCACTTGGACCAAACCTAGCTCCGGACCTAAGGTAATTCACATAAATGAAAAGCTGTATTCCTCCGGAGAGTGCCTGGTGCCCTGGGCTCGTGGTGCCCTGCAGAGCTCACCCCAACCCACCAGCCCCGCTTCACTCTGCAAATCCCACAAGTAATCACAGCGATAGTTAGGAAATTCAGATTAAACTTTCCCAATTGTTACTTTAACAATATGATTGTAATTTTGTAAATTGGACGCAATGCCCATTCACTACATAATGAGGCAATTATTAGCAGCTCACCACATATTAATTTGCTCCTTTAATGTTGAAACAAATGAGATCTTTTCTTGTAATCATCCTATTTGAGTGAATTCTAACAAAGCCGATTGAACAAAGCTCCAGAGAGACTTTCTTTATTTCAATGCCATTTATTCTCCTACTCTTCTTGGACGTCTTTAGAGTTTCAGAGGATACAACATTTATAATGATGCCAACAGGGAATAGATTTTGCGTTTATTCTTCTTGATGTTCTTTTGAGGTCTTTCAAATGAAAGGTACAAGGGAGGCATTAACCATCCAGCATTGTTTTTATTGCCTTTCTCTACTTTACAAGCAAAAAATGTATTTTAATTTTCCCCGTGTTTCAGTAATGATTAACCAAGCTGGTTTTATCCACACCTACTCACTTTTTTCAGACCTTTGATTGACATGAAAGACTTGTCAGGCTTCTCTAAGTGAAAATTCAGCACATTTAAAGAAAATAAAGATAGCGCCATGTTTGCTTGCGTGTCTGATCCCCACAGGTCTGATTACACTGACTTTGTGGTTATCCCCTCCTGTGGAAGTGCTTTTTTCATATTCATATGGTTGCTTTTGGTCCCAGCCTCCGGCATCACATCTCAGCAAACATCTCTGTCTTCATAAAATTTAATGCTAAGATTTCATAAAGATTTTAACACTTTGACATTATTTTGAAATATTATGAAATAAGCCCTATGCCTACATGCATCCCATTTCCAAATAAATAGAATATGATCTGCCTCTTCAGACGGCTGTTCCTGCGACTCAGGTGCCTGGTCTATTTTACTTAGATGAGTGTCACTGATACATAAGTGCTAGCAGGAAGTTTTTATTTAAATTGAATGAATTGGAAGGGAACCCATAGGAGCCACATAATGAGACTAATCTTGCAGTAAGAGACCGAATAAGTAAACTTCACTGAAATTCTTTCCATACACACTGACCCAGTTGTTAGAGAACTGCTAGGCTTCGGTTTGCAGCTCAGGTTGCAGTTCTCTAAAAGGTTTGGTATCAGTCCTTCTCTTGAACAGGTATCCTGTGCATTCCTGATGTCAGTGGTAAAGAGATAGAAAAGGGAAAGAAGCTCGAACATTGTGCAGAGGTTTAAACTTGCATGCCAGAGTTTCCAGCACTATCTGAACTTTCATTCAGCAAATGCAGTTTTGAAACATTTTAGCTTGCTTTCTCGTGGAAAGGGAAAAAAAAAAAACACTTCTGAACATGAACCACAGTGCAAAGTGATGCAGTGTCATCTTTCTCACTTTGAAGACAGCTCCAGTTACTCCATGCCAGCTCGTACCTTTTTCAAGATATAGCAGAGCAAATGCTCACCAGAATGTTGTTGATTTTGCTGCTGCTATCGGGAACAATACAGGCAGCTTTGAAACAAGGCAAGAATCAAGTACAGCTCAAATATCCGAGAACTGAAAAATAAACACCTCAAGGAAATGTGAGAAAACTCTGAGTAGCAACGGGGTCAAGCATATGACCTACAAAGAAGAAATCAGAAAAGTCGATCTTCTTGTGTATTTTTCTCTATTCTAAAACAAAGCTAAAACTGCAAAGTCAAAAATAACGCTCCTCTTGATAATCCCATAGAATAAACTTCTGGTAAATACAGGTCCTGGTTGATCAAAATATTTTAATTTTCTACTTTTTTTTTTTTTTTTTTATCATATTGAAATAGCTCTCTAAAATTGAATTTAAATTCTTCTTCGGTTGAAAATTTTGCTGTGTTATGGAAAAGTTAAAGCACAGCAGTTTATACTAACAGAGCAGTCCCATTCATTTTTTTCCCTCCTCCCTGATTCCCAACTAAAACTTCACTGTAACAGGCGCCTTTTAAATAAGTTTAGACTAGTATTTTCTCATGGAAAAAATAAGCTGTTGAGAAATTTCTGATAGTGCTATTGGCAAGAAAAAGACTCAAAAACAGAGACAGGGCAGAGAGTAATTCAAGAACATTAGAAACTGTTTTGTCTCTACATGGTGGGTTAAGGAAGGAAGGAAGCTGCCGGAGTTGGTGTTTCAAGTACAAGTACTGAGCCAGCAAAGACTAAGTCCTGGAGGACTGATGGCCAGCAGGCCTGGGGATTGTCGGCACAGAGAGAGAGGCAAGTGAAGAATGTTTTGCCCTAAGGCATTGCCTGAAGGATGTGGGAAGCATCCTTCTGGTCCTGCAGGGAGAGCAGAAGGCCCGTTTTAGTTCGTGGCTCAGGCGCTTGGTAGCCTCCCCTCTCCCGATGTCCGATGGCAGGAAGGATGTGCTCCTATTAACAGAAATGAGCACTTTGCAAAAGGGAAAGGAAATAAATGGAAGTAGGATACCAAAAGAGAAGAGACAAGGGGAAAAAAAAAACTCAGAGAAGTGAAACAGGCTATGGAAAGGCTGAATATAAGTTAGCGTTTGAAAGGAGAGAAGTATGGAAACAGAGGACTTGGGAAAAAGTAAAATACCGATCCACAGCTGGTGAGATAACCCATGGTGTTTGGGAATGAAAACTAGCACAAGAGGAGATCCAAAACCACCTAAAGATATTTGTTAACATAGAAACTAACTTTTGTGAAGAAAGCTTTATCAGACACGTCAACCAAACACCTCAGCATTAGGCAGAGAGGAGCTGTCTTCCTCTAAACTGCAACTGCTCAGGCAGAGAACAGATGGGGACAGACACAGTCATCCCAGCACGCAGTGCTACTGCTTGGAGGTAGCCAGAAACCCTGACAGCAGTAGACGTACAGATGTCTACAGTTCCAGATCCACCTAATTAACACCTCTGAATCAGGGGGAAAAAAATCTTCTTTGGTATATAAAATATCATGATAAAAATAAAAACCCACACAAGAACATAATTGGAAATGTTCATGTCAAACATTTGAGGATCGAATGCCTAAATTTTATAGGGGGAGGTATCCTCCTTTATACCCACTCTATGCAGTAAGTTCACACAATAGGCACTAAAATAACATTTACTTTGAAAAACATCCTATGAAAAAAGAATAATTTCCCAGTTTCTCAAATATTATCCAGGAAAAACAAACTCTATCGGTTCTAGAGTACCCTTAATTTCATTCCAGTGGTCTAGCTGATGACCATAAATAACCATTATGTTTGTCACACTCCATCTATCACTCATTTGCAAATATACAGCCTTTGAAATACCATGGCTTTGTAATAGTTCAAAAGCCGGGAATTCTTCCAAACAAATGCCACTTGCTGAATGCTGACTACAATAAGACATTTATCTTCACATCTGCCACGTTGCTCACTTGCTCTCATTAGCACTTCATGACTCTTGAATTTTGCACACAAAAAACATTACTGGAAACGGACAATTTAAACCAGACACTGTCCAAAGAACTTCATAAACAACTCCAAACACAACCAGATAGTTTTGACTACAGTATTTTTATCTCTGCCTTGTAAAACTGTATTTGCAGAAGCATGGTCAAAAGAATACTTGTTACCAGCAAGTTATTAGGATCATAATTTTTAGGTTTACTTTTATCTTTGGCAATTCCCCATTTATATTGTATTTCTTCTCTGGTTTTTGTACGTAGCAATATGGACGATAAAATTTGTGTCTTCTCTATACAGGCGTACTTGCTCAGCAAACAATACAAAACACGAGGAGGTAAAATGTCATTTACAGCTCAAGAAGACATAAAAGGGGGAAGATACCCTTAGCTGAATGGACTGAACACTGAGTGAATCAGCGTAAAGGACAAAAACAGCTTCTACATCCAGCACCGTGTGTGGCAGTGGGGCTCAGGTGACGTGTAACATGGATAGCCTAATCCTCCCCTACAGAGGGGACTTCAGAACGATGACCTTGAAAACAACCACAGCCAAAAGGACTCTCTCCACAAACGCTGGATTTTGGTTTTGTTTTCTGCATATAATGGCAAGTAGCTGTGCAAAAAACAGTGACAATTCTTCACTCCGACGTTGCCCACCATAATGCTATGTCTAAGGAATTCTTTGTCACATGTGCCAAATATTGGTGAGAATGGGAGACGCGATTACTCTGTAACCACTGATTTTCATTTGTATTTATTACAAATACCCACAGATGGCGGTAAAGTATATAATGTATACAGTAGATTTATTCCAAGTTTGCTTTCTCTAATAACTTCCTACTATCAGCTTTCACCATTAATCATAGGCCATTATCTAGGAACTTACTTGGCTGAATTAAAGATGCAGGAATGGCTGTTAGGCCCCCAGTATAAATACATTTGAAAAATGTGTACTCAAATAAATTATGAGTCCAAATAAATCCAAGTTTGCATCCTATTTCAGGTCAATTTATTTGGGATCTGGTATGGGGAAATGATATCAAGGTAAGTAGTTAAAACTGTCAGAAAAGAACTATCTCATATTCCTGTATTCCCAATATATATATATATAATTTTTTAATATTTTTTTTTTTCCATGAATATCAGCCTAACAGGCTGGAAGCCTAACCTCTAATTTACTCCAGTTCCATGCTGTCTAGACCTATTATTTAATTTTCTCTCTCTTGGTGGTCTATCTATCAAATTATTTGTATGCATGGAAGAAAAGTGATAAGCTAAAATGCTAATTATCCATTTTTCTGAAATTAAAAAAAAAAAAAAAAATCCATGCCAGGAATAACAATAAGGTTTATTACAATAGCATTAAAACCAGTAGCATTTTTCATTTGACAAAATAAGCCTTAAGAAGCTGAGTCCAGTGTTTTTAATTGCAGGATGCCTTATCTAAAAAAGAATACATGCTTGCTTCTGGCCACATTCATTTCTCTTCACTTCATTGGTATATTGGGAGCATTTGCTGTACCACGTTATGACTGTCAGCTTTACAAATGTTTAAAATCTTCTGTAGAAATGCCATTTCAAGCTAAAACTTCTTTTACAAGGTCCTAGTCCAAAAATTAAGTAGTTTTAAATATCTTTTTAATTTATTTAAATCACTTTAATTGCAGAAAGATACAAGCTTACATTTCCATTTTTCAGACATCTGAACTTTCAAACACTGCAGCATTGGGCACTAGGACAGAAATTTAAACTGCATTGGAGGGTTCTGCTTAAATAATTAGGAAGATTTATTTTAAAGTCTTCTAAGTCATTAATGGAAACTGTTGGAGCATAGCTGCATTTTAAAAACTTTGATGCTGAAGGTCTGTTTCAAATGAAAAATCTGTTGCAAACATATTATTTTCCGATTGCTTTTACACAATTGACCCAGTGCATATGTCCACCAACCACATTTCATCTGTGCAGATTCCATGGCAGGCACTAGTGTGTATCATGAGCTAACATCACCTACCATAACGTCATAAGCACTCTCAGCTGAGAACTACCAGGTTAAATGATTTGCAAATAATTCACAGATCAGTCTTTGATGGTTCTCCTTCCTCATGGAGCTTGACAGCATAGCTTCTGCTATTGCCATATTCCCCACCACCCCCTCCCTTACAGGGCTGTGCTGAAGATAACCCCATACACACTGACCTGCCCCAGCTCACCGGGTCAGAGGGCTGTGCTGGTCACTGCAGCATCACTGCAGGGCTCAGAGGAGCGAGGCCTGGGGAGGTGCTGCACAACACACACGCACAGGTCTGGTGGTAAATTATGAGGCGAAGCACGCTAGTAGTAATTGCAAAATAAAATATTACTAAAAAGTGAAAATAATAAACCCTATCAATCTTTTTTTTTCACTGCATAGGCTGGCCTGACAGCGACACAGTTGCAAGGTATAAACAACATTAGCTCCAAAGTGGATAGTTTTCATCTTATAGCTCTTCTACTTATAATTTAAAATTTTTAGGAGAGAAATTTAGTTCTTTGTATGTCTTAAGGACAAGACTACTCATTACCACTATAGTGCATCTAAATGCCAGTTTCTAGGAATATCTATGGCTTGTTCATGGCCTTCATTACAGCGAAAAGCAAAACTCCCACTGACATCATCAGAGCCATCATATCACCTAACGGCTGCATTTTTGGAATGAGAAATTTGGGAACAGCTTTCTATCTGTAAACAGAGAAACAGCAAGGAAACTTCTCATGTGACACGTCTGCTTGGGGTAAGAATCCATTCAGGACTGGGCTCAGCAAGACATCCTCTGCTCTGAAGAACAAATTTGTACATTGGACCATGACAAAAGACCTGAGCAAAGCACGTTCTGTGCCATTACCAAGAATATAGCACGGCTTCTTAGCCTGGGCAGCAGCAGACACCTCTCAGCTATGATTCTGCTTCCACCTCTGCAAAGGACAAATGCTGTTCTTGTGATGTAGGCTATCTGCTCACAAAGCCAGCTGGTTTTGCATGTGGGCATGCATGCAAATGTTTTGTACAATATAGGCTTATCTGATGATTATCAGTACAATTTTACCCCAAAGTCAATTCCTGAATGCAGACCTAGGAGGCCATATTCGCTTCTTGATCTTGCTGGCATCAGATGGGTTCAGCCAGATTCTACATTTCAGCCCTGCCTCTGAGTGCACAGGGTCTGTGTGTTGGTTTGCTTTTTAAAAAATCTGTTGACTTTAAGGAAGCTTGTGATTCCTTGTGCTTCCAAGGACTGTAATGACAGTAGAATCTTTTCTGTTTGATAACTTGAAAAGCAATCATAAAGGTGAACACCAAATCTCATCAGCTGCTCTGCAGCTCCAACTGATACAGCATGGACTATGATGGTTCTGACAAAACAGATTCTTGGGGAGAGGATGGAAAGTCAGTGTCCTCTAATGGTATCCACCTGCTCACCACTTCGGTTTGATGGCACCATGAATACATGCCAGGTGATGGCCTTGTGTTTTACACAGCACGGGGAGAGAACTGAAGACTGAGCACTACCTTCTACAGCAAACAGGTCATGCGTCCCCTTCTCTCCTCCTTACAGCAGGATGCTGTTCCACAGACTCTGGCATACCTTTGGCTCACAACTGCACACTGGCAACTGGAGATGCTAAGGTCCTCAAAGAAAGTCTGAGAGACTATATTACACAGCTAAGTAAAAAAATACGTTCCACTGAAGTCATCATATGATTATAAAATAATCAACCAAAAAAAAAAAACATCATAGATTACAGCTGGTGTTGAGCAAAAAAAGCTCAGCAATGAACCTTGGCTGGCATAAAAATAGCACTTCTTCATTTCCATGAAGAGCATGTATCAGAAAACTTTTTTTTTTTAATTATGTTACTTTAATGTTCTCTTGTCTGTTTAATGACTTTGAAGATAAGGTGTATATATATATCCACAAATATATAAACAAAACTAGAAGCAGTAACAGAGGTGTATATGGAGGGTTTAGATGATGTATTAATTTCATTATAAGAAAATATTTACAAAGCAAATGTGAAAGCTTTGGCATCTTTTCTCTCTGAGTCATATCAGCATAGAGTTATAGATGTAGTAGGAAGAAAAATGTGTGCACTTGTGTTCAGCTAGCTCATAATGTGTGGTCTCAGCTATGCAACTGTTTGCTGAAAAGGCCTTATTGCTAAAGAGGACCAGGGGAGATGAACTGAGGAAGGAATACCGATGGGCTACATATGTCAGACAGGTCATTCTTTTAGCAAATATACCTTCATAGCAGACAACAATTACACTTTGGAACAGGTGCTTAGAAAGATTGTGAAGTTTCCATCCCTAGTGATTTCCAAAGTTTGTAGAGGCAAAAACCAGACCTAACCTTGATGTTAGTCCTATTTAAGTAAGATATTGGACAAGGTGAACTCTGAAAGTCACTTCCAACCCATTTTTCTCAATAACTCTGTAATTCTATCACTTTAACAGCCAAGTTGAAGCTTGGTAAATTTCTATGAAAATGAAGATGCGTGTTTTTAATAGTGAGGAGTATTCATCATTGGGGAAAAGAAAAAAAAACACCAGAAGATAATTAGAGAAAACAATTATCTTCTTCCTTGTCTGTTCTTGGTTGTTTCTATCACTTATCACACACAAAATCAAATATAAAATACAACAGGAGAGAGAAACATTCCTAAAAGGAAAATTGGATGATAAGATTTGATCTGCATATCGTATCACAGTTCTACACCAAATCCACAGCTAATAAATCTTATTCCTGATTAAACATTACTAGGCACAGTTACAACCCTAGAACCCAGACTGAGCAAAGCTCCCAAGCACAAGTACACCCCACCAGTGCAGCACAGGGTACGGACAGGCAGCACAGTGCCGTTTCCTTCCTGGTATGTGTGAACCAGCTCCCAGGACTGCTAAACGGGGTGGTTCAAATAGTTTAGGTTCACTACTTCACAGAATATTTGTAGAGACTAAATTTTAGTTGAGCCTTCCTCCTAGTTCCCTCTAAGTCCTGTTAGCAATGGATATGAGGTGACATGGAATACTTCATGCCTCGAGATCAAGGCTGGGAGTCCTTGTTACTGCTTCCAGCTTATGAATGGTGGTGCCCCCACACATACTGGAACGTGGCTGAGATGTAGAAGCAGTAGGTCAGTGGATTCTGAGGTTAGGAGAGGAGTAAAATTAAAAAATAAAATAAAATTTAAAAAGACAAATCTTTTCCAAAAGAGAAGCCAAGAGTGTTGTCATGTACCAGTGATCACTGATCAGCAAGCTCTAGCTTCACAGCTGGAGGGCTGCAGTGGTTGTAACGTACAGGCTAAGACAGAGGAGAAGACGTACATTGCAAGGAATCAGCTGCCCATTGCATTCTAGAGAAATGGGGAAACTCCCATACAATCAGATCTACAAAGCTGCAACTACAATACACCAGAATTATAGTGGCTACAAAATGCAGGATGATGAAAACCAATTCTGAAAAAGTATATCTGAAGTAAATGCTGCACTTATCCCCTCCCCTTGGAATAACTCCACTATAGTAGCAAAAACATTGCCTGTTCTGTCACAAGATCCTCACAAAAATCCTGCAGACCCTGTTTTTCAAAAGAGCAATAATGAAAAAATAAAGTCCTGTGGTGCTTTTCCTCTATCAGCCCTGTTTATGAATTCATAGCGCAGCATGAAGGTTATTAAAATCCCATATGTGAGAACCACACGCAGCACAAGGAGATATGAATTGGCATTCCGCAGAGATAATGCTATCTAATGGGCAAAACAAGTCGCATGGTTTCATTCTTATGCAGAGTACATTTGGAAAGGGCAGAGCATCTGGCTGCGGCCCGTGGGTAGGTAGCCGTACCCAAACCATTCCTTCTTCTCACCTGTTGATTAATAAGTTAAATGCAAAGAGCATGGTCGTTATCTTGTTAGGCCTTGATATTCCCCGGACACCCTTTTACCCACAAACCATTTGACATGGAGGGGATTAAATGCTGCTTGGGCTACCCAGACACAGTGCCTATTAAACACATGGCTGTTTACTTCCACTTACACGCATTTCAAATCAAAATGCAATTAACTGTGGAAATAACCAATACACCTCACAAATTAATTCCAGGTTTCTGCCCATCCAATAGTTTAATTATTTTCTAGAATTATTAATTTAATTCCCATTTTACTGTTGAAGCAAAATAGTTAATGCTGTGCTTTATTTTGCTGCCAAAAACGATTTGGTCTGAAGCAGCACAGAGCTGTTTGGAGCACCATCAGTAGCTGGAAGAACTTCAGGGAAAAAATAAAAAATAAAAAAATAATAACTAAAAAAAAAAAA
This sequence comes from Anas acuta, assembly GCF_963932015.1. Classification (NCBI taxonomy): domain Eukaryota; kingdom Metazoa; phylum Chordata; class Aves; order Anseriformes; family Anatidae; genus Anas; species Anas acuta. Next base: position 11,853,123 of record NC_088986.1, on the reverse strand, counting down.
AAATGTTTGGGAAGAAAGGTTTATGAAAGAAAAAAAAAAAAAAAAAAAAAAAAAAAACACACCACCCTAACAAAACTTGAAACTTTTGTTTCAGGAAGAGCAGCCCCCAGTCCCTGATTCTAAAAACCTTGACAAGTTAAACTTAATGTCGAAAGTCTAAAATATCTTCTACTTCAGGACGATGGTCAAAGGTTTGCGAGGCTTTTTCTGTCTCGCACAGACGATCAGTCAGCTGTCACAGCAAAATCACAGGTATCTGATGGTAGCCGTCATTAACAACAGAGATGGAAAGCACTTCAGAATAGGAAAGGCAGGGGCTGCCATGAAACAACATGAGACAAAACCATCGTCTGGCAGGATTAAAATCCACTTGGTTGCTCGGTATTGCAGCTCATGCTGCAGAAAGCTTTCCTTACCCACATCCCTGCGATCACACACTGCTGCTCAGCCTCCCCCACTTGAACAATCGTTGCGGAAATCCAGCAGTGGGATGATGCTGGGAAGTTTGTATTCAGATCTGATCTTTTTTTAATTTAAGGAGCGTTCAGACTGAAGATTCTCATTTATACCAAATTATACACTCATTCTGCTGCACCTTTCAACCTTGTCACTATGTGATAGGCCCCATCACAATATTACACCATCTGCTTCTGCTGTTGGATACTACTTACATGCTACAATCAACATCACTGTCAGGAATTATATCTATATCAATATTTTTCTGAGGCAAAGGAGGGAAGACAGTGAAAAGAAATTAAGTTTCAAAACTACAATGAAAAATCCTTATCCTCTAATGACTCCTGCCTTCTAAACTGTCCACCTTTGTGCATGAGAGAATTTGATTTAGGATTTGCAACCCCATTAGGATTAACAACATACTTTGGAAAAGGAACCATTCAATGAGAAGCACATTAAACATAACAATAACTTTCTCTGGCACACCACTGCAAATCGAGATACTTCCTATCACCCTTCCTATCAACCTTACAACAAAAGTACAGTTGGGTATTTCACCCCATTCCACAAACAAGAACTCTTTGCTTGAATTCAACATGCAAACAGGAGACTAGTAGCTGAAAACTACAAGTTTTTGTTAGCAGCCAATTCCTTTATGTTTGTTTTGGGGTTTGTTTGCTTCCCTTTTTTTTCCAAAGGTTGAGAAAAATAGATGTCAGGGGCAGGAGCTGGGTAATACTTTGGTTTGCAGCTGAATACCAAGATGGCTTTTGTAGATGCCTCCACAATCTCATGAGCATTGCCTCATCATGTCACAAATGTCTACGTTTCTTTTCAGAATTGGCCTTAGATATAGAGGAGGTGACTAATCCAAAACTGCAAACCCCTGCTATCCCCACCACTTGGTGCACATTCAGCCTTAGACTTGCAAGTGTCTTCCGTCTCAGATTAAATCATTAACTTTGGTATTTTAAATTCTACATGATGCCTAGAGTACAAGCTTCCTGTGGTCTTAATTTTCAACCTCCATCTAAGAACAAGACTGTGAAGTAAAAAAATCCCCAAATCTGGCAGAGGAGATCAAAGAAGCGCTGTCACACAACCTCTTAGATCTTCTTTTTCCCTTCTTGCCACCAAATAAAAATTAGCCGTTTATTGTTAACTTTTACTTCCTATCACATTACCAGTTAACTCACAGGAAAAACTTCCCCGTGATGCTGAGACAGTTTGTTTTCTTCAGAATCTTTAGAATTCTTAAATGAACATCTTCTGACAGTGGTGAATTTTTAATGTATCAGTTTAATTTAAATGTTATCTGTTATTACTTTCCTTGGAGGGCTGTGCATTTTTTTCTTGTTATTGTTGTTGTTTTTTTGTTTTGCTTTGGTTTTGCTGGTGGTGGTGGTTTTGATAGATTAGAAATGTCTGAGCCTCTGATGTGTGTACTGATTTGTATTTAGAGCACTGTCCAAAGAGCAACAGCTGACATACAGAGACAGGCAACCTGCTGATACTGGAACTCGAGAATGCTTTCCATGGACATGTCCGACCTGTACAGAAGCATTCAAGATGCAAAGTGGATTCATTGCTGCATCACCTGATGAATGACACATCTTGTTTGACCTTGGTGTCAAAGGAAAACATGTTTATATCTGTAAATACGTCAACTTGAATTCGTCTTCCTGCATTTCTAATGTGGACAGCAGAACTTCACTGCTCAACACAAACTCTTCTGTACACCTGCACCTTCAGGACATGATTCTTAACTCCTTATTTAAACTACTCTCACCTTTAAACACACTGATTGTTTTTCTTCCCATGAAGTATTCTATGGTTTCTCCAGTGATGATTCATGATACAGAGGGATTCAGAGCCCAAACGCTGGGTCTTTGCATTCTTGCAAAATAGTCAGGAACACAGAGCTAAATCTTCAAATGCCTTGAAGGGAAAATTGACTTCTCTTAATCCTTGCTGCAGCTAAAGAATACTCCGGCTTCACCTAGGAATCAGAACAGCCCAGCTGAAGCTTAATTTTTCAAGATTTGTGGTGTGCTAGCCTAGGAAGATGCACACAATGCATTTATTCTGTAGGGATGCCAAGATTTTATTGCCTCCACTTGAAACAAAAAGACTGGTAATAATATGTAATTTTTCCAGATACATGAAGTAATGATTTGTGGTTTTGAAAAGGCACAGCTACAGCGTAATTGCATTGTGTAACTACAATTCTGGCACTTTGGAGGAGGTGGAAGGTTAGGTCACCTTCCAGAAAAGAGAAAATGACCCTTTTTAAAGGAGTAGATGAAGAAACATGTTCTCAGGGCTGGGAGGTTTTCTACCTGCAGTTACCTTTCAAGTTGGAATTCAGCTCTGTCTGAGGATACTCTGTTTCTGCACAATGCTTTTTGGGTGATGCCCACAGCAAGTCAGGTCACCGTAAGGTTCTGATGCTGCAAAATATGTCAGCTTTTCTTTTTCTTATTCTATTGGATTATTTGTACTTCAGTCATGAGCTTACACTATTTTGCTCCATGCTGAAAATAAGAGTGCACCCCTCTTTCTTTTTCACTGCTACTACCATTAAAAACTATGAGGAAAAAAATCCACATTGCTGTTACCTTAGCTGCCCAAAAGAAGCCTTACTGCATCTCTGTCAAACCGGGTGGGGGGGTGGGGACTGCCTTTTGTTCTTCTGACCTTGGGAAATAAAAACTTGCTGGAGCTTCCCTTCATCTTCCCACTTCATTTCTGCCAAATCACAGAACAAAATAAATATCCAAGAAGAAAAAAAAAAAACTTCTATCAGTCTTTTGAATACTTTTGGGACAGAAATCACTTAGAAGTGATGTGTCAGGGCACCTTGTCTGTTTCTTCGTCTCCTCTTCTCAGCCTAAGGATGGTATTGAAATAGCAAAAGCACTTATAAGTGCTGTTTGGGGCATAAAATCCCCTGCCATTCATTTCTCACTAGGACAAATTTTGAAAAGAAAAGCACTCAGAAGCCTCTTTTTGTCTCCATCTACATTTTTTTTTCTTTTCTCAGATGTGTTTTGAAATAAAAATAGAAATGAAATGCTATTTTCACTGGTTTGATGTTCAAATCAGGCATGTCTCCTCTAATTTCTTCCTTTTGCATTTGCTCTGTAGCAAATACCAGTTTTGGTCTATACTTCATTTCATTTCTCTCTGTTTTTAATCTCACCCCACCACCACCACCATTGAAATAATGAGATTATGACGTTATAATCTTATTCCGAGCATGGCCTTTGATTTCTATGGATTTCTCTTCCAGAAAAAAGATATATCTGTTGTGCTGGCCAGATGACAGCAATATAAACATTTCGTTAATTTAATTGATGTATTAACTTTCTAAAGGGAAGGAGCTGTCACTGACAATGCCAGTAAACGTGTGCTCAGTGGCAACAAAATCATCACTACAGTTTTTAATAACTATATATATATAGTTATAAAATCCTGAGACATACAAAAAGGGTTATGAAATGATCTTTTCAGTCTATTCAGCAGCTATGACAGTAAATTCAGTCTGGGCATTTGACTTCAGCACAGATTTGGATCAGCTGCTGAAAGGACAGAAAAAGCAAAAAAGAATAATCCGTGGCCTAGAAAACTTGACCAGCAATGGAAAAACTGGGTTAGGGCAGAGAAGAGAAAATGGAGGAGATGCGATAAGTGCCTCCAAATATGTAAAACATGCTGCAAAGGATTCTCCATGTCTGTTCTACATGAGCAGGGTGGTAGCAAGTGAGATTTGGGTTAGAATTTAAGCTGCTTTCTAACAAGTGATACAATAAAACACTGTTATAAACAATCTTGCCAGGGGCACAAGTGCCAACTAGATAATTCCTGAGGTCCTTTCTTATCCTGCTTTCTGTGATTCAGTGGGTTTAATAGGCTGATATACATACAGCACTTCACAATTTAGCCTTCCTGGGTAATGCCAAAGAGAGTAGGTGACATTCTGTGCTGTACAGTGACCGCTCAGCACTGTGCTCTGCAACACATGGAACATAGACATCCAGGTATTCGAGTGAAAAAGGCAGCTGGGCGCGTGTGTATGTGTGCCTTGCAGGGGGTGCAATTAATTTACTAGCAAGCAAACTGCAGTTTGACATACCTTAATCCACAGAGAAGCCAATAAAACGAGAACAAATCTAGTTCTCCATAGTGTAGCAACAGCAATGACAACAACTTCCAACCTGCTGGAGATTCAAGAACATCTTGTTCAATATTTCTGGTTGTTTTAAGGTAGTCACATGCTTCTCACTTTCAAGTTCGAGTTACAGCAAAATGAAACTGAAATGGAGGAATTCACCAGCCCATCACCTTTTAAGGTTTCTGCTGAGATGCTACTTAAAGGCAACAGAAGCGTTGCAGTCAATTTTTTTATGTTGTTGTTACCTTAAGTATTTCTAACAAACTCCTGCTTTTCTACAACAGAAGACAAAGCTGTCTTTGAGCAGAAGCTGTATTTCTTCTTAGATTATGATAGCTCTAGGCTTGCTTTTTTATTTTTTTTTATTTTTTATTTTTTTCAGTAGAAAGAATGGGAGTAATTGTGGAATAAAGTACCACTCATCATGAGTGAGCATATCAAATTCTGGTCTATTGTAAGCTCTGTCAAATACTAAGCAATTAGACCCTGCTTTCAAGGTCACTTAAATAAATAATATGGTGTATGAGTTATTTTTCAAAAGCTGCCTAATGTACATATCACAGTCTGAAACAGTGATGTCTACACTGACTGTGGTGTTGAATGCATATTTCAAGTATAGAAATTTGTCTGTGCAAAAAAATTTGTTTTTAAAGTCAATCTGTGGGTGTGCATTTTCACATGTTTCTGATCAGCCTTTCACTGCTGCTTTCCAAAATCGGTGCCATATTGTCAGTGTCATCTTCACATATAGCTATGAGTGGAAAACGGATCAGACACTACAAATCGCTCAAGGGCAGTGAAGCCTTGGAGGACCCTTCTGCAAAAAGTTTCCGAACACAGAGCCTGAGCCAGTGTTGCTCCGAGTTTCTTTGGTGGGCTCCTCCTGTGACGGCAAACATACGCTTGTTTACTGCAGAGGTGGCACACATGTCCTATGGTGAAGAAATGCTAGCTTGTGGCTAATACATTTGATAATTTATTCACAAAAAACACAGTTATGAATGCTTCAGAAACATTGCTAAGCGACTGAGCCTACTGACCTACAAAAGACAGACCGAATCTGCATTTCATGCACTGCTTGGTTCAAGCTCTTGCACGCTTGCATGCTAACCAAGTTGGTGTTTCACTTGAAAAAACAGATAAAAGGGTTTCAATGGCAATAACCCTTGATAAAACACGAGTGTATTGTGTTTAACCTCTGATGCCCCCTGGAGCAGAGAGGTATTGTGAATCAGTGACATTGAGTTTGCTATCAGAGAAAACCCCTCACCAGTGGAAATGCATATCTAGAGATTTTGCTGCAATAGATTTCTACATCCCTCACTACAGATGAACTTGCCCACTGAACTCCAGACTGGCCTCAATCCCTACAAGTCGCTTTGAGCACTGAACAAGTCTCCCTGGCAGAGATGAGCCTACCCACTCCATTTCCCTTATGGGAAACAAATATTGCACGGAGCTCCCTGGAAGCTGAGCACCGACACGGCGCTGCGCAGCGGAGGGGCTCTGCTGCAACACGAACACGAGGTTAGAAGGCAAAGGTAAAGGTTGCAAGCTTGGGAAAGCCAGGCTGCAATAGCTGGTCTGCTCTAGCTACTGTCACCAGGATGACAGACTAAGATCTTTGTGTGTGTGCACTTTGACTTTACACTTGTTAATATTAAATGTAATAGCACAACAAGGGGACTATTCAGAACAATGATGCTGAGATTTCCTCTAAGACGTAATCTTTTGACCACTATTCTGTTTATTTACTTATTGCTTCAGCAGGATTACTCACATGGCCAGAAAGAGCTGTATTTATACCACCAGTAATTTAAAAATAATAAAATAAAATAAAATAAAATAAAATAAATAAATAAAATAAAATAAAATAAAATAAAATAAAATAAAATAAAATAAAATAAAATAATAAAATACAATAAAATACAATAAAATAGTTTTATATGAGTGTGCTAATGCACACAATGTCATTGCAAGGAAAAAGGACAGAGGACCTCATTCTCCTTTCGCACTAATGTAAGCCTGAAATCCTGGGTAAGCCATTTATGCCAGTGGCAGAAATCAGAAACCTGCCCTGTGAATTGTAAACCACTACAGAGAGATCTAAACAAAGAGGGTAAAGAGAATGAACAAGTTTCTCCTGAGAAACTGCTGTGCTGAGGGAAGATATTGCTTCTGGTTTATAATTGTGCTTTTTACTTTTGTCTCTGTAGCTGAGCATGGAAAATTCCAGTTCTGTTCCCCAAAAGCTGAAACATGAGAAAAAATAATGAATACAGTTATCTTTTAGACCAAGACCAATTGCTTTAAAATCTTGTGTATATATAGGTAGCATTGTTCAAGGGGTATTTAAGACTACAGAGGAAGGGTAAAGGAAATAACCCCTGTGAAGAAGCACAAAACAGCAGTAGCGGTAAAGGTTGAGACTGACTGTGCACGCACTTCCAAATTTTGGAGTTTGAACTCTGGCACCCACATCCATTTCTGAACTTCTAAATGGATGGAGCGTCCGTCAGGGCTACTTTTAATAGCAAGTTAGCTCTTAAAGAAATATAAATCTTTCCAGTCTTGGAGCAAACACGTACCAAATGGCGCACAGCTCTCAATCCCTTGGATATCCCGCAGCCCCCTGAGCACTGCAGTTTGAGGCAACGCTCATTCCCATGCGGTTTGTTCTGTGCTGTGTACCACTTGCCCTCTCCCATGAGGAGACCACAGGCAGATGCAGGGAAGAAGAAATGGGAACAGAAGTTTAACAAGGCAGAAGGAAGGCAGGGACAGCAGAGCCCACATCTGAAAGGCAGTTAAAATATCCACCTAGAAGATCCTGGCTCAGAGAGCGCATCTGAACTGATAACTCAGCATGGCAAGACCAAGAACTGGGCCCGTTCAGTGCTGTGACATTGATGTCTGGTCGGGGTGGGTGGGAGTCAGAGAGGCAGAACCAGCCTGCTCTTGGGGGGGCAGTGACAGGAGAAGAGGCATCGGGCACCAGGATTCGACAGGAAATTCCCCTCAAACACAGAGGAAACCTTCAGACTGTGAGGGTGACCAAACTCTGGCACAGGTTGCCCAGAGAGGCTGTGAAGTCTCCACCCATGGAGGTATTCAAACCCAGCTGGACAAAGCCCTGAGCATCCTGCTCCTGCTGACCCCCTTTGAGGAGCGAGGTTGGAGCAGACAATCTCCAGAGCCAGAGACAAATACCTTGAACACAGATCAGTGACAATAGTATTTTTTTTGTTATTCTTTTTCTTTTCTTAAAGGAAAGTTCTCCGTGAGCATGCTGCTTGAAATCCTCTCACCGTTCAGCAAAGAAAAAGGTGGAAGGGTGGGCACAACTTTTCTGGAGCTCAGAAAAATGATTTGATACTGCTTCATCCAACAGATTGATTTCTAAAGTGGGAAAGCGTGGCATTGAGAAAGACAGAAAAAAAAAGAGCAGGTTATAAATCTTTCCAGTGAGAAGAAAACAAGGATGTCTATAAAAGGAACATTTCAAGGTTTTAGCGTAGAGAATGCGTGGTGCCATACGGGTTCCTATGAGAACCACTTAAGCTGTTTTTATACCATTTGTAGCCATTAGGAAGAAAATGAATCAGAGAGCATCTAACATAAGTCAAACGTAAAAATAGAAAAGCATAATAAAAAAGTCTGCTAAAGAGGAACAAATGAACTGCAACCTGCTATGCTAGCCAGTGGGCCTTTCTTAGATGTAGTGGGGTAATTTCCAGCCTAACAAGTAGTTTTCGTCAATGATCTGTAATATATATGTTAGGTATGCAAACAGCACATAGATAAAAACCAAAATATCTTTACTACATATTACAGTCTGTGCTAAACGCTTTTTATTGCTTTTTATTGTTTGCATAGCACGAGCAATAATCTGGGTCTTTACAGAGAGCTGGAGGGGAAGAAGCAGGTCCACAGGAGGAGATCGGAGCTGACTGCTTCTAAATGAGACTGCAGAGAGCTGGAATCAAAGTCTGGGGAGATAATGTCTGCAAACCCTACCAGTGTTGTCTTGTATAAAGTATTCCACTTTCAAAACCCAAATGGTGTCATCTTCTCTGTATCCACAGTGTAGATGGTTACACCCAAATAGTGAAGAATAAGGGGTAACAGTTTATACAGATTGATTTCTACTTTTTTTTGCAGTTTTGTTTTGTTTTGGTTTTGTTTGTTTGTTGGTTGGTTGTGTTTTGTTTTGTTTTTGTTTTTCAAGATTTGACAGTTATGTATAGGCATCAGCCCATGTTCTGGGGACTGATCCCATAAATCAAAATATGTTAAGGCCACACACGGGTTGGTTCTCGCAGATGATACCCATGCTTTACAAAGGGGCTCAGGAATGGTATGTTAACATGTGGACTCATTAGACTGGGTAGTAGTAAAAATCATACAGACTAAATCATAAAAGAAAGGAATGAACAGCACAACATCTAGAACAAGGAAGGGTTTGGAGATGATGATAAATTATACATTAAGCCATCTGTGCAATATATTTTCAATAGATGTTACTTTCTGAAGCTGTCAGAGAGTAGGACCACATTAGAGATACTTCAGTAAGTAGCTAGAGTCCTGTTATTTGCAATTAAGTTTACCGTGGATGAAAAATACAACAGAAAATCAGCAAAAATCATGTGACTGTGGTAGAAGCAAGTTGTTCTAAAAAACAGGGAGGAGTGGGGGGAGCTTCACTGCCTTCAGTGTACACCCACTGACTATCTCCCTTTAAAATTTTATCTATTACAAATTGGAGGTAATTCAGTGAATATAGAATTTAACATGTGCTTAAATGCTTTGGGACCTGTTCCAAAGCACATGAAAAATCAATGTCTTTATCTGGTTTTGGATGATGCCCCTGTTAAATACATCTGGTGCCAAGTACGAGCTGAAGTGCTTTGCTAAGCAAGTACCAGAGAGAAAGAAAGATCTCACCGAGTTACGTTCTGTCCAGCACTAAACAGTACCAAGCTATCTGAGACACCAAGTTTTAAACAATAGAGGGTGAAAACATTCAGATGCTTCAAGAACAGCTTTTTGAAGAAGCCTGAATGCAGCACAGCAGATGTCATAACTTCTGGGTAAATACTTGGTACTTTGCATGTCCTTTGGCTTGACTTTCCATCTGCATTTGTTATCACCTGACCATCTACGTGCACTTCTCTGTGTTTCTAATTCCAATTCACATGAGCAGGGTGTTACAGGAATACGCGACGCCACAAATCAGTAACTATAAAAGTGAAAAATGTGTCACAACATCCAGATACGATGCTCAAAAATAGTTCTGTTGTATATCAAAATAACAAAGGATCGGCAAAGCTTCTGTAACTTACGTGTACTCCAAGACTGTCAGAACCTCTCCCAGGCTGAGTCTTATACAAAGATGCCAAAGGACTTCACAATGTAAGATAAAATAACAATTTTAGGCTATGCTATAGCATAATTCATTGCCAAATGATTTCCGTATAGTTTCCAAAAGAGAGTTTTATAAGAATGGAAAGCTTTATAAAAATGCGGTAAAACTGATATAAAATTGCAATAAAGGAGTCAATATCATTTCAGAGGTAGCCATCTATTTTCGCTACTTTAGGTATTTTGTGAGAGGCTTTCAGGGTCTTAGAGACTTTTTAATGCATCATTCCTGAATGTTAAACAACCAAAAGAAAAAGATGCAACTAAAGACAATTTCAATTGAAAAATAAAATACATATTAAGTACTAAGTGCAGGTAAAAGGGCACTTGCAGCTTATTTTCAGTCATTTAAAAACTATACTACACTTCTGTTCTTCCATTAGTGTACTAAAACTCGTTTCCTTACAGCAGAAAAAACAGCTCCCTTCGTTCCTGTGCATCAGTGATTCATTACAGCACATCTGACTAAGTCCAAGAAACATTGGTTCTGGAAAAAAAATACAAATAGTGCTTAGTAGATGACATCTGCAAGGCTTAATATGTAATGCAGAGACCTCTGTTCATGATTTCTTGTCCCCATCATGACAGCTTTTTATTTCAGGCAAAATCTTAGAAAAGGGAAGGAAAATAATTGTGTTACAAGTTTGTGGAGAGAGCAGATGAAAAAAGGCTGCATTTTTCAGGCTTTCTTATCTTAAACATATCACTTTGGTTTGTATTCTGACACTATTACTAATGCTGAAGATCACCTAACATCACCAGCTGTCCCTTTGGTATGAAGATAGATTTATCATGAGTAAAAAATATAAAAACATAGTTTTACAAATAAACCTGACTGCAGACTCTTAGGTACAAGACTGTGAAGATGGTCACGTACTGGAGCAAAGGATGTGTCTTCCGGAGCACACACTGGCAAAGGTAGCTCTCTAACCAACACCCTGCAATCCAAATACCCCCTCGTTCGTCCCTAGCTCTGAGAGGTTGGGAAGGGGGACCCAGCCTCTGACAACAGCCATCCAGGCATCTCTCCTCACCAGAGGAGCACAGGGAACAAAGCCCACGCTCAACCACTGAACGTATTCCTTATCAGCTGAGGGCATTTTTCAGAAAAACGGCATCCTACTTCACGTAGCCCACTTACTATGTGTGCAATCCCATCTTACCCAATGGGCAGGGCACAGGACAGCAGCATCACTGAAGCACTGAAACAATTTATCTGCATGCATAAGACAAAAGTCTGGGTAAACTTTTTTACTTTCCTGTTCATCCTTCTCTTGTTCCAGTCTCTCCATTTTTCCACTTTCATGGTTATCACTCTTCACTGGTATTCTGAAAAGTTCCAAATCATACAAGCAGATAATGCCAATTAGAGAGCAGCACTTCAGAACCAAAATCGTCTGGTTCCAGATAATATTTTTGCAAAAGGAGAAATGGATGAAATAAAATCATCTTCTAAAATAAGGGCCATAGCTAAAGACTACTCAGACTCCAGGGAGAAGAGTGTTAGGAACACAATTCTCATTAAAAAGATGTTTCAACCATACCATCATCAATAAGCCGTGAAGAATAAATGTGGAAGCAGAATTAGAAATAATGGAACAGTTTAAGAAAAGAGACTGGAAATGATTATGCACTAAAAACATCACTAACTTAAAAATAATTAAGCAAAGAAAACAAATTCATCACCGCCAAAGTAAGGCCTTCAGAGCTCTGACAGCCTGAAGTTTTCTGCTCTGCAGCGTGCTATGCGAGGCTCACTGCAAAGCCCTGCTTATCCAACTAACCGCACTGCTCAGTAGTTCTACCTAATTAGCAGCATGGCAATGAACGAGGCTATGGGGAGCATCTATATGTAAATACACCAAAAATATGCTAGAGAACATTAAATGTGTAAAATCAAGCATTGAAAATTTAGGCAAGTGTCAGAATTAAGGTTGCTGTGCAGCCCTAATTGGGCAACCTTGTGTGCACACGTTATGATACTGCCTTTAATTACCCAACCACCTACTATTTTTTCCACTGGACCCCTGCCTGCACTGACTGACATAACGAGCTGCTACTCAATGCCTTTGTTTTCCTGTTATTATTCAATGTGTCCCCATGCCTCATTTATTGAGCACTATTCACACCCTGCTCTGAGACTTATTAATTTCTGCCTGGGCTGCTGTACAGTGCTTTAATTCTAGTAGCTCCTCACTCCTCAAATACCTTTCTAAGGAGAGACAGGAGAAGATTGTATTAACCCTCTTCAGCAGAAGGGTTCTGACAAATTAAGGTGAAAGTTGTAAATTAAATCTAGAAGTACACACTCACTGACACACAGAATCTGAGGCAATTAAAATTCTTTGCTAATTTGTATATTCAAATAATTTCCATTGACTAGAGCTATCTCTGTGAAAGATCAGTGCTTCATAAATCAGACCCAAGGGTCTCAAACTAAGCGTTCAGAAAGTAAACAACACACAATTAGTAAAAGGCATGGCTTGATTAGTTTGGAATCATACAGAAATTCTGGACCAGACTCTGTCAGCATTAATGCCGAACTGTCGCAGCCTCGCCTTCCATTCCCATAACGTCCTGTCTCCTTCACACATTGCCTTTATTCAGCAAATTAAGCAGCAGTCCTAGAAACGTTCTTTATACATCTCCAACTGACACCTGAAATGGTGAAATCTGGCCAGTGAATGAGGCTGAAGTTGTTCCACCGTGCACAGCCATGGATACATCACACAAGTCTGAATCAAAAGTGGACAGGTGATTTTAATTACGGAATTTCCCAATTCCTGAATCTTGACTTTGAAGCCCTATTAGCATTATGTCAGCTTCAAAGATACATAATCATACCAAAAACCAAGGAAATCTGCTCACAGCACGAGAGTGACACCTCTGTTGTCCTTGGCAGGGCCACAACCTTCCTGTCCGCCACAGATTTCAGGCATTTCAGCCTTTTCAGGAATATGGCAGTAGCAGAACACCACCCTCACCTTTAGTAGGCATGCTATTTTTCTTCTTTCATTATAACTTCATGATTGGTTTTAGGAAAATATTTTTCTCAACTAGTTCTAGTAAAAATAATGTATTTTCCCTGATCAACAAACATGTCATTAAAAAATAAAATATTCATATTAAGGAAGCATCCAAATTTTTGAGCCTAACATGCACCTGTGTTCCAAAATTCAATATATGCTGAATAAATAAGTACCTAATAAATACCTACTGAATAAATAAGTACTTAATAAATACCTAAATAAGAGCTATTTAATAAGACTGTTTTCTAAATTGCTTTTTGGGCCTTTCACTCACCAGGTCTCTTTCAGGGAACACAAGTTTTTTGCTGGACATACAAGCCCCACAGGCACTGTGAAATAAAGGTCTAGAGGTCAGAACGGTGACCTCGGACTCAGAAGTCCAAATTTTGGCCTGGCCCGCTGCCTATTTCCTTTGTGGTCTCAGGTAAACAGCAACCTCAAGGTCTCGTTTTCCCAGGCTGCAAAATGGGATCGATTCTTACCTCAGAAAGAACTGCATGGACTTGTTACACTACTGCTGTAGGAAAAGAGCCTCAAACGTCTCCCCAAGTAAAACAGCGTGAGAAGGACATGTATTCATGTGGTTCGTTTCGTAAGAGAAATGCCATTCCCCATTTACTCTTATTGATTGTATTTCTTTTACATGAACACTACAGGAACTGCAGGGAAAAAATTTAGAATCAGACAAAATCATTTCTGAAGACAGGTTGTTCTCCCATTAGCTCTGCAGAACATATTAATCCTGAAAGAGTGATATTTCCTTTCAGTTTTGCATAGCAGTGTGTACAAATAAAAATGTTAACTGCCAGGACATAATTTTCAGTATGCTTGTCTTACTTCAGATGTGTGTTTTCTGCTTGGAGCACAGCTGTTCATATATCCCAACACGAGCTTCACTGCCGTAAATATCTTCTCTATTGAGGGCTACATTCCCAAAGTGCTGCACAGGGGCCACACGTAGTGCTAATGTGAGCTGTGTGCATGCAAATCCACGCACGGCACGTAGAAAATGCAGACCATGGACCTTGACCCCAGCACTTCGCCACTGAACCAGAATTGCTCTACTTAATGCTGTGGCTGGGACATAAATCAGGTTTTTCAAAAGGCTTTTATTCAGCTAAAAGAACTCATTCTGTGATAAAATCCAAATAGATCGTGCTGCAGAGCCACGTTAATGAAGCAAAATTACTCCCAGCAACCTGGAAAACAAAATAATTTAGAAACCGAAGGTAAGATTGGCTGGGGTTTATTGCCACTTTTTTTTTTTTTTTTTTTTTTTTTCAGCAGTAGAAGTCAGTGTGTGTGTTTAGCTCAATTTCTGTACTTCTGGATATCAAAACAAAGTCCTTTGCCTGTCAGCATAACACAGCTGGCAGCACCATTGGCTCTGTGCTGGAAGGTCAGAGATGCACAGCTCTGACTGAGACGTGGGCTCGTGTCCAATGCTGACGCTGCAGCGGCGCTTTTGGGGGACAGCGATGCACAGTTAGAGCTGTCTGCCTTCAGATGAGCCATTAAATCAAGGTCATTTCTGCCCATCAGTGGGGACCACCTGGGTGAAAGGTAACAATCCCATGGCAATTTTCGCCACAGTAGGATATAAGCACAATGGTCTTCACAATATTTGCTCCTAACAAATAGCTTCTGGTATCGGGTTCTTGGGAAGCAATTGTTAAGCAAAATAATAGAAATCCACGGGGCTATCCAAACAATGGAGATGATATTGCCCTCCTTGCTTTGCAAAGCCTCCTGTGTTTAGGAGGTAGGGTAGCATACTTCCAGGCACAAGGAGACGACTCAGTACAAGTACAGAGTAATGCATTTTGTATAAATGCAGAATATACTCTAAGTGTTTAGAAATGTGGATTTGTGAATTTCAGGTTTCCTGAAGGGAAATTTGAAGCAATAATTAACAAATTAAGTTCGAATCATGCATCCAGTCTGCTGCTTTAGGGAGAGGCAAAAATGCAAGAAACATAAGAGTATGGGAAATAAAAGAAAAGCGATTTCTACACCATTTTCTTCTGAGCTCAGCAGACAAATTCAGTCTATGGCTGGTGACAAAGGTGGCAGCTGGTGGCCATTTACTCCCCCTGTGCCCCAGCACTGCAACCGCAGGGAGAGAATCTGATGAACCGACACAAGCATTTTTTCAGCGTTTATAGGATAAATCTATATTGTAAGATCAAGAGCAGAAAGAAAGAATGGTTCAGCTAATGATGAATGTCAGGCTGTCTTTCTGAAAGTGGTGAGATATCACATAATATCTTCAGTAAGAGCTAGAACAATACAGGATGGCATGAAAGGATGGCGCACTGCACACCGGGAACACGGGCAGTCACAGAAACCTTCCCTTCAGAGCAAGGATTCCAACCATTCTTCATGGGCTATGACCAAGCTAGAGGATTTCTGCTCTGTTTTTTTATTCAGACACTTTCAGAACCAAAGATGAGGGACAATCACAAGCCAAGAAACTTTTGGGTACAAAAAGAGATTTGATTAAAATAATTAATAGAAATCTGAATTGCCTTGTAGGCAAGAAATAATGCAGCATGATTTTCTTCCCAGAGAAGCCCTCAAAAGGAAATTGAGAGGAGTCGTATCTTTTCAGGTATTGATAAAATACAGCTCTTCTTTGTGTTAATTTGAGTAATCCTAGGCAGGTTGCAAGGAAAGAAATAAGGTGCTTTATTCATTCATGTGACAAGTAAAATAAGAATGGAAGAAAATCAACTGAAAGGCAAACTACACTAAAGTTATCTTTCACCACAACTGAAAATAAGAAGCCAAACCTAATATATACACAGTAGAGAGTGAAATAAAATTAGGCATACAAATAAAAACACCGCTTCTGTAAAAATAAAAAAATATGCATATACTTAATATCCAGCATGGGAAAAATTCCAGTGAAGTTACAATTAGATTTTGAGAGCAATTTCAGTAGCAACCTATTTCACTCCTGTAACTCTATAATGATTTCATCAGTAACAAATCCTCTAGGTAGTATCACAGTGGAAAATTTAAGGATGGTGCCATTAAATAGCATCTGTAATTGTTACAATCAACTGCATATTACAAAAAAGGGTACATTTGTGGATTGAACTTCCACCAATTTGCCAGATTAACGTTTTGCTGAAAGTACCTCTCAGAGCCTTCAAGAACCTATTACCTATAGACCAAAGCTCGTGTCAAGCTCATTTTCTGCTGCAAATGAAACCGGGCATTCTTTCATAGTAGGATTTATATTACAGCCACAAATATCACTGACTCCCATAAACAGTTTAGTTACAATGGTGCAAAATATGGATTTTTAAAATATCGCTGAGCGCAGGGCTGAGTCTAACAGCTGTTGATATATGGATATTTCCTGAACTCGTTTGAGTCACCTCTGCTCTAAAACTCTTGCAGGAAGCTGTGAGCAGTGCTTCACAAATGGCAACAGAATTTGGGTACGAATCTGACAAAATACCAAATCTAGTGAACAGGAAGAGAGCCGCACAGATGCATGCGTGTTCCTCAAAGCATGAGAGCCTGGGGCTTCATTTCCAGCGATACTGGGAGCAGAACAAACTAGCAATCAAGAACACATTGCCCTTCCCACGTCCTATAAGTCACTAAATAATAGTTCTACCTCTGTGTAGAACATGTTGGCTTTTTTAATTATTTTTTAAGATTGTCCCATCTCAAATACACAGAAAGTAGTAGAAATCCAGGACATCCTTATGTAGACAAATACCTCACTGCATCCAGAAATAACTAAGGTTTATGTACTGAGACACTCATATTGGAAAGAAACAAAAATGCTGAATTCCTAAATCCTCTAGTAATTTAAACATTTAAAGAGATTTTAAGAACTATTAAACTATATCATCTACTCAGTCACATCTAATGTAGAAATGCCTATTAGTGATATGTGGTTGCTAAAATTATATTTGTGTTTATAAAGATGTTGCCAGACAAACTAGATTTTTCAAAGAAAGATGACATTTAGTGAGGGAAGGGGAATTACTAGTTGCACTTTCAGATTTGGTAATGATTGATAAAAAAGACTGTTTTTCAGGAATTCAGAATACAACTTCCTAGATAATTGCGTAAGTAATCTGAAAGTGCAAGAACTATAAATATACATACAAATCAAGAGTTTATGAAGATAAAACATATGAACAGCTAATTTCCTAACAGATCTTGCACACTCCGTTATGAAACCTGTTCCTCATATGAACAAAAGCATTTAAACTGCAAGAATGCTAATGAAAACTGGCTCAAGCTGGAAAAAATGGCCCCAAATCTTATTTTCAACAATAACTCAAACTGCTCACATGGACTGAAACAAACAAAAAATGCTTTGCCTTTAAGTTCTAAACCCTTTTTAATTGACCTCACACAACACAAATCTTTGTGATCTTGTTAAATCTGCCTTATCTTTACAAATGTTCTCCAGTAGAAAATAAATAGCATTTGCAGAAAGAGCGGAAAAGCAAGAGGGAAGTACCCAGCTGGGTATCATCCTGGGAAACTGTGAAGCGATTCATCTCATGCAAAAGATGTCCAAGACATTTTAGGAAAAATAAATCCCGGGTAATTTGGTATCTAGAAGCAGAGGTAATGATATGTCGTCTGCTCCCTCAGTACAGGTGAATCCCACGCAGAGTTCTGGGAAGCTGAGATAGCTGAGACATGAGAAGCAGGTAGACCGCTGCTATGCATGAATTAGGAAAAATAAGGAAGAGATTTGCTTGATAACACGGTGATAAAGGTGGAACTGGAAGCGTCTGTTTACACTGGAAGAAATGAGAGAATGAGAAGTGGAAATATTTCATATGTTTAAGGAAGCAGGAAAGAAAGAGGTATAAACAGCTGTAGTATTTTCCATATCTCAGTCTGTGAGGGAAAACTGAAGTGGTGAACTGATAGTCCACTCCGGGATCTTCCAAGGGATGTGGGCAAAGGCCTAAAAATGGTAAATATGAAAGCAAGCAGGTTACAAGCTGAGTTAATGTGGAATATGGGTCAATCACTTACTAGCAGGAAGATGAGCAGCCAATTATTTTTCTTCAGGTCTAGATTTTAGTTTTTGTGTATGCTGCTATTTAGCACACTGAAACTAGTAGGAAAATATATGCATTATTCATGCTACTCATGGTAGACAGGCACTGTAGTTTCAGTGAACAGGACTGGAAGTAATACCAGAGGAAATACAGGCCTTAAAGGAAGACACTAATCTCAGAAACCTCAGAGTGTCACTATAATTTTAGTTTTTTAAGGACTCTGTTATGATAATAGTAAGGTTTGCAGAAGATTTCTGCAGCATTCAGATAAACGACCTCACAGAAGGCCATTTCTTCCCCGGGAAACGAGCTCTGGCTAACACCCACCAGAACAGGCGCAAGCCATTTAATAGCGAGTGGAAGGAGCCCCACAATGTTGGTTCCTACATGATTGCCAACAGCCTGAACATAGCAAACGTTTTAGATTTCATGACAGGATTTACCTGGCGTTGTGCCCAGCAGAGGCAACTCGTCATTTTAAACAGGAAGCAATATCACTCTCATCCACTGCTTGAAAATGACTTTTCATCTACAATTATCTGTCAATTTTACCTTCTCATTTTCAGCTATCGCCAGTCTCCATATTTACAGAAGTCCATTTCTCCTTGATTCTTGTGCTCAGCTCCAAAATAATTTATTAGGAGTTACACATGCTTATCAAAGACAGACAGAATTCATGCAAAAACTAATGGCAGCCTAGGCAAGTTGCTATATATCATTATACAATGTCTGCCAACACTGCTGTCACAGTACCTGCACTGCCTTGTCCTTTGTCGATCAGAATAAATCATTAGTACAGTGCAAAGATTATTTTTGTTGTTCTTCTTATAATAGTGTTTGGGCAGTAATGCACAAGCAGTAAGTGATAATATATCGGGGCAGCGGATCCCCCAGCATTTTGCGAGGAGACTCAATCTGACTGAACCCACCACTTCACTTCCTGAACTTTCCCAGAAGCGACTCGATTCAGGAACTCTACCTGCTCTTACAAACATGAGGAAGCTGAAGCAGTGAAGAGAGGAAATACTTGGGTCCAGGCCAGCAGCAGAACAGAAATTAAGACTAGTTCTCATGTGTTCCAGCCTGCTCCTCTGCCTGTTCTCTTCTGAGTAGCAGGTCAAAGCTAAGTATCATTGTTTGCATTCTAGTAATGGTACCAGCTCCTCCAGCTGTCACAGATGCTGGTGATGACATGGCATATCCAACACCAAGGATCAGCTGGAGCAGAAACAAATAGGACAGCTCCAGGACTCACCTGAATGGGGGATCCCATCAGATTTTCCCTCTATCCCCAAGACATTCTCCTGTGGGACTGCCTGGAGCTCTGCCATAGAGAGGATCAATGAAGAAACACCTGATATGTGTCTGAGAAAATTACATTTCTCTGCCTTCTCACCAGAGAGCCTATTTAGCCTTAAAAACACTGAAAAGTGCCCATTCTAAGCCTTTGGAAGACACCTGCATGGCTGCAAATAAACTTTTGAGAGATTCATCCCATTTGAGAAAGAAGTTGTAAAGACATTGGAAAAAAAATAAAATAAAAATGTATGTGAGCCCTAAGCTGAGACACAATTTTGCCATGGGTTCTTCTGGTTTGAAATCTATTCCTGGTTGCTTTTCAAAAGCCTGTCACCTCAAGACTGGATCAATACAACGCATTCATCTTGGGGCTACACCTTGAATCCATTCAGGAAACAAACCTTGCACAGAATGCAGCAGTAGCTGGCTCGTTAAAAACAGACCCCATTCCCCAAAGCTCCGAGCTGTGCCTTAGAAGCTGTCCTAAATGGTAGTATATTTTCTGAGAAGAGGTAATCTGATGACTTAATGAAAGACACTTTGGGCAGTGAAGGGCAAGCCAAATTGGAGAGGACATAGGCTGAAGGAAGAAATCAGCACTTCTGGACAATGTGTACTGGATCCAAAAGGGAAGAGTGAGCAGGAAATAGGACAGATATTACATTCTAGAAACGGGATGACATGAGAAGCTATATTTTAAGCTAGAAAGTGTTAACAAAGCAATAAAATTAATTACACAATAACATCAGAGAACAAAATTGTCAGTCATTGATCAATTCTATAATATACTGTATGTCATCAAATAGTGGGTTACTGTTTTTAACTAAAGGCCAAACTTTGTCCTTCACCTTTACAGGTAATTTCTGTTATAGGATATTTGCCAGTGCTGATCTGAGCTTTTCAGTGTACAAACCTTGGCGCTACTTTGGGGTGACTTCTGTGCCTGCAGTTAGGCATGTCATAAGTCTAAATAGATTTGGAAAAAAAGCTTAGAAAAATACCTTTTTTTTTTTTCTTCTTTAATGAGATGTGCTACAGAAACAGTATTTTTTCTTTACGAACATGAATACTAGGAACAAGAACTCAAAAGGCGGGAGGGAGAGTGGGAGGGTGGTAGCATTACTGAACTAGAACCACGGAAATCAACCCAAACCAACTTGTACTTTGGCTGGTGTAATGTTAATAAAAAGCCCTTGTGAATTCTTTGCAGTCCCTAAATGGAGCAAGCAGGTTCTACCCCCTGGAGAAATATTGATCCAAGACCTGTGACATTTTCATCACTTTCAAATCTGAAACTCTGGGTCCTAGCTACGAGAGACTCTTAAAGACAAGTTCAAGAAGCTGTACTTCGAAAAAATGATGCTATTACTTGTAGAAAAGAGGACTGAACTGGTAGGAACAAGGTGAAGGCAGTAATGTGCACCCCTGGGGTGGGTGAAAAAAATGGAGGATGAATTGTTGTTATTAAGTGGACAATCACAAAATCACTTCAGTAATTTCTTTGCACTGTTTTTGGGAACTTCATTTAAAACTGTATTTATTCATCTAATGGACAACTCAACTGTTTTCCTGCATGACAGGAAGAAACAGATTACTGTAATCTCTGACTAGCTGAATATGACAAATATATCAAATGGGGAGGGAGAAGATATAGATGGAGGAGAGAAATACTGCAAATAAACACCGAACTTCATTTTCTTCCCATCCCTCCCCAAACTGAATTGCTTTTTCTTTTAGGGTGCAGCCCCACGGACACGATTTACCATGAACTTTTCAATGTTAGTAGTGATACCACTTATTGGTAGAGAGAGAGTGCAAAAATGATTTACAATGAATAGACAGACAAAAATTACAGCTAGCGCTATGCTTACAGAAAACTTAGCTCCTCGTTACATACAGCGTAACTATGTCAGGTAAAGCTCTAGAATGCACACGCTGTCAGCACAGTTATGCCAGAAAGGAACATGAGGTTTAAGATAGTCATACAGGATCTCTTACAGACCAAATACCACATTTTTGGTAGTATGAATTAACGTATTTAGTCAGACAAAAGAGGCTATCCCAAGAAAAGCATTTTTTTTTAATTTTTTTTTTTTTTGCTGATACGATCTGCATCTGCTCTAAGAGGGTCTCGCAGCTCATTTCTTTCTATGCAACAGCTACACCAGTCCACCTGTTCCAGCCCAGTCTGAGAGCAGACAGCACGGATTAGCAGATGAAATGCATTTAAGGTTCACAATTTAATCTAACAAAAAGCCTAAGAGAAAAGGCTTGTGGTACAAACTTTCCACCAACTCAGAGAACAATAAAAAGACAGAACTATGTATTCAATCCACAGAGCTGTGCAGCAGAACCTGAAGCTGCCAAACACAGGCTATGACAGATGGCCAAGGGAGCAAACTTGGAAAGCAAAGGCTTTCAAGGAAGATGGCAGTAGCTTTAAAACTAGCCAGCAATTGGCATGATTGTCACTGTTAGAAGTCTGTCTCCTGAGCAAGTTCTAGCTGCTGTGTTTACATGCACACCCATGCATGTATGTGTGACTGCGAGTGTGAGGCTGGCGCTCCGCTTCCCTGCAGGGAAGTATTAACAGCCTCAGGTCCGCCCAGTGCTGCGCAGCTCTGCCAGAATAGCTATGCTGGGCAAGTGCTCAAAGAGCTAAAATTCCTGATTGCCAGAGCCAGCAGAAGCCCCTTGTGTAGAAACAATTATACGAGCAAAACTCCATTTTCACTGGCTGCTCTTACCCCATGGTGTATTTTGTACACCAGTACAGAGCGTACCTTAGCCATTATCTCTGCATTCAGAACTAGGGACACTTTGCTGCAAAGCACACCTTGAATCTCTCTGAGAAATACACCCCAGGTCTAACACAGGAGGCTGCCACTGGATTTGCTACGATGAAGGCATCTTAATTTTTAAACAGCAGCATTGGGATGAAATTGTGTAAATGGCAGAACAGCGCTCTCTCGGCTGATGAAATGAAACACAAGACAGCTTGCTTGCTAATAATGCCAACCAGCCCGCCCTTCATTTAGCAAATATTATTGACAAAAGCTGAGATGATATCATGGTAATAGAATTCATGAGCATGTTCAGGTTATAGCGAGCTTCTCCTTCCTTCCATTGATAGTAAGCTTTGTCCTTGTCCATTTATTACTCTGGCCAGCCCACCTTTCACATCTTCCCCTGTGGTTTGGCCTCATTCAAGAAGCTGTTAAAAACCTCCCAGCTCTCTTCCTTCCCAGAATGCTTCATTCATCTCATCTGGTCCTGCTGCTATTTGGCTAAAAACAAAATTTACTGATAGAAATCTCTCTGTCAAGCTGGCTGACTGCAAAACTTAACTCTGTCTCTGTTTCCCAAATGTCCTCAAGTCAGTTTTCACAGCGCCTCTCATTTGGACAGGCATCCATCCTCCACGCTCCTCACATGGAAAGCTCAGCTGGAACTTTCTTGAAGGGAGACTAGTGTTATCTAACAGAAACCTTCCCCTCAGCAGTAGTAAAAAAAAAATCCCAAAGAAAGTGGGAGAAATCTCTGGAAATAACATACAACCAGGATAGATGGCATACCTGTGACAGCAGGCACCTCTTCTGGTATAACCTGTAAGCTCTGTGCAAGAGAGCAACCCAGCCCAGGGCTCTGTGCGTTGTGCACATTTATTCCTACCAGACCAGACTCTTTAGGGACTGACTTTGGCATAGCTTGCCGGCTGATAGCAATCTCAAGTTCCTTTGCCGTTTTTTGAAAAAGCAGAGCTGCCATGCAGGCAGCACTGCTTGGCTCATCACATTCAGGCTCTGTGGAGCAGATTTAATTCCTTTGTACAGAATACTTGATGTATTTATCCTGGCACTTGACTTTTTCCTCACGAGACACCATCCGAGTTGTGGCAGCTTTAAAAACCTAAACTAATTCCATATATACAGAGAAAAAAGGCTGAGCTGGCAGGATTTATTCTACTGAGGACACACATGATCTGTGCTCCCTTCCCTCTTGTAGGTTCATAACAGCCTGAGTGGTGCCAGGTGGACCTTGCAGCTTATTCTGAATGTTTGCTCTTCTCCTGGGCCAAAAGGTGCTGGAAAGAGGAAGAAGCAAGTGGAGACTCCGGCAATAATTTGTTTAGTGAGCTCCATATCCATAATGTAAAATATGCTCCTAGTGGTTAAAGTCATCAGCAGGAATTTTATTTTCAAGCATGTGCCTATAGCTCCCAGCGCTGGGAATGTGAGCTCCAGTACAGTTAGCAAACACAGAGAAAAAAATGTATGTATACACAAATCTCTCTCAGAAGTGTACCAAGCAGTACGTTGTCATTACAATGTTATGTAGCCAATCCTTCTGTAATATTTCATCCTTCTGTAATATTTCCAGCAAAAATTGTTCCTGAAAATTTATAAGGCAGAAGCAGAAAAATATGTGACGTGTTTAGTTTTACTTCTGTTATTATTATGATGGTGATGATTACAAGATTACTAAAGCTGAAATGATGTAAATGAGCAACTGACATAAAATTGTGTCTTAGGAAGGCTATCAATGATAGATGGCAGTGAAGCAAATGACCTTTTCTTAACAAAATACCCTATGAATTCTTAAGCTGCAGCAATGAATAAAGTCCCAAAGGAAAAGACAGGATGGAAATCATGAATGTGTCAGAAATTAAAGACTAAAGCAACTTTTTGTTACAGGGAGTTCTGCTTGATGTAGCTTTTTAGTCTCTCTAGGACCCAATTTTTCCCTGCAAGAGAATAAAACCAACACCTCCGAAGGCCACTGAACGCAACAGTCCAAGCTCACTGCCTGGTACCTTCTGCTTTGGCAAGGAAGCCCAGTGCTATTCCCTCAGTTTCTTCTCGTAGTAAGTGTGATTCTGCATCCACCACTAAGGCTAAACCTAAACCCTCCCAGGCGGATCACTAGCTTTGCTTATTTTAAGTATTTCATTCTACAATTTCAGTCCTTCTAAAATTATTGCTGACTTCCCATATCTGGAAAGAAACTAATATTAAAACATCCATCACATTCTTTGCTTTCTTTGTGCATTTTTAAATTTAGCTATTAAACTTTTATAAGAACATGGTCTCTCATGATTGCTACGGCTCCTTCCTATGATTACTCCTAACATGCTTGACAACCACGCTTTTGCTCTTGCAGAAATGGTGTGTGCCTTCTCTCATGATCTGAGAGCACAGCCCATAGCCTGCGTTTCTGCATGTTACGCTAGTTTTCCTCTATATTCGTGTTGTTTTTCAGTGTATGATAGTTTTTGTTGTTGTTGTTGATGTTTTTAATGAAATGACCTTATTGATAATTATTATTATTATTACTACACAAACATGTATTAGGTCTGCAGTTTCTTCTTTTTTTTTATTCATACCTGGAACATTTCATCTAAATAGAAATTCATGGAAACCCCCATTCATTTCAGTTGAGATCTACCACAGAACTCCTGGTAAAAAGAAAAAAACAAGGTCTCTATGTTCATATATGTATGTGGCTCTACCTGCCACAGCTGGCAGGCAGTTATTGCTTGTATAGTAGTCTGCCCAGATCCCAGGACAGAATGCTATGTGATATGCTCCAAATTTTTCTCTTCAATATCAACACAGTATTGATGGGTTTTTCAGTTACAAAAGAAGTTAAAAAATCGTAACAGCTACAATGCCTGTTCATTTTATCTACTGCTCATCGCTATACTATGAGATTCTTCAATGTTCATGAAACAAAGCCTTTTCTCTCCCTCTGAATTCATTTTAGATTAAGCCATTAGATCTCGCAGCTGCAGTTTAATGTAGGATTTTAGGTCATCTCAGAACTTACCCTTTCCCAAGAACAGTTTTAATCTTTGTATAGTACTTGAATATACTTCTTATAATTATGTTTCAAGTGTTATTGCAGCTATATTTCAGATTTTACGTATGTAAGAAAATGCTATATTATTTTAATACTGACGGTAGAATAAAAATCTATTCAAAATTCACCTTTCAGGAAGCACAGTCAAATATCCAAGAACACTATTAGACTTGCTCAGCATAAAGTTTCAAACTGCTAATGGGTTTTAAATTGATGTCATAATGCCGCAATTTAAATACATGGTGTTCATTAATTTTGCTAGAACTCTTTGTAGAGTAGGAGTAGTATGGAAGAGAGAGGAAGGTTATATTTTCTATACTTGCTTCTTTTTATCTGCTTGCCCATTCTTGATACACAAGAAGTATCATCACATCAGCTTGGAGTGGGGGCGTGAAGTTTACTCAAAGTACAATAGGCTTCAATTAGGTATCCACTCTGGAGTTGTATCAAAATTAAATTTTATATGAAAAAATACCAGGAATAAGATAAAAGTAACCAGCACCATAGACATGGCGTTTCTTAAAAGATGGATTTCATCATTTCAGGACCTATCACCAAAATCCACAGGTTCAAGGGAGAGGAATTAAGAGACAGAAAAGATAGTAAAGGTCATCTCAGCCATACACCTCCTTTCCACTGTAAGGTCAAAATTCCTGCACTTAGGTGAGAGAGCGCTACTGCAAATCAGGCATCCAGCATCTCTCTCAAATCTGAAAGTGTCCTCCCAGATGTGGGCATTGAAAAGGGAGAAATCTCCCTGTGGAGGACTAAGGGATCCTCTTGTCTTGTGGGGAAGGGAAGGGATGGGATGCAAGTATTCTAGGTGAGGAATCATCTCTTTCCGAAATATCTCAAAAGTCAAATTAAAATGTGTCTAGACATAATGGGCCAGTATAGTACAACACTTCACATCTATTTATACTTCAAATATAGTATGTTTACTGTACATAAAGTCAGTTTTTCTAAAGCTGTTGCTATAGCTACAAATCAAGGAAACCATAGCAACAACACAGTATTATGCACAGCCCTAATTAGGGATTAAGTTATGTCTCTCTTCGCAGTTTATATTAAATACTCCCATATAATCTAGTTAGAGTAATCTTAAAATGTTTTCAGACTTTTTTAATAATAAGAATTCCATACAATTATACTGTCAAGTCAAATACACAACATACTCAAAATGTGCCTTTAAAGCATTTTTTCGATCATACCTAATAATATACATGTCACTGGTTTTTACTTAAGTACAAATGTTCATATCACCATATTTTCTGACCTTCTTTAATACAAATCATTGATCACTTTAGCCCTAACCACTGAAGTCATTGATTTTCCGTCACCTCATAAGGTTTCCAGCTCTTATCCCATCCAGCCTTACCCAAAAGAAATTAACTCCTCCTAACTCCAACTTTTTTTCCCCCCCATGGATTAAAGGTGGATGCTTTTTCTTCCCTTTTCCCTTTTTCCTTGGAGAATAAGTATTGGAGGGAGGAATGGGAAATGAATATTAGATGACTGACTGGGCTGGTGCTAAAGTACATTCATTACCCTGTTTTGCTGACCTTGCATATGTGTTATTTTAGTATACAGAGAAGCTGGCAAATAACATGCAGCCAGGCACACTGCTGGAGGAGTGGAGCCTGAGAGGTAAAGGAGAACAGAGAGTGGTGAAGAAAGAAGAAGAATGCTGGACGTAGCTGAGGAACAGGAGGCAGCATTATCAAACAGCAGGAGACACGTAGGGCCCAGTGGGGTGACAGGCTTCAAAAGACACCCTAGAAGACTATGAACATATTCAGTGGGTGTGCACAGATTCTCTCAACAAAAGAGAAAACCATAATTCATGTCTTTAAAAGCCTTCTCTCCTATCTTCCCTTCTACCACATACATTTCTAATAATTCATTAGGGTATAGTTTCCCCACCTTTTGGTCCTTGCTCACTGATGAGATGGTAGCAGTCCCTTTTTGTAAAAGCCTCGGCTACATTTGTTTGGGGCATTAGCTGCCCTCACAGCCTGGAGCTTCTGCTTATCTCACATACTATGGCAGCATAAAAACACTAGGCAAGGATATCTGAATCCTATGAAATGAGCAGAAATTTAATGTGTTTGGCACTTACACTTACCGAAATGATAGAACTGTGGCTTTAATCTCTGAACAACTGAGAAATGCTGGCCATTTTAATACAAATAGCACACCAGTGCTTATTTCCACGCTTTTATAAAGCAATCTGTTATATAGATTGTAGTCACAGAGAACATCTGAGTGCAGGTTAGGAACATGAGCTGCGTAAAAGCTTTTCACATGGGCAGCACAATAAAACTTCTCTCGCACTGGGAATAATTAAGTCAGAAGATAGTGCATTCACAATTAGCAGGGCATGTTCAGTTTCTTCATTATCATTTTAATTAGCAAATATTAATGTAATCTACAAGTACAAGGGGGAAAACAACTAAAATTACTAAGTTTAAGGAGTCCTTCATGACCTAAGCTAAATTGAGACAAATGTCTTACTAATCAGTACTGGACACCAACTTTCAGGACATTCATTTCCATTTACTGTTAGAACTTCCAAGCGTGTTATCAAATTTAAGAATGAATTAAGGCTCCCACAGGCTACATCTAACCTCTGATGAAGGCAATGGTTAATAAAAATGGATTAGATGCTCTTCTCCTCTTCAGTTATCAGTTCAGACTGATAGTGATCAAGTGACTGTGGCAGCTCTGCCTCATTCAGATTCCACGCCTGTGGCTGTAGCAATCACGTAACCCAGTGACACACAGAACACGCTGCCCTCTCATTTTTAGTGGGTTCCCGGTCCTTTTATATTTAAGATATGCTGGACGAAGCCTTAGCCTCTTTGAACTCAACAGCAGAGCTCTCATTCATTTCACCGGGACTCAGATTCACCCTGACTCAAACAGATTTCCTTTCTGGTGCTTGTCCTTTTTCTGCCCTGCAGATGAAGTATTTTGGCCTCCAATATAATCAATGATGCATCTTACATGAACAACAATTAAAAGATAAAGAGGTTTAAAAGAAGCTACCTCCTAAAGACTTCAGTCCTTTCTCATACGGATTTTCATTTTTAACACTCTAGCAGTAAAATAATAAATAACTTGTCCAATGCTCTTGTAGGACTGAATATCATGAGGTGGTAAACTATTTTCATTTTCTATAAAAACTGTTACTTGAATAAATCCGATTCATAAATATAATAATTACAATTTTATAAATAAAAATTAGTAGTAAATGGAACCCAAAGTATTTCTCACGATTGACAATGCTATAACTAATCAGAAAGAGCTTTTAGAAAGTTGTTGGGTTTTTTTATGTTAGCAAATTTATTTTCCAAGTTTGCATCTGTTATTAATAGTACACACAAAGACAGAAAGGGGAAGATTTTGCAGAAAAAGCACCACTGCCACTGAAAATCAACATTGTCATTAGACATTTTGCCAACTGAGATAGTTTAAAGCTGAAGTCCTTGTAAAATATTCTTTTATCAAACCCCAAAGAAAGTATTTTGCAAGGGAGCTAGAGGCCAAAGCATTTTTAAAATATGGACAAAATACCCAGTTTCAGAAAAATCCTTTAAATCTCCAGCTCTATATCTTTGCTAAACTTACAAACATTCATAATACAAATCATTCTCTTTTTCTTCTATGCACATAGAAATACAGATAAACTACCTCTTGCTTTGGTATCCTAGGCAAAATTAAGTCCTAAGACTTCTATTACAAACATACACAAGACAACTTCTTGTGTATAGTCTGAAGGTTGGAATTCATTTGGAAAATTCTCTTGCTTGTGTAAAATTCAGTTGTCACTGTAACCAAGACTTATTTTGAGGGCAACTCGCTTTTCTATCCACTGCAACCTGTACAAAAATGAAAATAATTAAGTGGTCGTTTAAGTGGTAGCACACTTTTAAAAGACACTTTGCTCAGACACACTCCTTTCTTAAGGTTTTACACTGGGCAACAGAAAACAAGTTATGTGGGATCAGAGAGAGTTTTACTGGTCTATTTTGCAGCACTTTTGATATGAGGCCTTACCTCTTGTGTCTTCACGTTTACATATCCATAGTGAGTTCTCAGAGGCTGCCTTTGGCCGTTAGAAAATGGTATCCACTTGACACTGGTTTGTCCAAAGCAGTTTAGAATCAAAGGGAAAGTTACTTCATTGGTGAGACGAACGATGATCAGACAGAGGAATGCTGCAATGAAACTCACAGCAACAACAGACTTTCTCTGTAATACAAAGAAGAAAGAAAAATAAGTATTAAAAAGAAAAAAGTATTAAAATGAATAGTTAATTTTAATTTAAAAATGTATCTCCTATTGTAGGATGAGAGAAAAATGGTTTAGAAAACTACTGTAAGATTATTTTGTATGGTAGTCACCTTGCTGCAAGAACAAAAGAAGACCGGTGTACTGGATCATTTTGCTTCAATAAATGTGTATTTTAGGGACTGAGACTTTCTTTCAGAACAGGTAGGAAGTAAATTGACTTTGCTCAAAAACTATCATTGTTTTATTTCTTACAATGTTTCAAAACACATCTACCAGTTTTAAATTTTATTTGTATTTGTAATTAAGATTTTTTTCTGTAAACATTCACAGCAAAGCCTCTATGCACAATCATCAGTGCTGTGGGCACAAATAAATATACAAACTGCAAATGCCATTTGCAGCCACACCAAAGTCTACTGCGAAGACAAAGGTCACTGCTGATTTTCTTTATTGTGTGCTATTTTTAAATCATCTCTGTGCAATAGAACTCACACTCTAATCTTAAATATTTTAGAATGGTTGGTGAAGTCGGCACAACCTGCTGCCTTATTCCAGGTTCACAAATTTACAAAGGCATTAGTATCTTGGACAAGATGACCTCTGCTGTTAATAATGTACCAGATCTGCAGCCTGTATCTAATTAACCTTTGCTTTCCACCTCTGACCTATCCAGTTGGCTGGACCGGTTAATACAACCACAAAAAGATACCAACCTTTTCCCTGGGTAACTCCTCAGTCTACAGGAGAAAAACTAAAAGAAGCTAAAAGAGAGGGGAACATCTATCTTTAAAATATTGCAGTCAACTACTTCTGGACAAACTACTTATGAACAAAAAGGGTTAGCTGGCATATGTAATGCTTTGTGGTATGATACTCAAATGTAAAGGTGATTTTTTTACAATCTCCCTGACAGAATGCAGCAATGATCATTTCCAGGTGTTTTCTACAGTACTTCAACAACATTCTAGCTTTACGAATTTGCTACAGTTCAGTCATCCTAGTGAGCTTAATTCTATCGCTCTAAACAATAACAAAGAGACTTATTTATTTATTTTAAACCTAAAAGTCTACCTAAGTGTAACCCTCAGTGCTGGATGGCAGAATCTGATCCTCATAATTCCTGTCTACAAACACCACCAACCAGTGGGAGCCAGCACTTTACATGTTTGACTGTTTTTGCACATGAAGGCCATGAGATCACAGGTGCTGCAATAGTGGTGGAGGGATGAAAGCTGAGCTCTGACACCCACCATATAAAAGAAATGAATTTCTTCTTTGGAGGTTCATTTGAAGATACTCAAATTCAAAACATCAAGCAGAAAAAACGATGATATTTACGCAGCAAGCATCCAGTGAAACACGTAAAGTTGTACTGAACGTGACACAGGAGGCTCACGTGCTCCTGCACAGAGCCTGCAGGCACTGCTGCCGTGCTTTGGGTCAGTGTCTGGCCACCAAAAACTGTGAGGATCACAAAGAGCGCACAGAAAATTTGCAGGGATATTACTGTATCAGCACTTAAAGAGCTGAGAAAATAGTGCCTTGCGGCAGGGTTTGGATGGCACAATTGCATGGCTTTATCTGTTTCAAGGTATTTGGAGGCTGCAATTAATAAGAAAGAAGAAACAAAAGACCGAGATGGGAGAGCTGGGTGAATGAGGTCACTGAGGAGAAAGGGGAGAGGATGATGAAGAGAAGTGTTCTGGCAACATGATTCAGCGAGGAATCTCAGTCAACTAATGGCTGTGTAATGCTAAATTAAACCCAGCAAATCTTCAGAGGACAGTGTAACAGCCACAACCCCATCACAGCTCTCAGCATCTATGGAAGCCACTGCACTTTTCATCAGCTGCATTATAACAGATTTACATTAAATTGCAATAAACTGGCTGGGGAGCACTTCTGTGTCACTTCTCTTTGTGCCAGATGGAAACAGAAATGTTTAGCTATATATCAGGGCCTTGTAAGTGTTAAGAGCAGCCAAGATGTGCAGCACAAGTGATAATCGTAAAGCAGTGAAAAAGAGCATAGATTAGTCATATTATTTATTGCAAATCTCAATTAAAGATTGCAAATATTTAAAGGGGAATCTAGCTACTCATTCCACTACATGGGCATGCTTCAATCAAAATGTCCATGACAGGAAAAAGAGACCCTGCCCTATGTGAGGCCACTATCTGATTTCCACATACATGTACTTTATGGCTTGTCCAATGCCTTTTTTTTTTTTTTTTTTTTAACTTTCTTTGCTTTGTACAGAGATGTTCTGAACTTGAAAAGGTTGTGATCAGCTCTGCATGCGTCACGTAGGAAGCTTTTCAAAGAACCTCCGCCCCAGAAGAAGTCAGATTGTGTAGCCAGATCTTTGGGCCTTTATTAGGATGCCATGTGCTTTTTATATTCCTTCTCTTTAAATGCACTACAACAGGAGAAAAGAAAAGCATGGCTTTCTTCTGTTTTGGTATTTAAGAAAATATTGTTTGAAAAAGTAAACAACAAATATTTTTCTGTATGTTGCTGAGCTAGAAAGAACCTGAAGTAACCACAACAGCACAGTGAGAGAAAGGAATTTTTACAACAGAAAGGAATCGAGGCATCTGTTACAATTGTTGGGGAGAAAAAAAAAATCTTGGCATATGCAAACCAAATACCTGCCTAACAACTTGTACAAAGGACGAGTGCGTTGAGGATTCAGTTCGACTGCAGATTTTACTGAAGCCATGAGATCTAACAGTATTCATTCTCTGAAGGAAGCACTACTGCAAACTGGAATTTCACTGGCTTTATAAATTTCACTGGAAAAAACATTTTAAAACTATGAAACATCTATTTATAATTTTAGCCTTCTTCAAGATCAAGTGAGGCAGTCTGCTGTTTGGTGCTATTTGTCAGCAAGCACTTCCTGTAAAATCTCCCTTCCAGCAGACAAATAGATTTTGCCATATTTGCTCTGAAAAATAATAATAATAGTAATAATAGTAATAGTAATAATAATAATAGTAATAGTAATAATAATAAAATTTAGCATTAGAGCTTCCAGGAATTCTACTAGACATTAGGACATGACAAGAAGCACAGAACTATGTACATGGATGAATACCAGACTCTAATCCATCTCAAACTGCTCCGCAGCAACATTTTAAACACTTACAAAATCATTCCATTTGGGAGACCTAACAAATGTTAACTAGACACTCTGCAAAGAAAAAAACTTTTTCCTTCTTAAAATTAACTTCTCATGGATGCAAACTGTCTCCCACAAGAAGAAATTTTCTCTAGCACGGAAACATCCTCTGTAAAAATCTCAGCCAATCTTTATGTTTTTCTAACAAGTTTAATGTAGATGTTTTGCTGTTTCTAACATGGTCATTCGATGTTGTTAAAAAAAAAAAAAAAAAGTGGGTACATTTCAGACTAGAACACAGGTATGTGATACCCCCCCCCCCCCCCCCCAGGCAAAAATCCCACACTTGAACTACACTGTTTCTTCTCTACTCTTTTTATTCAATATCCACAATAACATAATCCCAGGCTGACTCTGTCTAGTGTGTATATGGAAATCAGAAAGCAGTAGGCATGATTCACACTTCTAAGGCTTAAATTTATATTTATATTTATATTGCTGGGAGAAGGAATGAGATAAAACCAGGACTGTCATAATAGTATGCTGGTTGGGATTTCAAGAAAAACTTGGTGGCAATAAAACATTAACAATATTTTTGAGGCTATATCTATCTATCTATCTATCTATCTATCTATCTATCTATATCTGTACTTTGGTACCATGGTTCCTATCACTATTTCTAACCTTCATAACATCTGGTTTTGGCTATTTACCAGTGCCAGGGTGATTCATTAGCTTCAGTTTGGCAAGAACTTGCCAGTCTGAGTGAGTTTAAGTCATTTCTCTTTCATAATCTGTTAAGAAGTGTGGAGAAGATGAGACCCTTTTTTGCACTTCAGTAATACCTGATAGAATAATGACACACAAAACTTTTTTGTGTTGTATACAAATGTCTAGCAAGGAGGAAGAAAGGAAATATTTTCAGCATAAGCAGAGAATTTCATAAGTTGTAAATTTTACTGAGGTATGTAGTAATACCTTTATTATGATTTCTAGTCCAACAGCAATACTCTGCCACTTCTAATGTATGATATGGCAAACACTGTCAAAATACTTTATAAGCAATAATAAATCCCCATCCTAGTGAGATTAACAGTAAAGACCCATTTCACAGATGCATAAACTGATGCTGAAAGCAACTTCCTCAATATCACGAAAAAAAAAAATCAACAGAATCTACTCCTAAACTTTTATTCTAGAACAATTCTGTCTCTCAGAATTATTATTTCCATTAATTCTGCCTGAAATTTTTCAGTGCCGAAGTTGAACATAATATTATGGGAGACTCTAGTAAAGAATCATTGGAACTAGTAAAGTTCTATGCCACAAACGGTAATTGAGAATAGCTTTTTTTTTTTTTTTCCCAGAAATCAATGTTTTCAGTATTCGTTTTCTCCATTATTTTCATGGATACATGATAACACTGTGCTTGGAAGGACAAATGAAAGGTAAAGAGTTACATGAGTGTTAAGTATCTTAGATGACACAATATGCAGTAAAATTTACAGGTATAGTGAATAACTCAATCACTTTTTTAATATCTCTGCACATTAAACTACTATTATTATGGGACTGATGCAGGGTTTCAGGCTTTTTATTCAAGTACGATACCAATTGAAAACAATAATGGCTACACTTACTGAATTTGTTTCATTTTGTAGACCACTATATGGAAAAACTAGTTTATTTAATTTTCTCTTTTATTGTCTTCAGCATCCACTTCAAATACTGCTTTCTGTTACAACAGAGCATAAAATGAAATTCTTTCAGCACGCTACTTCAGCATACCTTCTGATTTCACCAGTGCAGGCAATAAATACGCCTTCCAGCTATTCCTTCTGGCCTGAACCTCCCTTTAACAGGGCTGCTTGGGGGAGACTCAGGCAGGGGGCCTGAAAATTTTCAGAGAGGGAGCAAGACTGGATAGCAAACATCCTTTTAGAAACAGACGTGTATCAAACAACATTTGCATAAAATCGGTAGCTGAAGATTTACTTTTTTCTCCTCCAGAAGTGAAAGTTAATGTGAATATGTTCAAAGGCTCCACGGGAGAGGGCTGTCAATGTTTTCTCTCTCAGGAGAAGAGAACAAAGCAGGTAGGGGGCTATATCAGAAGTAAGATCTGGTTTGAGTTCAAAACCCAGTAAAATTAAGATTAAAGCAAAATTTTAATATTTTCTGGAAAAGGGCACCTTTGCTGAAACCGGAATGTAAGCAGCCAGGAAGCAGAGGCGTAAGAGCAGAAATGAAGATCAGTGCTACAGAAACAACAACAAATACTGTGTACATAAAAGTAGGTAGAAAAGGTACAATGAAAGAAACATACAGCTTGTATGCATGGCCTGGGAAGTGTTTCTTCTAAGCATGTTCCCTGACTCAGGACTGCGTTCATGGCTTAAGATGTTTGAGCAGGCATGAACAGGAGACCCCTTACCTTCCTCATGCCTCCCCTATGGGGGGGGGGGGCTCTGGCCTTTTATATACATGTAGCTAATGCTGCTGAAAAGCTTTCAAGACCACAGCTCACCATCCATCTTTCCCTGTTGTCAGTTGTTGAGAACTTGTTACATAATTCAGTTTTCACCGTGATATTTTCAATTCAGTCACAGATGAATGAATGGTGATGTAGCTAGATTTATAACAGCTCAACAGTGTTTTCCACAGCAAAATAAAACATATTCAAACATCTCATTCATTAAAAGCCAAAAATCTGCACATAGTGCTCAGGCTTACTGAGGTAAGACAAATGAGAGCTTCCATGTCACTGTAAAAACACATCTGACTTGAGCTACTAAATAAAGAAAAACAGGAATCAGCAGACAAATTATTGCCCAAACAATTGATGTAGCAGCAGCAGCCTATATTAAAAGCTTTCTGTGCTCACATACAGGAGGACTGTTGGTATTGCAAAGCACTGCCAGATTCCAGATGTTGATCTCTATCACTATTCCCCTGTCCCCTTAACTGAGAGCTGGACAAGGAGGAGTTCTCTTTGTCTGAAGACCTCCTTACCCCTCCAAGGGATTTCAGGCTTTCCAGGACTTCTTATCCTTTGACCATTGTTCCTCCCACTCTTTTCTTGCTTACCTGAAGGTGGATTTGTGCTTCCCTCAGTAGCCCAATTCTGGCCTAGGATACCCAATGCCAACAGCTCCTGCTCCCAACAAGGCACAAACGCATCCTTAGCACAGCTCGAATGTTCACAAGCAGCAAGTCACTGCACCACCAAGGCAACTTGAACTTCAGAGCAAAGGATGCCTTCTGCCAGCCTGCTACTTCATTTTATGTTAAAACTGAAAGCCGTCCAGTAGCTGAAAAGATCTACCCCATTAAAACACCCATGGCAGAGAAGCACACTTTAAATAAGGTTGTTGATTTTTCATTCTTTAAGATCTGTTAAGAATATTTAATCTAATACTGCTGTTACTGATTCATCAATGTCCTTCACAAATAGGGTGAACTTTATCAGCAGCTGTAGGTGCATAACATACAAATACTAATGCAGCCTCTGCATGACAGAGCAGTATTATAGAGAGAAAAGAAAAAGAAGCATCTGCAGCACATTCTCAAATGGTGGCTGGTGTTTTTTTCTGTGTGTGTGTGTAAAATAAATAAATAAACTGGATTATTGCCCAGCTCTTCTTATCAATAGCTTGGCAAGCTCTCAGACACACGCAGGCTGATGTGTGTTTCCCTATAATAGAACTGCTGGTATAAGAATTTGTGATCTTTCAACCTGGCAGTTGGTTGCTACTACTTATTGAAGTACCACCTGATTGTAGCTATTTTTCACCTGCTGAGAAAAAGTTCAAAGAAAAACCACCCATGTCTGAGTATTAACTCTTCCCCTGCCAGGTATACCTCACCGAGGTGACCTCTCTCCCCTCTGTAGAAATAGATGAAGATTCATGATAGGCAACATCTTCAGAGTGAACCCATTATTGAGTGGTGTCACAAGCATCCTGCCAGACACCCTGTAGCTGCCAACATTTTCATGAATAACACCTTGCAGAAAGTTGGTTCTTTCAACCAGAAATAGACACAAAAATACATAAACCAGAAGAAAGGCAACAACAAAAAGCCCTACAGATGCATCAGGAAAGATTCTTAGCAAAAAAAAATAACAGCAGACCTCTGATATGTAGATCTCTCTATATAAAGATATACTTATTAAAAGCCTATTGCATTTCTTTATTATTTTACACGAAATATCAGAAATACTCAATTTCTTGTTTCAAAAAATTACAGGAAATAGAATGTGATAGCTTATAAAATCAAAGTGAGATAAATTCAATTTCTGTTCCTAGCAGTAAAATGCTCGGTGCCTTTGGTACACAGCAGGAGGAGCAGCCGTTAATCACGTACATATATGCTTAGCACACGCTACCATGATGGAACCTCTGGAAGTACTAAATTCTAGATAAGAAAAAAAAAATTGAACAAATAAAATTAAACATATGACAGAAGCCTGGAGGCAGAAGAAATTAGAGTAAATAAAATGTTGTACCAACTCCATATTCTCAGGCTGCACATCTGTGAGGAAAATGCTTTTTGCTGGAAACCTTCACTTGCCTGCAGCTCACTTCTACCTGCAGGGGAAAGTTTGTGCTACAGAGCAAAAATTGCATAACCAGAAATTCACACAAGTGAAATGTAATTGCCTACCACCATCTGGACAAGTCCAAACTTCCTCCATTTAATTATCCTATGTAAAGATCCCCGGCTGCCATGCTGGACTTGAAGCTAACAAAACTTGGCCTCATGCCTCAGTTTCCTTCCGAAGGCCAGCTAATGCTGCAAGACAAAAGAGATCTTGCCCAGCCTGTTGCTTGGCAGGACTCTTGCTCTGGCCCTTCACATCAGCTTCATCCTACACCGAGGTCGATACCTTTGGAAACTTGCTCTGAATGCTCTCTCTGCCACAGCACACCTGCTATTCAAAAGCATGAGAGGGAAAACAGGAGCAGGTGGTCATTTTTCAGTTTAGTCTTGTGTTAGGTACCCTCAGACGGCCAATGTACCTTGCTGCAATGCAGATTAATACTATTATCACAGCAGTACAGCACAGAGCTTTCCATCTAGGATGCAGATCAACTGTGTTAAACACCATGCATGCACGGGCAGACCCAACAGGTTTGTGATGCAAGTGAAAAATCGAAGGGAGGCCCCCATTTTAAATTAATTTGTAGGAGGTGCTGCACGGAGCGATGCTGTGTCTGCACTAACCCAGAAGGGCAAATGGCCTATACGTTTTTGGCAGAGATTTTACTTTTAAGTACTGGCACTGTCTGACCTCGCTTAGCTCATTTCTCCCGATACAGTCACAGGAAAATGCTCCAATTTAGCATGAACTTAAAGAAAATTTTTTGCCCGTTGGGTACAATTGCATTCCTTCTCCATGTAGGAGTCTGTTCATTATTCATCCTTGGAAAGCATGAGCAAGAGGATATCAGAAGAGAGACTCTCCAAACAGCAAGGCATATGCAGCATTACAGTTAGAGACCAGAATGGCTGCTCCGGTACCGCTCAGAAGTTGACGACACGTTCCTCAGCTGACTAGGGAGCTGCTTACATCAGGGCACTGAAACTCAATAAAAGCACCAATCAAGGTAGTGGCCTCAACTTAATTATGAGTCTTATTGATCGTGTCTTCACTTTGTTTTAAAAAGAAAAAAGAAGGCAGCACTAAGCTCACAGCAAGACCTGGTGGGACACTGCAGAGCAGCCTCCTTGGCCGCTCTGAATCCCAGAGACAAATCCATAGTGGACGATCTTTGCTTTCTGTGCTGACCTCTCCCTTCCAGGACTTAGGAAAATAATTTGTGTGAATTGTTTTCATCAGAAAGAAGCAAAACACAATTTCACATTTACCATAAAATCCATGATCTGAGACATATTTTGTGAATACACCCAGTTTAATGGTATACTTGTGGTGGAATAGCACCCAAAAGCCACAATCAGGAGCCAATCTCCATTGTGCTAAAAGCTATAAATTCTTTGGATTCATTATTTCTGCAGAGCATCTCAATAGGAGCTAGAGGAAATCATAAAAATTGATAGTTTTCCGAAAAAAATTCCTCCAAGCAGTAAAGTTTAATCTCTCTCTGATCTGTTACCCTGATAGAATAGAACAGGGACAGTAACATATATATCCTGGCCAAACACACATTCCATCATCATATCTTACTCCTCTCATGCTGGGTGAGCTAACTGAATTGAACTTGACCTTCAAAGCCCTTGGAATGCAACAAAATATCTCTGTTTTCTGACATTTATGGGTGGCTTTTCTGCATGGCTGCATTTATTGCCTGGAAAATAATGGTGAAAGCTGTGTGTACAGACCTATTATAAACATTGACAAATCACATGAAAGGAAGACAGATTTATTTGGTATAGATTACTCCAGAGATAATCTAATCAAATCTAAGATTTACATTTTTAAAGCAGATAAGATATTCACTGAGTTAGCATTTTGATACAATGGATATATATTACCCTTTTATTTTAATCTGCAAGTGTCATTGAACGGATCCAGGCTTTTGGTGCTTCTACTTTTGCTTTGAAAAGCCTTATGTATTTCATATGAAAATGCAACTTTGAACTAGCACATGCACAAGGAAAACCCTATGGAAAATTCTTACAGAAGAATATCAATCTCTGCCTAATAAAGCTTAGATAAGAAATACATTTGGACATGAAGCTATATTAAAAACCAGGAGTGCTAGATGTGAAAGGCAAACACATCCCAGTCATGGCTTTCTAAAAAGAAACCACATCTGGCCAGCATACCAGAGGTGATGTTGAACATTTTGCTGACACACACTGTCCGTTTTGGTGGAAATGTGACAAAAACATGTGCCTAACGATTTTTCATCCTCTAGTTCATGAAATACAGAGGGGGTGTCAGACATGATCCCAAACTCATCAGCTCCCTTCACGCACATTTTCCTTATTTGCATGCAAGAAACAAACAAAAGCAATTAAAAAAAATCATTCATACTGAGCTTAATTTTTGTATGCTTGTAAATGAAAATGACAGTGGCAACAGTGCCCCTATCAAACTGCGGGCTGCTCTCCAGGAGACGAGGTGGGCTCAAAACACAAAGGAAGCGCCTCTACCGCAGGATGGACGCAGGTGGCTCTGGTTCCATGGCCTGCCCTCGGGCAAGTCACCTCTGCTCTGTTCCTTGGCTTCAGTCTGCAAAAGTGCCCTGACGCCAGCACGGTATGATGGTTTTATTTTAGGTAACAGCAATCAGTTCATATCTCTAGCTTTACCCCAGTGCTGCTTAAACTGCGATTACCGACAGCTGAATTAATCAGGGCAGGACAGAGCCCCCTGGCCACATGTGCCCAAACAGCTCCTGCTGCATTTGTGTCCTTGGTGAGAACGTTTGGGTTTGTAGCACTTCGTACGGTTGTTACAAGTTATGGGAGTATTTTATGATCTGCTCCAATCACTGTATGTTATTACAATTATCCCGCAGTGCCGAGAAAAAAGTAGCCCAAGATTTCCTCAGCGAGCCTCTCAGTCTTTCATCCATAAATCTCCACAAATAATGCTGTTTGCTTAATTTAAGACTGCTATACAGATTAATGGGACAAGTTGTCCACTAGTCAGGGGAGGAATACAAAGATCCATCTTAACTTATTTCATTTCCAGATTTATTCATTGCAAATGTTACATAATGTGACATTCACACACTGCTGGAGAAGTTAAGGAACAAAATGCACATCACTAATCAGCTGATCATTCCTCATTTGGCTTTCAATGCCAAAATTAATGATGCACTTCCTTTTTTATTAGATCTTTTTTTATATACTTCACAAAATCAAAAACAGTATGGGAAAAAAAAAAAAACAAAATATTTCTTTGTGATTTCCCTCCTTTTGTACACATAACCACCCCCACAGTGCTAGGAAATAGATTTAATCAGTTTAAACCCTAGGTCTGCTGGGACTCCAACAACTTTTTTGACTCTAAGACACAACTTCAGGTGTTTATGTTCCAAGACACAAAATCCTGATATTTTCAGTTGTGCATTCTTGGTCATTCAGCACTCATCACAAATGCCACAAGTCAAGTTTCAGCTGCTCTTACTCCATTTCCCTTGCCTGAAAGTTAATTACCACACTGAACGCCACAACATGTAAGGTCAGTCCCTCTGACCATTCTCAGACCCCCTAATCTTACAAAATTCACAGAGCGCTCCCCATTTTGCTGTGCTAGAGAGAGCCTCTGTGGCAGAAACTTCTCGCTATCCAATACTACTGTTTTTGAATATTCCTCTTTCATTTATTTTATGGAATTTCCATCTTTAATTCTTTAAACCCACCATTTTTCTGCAGCTGTGCCCCAGCTTCCTGTTTAAAGCCTTCCTGCATGTGCCTTTTTCCAGAATTGCTTTTAAGAACCTTCTCATGTTTTCCCTAACTACCCTCCATTTGCGTATATTCCTCTGTCTTTCTGACTAATTCCATCCTAAATTCCCCCTCAGGGCATCATCTCTCCTCCCTTATTTAACATGATGAAAAGAAGGATTAATCTCATCTCTCTTTTTGGAACCAGTTCCATTCCCTCTGCAGCCCGGTACGTGGCCCTTTTTTATTGAAGGTGTGGCTTTTGTTTTTCTGTTATGACACCACTACTGTGGTGGCTACAATGCTCACGGACTTCTGTACTTCAGCTCTGTGTTAATACGTTTAGCCTTTGTTTAAGCCTGGAAGTGTATAATGCTGTTGGGAAAGGCTTCCTAGGAGTGAGCTCTGGAGGCATTACTGCAGACACCCCTTTCTTGTAATGTATTTACCTAGAAAATATTAACCTAAATGAAAGGCCACTAGGTTAGAAGCAGTTTTCTAAACAGACAGCATTTAATGTATCTAACCAGTCTTATCCTTTCTCAAAAACCACCTTTAACGAATCTCCTCTCAGCCAGTTTCAGCAAGCTGAAAGAACCAAACTTGCGTTTTCCAACAGCACAGGTCCTGCAGTCTCCTGGCACACTATTTTCTTAGCCCATGTTCTGCTTTCATGTCATCTTCCTTGGCTACAGGTCTTGCACTTGGTCTTTCAAAAGGGACCTCACCGGTGTGTACCAGCCAGCCAACTTCCCTGAGCTAACATATTTCACAATCCCATTTCATTCGGGTTCCAGAGCACCTTGTGAGTGGTCAGCACATCCAGAATCGGTCCTATGGCATTTCTGCCAACACTACAACAGCCCTGGAGTCTTCTGCAAATGTACCTTTGGTAGGAGCCAAGTGACCTATAGAAAGCTCTCATGAACAGATTTTCAGAACAGCTCAGGTCTCAGCAATGCTAGGCAGGACAGGAGAGGCTGCAGCAGCTGGAATAATAGCAGCTGTTGGGTTCGGGGTCAGGTTTTTGAAAAAAAAAACTAAGTGGCAGGTAAATTACAGAAATGGGTCTTGAAAACAGCATCTCAATCCATTTCTTAGTCTTTAGACACTAGTTCAAAGACAGTTTACAATGGCCAGCTTTAACTCACATTACTTAGGAAATATCTCAGGGAAACACGGTGCACACAGGCAGTACCACAAGGGAAAATCTACCACAGCTGCATCATGTTATATAAAGATATTCATTTTCTTTTTAACCAAAGTGCACTTCTCATGCTAAACAATTTAGCCTCTTGAATTTTGACAAAGATTGTACCACGGAATGTCATATGTTGTCCACTGAAGGGTAAAAGTGTACAAAGCGTTAGAGGACGAAGTATATTAGGGTTACACACATTTTATTCCATCCTTCTTCCTTTTGTTTCCCCGTTGAGCACCAGAGCTGTCATCTCCTAAAAGCCTCAGCCTGTCACCTCAAAGAGACAGCAGCTGACATGTCCCTTTAGTGAAAGGAAAAGAGATTTTGTGACATAATAAAACTGGGGATGATAAAATCAGTTTAAATGACAATAAGTACAGAAAGGCATGTGCTACCCATCTTCCACTTTGGTCTGTTATTGTTATTAGATGCTCAAGGAAATAGAGAAGTAATGTAGCTTCCTCTCTCACACCCAATGTCTCAGTCTTTGGTGATGCAAAGACTACTGAAATCTATACGAAAACCTGTTTTCAGTTAAAAATCTCAAAGTTTTCTCTGTCTTCCCTGGCCACAGAATAGATTGTCCACAAGATATTTATATAGAGATAAATTAACATGCTATTTTACTGCACAAAGACCTTAGAGACAGGAGAATCAGAAAGGTTTTGACAAATCAAAAATATGGTGGAAGAAAAAAAAAAAAAAAAAAAAAAACTACACAGCAATTAAATAGCCAGTCCTGGCACACAAGCTCAGTTTGAGAAACTTCTGCACCATGCAAGAAATAAAGAATCTAAAAGAGACCCTTTGCCACTAGCACCAAAAGCATCCTCCAGCAGCTTTGGCTGCTGCCTGGGGTGAAGCATTGCTTCCTATTATATAGGGGTAAATGATTTTCTTTTGTTTTAACCACATCGAGTGCAAACAAAGCTCTTGTTAAGAAACAACAAGGCCAGTAAGCTGAACTAAAAACCCATTAAAAATTGTATCAGAGGGAAAGAAATGTTGCAATAATAGCCATGGTACAAAAACAGCCTGATCAAAATGCAAACAAGTGCAAAACTTGCCAGTTACTCACACTATCCAAGATTCAAACCAGGTAAGGCAAGCATATCACTAAAAGCAAAATTTGATTTTTTAATTATGCAATTGTCTAGTAATGAATAAATTAGGTTTGATTCGTTTTATTCTCCCCTCCTATGCAGCACAATTACAACAGTACTGGAATGAGATTTTAAAAAAATTACCATTTCATCAAGGCTTTTTAATTCCCATCTATGATTTAATTTGGTCACCAAATTTGATCTATAACGATATTAATAGATAGAAAAATCCATAGTAGAGTCCATTATTGTTGAACTTTATCATCTTTTTAGAAAGTACAATAGTAAAATTATCTGTTAATTAGATTAATTTCAAGGAAGCGTAAATCATCCTGACCCATGATACTTGCTTGCAAAGCTATTGTGGGGGAATAATTAATAGGCAATAGTCCAGGAATATTATTCTGAGCAGATGTGAGCCTTGAACTTCCAGTCACTAGACTTAAATTCTAAGAATACATCATCTGACAAACTCCAACATCCTGGAGTGCTGCAGGAAGGAGGAGAAGAAAACTATATGTACTGCTATTGTTACATACAGTCTGTAGTACGGCTCAACGTG
This sequence comes from Anas acuta, assembly GCF_963932015.1. Taxonomy (NCBI): domain Eukaryota; kingdom Metazoa; phylum Chordata; class Aves; order Anseriformes; family Anatidae; genus Anas; species Anas acuta. The sequence goes on along the minus strand of NC_088986.1, from coordinate 11,809,190 downwards.
ACCACAAATTAAAAGTGGGTATAAGTAAAAATCTCTGAATTTTAAATCTGCAAGGTGAGAAGGACTGTGCCACTCAAGTAGCAGATACCCATATCATAAACATGTCTTACAAGTCATTTCATTTGGGACCTAGTCTGCTGCCAACCTGTACGGCCTTGGGCGAGTGTTTAACCCTACACAGTATCTGGCAATAAATACATGTCGTAAGGAAGATGGATAAAATATGTAAGCATACGTTTGCAATTTTTCCTCACCTTTCTGTCACATGAAGTCAATTTCTACAGATTCTGGATTAGATCTTGTCCCAAACACATATCTGATTCCTATGTCCTACATTTAAAAATTTGTGAGATCATCGCAGCAGCAATAACATCTGCTGAACAACGAATGGGAAGTAATCAAGACCAGAATCTTGCATTCACATGTAAATTTTCAGCGGAAATTAGTTACTGTGTTTTCTGATGAGCTGTATGTGACATTGCACTATCTGTCTAATAAATAGCAAAACGTCCTCAGTTGTGATGGATGGAGCACTTATCCATGAAACATCTTTATGATACACAGAGAGACTCCCAAAACATTCTGTTTCAGAAGCTGAAGCGAGGACAGAAGTGGGTTTGTGCAGGTTCCCAGGAACATGCCAAGCACGGACCAACAGAAAGGGTTCTACACAGCTCTACTGTGACGTTCCCCAGCATGATGATTCCTCCTTCCTGCCTGGTAGCATCCAGACTTTCACCACCATACAGAACAAACACAGATCGCTGACCTGAAAACCTCAGAACCACATATCCCAAGACTCCAATAAAGATCAGGCTTAAAGAACATGTATTTAGAAAACTTGGACTAAATATGGAAAGGTTTGATGGAAGACAGAAAGAACCTTCTTCCCATCCCTTGAATCCCCAGTTAGTTGTAACCTCTGTGTAGTAGAACATATTGAGCAACAGAACGTGAGAAATACAACTGCTTTGGCTATAATTCTATGAAAGCACTAAGCTTGATGGCATTAAGCAAGAATATTTTTGCTTGGGGGAAATACTGCATTTTTCTGACACTCTACTCAGCAGATGCTAAATTCAGCAGATTTCAAACGAAATGTGCACCCCAGAGGGTGAGTGGAAGAAGGGTCTTGAAGTAAAACCCTCAACCCCAAGGCAGAAGTGTTTGGTTTGGCATTCAGTAAGGCCTGGAGCTCTTTTATAGCAAAGATTCAAGCATAAACTCCACCAAAAACACCACCCGTGCTCCTGCTATCTCTCTGGGAAATCTAGTGAAGTGAAATTGATTTTCTTTTTTTTATTAGCGAAGCCATTAAGAATGAGGCACCAAGAGATGAACGGAGAACAAGCCACGAAAAGAGACAGAAGCATCTGAAAATGCTTTTTATTTGCTGCACAGTTGCTTTTTGAGAAGAAATACCTGCGTGTGCAGAAGATCAATCTCTGCCCAGACTCCAGCAGCAACACCCACAGCAACCCTAGCAGCCTGCATGCAGGCAGAGCTCTGCAGGTGCAGTAAGCAGCCACCTCCAGAAATCTGATGCTAAATTTGTCAAAAGAACAGGATGTGTCAGAAGAATGTACCCAACATACTAGAGACGCTCCAGTAAAGCCACGCACCGCTGGTGGAGCACTCAGACTGCTCAGTTACAAAGAAATTTGAAATCAGGGGGTTGCAGATGAGGTGAAGAAACTCACTACCCACACCTCTCCTTTCCATCTTTTTATTCTAAACCCATGCCTTCATTTCTTGTTCTTTTAATTTATTTTTTTTCCTGCTTTGACCATCCCGAGCTCACCCCATGCATTTGTTCCCTAAGTCCCCTTTCAGCAGAGGCGGCAGTGGTAGGAGAGCTGGGAATCAGACCTACCAGGCGTTGGGTAGCAGCACATCGCTGCCATCAAGCACAGGGCCCTCATTCTGATCTTGTTTGCTCCTGATGCATTGGTTTCCTGGCTGGTCTTTCAGACAGTGTGATAAAAATACTACCGACGTAATGTTTCATTTGCTGGTATTAGAGCAGTTTGGCACACAGTGACAAAGAGAACAAAGGAGCACTGCCCGCCCAACGCGCACACAGTTTCAAACACAGTCATGGTCCTATGAGAGCAGAATGAATTCCTACAAGCAAAATAAATAGGATACCTTATTCTTTAACATCTGAAGGAGGCAGGAGTGAAAGAGAAATGAAACTTCAAGTGTCTTACTTCAAACAAAAGGAGGGTATTTAAACAGAAGAATCTCATGGGAAAGATGCCGTACTGCTACAAACCGCGCGCTGCCTCAGAATATAACAGCGATGATAACATTACTAATGGAAGGAAGACATCCCCTCAATTTCCATGTGGATTGTAAATTAGAGAAATGAGTACGAGAGCCAGGATATCCATATATGCATGTGCACGTGCATGCACACATACACTGCTCGCCCTTTGCAATCACTTAATCGTCGTGTCAGATCAAAGGCAGCCGGAGCGCAGATGGATGATTTCCCATCTGCATCTAGCCGTGGACTTCCATTTGCCATTGGGCCCAGACTGTAGCACGAAGCAATATTACTCTCATTAGTCCCTGGAGGGTTCTGCAGCTTATGATCAAACAGGGACGAGTTTTCCATCTTCCTCCTACTGCTTGTATATCATTTAGCATTACAAGATGTTCCATGAATAATGGAAATAATGAAACTACGTCCTCGAAGACACTCTCCCCAGGCCAGAGACAGCGTACACTGTAGTTATTGAGGAATTATATATGGCTTGATTAGCTGGCAGCTGCTCTCAAACCGTGCATGTGTTACAGCTCAGCGTTGCCTGGCTTTCCTTCAGCTGGGACATTAATGTGGGACTCCCTCTTCTCAAGATCACAAAACTTTTGGGACTGTAAGTAGCTCTGAGACAATCAAGTGGTGCAGAAGTTATTTGGGAAAGAGGATAACTAGACAGATGAACAGGCAGATAAACAGCATGGTTGTGTAAGCATTATTTCCAATAAAAGATGGTAACCATTCTTTATTTCGTTACTAATTCTTGGACATCACAATTTTAACACAAATCATAAGTAAAGACAAATTACAAGATTTGTTTTTCCTCATTTATATACAAACTTGAGGACGAGAAAGTCCATAGCCCACCTGGTTCTTCACAAGCTTTTATGAGCATGTCTTGGCAGCTTCCAGCTCTTAGGAACTGTAAGACAGGATCCAGCTTACTGACTATTGAATAATTTTTTGTAGTACTTAAGTACACTGTAACAGCAAAAGCCCTCAGAGACTTATTTAGTGAAGTAGGCTACAATACTCTAATTCTGGCTCCATGCTGGCTTTAGTAAATTCTATAACAAATCCAGGGCCATGAAGGAATTCGTGGTTGTAACTATATTGAGCAGCATGGCCAGAAAAACACTTTACGGGAGCTAAGATAGAATTGAATCCCGCCAAGCCGAAAAGGTTTTTTTTTTTCTCAAATTGTTGCCAGAAAAATAGTGCATGTTACACAATTTTAATTCCATTTATTGGAAGAATATAAGTATTAACCAGTTCACTATTACATGAAAAGTAAGATCTACAGGAAGCAAGCACCTTAAATGCAAGAACTCACTGCTGAAAATATGCTAACATGAGGTTTGGGGCATGGGTTATTTTTGGTTGTTCATAGCTTGGCTGTAACTCATCTCTCTGCTACCTATCCTTTCTACCTCTAGTAAGTTAAGTATTCATTTGCAAATTTCAATGAAATCAAGAAAGTGCTAAGCTAGTTTCTTAGCTCAGAGGTAACTAAATTCCCAGCAGAGAAACCAGCAGCTGATCAGATCAACGACCAAAATTGAGGTCAGATAGGCACAACTCAGCTATTCAGCATTTTGCTTGACATTTTGCTGGCTGACCAGTGGATGCACATAGCTCCTGACTTGACAGATCATTTGCCATCCTGCATGCTGAGAGAACAGTAAAAGAGAGCAGGTAAGCAACAATGTACAAGAAGGATGAAGGACACATTAGATCACCACTCATGGAGAAAAAGCTGTTTACTCAAATGTTGCTGATCTTGTAAAGAAGCTCAAATCCTTACGGTATCTCTGCAGACACAACTAGCTGAAGTTAGAAGAACCCTATGTGCAGTTATATGTACATACCTCAGATTTACTTGATAATGCTTTAATGCGACTAAGAGGAAAAACACAAATATTTGTTAAATCACATGAAACAAACAGCTCCACAATCGCACTGTACTGGCAGAGTCTGATTTCTCTTCATGCACACCAGCTAATGGATGCATTGTAAGTTGAGTCAATTGAACTATTCCTGATTTTTCATCTGTGTTTTAAGAATTCAGTTCAAGATTAAGATACAATTAAGTAGTATTTAAAATCTTCATGAAATGAATGAAAGTTGCATATACTAGAGCTTTGGTAAGTCACTGATTTTCATTGGTCTGATACCTTTTTCATTAATCGTAAAAGTTACAGATTGAGAAACAGACAAACACTGTTAGACAACCATGCAATTCTGGTATCTCACTGGAGATGAGAAAAATACAGTACGTGAAGTTTTGGTGCATCGCAGGCTTGTATCCAAGGACTGGGTGGAGGAGAACAAAAAAAAAAATCCTGAATTTGGGAGACAGACAGTGCATGTGTATAGAACTGCAGAATTTCTATTCCCGGGGATGTGCTTAAATACATCCTCAAGGCAGCAATGTGATTACAATGAATTGGTGCATTGAAATGTTCTGAGAATGGAAGCTGATCCAGTTCAAACAAGTGAGAAATGAGGATGCTACAATGTTGAATATTTAATTAATGGAAGAAAAACAGAGAAGATTCACTAGAGAAAACTGTTCTGCATTTCCCAGGCTTTGGCTAGCTGGCTTGAGAAACATTTCCATTGTTAAATTCAATTTAAAGAAAGGAAAAGAGACAGAGACTTGCAGAAGCCTGATATTGTCCAATTAACATTTTAGTTTAAGATTTTAACAATAGCATCTTGAAAGAGCCCATTTAACATGTAGGAAATCGCCTGCTCCCGATTGGTTTGGTATGTTCTGAAAACGCTGTCTGATTATAGCTCAGCCCAGAAGATTGAGAAAGCTGTCTTAAAGGATTACAACCTACAGACTTACATTTCAGATTTGTACAACTGCTGGAGGGCATCGTTGAGTGAAAGCATTTTGTGAGGGTATCACACAGAATGTGCATTCAAGTGTTTTACACACATGAATTCAGCAAACCTGCCTTCCTGGACAGCAGCAAATCAAGGACCCAAGCATGTTAGAAGGAAAAGGTGAGAGTAATACATTATATATTTTTCTCTGTTTCATCCTGTGAACATACTCTTCTGATAGTGCAGAGGTCTGTTTGATAAAGCAATTTGATTGATAACAACTGTGCCATTCCTCTGAAGAGTCCACATGAGTATCACAGATGGTGAGATAACTCACTGTAATTTTCTCACCAAAGAACACAGAATCAGGCTTTCAGCCCACATAGCAGTCAATATTTCCAATAAAATTCACTAAAGGAGGCTTTTTGGGGGTTGTTGGTTGTTGTTTTTTTTTTCTCCTTGTACTTCTCAGTTTCAGGTTATCCCAGCAGCCATGTCTCTGCTGCAATGCTGGATGTATTCTGCACTCAGCATGTTGAATGTTTCTGCCCTAGTGGTTCTGAGTGCACATGTAGGCTAACATCACATTTTGACAGTGATGAAGAAGTGAAAATACAGGAAAAAGGGAAAGCAAAAGGGGAAAGACAGGCATAAATAATAGCAAAGTACAAGAGACTTAACTGAGATGCCTGGAAGACTTCAGAACTTGGGGTCTGGTCTAGTCTAGCAATCCCTTGGTAACATCTTAGCATTATACATGTAGTGCACTGGCTGGGCAACGCAGTGTCACTGCGTCCTGCTACTCACAGCCTAACGAGAGTAACTGAACTCAATTACATTTAGAGTGGATTCATGTGGTGAGGCATCTAAGCCTAAAAATAAATCAAATGTATTTCACAATACTGATAAATTGAAAAAAAATCACATACAGTATTTTTAACATCCAATCTACTCAACAGCAGCTATCCCTTAATGTTTTAAAGGTTTTTGTTCATTTCTGTTTTAAAAAAGATAACACTGATCAAAGAATGGACAAGCACGGAGAAGACCATAAATCTGCAGGTGCACTGTGGACGGTGAGGGTACACAGTAGGGTCTGTTAACATCTAACAAGAAGCATTGTCAACTAAAGGGCCTTCAAGATACATACCACCCTGGACATCAGGAATAATATTCTACCAACTGAAAAAAAAAATAAGGCTTCTGCTTTCAGCAGAATTTACTCCCACCTCTCTAATAAGCAGTCCTTCCTGTTCCATCAATAATATCCAACGTAAGGCAAGGTTTGTCTGCTTTTATGACTGTTGCTTTGGTGCCTTACTTCAGACAACACAAATATATTCATGTGCTTCTACACTCTCTCTAGCTGCAAGTCTTGATAAAAACTCAAACAGTTCTGTGCAAATATTTTAAAATTCCAGGGATGTCCCAAAAGGCCGTCCCTCTGGGGTCCAATGCAGCAGATGTTTTATGAGGCTCACTAAGTTTATCCTTTATATGTCCCACCTCCTCATGTACCTCATAATATGCTTTCTTTTCCTATTTTAAGGAAATAACCATTTATTTTAGAACCATTTTCTGGTCAAGGATTTTTCAATATTGCAAGTGTTTTGAAAACAAGGTTAAAAGGTCATCTTTTGTCATCTTTCTCTGGTTTTAGTCACTGAATTCATATTTTAAGGTCAAGAATTTTGGCATTGACCAAATTTTTCTTGGTTGTCGTAACATCTTTCCAAAGAACAGACTTGGTGGTAGATTAGGTGCACCACCAGAAGTCTTTACTGGAAAAATAAAAAATAAAAACGTACTAACAAGTATTAACCAACAGATCAAGGACTTTAGGAGAGAATCAACGTACTTATTCATCTCTCCTGTACAATTTCTCATGTGATTTCCACATTACAAGGCAATGCCTGGCTGTTGTGATTTGCCAGAGCAAAATTTCATTCGAGCTTCAGAGAGCTTATTCGTTTTGGCTGGTGGGTTGCAATGTTTTCCTTTGCAAGTACAATGAGTATCTGAATTACTACCGTGCCTAACAGCCACAGCTACAAAAATCACAGCATTACATGTAATTTCAAAGCTAGGAACTTTGCCTCCTTGAATAAAGGTAACAATTCCTTGCACTGAAAGTAGCATTCTTCACTACAGCCAGACTCCCGGTTTAGCTTCCCAAGCCTATGATTAGAATTCATTCTTTCTTCAACTAAACATTGAGAAGACAGAAGAAAAAAATATCAGGATAGGCTAATGTTGGTGGACAGCAGCAGACAACTAGCTTTAACACATTTTTGGATTTGTCTGTCAGGGTGACTGGCTAGGTAACAGTTATCCCCCAAAAGCCATTTTTTGACCTTCTCTTCCTCCCTCCCCAGCTCATTTATCATTGCTTTTCTGCATGCTTTCAAGTATTTTTGGTAGCTTCAGGAGATTCTTTAAGTATGTTCACTATTTTTACTACAAGACCACAAATAGCTGAGATCTCAGACACACCTTAGTCTTCAGGAAAGATGAGGTAACTGTGTCTGCAGTCAGTTTAGATTAATCCTATTTTTCTACAGCTGTTTCACCAATCTCACTTCCTCCATGCATTCAAGCTACAGCACGGTGCCACGTCCAGGAAGAAACCTCTCACCTGAGGCATCTCTCACCTGCTGCTGAGTGGCAGCATGGGTTTTGTTAAACTTGGCACCCCAGGCCATCCACGCATCAGCCCATTTATGCAGTAATGAAGCCACTGAGGTGACAGCTGTGTTTATCACAAAATCTTGCTGACAGGGCTTACAGTTTCTCAGCTCCCCTCCAGTTGCATTCATTCTCCCTATTTTAAAAGCTCAGATGCTATTCTTGCTACTTTAGCTACTGAAATTCATGGAAGCCTCTGTTTTTGCCATTCCATCATGCAGAAGTGCTCTTGCTGATGAGGTGAGGTACCAGCTCCCACCACAGGATATCACTGCAGGGCTCTGCCCACACAGAGGCAGGATTCAGCTGGGCTCACATACTGGCCTGAGCTGGGCTCACGAGTGTGAAGTCTTCAGCCCGGGAACAGCCACGATGCTGCCTTTGCTTAACTGAAAGTGGACTGTGGTGCCTTCTTGGTAAGCAGTTCTAGTCATATCAAGCCAATTTTCTATTTCCAGTTTTCCTAAGGGGCAAACAGGAGAAATCACCATCCGACCACTGACTCGAGGAACAGCACATGTGGAACCTGACATCACACTGAGGTAAAGGAGAAGCGTAACTCTGTCCTTGTAACCCAAGTGCTGCAGTAACTTTGTTCCTATGAACATTACAGTTTCCCTTGGGTGGCACAAAACTTCAGAGCACGGTTTTGCCTGCCAGCATTTGTCACTGAGGTTTGTCCCCCCACTGCCTCGCCAGGCTGCCTGCACACCCCCTCCCCACACAGCACCCCTCAAGCACTGCTGCCGGCTGCTTTCACAGAGTATGCACAAAACTGGCTGGCTCCAAGCCGCCTTCCTTTGCCACTGCTTTCAGTGACCTGTCTGAACAGCTTGTTTTAATTTCATCTCTCGCTCCTTTCATTTACTGGCATTTAGCTCCATGCCCAGCAGCGTGCCCCTGGAGAGCTCTCCCCCTGGGGAAGAACGGCCGCGGCTCCATTGATCGGCCCGTGCTCCGCGCAGCAATTTCACTGCAGCAGGCTGCATTGCTTGAACTCCATGGCACAATTCCCATTGTTTTGCAACAGCTTTAAAGCTCTCAGAATGGTCTCATCAGCAACATGATTATCAGTTTAAAAGGCTGCAGCGCTCTTCGAGTGCTGTCATTCAGTAACCCCACCTGCACTGAATGGAATAGCATCCGTGCTGTAAGTCTGGATCACGCTTTAGGTCTTGAAAAACAAACATTGCTTTAGCTCAAATACAGAACTAACCGAACCACCAAGGTGTCTTTTTTGGCCTTGCTCCTTTTGATTGCAGCTGACAACATTTCAATTACATATTTTTCCTTGTAATAAAACCTTGGGATGTGCTATTTTGGCAAGTTCAGAACGGTTTCTGCAACAACCAGCTCCTGCACAGCCCTATTCAAACTAACACAAGTGCTTATTCTCAACTATCTCCATGCAAATCTCACTTTCAATTTTATGAACCAAATCTTAAAAAAATTGTTCTTTGGATAAAGAATCAATCACATTATGATTTTAAAATCCTTAAAGACTTTTTGTCCCAGGAGTGGGAATATAAAATCCTTCATATGTCTGGCTTTTAATTTCCATTCTGCTTTCCCACAGTTGTATTTCAGACACCTTTAATTTTTCATGGCACTGATTATGAATTGTCCAGTTATTACAGGTGAGAAGTGACTCTATTCTGGTCACTTTAACACTTGTGCAAAAGACACTTTTAGCTCTGGCAGCCCCCAGTCTCCTCAGCCTCCACCACTAAGAAAGAATATTCCATTTTTTATTTCAATCAAATAGTGTTTTGCTGTGAAGCGCCTCGGCTTTTCTGCCATTATCCCCATTCAGACAAAACAGAAGTCTCTCTCTCACCAGGTGAAAGCTGCTGGTCCTCTCCTAGCCGTAGCACTTGCAAAACTGAACCTTCCACAGCAGCCGCAGCCAGCAATGGCCTGTAGCCAGGTTTGGGAAAGGTCAGGTCTCCACTTTCAGCCTTTCCTTCCTGTTGTTTTTCTGGTCTTTTTTTTTTTTTTTTTCTTTGTGTTACACAGTTACAAGTGTTGCATTCCCACACCATGAAAGAAATCTATGAAATGTAATATCAAAAGTAACCAAGCAGCATTAATAACTGTTTGCAAAGGAACCCACAGAGGCAAATGGCTTTGTGCTTTAACAAATCTGATACGTCAATGTTATAGAAATGAGCAGCACGCAGGGGGCCGCTCCCAACATTTCTGGTGTTTCAGTTACAGCAAATTTCAACGACAGAAAAACACTGATTGACCAACTGTGGAACACATTTCTGAAGGATCGGAGTGATCCCATGTGTCTCAGGGCCCTGGCATGGGAGAACGGCCTCCTTCCTATGGAGCATCAATTAAAGGAAAGAACATACTTGGACAGCAGCATGGCTTGAAAGGAGTGAGGGACGGAGCACTTTGTCACCTCCATGCAGCAGGCAGACCCGTGCTCAGCCCTCTGCAAGTGCAGACCCCGCATGTCTTCGCTGGGCCTCGGGGCCCTCTCTGCGAGAAGAGCACCAGCAGGCAGCGGGACTGCACGTCCTGGTGGCACAGCTCAGTTCTGTCACATCAGCCTGCGAAGGCAACAGGCACCACCCAGCAATTTCAGCTTGGTTAATGAAGTTTTCGCTTGCTAGGATTGAGTGCTTTTGTTTCTAAGACAAAACATATCCCCTACGAGTTAGCCATCATGCCTGCACCTGCCCCCCTTTTCAAACAAACCCAACGCAAACCACCAAGTGCCTTAGGTACACTGCTAGCACGCCTGGTTAAGTGCTACACAGAAGTACAGGGCTTCTCCACAGGTTTATCTGCATGGTGGGGAGAAAAAGAAACAAATATATTCCCCAAGAAGGGCAATGAAGGGCAATAACCAGACTTGGACATTAAGGAAGACAACTGACTTCTAAATTCCTCTCTCCTGAGGCTCTGTATGCAGTAACAGTTTGTGACAATGCTTTCTAAATCCTAGCCAACAGTTCTACCTCTGCAGATATAAAGGGGTTCTTAAGAAATATTCCTATTAAAAAGTCAGAAACTGTGCTACCAAAGTCCACATGTTTGTGAGTGTGGAAATGATGCCCACGGTGCAAGCCCAAGTTTTCCCCATGTTACTCGTTAGGAGCACACAATAATTCCATTCCATATTGCTGCAGAAGAAGCTCCAGACTTTGAGTCCAGTCCTTGTTGCTAACAATAAAGCTTGGCTGGTAGAGGGAGGTTATAACAGCTCCGTTATAAAGCAAACCCAAAAGGACAGAGAGTTAAAGGTTTCACAGCTCACTTCAACTCTGTCACTGCTTGAGGTTTCGGCTTTTGAATTCTTATCTCTGTGTCTTCCTTTTAACATTTTACAGGACTTTCTAGCTGGACTACCTACGAAAGCAGCTGTGTTGTTTGCTGGTGAAAATCTAATATAAGGGCTACCTCTCTGAAACAAATAAAAATAAATGCAACAAATATGTAGTTCCACTCTTGCCCTATTGATTTCAAATCCAACAGGAGTTTCACTATTGTATTACCATTTACATGATATCTCAGGGTAGAAACCGTTCAGTGAAATGCACTGAAGTTCACCCTGGGACTTGGCCCCGGCAGGGTTCCACCCTCCTGTGTTTTCATTTTGCCTTCAAGTTGAGTATTTGTTTATAAACTACACCAAAGTCTACATATGGCTTACAATAAAATTCTCAAGAGGGGGGCCACCAGTTTTAGAAACAGCAGTGGAAGGAACATGAATGTAGCAGTATGAAAAGAACTCTCAGCAAGGCTCTGCCTGATTGAAGTCTCTTTTACATTCAACATTTGAATTTTCTACATTATTTATTGCCATCGTCAGAAGTTTAATCCTTAAGGCATCATTCTGCATGCAGTTCCCTTCTAAGCACATGAAGGTAGCTTAATTCCAATACAGTTATATAAATTATTAATCTCATCTCCAAATACGATGTGCATTTCATCTCAGGAATTGTCTGAGATCCAAAGAGTTAGTATGGAAACCAAATTTCCTACATTCAAGCTTGTTTTCAAGAGCTCTGTTAAGTGGTCATAGACCAGAGGCATTCTGCACAATGCAAGCAGGACCAATAAAAAAAAAAAAAAAAACTCCAAGTCCAAGTAATTTATCTAATAGGAACATTCCCAATCTGCACTTCAGGATTTCTCTCTCCAGCTGACCAGCCAAACATTCTTTTTTTTTTTTCCTGAAACCTCCAAGCAGATTAACCTACAAGTGTCTAACTGTAAGGTATCTTGAGGTAACTCGGTACTTTGAGTGCACCACACAGCTGAGGATGTGACAAATCTCACAAGACAAAACCCTCTGCAAGCACCACTTCCATTATTCATTCCCCACTGTCACCCTGAGTGTTCTCAGAAGAGCTCTCCAAATGTCACCTTCCCACTAACTTTCACATTGCTATGTACATGTGGCTACAAATACTGTTTCAGACATATCCCAGTGTAAACGTTCAATTTCCAGATACACAGAAAATGCATTAGTTTCTTCTAAGGAAAATGGTAGGGAAAAGAAAAAAAGAAATAAAACAAGTTATATCCACCAAGGCAATACATCCCTCTATATCATCCTCAAAACCAAAAGCAGATGGAATGAATAAAGCCATTTTTAACACCAGTAAGACTCTGAAGAGCTTCCTCTGAGGGTCGCTGAAGCACGCAGAATGACACGTGTCGACTTCCTTCTGCAACGGTCCCGACCGTGTATTCGGCCCGTGACTGCTGCTCAGCTGGCCTGTATTTGTTTCTCAATGGCTGCTTCTGATATTTCCCTCCACAATTCACATCTGACAAATGGTAAGACTTTGTGCAAATACCTGTATTCTTGTACATGAGGAAATAGAAATATTCATTAATATTTTTTTCTTCTACTTGAGAAGTTTTAGCCATCCAGCGAAGAAAAGGGAACAAGTTCAAATAAGAGTGAGTGGAATGCTATACATCGAGCAAAGAACCTTTCGGCTAAACTACTGGTAAATACCACTGATAAATCTGCATGGACCAGGCAAATTCACTGTTTGCCTAAAACAGGAAGAAGAACAGTTGTATTTTGAACAAGGAAAGGAAGTAACTGAAAGTACCTTCTATAAGTATCTTTAGACGTCTTAAGTGGAAGGAAAGTATTGTAAGGTTTGAGAATGAAAATACCAATACCATCTCAGCTGAACCCATTTGCCATCTAACCCAAAACTCAGTAAGGAAATGAAAGACTTGGTGGGTTTCTACAGGGCATTAAATTTGTTTCCATAGATTTATACCACCAACATTGCTGCTAGTAAATGAGGGGCTACGAAGTAGGCAGCATATATCCAGAAACTGCACTGCCAATCAGTGTACTTAATTATTATTGTATAATAAATACCCTTCAGACATGAGGAGGTTTGAGAATCCCAACATAAGCATTTTAAATGGACTTCTGAGGTTCTTGAGCTAACCTATTGGAATAGTAAATTTTTTTCAAATACTAGCTCCTTTGAAGTCAATGAGTTTATTCTGCACAAACAAAATGAACCACTATTTTGAAATGAGGAAAACTCAGGCAGATTGGGTAAGTAATCCAGATTAAGGTGGAAATTTGAGCACACCCAAGTCATTGCTCAAACCACAAGATCCATTAGCTACAGTGGTTTACCTGCTTTCAGTGCTGCCTTAGCTACAACACCACCGTGTAAAACTAATGCAAATTCCACTGAACCCTCTTGAGTACTTATCTAAAAATAAATAAATAAAAGGTACCTTTTTCCTTAGAGCATAAAAGAAATGTGCTTCTTAGAGTTTGCTTTTCATTAGAAATCAGGAGTAGTATCAACTTTTTTTTCCAAAATTACCTTTGGAGGCCGCATCTGGTTAGTTTAATTCTTCACAGATTGCATTCCTCTGTCTCCTTGGCTCTTTATTCTCTGTCATACATTGGCTCATTTTATGTCTGACAGTTCTTTTATTACCAGATTACATTTTGAATCCGATTTCCCCCCTGTCTCATTACTTCTGTCTTGCTCTCTGTTTGTTCTCTTTTTCTTTTCCTGTCTGACAATTCTCTTATTAGTGGATTTGGTTTTGCTTTTGTTTCATGCTTTCTGGTTTTATTCTCTTGTGTCTTATTTTTGTTCTTTTACTTATTTTTCTCCTGTCAAGACCTCCTTTTCTTCCTGCCGATTCTCTCACAATGTATATACTCGGCTTTTGTTTAAGGTTACTGGATTTCAGCGTGTTGTGGAGCTGGTTTATTGTTAGACATTGCCATGCAGAAAGACCCCTTTTTTGAGTCTTAGTTACTTCAGCACTTTGGTGTAAAGATCACAATCACTAATCCAAGGACCAAACCATTTTTATAGCCATCAGTCCAGCTTCTCAGCTACTAGAACATGCCCTCCATCTAAACTCACTGGATTAAGAGCAAGGACACTGCTTTTACATTCATTACTTTCTCCCAGCATTGTCCATAAGCCATTAGGTGCCTTCCAGTTAGGGAGAAAAGGTGGCACACACGGCACACTTCCATTCTGCTCCTTGCAGATTCTCATAACATAACCACACTCATTGAGCAGCATCCTTCAGCACATTAACAGGCACACCGAATGTTATTTACAGATCCTTGTGTCTCAGCTCCTGCCCAGGGAAACAGCTACATGCGCACATTGTGCAAGTCTCGCTGTAAGATATTTTAGAGGGAAAATGAGAGCTTTTGTGGGTTTTATTTGAAAAAACGTGAGAGTGAGTCACGCATGTGGTCTCCTAATCCTTTAAAAAAAAAAAAAAGAAAAAACAGCAAGCCACCAGGTTTGCAAGTGTCCACTGAAGCAGAGTGAACATTTCCAAGAACTCAGGGCCCTTAACAGAAGTCAGCAGGACCTCACTTGTTTGCCAACTGCATCGCTGACTGCATCAGGTGCCACAAGAGGAAAAAAGACCAGGTAAGTGCTGCTGGCACAGGAAACTGATCTGAAAGAAGATGCTTGGCCTTTGCCGATACTTGGGCAACCACTTAACAATGGGATATTTATTTTTATGGGAGTGGAAAACATAGCTGGGTGAAGTTGCTGCCATTGACTGCAAGAAGAAGGAGCAGAACTTTGTCTCGCTGCCACGCTCTCCTCCTTCATATTGTTGTTGCAGTTCTTTTCAAATTAAAAGGGAAATATTGTAGTCTTAAATTTTCTCCTCCACACTTATGAATGGAGAATTCCTGCTTCCAGAAGGAAGGAGCTTTACTTGATTTCTGGGTGGGAGCTCAAACTGATTTATTATTTGTCAAGAGACGCATTAAATAAACTTAGCCTTTTTTGCTGTCATCAGCTGTCTGAAAGACAAGTTACAGGCATCAGACTTGCTTTTAATGCCACAGCACTGATGTTAGAGGAAGCACTGCGGAAGCATCTTACATTTGGAAGAAGGGTGGGATTTCAGGGATAAGCATTACCTGCTCTAGCTATTTGCTCCTCAGCAGGCAACTTGTACAGGGCACAATGCTCACGAACATCTTTACTTTGTGGATAAACGAAGCAATAAATTGTATT
Organism: Anas acuta; assembly: GCF_963932015.1. Taxonomy (NCBI): domain Eukaryota; kingdom Metazoa; phylum Chordata; class Aves; order Anseriformes; family Anatidae; genus Anas; species Anas acuta. Next base: position 11,793,884 of record NC_088986.1, on the reverse strand, counting down.
TTGTAAAATAAAATATGGTGAAGGAAGAGGAGGATGAAGGGCCATGTCATTTTCACAGCCTCCAAAGAGGATCTCTATCAGGTGACTCAGCATTCCTTGAAAGGTCATTGCAGCCCAAGTGCAAGGCGCATACTTCCATTCAGGTATTTTTAGCACAAAGCCTCTCCATCGTCTCCCATGAAATTTTCAGGTCATTTTCTGTTGACAGACCGTAGGACTTTCTCACGGTTTCCAGTTCTCTGGACTTAAAGATCAGAAGCAATACTCTATACAAACACCAGTGCAAAGTATGAAGACAATGATTTCTGCTTGCACTTCTGAAAATTAATGAAAAAGCAAATTGTGTGTCACACACTGTGGGCTAATCGTACCCTAGCACCCTGTTCTGTTTGCTAATGAAAGCTAAGAAGTCAAAAGGGTATAATGTATATAATGATGGGGCAGTGAAACATAAAATGTAAAGGCATGCAGCCATGCAGCATCATTTGCCCTACTCAAATCCAGCAGACATCCTCAAAGCTGCAGCTGTGTCAGCCAGATACCAATCCCTCCTTGCTACACACAAATTCTGTATTCTTGGACCAATATCAGATTCATCAAACTGAGACCAAGATGAGAAAAAGAAAGAAAGGAAATTAAATGCTCAGGAACACACTGTTGATGGGGCAGGTTTATTTTTTCTTTTTTTTAAATAGAAGCCTGTGAACCAATTTCTCAGACTTAATACCATTAATCAGATTACCCCAGCAAGTCCCATAGCAAAGACAATTCACCTGATCTGTTGATTAACAAGGCCAGCTCAGCTCCTGCAGACCCTGCCCTACCCCACATCACTTCATTTTCCTGTTTTGCGACCTAAATAGACTTGGGACTAGATTGCAGACCCATGATACAGGAATCACACTAACATTTTAATAACTGCTCACCACTATGCACAAAAGCTTGTATTTGTGGTCTTTGAGCACTGCTGAACCTGACATGGGACTGAAGTGCAGCAAGCACACTGGGATTAGAAATTTCAAAGCCATTTAAGATGCTTTAAAGATGCACTGGTATCACTTGCCTTTGGGAGTAACCTGTCCTCACAGGAAACACCAGTGGTGTTAGCGATGCTCTCCAATTCCCACAGGCTCTCCTGCAGCAAAGCTGTAGCTACCGTACGTCCTGTTCCAGCAGCCTCCACTGTCTGTGCTGGATTTTATCACAACAAGCACCCCGTGCACTTTTCCCAGGACAGCCAGAATCACATATTTGTGCACACACATTGCTTTTAAACTAAAACCATATGACAGAGCTTCCCTTTTTTTTCATCATCTAAGGATACCACATCTCCTGCCCCTTCCTTCCAAGCAGCCCTCTGGCCACGGAGCTCTTAAAGCCCTTCTCGGTAAGCAAGCAATGAGACCACAGAACATCTTCTGCACAACCAGTTGAAACAAAACCTTTTGGCAGTCTTCTAGTATGTGAAGGCGGGCAGGCTTCAGCCTGACACAGAGACCCACTAACAAGACTTCAAGAGCTCCATCCTGCAGCATCAGCGCTACTTGGCACCACCAGGCTGCTACTGGGGAACTCAACGGCAGGGTTTAAATTGAGGCACTGAAAGGGCAGCTCAGAGCGTTCATCTACGAAAGTGATCTGAAATGATTAAATTGGTCTTAGGACTTTGATCTGCATTAGTATAAATTTTGAACCAGTCAAAAGAAATAATACATTTCCTAAACTCAAATCTGTGCTCCATAGCGATCAGAGATCCGCCTGCATTCAAACGCATCACCTAGGCTCTTTTGGCCAGCCATTAGATCTTGTATCTGTCAGCCTCACACTCCAAATCGAGACTGGCAAATAACATCAAAATTTGCCTCTGCACTGCAATTATTGGCAGAATCCAAATGATCCTGAATAGGAGATGCATAAGGGATCCTGGATCCCCAGCTTCTCAACCTCGGTGGACTGAATTGAGGCCAAAGCAGTGATTGTGTTGAGTCTGAACGCTGATCTGGAGCCAGGAACTGCTTTTAAGCTTCTGCCTGGAGCCCATCTCTACCGTGTTCAGAGTAACTACACACGCCAGAACCATCATAGATCCTGCAGGGTCCTGCCAAAAAACTCTGTACACTTCACTGGAAGTTAAGTAATTTCAGAGTATGGACCAAATTAACTCGAACAGCACCTTGTTATAAACTTGCTCTGAACTATCCCCCAGTTGTTTATCAGCAGCAAGACAAAAAGAAATAAAATACATTTTCTATTTTTCAAGGCCAAGAATTGCTGGCTTTATAGTAAGACTATTGACTTTTAAATAAAAAGTTAAAAGGAGGGTAAAAATCGATCATGCAAGATAATATTCCCCTCATAAATACTCAAATTATATCTACCTAGCAAACAGAGAGCAAGCAAGGCTTCTGAAACATTGAACACTTCAACTGTTCGGAGAAACCCTGGGATACTGTTAGCAGATGAAAGATAAATTGTGAAACAAATACCCTCTCATTTCCCTTTCACTTACTTTACATTACTTGAGATAAGAATAAATTACCTCAAATGCAGCCCTTATTGAAAAAACAAGGTTCCGTTCCCAACCACAAACGCGATATGTTTCCATACCTTTAAAACATTTCTATTTACATTTCTTCCCTACAACTTCTGTCACAGATGCACGTAGTGCCAATATTTTCCCTCCTGTAGATCATACACCAAAGACGCCTACAGGACGCACATCACGAGAGTCAAACAAAGTCAAAGTTCTGGCCAAATCTACATATCCCAGTTCCTCACCACCCCCTTGACCACAGTTTCCCCACCGCTCAGAAGTTGCACTGGGTCTGTCTGGAATGTTACCTTTCCCTGCAGCAGCCCATCTAAGACATTTAGACATAAGTTTCAAGTTAACGCACATAAGCAGAACACTTCAAGCAAAAAGGAAAGAAACCTATGGCTAAAATGCAGTATTAAAATGCCTACATATTTCAGATTGTACTTAGGAAAGCTCTCCCTTCTAAAGGCCCAATTTAGTCAGAAAAAAAGGCATCCAGCCATTAAGCAAACTGCCTCCCTTGTTGCTGTTTCACAGCCTTGTGACTCCCAACAAGGAATTCTCATGATTGAAATACTCTGTTAGCAAGGCTGCTGCTACCCCAGAAGCACCTCATCTGACTGCTGCAGATGTTATCCTAAGTGAGTTGACTTCGGTAGGCATCCCTTCTAACTTCACAACATTGTTTTTCATCATCATCATTTCAAAAGTTTCAGGTTTCTCCAGATGCTGCATGGGAGAGCTACAGATTCCCTGCAGCACTGAACCTGTCAAAAATTTGGGGCCAAAACCACCCAACTTCCCTGGTTTGAAAATACAAGTAAGGCAATATAAATAGAAGAAACTACTATGCTCCAACTGTTGTCCATATTCTCATTTTTATTTTCAAACACAAACCTGTCCTTAGTTGAAGATCATTTCTGATCAATTGGTTCTAATCAATTGTCTCAAAAGCAATGATTGAATTTTGTACAAACCAAAGGGAGATTGCCAATGAAGTCTGTGCCTCACTCCTGGTAAGACTGCTTTATGAGCCGTAATATTCTGCAAATCTCATCCAAAACTGAGCTCTGCCTCCAAACTATTTAACAATTCGATGAAAACGTTTTACTACAGTTTTACTGTAATTCAGCTGAGAAGAGGCTCCAAGTGAAGCAAAACTTTAAAATGCCACCATTTATACCCATCCTTATGTTCCTTAAAATACCCAAGACCACTTCCAGCAAAGATTTCAATTGCTGCAAAAAACTTAATGGACCTTAACATTTCACATAGCACAAAGCCAAACATGGACAGACAAACTGCAGCTTGATGTTATTTAAAATACTGTAGGACACTGAAAGAGCACTGCAGGGTATTTAAAAATAAATAAATAAATAAATAAGCTTCCTGCCATCCTGCCACTAATGGTCTGTGCTTGAGCCAACAGCAGTGATGAACACATCCAGGGTGAGAACTTCTGGGGGCAAAGAAAATAAAACAAACCATCTTCAGAAGAGAGAGGCACAGATTCACAGGTAACATCTACACAAATAGAAAGGTTACAAAAGCAAAACAGGCTGAAAATTATTTTACGGATTAAAGAAGCCAAGGTACAAATTTATGATACCTTCAGAAAACAGGGAACATATACTTGTGCAGGGGAAGAAGGAGGGGATGCCCAGCAACAAGGATAACCACTATGTGGTCAGCTGGCAGCCAGCTCATTATATTCACACATTATCTGGTTGCCTAAATATAAAAATTCATACCTACCGCTGCCCTTTCTATGTAATCATCAGTTAAAATTCAAGAAGTGTGTCACTACAACCTTGACTAGTACAGAAGCCACTACGTACTTGCCCTGAAACAGGAATTGATCGAGTCTGCGCTAGCATGTGAGATTCCACTGATGGGCCACCAAGAACGGTGAATGGCCTCCCATTATTTTTCCAGCATCTTCCACCTCACTTGCTATTTTCAGCTTGTTGTTCTAAGAAAAGAAATCATAGGCAGCCGTGCTCTGCCTGTCCGTTCCCCACCTTCAAAAACCTTATTTTTTTACAAGTTTTGTGAAGATCTGCTTGACAGTATTCTCAGAAGCTCTCCATGCTCTTCTGGTTCGCTCCAATACTCAGAGACCTGCCAGCTATCTGGGCAGCATTAGCTGGAGAGCTAGATAAAGGAGCTAGACAACACAGGGGAAAAACAGCAATACCACAAGGAAATGCCATTTCATAAGGGCTGAGGGGAAGCAGAGAGACAAGCAGGAGATATTGTGAGGTGGAAGCATGTGAGATCCCCATCCCGAGGCAAGCAGGCTGCCTGAATTCCACTCCTGATGGAATGACTTTTTACTCATTTTGAGACTCCCTTTAGATAGTCTGTTTGAGTCTGTTCTGATTGTTTCCAGGACAGAGGGATTCATTAGGAGGTTTAGATAACGATAGATGTCTGTAAGACAAATGAGTCAATGTAGAGGTGTTTCACTGTCTGCTTGAGGTCACAAGCGAAGTGCGCAGACATCGATTAGCAGTGCAATAGCTGTTCTGTGTTGGCCACCATAAAGCCAGCTCCAGTGACACCGTGCGCATGTAGCAGCCACGTTCAGGGCTTATCGTGGCCCAGCCCAAGTCGGAGGAGACTACTAGGGCTTGTACACAAAGACATTAACTCTCACCTGATGTCAGGAAATACAATGTTTCCATGGAGAAAATCTAACATTTTGCTTACGCCAACCCTAAGACACAAGAGCAAATTCACAGCACTCATATTTCTGAGAATCCTTTTTGACAGAATTCATTAGCCAACACAAGAGTCCCCCAGTTTGATTAGGATGAGGAATTTATGACAAAAGGAAGCATCTCGTGCAATTCTGTTTGCTAATACTAGACAACAACAACAAAAAAACAACCACCACCACCAGAGTTGCCTTGAACACAACAGAAATTAAAGTAAAAGGAGTTTCTGTTTGATTGCTTTTAATACTCACACAGCTCCAAATTTCTTTCTAGCTGATATTCATTCCAGAATGATTTTTCATCTTTTTCTCTAGACTGCCAGGAATGTATTGATCCCATTTAATACTTCAGAAATCCAGCCCCCTCCTCCATGCTTCCACCTCCCCATCCATACAAGCCTTCATAAAATCATACGCAGTAAAACCTTCTGCCCACCCTGTGCTTGCTCATACTGAAAGTGGAATCCGCTATCACTCTGCCATCTGTTCCACAAAAGAGCATCTCTGTTTCACATTTTTCCCAGATGAAGGGCAACTGTTGTTTCCCCATTGGTAGCAATAGGTAATAATATCTATAATAGGTAAAAATATTAGGTAAAAATGGGTAATAGGATATTAACAATATCCTAAAACAAACAAACAAACAAAAAAAGAAAAACCACTACTACCAAACCCACATTGTTTAAATAAAGCAGCCTGCAGAGCGACCCAAACAACTTTACAACTTTGAAGAAGCTAAGGAGAGACAGTATGGTTACATGCAAGTGCATGTGGGTCTGCCCCGTTGTAAACCCTTTAAGTGGAGCCTTTTTGATGCTAAAGAAAAGTGATGACATGAAAGCATTTATGGTGAAAAGCCAACATAACATTTTCTTGGCTCAGAAGCCGCCCAAGACCAACTGTATTTGATTGTTTTAAACATAGATCTCCACTCTTTATTAATTTATTTTTTTAAACATATCTGGAAGTGCAACTCAGTTGTAATAATCTGAGAATAAATTTAGTTTTGAGGAAATGTTTCAATTTTGGGTTTCTGATCCTACAATCTTAGTTCTATATCAAACAATTAAGACGGCCTTTTTTTTTTTTTTTTTTTTTTTTCTCCAGCAAAACCACAGGTTACCTAACATGTTCTGGCACAGTGCAGTGTTGTAGTGCTTCATACCCATATTTTCCCTCTTATTCAGGCCAATTTCTGCTTAGCCTCTGTGGCTTTTGCCTCTGATCCATTATGTATTCCTTGCACCGTGCACTTGCATGCTTTGGTCCCTAGCTATAGAATTGAATTTATTTTTTTTTTAATTTCTTTGAAAAATTCTGATTTGCTGTCCATTTTTAAGGTCAGGCTTACAAAACACGCACACCCTACCTTTGCTTGATTTAGCTTGTTAAATATTTTATTTTATTTGTGTTTTTATTAGCTGGATATAGCCCTCTGGGGCACTCTTATGAAGGATGCTTTTGAAATGTAAATGTGATTGATTTGATATTACAGCTCATATTATTCTACTTGCATAGTGCCTTTGGGAACAAGAGAATGGAGTTTCTCTTTTTACTGATGAAAAGGTCCTATGGTAGGTATTTTCCTCTCTTCTACTCACAAAAAGACTACTAATTTCTAAAAAAAATAATGCTCATGCCAAACAACTTTTAGTGCTTCTTCCATTTTCTGGACTGTTCTGGATCATAAAAATAATAATTTTGACACTCCAGTGTAAGAGTAAAGTTAAAATTTACGCATGATGCAGACACAGCTCCACATTTAGTAGGCTGGAGTACAAACCATACATTCTTACCACAGTCGCTGATGAAAACTGAGTAAAGCAGGACAACTACGTCATCTTAGGCAAAACAAGAGAAAAGGTGTAAGGACAAAATAAAAATTTGCAAAACTCTTTGTTGACTTACTGATTATAAGAGTGATTCAACTTGATTTCTAATTAAATAAATGGCCAATTCCAGTATGTAAGAGCAAGTCCTTTAAGAAGAACGTATTCCAGGTGAACATTCAAACATCTGGAAATGATGGACTAGCACACTTGCATTTGAAACAGCGCGTCCCATTTCCCCCTGCCTCCAAAACAACCTTGAAGGAAAAAAATAAGGAAAGAAAGAATGAAAAGAACATAGCAAGCATGTCTCACTGTAATTCTGTAAGGAATCTGTCTGTTTCAAAGGAAGCATATTCGTATGGTTTCTGCAACCATTCAAATCCCAGCCATTTACCAGAAATATTTTTGACTGTAATAAACAGTGGAAACCATTTCAAAATAATCATGTATTGTCCAGGGAGATATTAAAAGCAAGGCAAGTAACTAAGAAGCTATCTGCATTTCACACGCACAGTATTAAAACACACCCACAAGAACAAAAGGCATTTGAGTAAAATTTAAGCAATATTAAACGTGCAGTTTTTCCAGTGAATCGGTGAAGCTCAGAAGATGTAACTAATTAGAACAGAAGGCTGCAACAGTTAGACTATTTTAGAAAGAATAGTTAAGGTACGTTGCCATATGGTTCTGAAACCTCATTTAATGCAATCCAAATAGAAGAACATGTGCATGTACCCCTGTGAGTTGCCCAAGCATTAATACTGCCTTTTAACTCAGCCATTTAGTACAGGCACAACTGTTACTGAGCAGCATGACTTTAGACAGTGAAGGCAAAGAGAAATTGCGAAAAGATTACAAGAGCTGTGAAAACAGTATAAATCAAAAGCCAAATTAAATATTCACTTATGTGTTATTTGACATATAATTTTCCATTCTGCTGATCCAGACAGCAATGTATAGCAAGAAGCTTTAGAACTTCAGAGCAGTGTCTGTATCTCTGCACGTATTCAAACAATGGCTTGGACAGCGTGGCCACACAGCGGGTTCTAAAGTGATGAATTTATACAGCATCAAAGTTGCAAAGCTACATGCCAAAAATGTAGAAAGAGACACAACTAAAGTCACTTATAGAAAAGGCCCTCGTGTCTGAAAGCATTAGATGCCATCTGTTCCTATTCAAGTGTGTTCCTTGGAAAAATATCAGGAAGAAAATTTCTGGGTTTTAGAAAGAAGCTGGTATGACGTTTACGAGTGTAAGAAAAAATGGGAGCTAGAAGTTGAGACAATAACATTCAAAAACTAGAAAAACAACATTTAGCTGTCATTAACTTTTGGCAAAACGCCAACTTCTTTTTAAAGTAATGAAGAAACAGCACTGTTGAAAGTTAGTCTCACCTTTAATTAGGATGTGACACTACCAATATAATCCAGGAACAACACCAAAAACAGAACTCCAGCTCTTCCTCTGTCTAACTTTGAGAGTAAGTGAAACTTATTTAAATACCAAGGCTTAGATCACTGCCTAACAAATAAGTGATTCCTCACACTACCCTGGAAAATAAAAAATTCTACAGCAAAAATGAGTAGTTTGGAAAGTTTTTCTTTCCTTCTACTTGAGCCACTCTTACCCACCACATCAAAATATATCATTGTATAAACTCTTGGACTGCTATTTATTTTGACCATAACACTTACAAGTTTGGGGCATCAAATAATACACAAATAAACCCTTTTATTTAATCTAAAAGAATAAATGAAGACTATTTTTGCCATTGTTTGGCAAATAAAACCGTCTCATGGCCTTAATCCTTGGCTGACCCACTAGGAGACAGAATATAATCCCCTGAAAGGGTTCAGTAAAACTGGAACCGTGCTCCAGTTCCATACCTAGCAATTGCCTTCCAACAGCTCTGTGCTGACACAAGGACGCCGTGCAGAGGAACAGCTGCTCTGCTCACACGATCGGCGATGGGAAACAGGCCTGTATTCGTACCTCTTCCAGTTCCTGAATGCTAGTCACCTGGGGGCTGAAGACACTTCTTTAATTGTGTATATTTTACAACCAGTCAATGCAAAATTAATTACTAACTTGCCCATTCCTCCAAAAGACATTTTAAAAGATTTTTAGACCTATACATTTTTAAGAAGTGTCCTCCATTGATCTATGTCTCTGCTGTAGATTTGTGTGCTGCTTTCTGTTCTCTTCAATCCAACCCCTGAAAACAAGGTACCTTTTCTGAATCCCAATGCCTAAATGTATTCATTGACATTTAGTAATGTTTTTACTGCTCTGGCCTTTGAGTATGTTGTATTGCAACTGCCCGGTTGTCCCACAGCTTCCCCACAGGTCAATGATACTTCTAAGAAGGGAATAAGCAAAATGCTATTTGAGCTGACGCTATCACATTCTTACTGCAGAGCCTTTGAATTAAAGGTTGTGAATAACAGTAACAACACAAGGCAGCTCATTGCTTTTGGTGTCAGCTCCCTTCAGAAATGACCTTATTGCTTCCAATGGGGCCACACGTAACAATGGCCTATAGAAGAGAGCTCCGGTGGCACTGCTTTTAAGGCAACAATAGATTTTGCAGGAAGTTAATTCTGAAAATAATGTGGTTGTAAACAAGATTCTCTGAAATCTGCAGCACTTATTTTGAAGGAATCTATGTGAGACAGAACACACAGAGAAACTTCAGAGAGCCTTAGCTTAAGAATCATTCTTTTTGTTACTTCTTTGACTGGTAACATTTAGCTAGGGTGAAAAAATAGCTATCAAAAACACACTTACATGTATAAGACATAGCCAGATATTTTCATATTCCTCAAAACTGATCTTACAAGTAGAACATTGCATCACTGAACAGTCTTCCATGAGAAAAACAAATATTATACGTTTATAATTTTTAATTTATCTTTAACCAAACTGCTTCAAAGACTACATTCTTACAGCATATTGAAACCCAGCCATCCCTGTAACAGAGGAACTACCCATCCAGCACCCAAGCCCAGCGATACTTCAGGAGCAAGCTGATGGAAAAGCTATCAGAACAAAATTTATCCGGAGGGGAGAAAAACATAAAAGCGAGTTGTAGGGATGTCAATTTCATAAAGAGAAAAACAGTCCTTAAAGTATGCAATGAACATACAACATGAGGGCACATGCTACAGCAAGGCACAGACTTCTTAATTCTAGGTAGGTCATTTACACGTGTAGTGGAGAACACATTCTTCCTTGAAATCAGCAGAACTACCACCAATCTCCATGGGGATCGCACTGTATTTCCCAGAGCTCTGTTTCTGTAGGGGAGACCTTAAGAAGGGTGAATGAAAAACTGCCTCTAGGAGAAAAGTGCTTCTGCTTAAAATAATTACTAAAGGCACTTCTTTATTCTTATTCTTTTTATCTCCCTCCACAGAAGAAATCAAAATCTGTATTTTGTCTTCTCAGAACAGCGCTGCCTGATGCTACAACTGCACCAAAGCTGACTGATTAGCTTTGATTTTTTGGCAAACTCTTTCCTACTAAGAGCCCATTACCTTTTTTTTCTGACAAACACTCTAGACAAATGAGCTGGACATCTCCAGCTGACTTTCTAGGAAGGTGTGCCTCACACCTCCCCCTGAGGGCGCATGCTATTGCTGTCCCTGGGCACATGAAATGGCATTAGACACCTATGTTTATGCAACCGAATCCCACATGTATTCCAAATTCCTCAACACCTGCTTGAGAACAGATGAAAAGGAACTTCAGAGCTTCAGCTACTTTCAATATGCAGTTGTTTTAAAGTGTTTTAAAGGACAGATTCCCCTAGGAACATATCGAGTTTATAGATTTAAGAGAGGTGTATCCTATAAATTTACTACACACTTAGGTTTACATATTAGCCGCTGCTATTTCATAACAGTAAATGGTTATAATAATAGTATTTCATATTGTTGCACAGTTAGGGAAGATAGAAGAATCAGCTAGGAATCCACAGGGGGCTAGTGAAGCCAAGTAAATGTTTTGCTATTCAGATTGTAGTGTGAAAGCAGTATTTTTCATCAAGAGTGGTGGTATAGATTTTTCAAAGTCTCTTTAAATACCTCTCCTATAAGCTTTGCCATAATACATAATAATGTTTTCTCCTGACTCCCAAACATGAAATTAATCATTGAATTACCTAATGATTTCTCAGAAATCTTTAAGGTGCTTAGTACATTCTTTTACAGGAGATTTGCTTTTGTGCATAAAAGCAAGTGCTTGCATGGAAAGATTAAAAAAATGCATTACGTAGAAAACAAGTTTGATAAGAATAACCAATGACCGCTTTCTGCTGGCTGGAAAACATAACTGTTTGACTGACAGCTGAAATGAAGCTTGGATGACAATATTCACAATTAGGTGCAGTACCTGGCAGAAGAAAGATGTGTCAATTAGAAAAGAAGGGAAAACAAAATGTCTGGGAAGAAGAAGCCAGAGGAGCCTCAATCTCCTGCTGAGAAATACTCTGCAGCTCTTCAAAATTTTAATGCACATTTACACTACACCAAGTTGCAATTTGTCATGTGTGTGTTTTAGTACCAAACAATGCTAGTAAATTCTTCTAGAAGAGAAATGTGTTAAATCATATTTCAAATTATTTCAGAACCTCTATTGTCTTAGACTAGGAATTGAACCCTGGTGCTTTGTACTACTAGCTTCAGTGCAATTGATTTACTTCCACAGAAATCATTCATCTATCTGCATGGAAAACATAAATCTGAAAGCAGCTATAACACATGTGCGCCAATAAAGTCATCTGTTATGTCTTTTTTTGTTTTTCTTCTTAAACAGAAAATAGAAAAAGGCTTTAGTAACCTTCACTAGAATTAAACCTGGATTTTTAAAACAAAGGATTACTGGATGACTTCCAGCCAGGGATCCTACAGAGGGAACAACAAGCTTAGGCTACAGAGCAGTAACCAGAAATGTTCAGTTCCTTTTCTGGCCTTGACAGAATCATTTAAGCTTTCTTGCCCCAGTTTGTTAATGTGGGATCATAAATAACAGTGTCAATGTCGAAGATCTATGAGGTCAGCTTATTCCTATGGCTAACACTGTCAGTAAATTCAGCAATAAAATAGCTAGAAAGGAATGATGTGTGTGAAGCACAGATACGCATCCTGGCAGAGCAGACAACCCACAAAGCAGCATAAGTCACTCACTACCTTTTTTCTAGCTGTTCCCAAATCACTTTGCAACTTGATCAATGACATCCAGTCCATTTTCCCATTTAGCTAGTTTGACTAGAGTTAAAACCAAAAAATAATACAAAAAATAACCTGAAGAAGTCTCTGCTGAAGGTTTTTCTGTCTCTGGAAGAACAAAGAAAAAAAAAAAGTTTAAAAAGTTAAAAAGAACATTCTCCCAAATGGGAAATATCTTGAGTGCCAAGTCCTACCAGGTCTCTTTAAAGCATGCTGGTTCATCTGTCAAATAGTATCATATTAGGACTCCTAAAAAGCTAAGGTTCGTTAATTGGTTTCCGCATATTCATAGGACAAAATGCAGCTTGCATGCATAAATAACTCCTTTATTTTAATGGCAGCCAAACTCACAGCTTAAGGCTACATTTCAATATAACACATGTTGTGCAGGTCTAGCTCTGACATCCCTATGATACTGTCAAAACCCTTGCTAAATATAATGCCTTACGTTAAATTTTGTGACAACTTCTAAGGAAAGTGTTATTGTGCGCCTAACTGGGTAGCTCTGTGTGATAAACTGATAGACAAAGTTACAAAGCAATAAAAAATAAAACCACCTTCATCAACCACATCACAAGAATATTGCTCTAGCAAAGATGCTCTGCATCATTACTTGTTCCATCAAGACCAAGTGCTGAAAGGTAGGAAACCTAGATAAGAAATAAGTAAATATAACTTGACCAGTTCTGAGAACTGCACAACTGGAAATTGACCAACGGCAACAGAAGTTCGTGTTCCTTCAGGAGAGACCCCACGTACCCCCTCTTGCTCACACACAAAGAGCTTTCTTAGCCCATGGGGCGGCAAAAACCGCCGGGTGCCAGCCCTTGGCAGAAGCCCCTGAGGAGGGTCTGGGGCATTAGGTCCTACCTTTAGTTTTACGCTTGGTTCACCAACAGAAAATAAAGACCAAAGGATGAGGCACACAAAAGACTGAAAGTCTAATAGCATTTTGGAAGTGACCTAGAGTTGAAAATTTCAGGGCAAATAATTTGCTGTTTGAACGAAGAACATTCATCAACATTTGCTCTGACATTCAAAAGTAAAAAAATAATAAACAGAAATCGGACAAGTTTACAGTGAATAAAAGGTCTCTGGTCCACAAAAATATTTGAGTATCAAAGTCCCCCTTATGTCCATGCCATTTAGGCAACTTCAAATTTTTGTTCCAGAGTGCTTGCCATTAAACTGCATTGTAAACACCATCCAATTTATTCTAGGATCAGTGGTAGCTGTAAGCTCCTTAGGTGCTATGCATCTCAAATTTTGTAGTAGACAAATATGTGTGTACGTACTTGCATGTGTCCTATACAACAAGTGTGAAAACTAATTCATGCAAAACAAGTACACAACACACAATACAGGCCAGTACACTGAGCAGTAATACGCTGGAAAACAGAAAAAAAGTCTATCATTTTGCAGAGGATGTTGCAACTTTGTCCTGTACACCTCGTTTTGGTGCCCAGCCCAGGGAGCTTCAGGAAAGAGAATAAAAACCCTATGGTAGGCTAGGGAGGAGGAACACAAAGGCATCAGAGATCTGCATTACGAACATTAAATGCCAACAAGTTGTTAGATGTTGTAATTTATTCAATGCTATGATAATGTTCTCCCTAACATTCACTCCATTATAGCACTATGGCACTTAAGTGTCACCACAGAATACCAAGAAAGTATTTTGCCACTTTTTAAAACTTTGGTGGGGATAGGATCACATTAATTTCCAGATAGACGCCACCCCTGTCTAGGGAACTCAGTATAAAAAAAGTTTCAATACATCTTCCACAAGTGAACACAGGTTTTGAAACAGTTCTATGACATGTCAAAGTTCACTTAAGCTAATCCTGTTCCAACCTAATTTAGTATTCAATATCCACTTACTTTAGCAGTTTAGGGATTAATGTCTTTTTCAATGCTATCACTTCTTTCTGTTATACAGCTTTGGGAAAGCAATTTTATGTCCCACAAGATCATACAAAAAAAACAACTTGATACATCACAGCCACAGCCAAGAAAAGTGAGACATAACATAACAAGGTATTTTAAGTAACTAAATTCTTCTCAGATTTACATGGAATATAGCTTTAACTCTGCGATACCATACCTCCAGCATAACACACTATGTCTGTCTGGGATTGATAGAAGATAAATCAAGATCAACATTTCTTTTTCCTTGCCTCAAACTAAACCCAACAGATACAAGCAGGAATGCTCTGCGTTATGGATCTCCTTGCTGTTCCAAAGAATACAGGTCCAAGTCACTGGAAGGTTTCTTCACAGCTCTCCTCTCACCCCTAAAAAGGCTGCATTAAATGCATGCCTAATAAGAAGCCAAACAGGTAAAGCAAAACAAAAAAAAAGACATAAAAAATATTTTCTTTCTTTAAAACATCAAGAATATGAGTTTTATATCTAATGCTTACACATTGTGGCTTAACAGAAGCATTAAAAATGTATAAACAACATTTGAAATAGCTTTAAGAACAACACATCTGTTAAGCAAATGGAAAATATCTAAAAAATTAAAGAGGTTATGGAAATTATTTGTTTTATTCTTTTGCACTGCACACAATCATTTTGTGTTCTTCTGTTCTAATTGAGTCCTCTAAGCTATAAGAGTTTAAATAAACACAAGTGTCCAGCTATAATGTCTGTTTATATCAGTCTTTGATCAAGCCTAACTGCAACAAATTAGGAAGAGTCTTTAAGTAGTAATTAGCTGCATTATTACGAAAGACCAAAATATTTGCATAACATATTTCTCGCAGACCAAAGCTACCAGCAGTATTAAGGGAAGAAATCTGAAGCTGTTTTTGAAGATCTCACAGTGAAGAGCATGAATTGACTTAAGTATCTGGGTGAGAGAGGATGCAACAAGCTCTGGCTCATTCTAAAATAAACTACTACTGAAGATTAATATGGTCTTTGTGTAGCATTTCCCAATCTTTTGTGAGGAGAAGGAGAGAGGGAAGGGCATAAGAGAAGGAGATTGACCGAGTGTAATCACAGAGGGAATACAGGAGGAGGGGGATATCTTCAGCATGAGTGGACTGCCTTTAATTTGCATTTATGACAAGCTCAACACCACTCCCACCACCTCAGAAAAAAAAAAAAAAAAAGAAAAGACAAAAACCACCAACAGCATTTTTCAATTTGCATAAGCTTCATTTTGAGGTTGTCAATACACTGAAAGACTCCACAAGAAAATTAATGTGATATTGCAAACCAATGAGAAAGGTGTATTTTTCTTCTAGGTCTTGTTCTACTTCATTAGCCAGCAGGAGTAAAGTCTTGGAGCGTGCAACTGAGCAATTTGTCTGTTGTCTCAGAAACATACCAAACGTATTTGATATGCAGGGGAAAAAAAAAAAAATAACACCAAGGTCTCTCCTTGAATTTCTTCTTATTAATCTGCATTTGAGAAGTCAGGCAGTTTTCATGCATTTGTACCCTACCAGCCAGTGGAAATGGGAAAAGTAGCTGCCTCTGCCCTTCGGTGGTAATAACAAGCCTTGCCATTCCAAAACCAACCTGGAAGTGGGTCCATGAAAAGATAACCAGGCTTTTCCATAGCACATTACCCTTTCACAACTAAGACTACAAAAGATACCACCACTTCATAAGAGAGCAGATAATTAATTCCAGAAATGCTCTTTAGGAGACCTATTTTTACTTCTTCAACTACATTAAAATATGGCTGCAGCCAATCCCTACTCAGAGCTAAAGGCAGTTTTTAAATTACCAGTTATGTTAATTCTTTGCTAATTCTTTGTGATTTATAGAGCAAGCATAGTTTACTGTAACTATAATTTGCCTTCCCGCAGTTAATTGATGACAAAGCACTACATACTTTTTTTAAAGGAAAAATTAAACAACATATTTTAGCGCATTATTGGCCTATATTGTACCCAAGTCACTTGGAATAATAACGTTATGATCTACAGTCAAGTTCTGGATTACTTTTAACTTCCACCCTGAATACCTCTGCTACATACCATCAACCAATTAATATAACCTTTCTTTGGAACATGAGTATTCGTGGAGGAAAATGGCTGGATAATATAACGTATGGCCAGAAAAATGTGTTTTTAAACACATTTTTCAACGTTGAGAATTTGTTATTTGTAATTTTGGAAAAAAAAATAATACTGCTAGAGGCATATAAAATATAAAACAAGCCTTACCCCCACCCCTTCCCAAAAGAAAAAAAAAAAAAGATCATTTTCCTTTTAGTTAGTTTACAGAGATTTCCACTTCCACTAAAGCACTTTTTTTTTTTTAGCCAGCAGAAATTCTGGTAAAGGTAGCCAGTGTTTGTTCCCTGACATTTCTGCTGAGAAGAAAAACAAGGATTTGCTCATCTTGCTCTCTGAACCAACAGTACATGTGTGAGAAATGATCAATAGATGTCGCATAATACTGCAGAGTATTTCTGTAAATAATCGCTGCAGTTGTAATAGTCGGGCCCATAGTCAGGGGGTCACCTTCGATTCTTCCCTCTCAAAAAACCTTTTTAGTGTCTCAAAGCTACTTCCCATGTAACATTTCCAAAGCACAATCTTGAGTTGTGTGGACATCAGCACAACTAATTTGGGTCCCCATTATTTAAGTTTTGACATTTTCTTTCCCACAGCTGCTCTGAATTTATTCATTTCAAATATCCAAAAAAAGCTGCTGCTAAATTTGTCTTCTAGTTTTCCCCACAGCTTTTCTTCCTTTGATTATTTCCATTGGATCCCCTTCCATCCAACTAAAAAAATAAAAAACACTATTGTCAGGCCCTGCAGAACTCAGCTTCACCTTCTCCTTTCAGTGCTCGCCCCAGCCTTTCTGTCAGAGCCCCCCCGGCCTGTTACTGCTTACGGCTCATCTCAATGCAACGACCTGGCCACTGCTTCCTGCTCTTCAGGACTCAGTGAGCTGTGAGACCCACAAAACATTTAATATTTAAAATATTAAATGTTTGCATGGAACTAAGTGGCCCAGTCCAGGCAATATTCTTTAGTGGGCATGAAGTGACTGTTTTCTCCATCAAGATCTACAGGGGAAGAAAAAAAAAAAACATTTTTTAATGGAATATGAAGTTTGCCATTAGGCTCCCTGAAACAAACACTGCACTCCTTGCTTTTTATTTGAAGGCCACTTAGAGCAAGACTCCCTTCCTTAATTAAGCTTCTTAAGCCTCTTGAGAAAAAATAATTTTTACCACCACCTCAGCTTAGATGGATAAAGCCTTAGCATAATGAAATTAGTAAAGAACTTTACCCTACAGTCTAGAATCTAAAGGTAATATCATTAAAACATAAGCCTTTGTGTAGTAGACAATAAGAGAAATCCAGAAAATTACGAATAACATTTACATGCTCACAGTTATACCCAAGCTTTGCAGCCACGATGAATGAGGCTTTTTAACTAAGACATCTACACAAAACACAAGTACTTACACAACGAGGTACGGTTACGCAAATGCCTTCAGGAAGGAAGTCCATCCCAGTTCATTTCTAACACAATACTGAAAATATTAATTATAATCAGGGGATACCTGCCTAGAAGGGCACTAAGCCAGGACCCCCAGAACACTCATACAATCCAGAAGACATTTTTCTGATCAGGCTTAGGTCAAGGAAGATTCCTAGAGCTAGCGATGAGTGTACTTCTATCATGAGCTTACATATGTGCCCTGGGGAACCATATAGTTTAGACAAACTTGCATCAAGGATAAGTGCTCTCTTAAGATCAAAAAGAGGAACAACGAAATTGAATTTGCTTGATTAAAACAAATTTGATCTATTTGCAGGGAAAAAAAAAGCTCATCTCTGATCAATTGAGATTCTTTGAGGATACTGCCAAGATGAAAATCACAGCATAATTCAGCCTCCTCGTTTTTAACGAAGACAGAGAGATGGTAAAGGAAGTGCATCGCTAAGGTGAGCTCTAAGGTGAGGGCTTAATTACAGGGATGAGAAATTATCTTTTGGAAGAACTAACTCGAAAATTTGAAGAATGGGTCAAAGGTTACATAGTAACTAAACTTTCAGAAAAAGCAGCATCTCTTCCTTTCCCATTTCTGCCTGTGACCACAAGTAGAATATGACCTACCCAGAATCAGCCCTGCTACAGAGACAGAAATTAAGTCAGTGGAGAGCAATGAAGCAGCAAAGTAAGATTTAGTATAGGAAAGCAGAGCCATGGTGTTCTCTCCCCCCCGCCGCACAATGATCAGGACCTCAACACATGGAGCACACACTTTGGACCATATCCATCAGCAGAAGCTGTGCGTCTTCCAGCACACACTGCAGTTGTTATGGATGCCCTGCTTTAAATCAGGGCACAAGGACCCTTGGAGAACAGCTTTTGTGATCACAGGGCCACCTCAGCCTCCACACCAAGAGCTGAAGCTGAAATTGGTGAGAGCTGTGGTTGTATCAGAGTGAAGGCACAGTGCCTGGGAGCTGCTGAGGGCAGGGGAGGGGACAACCCCCAGGCACAGGGTCCTGGGGACCTGCCAAGGGCAGCGGACACCGGTGTGGGAACAGATTTGAATTTATGCTCTTCAGGTGAACTGCTGGGGAACCTTGGAGCTTTCTGGGGACTAAACCATGCGCAACGTGATCCAGCAGGTCCGAGGAATTAGGATCAATACTGTCAGGTGGGATACCAGCGTTAGACAGATAACAAGTAGGTGCAGGAGAAGATTTGACTTTTAAAATACTCGGTGGTCATAAATAAGTGAGCACTGCAAACGATATCAAATGCAGAAGGCAGCAGATCATTTAAGTGCAGGTGCGCAGGCTAACAGATAGTAAAGCAGTTCAATACTGATAAGCTTCAACCAATATATCTTACAGAGAAAGGAGAAGAAATTCTTGGCAGAACCTGCCCATAAGCAGATGATAAAGGAAAGAAGCAGGGAAGTACCTCTAATGTCCCCATAGCAGAGATGGTGGGTGCTGGGGATTACAGGAGAGTGCTGCTGCTGTAGGAGCAGAGTGATGGGCTTAGAGAGATCATTAGTCTAACCTAGAAATGTAATTGTTCTTAAAATGAGAAAAAAAGAAAAAAACACACTGTTGTGTGTAGAGAAGAAAGTGCCTAAGTACACACGAGGAGGGGAAAGAGTTCAGTGTGCAGCTGCAATAATAAAGCTGAGTGTGAACAAAGACAGCCATCACCACCACTAATTTTGCAGTTCAATCAAGTTTTTCATTCACAACTCTCCAAGGATTATACAAATGTTCATTAATGAGGTAACCAATCTCTTTCCAACTCAGATGAGTTAACTAAAAAAAAAAGATAAAAGCCAGTTTCCCAAGCTTGCTGTTTTACAATTAAACTGCTACCCAATAGGAGATTTTATGGCATATTCACATCTAAGGCAACATCTAGAAAGCTCTGCATTTAGAAACTGCTTGATGAGCTGGGATAATACATGAACAGAAAGGAAAAAAAGGTCAAGTGTTAGACTTCTTGGCTCTGTCTCCCTTTATTCTTCTGCAGTGAACATGGTGCTAGAGAGAAATTAGCTCCTTCAGGTACCTAAGAGCAGAAGCTAAGAATACCAAATCCCCCTGCTCCTGCACACAGAGAACAAATAATGACCGTGGCAATGTACCGGAGTCCTGTCCCCAGGCAGATGGACATGAAAAGAATTTAGTCAGAAATTGGGAATCCTTCTGATCAAAATGAAAAATTGCAGTGAAGCTAGACAGAAAGAGAGCGAGAACAAGAGCAGCCACATTACCGTCTAATAGGCAATGGCTGCCACAGGCTCCAAACAGCGTTGGGATTTTTTCAGCATAAACCAGGAGGACCTACACAAAATTTTAGAAGCATTTTTCAACCCACAATGGCTGTCATATGTCAACAAAGCATAACCGGAAATCTGGAGAAAGACAACCTTGATAGATTGCCAATCTGCATTAAATAGCCAAGTCAAGC
Source organism: Anas acuta (assembly GCF_963932015.1). Classification (NCBI taxonomy): domain Eukaryota; kingdom Metazoa; phylum Chordata; class Aves; order Anseriformes; family Anatidae; genus Anas; species Anas acuta. The sequence goes on along the minus strand of NC_088986.1, from coordinate 11,773,630 downwards.
TATTATGAAATCTTAAAAAGATAAATTATTGTGCAACAGATTAATAAGGCAAAGTAAAAATGTAGGAAAAGTAGGAATGCTTAGGAAGTCTGTTAAGACCTACAGATAGATGCAAAGCTAGTGAGCAAGGCCCAATGCAAATAGGAGACCAGTGGTACGGGCTCTGTGTCTTTTCATCCAGCACTCAGAAGGTGCAAAAGCAAGCAGAAAGCAAATGCACAAGTACAAAACACAGACGAGCTTCATACAAGGCCCTGTGAGGACAGGGAAGAAGAATACACAAGACAGTAGGGCAATGTTTTGTATAAATGGTCATGTGCAGCAACTCAGGTAGGTGAGTGATTATGTCACAGCTCCCAGACCAGACACCACACTGAAGTAGGGAGCAGCAGGGATCAGTGGCTCAGTGGATCAGTGGTAACATTCTGCATGTAGGACACAAATACAGTGCCCCGTTCACAAAGCAATACAGCACTCAGTCAAGAGAATGAATGAGACATGCACTAAGTCCAGACAATTAAATGCAACATGAACCTTACTCCATGTACTGCACCATGCTGTTTTCGTGCCTAATCCTGAGGAAAATGATGCAAAGCTACAGTCCAACAAACCAAATTAAATACTAGTGAAACTGAAACAAGGGTTATAGCTTTCTGTAAGAACACCAAAGAATAAATATAAATTCTGAAATTTCAGAAAGTACATAGACAACACAATTACTGCCCTCAGTTAAAGCAAGTGAATGAGTGCTCCTCACAGTGCTGAAACAAGCCAAGGATTCCTATCGCACACGCATCAGATGTGAAATAAAGATGCAGCCTGGATACGTCTATTTCAGCTTGATACAGCCATCAGAGATAGCATGAAGCTTATTACCAATCATCCCACCTTGAAGCACTACGTGAACAAAAAGGCAATCGCAGAAGGTGATGCCAGTGAGATGGGGCTTGAAGCATCATTCCTATAAAAGGGACAGCCGGTACCTTGTGTGTGAAGGTCACCATTGCCAGAGGAAAAATATGCACCTGATTGAAAAGAAATGCCTTGCAATAGTGTTGGTGTGTGAAAAGTTTGGTTCAAGGACAAGAATCTGTTCTAGTGGAAAGAGATCATAAATCACCAGAGACTTTTTTTTGTTGTGTTTTTTTTTTTTTTTTTTTTTTTTTAATAATAATGACAGGAAGAAAAGAGTGATGTATACCTAACTGACTTCCCATCCAGAACAACCTTGCTGCATCAAAATATGGCAGCCTGGCAGTAATATTCAGTAATATTAAGTCTTCAGTTTGTCAGACTCAGCTGAACCAGCTTTATGTCCATATCAGAGGAGATGCTAGACAGAATCAAAGAAATCACAGAACAGAAAAGTTTACTCGCTCTTGCACCCAGCATCTTTTCAGGACAATCTTCCTTCCCAGCAATTTGAGTTCCCAGGAACAGAAAGGCCTGTGCATTGCCATCCTCTGCTGGCAGCTGGTGTTTGTGCTAAGAGCTCACTTCTGCTAGAGGAGCTCCTCTTTTGTTCAAATGACACAGACGGGGGTTGGGTGCCAGAGGTCCCCCTTCAATCCCTGCTGACTCGCATCGTGTCTCGTTACTCATCAGACTACAGGGTTCTTCCGTTCGCATCCCTGACTAACTATTAAAGCACACTAATATGGAAGATTTACAAGAAAATGGACTTCACTGCTTTGGATAAAAACAGTATTTATCACACACAGATTTGCTCTGTGCATTTGTAAATGTTGTGGGGAAACTATGAAGTCTGGCTGTGACCCAAGAATGTGCTTACAGCATGAGAGCTACCTAGTTTAAAATCTGATCTTCTAAGTACTAGATTAAATAAATACTGCAGTCCGCAACTGAGGAAATCTGAAGTTTTTTCCAAAGCTATTTCACAACATCAGAATGTCATTTGTTAATCAAGGAACCTACTGTCTGTGGAAAGCCAAGTAAGAAGGAAAAAACACAACCAAACAATGACAACAACAACACCACCACAGCAACCCATGCCTCCTAATTATACCCAAATAAAACAGGTCAGGGAAAAGCACGAGTTGAGGCAGAAGTACTTTCTAATAATTCTTCCACCTTATGCATGCTTCAGAACTGCAAGACAAGACCAGTTTTTAGAGTTTGAGCAGAGTAGAAGCTGAAAATATCACGTTTCCTATCCCTTTAATATTATTACAATGTTAGATGACCTTCCCCATTCAGAATTGCTTCTGCAGCGCTTGAAGAAAGAAAAGTCCATCTTCAGAAGCAATGGGGATGCTTTCATAGGAGTAAGAAATGTTTTTCTATTTGAAAAACTTAAATATCTTTCTCAGCCTCTTTGCTGAGTAATTTAAGCTCTCCTGGCAGACATTTGTGGGTAAGTTGCTGGAAGAGTTGTTCTGCTCCCACCTGTTACAGCCAGGTGGAAAACACTAATTCTTCAAAGACATCTCGGTCTGGAGAAAACACTGGCAAAACATCCAGTTTGTCCTTGGAATCATGATAACGATTGGACATAGGGGGCTACTTGAGGAAACAATGCTAATTTCAGTTCCCCAAACAGAGTCAGACTTGAAGTGTTCAGCCCTCCATGCATAGCAGGACACACAGATGGCTAAGGCAAATCCTTCTGGCTGCTGATCCAGCCTGACCTCTGCGTGATACACAACCAGGTTGCACCCAAACAAGCTACATCAAGCTGAAAGACCCAAGGTACACAATTTAATTTAGTAGTGAAATACTTGGTCTGCTGTAACTAGAGAGAAGAAGCCGCCAAAGCACCTGTGGCACACACCACCTTTGCAATGGCCAGGAACTAAGGAGCAGAGGGAAGCCCAGGTATTTCCACACCACACCTGCAGCACAAGGTTGAAACTCTCCCAGAGCCCCTGCCAGGCTAAGCCAGATGAGAAACCTGAATGATGACAGGCCTGCAAGCAAATCCGTGCTGAGACACACAAGGGAATTCTCTGTACCAGCTTCCTGGTGATTACACTGACCTGACCTACTTCTTATCCAGAAGCCAGTTACATCCTGGGTTTGATGCTCACAAGGAACCCTGCTCTCACCAAAGTTAAAATATGTATGGGGAAAGGGCAGAGTGCAGAAGAGGAATTCTTTCCTGGCAGGCAATTAGCAGAAACCCTGATGCAAGAAATATAATGTAATCGTCATATTAACACAGAGCTCCATGTAACAAAAAACACTCCTATTTTCTTTCAAGGTTTCCCTGAAGGAAAGAAACAGCCTGAGGAGCCTTTAATTCCACGCAGCCGGTACCTACACATTAAAGAGTATCTCCCAAAACTGGAGCAAAGCATGTATTTCAAGAGAAGCAGCCCATTTCTCCTTAAACACCTGTGGTGATGTAAGCCCACTGTCTCCCTAGGGCACTGTTCCAATGCTCCATCCCTTGAGCACAGTGAAAACTAACAAGAGTCACTAATGACATATTTGCTACGAAGTGTAGGCCTGTTCCTGATGGTATTACTAGACTTATTAGCAGTATTTGTTACTGTTCAGTAGGTCCTGCTGCACTGCTGACTAGCAGCAATCAGTTACATGCGGCTGCTTCTGTTCAGACTTGGCTGCAGTCTTGCTTTCAGTTGGTGAAAGTGAATTCGTTCTCTCCCTTTGCTGCGTTTACGCATGTAGCTCAATTCTCCCCACATTGATTTTAAGACCTCAGGGCAGGACATATTTCTTTCATGACTTTTAATTGTTCTACATGAATTCATATGCATACTTGTGAAGCGCATCTGAGATGAATACACAAACACATTATCTGGTAAGCTACACGAGTGCGAGGAAGCTACAAGCAAGCTGAATGAAAGATGGCAGCTCTGACAAGTATCAGAGACAAGACAACTTTCCCAAACTTATGTCTCATTTAGTTCTCCATTTCTGCTTTCCTACTTTCATTCTGCCATTGAATTGCCTCACTTCAGCTCCCTTTCTCAAATCCTCTCAGCTCTTTCTCCTCCTCTCAGACTCAACCAAGAGGCCACCCGCCCAGCTCGTGCAGTGGGCTCACAGCCTGACATTGCTTCCACATGGCTACTGCAGCAGTTAGCACTCAACCTCCACGAGGACAAACACTGCCAAAAATACCAATGTGAAGCAAATAAAAAGAGAAAATGGGATGGGGTGGAAAAAAAGGGAGGACTGGGATGATATAACAGCCCCTGTTTTTATGTGGAACATACGGCAGCTGAACTCAGCTCTGTGATGTAAACCAGGAGTGACATCTGCACTTCCAGAACGTGTGGCCTAATCCCTGCTGGAATCCCTAGTGCTTAATCCGTCAGCTACCACACACAGATTTACTGTGTGCTGCCAGGTAGTAATTTGCAACACCTTCAGGCATGAAAATCATCAGGATTGGACAACACAGCTAAGAACGTGGGCTGGCTTTTGTGTTTGTTTTTACCCCTCTTCTCAGAAATGTCCTCCCTTGTTTTAATTCATAAAAAGGCAATCCTACCAACTGAAAACTTAATCTCACCCTGAGTAATTTGCCAATGTGACCACACAAATATCGCTGAACCTGACACAAATTTGAGACTATGTGGGTCTAAACTTCTCACTAACAACAAAAACAAAAAGAACCTCACACAGTGGAAAACTAGAACCAGATCTCCTTTACTGCAAGTAGCAGAGGAGATTCACACGGAAATTTCTAGGAAGGTTTTTCAGTTCTGGATCATGCCATCTTCTCCAGTTCAGTACAGCCTTGAAGTTTTACCCTCTGGGCCCCTTCTATTGCCTTGGATGTAGATCCTGAGCAGTTATAACCAGGAAGTGCTTCTCAGCCATAGTAAAACAGTGTCATGCCCCAAGCATTTGTAAAGCAAAGGTTGTTTCCCTTTCCTTCCTTCTGTTCTTTTACTTTTAGAAAGTGCAGGAGTAAGTAAAATAAATTGCTGTACAAAGGAAGAAGCAAGGAAAGATTATTCCCTTTGGGAAGGACGGGAAACAGTTAATCTGAAACAAATGTAAATAATTACCTCCAGTCTTCAGTTCCAACGAGTAAGATCTAAATTGCATGCAGTTCAAAGGGTTTCTTTGCTTTACTTTTACTAGTTCCATACAAACATTATGCCAGGGGCCCACTTGAAGCATCAATACATTGTGAACGTGATGCACTAAGCATAGCTCAGTGGAGCCCATTCGCAAGAGCCCAAACTGGAAAGAGAAGCACTTTGGTAAAAACACTGGCAGCCCACGCTTGAGTGATTAAGAGAGGGAGAAATAAAATTCCAGGTCCATCACTGTACTTGGACCTCCTAATTTTCAGGATGTTTTTCCTTAATATTGTCCTAGATTGTACATGGTATATTTTGAATATGCTATGTGGGCTACCCCACGTTGGCATTTCAAGAAAAATGTTTTGAACTTTCATAAAAGTAACTCATAAAAGTAACCTCATTTTATGGCTGCATCCCTCATCAGACAATTTGGCACTGACTGCCACTGGTCATCAAATTTCTTCCCTTTTCAGTCACATTTTAAAGGCAGAAGCTACAAAGAATAAAATCCCAGAATATGTCAGCTCCTTCATTGACCAAGACAGACTCATATATTTTATTTGACTAAAGTCAAACCTCTTCTGTGCCTCTCATTTCCAAAGGTACAAACAGACAACAAGCATTTTCCAGCCTATTCTTGGCAGAGCTGCTTTAAACACGACAAAGTCATTCTGTTTGCCAACTCATCTACCAAGTAGTTTCTTTCGAAATGGAATGACCCTCACTGCTGTAAATTTTTAGGTGTAAATGCAGTCATCAGACTGCCCGTAGTTGCCAAACTAAGAGCTAGATGTTTATGAATAGTTCGGTTCAAGTAAGCAGAGAATGCAAGACTAGATGCTTATTTTATTTTTATTGATGATAATGTTTCTGTCCGATGGAAGGCTAAAAGCTTAACTAAAAAGCCTCCTTGAAGTGAAGGTCAGCACAATCAGATACTTAAAACTCAAGGTTTACCTCACTGTATGAAGGTTAGTAAAAGAAACCATCAGAGACTACTTAGCACGATGTTACTAATGAAGAAAAGCTTGCATAGCACCACAGCAACAGACTTTCGCATAGGGTTGCTGCAACATTTAGAGTGCCAACACAGCACCAATTTAACTGTTCAGCATCCAGTTATTAAGAGCAATCCTGAGCAGGATGGCTTGTTATGTGACTTAACACTATCGCCAGGCAAATGGACTTCTACTATCACTGCAGATACAAAAAGGAGTGGTGTAATTTTGGTACCTGCTGAGGAAGTATTTTCCATGTGCTAGACTAGTATTTGTAAATTAATATATCTTAAATGTTACAAAATATAAAAGAAACACCTGCTTAAGAACTCAGTAAACACCATATTGAAAGGGATCCTTCAAACACCCTATCCTTTCAAATCAAATTAAAAAGTGATGTCTTTAATTCTGCACTGAAAATATTCCAAAATCATTGTCAACTGCATGCAAGCCAAATATTGACAGACTCAGGTTAGTGCTGTACGTAACCAGCGGACTTTCGCCTGGAATCGAAAAGATAAATAACAGTGCTGTGCTTCAAGATGTCCCAGGACTTAGTTACAAATTAAATAATACATCACCTTCTTCAAGGAGAAATCATGTTGCTAGAACTCCATGAAATGTTTGATCTAGCTGCAGACTAACTGCAGACAGACATCTCCACAGTGTTATTGTTATTGACAAAACTTCCACAACAGGGACACAACCTAATAAACCAGAAGGATCAATTATTTCTGTGTTACATTCTTTACCACCTCAGTTCTCCAAGCCCTTAAAGTAATTTCCTTAGGAGTAATTCAAAGCAATGGCAAAGAGTCCTTGGAAAAGTATGCTTAACTTTGACTTCTGGAGACTTGTAAGCTAAGCCCTGATATTTATCAGCATATTCTACAGCCTATATAGCGCTTGCTTACATTAAGTACCAGTTTCTTGGCAATTCTGCAAAAACAATCCTCTTTTGATGATGTGGGATCATTTCAGAATCTGAGGAGAATACCATCTACATCTCCCCCACGTCCTCCCCAGCTTACATCCTCAGAAGGTGGCTCCAGCAGAAACAACCATGCATCAAGGGAGAGGAGCAGCAGGTACCAGTCTCAACTGCTTCAGACAGCCACGGCGTCTGCATCTGTATGCCGGTGCCATACTACATTGAGAGCTCCTTCAAAAGCAAAACACTGATAAAATACCAGCAGTACGTCATTGGATATCTGTCTTCACAAAGTTATCTGATCCCATATATATAAAACTCTGACTAAATGCTGAAACTTTGCACAAGCATGCTCTGCTCTCCTCCACTCGTTACTCCAAACACTTCATCAGCAACATGAAGGTATCCAAAAAAATTTCCTTTACAAATGTTTTCTTGCACAGTAGCTAATACAGATCACAATTCTTGTACACATCATCTTTTATCAGTGCGCTAATTTTATGCCTTCTTTTTTTTATAAACCAATTAAATATGTAAGCACTCTAGACAGTGCCTTCACTGGCTCTCACAAAAGAGTATCGTACACAGAATTTGCTAGCGTATTGGTAGCTGATCTGAAATGAACGTGATGTTGGTCAGTATACCTATTGAAATAGAGCTGCTAGGAGAGGTCAACCTCCCACATTTCAGATGCAACTGCTGAACATCCACCTGGCATGTCCAGCAAGGTAGCACAGCTGGAACGACCGCCACCTGGGAGCAGGCTGGCCGACACATGCAGTACAGATTTGTGCAGATACCCTTCTGGATGGTGGGAAATTGCAACATCATTTCTGATCCTTGTTTACCTCAGAGGGAGAATCACGTACCAACACCTTTTAATTAAAACCCTGGCTGATCCTTTATTCAACAAAGGCATCAAGTTTGTTCTTTCTTAACCAGTATGCCAAAGTGGGTGTTCAGCAATGAAAGTGTTAGGTGTTCAACACTCTTCAGAATTACAGGCTTAGATCCTATCAGCAATCTAGCAAATATGCTGACTTCTTTAAACTTACCACATGAAAACTTTCAGTAGAATGAAAAAAAAAAAAAAAAAAAAGAAAAAAAAAGTGGGTGCTAAGAAGGTAGTACTAGAAGGTAGCAAAGCATGTTTGCCAAATTTTAGCCATTTTAGACCAACGTTCCACTCATGTTGAAACATAAATTAATTGATCCTTCTCCTGAAAAAGGCCAAAAATTATATTTTGCCATTTAAAGGGAAGACGAAAAAAAGGCCAGCTTGATTCTTACAGTGAACATAAAGAAAGAGTAATTACAGAACTACTGGATGGAAAACAATCACAGTATTTTAGTTAAAGAAGCTGCGACTAAGTCGTATAATGTACTCATCTGTTGTCTGTCATAATGAAGGCAGTAATTTGTTCCAATACCATTTAAGTATCTTAAATCATTTGGAATGCATGGTAAACTTCACGACAGCATTGCAAACATTTAAAAAGCTATAATTTTGTTGGGAATCCAAGTTCAGGATTAGGATGGCAACAACAGAGTGCGATTAAAGGGAGACACTTCACTTTCAAAATTTCCACGAGGGGTTCAGGGGCAGAGGAGGGAATGCTGTTTCCTTGGAAACTAGTCCACATGTTTAGTTGCAATGCTTAATATGGATTAGATGGCAGAGCCACTATGAAGCAAATATAATAATTATTCTTTAAACTGAACAAATCTAGAATACAAAAATTTCCACTCGAAGAAACATAGAAGGATGCATGCTCAAAAGATGAAAGCAAACAGCAGAAGTGTACACCCAGAGCACAAGAGAACAGCCACCAGTGCCCACGCTGTAAAAACAACATGGAGAAAAAAATTCCACATGTCCTCCTTCGTGAGGAGTGACTGTCACAAGCAGAGTTCAATCTTTTGTTTGTTCGTTCTCCCTACAGTCGTTACTGGAAGGATGCCTTCCACTTGGCATAGGTCTTGGAAACAGGCTGCACTTCAGGAGAACAAAACTCATTTAAAGGCATTTCTGTTAATACATACATCTTTTACAGGGTCCACATACAAGATAGTGACCAAGAAGAAGATACTCATAACAAAAAAAAAAAAAAAAAAAAAAATACTGTCCAATCATCTTTGTTATTAGTTGAGCTAATAGAATTTCCTGACTGAATGGCCATAAGACCTTCTGTAGGATACAGCTATAGTGGGCATATGTTTTAACTGAAAATATTTTAACACCCCCCAGAACCATCTAGAACGCACTTCCGAACACCCTTGATTTTATGATCTCAAAAATACTAGGGGGAAAAAAAAAGTCAGCAAAAGCACTGCAGCAGTAAGTTGCCCTACAGACATCCATGCACACAATTAAGACTTTGAATATGCACTCAGACAATCTCTACACACAGCTCTAGTGGAAGTCAGCTACAACCAGGGGCTAAAGGCAAAAAAAAATCTCACTTTATGCTGAAGTCAACCATTAAAAGAGAGAAAAGTAGTGCAGAGTTCTCATCATTTCTCTTGCACTGCTGAATTAAAGGAACCAACAGAAAGATTAGGAGTAAGAGAATATTTAAATCAGTGGGTTTTTTTAAGCACTTGAAGCTACCATACATCTGTGAAAAAATATGATAGAAAGAGAAACCTGTTTAGGTTTTAAGTCAATGACAGATCAAAGTTGGCCCTAGTCTGAAAGTCTATTTAAATCAGTTCTTGATAGAATAAATTAAATTTTCAGATACAAGATGCAAAAATCCAATAGAAAATTGATCTCCAAAAACACATCTGTTACATGAAATGTTCCCTGACTACCAGGCACCTGAATGAATGTCAGCTCTCCTGACAACTCCACGCTAAAGACATGCGCTCATGACAGAGCAAAACCACAGCGGTCAAGTTAAAACCAAGTTACAAGCCTCTATGCAATCAGCAGCTTGCCAGTCCTCAAGTTATTCAGTGAAAAGTGTTGGGTAATGGAATACTTGTATTCTCTATGTGGAGAACAGAAAGGATAGAGAGGAACCTGCACTGAACACGTGTCTGTAACTGTCCTGCTCCTTTGGCATGCCTATCTCCACACTGCTTAAATCCTCTACCACCAAAACAATAGCTGCACTTAAACAGTATTTTTTTGTTCCATATGTAGATCATCTAATTATCCTCAGGATAATCAGGAAAATTCAAAAGGTAGCAGGAAAATCCAGAAGGATTTTTTTTTTAAAGGTAAAGCCATAGAAATGATAAAACCAAGCAAGACATCACTTGCTGACAATGAGGTAGTAAATTAGCAGAAGAGCCAAATGGCAAAGTTCTGCAGAAGGACAATACAGCTTTCATTTCCTTTGTTCTTAAAACATTCCTGCTGCATGAGAACTAGGTGAAGAAGGTAGAACAGAAGTTACTAAAGACATATATAACCCATTACAAATTAGTTAGCCACGTATGTAAATGTAAAATTTATATATGTACATCTACAAAGAGAAGGTCAAATTTATGAAATTCTGTTATTTTTCAAAATGTCAAGATGCATTTAATAAAATAAAGGTAACCAAAACACTGTAATTTATACCTACACGCTGAATACAGAGTAACTCATTACCTGTAAAAAAAAAAAAAAAAAGAGGACAATTTTTCAGTCAATAGTAATCAATCCAGTTTGCTCTCCAGAGTTTTTGGTTCTTTCAAAAGCATTTAGGAATAAAGCCACTGATGAACCCTTCCAACTTGTCTGTCTAGAGAACACATCTCAAGTAGTAACAGCCAAAGACTTGCACAAAGTTTCTTTGAGTTCAAAAAGCACAAAATAATATTCAAACAATGAACAGAGAAGAACAATGGATAGAGATGAACAATCACTTGAAAGATGTTTCCTATAGCTTCTTGTGTCACAAGAAAAAAGAACATTTTTCTCTGGCTAGTGGGAGTAGGACAGTGAGAACCAGAAGCCCCTAAATAAAGCCTAATAGAGATGGAAACGATCTTTGTTGTTTTTGTTCATTTGCCACGTCATTTTTCTTTTAAACACCTTGGCTCTTGATCAAATATTTAAGAGCTTTCATTTTATAAAATCGGAAAAAATTTTCTAGATGTAGGCACTTTAAAAAGAAAAAGATTCTTGTGAAATGTGTCTGAATTAAACACTTAGACTTCTTGTGCATACATTTTAATGCTACCTCATCTCCTTTCCTCCTCCCCATTTCATCGTCTTGTTTTCATTTGGGAAAACAAATACAAGCTCATGAGTTATTTCATTGTCATTAAATCCATCGTTTTGATGAAAAGTCAGCTTTCAATGAAAATATTTCCTAAAGGGAATAGCAATTGCAGGGAATTTTGGATATGTACAGAAATCCCCACTCCTTCAATCCTCATCCTAAGGGAGGCAGGTTCCCCATCGGTTCTAGGGAATACAAAATGCTTCTCCTTATGATGCCTGGGGTAATATTTGAGGTCGTGCCTCTCCTTATGCCTCTTCCTCTCCTCTCTGCTGTTCCTACTTCAGCAAACCTCCCACTGGAGTCAATTAGAATTTTGCTTGAGTAAGCACTGCAGGGTATGGCCTGTTGACATTAAATAAGTCATCATTTTTAATTGGCATTTTAAGTTCCGTCAAACTACAGAATATACCTCACACTGCCTTAGTAAATGTTTGCACAGGGTAACAATTTGGATCATGCTAATATTCAGAAGTGATCCAAACATACACTGTGCAAATACTGAAGCCAGGTGAGTTATTTCAGGGCAAGAGATGTCTAGATCTATTCTTCTTAAATTAGTATGTATTTTGAAAGTCATAAGACAGCTCAAAGTTATTTATTTTGGGGCATGCACATATTTCTTTTAGATTGTTTGGTCCAGTGCCAGTAAGCACTGTGTACACTGAAGACCTTATAAAAGCTTGATTTTATCAGTAAATTCATCCTAAGCCTCTTATTAAGTGTAACATTATTCATCCTGAACAGGCTGTAACAGCATGCTAACCACTTCCTATGATTACACTAGCTGCTACCAAAACACCCCCAAATCTCTCATTATTCAGATTTCTTGTTGGGACTTCCCCTGATTTTACTCCTCCTCCCCCATCAAAACTGGCATTAAAACAAGCTTTTAGATTTATTGTGTAGGCTGTATTAGACACTCAGGATGTTTGTTCTTTGAAGTACTTTGAGATCAGAATTTGTATGAGCTTCAACAGATGTTGTAGTACGTAACACTCGATTTTCATTTATTTATTTATTTTACGATCCTAAACCACTTAGCATAATGTGGTTCTGGACACGCGAAGGACACACAAACCCCTGATGAATGGCCCATCTCAATTCCTATTCAAACAAGCGGGCCTCTTGGCTTCTGGGGAAATACACGTAGGATCTCTACTCTTCAAAACTGAGTTTTTACCCGGGTTTCTTCAAACAAATAAACAGAGACTTTACTGAGTCTTATGACCTATTTTAATCAAGGCAGATTTTTTTTGTTTCCTGTCCTGTTATCCCTTTCACAAGCCTAGATTATGCATATTTCTTTATAAGGGAAGCTCCCATTTCGTGAAATATGAATTTATTTCAAACATTCCCATGCATCTGATGCATCTTCAGGATTAATGACAGCTAAAAGTAATAAGATATTGAGCTTGTGTAAGATTAAATCATGCTTACAGAGAATGGGTAACTAGTAACTCAGAGGAACACATGAGCTTAGGTACACTTGCTTATGTGCAGGCAGAACAAAAAGTGAAGAGAAAACACTAAGAGCTGAATCAAGTGGATTGTTTCTGTAGCATCCTAGAGTTAAAAGGCAAATTACAATCAGTCCCTCAGTAAAATTGAATTTGACACCTCTTTTCTATTGAGATTAGGAATTATCATCTTGCAAACCTGCACTTTGGAGCATCAGTGTCAACCTGTCTGGAATGTAATTTAGATTTTTCAGTAGCATAAAATGCCTACTCTTCTGTAGTCATTAGTGGCTGGCATAAACAGTCTGACAGTATTATAAATGAAGGCCCTGACAGTTTGCAACACTAATCCAATATTTTGCCAGTAGCTCTAATGCTCTCTGAGGGAGAAAAAAAAAAAAAAAAAGAAAAGAAAAAAGAAAAAATAACACCTCTCTAATCAGACACCCCTTTAAAAAAAAAAAAAAATCCTGTAAGGTTTTTTATTGTTGTTTTGTTTGTGGGACCAACCTGACTTCTGCAGAAGAGCTATCAAACACACAGTGGAGTTGAGAATTTGAAACATTTACACACACGCTAAATGTTCTTATCATAAAAAAGATGAGCTAATATAGATTAGCAGTTATTTCTTAGAGATGAATCTGAAACTAATGAGGAAAAAAAATGTTTCTTTTGAAATGGAAACAGCCTGGGATCTCTCGTTCCCTCTAGCGGCCACTAGAGCTTAGACAACAGACTCAACAATGTAAGTGAACTGCATCCTCTCGTTTGGTACACGTAACTAGAGTGAGCTCTGCTGTGATGTCGCATTTTAAGAGAAACTCTCTGAAGAAATCAGTGGGGAACTCTGCTTAAAAATCAGTGGTATATTATAGCGTATAGTCGCATAAGAACGATTTCTTCCATCAGGGACCAAAATTAAGGTCATTCTCTAGACAGAGATCTCACTAGGGCTGAACTTAAAGTAAATTAAAATTACATTAACATTTTGACTGCTTCTCATCTGTTGTTCTTGCCTGGGCCTCAAATATAAAAAAAAAAAAAAGCCACACACAACACTAGATTTTACAGTCAAGGTGGATTGATGATCAAATAAAGAGATCAATTTACATTGTGCAAAGTGACAAATATTGGAAGTGTTAAGATGCTATTAAAGTGACAAATGGTAAAGTCATTTATGATATTCCAATTTTAGAACAAATAGAAGAATTGGATTTTTATGACTCAAGCACACAGAAAAAAAGAGAAGTTTAAGGAAACCTAAGACTAGATTCATCAGATCGGTAGTTTGATGAAGAGCAAGAAAACAGCAAAACTGAAATGCACATCTGGAAAAGATCAGAAGATTACTCTGGAATTAAAAAAGAAGCCTCTGTTTGCTTTCTAAAGGAAAGTACGCATCTTATAGGAGCTATATACAGAAACAGCTGCAAAATACTTTTGTTTTACTTTACTTGATACATTACAGTCTTGCAGTAGTAGTCCCACTTCTGAGCATCACATATCAAAAAAAAAAAATGGGAACTAAATAGGGAATCCAGACAACAATCAGAATGATCAGATCAGAAATCTTAAAGAAATCTGAGGAAGGCTAGGGTAAATACGTCAATTAATTCAAAGGAGAGATGACAAGGCGATATGCTTCAAATACTTAAAAGGTTGTCAGCAAGACTGACAAGGGCAGCATTTTCTAAGAGTAATGAAGTTTAGCCTGCAAAGTCTGCCTTATTGAAGGTGTCCAAAACTAGTTAGACAATCACCTGTCCAAGATGACCAATATAGCTGACCGTGCCCTAGGGCAAGGATCACAGAGGTGATGACAAGTCCTTTCCAGACCTGTAAGTGTGGGAATAGAAGAAGAGTAGTCACTGATTCTGAAAGACAGAAGATAAGAAGCAAAGCAAGTGAATTAACAGCAAATACTCTTTAACACATTAGCTTGCTGGGCCACAGAATTCATTACCAGGGAAAAATAGAGGTTGAATGTTAAATACCTTACTAAAAGCAATCATTCATTTTTATAGACACTGAAAAATATCCTCAAACTTACCAGAACTATGCAGCTATAGCACTAGTAATGCGATTATTTATGGCTATTTATGTGGTAATTCTGCAATAGGAAGAATAACTCAGTCAGAAGGTAAAGTGAGGATATGGGAGAGGGCTGCCCTCCACAGTTTGCTGTTCTGAAAGAGAGGGCACCAAGCTGCATATGGAGGCAGTAGGAGAAAACACTGCCTGCCTCGACACTCACAAGGAACCCAGAATATTGCATGCCAAAACAAATCCATTAACGTGATTTAGTCTGGTTTGTATGTCATATAGTAAGCGTTCTCCCTTTGCAAACTGTAGGAGATAAGAAACTCCTGAAAAAAAACGTTGCAGTTCAGGACAGTGGAAGAACCCAATCCCATAAGCTCCAAAAAGCCAGAACCAAATTTAATATATGTACCGTCCCAGAAAGCTGGACCTTCTCTCACCAACATAAAACCCAGTCTGTGTGCCAAAGAACATATCAACGGGCCATGCCAATGACCTACACAGCCTTTGAGCTTTATGGTATTCAGTCTGAATCGTAACCAGGCCAGTGAGCATTCAAAAATCCTCATACCCAGGTGACGACAGATGAGATGAACTCAGCAGGAAATGGCATTTCCACCTTTCCCAGCTGTCACCATCCTTGATTAGTGCATTGCAAGTTCTTCAGCTACCGGCCACATCTCCTATGCTGTTCTTTGACTGTACCCAACATAGCGACCACAACTGAACACACTGCTTTCTGTATAAAAAATCCCTTGCAAAACTACTGTCCCACAGAGATTTTCTGGAGAGATTCTGTGTTTTAGTTGTGTTCTTCCCCCTTGTACATTACCCTAAAAGCAGATCCTTTTCTCCAGATACTGAGAATGTAATAAGTACTTCGCCAATACGAGGATTTGCTTTGTCAGTAACCTGCAACTAGGTCACATCACTGACTGACAGCATTCAAATATCACATCTAACACAGAACTGATCGCCTGCCATTTACATAACTCTTATCAAAATCTTCCTGGTTGCACTGCTCGAATTCCTTGCCAATCATCCCTCCCCACCCAGTGGATTGAGTGGTTAGAAGGTATAACATGAATAGGTGTCCGTCCTAATCAGTGTGAAGGTAAATACAGAAGGAAAGGGGCACTTCTCCAGGCAGCAGACTGAGCCTTAGAAAATCATGAGAGCTTTGAAAATGGCATATTAAAATATACATGCATGTTTAAAAAATAAAGAGCCCTACCAGAGCCGAGGATCTTTTAAAATTCCAAGAGTGCCCTCTTGTGTGAAAACTGATATTACTACTCTGCGATGGTGAGGCACGTAACATGTTTTAAAGTCGGCAACAACATAATTACATTCTTTCTTATCACCTCTTAACTTCACCTGATTCTGACATTTAATTTTTTTCTTCCAGCCTGTTTCACTGGATTTTTATTTTCATGGACACACAAGCAGGGAAAGCCAAAGTCAAATCGGGGCAGAATAATCTATTCCCTATCTTGTCTCATAAATGCAGTTTCCTCCAATGCTTCTTTGCTCAGCTCTGCGGGAATCATACTTCCTCCAGGCTGAAACACTCGCACACAGCAGACTAACAAAAATAATAAGTATGAACCAACACTTTTAAGCTGATAGAGAAAAGCTGCAAAAACATAACTAGAATAGAGGTGAGCAGGCAGAGGAGTCAGCTCGCTTTTCCTTGTCCATCTTCAAATCAGACAGTTTGTAATGGGAAAGTTCCAGAAAATAATGGCCTATTTACGCTGCGGTGTCAGTAGGAAAGCATCGTTTGGCACAGGGGAAGATGAAAACTGAAAGGCATCACAGACACTCACCCCAAGGTAACATATTGACTAAGGCCACAGATTTCAAATCGACAGGTGCTCATTAAAAGGCACAAATGCAAGCAGCCCAAGCGAAGCCAGGTTCACTGGGGAAGATGTGCGTTGCCTGTCCCAGCTGCCATAATTACCTGCAGTAGAGCAGACTCAGACCTACCGAGGAAGAGTGGGTAAGAGCAGGTGGGGAGAGAGACTGATGGAAAGACCTAAAGCAAAGGTAGAAAGATGAAAGAGGAAAGGGAGAGGGAAGGAGTTTACAAGTCGACTCCACGTAGAACATGAAACCCTTACCACTCACATTATTCATTCTTTTAATTGTGTGCTTGCCTTCCCCAGCAATTAAACTGAACGTCCTTGACAGTCTGTCTTCTACAGCAGCACAGAACTGAAAGTAGACATCAGCTTCAGCGCTTTATGGTCCCTATAGTATTTTAATTTTCTAAATTGGAGATTTATGGAAATGCTGACATTCATCTCGTGGTTAAAATGCTAGCATGTTGCTTACAAACACAGACTTTTTCTTCTTTTAGTTAAAAGGTTGACAAGAAGGGCTTAGCTGCTTTCTAATCATTATGCAGCACATGATGGGCTGTGAATTTTTAGATTTATCATCTTACTGCTTAAATCTTTAAAAGCGTCTGGCCATACACATGCTTTTGCTCTCTGCATTCTTTAAACAGTGATAATAATTAGCAACTAAGCAGCCTGATTATCATATGAATGGAGAAACAATTGAAAATACAGTAGAATTAGGATCCAAATGTCTAAGTCTTCAAAATCACAGGATCCTTAGGAACAGATGTCACTCAAAAGTTTACCTGCCACCATGCTGTTACATCAGATGCTATTAACAGCAGACTAAATTGCACCATGAGACCAGGTTTGATTGAAAAGACTTTATGGCATTGATGACATCTTTCCCTACATAGAGGCATGTCAAGGGGTCCTGAAGTAAGCTTAGGATCTTTCCAGCAGACTTACTTATTTTAAAAAATTATGCTCTATCTCAGATAAAGCAAGTCTTCATGTGATTAGTTCTGCGTATATGTTGACAAAACTAAAAAACCTTGATGTGATTGAGAATGTACTGTTACAAGAAATGTTACTGGCCATTGTGACAATTGTTCCTTGTGTCTTAAAGAGAATTCTTAAGGCATAGGAACCTTAAGACGTAGGAACTAGAACGTCCTCTATCTCCTCCTCTCCTGTCCTCCTCAATGGCAACTAGCTTTATTGTTGCCTTCTGCGTAAAGTGGTTTCTAAAGGAGATAGTTTAAAAAATGCAAAACAAAGAATTGCAAAACTAGACATAAAACCAAATATGAAAATCAGGACTTTTAACTTTAATTCTCCTTGGCAGAGGAAAACGTGCTCTCGTGCTGCGGAGCATAGGCAAAGGGTTACAAAAGGCTAAAAGAAAATGCAAATTCCGTGACTGTCAACATTCGTGTTTGTGAAACGATAACAAAGCCAGGCCAAGATCAGAATTACCACACAGACTGGATCTAATGAAAATAACTCAGAGTTTCCCCAGAATATGTTGCTATATCGGCATGTCTTTCACCAGTGGGGTGCCCAGAGAATAAAGCTATGTGTAAATACCAATGTGCATTAAGAACTATCTATTACAAAAAGCAATATCCGTTTTACAAGTGTCTCCATATACCAGGCCTACTCACTACCTTTCCAACAAAGTCCTGCTTTCATAAGACAAAGATTTAATGAAGTTTTCTAAGTGCTGGCAATGCTGGCCATAAGCCAAGGCACTAAGACATTCCCCTCATCCTGCAAAGGAACAGTTCCTCATGAACACATGTTAACCCATGAACAATCTTTTCTCCCTACCCAGGTCCTTCCTCAGCACTGTGTGTCAGACACAGGTGGGCTGGGATCAGGCAATGGGCTCAAATATATTTCTTTCATACACACATCCTTCCTCCTCTACCACATGCTTCTTCTCCAGACCATGGTAATATTTACATTTAGTGTTCCTTATGTGAACACAGAGACAAATAATAGCATATGTAAATTATTTTTGACAGAAACAGCAAAACTTCACTTTTTATTAGTGAATTTATAATTTATTGTCTCGCTTTTTTCCACAAGGCAGAAATTCAATCCATTTACAAAACAGTAAATCACATCCCCAGAACTTTCACATTTATTTGCAGAGGTATTTAGTCACCTGAGAGCCATAGCAATATTTTAACATGCCTCAGAAAATGGCTTCCTGCTTTTGCTTACAGAGTGAGACAAAGGACAAACACCAGGAAACAAAACAAAACCCAGCAACATCCCCCCCCAAAGCAAGAAAAGCAGGGGGTTTCCAGCAGACAGCAGCTTGTCGCTGTCAGCTTCAGCTGCTGAGAGTTTGCATTCCCCTCACAGCTCCCGCTGTATCAAAAGGAGGGCGGAGGAATCGCTTTCCAACACACAGCACTTCTGGAACATCTCCAGATCCCCCAAAACATTCCTCCGGGACTTAGGGGATTGACAGACAGCACGCTGCAACCAGCACCCACTGCGTTTTCCTCTACCGTTTTTAAAGCCCTGCAGCGCCACTGTCACCCGCTAACATCCCAATCGCCTGAAGAACAATTTCCCTGGCCTCAGGTCTCTCGCAGCACAAGGCACTGAGCTGTCACATCTCTTGTAGGTCTGCTGCCTCAGCAAATTCAATTTACACTTCTATTTGTCTGTTTTCTAAGCAAGATCCAAGCTGGATCACTTCACCAGAAAGGAAGACTGATGTTAAAAGTCACTTGAATTTGTCTCTCCTGACATCACTCTAAACAAGGAGTTAAGAAATAATTTTCCCTTTATTCAAATCGGGGAATTTAAGGCTTTAGCAGACAGCAGCTTAGATCATCCCGGCAATCAATCCCAACCAGCAAAATGTAGGTCAGTAAAACTGAATGGGAGTCAGAAGGCTCCAAAGAATGAAACACTCAATTGTAAGGAATTGTGGAAAAGCTGCAGATCTGGTAGGACAAAGGTCACGTTAAAGCTGCCAAGTGGAAAAACAAGTTATCTGGAAAATAACCCCCCTTCCAAATCCTAAGTGTAGCAAACTATTTTAGAGAGCTTGCCTTGAAACAACAGAAACGAGGCTTTGCAGAAAAAAAGAAATAAATGCAGCCATCTTGGAACTAAAAGTAAGTGTTTTTTGCAGCGACCACAGGCTTCACCAAGGCCTTCTTTGACATCGTCTCAAGATTAAAATATTGGGTTGAATTCTATTGAAGTGTTAGGAGATCTCTCCTAGTAGAACAAAAAAGGGTTGCTGTGACAGACAGTCTCCCCTAGCCTTACAAAACAACTTGCAAGTCTAAGATCACTTCTGGTTAAGACACTCTACCGTAAGCGAAAGGAATACACGTTACTTCATTTCCCTTCCTGCTGCAGCAGGAATGCAAAGCCTTCCACTTCCAGCTGTGTCATGTAAGGGATTGCAGCATGCTCTGTGGAGCCACTCGGAGCAGGCTCTGCTCAGCTTCTCTGCGCACAAGGCCCCTGCTGCCCCACGATGCTGCATGGGCAGCACAAGCCCTGTGCTGATCACAGCTGTGTGAGTCGGGGCTTCCCTCAAGTTCTGCTCGTGCTTTGAGCACCTGCAAGGTCCCTATCCTAGAACGTGAATGAGGAAACTGAAAATCCCAATTATGACCCACAGCCCTTTAACAATTCTTCAACACCATACGGGCATCCCCCCACTCCAAACCTAGAAGTTAGAGTTCACTGTTTGTGTTGTGGTTTTTTTTTTGTTTGTTTGTTTGTCTTGGGGGACACACTCTTGTTGTGCTCCTTCTGTTTCTTTATAGCATGAAGCAGACTCATGACGACTGTTCCTTATCAGACCTGTGACACCTTCAGAGCAACTCCAAAAGTGAGGAGCATCACAGAGGCAGGTTAAAGGGCAGCTTTTCTTGAACCCTTATTTTATTTTCAGCTGGGAAACCCTTTGGAGTAGGGAAGAAAGGAGAAATCTAGGTCATGCCTTGCAATGCAATGTTTAGAGACATAAGTTATAGGAAAGACTGTGATGTGTTTCATACTTTAAAAAAGTGTCCCAGTCTGTATGTACTTCTGTGAAAAGGATCTTCAGCCTCCTCAAAAGCAAGAAGGGAAGAAGTTATTACTTTGCACTAATCTTGCCCTATTCTATCAATGTTTTTCTAAAACAGGTTGGGGGCATTTTTAGTCGTTTGGTTTTTGGTTGTTTTCTTCAGCTCAGCATTGTCCTCTAGCAAGGACAGAAAATAGAAATTTTGAGACTAAGAAAGGTCAAATCACTTGACCCCATCTACAGAGATGGGAACAGAAGATACCTCTCCTTCATCTTCAGCTGTTTTAATTAAGCCAAACTTGCCCTTGCTTTATAGTAAATACACAGCTATACAGGGTTATGAAAATGGAACAGAAAACATGGTGTGGACAAGGGACCTTCAAACAGACTGACCTGCTCAGTTAACGACAGCCTTTCTGCATTATTTCACAGGCACTCATGCCATCCTTGCTTCTGTGCTGTATTTCTCATCAATAAACCTCTTCCACCATAGACGTGACCCAAAACTAGTGGGTATAGTACCAAAGATTGATTTCATAGCAGAACAGATTCATTTTCCTTATATACCCAATGATGTCGGTGCTGTCCATAAACCTTACAGTTTCAGAATACTTAGAAAGAGGTCAAAGACATACTTTAAAGGATGAGAAAGTATAAATATATTTTCTAGACAACAGGAGGCTATGAACCACTGCTAACAGACAACAGATATTGATGTTTCTCTCTTTATTTATTATGTCCAGCACTAAAGCATCTAAACAGTTAGACATCACAATTTCATCTTCCCAGCTAAAAAGGGACTTGAAGAGACTGCTTCAAGGTTGTGGACACTCCTTGTTAAAGAGCTCAATAGGGAAGTAACTTCGAGAAATGATTTCTAAAGTGCTCGCCGGTACTGAAGTGCAATTCAGCAGCTCCGCAGTGGTCTATTTACTGAAAGGTCTCCTGAACGCAGGCATGCACATGCATAGTTTAAACACACAGCATTGTTAAAAACACTAACATTCAAAACCAAAAAAATAGTAAGAACAAGATTACTTAAGGCATACTTTCCCATGTTTACAAAATACTGGCTGATTAGTTCTCACAAAGAATACTATTCTTTAAATGGTATTTTCATTTTTTAAAAGGCAAGGAAAGTGAATACAAGCACGGTGGATCACATGTGGGAAAACAACCTGCATACAGGATGAAATGGAAGAATTTCTGCCTCCCAGTGTAACACTCAATAATGAAAACATATTTTATTAAGATAGCTACAAAACTTCAAGTCTCTAGTAGTCGTATTTGTAGCTTCAAAGAGCAGTGACCTCTTTAAACCTAAGAGATCTATATAACATTTAGAGATGATATCCACTTGAATGCCATATTTACTCATACTGAATGCTACAGCAGTGCCTTCACAATCAGAAACCAGCTGAATCTGCATTTCCAAACTCCCAAGTCTTTTTGGTCAAAGAGCTTCATTACACATAACTACAGACCTCTCCCTGCTCTGCAGGGAGATGGAAGACAACAAGGGAGCATCATCTGAGGCTTGCTCTGATCTTTTGCTTCTGTCACGTGGGCTTTGGTCTCACCTATCGCTGCCAGTCTCTGGTTTGTAGTAGTATCATTTACATCTTTATTACTACAATGATATTCAGAAGTCCTCATTAGGATCAGAGCATCGTGCTGAGGGAGCAAAGGTCTGGAAATGCTTACAGTGAAAGGGATCGATACTGTGCTGGTAATCCTAAAGCACCTGCACAGAGGTGGGGATGGGAGGGCTCACACCCCACGTAGCATCTGTAAAACATTTTGTCTTATCTATGAGTATCTGTAAACTATCTCACTCAAAATAAACACCACATCAGGTAAGATACTTAAAAAAGCAACTCAGAAGCCTTGGGATCCTTATGAAATAATGCAAACACTCCTATGACCTAAATTCTCACTAATATCAAAGAAGCAGAAATCAGGCACCAAGTACATTTCTTGTTGTGTGCCCAAATGCTTAAATCCCTTTTCAAAAAAAGAGACTTAGCCCTAGCAATCCTTCAAGAATTCTTTAAATCCTGTGCCTGACAAGCTTTTTTTTGAAATGTTAGCCTTTGGGCCACATGATGCCATCTCCAATATTTTATGCCTAGCATTATCAGTGCTGGCAGGGGCCCGGCTTCACAGCTTGAAAATCTGTGCAGAGACAAACATCTGGCAGCAATCTGGATGTGGCTCCTCTTCAGCTGCTGATTAACAGCTCATGCTGGGTCGGGATCGCCACTAAGTCAGGCACCTCCTTATGCCTCTAACCTGACTCCCAGGGGAAGGATAGCAGCAAGCCACAAGAAAAAACATCCGTAGAGCAGACACTGGAACCGATTAGCCTTTTCGGTCAATATTCCTCAGTTGTAAGATTCAGGACCTGGACTCCAGTTCTGCTGACAGCAATGGATGCAAGAGTGACAGAAGCAGGTTCACAAATAAGGAAAAAATAAGTCTGCTCCCCCCACTGTACCTGCAACTCTTTCCATCCATTATCTGGTATCAAGACTCCAAGACAGTCTGCCAAAAACGGCTGACAGATGACTGGGATGAGGGGGGAAAAAAAAGCCTGTGACTGTAGTTGCTATGAGACATGTCCTACATAGCCCCAAAAGACCAATGCCACTGCCAGCCTTCTTCTGGGCCGTTCAAAAGCAGAATGGAAGCTGTCATGACATGCGCACAAGTCTACTAGACACTGGACAGATGGGGACAGCGTAGATTTTATTATACTGTATGGAATGGGGCCCGGGAGCTTTCACATGCGGGATGTCACCACATCTGTC
Organism: Anas acuta; assembly: GCF_963932015.1. Classification (NCBI taxonomy): domain Eukaryota; kingdom Metazoa; phylum Chordata; class Aves; order Anseriformes; family Anatidae; genus Anas; species Anas acuta. The sequence continues at coordinate 11,750,249 of NC_088986.1, read as the reverse complement.
ATCAGGAATCAAAGTGCCTTTTCTTCAAGCCATCACCAACCTGGTTAATTCCCATGTGGTGACTGACAGGTTTATATTTGGCTTTTTATCCTTGTGGGGAGTGGGGGGGGGGGCGGGAGGAAGCTTTTGTTGCCTTTTTTTTTTTGGGAGAAGTCTGGTGACCTATACACAAAACAGATCCACTGAGAAGAGCAAGGTGACTGAAAAATCAAATGGAAAAGTGAGAACAGTTTCAAGAAAGATAGGTCTGTAGCAAATGGGAATGTTATTGTTACATTTGTCAATACCACACAGTCATATACAGGAGGGAGAAAGCAAGGCAGGAGCATAAAACAAGGATCAGAGGCTCCTGAAATGGATGCAAATAAATTAATCTAATGCACAAGGCTAAGTCTAACGTAAAGCATCACAAATCACATCAATGCATTGAGAAGAATGGTGCGCACACAGTAGCATTGACACTGCTGATAACACAAACTGACAAATATCCTAATATATTAGGCAGAAATATTTTTTCACGCAATATCAGACATGCATGACTTCTTATCCCAGTGATTTCATTCCCTTTTCTGCTAGCAGGAGGATCGAGTTCAGATCCAGTCCAGTCAATGAGATTCTTTCCATCGATTTTTGTGAGCTCTGGCTTAAGCCCATACTTGTCACGGCCAATGGATGTTTCACAGTATTTGTCTTGTCACTGTCCAAAAAGAAAATTATTTCAGTGTTTTGCATATCCATTTGCTGAATCAGGGAGAAAGCAGATTTTGCTAACAGCGGTAGAAAATAGCTTGGAGGAGAAGAGGCAGAATTAATTTCAGACCTTAACAAGCCAAATTACTGAGCTATTCAGTCGCTAATTGAAATGCTGGAATCTAGGAAGGGTTCCTAAAGGCTCTGAATGCACCCAGGTCACCTCACAGAGCCTCCAGGTTGCAGGGGGGGACACAAGAAAGGGATTCAGGACAGAAGAATCCAGCCTTATATATACAGAACCAGACATGGTATCAGATTCTCTTTAAGCCTGTACAGTTTTAGTGTACCAGAAGTGGAGAAGGATGTCACAGATTAATTCAAATTATGACTAATAAAGACAGCAACAGGTCTAATAATTTCCCATGTTCTTAAAAAGCTACAAAGAGAACAGGCCATGATGTAGTGCAGCTAAACCAGAATTCAGAAGTGCGTGCAAGGTAACGTATTCCTCCTTCATGCTTGTGTTAACTCATTAACTTAGAGGGGAAAAAAATTAAGCCCCAAGCCTTTTGTTTTCTGTGCATAGATTTCAGGGCTTCACAGACCAAATCATTAGTTTAACAAAGGCTGCGAAAAACTCACAATGTTGAAGAGCAACAGCCTAACTGGGCAATGGGAAATGCAAAACAAAAGAACAATAAAAAGGAAAGCAAAAGCTCCTGAAGAAGCTCCTACCAACACACAGCATTTAGTTAACACAGCTCTGAGTCTTTTTTAGAAACCACAGGATGAAGGCAAAAAGTCTCAAATACCTCACTATTCTACTTAAACCTATGGATTTTAAGCTGCTTTTTGAACACCTAATAGTGTGCAGAAATGGAGTCTTCTTGCCCAGCTGGGCTTGATATTCTAGCATAAACTGCCAAGGCAAGCACAGAACGGGCAGGAACAGCACAAAGCTGCTCCAGGGGAGGTTCAGACTGAATGTTAGGAAAAAATTCTATACTGTGAGGGTGGTCAGACACTGGAACAGGCTTCCTGGCAAGGTGGTTGATGCCCCATGCCTGTCAGCGATCGAGGCATTTGGATAGTGCCCTCATTAATACGCTTCACTTTTGGTTAGCCCTGAAGCAGTCAGGTGGTTGGACTTGATGATCTTTGAAGAGTCCCTTCGCACTGAACTCTTCTGTTCCATTCATCTTCACTTTTGTCTGACTGCAAAGGAGGAGCAACCTCTTCCATGCTCTCTCAGTAACACGATGACACTATGCTTCCAAAACCATTGCTGCCTGCTGGCTCTCTTCTCTTTCAATGCAGTTTTAAAGAAAGGAAACATTACACTTCTTGTTGTGTGCTCTCCCCAGATAGAGTCTTGGGGAAATTATTTTGACAATTTTTGTTTCCATATTTCAAGCGTGAAGGAATTTTTCATCATTCTTTGATTAAAAACAAAATACACATGCACTTGCACATTCGTAAGGTACTTTCAGCTAAGCTCTCTGACATTACTATTTGTGATATACCACCATTTTGCAGAAAAACAATCAAAATGGAAAAGATATCCCACTTTTTTTAGAGGCTTCTTAAAAAGATGTTCTCAGCTCTGCAATCCCTTATCTTTGAATCAGTCAAAGCCTTTCATTGGGTTTTATGACACCCACAAAAATGCTTTCTGCATCCACAGTATGCATACAAGCTCTATTGGAGATGCCAGCCCCACATACAAAATCCCGTTCGCGGAGTTTTATCAGAGCCAGTTAAGTACCCACAGTGAGATAAGGGCATGCTGGCACGGTGCTGAGACCAACTGGCTGAGGAGCAAAATAGTTTGAGGGTTGGCCAAGAAAAGTAAAAATTGAACATGAGCTCATGACAGCGTTGGAAAAGGAAGTGAAAAAGCATGAATGCTGGAAATGAGTAAAAGACTTTGGCTCAAAACAGTCCCCAGGCAGCTCCCAGTCCCATTTTCCCCCCTATGTTTCTGAGTGTCTAGAGGTAGTTTCACTGATAAAGGTTCCCATTCTCTTTGCTGCTGAAACTCTACCAAACAGAATAGCTTTGTTATTCACAGCGCAGATACTAAAAACATTAGCAACACCCATGAAAGTCAGCTTTAATATAGGCATATGCCCTACTTTTATTTTTTTTTCTAACTACAGATCACTCCAGCCACTAAGGCAGAGGGACTGTTTTCTTTGCTGACAGACATATCACACAAAAATGAAAAAGGGAACGACTGATTCTGTGACTCTCAGAGAGAGGTAGCAACCCACCTCCAAACCCCTTCAGTCAAGCACCCCATACTGCGATTAATCTCTTAGGACAGAAAGTAAGTCAGGACTTCCTAGGTGGATGGCTCCTTTGAAGTAGGCTTTATAGTTGTCTTTTCCTCGTGCAGTGTTGCATTCGCTGCTGCTGCTTAAAAAAACAATACCCCAGGATATGGGACAAATCCCCACGTACTACTTTTACCAATAAGTGTGAAGCACCATATGCTACAGGTGGAATCTAATGTTTTAAAGATCATCTATGAAGACTTCTAACTATGCATACATCACCGTTTTCAGATGTTTCAGAAACTTAAAACACTGCTTAAGATTTATAAAACACTAGCAATACTACAAGCAATGCATTCACTCAAGACAGAACACAGCTTACTAAACTGGTTTACGTGTGTTCAATAAATCATTTGTAATGAACTGTGAACTCCTCAGAAAAAGATAAATGCAATAAATTAAGTTCATTTGGTAAATGCAGTTATTGACTAGGTATTTAATAAAGCACTCAGACCATATCATATTTCTATAGCACCACATGCTTACTAGACTATTCACCACGGAAGCAAGCAAACTTTAATAATAAAAAGAACACTAAATTAATTCTAAATATTATTGACTTGCTCTAGTAGTTAAATACATCATTCATAACAAGTTTAGTGAAACATTTATTCCAAGTTATGCAGCCCTCAGAGCACATTTTCACAGCTGCTCAAATAGTACTGATCTTCTATGCAGTAACTACTTCATAGATTATGGTGAACGTATTAACAGTGTATGGGCTACCTGGAGCTCAGACAGAAAACAGTTAGAGGGCAAACATTTGGTATCTACCAGAATGGAAGAGGAGGAACACAAACAATACATGAGCAACATGCCCTTGGGGACTTGCAGAGTAAAATCCCTGCTTTCTTTGGTCCTGGAATGATCCTCTAAGTCATCCTCTAAAGGGGCTGATTGTTACAGGTCTTTGAATTTTTGAACTAACATTAAGACTTGCTAGAATCACAGATTTTCAAAGTTTACCTTACTTTCTTGTTTACACCATGTATTTCTGCCCTAGCAGTGAGCAGAGAGTCTTGGACTCTGTATGAGAAAGGCAGCTGGTGCAGTTCCTTCAAGCAGGACACTTACATTACAATTAGCAGATCAAGATCCCAACTTCTTCAAACAGCTTAAAAAGTTAAGCAGGAAAACATTTTTCTTCATCAAGGCATCTTTTCTCTATTTCATAAGAACATGTTTTGCAGGTAAGAGTTGATTCTTCTTTATTCCAATCTCATTCATGTCCCAAATCAAAAACAAAAATGAAGATGCAGCCACTACAATGTTTCCTGACCTATTTTTTTTTTTTTTTTTAAATACATACCAAACCCATGTAGAGTTTCAGCAAACTATTGCTTTTTCATGAACATTCATGAATCCTACTGACCACTGCTCACTTTGGCTTGGGGATATAGCTTTGTCACTCCATCTGATTTCAATTAAGCTCTGCCTTTTTCTTTGGAGTACTGTGCAAAGCATTAGCTTGTTACTTTACATTGACAGGAGCTCTGTGGGATTTGATTTAGTTCTTTCTTACTCCAGTGAACCCTTGCTGATAGTAATGAAGTTGTACTACTTCATCCAGGAATTTGATTATTGCTATGCAGATAAAATATGTAAAACACCACAAGTTTTTCTACATTTTTAAGGAATTTAGTGCTGCACCATTTATAATATGGAAATGTGTTCTGGTTTACTGAAGCACCCAAGATTGTTTGTAACACCTCTGCAGGGTGATACGTGACTGCTTAAAATACCTCTCGTGTTTTCTCCTGTCCCAGTATCATTCTCTTTTTTTCCCCCATTTCAGTAAAGTTTTTAACTGTTAAATTTTTAAATGTGTTTTATGTTAGCAACGCAACAACATAAAATGGCTTCAGACTCCAGTACAGCTAGTAAAATGGTTAAAGCAAAACCAGTCCCCTACACCATGACCAGAACACATTCCCTACATCAAGACCAGAACAGTTTCAGTCTCATCACCGAAACTAATAAAATCCATATATTTGTCCTGGAAACCCATGGACACAGGAAAAAAATTCTGATGCCTTAGCAGTTCTTGAGTAATTGTAATCAGAACAACAATATATTTATTAAAAAACAAAATGACTGCTCTGTTACAACACTCCTGTAAAAAAAACATTGCTTATTCTGCAAGAAATTAGATCCTTTCTTCAGCAGTTACAGGTCAAGCCCCACAGAGAGCAGGCTAATTAATCCCATTTGAGTACAGTCAGAGCTGACCTTGTACAAGTTATAGAGAAATATGCAAAAGCCTAAACAAGAAAAATTCAAATTAAAAGAAACTAGAACTTCAAGCTCTTCCATCTGCTCAGAACTTTGTTGTTGCTGAGCTATCTGCTATGAAAACAATACCTCTTTCCATTAGAAAAAAAAAATGATAAAACACCTGCAGCATCCTGTTTTCTTAGATACCAGACTTAACTAGATGGCTAAGAAGTTAGCAGATAATTCAGGAAGACCCCTTCGTGATAGCCAAGGTAGATGTAAACTTGATACAACCATTTGGCAAATTACACCACACTGTTGTTTTGCTTGGATGAAGCCAAGCAAGAAAACAAACTGGATTTAAGACAGAACATTATTCTGGCTTATGTTCAGTCTCCGCTTATTATTTTGGCTGACTTCTGTTAAGTTATTATCCCTTAAAATACGAGAGGGTGTTGAAAAATACAACAGTAATTGTTCAATGCAGGTGTGTATTAAAGGCAGAGTTGTTACAGTTAGCCTTAGTGTATATTCTTTATTAAAAGGAGCTATTAAAAGATTTTTGCAAGAGGCAAGCCAGTATCAAATTCTCTGATTATAGGTCTGGAGGATAGAATCCAACAGGCAGTTTTGCCTTAAACCTAACCTGAAAAATTCTGATCTTTGAAGGTTGGTAACACCAACCAAAACTACACGCTAACAGAAAGGACTGTTTATTTACAGATTCCATACACACATCTCAGTTGGAAAAGCCAGAATGTTTTGTTCCTATTGTATATGGAGGTCTGAATAACTGAAAATGAAACTACTCGAGTCATGCACAATAATCTACTAATGTCCTCCAGTCTGTCTCAAACTAACCCACAATATACTAAAAATACTATATTCATACCTTACAGTGTCTAAGAAATAACGTTTTGGAGCTGGAAGAAGTCTTGAAAAGCCAGAAACTACATCAAGAAAGACAGGATGAGATACAAAATCAGCAGTCATATTTGCCTTTATCCTCTGTCCACCTGAACGTGAATGTGCATACAAAAACACATACGCTCCAATCCAGTCTTGTCAGCAGCTATTTAAAGATGTGCTTATTTGCCAATGATAGCAGACCTACAATAACATTCCTAGTAATGTAAAATCCACTCTGCGGCATGCTTGCAGTAAGCTATGTTTTGTTTCCATCTTTGTACCAGAAAAAGACTCCAGTTTAGTTCAGGAGTCAGAGTATCATAAATCTGTTAGGTGAAGTCTGTCCTTCTAGATGCGAAGCATATGACACCCACTATTAATACGCAATTTGACTGGGAACCTGGACTGTTTTAGTTGTTTCAGCTTTTAGATTCAAGGTGAAGATCATGGCAGGGTGTTAAGGCATAAAATCATTTGAATCTTCCTGGATGACAAGTAAGCACAGCTAGCAGGAGGACCAAAGCCACACTAAAGCAAAGATCTGTGACCATAATGTTAGAATGCATTCAGTGTACAGGCACCAGTGGATTGACCTTTGTTTCCTACAAGCATTCTAGAATGACGCTTACCAGGAAGTGTTTTAGCAGGCTGTTGATTTTAAGCTATGGTAAGTTAAATGGCAGAATGGGCTGGGGAGTATGGAGGTTGTGAATGTTTGACAATACATTAGCACCATAATCCTCACAAAAACATAAGGTAATGAGAACAAAGCAAAACAATTTTCCTTACCTCCCCTGAATCCTATAGGATTAGGTTTCTGTATATCTAGCAGACACCGCCCATAAACTACATTTTATGCTCTAGCATTCCAGTAAAAATAATGGTGTGAAATTCAAGTAGCAGTCTAACCATACACAATTTGGTTGGGCAAAACTCAACATTTTCTGTGCCTACACTATAGCCCTTGAGCAACAAGAAAAGGTTGTTGTTCAAGACAGGATTTCAGCAGAAACAGCTGGAATACATCACTTCTGTTCACTTTACGTAGCTGTAATAAGGGCATATGTATCAAACATTCCTTCACTTATCCTTAATTAAAAAAATAAATTTGTAAAGAAGAATTTTCATACTAGTAGCAAGCTATAAACCTCATTCCAGATCAGTCTCTCTTGTATAATTATATAAAGCTTATTCTCTTAGTGAAAGTGATAATAACCCTGAATATGGGTTTTAAATAGGGCCTTTGGGAAAAAAAGGCCAGATGAATCAGCAAACTGCAGAAAAAAGCTGAAAGATGGACTTTTGCACTTGCACTCTCACATACCATCAAATTACAGCAGACTTATGGAATCTGAATGGTTTAGGTTGGAAGGGACCTTAAAGATTACCTAGTTACAACACCCTATTGGTTTAGCCAGGTTTTTCTGTCTAGCTGAAAATATGCGGCAAAAGCAGTTACATTCCACCACTTCAGATTTATTTATTATTTTTTTTTTACTGAAGTGCCTTTTGCATGGAAAAAAGAAAAAAAGCTATAGGACAACTAAATACATAGATCTGCCACGTTAAAGTTTGCTGCCAAATACAATTCTTCAGGATCTCTTACAAGTATTGCAAAGTGCAATTCCTTTCAATAAAAGCCTGTATTTAATTGCAGTGGCCTTAATAAAGGATCACGAACACCACATTCAGGACTACTAGACAGTAATTTATTCATCCCCTCAGCCAATTGGTAAAAGAATCCTCCACCTCATCTGAAGGGCCGCCATTTCCAGCTCTTCAATGTACTCTGAGTAGAAACAAACTCTTTATGGTTTTCACCTTCTGGAGGTATCACCTCCAGTACACCAACTTAGCAAGACTAGAGAGAGAAGCAAAGTGTTTGACCTGCACATAGCTGAGGATGGTTCTGTTGACACAGCTATTAGACATGTTTCAATAAACCTGCTACATATGGTGTACTATAATTAACATTATCAATAGCAGCAGCATTGTAGAAATCGTTAACAGAATAATTAAGACTTGGAGACCTGACCTCTAGAGATAACTTAGTCCAACTCCTTGCCTAAAGTAGGCCTAACTTTAGTCACTTACCTCACACTGCCTCAGGCCTCGGCCTGGTCAGTTTTGAAAGTTTCCAAGGGTGGATATGCCAAGCCTCTGTACCAGTGTTATTCCAGTCTTTGTGGGATTTTTTTCTCCTTATGTTTCTTTGGAACTGTTCTTGCTTCAAGTTGTGGCTGCTGACTCTTTCCACAGAGTGCATCTCTGTGAAGAGCCCACCTCCATCTTCCCTACGCTGGAGGTAGCAGAAGACCGCTAGTAGCTACTGCTCAAGTCTTTTCCAGGCCTAGCAAGCCCAGCTCCCTCAGACTCTTCTCGTAACATTTTTCTTTTCTAAAAACTTGCACATGCATTAGTTGGTGGTTACCGGCCTTCCACTGTTCTTCTCAAAGGAGAAACCTCAGATTTCAGGATTTTTTGCTTTTAATTATGCTTTTTCTGTAGAGAGAATGCATACGCACACCAGCTTCCCACACACACGGACATATTTGCTTCTTGTTCTAGGCAACGATCACAGAGGTAAACATGCTCACAAGTCCATTCAACAACACTTTTCTGTCTTACTTGTCACACTTCAATAACTCTTAGCCTGCAACAGAGAAAAAACAGGACCAAGGCCTAATGTCCACTGGGTGCCTATATTTACCAGAGAAAAGCTTTGAAAATCCCCACAGAGGTCTTTTTTGAAAACAGGCCCCAATTAAGCCAGATGACAGGCTGTCATTACAAGAAACATCTTCAGGCACCTCATCTCCACAATCCAGCCAGGTGCAATCCACTGTTGGCTTTCAGAAAAATGCCAGTACCCCCATGGTCCTGCTCCCGTAGGCAGCCAGCACTACCACGCCTAGCCTGGGCGGCAGCCATTTTATGTCACCCCTCCAGCCCTCCTGCAGCTGGCTTTCAAGGAACAATGTTTCTCTCAGCAGAGCAAGAAAAACAATTGTTTGTATCTGTTTTGTTTTTGTTTTGTTTGTTTTTTGTCTATCAGCACACACAAAAATCTAGTGTAATAGAAAAAAAAAAAAAAAAAAAAAAAAACACCAAGCTTTGCCTTCCTCTCAGAAGGACATCAGGAACACCTGGTGATACAGCCTACTGTATTATGCATACATTGCCATAAAATCCCCACCCGCAGTATGAATCGCCAGTCTAAAATACAAATTAAACCCAAGAAAACATTTAAAATGCAGTCCCTCTCACAGTTCTGCAGTAAATCTTATTCTACTTACCACATTTATTTAGTGCTTTAGTAGCAGCAATGAAATTAAGACACAGAAAAGCCTAGTCTACTAGTCTGTTACTTCTTCCTAATGGTAGACAGAAAAAAAGCAATAATATACAGCATCTTCTAATCTGTCCATAAATATATTTTACTACTTCAGTGCTGGAGAAGTCTATGTGCCCATCCATACGGGGCCAGAGACAGACCCTGCTTTCCTCTGCATTGCTACCACCAGACTCTGCCCATCAGTAATTCCACCACCAGCCAAATCCACAGAGGGACAGTTGCCTTCCACAGCTGTAACTCCTATGTCTTTCCCCCTTCATGGGTCTGGGAAGGGAAGGATAGACTCACACCCAGCCTCTCTGGAATTGGATAGAGCAGTTAACTGAGGTATTTGAAAATTTTTTTATTTAATATCATTGTGCAGGTGAAAGTTAACATTTTTTATATATAAATATATATATATATATATATAAAATATTCTGTTATTCAGCAATTCTGAAGCACTAGAGTAAGAAAAGTTTTCATCTTTATGTTTAAGGTTCTCTTGTTTGCATCAGTTCTGCAAAGAAATAAAGGATGTGTGCTGTGAAAACTAACATTGTTACCTGATTGTTGTTTGTTTGTTTTTAAATGCAGATTTCATAATCAGTCCCTCATGCAACAGAAGCCTGTACATTTTTGCATTTATTGCATAAAATTCAATTTCACGTCCTGATACAAAAACAACTGAACCTTTAAAGTCCATACAAATATTAGAATATGAAGATGAGAAGGTATAAAATTTCTTGCAAGTAACATTTGATAAATATAATGTAATTACATTTCAGAATTATTAATATAGATTTTCCTGTAATTTCCAACGGATGTCTTAACACAGCTGATGAAGAAGTAGCCCGACCTAATTCCCAGTTCTATCGTAGTTGTTTGTTATGTTGTGGACAGCACTTCCGGGATTTTTTTTCCCCTAATAGTGTAATATATTAAGAACCAGAAGTAACAACCCTCATCAAAACTTAGCCCAAGTGTCTATTATTGGACCTGATCTCCAGACTAAGGTTTCAGGAGACAGCTTTACATAAATTTTAAAAATGGTAATACTCGTCTATTTGCAAGCTAGCATTTCAAAGCATGTGTTGCCTAAATCTGCTTTGAATTAGGCCTTTGCATCTGCTATTATACTTCAAAGAGATGACTTCAATTAAACTTAATTACTTCCTTCCATAGCTTTGGATACAGCTCTTACTATATTTCATTTCTCTCACAGACTGCGTGGCAAATAAATGACTAATAGAAGTACAAAAACAAAAACTATTAAGCAAATACATTACATATACACAGCAATAGTGTACATGTATTACACTAATTAAGTTATTGTCATAGTCTGCAATCACACAAATGGAACAGTAAGAGGGAACTTCTCACACAAGATCAGCAAAACCAGGCTCATCCTTTGAAGTTTTTAATACCTTTCTTACCTAATTTATAAAGAGTTTTTAGACCTGAAAGCAAACAAGCCTATTAAAACACAGTTACTTTATACTTTATACTTTTTACTCAATAATAGGTTATTGAAAAATAGCATCTAGGCAGCAAGCTGGCTACTAATTATATTCCTCTCTATCCTGTTTGTCTAGTAGTCCCAGAAACATACAAAATAACTGTCCTTTCCAGTCACCTTGAATACCACACACGATTCAATATGAATCTTGTAATCTCACTTCGGTTTCCCCCCATCTTCAGAGGTACGAGGAAGCACACAAACAAGAATTGGGTTTTAATCAGAGCACGAGGCGAGGTAAAGCAATGGTAGTACTAGCATGTAAGCATAGCAATTCTTCCTATTTCTTTTGGATGAAAAAGCCTCAAGGATTTTTTTTATTATTTTTTTTTTAAGGCATAGTTCACATATTATAGTTGGCTATTACTATTTTGATACAAGGTTAAAACAATCTTACATCTGCTAAAGAGAAAGAGTGGAACAATGTTATCCTACCATTTCTGTTACAGGCAACAAAATAACCTGTTTCAAAACAGACATTTTTCTGTTACTAATAAAACAGTGAGAAACAACCAGCAATTAATAAAGCACACAGCTGTTTATGTAAATCTTTACTGAGCAAAAACACAATGCCAAGTAGCTGTCACATATCTAAGGCTGTTAAAGCCACAGTTCTTTTAAGGTCTCAACACCAATTTCAAAACACATTTTCATTTGGTACAAAAAGTTTCCACCCAGTAAATAATTTTATTATCAATTCAACGTTTGGGTTTTTATTTTGTTTATCTCCCCAAGTAGACTTCCTGCAGTTTTATCTAAACGACTGATGAGTTCTCCATTTTCCTTCCTACAAGGATGCTTATTTCCATAAATGGATTACTCTTTCCCATAATTTGCTTTAGAGCACTTTCATGCAATGCTTCACAAGACACTTTACAAATAAAACACCAGTGACTTAATGGTGCCATTAGCAAATCATGGCAAGAGATGGTACTTAGCTTTGAGGCCCACAAGTCAGTTCTTCAGGCCTTATTCACAAGGGGCTGAGAACTTCCCTTAGAGGGCAAGATTTGGCAGACAGACAAAAATTAAAAATCAGGAAATGCGTTAAATTCCATTTTCTTTTCACTGTCACTGAATGTTTTGCTGCAGACTTTGAAGCTGAAAGGTAGTTACAATACATCTCCACATATCTGTGACCTGCATGATATCTACCTTTTGGGAGATGCACTTTTCATTGTGTGATCGTTCTTCATTGCAATGGCCTCAGGCAGATTTGAAACTGATGATCAGAGGTAAGAGGTAAAGTAAGAGTCTGTAGCTCTAAAAGCTCTTGCAATTAGTATTCAGAACAAGCACACCAAAGTCAGCCTCTCCCACTGGAATCAATGAATGGCTAGTAGTAATAAGGTCTCGTGTAAGATCTCAGTAGTGAAAAAAGCACAGCCAATCTGGTTCTTCTAATACTTCTGGTTAACATTGGTTTTGGCAAATATCTAAAGCTGACTTTTGGGAAGCATTTATTTTCCAACCACCATCTGAAATACCAGACAGACCAAGAGGCAAAGAAAACTACGCAAACAAAGCTTAAACAAAACAACAGCTGAGCTTCACACAATGTACCTTGAGTACAAGCACTCCATGGGGACACCACCTGAATTCACACACCACCCTCTAGACAGAAGTGTACATACACACAGAGTTATCAGACCACATCTGGGGCAATAAAGGGCCTAAGAGCATAAGTCCAACATACATGGACATCAACTCTATTATACTATTTAAGTACAATTACCATCTAAAACTATAGCATTAGTGCTACTCAAATACAGTACTGCTTCTTAAATAATTCAGCTACCTACCCCTTTCACCCACTGTTAAAATGTAGAAGTTAATCAATGCAGATATTTTGTGGTACCCAGAGTTTCTGCAGGATTACAGATGAGCAGTAGTGGTGCATAGAGACAAGGAGACAGGTGACCCATGTGCATTGTTCAAAGGTAACAAAGCTAGATAGCGTGCAACCTACTCAGCTGAGCGTAGCTGGACAAGGTCACAGAGGTATCTACAAGTCCAGGAAAAATGTTGGCTGCTGTCATGACTAGATGAAGGAGGGACCACTTCTTTTTTCCCCGTTCTAAGTGCACTAAAACCAGATTGCATTGCTCAGAGACACTGGTTCAACACAGTGTTGTTACCTCTCTAACTCAGGGCAGTGGGGCACACGCATGATAAAGCTGCGTTTCTGCTACAAAACTTCCCATATAGATTCTTCCCCCATTTAAATGGTGGCTAGATCTGGTTATTGTCTAGACACTGGCAACCAGCCCCTCACTTAAGTGCAAACAATTAACACTACAGGAAGCTTTTTAGGTAGTACCACCCACATAAAGATCTGTCCCCATGTAGGCCACCCGTTTGCATGTGTGCTGGCCCTCAGCTAGGCACGCTGCAATGTCTGTAATATTCAAGAAACAATCTTAAATGCAAGCCTGGAAAACTAAAAATAAAAAATTGTATTCCAGTTGTATTCTAGTATTCTATACAAAAAAAATATTTACAAAAAAAAGTATTTTATATATTATAAAAATATATTTTTATGTATAAAAAATACTATATATTATAGTATTCTATACAAAAACGTGTATTCTAGTATTGTAGTTGTGGTTATGTTACCACATTTATACAGCTGTGCTGGCACAACAGAGGGGAAGTGAGTAGCAATGGGCAGCCTACAAAGCCAGAACTACTCCAAGGAAAGGGCGAGAGGACAGTGGGTTCCTGGGACACTATATTTAGTATTCTCAAGAGGAAGTGTGGTTAGATGGGGGGGAAGCTATGTCATTTAAGGTCTTCAGATCTCTTAGTTGATTTGAAGTGACCTGATAAAACCACTAAGATACCTTAACTGGTTTTAAAAAAAAAATGCAAATGCACAAGTGGCAGTGAATGCAAAGGAAAAAATACATACATATGAACTACGGTTTATAGCAGAGCTGCAGAGACAGGCTGCCGGGCCTTAAGAGCATGCAGCAGAGCAGCCAGCACTAGCTGAGAGAACACACACACTGTAGTACAGGGTCTATTCGCAGAGTATTCCTGAAACTGCCATTTCTTGGAGCTTGGCTGAGGTGTTCAGTGGCTTTGCTCTTCCCATTCCCCTGCTTAAGAAGGAAAACATTTAGCAGGGTAAATCTATTTTTTTCTGTGAAAATATTTTTATGCCCTGTGGAAGGAAATAAAAAGAGAAAAGAGATAAAGAGACCTGCAGAGACAGCTGTCTGAAATTCCCTCATTAACCATACAGAAAAAAGTTAAAGTTTTTTCTCTACAAAAATTCCATAAAAGATACGTCTTCAAGCATTTTTCCCCCACTTACACATTCCAGAGCTCCAAGGATCAATCCCACAGGACCGTGAGTCAGTCTCCTTCTCCATTCTGTTTTTGTTTTTTTTAAATGCAAAGATCTTCCTTCTGTCTCCACATATGAAGCACTAAGAGAAAGTTCTCTTCTGTTAATACTTTATTACCTGACCAGACTGCCACAGACAAAAGCAAACACAGGACAATTACCATAGATCAGCTGACACAGTAACTTGTAACTCATTCACTCACATGGCTGTGCACTAAGGTAGAAAATTTTAGTAAAACTATTGTGAATTTCAGTAGTATCATAAGCCCCAATAATCATCTACTGAGATTTGAAACCTTTATTCACCTGCCAAATCAGAACAAATGAAATAGGAGAGGAATTTATTCTAGAGTATCTGCATCCCACAGCGGAATACAACACAGTAAAACATCAAAACCTTGCACGGATGAATCAAAAAAAAAAAAATCAATTGAGTTCCAGTTATGAGAAGGGGACATGTCTTAGGAATTTGGAGAAGCACATACAGAAACTACGGGATCATAATTTCACAATCTAGTATAAAACAATAGAATAGTGATTATTCAAAAATATTCAAGGTGGTGCTCTACTGGCCTAAATGGGTTTTTAATGATACTAACGTGAATATTAAACAGCTAGTAAATACACATTGCTTTTTGTTAAATGTTGTATCATCCTATCTTTCTCAGAAGGAAATGGCTAAAATCTGAGCGAACAACAGATTTGAAAGAAAATAAAGTTCATTATAAACAAAAGGTTGGGAAGTGTGCAGAAAAGTGATAGTGTGGATAATATGGTATTTTGTTTCTGGCTTTTCTAGAATTAACACACCAAGTACCACAAAATGATGTCTTAACTGTTGTAACATACTCAGGAGGTCATTCCCTTCGCTAAAGACCTAGCAAACTTTTGCTAGAAGTGAGGTTATTTGTATTTTAAGGAAGAGAATTTTTGAAAGAGAAGATACCTAATCCTGCAAACCAGCATGCAAGCAATGCCTCATTAGAAGAAACAGGATCTATAAATAATTCATTCTGCATTTCTTCTACGCAAATTGCTATTCCCATGAAATAAACATGTTTTTCTGCTGACTTCCAACTGCTCCACACCTGGATCTTACCAGCCTATGCTAGTATTCCACTGCCTATTGGTAATGCAAATTGCTCTAAAATACATCTTTCATAAGAAGCTACACTTCATTTAATTACTAGCAAGTGTGGTGCTCCCACAGCAATTTTAAAACGTCACACACACTGCACAGGTATACAAGAAATACTTAATAGGATTGCCTTTAGACAACATAATCCATTACTCCTGAACTGCATCGCTTACAAGATTTCATATCCTAAACCCTTCCATTTCAGTTCCTGCCTCTCCTTTGCTCTTCTCAACAGTAAGGAAGAAATAGAATATCCTGTGTGGTATTTTATCCAATATCAAATATATAAAGCTAAGAACGATCATTTTCCAGATGGTTCCGCTAAAGCAATCAGAAACAAAATAACAGTCATTATTTTAAATACAATGCCCCACTTTTACAGATTTTGTATTGATAATTTCAGTTGGTTGACTGATTAAAAAATTAAAAATGATATAGCCATGCACTTCCTAAAAAGCATGTGAATGACTCAGACTCTGGAACACATGATGCACAACACAATCACATTGTCTTTTTTTATTCCAGAGTTCCCAGTATGCAGAAACCCGTGAACCCAAAGAAAAAGTGCAGGTCTCTTAACTCAGCTCAAGTGATGCATGGATTATTTGCAAGAAGAACCACAGAAAATGCAGTAGATGCAGATTTCTTCCACCAGGAATAGCAAACAACCCACATTGCTGACAACCATAAGGCAACTGCTCCCTTAGCTTTGAGGAATGATAGGGCTCAAGGCAACGTTTTGCCTTATTTCTTGGGACTGCACCCCATAATTAGGGCTTCCTTTACACACCTTGTTCACAGATCCCCATAAAGATCCATTTTTCCTAACTCCTTGAGACAGGGCTCGGATTCCAAGACTACCGAGTTAACAAACCTCCACCTCTGTCATATTTGCATATTTCCAACCATATGTGCTACAAATTAGGCCATGGATGGAGAGCAGCTGTTGGGCAGAAGAAAGTATTGGGAACAGGTCATGGACAACAATAACAAAATCTATTTAGTTCATAGGCTGGAAATGTTCTTGGGTACAACTAACTTTCCACACAGCAGCACCTATCTTCAGCAATTAAGGGATCAAACAGTAACACACAAACCAAGACCTCCCACTCTTCCCACAGAATTCCCAATCCTGTTCAAGGTGTCAGCCATTGAATTGCAGTTGGCTGCATGGCTCAGGCCCATAATAATTGAAAATCAAACTAAAACTCTGAAATAAGTTTAAAACCGGTAATTTCAAGTCTCTTGCACAAAACAGCTATTTTACGGCAAGAGCTGCTCTGGGTATGTGAGCATTTGACCTTTCCTTTCCACCTCTAATACACACAAGGATTTATTTATTTTTCTTTAAAAAGTCTCACACAAACAAATCCCTCTAAATGAAGTCAACCTGCACTGCACAAATATCACTTCTCTGGGAAAAGGTGAAGAACAAGCCCTGGACAGATCAGTGTCCAGGACTACACTTCTGGAAGGTGCACAGATACTGCACAGATACTACTGGAATGAAACAACAGAATACTGAAAATTGCCTTTTCAAATTAGATGAGCAGATGCTTGTGACTACTTGTGACTAAAACCTAAGATTTATTTTAAGTGATATTTTAAGCTGCATTTCAGGTCCCCTTTAATTGATCGTGCATGTTTAGTTATTCTGACACCAGATCTGCTTTGTTCTGCCTGCCATCTCACTACAAATATTGAAGAGCACATCTGACCTCTATTTCAAGCGTTTTGATATATTACAAAGTATAAGAACCTGCTGCTTCCTGTGATGTGTGCAATACTGTAATCTACCATTATTTGGCATTCATTACGTACCAAAATGAGAATTTAAAAAACAAAAGAACAAGACATATCACTGAAGCTCACGCACGAGTCTATAAAGAGGCTGTATTTTGAGAGGACTACTTGACCTTTAATATAGGAATTTAATAGTCCATACCCACAATTATGCATAAAACACACATAGCCTAAAGGGGGAGAGAGAAGGGGGCAGAACATCTGGATGACATATGCTTCATTGCTTAAAGATGAACTACAAACCAAAAACCTCTTGCCCTATTACTGGTTTATCATGTAATACTTAAAAGCAGAACTGAGACGGGTCCTAATTTTGTGCTGATTTTGCAGTTTGGGTTTTCACACCTCTGCTGAGTTAGGACAACAAAAGTCCAATTTTAAACTAATTCAAGCATGCTTATACAGGAGGTTGTCTTGTTTTAGCTACACAGGCATCAAAATCAAGTTCATTCAACCAAAGGAAAGCCTTCTGTAGGACTCAGCCCGACTACACTTCTGTTTCCTTGTGCTTGGGAGTGGACTAGTATATAATCTTTAAAGTATAATTACTTAAATATCATTGCAAATGAGAACAAGAATGTTTTATACTTAGAATTTAATTTTCCTCATTTTTTTTTTC
Organism: Anas acuta; assembly: GCF_963932015.1. NCBI lineage: Eukaryota > Metazoa > Chordata > Aves > Anseriformes > Anatidae > Anas > Anas acuta. The sequence goes on along the minus strand of NC_088986.1, from coordinate 11,732,332 downwards.
CAAGAATCCAACACAAAAAACATTACTAAATTTCTTGTGCTACACCCTATAAAAAATCTGACATGGTAATTAAGCACCACCGGACCATAATACAGCAAATCATAGCCCTACACATTGCCAGATTAATTAATGCAACTTCATTCACTGGAGCAAATTAGAAGCAAACAATATTGACCTACAGAAATGAAGGCTTCTAGTTAGTAACAGAATAACTGTAAGGAATTTAAAATAGAAATGACCAACAAAAGGAGCATCAGAAAGAAGCAGCTGTGGAGTTTTGCTAGGATCCATTAGAATATCTCTCACTGTCTACAAAAGCATTTTTATTTTTTGGCAGGCCATGGGGGTGGGGGAAGTCAGCCACAGCAAATAAGGATGGGCTGATTCAACAGGAGACCTGGTTACTGCCTCAGAAATGCTGATTCTGCTCTGTAACGCTTTGTTGCATCTGCCTGCTAACTTTCCAGCTCACTTGCATACCTCATAAGGGGCACCTTTATGCATTTACACTGCAATTGTTATCTGGAAGGTTGCTTGCTATTACAATGCCTTTAAGGCACATGACCCATACTGTAGAAACGTGAGTTTCCAAAACACAGAATACAGGTATTATACAAAACCAGAGCACTAATGTTACACAGCCTGCTACTCTTGGAAGAGATTTTTCGAAGCAGTCTTGCAGCAAACTACATGCGTTTTGCTATTAACTACATTTGCAATGAAACATTTTCAGGACTCTTGAAATGGGTACAACTCCTCTTGTATTTTCCTCACAGAAAGTTTCTTCCCCTCAAGCACTTTATAATTAAAAATAGAAATAAAAAGAAACCTTGCAGAAGCCACAAAGTGTGAAAAATGGCAGGAAACGGAAGTTCAGAAGACTGATCTCTTGTATTTACATAACACTTTCCATCCCTAAAGATACAATGGTATGTTCACGGAAATTATCCCAGCCACAATAAAAATAGCTCAGCCCACAGAACTGTTGATCAGCAAACCACAACAGGCTGAGTTGAGCACCCAGATTACAGTCAACTTGCAGCAAATTGAGCAGTTGCTGGGAAATGACCCATCAGGTGGGCATCCTCCCACAAGGAGGGCTACCTTTATTCCTTTCCCTAGGATCTCTATTCGTCATCATGGCAAAGGATAGAGGACACCGTGAGAATCAAATGAGACCGAAGTATAATTCTTAGCACAGGAAAATGGATAGGTCCCATTTTTTTGCATAAGAATTGCTGCAGTCAATTTAGCAGTCAAGGGGCATGTGAATGATCTTGGACCTCATTCAAGTAGGATATACACATCGCCTCCACGGACAGCCCTGCACTCTGCAAACCCCTAGCAGTACATAGATTTATGCTGAGACACAAGATCTTTTACAGCATCCTTCAAAACACTGCTACTGGCAGTGCTAAGGGGTTTGGTTAAAACCTGCAAGTTACAGTTTGTGATATTGTTTTTTCAGTTTTGTAATTAGATAAGGAAAATATTAAAGAAGCTATGGATTTTAGCTAGCCACCTGCTTACTCTGGAAAAGAATAACTCAAAGTCATTTGTGGTCACAACAGCATTGCCTGAGGTTGTACAAAATTCTACAGTGGTTTGGGATGGAAAGGACCTCAAAGACCACCCAGTTCCAACCTCCTGCCATGGCAGGGACACCTCCCACTGGACCAGGCTGCCCAAGGCCCCATCCAAGCTGGCCTTGAACATTTCCAGGGATAGGGCATAACACTACTTACAACACAATTTCACTGAAGGTTTCATTGGTGATCTCTGCAGATAGGTTACATCCAGTCTACAGGCACATGAAATCACTTTTGTTCAGAGTAAATACACAACACACAAAACAGAAATAAACAACCTTCTAGATTTCATAGTCTTCTCAGGCCCGTCAAATACATTTTCTGTTCAATTCTACCACACTAAAGCTACACAGTTAAAACTGCCCTATGACGACAGCATAATTCACCTCCATCATCTCCTTCAAAACCTCAACTTAAAAAGAAGAATCTGAATATGAGAAGGCATAATCCATTGCAAAGCGTGGTATTTATGAAGTAACATTACCCATTCTGTCTGTTTTAAAGTATCACTGCCCAATCCTCAGTGGGGGATATTAACATTTTACAGGGTACCATCATCATTCATGTGCTTGCTGTAGGAAGACAGGTGCACTGAAGTGTCATTTTTCAATTAATCAAAAACCAGAGTCCCTTTGAAATAATGTATTTAATAACATTTTGAAAAGCCATTGGCTGATACAGCAGAAGTCAGGGAGTTCAACATCTGCAGAGTTAACAGTGATTACATAAGTAGTAATCACTCTGTTAATCTAGTAATCAGCGAGGTGGCACGTAGCTGCCATAGTAACAAGCAGAAGATCAACTGTTTTCTTCCAAGAAATGCCTACACTTCACTCAGCTATTCTGCTATGATTTTAAAAGACATGATGGTGAGGAAAAAAAAAAAAAGATCTAGTGTATTAGAACTTGCCTTTTTCTCTGTATTTCCTCAACAGAGGAGAGAATTTCTCAGAAGAGGGTTTCAGTAGTTATAATTCAGGATGTCCCACCAGTGATTGGGATACAGACTTTCTGGGGGCACAACAAGCAACAGTCCTGACTATTTTAACTAGAGAGAGTACACAAAGGAACACCCCAGAGACAACATACATTTTAGGAAAAATCACCTTCCCAAGCACTCCTACAAGTGCTACATACAGAGATGATTTCTTGCAGTAATTATAGCAAAGGGGGGTGTCTTGGTATCAGACGTTATACAGTTGTACAGTTTTTCCAATATATTTAAGCAAACTGCAAGTTAACTTTGGTTAATTATTAACTACAAAGAACAGAGGTGAGTGGCTATTAAATACATCGCCATCAAACATCATTTATATTAAGCTTTTACACATACAGAACTCCAATATTCACAAGCCCCGATATCTTTGTGAAATAAATGAGCAAGAAGGAAAAACTAAAAATAAAATCTAGGAAGTAAGGCAGGTAGAGCCACAAGGCAGCTCCACAAAGCTACTCAGAGCAGAAGTGGCAGGGAAACACAGTTTGTCTGCCTCCCTATACACTGTGTCACTACCTATTTAAAATTTTTATGTATATAAAAGTATTTGCTATAGGTATGGTTCCACATAGGCTACTGACCAAATAGACTAGGGAGCTGGAACAAACCTAAGAGAACAGAGGAGGATGAGGGTAACAGGTTTGTAATTTCAGGAAAGAACTAAGCGTCACATTAAGAGATACATATTATTCTCAACTTCCTTGCTATGGTACAAGTTTGAAGAATATTTGTGATCCCCTTTGGGCAATCGCTGCTTTTGTTTCTGTCAGATCCAGAAATTACACAACTACTCATATTTATATGAAGTACAGGCATTACATTAAGAACTCATACACAGTTAAGTATCTTGATCTATACATTTAGATTATTCCTGTGGGATGTCTGACTAAAGAAGTCCAGCCTGCCTTATGACAAAGCTAATCTTCTCTTATCTGTTTCACTTTTTATCCTTGCACCTGCTTGTGTTAACAAGATTAAGAACCAGGCTGGCAGCAGGCTCCCTGTCAAGGAACACCAATGTATCTATTGATTTAATCATCGGAACTACAACCAAATGGAGCTGCAGGGCTGGGCAGAGGGGAGGCATTTAGTGTGTTATAATTCAAACTCTAAAGGCAGGCCCTGCAGAAGTCATACTGGTGGCAGGCTGGGAGACATTGTGCCATCAGACTGTGCAGGAGGAGGCTGGGGGAACACACTGCAGCTTTCTTCTAGAAGGATATTCTCTTTTAACTGTCAGTGCCAGAAGGAAGATTTTGTATGTGATCTTTTAACATTGTCAAAAAAAGTTTCCCTTCTGGAACCTACAGATCCAAGCCAAGTCTAGGGAGTGTTTAAAAAAGGGGTGCATCTGCTTATCTCCGCAAAGCCAGGCTCCATTCACAGAGCTCCTACCACCCCATCCCAAGTAGTTGCAACTTAACTCTCACTTGCGTCAGTGCTGTCTGCTTAAGGGATTCTGTTACCATCCACCTCCATGCAGAACCTCTGAGTTCAGGGAAGTTTCAGCACTTGAGGTAGACTTCACCATATTTATTTAAAAAACTGCCACAAGATCTGCGCTCACAAAAGTAACAAATAATCCATGCACTACAGACCTGCTACTAGGGAAAGAATGAGAGGGGAAACAGTGCAGTGAAATAAGCGGTTATTTTTAGAGTTGAACACCGAGAAAAGTGATAGGAATTGGACTCCAGGAGATACAGGACTGTTTATTATTTGGGGGCTGTTTTGAAGCTTTGCAATTCACCCATTCAGCTGATACGCTGAAGGCAACTGCTGTGAGAGGCCATCCCAAAGTTTGGGATAATCAGCCCTTCGTTAGGAGGTCAGACTGAAAATAACAAAGTATTCCCAGATAGGTTTTATTTACTAAAAGGAACAGAGCACAAACCTATTAAAAAAATACACAGAAAGGAGCAAGGGAGATAACCAACGAATCACAAACAAATCACTTTGGAACCAGGCGCAGGAGAGGGGCTGCCTGCGAGTGACAATGCCGTAAGGGAACAAACGGGAACAAACGCCGTTTGTTCCCAACTGGCTGCACTTCCGCCTCCTCCCCTTTCATTCAGGACTCAGTGCTAGCGATGCTCCCTCCATCTCCATGACATGCTGCTTGCAAGTACTTTTATCTGAGGAAAGCAGGCTGGAGAAAGCATATGAGCACACGGTAAGTTTGCACTTGTATTTGCTGGCATGAAAGGGAAAAAAACCCTGCATCAAATAGGTACCTTAATTAGGGATCACAATTAAATGCTAAATATAATTTGTGGAGTATGTGGGTGTTGGGTAAATTCAGCAGGGAAGTGTGTGCTTAAGGAGCAACTGGGGCAGCTGTGTACATCTGCAACCTCTGCTTTAAGAGCAGTGAATGCTGCACAGTCAGAAAAGAAAATAACTTCCCGTTTTGTCCTTTGTACTGGGAGTCTGTTGCCCGAATGCTATAGCTCAGGAAGGAATTCAGCTCCAACAAAGTCAACTGAGACAAACCAGAGCCCCTCACCCCCCTCCTATTACTCGGCACACAGTTCCCTTCCCACTAGCTGATAGCTCGCTGTTCTGACAATGCAGGGAAAGAGGAAAAGAATGGCAGAGGGAAGCAGAGCACAGCTGTACGTTGCAGAATCTCTCCATATTCGTTTGCAAACAAAACCAGTATTCAAAAGAGACAACGAAGATGCAATAGGACCATACCGAATCCATGCCTCTGAGCAGCGAGGGGCTCTCTAACAATGCATTCAAGCAACAGATAGAGATTTACCTTCAGAATGCAGGCCATGTTCTTTCTCTAGCCTTCCTACCACAGAGCAGCAGGATTCTACTTTGTGAGCAGCAGTTCCAGTGTCAGGCAAAAGGCTGGTAGAGCCGCAGAACTGCTAGAGCCCACATTCCTGTAGATCCAAATAAGGGTACCACGCAGCCAGGATCCGTTAGTCATATTAGTCTTTTTATGCCCCGTTTGTTCCACCCATCAGCTCCTGCCACTGGCTGGGCGCCAGCCCGGTACCTCCCCTCCATCACATGACCGCGTTTGATTCATGGCTCCAGCGTGTTTGTGAGCCCCGGGACGCGCTCACCATCAAGTGCACGGACAGACGGCAATCTACGGCTCGCAGGCGGTCCGTGATGCTCCAAAATCAAGCCACGTCTTTATAATTAATCCCTGTGCAACTCCCTAAGTGTTCCCAGGAGACAGTTGCTGCCAGTTGGTCCAAGTTCTGCGTTATTTGGGCTCTAAAAACCCTTACACTGCCTGTGAGAATGAAGTATTGTTTTGTGTTCGGCCAGCTTCCTTTGGTGAGCTCATCATTATCAGCAAGCGACACAAGTACCCCACCAGGGGTGCCTGTGCTGTGCTGCGCTGCCTTGCCCTGCAAAGGGCTGCCACACGTCACAGGGAAGGGAAAGCTTTTTGGGGCAGGTCTGAGAAAGGCTCTGAACTTCCTCTGGGGTTAGCTACACTGATGTGGGGTTACCTGGGGTTACCTGTGGATTAATTAATTCACTTGTGAAATTCTTATTGCAGTTAGTCTTTGTCTGTGTTTTTCTACATCATCTCACCATACTCAAACTTCCCTGTACCGCACTCTGTATATCATAAAAGTCTTAATTCTTATTTGTTGCTTCTCCTGCGGTCTTTCTTCCACTTCCACGCTGTCCCAGCATTGCTCGGTACTACACCTTGTAACTCTCCTCATTTTCTGCACTTGACACCTCTGTATACTTTGTGTGCTATATTGCTTCACTCCTGTGATTTTGTGTGATAAACACAAAATTCCTTGAAATTGATGCAGTCATCATCTCTGCACTGTATCTAGAACCCAGACTCCTAGTATGTGGTATCCAGAAGGGGTTAGTACTGTGCCACCCATTTAGTAACTGATACTGCTCCTACCTGGCAAGCTGCTCCTAACCAGGCACAATCCCTTTAGACAACAGGTAGATTGACACCAGAGGCATCAGCCCTCCTCATTTCCATACAGAGGCAAATCATCCCCAAGAGTAGAACAGAAAGGGACTGTGGAGGCTTTCTGCAGCTCATGCTCCCTGGTTGCAATCCTGTGCACTTCCAAAGAAAATGCCCATTTGTGTTTGGCCTTTGCACTGTCCCTCCAGACCCACACAGGTTTATTTTGTTTTCCTCCTCTCTTCTTCAACACAGGCCCTGCAAGCTCCTCAGCCCCTCTCACCACTGAGGAGAACACCTGAGTCTTGGTATAGTCTGAATTCTACTATTACTTTTCAGGAAAATCTTACAGCTTCAAACAAGAGTACCATATGAGTAAGTGAAAGAGCCCAATGGGAAGTATATATTGCCCTGCTCAGCTTACTTCTCAGTGCAATCCATCTAAACCTTACTCAGCTGCAAGACAACCACACTGCGCTTATAAAAAAAAAAAGAAAAGAAAGAAGTTGAATTGTGGAGTACTTCTGCACATTTTACCAGGAGACAATGATTGCTTGGCACCATTAATGCTGTTAGAAATTCAGCTCGCCACGTCGCTATTATTCAGTGTCATGGTAACAATTTAGCATGGCCACACAGCCTCACATGTTCTGGAGTCTCTCCCCATCCATTTCAAATGCACACTTAGAAACACTCAAATCCACACCTCCCAACTTTCTTTCAAAGAAATTCTAAAAAATAAAAATAAAAATCAAGTGTTGCCCAGACCTAACGTTTTAGGAAAACTTTTTCTTTCTTCTCCAAGATGAAATAAACCTTGAATAAGGTGTTCTAGTATTTTATATCTATAGGATATAAAGGATATATATCCTTTACCCAACCCAAGCCATTCTATGACATAGCCTGTCTTACACAGTATATGGCTTTCATACAAAGCACAGTGTTGTCACGAAACATTTACTATTTACAAAGAAAAGTTAAATATTTAAATGCATGAACTTCCAGGGATCAAAATGCAAGCATCCATAGAAATACTGGAAGAAGGGAAAAAGCAAACCCTACAAATCAGTAACAACTTTTCAGATGATTGTTCTTTTATTTCCAATCCAAACTTAGATGAGAACTTTAGGTGTCTGTTTTTGAAGTTGCTCATTTAACAGCAAACAGTTTACACTGAACAAGGTTGTTGTTTTTTTTTGTTGTTGTTGTTTGGTTGGTTGTTTTTTTTTTTTTAAATGGAAAAGCTTGTGTAATCTTATTTATAAAATTTGTTTTAACAGAACAAATGGAATTTAAAATGGATAAAAAAATGTGCTCAGAGAAGAAATTGCCCATCTTTCTAGGTAGCTTACCTCTAGTTAAAGCAGACTAAACAACTCTGAAGAGTGCTGTGTTCAGCTATACCTCCAGATGTTTTGCCCGTGTAAAAATAAGTAAGGACAAACAAAATGTATAACTCACCGTAGTCACCCGAAGAAGAAAAGCCATCAATAAAATTCTGAAGGCATTCAAAAGCTAAATGATCTGTTCAAAAAAAAAGTACTGCCATTTAAAGGTAATGTTGCTGACTACAAAATACGGTTGGTTAATAGGCCTTTCTAGCAAGTTCTTCAGCCAAGGACATGTTTGTTTTTTCCACTGTTAATGATTTACTTTCTTTGCTCGTATTATCAAAACCTTACACTCCCAGTATTTTTATAACATAGAATTCTAACATCACAAAAATACTAAAGCTATTTCACACTTAGATAGGCTCGTGCCAATTTGCCCTCTAACAAGATTTTATCTCTGAGTATACAGCTGTTCACATAAAAGCAGCTTCAGGAAGAACCAGCAACTCCTTCAATTACAGTACTGAAGGCCTGAAATTTGAACAGAAAATTTAAATCCAGCATTTCAGGGGAACGCTTTCTCCTGAGCTGCAGAAATGAAGACTCTTCCCCTGCCGTGCTTCCTCCAAAGATCCAGGCAGATATTGGTTTTATTATACAAAGTGCCTCTCTTTTGGGGGCTTAGGGGAAAAGGAAAAAGATGTTCTTAAAAAAAAAAAAATACACTGTCCCCATCCATTCTTGACACTTTATCTCATGTTCCACTGCACTTGAAAACACATCAGTAAAGATTTATTTTTCTAAATGCAGAAGTGAGTTAAATTAAGTTCAAGACAAAGAAGAGTAGTGTTTTCTTATGACCACTCTAATATAACATACTAAGAAGGGCACCAATAAAGTTGGATCTGAGCCACCTTGCTCAATGACATCCTGCTTTGCTTCATGGCATCACAAAACTCAGGGAATCCCAAAGGCCCATCTCGGGTTTGAATGGGAAGCTGTCCTCCAGGGAAGAATACTGAAAAAAATGTATATATATGTAAAACTGATGTAAAGAAATTTGAAAAAAATGTATATATACACATAAATATACACACACATATATATAAATTCTGGGGCTGAGATAGAAACTTGAGAATCTTGGGTTTTGTTGTTGGTTTTGTGAAGAACAGGAATCCATCTCTACTTCACTGCCTGGATAGGAGGAAAATAGGGAAAAGAGCGCCCACCACTCACTTTGCCTACCCAGCATCTCATACAATGTTATTGTAAGTTCAGCGGAGAGCCCAGCAGCAGCATCCTCTGAGGACTTCAGGAGGTCTTCCCCTGCTCTGGCTGACAGCAGTAGGACTGAGGAGAGACAGCAGCAGCCACTGCACAACATGCTCTGCCGTGCACAGAAAGCCAGAGAAAGGAGCATGCCACCGTTGTCTGCCTCACATCTTCAGAAACAGGGCAGCACGACAGCCAGAACAGAGTGCAGGACAGAGGCTGCTCAGGGCCTGGGTCCAGAAAAAAAAAATAAGATCCTGAAGCCAGATTTGTGCCGTAGTCCAGAATTTTCTCTCTACAGAAAGAAGTTTCTATTTCTAAAAACAGCACAACAGCAAGACAAAAGCAATCAAAAGGATATTTTCTAATCTCAGTCTTAGGTTTTGTAGCTCTCTATGGTTACAAACTTTCAACAGAAAATAGACAGATGCAATAAAGGTCCAACCCTGCAACAGTTTATCATCTCCACCTATTCTACCAAAGCTCCCACAGGATATAAACTAGCACTGTGTTTAACTCGTGGTCTTGTTGAACTAGAATTATTTCAGCATGCTATAAATGGTCACTAACACAGTGACAGTCATTTTAGGAACCAACAAAAAGCGTTTTGCATATGTAGAGTGGCTTGGAGTTATTTTTTTTTTTAAAGTTATGGCTCCAATGTTCAAACAGGATGCAGAAATATGATTTATATACAGGAAAACTAAGCAACATTTTCTTGCTTAACATAGGCATCATATGAAAAGATTTACGGAGAAGGTCAGAAACTCACTAGAACCCACATATTTCCATTTTTAAACCTCATTATGTACCTGATTTCTGAGTTATGACAGCAATCAAATTATTATAATGAAATCCAACATCTTCCATTAAAATTATCTCAAAGAAATTCCATTCCTGAAAAATTTAAAATCTTACTTAGCCACAACTCAAGAAACACAAGCAGTAAAAGCTTCTTACAGATCTTGGATCATGAGCTTTCCTCCCCTGAACCCAAACAAACTGATATTCTAATCCCCTATTAAATTCACACTATTCTTGAAGCCTTTAGAGGCACTAGGCATCATGCTGTATCCTAAGGTCAGAGTTTATTCTGCTGGATCTGAAGAGAACGAGATGTCTACCTGTTCATTAAAACCACTGTCATCCATGAAAACTGCCAGTGGCAAAACCCTGCTGTACCTTGTAGAGTCCATCTCAAACTATAAACATACATTCTCAAGGCAAAAGCTTTTATGTCTTTTGTAACATCTGGTAGCTATTGTACCAGACTTTTCATAAAAATATATTTAACACAATCCTTTTAATTAACAGAGACAGTGTTACCGGTGTATTACCAGCAAGCTTCCCTCTAACAGTTTTCTACACTGCTGTGTAACAGTGAGCTAAAAGATAAAAAGATGCAGTTATTAGGGGATTTGAGGTGGCTAATGAGTTAGAGATCTTTGTATATTGCCTTTATTAGAATAATCAGCAGCCCTGAGTTTGAGGATTTAAGGTTACAAACAAAAACTGATTTACAAACAAATGATACTGTTAAAAGCACTATTCAAGTTGTACCATCAAACGCAAGAATAAAGAAATAAAAGAATTCAGTTTGTATGTGCAACTTAAATTCAGCTTGTGTATGTGTCCCAGAATTAATATGATCACACTATTCTTTCCCCAAAGGAAGTTGGTTTTTTCTTCCCCCATTTTTCTTCCTTTTTGTAGTTCAAAAGAAGGACTTGAAAAAGATGAGAATCAGCATCACACAGAAATGCTATTTCCTACAGGATAACTGCCTCACTTACTGGAAAAATTAAAAGTTATACAGTGAATGAGAAAGAGGTCATAAAGAAAACCCGCATCCGTTTTCTGATGAGAAGTCTTTGAAAGCAGCTGTGAAGAAGTGGATTCTGTACTTGTGTCTAACAAATCCTCTTCAGTGCCTTCTGAAGGAATAGCTAGGAACTAATATGCTTGTCCCTCCTTTTCTGGGTTCCCAGTTTGACACCATAAGGTATTATTCACAAACGCAGTGGGTGCTTGCAGCTGCAATTGAAGGTAACGGGAGTTCTGTTCTGAGCAGATTTATCAGCACATAACACTTTAGGGAAAAAAATCCCAAACACCCTATATCAGACACCAACATAAATGGACACTGATTTTTTTTCCAGACAACTTCTTTCCTACACAACAGCAATCAATATGTACCTGCTGTTTAATGTGGATATTACACTGGGTGAGAGTGTCCAGTTAGAGAATCTAATTAGGAAATTAGGCATCCTGTCTACAGGACAACCCGTTCATTGTCGTGAAGCAACATGTGGCAGAGGGTAGCCACATTTGGACAGGGAGGAGCCAACAATGAAATAGCTGCTCTCTACGTGCATCTGGCCAACCTATGCCCATAAACAGGTTGTGAGCATTAAAACTGAAAACAGGTTGTGATCATTTGATTTAAAGTTATGTATGATGCTTAGCACAAAATTTGACTAAGTCAAGACTGCAGAGATAGTCAGCTTGGCACTTTAAACTTTTGAAATCTTAGGTTTGTTATTTAATATTTTTTATGGTAATATCAAGAAATCAGATAGATTCCATCTCCTGCTATTACAGTGGCATTCAGTGGGGTTGCCCATAAAGTTTTCTATCTTACAAGACTGTTTGTGACACCACTCCCCACAAATGAGCGGCTCATGTGAAAGTGATTACTTCTAGGTAACAGCAAAGAAAGCAAGATGCTGGCCTGTGACAAACCCTAACCAAATTAATACCAACTGCTGGGTCCACAAACACCACCATTTACTATGATGCAACCTAAGGATATATTAAGATGACTTTCTCCAAGAAAAGCTACAGAAAGAATGTATGCCATTTTTACGCTAACTTTGAAAAAGAAAGTGTTAAAGTGTTTAAGAATCCCAATACCTTAGCAAACAAGGAGTTTTAGAGTAAGCCCTTTCAGTGGTTCACATGAAGTCCAAACAATGGTCCCCGTACCGCTGTAAAAATGGTATCTTAGTTAATTTGGGTGATTTATGACTTCTGATGATGCTGATGATTTGTTAAGTCTTTTAGAATTTTCAAGAGAGCATTAGCTCTTTTGTTAACAGTTTTCCAGACTGAAAATGGAAGATGCACACATCCATTATAGTGATTAAACACAAAGATAGGGTGGCCTATTTTTAAACACTAATTTTTAAAGCAATTTAATCCTACCATTCATCATTCTGAAGCCACTGAGAGACTTTATTGATTCACCAGTCTTTGGTGTAAAATGCATGTTGAATTATCCTTGCTAAAACTGGTAAAGTTTTCACTGGAAGTAAATCGTATGGCTCCATGAGAAATTTACCGCATCTTCAGTCGCAATCATTTACAACCTTGATAATTCTCATCCCTCCTGCTAATCAAATGCCTAATATTACACTGGATATTAACCTCTCTCATTTCAATTTAAAGACACCTGTAAAAACATGCTCAGCAATTTCAGTACATGCATACTAACACTGCCCTGTAATCGCAGCCTACTTTCCTATAGCAAAGAAATTGAAACTTGGAGCTGAAACCATTTGAGAACATCTGAGTGAGATGCATTAAAGGGACCATAATGCAGATTTTTAGTGTTACTGCGCAATTAGAGAGCTTTCCCATCCTCGTAGTTTTCAAGATTATCATCAGTGTATCATTTCTGTCTGTCCCTGTTATTGATAGTTTACCCATTAATGTTTGGAGATCACATAACACCCTAATTCTCCTGCAACAAAAATGAAAGTGATGTTGTATGTACACCAAGGGGGGAATAAGTTGAGCATAAATAGTCATAATTTAAACAGAAAACTCCTAAAGCACAGGTACATAACTTTGGAGCTGAGAAGAGAGGTTGAAATCTGATTATATTAGGCTAACCCTATCCTAAAGTGCCATTCCAGAAAGTCAATGTCATGGGATAATTGGTCAAATATAGTGCAAGATCCACTGGCCTTTTTGCCCAGGACAATATTTGTTCTCCCTGGAAAAAAAAAAAAAAAAAATTTTTGTATTTTCCTTCTATGAGAAGGAAAATACAGGCAGGACTTGTAGGTGAGGTCATGAACAACTGAAAAACAACTGGTTCAGAAGGACAGCTTTTTTGGTCATTTCTATCATATCATCTGCCTGGTCAATTAGCTTTGAAAATTAACATTTAATTTACCTTGTACTCTTTGGTAAAGGTACCAGGACACTGACTAACATCCTAGTGAAATAGACTGATATCCAGTTAGGTCTGCAGGTAAAAAGCTGACAGATTTGTGTCTAATTCTGTTTTTACAAATAGAAATAGCAACCGTTTTTCTTCAGTGAAATTCATTTTAACATAGCCTTCAGAGAATAAGCCCAAACAGCTTATCCAAGAATTTTCAAAGCAGTATCTTAAACCCACTTGAGATTTCAGTGAAATTTACATTTCTACAATGTGCCCAGTTTCTTTCTAGCTGTGTTTCTGAAGGTGGCCATCATTAGCATTGCTTGAAGCTTTTCTTACCCTCAGTCAAAAGAAACACCGTTACACAAAGTAAGTTCACTTGAGGGGCAGGAGAATTCAGCTTTGAATGCATTTCAGATGTTGTCCCTGCTTTGCTTTGAACAAAGCCTTTAGAATTACATCATGTTATTTTGTGTCTCATTGGGAACTGCTGCAGAGGCAGAGATGCAGGACCCCTCCTGCCTCTTCTGCTCTCCTTCCCCCATGCTTTTCTCCACAAACCAGCTCAAAGCAGCATCAAGGATAACTGACCACAGGCAAGCTAAAATAGTACTGTAGATCACCCAGGTAGCATTGCAGTAACATAGGCAGGTAAATAACTGATAAAAATAGTAATTTTGTTAAAGCAAGGGGAGATGGATCCTCAGAGGGAATTATTTCAGCTGGAAAGCAAGTAATAATCTACAAAACATTTCTGCTTCACTGTCTGCATGCTAAAGTTCACAAAAAAAAAAAAAAAAAAAAAGTGAAGCAACTTTCAAGAGGCAAAACAAGACTAGCTCAGGACTCTGCAAGCCTGAGAGAAAGAACCTGAGAGAGAGCAGAATGAAAGGGAAGGTTGTTAACACCCAGATCTCATCACAACACAGATGGAGATTTTAAGCTTTAAATCTTTTCTGCATTCATTATTTTCATTTTCCAGGAGGTATTTGCTCAAGTGTTTAGCACATATTTGCAGTTTGCTTAGAAAATCATGCAAGAGTTTTCAATAATGTGTGAGAATCTCTGGAAAATATTCTCAAACAAAACAAAGCTGTTTACAGGAAGAGTGTAAATTCATCCATTTCAGGATTAGTCAGAAAGCTTTCTATCTGAGACTGAAATGCAAGTAAACGCTATGTGATACACCAAGAACAAACACCAAGTACTGCTCAGGAGAACGAGCTGCTAAGCACACCCTGTAATGTGAAGCAACTTCTCACAGAAGTCAGGATCTGTTCAAAGCATTTGGGAACAGAGGACACTAATTAGTAGCCGATTATGATTTCATCACATCCAGCATAAAAGACCAACTGGAGCTCAGGTTCATTTTGGCTCTTTCAGCTCTTGTTTAAGGGTACAGTGGCTGTACTGGAACATTTGAGTCCAAAAGCACAGCCAAGTTTCAGATCTACAAACGGCAAGAAAAAATAAGCTGCATCAGGCAGTCATCCATTCCACAACAAGTGCATGCATTTATAGTGAGGTAAGTGACATAGGAATAATGAATCTTTTTGTTAGTACTGCTAGAACATAATTCTGTCATAATAAAGTTATTTAACCTTCTTCTATCCCAAACAGATTATTCAAGGCATGGCTGAAAAGCAGGGCTGCTTGAGGTGCAAACCTGCACAGCACCTGAAGTGATTCAAGCAAAGGTGGCAAGTACTTTCCCAGACCTGCAATATGCTTTGTATAAGGACCAGTTCTTCTACCAAGTCTAAGGTTGACAGTATTGGTTACTACAAAAACCTCTTAGTTAGATTATCTTCAGGAGAGCCTTCCACAGCAAATGCCCTCATTAAGAGATTATTCTACTTTAGTCTCAGACTCTCCATCCCATGCAATGTTCTTCTTTGGGATTATCGTTCATACCCAGGAATAATAGGATCTTCCTTTCCTGTTTCTTGCACATACTGCTACCAACAATTAGTTATAAACCAAACCATTTACTTTTCTTAAAAATTAAAAAAAAAAAAAAAAAAAAGGAAATTTTTATAAGTAAAGAGCATCAGGGAAAGCCTCCTATTGATCCAAGTCATCCCTACTTGTCATTACACCAAGAACTGCAAAGACAAATGGTGAAAGAGAAACACTGCACTGCTCATCCTTTTCATCTGCAACATCATTAAGCTAGTCATCACCTGCTCTGGGATCTAAGCACACCCTAGGATGAAATGACCCCTGAAGAGCTGCCACTTCACCCCGAGAGCAGTAGGTATCGATTAGAGTTCTGATCCAGGCCTGTGAACACCAAAGAGATGCTAGAAAGCCCTTAGAGGGCCACGTAAAAGGCACAGAACTGCAGACAGAGAAGATGCAAGAAAGAGCAGTTGCACCACGTCTCATGTTCAGCGCACTTGAACAGGACAGCAGCACAATCCATTTTAGGGGGAAAAAAAAAAAAAGAGAAAAGAAAAATTTGCTTTCACTCCGAAGTTGTATTTACAGTAAATAGCTCTCTCCATTCACAGAGTGCAGTGGCAAACTGCACAGAACTGCCTACCCAAACATACAAGATGAACCAACTTCATTACCTCTTTGTACAGGGACAGTCAAACTGCAACTCTGCTACATCTTGACCTAGTCTCAAATCCTTCATTCTTCTGGATTAAATTATCACTAAATGAACTCCAGGAGCTTGCACCTAACTGCATAAACGATATCCCTACCAAGGGAAACAGTGCACGTGTGTGCATGTGTAAGGGGAAGGTAGAACACAGAGTAAAGGCTATGAGGACAGGGCAGTGATTGTTTAGGTTTGCTTAAGATGTCATGAATTATTAGAGTAATCACATAAGTTTAATCAAGAAATATGCAAAGCTTAAAGCTCACATTCCAAGTAAATAGCATAAATAGAGCAGATATTTAATTTATCAAATATGACAAACTCTAAGGGAAAAAAAAATTAAGACAAAAATACAACAGTGCAAAATGCAATGCAAAACTGCAAATATAATGCAGAGGAGGTAAACCTACATGCGAAGTAGCACTCATGGGAGTTATGCAGAGAACCACAATAATGGAAAGTGTTCTGAGTACAGGGACATCTGAGCGACATAAGAGGAATGTATAAAGGAGTTTCACAATAATTCAACAGGCAGCATTCTGTATGTAAGAGAAATGCACAGTGCAAGCCAGCAAAATATATTTAATGCACAGATAAGGGCCAAGATATGACCTTTGCAGACGGATAGAAAATTGGATGTAAAATAGGCATGAAGATGTCAGGGAATATGATATAATAACTACAAAGACTTTATCAGCATTATGCAAGAGAAGGAAGCAGTCACCCATCCAAGATAAATGCTGGCATGATAGTTAAACCACAGGGACGATGCAAACTACAAATAAAAAAATTATGCTGGCCTAAGTTTCACTTAAATCTATTAGAACTGAGAATATCAGCCACCACTGTCAGATAATATTGTTATCTCCTTGTTTGCTTTTGAAAATAAGCAGAGCACATTTTACTGTTAAGCTAACAGTAGGATCACAGCAATACAACCAAGATGTTCATCTGCGCAAGGACTCAACATCACACAGCAGAAAATGCTAGTGTATAGATTTTAAGAAAACAAGAAACAAGCCATAACACTCACAGTTAAAATCCCATCTGTCAGCTGAAAAGAACCAGAAAAATAACTGGAAAATAAAAAATAGCACTGTAATAGGTTTTTGTACTACTCGGGGGCACAGTGCAGAGACTCCTGACCACAGACTGAACAGGCTGCTATGGCTATGTGGTGCAACACAGTATGTGGCAGATACATTAAACATGGCTCTGTAAGCCCAACACCCGCATTTACACAACACCACGACCAGTGTTGTTCTGCAGACAGTAAGAGAACTATGGGGGAAAAAAAAAAGGTATTATAAATCTTTTGTTCCCTTTTCTTAATGAGAAAGGTTTTGAGATTTTCCATTTATGATTGTGTAATTCTAAATATAAATGTATTTACAAGCTAGAAGGGCTCACCATGAACTGGCAAATTTCACATCAGATATTCCTATACGGACACTGAAATCAAGAACTGGAGCAAGTTCCAAAAGAGTTGAGCTTACTTGTAATGGTTAGCCACCAGTGTGTGTACATGTGAGCACGCATTCTTATGCATCAGTACATTTAAAAAACACTTTGTTCATTCTTAGCTTATTTTCTGACATGTCTTTTTCATCACATTGGCTTTCAAAATCATTTTACAGTATGTCTGACAGACTCTCATGGCTTAGATAACTGATTAAGTAAGAAATACTGAACAGATTTTTCATTGCAAAGCATGAGAAGAGACCTCACTGAAAGTACCACAGAATGTGTAGTCAGCTAGCACTCCAGCAATAGCAGAGCATGAAAAAAATATTTACAATTAAACAATGAATGAAACAATAATTTCCAGGGAAGACTGTGACTGGGTTGTGCTGTGCTTTTAGACAGAGTGCTCTAACCTAAATTCATGTAGCCACTGACTAAAGAAATTCCTCTTTTGGATTCAAAGGCAAACCACTGCCATGGAAAAAGTCGTATATTTTGTCAAAATTTCAGCAAAGTGCAATGAAACATAAAATAACATTGGAGAATAAGCTTGTTAGTATCGTACCCTCCAATTCCCACTAAAGACTTTTTCAGAGGAGCATGCACGTGGCAGTATTCAGAGAAACTACAGTTCTAAAGCGAACAAATTTAAGAGGCACCCATGCAAATACACTGACCTCTCTTCCCCTTCATGGTGTTTGGTTGGGTATAACAGCTCACTGTAGATTTAAATACCGTTCAGAATGACAACAGTGCAATTCATAGCTGGTACCTAACCGAGGCTCCCCAGGTGAGAAGACTGAATTACTTTTCTGAGTCAGAGCTTTCTAACCTGCCCTTTGTAACCTCGCTGCTCTCCTTTCCAACCTAGTCTCAAATGCAGCTTTCCAATAGCACAGACTGGAACTCAGCCTGATTTATCCAAACATTATATGCAACATATTTAGAAACCATTACACAAAACTAGAGAATGACGATAATTAAATCAGACATTGCATCTGCATTCCTATGTTACCTGTGGCCCAACCCAATAAAAAAGGGTTACAAGAGGTTTAATGGTATGGACCAGGTTATGCCATATAGCTAGACCACAAAGGAAAAACTGGGCCACACCAAGATGAGCAGGATCACCCCGGTTTGTATTGTCTTACTTCGGAATCAGTCTCAAGAGGAGATAAAATACAGCACAGACAGGTATCACATGTCACAGAGCAAGTATCAATAACATCAAACATGGAGCCAGAGCCCTGTCCCCACTATCACTCTCATTCCTGGTGTGACAGCAGGTCATAATGTATGCATAGATAACCCCTTGGAAAACAGTTCATTACTTCCCTGGAATTGCTGTTCTTCGAAATTATTTTTTTTTGTCATCTTCCCCAGAAAGCTTTGAGAGGAATACTGTGTCTGTTTCCCCTGCTGACTTCCTTCACACACTCTGCTGAGGGAAACTGGAAATTAGTTGATGATTCCTGCCCTTTTAGGGAACAGATCGGAAACAGACTTTGATGAGTGTTTTTAGATTTGTGAGCTGTGTTTTATCATCACTTGCCAAAGACAACCTCCAGGCAATTGCTCTGAAGCTCTCAGTTCCCATCCAGCACAAGTGACCCTTGCAATCTAGGGAGGAAGTAGTGGAGAACCAACAAGAAAAAAGAAAACACCTTCATGAGACATGCTGGATAACTATTTACAGCATACTCCCTACAGGAAGAGAATAAATAGCAACATATGCTTATATATCTAATCATAGAATTCTGGAAGTAATTCATTCTCCCCTCAATTTACCACCCAAGTTCTGTCACTCACTTCCCTAAGAGTTGTTTTTTTTTTTTTTTTCTCCTTTGGAAGGGTGCCTGCCTCTACCTTTATAGCACTTCTATTCCTCTAATCAAGTGATGGAGACTCTACCACTGACCTGGGCAGCCTGTTCCAATGCTTGTCTATACAAGCCACTGCCAGTTTGATTTGACATTTACCTTCATACTTTCTTTTTTAACTTAAGGCCATTCATCACTAAAGCAATTTATAGAGTACTTCATATCCAGGATTACAAACAGCTGCACTGTATTCCACAGGGGTGTACACCCATAGCTTAGCAGCATTCTCTTTAATACCGAAGTCTCTGTGTTTCAAATCAAAGCAACGCTGGCTCCTAGGTGTCACTATTCATCAGTTCTCTTTTCCCCAGGCAGCTTAGGATTTCGCAATAAATCATCCTAACTACTTTCTCAGTCTTGTCATTAAACAACATGTCTTCTGTAACATATATTTACCTTCCAAGGGTCTTCACTATACAAATCTTAACACATTATTTGTCTGACATGTACCAGAGCATAAATATTTGCATAAGTGAGTCTACAAACTCATATGACTAAATATTGGGATAACTAGTTCAATATCACCTAAACTTTAGTAGGAATACAGACAGATAAATCTCATGCAGCAAATTAGCAGCAGTGATGTTCACTGGTCATCATGCAAAACACTACTGGAAAGTAAAGAGCAAGAATTGCATTGGAATAAGCAAATGAACAGAAGAAATCAAAATTCAGTCCCTTTTCAAATCTATTATGCTTCTTTGTGCATATTAAGGTGGTTACATATTTCTATAAGCTTTAAAGATGTGCTTTACCCGGAAAAGCTAAGATAAAACAGAACCATGTACTACCCTGAGTTGGAAGGGACCCACGAGGATCAAGTCCAACTCCTGGCTCTGCACAGGACCACCCAAAAACCAGACCATATGTCTGAGAGTGCTGACCAAACACTTCATGAACTGTGTAAGGCTCGACTTCCCCAGGGAGCCTGTTTCAGTGCCCGACCACCCTTCTGCGGAACAGCCTTTTCCTAACACCTAGCCTGACAGTCCCCTGGCAAAGCTCTATGGCATTTCCTTGAGTCCTATCACTGGTCAGCAGAAACAAGAGATCAGTGCCTCCCACTCTGCTCCCCTTCACATGTGTGTAAAGGTCACCCACGTGCATTAGGAAAGCTTGGACAGCGCTCTTCTCCTCCAAGCACTTCCCATAGAGGCTTTTATTGTTGGCTCCAGCTGGCAAAGCAGTGTGTACTGCATACAAGTCACTTAATGTTTGGGAAACACTCAAATACTAAGGCTATCAATGCAGGCAAGACCCTGGAAAAACAAATAATTGCACTGTTCCCCCACAACAGTGCTCTCCTGTCATTGCTTCAGGCCATGGAGCAGCCTGTTTCAATCAGTTTCTGAATGAGTTGCTTGGCAGTACATAAAATGGACTTCTAACACTGACCACCTTTTGCAGATGCCCCTTGCCAAAGCCTCATAAGGAGTACGCCTCCCTGCCAGATGCAGGGCACAGCACGCTAGATCATTTGTTTCTACTGGCAACTTCAAACTGGAACCTTACAGTGAAACTAAGGGGGAGTCCAAGCCCCTGATCTCTACAGATCCAAAAATATCCATTATACTATAAAAATCAAAGATCAGCCTACAAATATATATATGCTATATGTAATTCTTATTTTGATACTTGACTTTGTTGGCAAATATAATGCTTTCTGCACAGTGTTGGCTGTCTCTAGATGTTTTCATGCAGCAATATTCTTTTCTCAGTTACAAGTTCTCTGCATCCAGCATGCTCTCACGTGATACATCTGTTTCCCTGGCTAATCATGCAAATTAGTGTTTAAGTCATGCCTAGGCCTGCATTGAATCAAAAATGCAACTTTTCACTTCATTTCATGATTTAAGAAGTCATGCAAAATGCAAACTATGCATTATTATTGACAGCTTTTGCACTATACCACCACATTTTTAACAAGCTACGGGTATTCTGTGTTTCTTTTAACAAGCTACGGGTATTCTGTGTTTCACAGTGCTGATAACTATATTCTAACAAAATGAGTTTGTAAAATCTCTCAGGAAAGGTAGACCAAAAAGGAGGCAGAAATACTAACCAACTATTCATTGGCCTTTCATTCTCTTAGAAGTGCCAGTCCCTTTGAGAGCATATTTTTTCCTTTCTTTTAAAAGATCTTTACAGCAGCCTCCTCAGAACGTGTAACAAGGATTATTCTATGTCAGATGAAGTGTAGTAAAATACAGCTATGTGAAGCAAAGCTTTTTTTGCTGAAACAGATAAAAAATAGATTTGCTTCTGTTTTTATGCTGAAATAGTAAATCACAGAAACAAATTGATATAAGCTGTCACTTTAGCTATTTGAAAAAGTGCTGGCATCTCAGAGACCAAGTACTGTCTTCCTGAGAATACAAGAGCAGGTGATACACATTAACACCAGAGCCACACAAATAATTGATTTTGCAGTTTGCTTGGTGAACACAAATAACCTCATTTCAGTTTAATCTGAAATATTCTTAGTACTTGGGGATAAAAAAAAAAAAAAAAAAGCCTTCAATCTAAAAGACGGAATTTCACACAAAGTTTCTAAGCTTCTGAAATGCATCTGTGTACAAAGCAAATGGAAGAAAAAAAGTTTTAAATGTTTATTGCTCATTTTGCAAAAGAGTAATTAACACAGCTCTCCAGGCAGGCTTTCAAACAGTTGTTGTTTAAAGAGAAAAACTAGAAACACATCAAGCCTTATGCACCTATACTAAGTTTCTATTAGATTTATTTATTAGTGAAGGGAAATTTGCAGTATAGCTTTTATACCTGCTGCGTAGAACCCAACACCAGAATCTACATACATGCATGCATTCCTTTCCAAAGGATATTTGAATTGAGCTGTGTTGTTTTTCTGGATCCTTGGCAATATGTTTAGCAGAACAACTTAACCCATTCATAACTGGGCAATAGAGTTCTACAGACCAGCATTAATCTAAAAGAAAAAATATCACACTTCTATCCAAGGCCTATCTAT
Source organism: Anas acuta (assembly GCF_963932015.1). Taxonomy (NCBI): domain Eukaryota; kingdom Metazoa; phylum Chordata; class Aves; order Anseriformes; family Anatidae; genus Anas; species Anas acuta. The sequence goes on along the minus strand of NC_088986.1, from coordinate 11,710,124 downwards.
CTCCATTTCCTTGTCTGTTGTGTTGCAACCTAATAAAGGTGTTTTGTTTTTTTATTGTTTTGCACACATTGTTCAAAATTAAAAGCAATAATAAAGATTAAATGTGAATTATTACTTGCATCAACAGTAATACAAGAAATAGCCCCAGGCTAAATGATGTGCTTCAAATACTGTTTCCATCATGTCACAAAATTTTAAGTATTCTCGATCTTTACTAGTCTATATCAGGCCCTAAGTGTTTTTGAGTATTCATAACCCAAACAGAGGTATATTATTTTCTGCAAAGTCATTAACAAGTTTTCTCAATTGTTCGCGCTTTGTGAAAGTTTTCCATGGCTCTTATTTTACCTTTATATAATAGACTCAGTGTTACCTAACGTGTTGCCTCTGAACATTCAGTCAGCAGCACTTTTTTCCCAGGCCATATTTGAATCTTAACACTTATAGAGCATCTTATATTCATCTTTAAAGCATGCACTATATAAATATTTAAACTAATCCTCATAACATTTCAAAGTCCACATTAGTTGACTAATATAAAATGAATAACGGATTTATACCTGGAACTAAGAGTAAAATAGTTCTGAAAATATAAATAAACACGGCATGCATTTGCTATCCTTTATCATAAACAGTTAGGTATCATAAACAGTTAGGCCTGCTTTATGGAGACCAAAGTCCACACAAGCAAGGACACTTGTGGCAGCATTAGAAAGTCAGCACTGCACACGCAATGTTTTCAGAACAGAAACGCTACTAATAACAGCTCATCCATACAGCTCCATTTATCAACTAACCTTGATAAGCACATACTACATCATCCACGCTTCCCCTGATTTATAAGCTCTCAACTCTCTTCTTAATGCAAGCCCTGAATGGAAAGCTATCCCATTTAAAAAGCAGTTCTCTCACCTGGGCTAAAGCAATATTGGCCATGGTAGTCAATGAGCTCATCAAGCAGTAAAGAAACCCTACCCATCTTTGATAGATGCTAGAAGGCAGCTGTGACTGGCTTGGCCAGAGCTTCTGTTCTGCAGCTGCCTTGCCAAAGCCAATGTATTTGGCACCTTCTACCCATTTACTTCTTTAGTAACTATGGAAGGTTTACAATTCTACAACACCTATGCACATTAAGCATTTTAAGGAACAGATTTTCAAAGGTATTTAGGCATAGAACTCAGTTACTACAGCCAGATTCAGACATCTATCTTTGTGGCACTGTGTCTTAATTCTGTGTAATCTATCATCTTCACAGTTCCACTTAAAGTTAATTTGAGGATTGGGGCACAAAGGGCTCATTTGGGTCACTTCCTCAAATGAAGGACCCTTTTTCCTACACTGGCTCTTGCTCCAGGTACATCGTTTCTTCTTTCCATCGTGTTAGACTTGCATAAAATAGATCCATCCCCATTTACTGCAGTGACTGCTGGGACTCTATTCAGTATCTCATTTCACCTTAAATTTAATTTTTAAATAGATGCTAGAAAACCAAGATGGACAACTGGAATCTAATCTAGGTAATCAAACTTTATCGACAATGCCATTACCACTTTCCTATAGATACTGTGAGGAACTCCAAATTCAAGCCCAGAAATTGCCCAGTTTAACAAATAAAACTTTGTTGTACATACTCACCAACTCAGTCCCTTACATACCCCTCTGGAAAGGTAACAGGGTGTCTGAAGAACTTCAACCACAAAGGAGGAAATGTCCCTGATAAATGAGAGTGACGACAGATAAAACAAGCCTAAGCAGTTCCTGCCACAGGCAGGAAGGGATAGGTACTGGTCAGAGCTGGAACAACTGGGTCTGCATTTGTAGTCCTGAATACTGCTCTTAATCACAAAGCCACCCAGAGGAAAATTCTGTGGAGTGAGACATACACCAAACTAACCTCCAGCTTAGTTTATTTTGGTCCATTAGATAGTGAAAATATGAGTGGGAAATTACTGATGATTGTTTTTTACCCTCCCTACCTGTCGTACCTTTCACAAAAGAGAATTTCTTACATCTTTCGTACAAACTGTTTCCCAGGTCTGCAGGGCTGAATACTTGACCGCAAAAGGGAAGGATGTAGGAGGCAAAAGACACAGATGTGTTTTTTTCTGGAGAAGCTTAATTAATTGTTTTTATAGCACAATGATGACATTAATTGCTTTGGAAAAGCCAAATTATTATTATCACTACCACCGCAAACTGTCATGGAGGATAAGAAATAGTCAGACCAATACACTTGATGCATTGATTTTAGATTCCAACTTCAGTGTTCTGTGGAATTTTCTTTCAATAGATAATCACAGTCCACACAATACTACAACAGACAGCTCTTCTGGTACAGATAAAGGATGTTTGGGGAGATTAACAGAGGGCAGAAACAGAGTGGTTTTTTTCTAATATGTTTCTATGGTGTAGGAACCCCAACCCACCTTTTATGTATGCACTTGAGTCCACGCTGGTTTCATTCCATTCTGAAATTATCTTGGTTCAGTTAGAAGGCACTGCTCTCAGATGAAATAGATAAACACAAAGGATAAGATTGTAATTAAAGGTTGTTTTTTCCCCCATCTTCAACACACACAGTTGGTCCTTACAAGCACTAGTCACAGCTAGAAGACTACAGTGCCATCTCTCTTTCTGAGCAGTGTTTGCAACATCATTTAACCTGCCTTCATCACAGGGCAAAGTTGTTAGAATTAATTATATTTATGTGCACTAAGGAGGCAATCATTACAGCCACAGTGCTGTAATCCCGACCTCTCTTTTATACAGCCACCAACAGTTGCCCACTGCCATTTTGCTATACTCTTCCGATTTCAGCAACACCTTACTGAAAGAATATCAAATCCCATTAGTTTATGTCCTCTATGCTACGTGATTGAAATACTGCAGTTATATAGCACAGTAAAATAACTAACTCCTGCAGGAACAGCAGAGCTGGATTACAAGGGAATATAGATGAGACAGGCAGATAAACACACAAGTAGGAACACTTCACGGGCAGCCTTTGCTGAGAAGAACCTAGGAAGGCTAATAATGGGCTGCTATGTTCTTGTCATTTGTGCTCTTAAATGTCAATGATTATCTAAAAGCACAGATGAGAAATCATTTTTACCATGCCAATTCCATGATTGGGTGCACTGGTTGTTCTGAAGGAAACAATCTGCTGGACAACAGCTTTGGTATTGTATTAAAAAGGTCTGTTCAAAGACCAGAAAATTTATCTGTCCTGGGTCAATTTCAGGAGTTCAATGACGTCTCCCGTGTGTCACAGAAGGCTGCTGTGGTAAGCTATATGGATTAAAATTGCTCCTTGTGCTGAATTCAGTGTTCCAAATAGCCTCGTAAAATGATAATACCTGAGTGCTCTTCTGCTCTCATCAGCATTATCTCCAGACGTTCAGTAGGATCCCTTTTTATCCCTCAGCAGTTGTCACTGCATCAAATTTCCGACTTTTTAAGGTAAGCTGGCCCCCACAAACAAGCACAGATAGCTGCAGCCAGCACCGCTGGCTGCCTCTGGTTACCAGTGTGATTTGAGGCTGACATCCAGTGTCCTAACTGGTCAAGAAGAAATTTCTCAAATCAGTCTGGTAGCTTTCCTTTGAATCTTGCATACCTGGCTCAGGCAGCTTAGACCTAGGGACAGCTTTCAGCTTATTTAACCTCACTGTGTGACCAGAGAACTGCAAAGATGCTCTTGACACACGAGGCCTCTCCACTGCAGAATGGCATTGATAATGCCACATAAGCAGTTATGCAGCTGAGCCAATATGATTCAGAAAGTGTCCTGGTCAGCCTTCGATTACAGGTCATACATGGTGGTGATGTGACTGACTGGACACATGTTAAGACAATTATGTCAGGGGAAAGACAGGATGAAAGTTGCAACCCCTGATTAGTACTCTGAATTCAAATGCAACAAGCCTGCACAAATACCAGTGATCATCTCAACACGCTGTGGAAATGGAGTTTAAAGCAAAACAGTTTTCTTCTGATGTATAGTAGTTTACCTTTTTCCTTCGGGTCACTAACTTAGAGAGTGATGGGAAGGAAAGGGTAGATCAAATAGGAACTCAGAACCAATATAACCTTTCCCATTGTCTCCCACCAGATGTAGCTTTTCCCATACAATCACAAACTCCAATAGAAAATGAATTGTGACTCTGACCTAAGAAAGTTCAAAGCTATTAAAACAGCAAATCAGCACAAGTGGGTTGGAGCCAGTGCTAACAAAGAACACATGCTACCAGCTATATACATTTGGAAGCTAATTTTCAGTAGTGCTGAGCACTCACAATGCCAGTGGAAGCCAGGTGGGATGGTAGGAGATCAGCACATCAGAAGATCAGGCTCGTTGGTTTAAAGACTATCCTGAGGCACAGAAAGCCTACTAGTGGGATGAAAGAATGGAAGACAATGACTGTCAGTAAGAGTCAAGCATTCTGGGAAAACAAGTGGAAGCCAGCAAAAATAATCTCCTCTATGCCAGACTCCTCAGAAAGGTATAAAACTGAATACTTTAAGAATCCAGGGGTGAGATGTCTGTGGAGAGGAAAAAAGCCATAAAAGTGGTGCAGTACTGTTTCAGAGCTGGTTTTAGGGTGACTGCTGAACGGATATTTGATGAGAGTACCTAAAGGAAGACTATTATGTTCTCCAACTGATGAAACCCATCTCTGCAAATGGATGGTTAGAAATCCTTCTACTAATGCAGAAGATAAAACACAAGCAGGTACCCACACAAACAACCCTGTAGCTTGCATGCCCAGCTGTTCAGCAATTTCCAAATCTGCATAAATATCATGAATTACATTTTACTATGAAACATATTCTCTCTAGTACCTATAAATATGTCATCTTATTGCAGAGCCTTGATTCAAGTGGATTTCTATGCTCTCACTTTGTAATTGCCTCTTCCGCTGACAGCTACATGAAGAGGATCCCAGTGATATACATTATGCAACATGTACAGTATTAAAATACTAAACACCTACTAAATACTAAAAACATGTCACACGCGTACTTCTCTTACAAGCCAGGAGGGAAATGTGAATAAAGTTTGGTATTTTTGGTAATCAGGAAAAAGGAATTGAAGACACGTTTATCAAACACGAGCAAAAAATTACAATACAAGTGCTTGCAGTTTGTAAATCAGCACATTCCCAGCTGTGTCAAACTGCAGGCTCAGGACTGGATCAACAATCTCTGCAAACATGGAAGCAAAGCGTTGTATTTCAGACTACATTGTCAGACAGGAGACATTCAATGCTTAGCTTCTTTTTTAACCTTTCCTTTACCCTTCCTCATCCTCAAGTCCATATCACAGCAGGCGTTTCTCTCAGCTGTATCCTGCTGTTGTTTTTCTGTTGTGATCCTTTTTTTACCAGCTCTGCAAATGCAGACCTTGTCTCAGTGAGCTGGACTGTAACCAGCATGCAGCAGTAATGAAGTGCCCCATTCTACTGGATGCAGAACGTAAACCTGGGGGAGAGAACTAGTCGGCACCTCTTTAGATTTTTTTTAATTTAAGATAAGAGTCTCTGCCTCAATAAGAAAGATAATAACTCTTATCACTTAATGGGAAAAGTTGGAAAACAGACATCTGGAAAGTGGGATGCTCCCAGAGCCTGTAAAAATCACTAGAAGTCCACATAAAACTTTCCTTTAGCAACACGACCCACACTGTAGACCCTTCAAGCAATAAACTCGCCAGACTTCCCTGATGGTAGATGCCTTCTGAATGCAGTTAGTGTACTGCAGAGGGAGAAAAAGCACAAGTTAATGCAGCCTCAGACCCCTTTAGATAAGTAGAGGCTTTCATCTGGCTAGAGAGATAGATGAAGGCAATGTATTTAACCCGGGAGAAGATAAGCTTCCCCTTGGAGACTGGACTCAGAGAAGAACAAGGAGTTTCCAAAAGGTAAATAGGATATTCAGAAGAGGTGGCTTAGAGGAAAGCAGATGGAAAGGACATGCCATTTTCAAGGAGTTCTTCAGAAAAGATAATCTGTAATGGTTCCCTGATCACTGGATCCCTAGTACTAGTTTGTTAGTTTACTAAATCCTCAAGTAGTTTTTCAAATCACTCTAATGTCCAGTTAAGTCTCATATACTCAGTAGAACATTTGAAAGAACAATATTTTTGGTTCCTCATGGAGAAGGGGTGGATATAAATGTATATAATTGCTTTGCCATGTTGTGCATTTGTGCTGTTACCAGTTGTTAACAGAACTCAATAGTTTTTGAATGCGTTATTTTAAGCTACCCTGCTGTCAGTGTGTAGATGCCTTGAGTTCTGCCTATATTTATGTAATTAAACTGCATTTAAGTTTCCTCTGCCAGGGGTGATTTCTGTGGTAACATGGTGTGAGCTTCTCTCCAGGACAGGCTTGTAATGTTCAGTAATGCAGGTTCCAATAAAACTCCAGTATAAACACACTGCTGAACCTTGACAACTAAATGCACAAGGCTTGAGAGCTGAAAATACATACAGGGTGGATATTTATGTCTCTTCCTCTTTTCTGTGACTGCCTGGGCAACCTCGCATGAATACGAAGTAATCTAGTTATGAATTTAATCAACGTTGTTAGTGGGCCCCAAGTTCCACATGACTGCATATTTTCACCGGCTGCTACTGTTTTCAAACAGCTCTTAATGACAATTCCAAGTTTAAACTATATTTTGGTAGCCTAACTCATACACATAGCTCCTCATATGCTTTGACATAAATCAGGATGAAATGGAGTATAGGTCCTATGTGTCCTGAATATTCCTTGTAAGAAATTGAAGGAAAACGAATACTTAGAAAACAAACATAAGTAAAGGTATTTGGAACATACAGCTTTCTACAATAAAAGGGAACTCGATATTGGTGCCACTACACTTTGCATGTGATTCATGTTCACGGTGGATCTTAAAATGGCATGCAAACATTTCTGCAAGACTCCATTGACATCTACAGGGAATGTTCATGTGTCATTTAGCCAGAACATTCACAGAGGAACTAATCAGTGAATTGGCACTACACTGAGACTGTACTTGGTTAGTTTAAAATAAAAGAGGTAAATATGTCTAAACAGTGGTTATGTCTCACCAGACTGAAGATAGAGGAGCTTACTCTGTGCATACAGGCTCCCAGCTTGAGTCTGCACAAGCCTGATCCACCTTGCCAAGCAGCCAGGGTCCCAACTGAATCTCAAGAGGAGGCCAGCCAAGCTCAGGAGAATGCATATGTCTTTCTAGACAGTAGTCAAATCTAACAAATTAAATAAGAGGTTTTAACCCGTGTGTTTGAAAATGAAATGTGATAAGGAAATTATGCTCTTCCTCAGCTGGTGTATTTAATGTACAGAGAAAATATCTGACAAATTGAAGATGATGGCATTTAAGATGGATCAGGTAAAAGCTCTTCCAACTGTAGCTAAAAAACTGCACACACACATACACACACAAAAATATTTGCACAGATGCCTTTTTTTTTTTTAAAAAGGCAATAATTTGTACCTGCTACTAACTCTGTTGATGTCTGTGTTTCAAGGATAACAATCTTATCTTTCAGGGAAGGAGGTTACAGTTTTTGCAAAAATCTACAAGGAGTCTACCCCCCTCCCTAAACAAGTCTCCCTCCTCTGAGTGCCTTAGATGGGCACACTGATAGAAGGCAGTCCCTCATTCTCTAAATAACTAGATTATAAAACTATAGGCATTACCAAGGGCAAAAAATCAAGCTTAATGGCCTGATGCAATGTGGCAATTCCTACATCATCCCTCCTAGTAGTTCATTTCCATACAAAATCCTTCAAATAGCTAGACAAGAATTCCACTCTCCCTCAGGTACCTCTGTCAAAAGAATTTGCATCACATACAACATTTATTACATCCTTCAGGCATCCCACATGACTTGTCTCATGCTGGCATTGGTTCAGACCCAGGTGCATACGGTATTCTGAGAAGCTATGAAGGAATCCCTTGACAAAGGGGCTTTAAGAGGTGGTCAAAGGCCACAACGTGGTTAGTTGGGACTGTGTAGAAGCCATAAGATGTTATGACTTAGTTCCTTAATTTTCAAGGCAAAAATTAAGACACAACAGACATACTGTATTAAGGAACAGTCTGGCACACCGGTAGGTAATTGATTGTTAATGTTTAGTATATTTGTAAAACGAGGCATAAGGAAACAATTAAGCCTCCATATTGCTTATAAGCTGTAGAACTGATCCTTGAAAATCTGCCATATCTTATTTGACAGAAAATAACAGGCACTTCCAGCCTGCCATCAAAGTTTATACGGACAAATAAAGGAGGCAATGTGGTTTTCTTCTGACAGTTTTTGTCACTTACATAGCATTTAAAATCGAAATGTGCACTCTCTACATGTTTTCATCATCAATTATCTTCTCTTCAATGAAACTGCAAGTTATAGACAGGAAACAATCCTATTCTTTTTACAAAAAAAAATGAGCAGAACAACAGCTGTTTACTTTGGAAAGTTCAATAACATCCAATCAACTTCTGTCCCTCTCCAAAAGAAAAGCTGTTTTTTAAAGAGCACCCTGAGCAGCACTTCTACCAAAATATTTGTTGTTAGTTAGCATTTTTTCTCAGTTGTTCGAAAATGTGCAAAAAAAATATTGGAAAAAATGTGGCTTTCTTTTAACTCTAGACAGTATACGGACTTTTTTTTTGGTTGCTCATTTCTGTTTTAAGCACAACTCTGGAATACCGAGATGTCTCTGATTAGAATTCTGAAATAAAAAAGCAAACCCCAGTCAAACTGTAAAGAAATGAAGAAAACCAGAGATGAAGCAGTTATCTTCCCTGTCAGCATGCTAAGCAAAGGATTCACCCTTGCTTTCCTGAAAATATTTTAGTGCAAGCAAGATGAGGTCTTTATGAACTGAGAAGTAAAGAAGGAACATGCTCCACCTACCAAGCTCTGGAAATACCATGAAAGGGCTTCATACAGCAGCAGTACAGAATGTAATCCCATTTTCTTTGCAATATCTTCTCTATTCAGGCTCCATATTAGCTGTTACTTCCTTTTCGGGAAGTTTTATGAAGTCTTGTGTCTTTTTCTACTTGTTGGGGCTGAAATCTATTAACACACAACCACCTTGGGGACATTTCATCATCATAGCATGTATTCTATATACATACATGGAACATCTATCTTATGTCACCTCTTAAATGTCCTGGAATTACTATTTTTCCCCTTCAAACATTCCATCATAGCACACCACAGCTCTAGTTGATGAATGACAAAAAAATATATTATAGTACGTTGGTAGGTTTTCTTCTGTTCCAAAAAGTTGTCTACGCTGTAGTCCGGCCAGTGTGCCTCGCATGATGTATCTGCCACTAGCCATGACTTCCCTGGGGGGTACCCTATCATCACTTCATTGGGCTGGTATGTGTCTAACGTGGGTTAGAGTCATTTGGCTCCATTCAGCACTAGCTTCATCATAATGCTTCCTGATGGCTTCTGAACAGACTGCAAGTACAGCTGGTGCCCCAAGATGAACTGACAAACTCATTCTACAGCAGAGAACAGACAGCAGCTCCTTTTCAACTCGAGCTTATCTCCCTTCTCTGCCCATCAAAGCACTGCAAGCTCTACTGAGCCGGCTTTGCCTCACTGCATCCTTACTAGGCGTCATTACCTCTATTATCACACTTTCACCTTCCACAATAAGACTAAAGGTGCTAGGATGGTACTGGCCTTGCAACTTCCCCTGCTCTTTCAGGTATCCTTTTGACCATGCTAATTCTCTTAACGTTCACAATAGCCTGTAAGTGCATCATATATGGATATATGGAAACATACTCAGTAACTGTTCTAAATCAAGGTACTGCCTTTATGCATCCTCGAGCTGTCTGCATTCCTCATGATTCAGTTTCTTCAATTCTAGACTCCTTCAGATGCCACATTCTCCACACCTTCAGTTTTTCTCAGATTAGCTTGATATTCTGTTCTGTACTTGGAGTTGTTACAACCTGGCAACATGTTGAATTCTCCCTTCTTTCAGGTCTCACGCTGCTGGTTTTTGTTTGTTTGTTTGTTTGAGGAATGCTTCCCAAAGCCCACAGCAAAGTATGTCAGGGAGGTTGATGCTTCTTTTCTGCGTTATTTCTTAACCCCCAAACTTACCACCGTAAGTATGATCTGTGCCTTATAGAAATATTGAATAAGCATTACTTTTATGACTTTTTGCCCAATGCTTTTGATGTGTTATATTTTTTGAGGCCCTGTAAGACATTCCTAGGACAAATGTCAAAATATGATTATCATTTATTTTGACAATATTTTTATTAAAATAGATGATAGGTCAGAGACAATATTTTTGACCTTGCACTTTTTTGAGATTTGAGAGTGCACAATACTACACAGCAATCTGTCAAAATAATATTCGACCTATAACATGAAATCGAAATTGTTTGTACACTGAGTAATTTTTATCCTTTGTTTTAAAAACTAAGGCCATGCATAATATTTGTCCAGAAGTGTAGCTGACAATGATAGCTATGGCTTATGAAAGCAGCAAAGAGATGCTATTTTGTGGAAATTTGTCATTTTGATGTGACTGAATCATGTTTTGTTTTCAGTGCGAACTTTATGCTAAAAAGTTTTTTCTGCCACAAGTAAAATGGTTTAGATTACTTCAAGATCACTGTCACCTGGTTAGAAGATGCAGTTAAAAAAAAAAAAAAACTGTTTCAAACTGCACCTTATTATTAATTTTTTTTCTGCTAACATCCCTTTGCCTAATGCAGAATACATTGAATTTCTGGTAATTAGATATTAGCTCATTGACACATTTATTTTTTTTTAATTTATCTTTTATTGCAAAAGTACTTGTTTTCAGGGTGCCCCAATAATCCAGCACAAACATGAAGGGAACTTGCCTACAATGTTTTTACAGAACAAGTTAGGGACCAAGATGATCACTACATATGACTTCCAAGATGCATTTTAAAATTTAAAAGCTATTTTTAAACCAAGTTATTCTCATATTAATCCACATAAATGATTTTCATTTAATATAAGACCATCCAGTCTTCATCTGGAGATATTAAAAGATGTTTTTGTTGCCTCTCCTTTGCAAAAAATTAGCTGTTACAGTATTAAGTTTTACCTACACTGATTGTCTAGCTTCATCTGCAAAATACATTAAATCCTCTCTAAGCTGATATTCGATAGCATGGAATCACAGAACTTTCCATAAGCAAAGCACGATCCAGAATCACTGAAGACCTAGACTAGGTTCTAGCTCCCAGCTGAAAGGCTGGGCAAATGACCCTATAAATCTCAAGGTGTTCATAATATTTTGAAAAAAGGAGAAAAAAAAAATGCTGTATATCTACAGAAAATTGATACAGTTCAGTGGCTTAGGAAAAGTATATGGAAGATGTGATTCATGCGCGTATCAACCTGCATGCCTATTTCTTTATTGTAAATAAGAAGAGGAAAACCCCATAAAGTGCCAGATTTCATATGGTTAGGAAAAAAAACACATACACACACAAAAAAAATAATTCAAATTTCTACTGGAGGCATTTATTATCATAGTTCTATATTCTTGCAAAAAGATTATAGCAACAATTCAGTAAAAACACACATTGAGGTTACATTTGGAATATTTTGAGCTTAACTCAGTTGCCAATAGGTTGTTGGTACTATTAAGGTGTTCTAGGTGCCTACCTGACCTTCAGGTGCCATTCCAAAGGCTTCTCAGAGGTTCTTTGTCACATCTGATAGCCTCCTGCATTGACACCATTTATTTATTTATTTATTTATTTTAAGTTTAGGTAGCAGAATATTCAATAATTATAAGTGGAGTTTACCATTGGACTTGTTATCAACTTATTTTGCTTGTACAACCAGATTTCATAAGTTAGTAAAAATTCTTTTCAGAATCCTTATAATTTGTAAGAGAAATAAGCACAAAATAATTACACAGGAAATAGCGAGATAGAGATTTTACACATCTAAATGCAATCTCTAGTAATTCAGGTCTTTTCTCATGCTAATAATTCAATTGCTGAGATTTAGCAGCAGAAGACAATTGCATGTCACCAAGTGGTATAATACAAAATGAGAAACTTTTAATATCTGTGAGAAAAAATGATGTTATTAGCATTCATAGCAGAGCCTTTAATGTACCGTATTTCCATTACTTAAGAGTAGCATTTGTTTGATCTATTCAGAGCAATTCTGGATAGGGGAGTCTAATTCATGGACTCAATAACGTTATAGCATCTGAGACCAAGAGGAATATTGCTCCCTTTGCTGCTCACCACAGAACTTCTGGGTACAGGCTGCAAGGACATACTCATGTTTAATTATTATGAAAATGTCACATAAAAATGAGAAGGGAGTTAAATCACTGTACAAAGATTTAAACTGGAAGCCAGTCGGGTTTTAATAACACTCTGCATGTGAATTATGTTTCCAATAACACATAAATGTATTATGAAACTTTAGGCAACATAAAGCAGTTTCCTACGGCTTAACGTATTTGAAAAGAGAATGGCTGTACTTGTGGTAACAGAAATACCAATTATGAATCAAACACATAGTTTAATTCACTTTGTTATAGCTGTGGTTGTTAAGGTGTGTTTAAATACTTTCTCCTCAGTTTGTGAAAGTGGGGAGACGATGTTCATTCCCTCATATTTATGAGCGTATAATAAACCCCAGCTATTCACCATAGTGCCACACACCCTCTCAGCTTGTCTCTTGTTTTGACAGTGCTCCAGAGGCCTTGCACCGCACCCCTGCCACCCACCACGCAGAGATGTCCATCCCTTCCATCTTAGGCCCTTTCCCCTTTGCCACAACACAGCCCCTCCAGACTTACCCAGTGTATTCAAGGGTGCAGATGGTACAAGCAGATACAGGACAGGGCAGAGATGCAGTTTCAAAGGAAATCAACACACTTGGTGCTTGGTGTGGGGGTGTCTCTGCAGGGGCCTCTGTGAGGGGAGGCCAGGGCTGCGTGGGGCCTGACAGGACAGAGTCGAGCCAACTCCACAGCAGGCCCGCGGCAGCCCAGTCCTGACGCTGGTGGTTCCCCTGTGATAATTTTTTGAAGAAAGGGCAAAACGTCTCATGGCAGTGAGACGTGAGGGAAAAAAGTGTGAGAAACAGCTCTGTAGACAGCAAGGCCAGAGGAGGAGGACGGGGAAGAGGTGCTCCCCGCGCTGCAGCTGGGGCTCCCTCCAGGCCTGTGAGGGGATCACAGCCCAGCGGCTGGTCCTGAGGGGGAGCAGCCTGCAGGGACAGCCCCTGGTGCAGCAGCAGAGAGGAGCTGCTAGGGACCCACCCCAGCTCCTGTTCCCTCTCTTCCTGTATCACAGGGGACAGTAGGGAAGAGGAGGTAGTAGCAAAGGAGGGAAATTGTCTGAAAAAAAAAAAATAAAATATGTGGCAGCAAAGTATTTTTCTGTTTATTTTTTGTCTGTTTCTCACTATCCAAATAGATTTTAACTGGTAACAAATTACATTTATTTTCCTCAACTTGAGTCTGTTTCGCCTCTGAAGGTACTTGGCAAACAGTTTAATTGTTAGAAGATTTTTACTTCATAGAGATGGGTGCTTTATTCTATTAAAAAAGCCTCATCACAGTCCTGACTGCAGTGGAGCCATGACAGAGGCTGACAGCTCGTATTTGTCCTAACTGCCCCTTTCAGGACTTAAATAGCAGTCTTCAACTGCAGCCTACACCTGCTTTAGCTGGAAGTGAGTGAGAACATCCAAAATTTAGAGACAAACCCCTTTCAGCCTCAGGTCAACTGCCAAGCCATCATAACTCACTTCTATTCTGTTTCCAATGCTTCACCTCCAAAAGGGCAACCCTAATATTTCACATACATTTAATATTAACATGAAAGTTATTATCCATTCCAGCTTTTAGTTCTGTTTTTTTTATCTCTAAACTCAAATCAGCACCAAAACAAAACAAACAAACAAAAAAACATACAACTGGTAATGTCAGTCCTTAACCCATGAGAGCTGCAGTTAAGTCAGCTGCTTCAAGAAGATCACAATAGTTTATTCGCATTGTGCATAACCACTTATCTTAAACTCTAAGTTATCTTGTTATTACAGAACTTTAATGCAAATTAAAATCATTTAAAATCTCTCAGCTCATTACTATTTTCATCTGTCAATAAATTGCTGAATTGTGTATGAGAGGAAAGGGCTGGTATATCCTTTGTAACAATCTAACCCATGAGTAAACATCATTTTAACGGACATTGTTATTTCACATTATTCCTGCATATTAAACATTTAAAAATATACAAGTTACTTACGCTATAAGCAATATGCTGAAATACAAAGGGCAAATCATCCCCTTAATTAAGGCTTTAAAAAGACAGTATATTAGTTCTGTTCAGCCCTCTTTTTGCTGAAATAAGTGGTTACAGTTCACTTCCAGGTCCTTGGCCATTTCCCTATTATACATTCAACTTCTACCTCACTAGCTGTACATTATTTCTAACAAACACCCTCCCCTTGAAAGAGCTTCATGTGTTTAAACAAACAGGAGTCCCATCAGCACCTCTCTCTGCTCACTCCCATCTTGCTCTAGGTGTAATGGATCTTCCCAATTCCTGTAGTTCCGTGATTATGGGTAGAAAATGTAGGACTTGCTCCTAACTTTAACAGTGCCATCTCATCTTAGAAGGATTAAAAACATAAAATCATGTGTTACTGCACACAGCAGGCTAACAAAACGAATGTGTATCAGCATAATAGAATGCACAATTTTTTACAGTTTTGTTTGTGGATGAAGTTGTGCGAAGCCTACTAGTGTTAAACATTTGAAACGCAAAAACATCCCAACACAGAATATGAAGCAATAGTCTGGCTCCTGGCAGCTCGACACTTGCAGGAGAATCACATGTATTCCAGAGACTTTGCACTGCAGTTTCAAAGGAACTGTCTGCAGCTCTAGTGAACAGATCCAGTTCATTCAGGCAAAGTGGACACACACGTCCTATCTCCCAGCTGTGGTACACTTGAAAAATACAAGTTTCGCAGTCCATATACGTGCAGGATAAAAATGCAGCTAGGCAGACAGGATAGAACCATAGGAAGGTCCCTCAGCAACATCCTCATTCAATCATTTTGCTTGCTAGAGTCACACTGGAGACACACAAGTGCTTGGGACTGTGGACCCAAAAAGGGACTGCAGAGGACTTCTAAATTTCAGAGGCACAAGTCAGGGACACTTCTATACATCCAGAGTCAGATAAATGAAACAAACAGTAAAAAAAAAATCTTCTGACTTCGTCTACATTATCTAATATACTCAACAGCAAGATCACTGCAACTCAACCATTTGTGTTGATGCCTCACAGAGGCCAGAAGCGCATTCTTAGCTGCTTTTCCAGTTCTCTTTCTCATCAGCATCCAAACGGGTGTGTAGTGAATCCTGAGGAGGAAAAAAAAATATGAGATATTCCTTGTTTACCACTTCCTCTTGTTCCCCTTCACTCCATACTCCAGCAGGAGGATCAAAGAATCCCACCCACCCCCCTTTTCCACCCATGTGGCCAGGAAGCATTATATAACCCCAACACTGCAGGAGGTTTTGCTGCTGCGAGCTGTCCTACTACATCCCCCCTTCCCTGCAGTTTCATTTCTCCTGCCATTAGAAGTTTTAGTTTGAATGATTTTGCTTAAGAAGTAAAATAAAGCATCACAGCCCAGACACATACCATCCTGATTACACAAGGCACTCTTTGCTGGCACAGGATTTTTCTTTACCTGGGTTAGAAGATGATGACGTCTCAGTTGTCTATAAAACTGCAACACAGAAGGATCAGCTCTCACAACTTTTGGGTCAAAATCCAGAACACGGAGACCTGCAAGGCTACGGGCTCGGGAAAGGGCTACGTAAGCCTGCCCACTTTCAAAGACACGAGACAGGGAGATTTCCACACAATCTAGAGACATGCCCTACCAAAGACAGAGAGAAATCCGTTATACAACACACACAAAGACCACCACATTGCATCAATACTAACCTATCCTGTGAGTTTGTCAAAGGCTGTACCATCCTCAGCGTACAAGCCTGATGAGAAAGGAGGTCCCTTGTTTGACTGTATATTTAACTGATTAAAGGACGGGAAACAGTAAAAAGGACAGCTTTCTAATGTCAGTAAATTGCTATCAGACAGTAGGATCCACTAACTCTTACAACCCCGTTATTGTGTGAAATTCTACAAATCCTATGAACCCAACACAGCAGGGAGAGAAGTCCCAGTTTCCACTCCGAGTAATTAACTGGGGGAGCCATCTTTCTCAAGCAGTCCATCTGAGAGAGGGTTTGGGTTAGTCCTGGCACACCTTGCCTGCATCAAGAGAAATCCCAGGAGACAGCAGAATTTACAACATGGCTTGGAAACAAGCTCATAAACTCCTCTCAATAAGAGATCTATCAGACTGTATGAAGTATTCCAGAGAGGTAGTAACTGTGAGAGTTACATTAAAAAAAAAAAAAAGACATGCATCAAATGGACAGTTTAGCCCAAATAGCACAGCTGTGACTACTGCAGCTTCCTCAGGTACACAAAGCAAACCTCAGGGTCATGAATGCTGATAACTAATAAGGATACACAATCCTGACCAGCCCACAACAGTTAAGTACTGATGATTTACAGTCCAACACCAAGTGTGTGGACAGCAGCACCATTATGGAAACTCTAGGATCAAGGACAGGCTAGCAATACTACTGACTACCAAACTAAGCTTATAGACAAGTATCACGAACAGAAGAGATGCTGCCTTCCCTGCAACTGGAGACATATATATCCCAGAGCTTCCCCACATGGGCCTTTCATTTTTCCTTCCCATTTTACCAGCAACACAAGCTCACCCAGGAGAGAAGGCATATAACAGTATACAAGCCTATAGAGAGTTGTATAAGAACACTCACCTGACTCTTGTGAATGGAAATGGCCCATGCAAGTTTTAGGGGCAACTGCTGGCGACTCAGATGAACTCCAGATGGTCCTTTGAAGACCCACCTCTCTATTTTGATGATTTGTGTGACCCCGCAGAGAAACCTCACCTTGGGCAGCCCTGTAGGAATAGGAAAAAAAATAGGAAAAAAAAAAAAAAAGGGACACTCAACAGCAGGAAGCCAGCAGCCTTAAGAGTTTTGTTTTTTTATTTGTTTTTGGTTTTTTTTTTTTTTTTTTTTTTACCTCTATCTCATAGCAGTCTTTCATGAGTTTTAGGGCTACATTAGAAAATGTCATACAAAAAAAAAAAAAGCCCACACATGTTAAGTAGGATGTCCTGAAATTAAATTTAGGGCTTACCTAAGCAAGAGAATTAAAAGTCAGATAATTTATCAGTTGAGATGCAGAGAAATACATGTTGCAGGTAACAGAACATTATTCTGATGAAAATGAAAACAACCAAGACTCGTTTCAACAGCACAGAAAGAAATACAAAAGGAGCAAATGTATCCAGAGAATAAAGAGAAGCAAACATGGGAGGCCTTACAGATTAGGCTGCAGCTGATGCAGCAGATGACATGATAGCCCATGAGAACCACAAACCTCTTGCTGCAGAGATCTCTTCCCTGCTTTCCCTCAGATTATTCTTATACAATAAAGAAAATTAACAAGTCATCTGTAGACCATTATTTTATTTTTTAAGAAAAAAATTTACTTTACCCTTCTGATCGCTTTCAAATCCCACAACTACTCCTCGTGCTCCATTCACCAGCCCTTGAGACACATCCAGATTCTTAGCTAGCATCACCTACAGGAGAAAAAAAATCCCTTTTTAGCCTTGTTTAGCCACCTCCAGCTAAGCTTCTAGCCTGAAAGCATAAACATGGCTATTGAAGAATAGAGCATAATCTCTGATTAAACTGAATTTATTGCAGTCTTCCCTTCCTAGGATTCCCAGCTATCTCATTCTGCAGCACTGAACACTTTTCCCTTGAGCTGCTTCTGTCCACAGCTGCAATGTCAGATCCAGGGAACAGATTTCCTCCTCCCAAACAACAACAAGCTTAGACACGTATTGTTTCTGGGAACAGCTGAGGAACACTTTCCAAAGGCCCCCAGTGGCGCTGCTTTAATGCAACCCAGTCTGCTTTGACAGCCCCAGCACACAACAAAGAGCCCTCCAAAGAGCCTTCACATTTGGCAATCTGTGTCTTGCTCTTACAGGTCTGGAAGGCTGCTATATCTGAAGCTGAGACTGCAGGCAAGGACTGCCTATACCCTCTGCTTCCTGGAAGCTTCTGTGCCTGATGGGAAATGTGTGTCAAAGTCCTAGTGCTCACCACTGTCCATGGGACAGGGATCTGAGCTCAAATCAACTTTCTGTTTGGATTCCAAGCAGAAAGGATACAAAGATTGGGCTAGTCTTCTGTTGGTATGGTTTTTCCATACATAATCTACATTGTATACATTAATCTACTGCATATATTTATCTGCTGTTTAGTTTTCTTACACCACGTGATCTGCCAGACTTTCCCAAACAAGCATACGTACACACACTCACCTGAGCTCCAACCTTTAACGCAATTTTACTACCCACAGGACACTGAGCATCAATTAACTTCACGAGCATTGGGTCACTGTCCAAAGCCTCAAAAGTGTGCACTTCTCCTGTTAAGGAAAGAAAGAAGTCACAAATTACAGCCACTGGACATAAGCTATGTGGTGTTTGCAGGAGGCTCGGCTTTTATTTCTTACAGCGATTCCTCTTTTAATATCCATCCTCCCCTGCTGGTCTGACACTTTCACACAAGCTCTGTTACACACCCAACAGTGAAAAGCTCATTGGTACCTCTCCTCCCAGCACACCTCCCAGAGCACGAGAAAGCTCAGGAATTGAAGACCAGCAATTAAACTGGAATTGATCAGTTGCTATTTTGAGCATAGGACCAGTTTCACTTGCTGCCAACACCAGATCTCTAAAGAGGACTAAGGAGGAATCCTTGGGCCTGACAAAGAGGCAAAAATTAAATAGCCTGATAACTCAAGCAGCACTGGTTAGACCATGGCCTGAGATGCTACAGAAGGAAGAAGCAGAGGTGTGGAGACGCTAGTGACCCACCCTATCCCATTGCAAGCAATGGGTTCACTGTCTGTTGCACACTAAGAAGTAACAAGGTGGATTTAAAAGAAATTTGTGAAATTTCTCTCCAGGCAGCTCAACTCCTACACGCACATCTCAGACTAGCACTGCTGTGCGTGACAGAACACCGATTCCTCCTGTTACTGCAATATCCCCATTGCATCCCCTTAGAGCTCAACCCTGAAGCCAGCAGCTTCCTGCACAAAGCTCACCTGATAGCTGTTGCAAGCGTTTCTTATTAGTTAGTTCTACATCATCTTTGTGAGTGCAGAGCCGTGTAGCCAGGATCCCATCACGCTCAGACCTGTTAGTAGCTGTCTGCATCAGCAGACTGGTAACCTCCTCTGTGCACCTGGGGATCCAAAAAAAGGTGATCAGGAACACATCTTGAGCAACAGCAACTCCCACATAACTACATCAGGCTTTGCAAGCCCAAGCTTCTAGCAAGAAGGGTGGAAAGAGGTAACTACACAAAGTTGGAGAGCCACACAAGTGTGTGCCCCAGTCCGTTCCCAGCCAGTGGCAGCTTGATACCTATTGCATTCCCTAGCAAAAGTTGCAAAGAGGAACCCTAGAAATGGTCCTTCCTTACCATAGCAGCATACAGTAAACTGCCTTACTTTAAATAACGCATTCATAGCTATTGCCCCCAGCCACACACCCCTGAGAGAACATGAGGAAGAGGTGACAAATGGCTCTTCCCTCTGCTCCATTGGCAGGGAACAGAAAGAGCTGAGTTTCTCCTCACCTGCCTAAACGGACTGCACTCAGGAGTGAGATAAACGTCTTATCGGTCTGTCTCCGCACTTCAGTGAGCTCCATGTTTATGTGGATGCATTTCCTCCAGCTTTTTGCCTGGCAAATCATTTTCTTGTTAAGAAAGGAAGGACAAAGTATGAGGGTGAGCTTACAGACAGCTTTCTACCTGGAAGCAGAACTTGATTTCTTCATTAGCCTTGCACACTGGGGGTAGCTGCAAGAAGTCCCCACAGATGATCAGCTGAATTCCTCCAAAAGGCTCATCCCGTTTCCTCACTGCTCTGAAAGGAAAGAAAGAGAAGTTCTGAACGCCTTCCAGGACATGACCATAGTCAAGTCTTAAAAGTTTCTTCTCTGAAATTACTTCTCTGTCAGTATGTTCAAACAACCACATTAAAATATGGTTATCCTTGGCCGTGTCAGAAAAGTTGAAATAATTAAGCAATGTTATTGCAGTACATTCATTTTTCTCTGCCTATCCACCCAAAATGTCATTGCCAGTCTTGCTTCTTCAGTAGCTGTTATACTACAGCTGCCTCCTGCTCCTCAGTGTTCAGTATCAAGATGAGTTTATTGGTTCACAGTAAAGCTCCTGCACTGTGACATGGAGTCAGAAAGTTCTGGGTCCCTAAGCTGAAATCCAGTTTGGACTTGGGATAAACACAGCAAGCTCGGTCCAGGAAACAAGAAATAACTCCTAGGAGCAGAATAAATAGACAGCTGTGTTCTAGACTCAGCTCTCTATAGACAGCATATCTCTCTGGAGATGGAAACTGCAACCAGAACAGCCACAGCTGGGAAGATGTGGACACAATCAAAACTTATCTCAAGCTAAAGGTCTGTCCTAATGCTGGTTATGATATCAGGCTTTCCTTTCATAAAAGGAGCAACCAGAAAGTGTAGGAAAACTCACTTTTGTTAGTTGTTTGGCCTGACAATCACTCACCTTGCTACCGCCTCAAGCTTGTCAAAGAAGTTGCCATCCACCATTGAGATCTCATCAATAATTAAGTGCTGGCAGGCCAGCCAGTGCTGGCGCACGCCAGGTCTCTCTGCCAGCTGGATGCACTGCTCTAGCGGTGCCTTCCCGGAGCCGATCCCTGGCAGGGGAGAAGAAAGCAAGCTTGGGGAAGCTCTGAACTCCCTGGGAAGGGAGCGGGAGCCCTCAGCTCCTTGCTGCTTGGCCGACCATTACCTGCAAAGGCGTGCAGCGTCGTGCCGCCGATGTGGCAAGCTGCCACCCCGGTGCTGGCCGTGGCATAGGTGCTGTTGGGAGGGAGGGAACCCACGATCTTCTTCAGCAGGAACGACTTCCCGGTCCCTATGCAGAGCAAACCCCTTTCACCCCCTGCTCCCCCCGAGGGCTGCGCTGGCTCCCGGAGCAGGGCCGGCACCGCAGGGGTGCGGGAAGCGGCGGCAGCAGCGGCTCGGGGCCGAGGCTGCCCCCGGGGACGGCCCCCCCCCATCGCTCACCCGCGCAGCCGGTGAAGAAGACGCCCTGCCCGCTGCGCACCGCGCCCAGCACCGCCTCCTGCTCCGCCGACAGCCTCGCCGGGGGCCGCCGCTGCGCTCGGGGCACCTGCGGGACGGCAGCACCGTGTGAAGGCGGCGGCGGCTCACCGGGACCGCCCCGTCCCACCCCACCCCATCCCACCCCGGGGCCTCACCTCCGCCGGGCGCTGCCCCGGCTCCTCAGCGGCACCCCCCCGGGGGCTGCGCAGCGCGTCCCGCTCCCGCAGCGGGCTGATGATGGCGAAGGCGGGCGGCGGGCGGGCCAGCAGGCGGGGGCAGCGCGGGGCGCCCCGGGGCCCGGCGGCCAGCTTGTGCCGCAGCAGGCGCAGGAAGCGGCGCAGGGCGTCGGGCGGGCAGTCGGACAGCAGCAGCTGGGCGCCGCCCGGGCCGAGCCGCACCGCCGCCCGCCCCTCGCCGGCGAAGCGGGTGAAGAGCCGCACGGCGTCGCCGCTCAGCGGGAAGCTCAGCGCCGTGCCGGTGCCGGTACCGCCGAGCACCCGCAGCACCGGCTGCCGCAGCTCGTTGCGGCCCAGCAGCACCAGCGCGCCCCGCACCACGCGGCGCCGCGGGGCCGCCCCGCCCGGCAGCGGCTCCTCCACGGCCACGGTGCCCCGCAGCTCCGCCGCCGCCATCTCGCCACTACCGACCCCGTTCAAACCGGCCGCGTGGCGCCGCCGCCAATCAGCGCCGGGGGCTTTAACTCGGCGGCCAATAGGAGGCGGGCGGGGGGCGGCCCCGCGTTGCGTCACGCGTTGCTAGGCGGCGGGACGCCGCGCGGAGCCAGAGCCATGGCGGCCCGCGGCGGGGCGAGGGAGCCGCCGGACGCGGTGCAGCTGGACCGGCTGCTGGGAGAGCGCGTGCGCAAGGAGCTGCGGGGCCTGCGGCTGCTCACCCAGTACGGCCTCAACCCGCTCCGACGCGGTGAGGCGGCCGGGCCCATAAATGGAACATCTGCAGGGATAGATACCGGGTTGTGATGCTAAACGCGCATTAAAGCCATTCATTTCTTTTTCTTTTCGTTAATTTCTTAATTTCTTTTTCAGTTCACACGGTCACCAAGAAGCCTATGTCGTGGCACGACAACATAGAAGAGCCTGCAGATGGTAAGGAAGCTCTGACAACCACCTGCCTCCCACCCTGGCTGCCTTGCTGGTGTTTGGATGGGGTTGAGACATCCCCCTCTGGCGTACAGCCCCACGCCTGATTTGTATTTTGTTAGGTTTTAAACATACTACCTCCCTTTCCTTTGTATTTGTGTCTCTTAAACCAACAGAAAAGTTTCTGAATGTTATTCACCATGCTGCCCTGGAGCCAACAAAGAAATATTCAGAGCCACAAACTGAAAGCCAGGAAATAGGCTGGAACACAACTCCTTTGGTGAGTAGAGTGCTTAAGGATTCAGCTCTTTGCATAAGTGGTGGGAAGTGAGTTTATTTAGCCAGGATTCCTGGTACTGTTTCAAAAACAAAATTCTCCTTTTTCACCAGGTTCTACTGTACTGAAATAGTGAACAGTATATACTAAGTGGTACTTTACTCATTAGCATTTTTTAGCATATCACTCTTCTCAGGAGGGACTACTACTCATTCCAGAAAGGCACATGACTCTTCAGCCTATAATTGTTTTCCAGATTGACATAGACCGCACTGATCGCAGACTCTACTTCCCACGACGGAAAACAGAGATCACTAAACTAGGCAGCTGCCGTGTGGCACCTTGAAGGAGCAGAATGAGAAGTTGCAGCAGGAGAATGGCAAAGTCACACAACATAGACTGAGGCAGTTAATGACGTATAATGTATTAGACTCTGTTTGTTATTAAGTGAATGTGGTAGATTTCTGGCACCAGAAGACTGCAAGAAAATGGAGGAGAGAATCCATCTGTCCAGATTTGCAGCCTAACAATAGTTATAGAAATAAATCTATTAATAAGACTTCTGCATTTGTCTTGCTGCTGTTTCCAAAACCATCTACACAAGTAGTTTAAGAAAACCCTTCAACTTCTTGACAGGCTTCAGACTTCTCATTTTGACATGAGCAACTTGACCCAGAATTCAAGTTCACAAAGTACGTATCAACAGCAGCTGTTGAAAAAGCTGTCAGGATGAGGGGAACACAGCAGATTTCAGCTGCCATTCACAACAACTAAATATGAATTAGACATAGGAGTTCGGTGTAAACTATTTAATACGTTCACACACCAAAGGTTTACGTAGCAAGCAATCATTCAGCAGAACAGACACTAAGAAATTAGTGATAAGGCACTAGTTTCCACTGACTTTTTTCTTGCCACTTGGAAGCATCCAGCTTGCTCCATAGTTAGCTGCCTGGAAACACCAGAACCACCTTCCAACACACAGAGACGAAAGAGCCCCACTGGGAAGCACAATCCTCTTAGCGTGCTCGGCTCTTCATTTTCTGCCGTGCTCTCTTGCCAGGTCTCTTCTGCAAAAAGAGGATAAATTCAGATTTTTATTTTGACGTCTTAACTTCATTCTAGCTCTATAGCGTGAGGAAGATACTAAAGAGAAATTGTGTGGCAGTACCTTGGGTGAAGAAGGTTTGGGGACACAGGCAGCAACAAACAATACATGCTAATTCCCCACTTATTTCCCTGCTCAGACACTAAACCACCACCGTCAGTCCTGTCTGCAACTGAATTGTTACTTCCAGATGCTGGAGACACTGATCTCAGGTCTCCCTCCAAGGCAACGGCTGGCTTCCTAACAAAAAAGGATCACTTGCACACAACATCGTACTTACATTGATGGCTTTTTTTCCTCCTTTTCCTGGGCCTTTATTGTGAGCGACTTTTGACTTGAAGCTGGATACATCGTTAAAGCTGTCCTTTGTGTTCCACTTTGAGCCCTTTTTCTTCCCACCAAAACCAAACTTCTGATTTTTGTATCGTCTTTTGGCATTTGGTCTGAAAAACAATCCAGCAACATCACTGCTTAGAAACCTTGCCTTAGGAAGTACCTGAGAAGGAAGTACATGTATCTGCCGAGGGACTCCAACAGCCATTGTAAACCTTTCCTCTTATTGAAGAGGCAGAAATTAGCACCTTTCAGCCTCCACTCTATTGGGCCACAGTTACCTCTAAGGACAGAAAAACACCTGGACATACTTTTCACCAATATTAATTCAAACAGC
The DNA here is from genome assembly GCF_963932015.1 of Anas acuta. Classification (NCBI taxonomy): domain Eukaryota; kingdom Metazoa; phylum Chordata; class Aves; order Anseriformes; family Anatidae; genus Anas; species Anas acuta. Next base: position 11,685,590 of record NC_088986.1, on the reverse strand, counting down.
TTTCTTGCCTCGCAAATGAAAAAAAAAAAAAAGATTCTGACGTTAAATATCTTTCTTTTTTGATCTCACCCTTTCTTTGTCCGTTGATTTGCACCACCTTTTTTATTCCCCTTAGATGAAGTCTGCTCTTCATCTAGAAAATCCAGCTTGTCAGAGAGACCTGCAAGAGCAAAGGCAAATGCTCAGCTACCATCACAGAAGATGAGTTTTCAGTCCAAGCAATAGCAACAAGTCACCCTCACTGAAGACCAGCTACTTGGAAGGATTTTCACTGCCACAGGCATACGATTCCATGCAGAAGCAGCCTTTCAAGCTAACTCCCCAGCAGTAGAGGTTGACACCACACATCACAGTACCATACATTCCTCATGCATTTACACTATTTCCATTACACATTTACTCCCTTAGACAAGTTAACTGTACCTTTCTGGTATTTCTTGACTGCGTTCAACATATTTTTCTTCTCCTTTTGCCTCCTCTGGAGAATTTCTATTTGTACCTGAGAACGTTAGAAGACAAAATGTTAGTGTTGTTTCTTCTAGTGCCCTATACTTTTATTTTTTAAAGGTATCCCATGTTTTGCTTTGTCTCCTGTCAAAGTATCTATACAAAAGACTGTCTAGAGAGATTCCATATGTTTTAGCCTGCCTCCTGGGACCTCACTTTCTAAGCTCCTCCTCACCTTCTTTCCATATTTTCTCATTGCGCGGAGCTGTTTTGCTTTTTCAGACTTCTCCATTGCTTCCTGTTTGCTCTTAAGCTTCTGACGAATCTGGGGGAAAATAAACAAACAAACAAAACTGATCAGTAATGCAAAAGTAATGCTGTGCAGTCCTGAAATCAATAATCATGTGAACATCACCAAATACCAAAATACCTCTCAGTCAGACAGTATGTAATTTATCTCCAAAGTTACTCACTGGCTACCTCTTTGATACAGTATTATTTTTCTCTGGTATATGCACTGATTATAAGACATAACTTACTTTCAATTCAAGGCTGGGAGTTACTACAAAAAAAAATCCTGATCTGTAGCCAAAACCTTATTCAGAAGACAAAATTCACACAGACAAAACAAATGCTGATACAAATGGGCTCTACTGGAATAGCAAAACAAGGGTATCTTGTCACATACTGTCAATATACTTGGGTGCATAGAGAAGACTTGATAGTTTCTTTCTTGCCATTATTTAAAAAAAAAAAAAAAGCTCTACAGAAGAGTCAAAAATCCTTTCATGCAACAGAAAACTGATTTTCTATTCATTCCTTGTACACAAACATTTCTCTAAGGAATTTCTTTTACAAGGGATTACAAAGATTCCAACACAGATCTTCTGAGGCTGTCACTGCAGTAGGAGATAAAAGCCTCTGTTCTTCAAACAGCAGCCAGCAAAAGAAAGTAACCCTAATGTGTAGAGTGGAGTTAAACCTCAGCACAAACTATTAATGATTATCTTCTCTAAGAAGATCCTATCAGCATCAGAACAATGACCACATATGAACTCCAGCTCATGTTTCACTTATATTATGTAGATTCTTCCAAGAATGAGGGCTCCATTTTGAACAAAGACCACAATCAACAAGCAACTTTATAAAACCATCATTTCCAACACAAATCTGACTTACTATCCATGACAGTTTAATTCAATACCACACAGTTTAAAATCAGAGACAAAATATGCCGAGTATAAATGAAGGGTGACACTTAAATTTGGAAAAAGGATCACATTAATGCCCCTGTTCACTGCAAGTTTTAGGACAGACAGCACAAACACAGCCAACTTCACGACCGCTGTCACATATATGGAGAAGAAATCTCCATTTTTAATATTAATTACATTCAGGACAGAATATAAATCACACTCTTCTACTCTACATTCCAGCCTGTTATGGAAACCCCTACATTGCACAGAAATACCTAAGCAGGAAGACATTTCCTACCATTAAAAAAAAATACCAGACTTGAACATTGTCACAGATCTTTGTCAAAGAGGTGAAGGTTAACTATTGACAAACCACACAGTTAATACATAAAGTAGGCTAAAATCCACACACAGCACAGGAAAAAAAGCTATTTTTCACTGCACATACCTTCTGCATCTGTTGGTCTGATTTGGCCATCTCTGCAAAGTAATCATCTGGCCTTCTAGTAGGAACTTTGAGTTTCCGCAGCCTAGGGAGGGCTTCCAGGACTGCTGCCTGAGCCTGGCGGTAGCTATGGAGACAGCACAACAGCAGCTCTGTCAGAGGGTACCAAGCATCACGCGGTGCTGATCTAAGCTCTCATCACATAAGCTAGCTGATACTGGGATCTAACAAAAATTAATCTAGAATTATATCAACATTCATACCCTACAGCATTTAGTGCTCCTAAAAGCAATTTAGGTTCTAGTACAATATTAATGCGGACATCTTCCGCACAGACATTTACCTAGTTTCCAGCTACAGTTTTATACACTGTATGAAGTGCATATCATGTATAAGCATGCTGACCCTAAAAAAAATCTCTTTTTTATACTTACAAGCTCATCTCTCTCTGAAAATCATTCTCAGGGTCCACAGCATCTTTGTCAGTAGTATTCTGTGAGACAGATTCCACAACGTTTGTAACCTGACCCAAAGTCACGTCCAGCCTTTCCACCCAAGCTAGCTGCTGCCTGAATTCAGCCAGGCACTGCTTCAAACCTTCCTGTGAAAAGGAAACACAGCTCTGAGCAACAAGACACAAAAACTACAATTCAAGCTCACCACAAACGAATATCCAGGTCACAAAATGGACTGCTCCTCAGTAGCAGTTTGGTTATCCCCCAATTTACCAGACCAATGCAGACCACCCACATCTCCTTCCCTGGCTCCTACCCCACCCCAGAGGGCTCTGGCTCCAGCATGACCCCAGCCCCACTGGGAGCTGCCCACCCCGCAGCCCCATTTGATACCAAGTCAGCAGGATGTATGGTTCTCTCCCTGATAGAATTATAGGGCCCAATTTGAGATGTCTTATGAACAGGTAGGCCAGACCTTTACCATGCTTAAATAGAAGCTTAGAAATTTAAGTGTAAAGGAGGACCCAGCCTTAAAGGATGTGTCTGAAAAGACGAGGTGAGGAGCCCATGGCATGGACGCGTGCTGGGACATGTCAGTGACTGAGCTCAGCGCATGTGTCTAAGGTACCTATCAGCAAACATCGGGAGAGCCCCAAAGACCACCACCAGCAGAAACAAATGATCATGTGTCAGGGATACTTGGATACTTTAACGGGTTTCAGGAAATAGTGGGGATATGTTGGTTATCTTGCTTTTTTAAATCGATTTTGATAGTAAACAACCCCGGTAGCCTGGCCAATTCGGCACGCACACATGGTGGAGAGATCCCCTGGGTGTCTGGCACCGCAATTACAGCACGCCTGATTCCTAAAACCCCAAATCCAGCCTGAAAGCTTCTTTGACCGGCTCTCCGGCCAACACGCTCACCACATCGTTGGGCTTCTTCGGCCGCGCCTCCAGCACCACGTTGAGCCCCGGCTTCAGCGCGCCCTTGGCGAAGGCCTCCTGGAGCTGCGGAGAGAACGGGAACAGGGTCAGGAGCGGGGCCGGGAGCGGGGCCGGGGCCAGGCCGCCCCGCGGGGCCGGCTCCGGGCTCACCTCCGAGTCCGAGAGGGAGGAATCCTCCGAGCCGGAGTCCGAGAAGCCCTCGCTCAGCTCCCCCAGCGGCGCCATCTTCTCGCCGCCGCCTGCGGGCACGCGCTCGCCGCCGCCCCTTCCGCCGGGGCCGCGGTTGCCGGGCCGACGGCGCCATGGCGGCCGCGGTGGCGGAGCCCGTCGCCGTCTTCGGCTGCCGGCCGGGGGTGGGCGGCGGCGTCTGCTTCGTGGGCGAGCGGGAGGTGCTGCACGCCGCCGGCACGGGCTGCGCCCGGCTGCACACCGAGCACGGGCAGCAGGCCTTCTTCCCAGGTGGCCCCGCTCCCCGTGCCCCTGCCCGGTGCCGGTGCCGGTGCCCGCCGCGCCGTGCTGACCGCTCTCCTCCCCGCAGGCCGCGAGAAGAGCCGGGGCGTGCAGGCGCTGGCCGTCAGCCCCGACCGGCGGTTCCTGGCCGTGTCCGAGACGGCGGCGGAGGAGCCGGTGCTGACGGTGTACGAGCTGGTGGCGGGGCAGCCGCCGCGGAGGAGGAGGGTGCTGACGGCCGCCGAGCTCCCGGCGCGGGAGGCGCCCGTGTCCCTCGCCTTCTCCCCCGACTGCCGGGGCCTGGCGGCCGCCACCGGCCCCCCCGAGGTGCTGCTGGCCTTCTGGCTGTGGGACAAGCGGCGGCTGCTGGCGACCGTGCGCCTGCAGGCCCCGGGCGGCGGCTGCCAGGTAACGGCACCGCGGGCGGGACAGCGCCCTGACAGCCAGCTGCCGAGGGAGGCTTCCGATGGGCAGCCCGGCAGCTGAATGTGGCCCTAAAACCGTGCTGCTCGGGGATGGCAGTGCCCGAAAAGAGCCCGGCCCAAAGGACAAGCGCAGCCGATGTTTTCCTGTGGCATCTGTGCAGGCCAAGGGAGAGAGGAGGGGGCTCTGCAAACTCTACACGGTTTCTGTCACCTTTCTTGGGATCTCGTATTGGCCCCTCTCTGCAGCAGCACGCAGCTAAATGAGATTTTGCTTTGACTTACGGACATTGTCGTGTCCTTACATCACAGGAGACCTATGGGCTGTGGCCAGCATAGTTGGCCAATGCAGGTGCAACGTGTCCATTGTGTCCCCGCAGAAACACTCATGAAATACAGTGGCTGCACTAAGTAGGCTTAACACACATCTTGGGAGCTCTCGGTGTGGTTGGGCACCTTTTTCTTCCCGCAGTCTATTCTATGTCCAGATCAGAGGAGTATCTCAGAAAGAGCGGCTGGGAGCAGGATGATGCCGCTCAGTTTCTGCATCCTGCTTAGGTTGCCCTGTTTGAGTATCTTTCTTGCAGGGAGGTAAGAGGCTTTCATTACGTGGGTTGATTGGACCCTAGCTGCTATTTTTTTCTGGGGTACAGCTGCAAGCAGAGGTGGGGTGACTGGCTTCAAGAGCTCAGCTCCTGAAGAGACAAGTGTTAAGATGACCTCTGTCTAAGGTCCCATTAGGAACAAAAAACAGGTCTAACTACCCCTGCTGTCCTTGGGTACTGAGGTGGTTATTCCACTGTTTTCATCCATACATACCTAATTCTACAAACTAAAATGCATGAATAAGGTTTGCCTTTCCCTTAAGTTCTTCCTCACCCTTAAAAATGGATGGTCTCACTTTTCAGGTAGCTGGCTATCTGAAAAACTTACTAATCTGTAGTAAAGATGTATTTTTGCCTTTGTTGTGTGATTCTGAAGGGAAGAGACAACTTCCATATTACATTGTGATTCAAATGGCTTCTTAGCTTAATAGAATCATAGGATCCATAATACGGTGTAAAATTGATATACACAGTTCTGAAAGGGTGAAAACTAAAATATATAGTTAGGATTTTTTTACTTTCTTCTGTATTCCTGTATGTTTCTGTAAGCCTTTTTCCCTCATTTTATTTCCTGCATCTAGAACCTTTCTAGAACTTGGCTTTTTTTTTTTTTTTCTTATAAGTTCTGAAAGTGAACATAGCTATGTGAAGTAATTTCTCTCTCCTTTTTTCCATAGGTGAGCTTTAGTCCTCAAGACAATGCACGTATTTGTATCACTGGAAATGGCTTTTTTAAACTTTTTAAATACAGTGAGGGAACTTTGAAGCAGATGAATTTACAAAAGGGAAAGCCACAAAACTACTTGTGCCATGCCTGGCTGTCTGAGGAAGAAGTTGTATGTGGTACTGACACAGGCAAGCTTATGTTGTTTGAAAATGGAGAGCTGTGCTGGCAGACAAATATAGAGTACAGAAAACCACCCAAAAAAGAAGGTAGCACAACAACAAAAGAATATGAGAGGTAAATCTTTGCAGAATTACTGGTAGATTCATACTTGTGCATGAAGATTAGTTGCAGGCCATTCACTTTCTTCTTGTCCTGTTTATGAATGTGTTATATTTTTGTTGCTGATGATAAACATTTTTGTTTTGCCTTTTCTATACTTAAGTCTTTATTCATTTACTTCTTGCAGATATTCTGAAGCCTCTTGTGAACTGGCTTCTGAAGATAATGGTTCACAACAGGATCCTGTGCCTCAAATATCTGCAGTTGCAGCCTATTCTAAAGGCTTTGCATGTTCATGTAGCCCAGGAGTTGTTCTTCTGTTTGAGAAAACTGAGGAAAAGGAAGTCTACAAGGAGAGTCAAGAAATCTGGGTAGGGGGATTGCTTTACTAAACAATTATGCAGCAGAGATCCACTTTGAAAGGTGGGAGGGTTGCTTCTGAGTCAGTTATTAATAATTTTAAATGCATCTTTAAAACATGTTATAAGCATTGGCTAAGTGTCCTGGTGAGGTAGAAAGTCAGGGATTTGCCAGAGGTCATGCTGAAAGTCAGTGACAGCCTTTTGCAAGGCAGCTCTGCATTTTCTACATGTTAAGTATGCTTTCAGGTTGCTAAAGTTCAGGAGACCTTTAAGAAACTTGTATTTATGGAGACTTGGGAGCTAAGAAATAGTCTGCATCAGTTCTGAAAACTTTTTTTTGCTTTTTTTTTTTTGGGGGGGGGGGCTGCTTTTTTTCCCCAAGGCAAAGCTTTTTTTTTTTTTTTTTCCTTCAGATATTCAGTATAGATTGAGACAATGCATTTTTAAGTAAGATTTCTAACCATTCTATAAGAAGCAGTTTGCACTGACTTCCTGTGGTCCCAGGATAAGAACATTTAACTCTGGTGATCTGGTCAAACCTTTAAGATTCCTGCTGAAATGTCCTTTGATGCTTTTTTCAGCTTCATTGTTGTAGGTACAGTTATGTTATCTTGAACGCTGTTCCCTGCCTGGCAGAACTTGTGTTCTGTTTGCTATCCAAGTTCTCTTACTGAGAGAACTCCTGGTCTTACATTGTATATAAGTATGTATGTACTTATTAGGGTAGCATTGCAGCAGAAGCATGTGTGTATGTGTGCACATATGCCTACTGGAATGTGGAATATCCCATGGGGTACTTTTCTTGTGCAGGTTCCTCAAGACCTGTTCACCACTGTGCCAAAGCAGTCACGTGGCCAGGATATTACATGTATATGCTTCAGCCCCTCTGAGGAAACAATGGTTGTTAATACAAATAAAAATCAGCTTTACATATTTACTATGCCCTCCACAGATCTGCTGAAGGTGAGTGCAACCTTTCCACATTCCACAACCGGCATGCCCAGTAAGGACTGTATTGTAATGGCACAGGCTATTCAGTGTCACTTTCTGTGATGTGTTCTCATGCAATCTGTTAGCTAGAGTCTGAACCCTTAAACCTCATGATATGAAGTGCTCTGCATGCTTCTCTAAGGGCTCTATTTCAGCAGCATTTCAACTTGTATGGGGCTAAATACCTAACCTGTGTACAGCAATACAAAAAATATTTACATGAAAGGGTTTTGTAGTTATGGGACCTTTTTCTACATGTAGCCTAAACAGTTGTTGCCTCATTTCCAGCGTGTAACAGCTAACATCCTGATTAATTTGCTTATCATTCAGCACTTGAATACTTCTAAATATCTGGCTGACCATAACGTCTTAACTGTGTTCTTGGCGGTCCGGTTCTGTTTATTTATCTAACTTGTACTTCTCTCGGTACCTACAATTATGTTGTGCTCTCTGTAGTGCATGAGAACTATGGTGCCTGCATCTTCCCTGCATCACTTCTCTTGATTATTAATTATAAAGTAGAAGCTGATCCTAGCTCTTCCGTGTTTCTAGGGCTATGTTCAGACTGGTGCAGTGACAGGGTTAAGTGGCTTCCTCAAATCAGCTGTACACAAAGAGCTATGATAGGTGATAGAGCTATGATAGATTTCTTACCTGACTTACTGCCTGCAGTGAAATACTTGATATTTTTTGAATGTTCTCATTTGTTCTCAGGAGCAATCAAGTCATTTTGCATATCTGCATTTTCCATTACATTCTGCTTCGATCACGGGTCTGGACATCTGTATTCGGAGACCCATTGTTGCTACTTGTTCCCTGGACAGATCTGTTCGCATCTGGAATTACAAGACAAAGTAAAGAGTTGCTTTTGTTTGTTACTATCTCCTGCTTTTTTGTATTTTGTACTGAGCAGGCGACAGCACAATCTCATATGAATGACAGTGTTCCACTAAAATTCTTGTGTGGTGTGGGATACAAATGGCCTTACTGACATGATTTGGTCAATGTATATATGCAGTGCCTATAAAAACAGTGTCGATAGAATCCATAGCCTTTTCTATTAAGCCAAATTTGGGTTTAGCTTCTCATGTGTTTTGGAAAAAGAATCTTGAGGAACGTTTCATTCAGCTTGAGATCAGTTGTCCTTAAGACTACAGACAATAAACTTAAGATATTGTTGTCCCATCTCCTGCTTCATGGCTGTAGTTCTGAAGCAAAATGAATCCAACTTTTAAGGTTCAGTGGGGGCGAGGAGAAGGAAAACAAATCTTAGAGGACACATTTGTGCAGGTTTTCAAACAGAGCTTCACCTACCTTCTTTGTTGTATTACAGTAAGAAAGGATTTGCTGCTGCACTTTCCCCACCTTTTCTGTGAACCAGAAAGTTCATATTTGCCCTTGTTCCTGTAAAACCTGTGATCATTACTTAACCAAATACTTACAGATTTCCTCAAGGATAAGGCAAAGTCAGATTGTACCTGCAGTTGCATCTGCTGGGCCAGATGTTGTCTTGTCAGGTGTGCAAAGGGATTTTGTACTGTTCCATACTGCACAGTGGTTTTGTCTTTCAGCACTTTGGAGCTGTATAAGGAATTTCAGGAGGAGGCACACGCAGTATCACTTCACCCCACTGGCCTTTTCTGTTTGGTTGGGTTTTCTGACAAACTACGATTTCTAAGTCTACTATACGAGGACATGCATGTTATCAAGGAGTTTGCTGTGAGAAGGTGTGAAGAGGTAAGGAATGATGCAAGAATGAAACTGGGGAGTTACAGGGAGCAGAGGGGTGAAAAAAAATGACAGAAGATAGCATCCTGTCTGTTAGATCCTAGTAGGAGTTAGGATATCAAGGCAGAGAGAAAAGGTTTCTGACTACGGGAAAAGGAGCCCAGGGAACCATGTGTAGCTGTGGGCTTGGGAACCACTGAAGGGGTCATTTCAGAAATGTTAGAGGATTGGATTTTACAGGGGAAAGCACCAACTAAGAAAGTGGTAAGAGGCTGATTATGCTCCTTACGTAGCATTCAGATGTTACATGATGTCATTGGAATTCAATGCATGAATTTTTATATCCACTGCATCTACAGTAACAGTTGGCTATATTCTTTTTGTAGTGCTCATTCAGTAATGGAGGCCATCTTTTTGCTGCAGCTAATGGAAATGTGATTCAAATTTATTCCAGCATCACCTTTGAGAATACTAATAATCTAAAAGGACACAGTGGGAAGGTCAGTAAACAAATCCTGAACAGTACAACTCATTAAAGCGTGGACTAGTTCATAAGATGCATTTTGAAAAGGTGAAGTACACCCTGTGACACAAAAATTAGAACAAGGAATACAAAAGTCAATTTCACTACTTAGTGTATGTGTTCACTACATACATCTAGAGAGTCAGTTCTTAAGTTAAATGAGAATGATTTGCAGATAGCTGAACTAGGGGAAATATCCCAACAGTAAATTATAAAGATAAAATGTACTGCTTATTACAGAAATGAGCTTTTTCTGTTAGTGTGGCCATGAGGTAATTTGTATTGATTCTTTTTGAATGCTGAAATGGAATTATCTGAAATGTACCTAAGCTACGTAAGTAAAACTTAGAAATGTGGTTCCAAAGTTGTCGTGGTTTTACCAGTAAAATGACTCTCTACTGTATAATTTGCACATTGGGGTCCTTGGTTTGTTTTGCTTTTGCCAGATACGTGCAGTAAAATGGAGTGCAGATGATGCAAAATTTGTCTCCTGTGACACACACGGTGCTGTGTATGAGTGGAATTTATCGACAGGTAAAAGGGAGACGGAGTGTGTGCTCAGGTCCTGCATCTACAGCAGCATTTCTCTTTCTTCTGATGCCAAAATCATCTTTGCTGTTGGATCAGACCAAACTCTCAAAGAAATTTCAGAGTCTTCGGTGAGCTAACATGTGCTCTGGATGTTAACTAAGTTCTCTGGGGAGGGTGCTAGTGCTTAGGTTTTCTTATCTGTTTGGTAAGTAGAAATCAGTGATTTTTTGATAGCTGCAGTATTTAGTGACACTTTTCTTGTGTTCTTATGTCCTTTATCCTGAAACCTGAGATTCTGTTGTAGTTTTGCATCTTTATAACCTTACTTGGATTTACCCAGAAATCTTCTAACCCCACTAATGTACTAACTTTGCAATATGGTATCGACTGTTTTGCTGAAATATCAGGGTATTGGATCTACCTCTGTAGGCTACATGCATATATATATATTTTAAATCCAGAACAATATTAAATTGTACATGGTAAACATTACATTTTTCAGAAGAGATTGATTTATGGAACTTGGCTTAAAATTTTAAGAGTGCACATGTGCATAAAGCTTAATACTAATTACTGTTAATGTTTGTTTGTTTGTTTTTCTATAGGCATGTAGATTCTTTAAACTGCTTAATTTGCTGCAGGCAGTGATATGACAATTGCTCATGTAATAAGTAATCAAATAATTTGGGGGAACTTAATGTAACGTGGTGTTTTTCTGTATGTTTTGGTTGTTTTGTTTTTTGTTACTCTTTTTTAGATCCAGCATGAAGTGCCTGCTTTTGATGTTGACTATACTGCAGTAGCTGTTTCTCATTCCAAGAACATGGTATTTGTTGGTACATCTCTGGGGACAATTCGAGCTATGAAGTACCCCTTGCCTTTGCGCAGGGATTTCAATGAGTATCAGGCCCATGCAGGTGCTGTTACAAAGGTAACATGGAATACATTCTTTTCCCTACTGTGCCAGTTGCACGTCTCATTTAGCATTGATTGTCCTTCCCATTTCATAGCATAATACGTTAAAACTAAGTCTGAGCCTGCATGTGGATAATGGAGATTAGAGCATTCACAGAAGTCCTGTCTTTAGAAATAAAAATCTCGACTATTTTACTTTCTCTTTCTTCTAAGATGTCTGTAACGAACGATGACCAATTTCTGCTGACTGCCTCAGAGGATGGCTCTATATTGATCTGGAAGGTGTATGACAAGGAAGGTGGGGTACTGAAACGGGAAAAGGAAGTGGAATATGCTGAGGAAGTGCTGATCATGAGATCAGATATAGAAGAGAAGGTAGGAGGAGCAACCTGTGCATATGAACCATAGAATTCCTGGTCTACAGCTTATGAATTACATTTTCAAGATTTTTGTGACTAGCAATGCTTATTTGTCTAGGAGGGTTTTCATGACTTTCTTCATAAGAAGAGGCTACAGCAAGTAGCTGCAGCTGCTTGTTAATATGCAAACAGTGTTGTATTTGCAGCAAATGCAGATAAAAGTTTAGGCTTTTCTCTAATACTTCACCCAATCACTTGTGAACAGTTTTAATGTGGTGAAAAAGTCAGGAACTGCATTTTATAAACCATCTTGTAAAATAAGAAAGGAATTTTACTTCTGGAACTTCTTGGTCTGTCTTGCTGAAAATTCTCTGCAAAGGCTGTCTTTTTCATAAATATGTGCATATAGATAAAACATCCTTAATAAGTTGTTGCTAGGGGTAAATAATCTCTCTATTAAAAGAAATATTTTCTCATCCATGTCCTAACAGAGTCAAGCAATGCTAGACCTGCAGATTCGTGTGAAAGAGCTACAGACAGAAAATGATTACCAGTTACGTCTCAAGGACATGAACTATAATGAAAAAATGAAGGAATTAAAAGACATTTTCACTAAGGAATTAGGCTCCCTTAAAACGAAACACCAGGTATGATTTATAATGCAGTGCCAAATACCAAGAAATCTTTCCCTTTCCCTTTTTGTGTTAAATTCAAACTTGCATTAAATATGTATGAATGCCATAAGGCATCTGAAAAGTGAAATATTCCTTTCCAATAAAGATGTTCTTGATATCTGTAAAGCATGAACATATCTTATAGGTACTGAGGGGAAGCAACAGATCTCCCAGGTAGCCTGGGAGAAAACAGTTTCAGCAGTTTCTGCAGTAAGTGCTGCCTAAGACCAGGGATCAGTAAGCTATATCACCCTTGAGTAGAAATGGGACTGTGCTTTAAAACCTCCATCAAGTGCAAGTTGCACCTGCTGCGGGATCCAAAAATTGTTCTTAATGCCTTCTTCTTTATGCTTTGGCTGCTTAGCATTTTTGAGAATACTCAGTGATGTGTCTTGTATGCTTTTTGAAAACAGGAGTAAAATATATTCCCTGGATTTCTCCTGTTCATGTACTTACTGATTTCTCTGTGGTCATGTTCTTGAAAGGCAAAAGCCATAAGAATTATTCCCAGTGTCTTATTTATCTGTGTCCACTAATTCTATTCTGTCCATCTGTCTGGTGTACACACCAGCTTTATGATTTATTGCATTTGTATTATTTTGGGATATTTCTGTACCCTTTTTAAAGTTAGAATGCAAGTGATGCAATAGCAATTTCACTGTCAGATGGCTTGAAGTGAGAGATTGTCCACCGTATATCACATGATTCAATTCTGTCATTCGTATGTTCTTTTCAATATTTTTAATGAATAGTATTCTGTCCTGGTGGTTTGTCAGCACTTATTTGGTTGAGTTTTATATAGCCATTTCAAACAGTATTTTGACTCCACATAAAAAAGGATTCCAGAGTGAAAGCTTGCTAAGTTACTAATTAATTCTATTATTTTTATTGTCTTTTCATTTTCAAGTGCTCCTTTTATATCTTTCTTGTGTTTTGGTTCTGCAGATAGTCTGACAGGTTTCTACTTCTTTTTTTTTTTTTTTTTTTTTTGAGAAATTTAATTATTCGTTTTAATGTTTTCAGGTTGATCCTTAGGCTCTTTGGTGTTTCTGGTGGGTTTTGGTGGGTTTTGTGTTTTTTTTTTTTTTTAACTATTACTTATTTATTTATTTATTTAACTAACCAGAGCTTTAACCTTTCTGTTTTTTCTCATTTTTGTACAGCTTGACCTTTCAGAAGAAAACCTTTTCACTTCTTATAGATTCCTGTACCTGTGTTTTACCTGTGCCAGTTTTATTCTGCTGTTCTTCAGGTCTTTTCGTAGGTAGTGCTTGGCTATAGTTTTACTAATCTCAGCTACACTGAAACTTTTTATGGCTTGGTGATTATAAGCTTGCAAGCAAATGCCTTTGAAAGTGAATAAAAGTTCTAGGCAGGGAAGTTGTACTTCCTGTATGAGTATCAGTATGTGTTAAGATTAAACGGAATGACAGATTTAGGCAGGTTTAGGGCTAGCCTTTCTAGTTTTTGTAACCAGTAGGCAAAGAAAGTATTTCTGTTTATGCAAGACCCATACAGTAGTTATGAGAAGAAGGTCAAAAAGTTGTATGCATGGCAGTTCTCTCCAGATTTTCTGGGAAATTTCTCACCCATCTTCTTTTTTCCAATTCTTATTGCTTTTTTAGATTAAGTCGCTTGTAGTGGTAGTAGAACATTCCAAGAAAATGGTGTTCAAGCCTCAGTTTGAATGACAGTGTTTTAGGATTGCAAAGTTGCTCCAAGAGAGAAAGGAAGTAGCTTGAGTTTTGTTACCTTGACAGCAATTTGCAGAATTGCAAATTCTCCTCAAACAGACACACTCAAAGAAGTGGAGGTTTTTGTGGCTTACAAACTTTTCTTGTTAAATTAGGGTTATACAATGCCTTGTATTGTGTGAAGTCCATTGGCTACTTTCCTTTAGTTTTGTAATTTGTTGTAGTGACTTAATCTCTGGGAAAACTCATTTTTGTAATGCCTGTTATCTGCCTTTTTTGGTGAGAGATTTCAAACATAAATCTGTTGTGTATGTGTTCCCCATCATGGGCAAGAACTCAAAGAATTAGGACACTGCTTTGCCTAATTTAGAATTAAAATTTATTTTTCTTATTCTTTACCAGATTTTGCAGGCAGAAAAAGAAAAACAGGAGCTGCAACACCAGTCTCAACTGTCTGAGCTGATGAATAAACAGGCCAAGGAGATGCAAGACCTAGGTTAGATGTTAAATGTTTATAACTAGAATATGAAGGAATTGCATTAGATTGCTAGCAACTAACATGATGGGAAGAGATTACTAGAGTGCAAAGCACAAGGAAAAAATGCATGTATGTCATACAGTTATCACAAACCAAATATTTGTCTTAACAGCATGCACAAGCAAGAGAATGTGCATGTGGGCACTGTATCTTTTATGTTCTGTTCCTGAGATTAGTAATTTCCTTATTTATACTATAGCTCATTGTACAATAATAGTGATACCATACAGTTCAGCAAACAGGCTAATTAATGTACAGGGTGCACAACATGGAAATACCTGAACCCCCGATTCTTAAGATAAAGCAAATACTGCAAATTAGTACCAAAACTCAAGTCCACCCATAAGAGAGGCCTCTGTAGCAGTTGTACTTTTACAGTTCTGTCATTGTTGACATTCTCAAGAGAATGCTTAGAGTGGCTATTATTCATTTACTGTTATGGCAAACTAGGAAATTTTGGTGCAGGTTTTGGACTTGTTCAAGCTGGAACAGAACTTTTTTTTTTTTCTGTTGCAGTGAGCAGGGATACAATGGAATATTCAGAAACAAAACTGAGAAGGGTGAATGACAGCTTTGTAATGGGCATTATTAGTGAAGCGATAAGTAAAAGGAAGAGCAGGAAACCCAAGAGATGGTTTTCTGATGTAGAATTTTGTATGGCCACAGAGCCTAAAACCCCTGTATATCTGATGAAGAAAGTGATGAGGTGCTTCTAGTATAACTTATTGCAACCAGCTGCCAAAAAGACAGTAGAAAATAAGACATTGATAACCGCAAAAGGATAGGATACACCTCTCTTTTCTATTAGTTTTATCAGTTCCATATGTTTCCTGTTACCAGAATCTGAAAGTAATCAGAAACTCTTAATGGAAAATGAGAAATACCAGGAGCTGCAAGTAAAATCCCAGAGGATGCAGGAGGAATATGAGAAACAACTGCACAATTTGGAGGAAAGCAAAAGCAGGACTGTGGAAGAGCTAACAGTGTATTATGAGGAAAAACTTAATGAGAAAACTGTTCTGTTGGAAGAGGTAGGAAACTTGATTGACAGCTTGAATTATTGACTATGTTTATTTCAAACTGTGATGAAATGTTCCCTAGAGGAAGGAAAGTTGGCTCCCTTCATGCAAATCCTAATCTGCCTGTAACCTTGGGGAAATATGTCAACAAGTAGAATAGTAATGAGGAAAACCCCAGCTGAGTTACCAGCTTTTTCTGGGCTTCATACATTCAGGAAGTAACCTGTGAAGGAGAATATCCTTGGGCATTCTATTTGCCTCTTTCTCCTATATCTAAGAATTCCTGTTTAATGTGTGTTAGATGATACACTTAACGGCAGTTGGAGAAAGATTCAATCACCTTGTTCTAATGAAGAGATAGCATATCTAAAATGGTGAATTTTGTGACAGATCAATTCCTATTTGCTGAAATCACCGCTGACACTGAGTCTCTGGGGTTCCTGTCCCCATAATTTGGGGAATACCCTGAGTACTTAAAAAATTCCTGCACATTGAGGTCAAAGACTTGGCCAGATAGGGTAGCCAGATAACCGATGCTCATACATCTAGTACCAATAAATTCCATCAACATTACCGATTGCAGCCCTATATTGCAACACCAATATGGAAAGAATGAGAGGAAAGAACATGAGAAGGGAGTGATAAAGAGACCAATGGAAAACTTAGTGCTTATTGGTTATTAATTAATGTTTGTTGGTTATTAACGCATCAGAAACAGCAACTTAAAAAGGTTTTTTGAAGTGTTTCTCATGTTTGCATTTGCTTCTGCCTGGACAATTTTGCTGATTTGAGCTAGATTTCAGATAATTATTTTTTCTAATACTGTAGTGGTCTTAAGACTTGGATGCTTTCAGTTCAGATTTTTTTGTATCTGTCTTAAGTTTTTAAAGTGATTTTAATCCCTTAAGAAATTGTTAGCTTAAATGATATTGTTGTTGAAGAATCCACTAAATATAGGCCCTCCCAGGAGAAGGACCGTTACAGATAAAGAATTATCCTCTTTATTGATCTCTTACTTTTGTGTTCTCTAATATTTACTTCTCCTAACTGCAGGCAGAGGAGGATATAAGGCAGCAGCTTCAAGCACATGAAGAAATTAGGAAACAGATTGAAGAAGATGAAGACCAAGAAATTCTAGATATCAAAATCAAGTATGAGAAGCGACTTGTAGAAGAGAAAGAATCAAATCTGCAACTGAAGGGAGAAATAGGAGTCATGAATAAAAGGGTATCTCTTATTCTGTGATAGGATCACACCTGTAACATGGAGACCTATAGCCAAGTATTGAACATGATTAATGGCATGTTAAGGCCTAATAATATTTAGTCTGTAAATATTTGGCATTTCATATGAGAATATTCATCCCTTTTTATATCAGTTTGAATATTTCAGGGTATTTGTGAAGAAGTGTTCTGATTGTGTTGTTGATACAGTTATAGACAGATGTGTGTGTGTTATTTTTAGTACACTTTTTGTATCTTATGTAGTTTGAAATCATAAATAATAATATTATCCATCCTATAGTGGGAAAGAAATGAACCTTTTCATTTTTCCAAGATCCAATGTACTACTACATTAGAAAAATACTTCTACTGCTTCATTTAATGCAATACACTTTGTGTTTTGTACACATCATCATTTTTTGTTGTTCTTACTCCTTGAGTTTTTAAGGAGGCATAAAACCTTTTAGCTCTGTTACTAGCTGGGCATTACATTTGCCTAAGGATGTTCGATGGGCATTTTTTCTTTAAGTTTATTCAGTATCTATTTTGGAGGCGTAGAGGTTCTCTACCTTCCCACAGTCTTTTATCATGGTATTGCCTTAAGTTCTGATGTCTTTTAGACACCAGCACATTAAATGCTCTTCTCGAAGTGATATCTAAATCCTGTACTGTCTTAATTTGATAACCTTTATCCTACACTGTCTTCAAAGTAACGTAGAAAGTATGGTAGTTAAGTGGAGCACAGCTCCTGAAGATTTTTAAACTCTTACCTGTTTGCCTCTCTAGTTGAGCAGCCTACAGAAAGAGCTCAAGGAACGAAACAATGACATTGAGGAAATGAAACTGGAACAGCAGAAGCTGCAAGATGTAATTAAGTCACTGGAAAAGGACATTGTGGCGCTGAAGACAGAAATTGAAGAGAGAGCTAACACTATCCAGGACAAGGTGAGAAACTGGACAAGTGGCTGATATCAAAGTCACCCTCCCTTAATTTAATACAAGTATTTATTTTGACAGTATTGTGTTAATATCACATGACTGGAAGCTCAATTTTAATTTGAAGAATTTGCAGTCTTTAGTTTGAGTCCTCAGTGTTTTACTGACATTCTAAGCTTTTGGGAGCTCAAGTGTTGAGTTTCTCACCCCCCATTCTGGGATGTTTAGGATTACGCATTATCTCTGCATTATTTGTCCCCTTCATACTCACCCAGTCTGTGTGAAGTATATGAAGCCTAGTTTTCCATTAGATCTATGACTACGGTTTTGGCCTCTGCCATGTTTGTACATCATCTGTTTGAGAGTGCTGTGGCTGATTCATAACTCTTTACACATTTCTCCCAGGAGAAGCATATAAATGACCTGAAAAAGAAAAATCAGGAACTGGAAAAGTTCAAGTTTGTACTGGACCACAGAATAGAGCAGTGTAAGAAGCAAATAGAATCACGTGAAAATGACATCGAAAAGATGAATGAGCAGATCCATGAGGTGGGTAACATTGTCATTTGGCCTCTGCTGCTAAACCCTTTGGCTGAATACAGAGATGACCAGGCAAGTCCCTTGGAGGTTGACCTTTTTGTTCCTTAACTTCTTTCAAGGATACACAGCATTGATTCAGTATCTTTACAGCTAATAAAAATATCTATACACAATACTTGCTATTTATTTTTGTGTCACATTTTACCAATGATCAATACAATTACTTAAGCTCCTCTTTCAGTATTTTATTCTAGACTTTGAGTAATACAATTTTTGCTTAAAAATATATCTCATGCTTGTGTAGTTGTCCTGCATGTACCCTGCAGAGTTTGCAAGACATTGCCTTTACTGATGTGGAGGAAGAGAGAGTGAACTTCTCTTACAAAGTAACAGATTTATGCAAACATAACCCAATTTAGGAATTAGGTTCATCACCTAATCCATGGAAATTTTCCATGTGTTCATAATTAGCTTGCAGCAAATTTTTTTGAGGCAACTTATCCATGATAGGATCTCACTGTGATTTCTCCATAGCTAATCAGTGACCTGTTAGTTTTCATAAGTCTGTTTATTCAGAATGAAAGCCTTTTAAATAACTAATGAACATTTCATATGCATGTCAGACTATCATGATGAAAGCCTTAGCCTCTTCTCTGGTCACCATCTCACGTCAGTAAATGCTGAAGCATTAGTGCTTTTTTCCCCTGTATTCTACATATGTCATCACAGCTTTTCATTCGTTTCTTTTCAGTTTATCAGTTGGTTCTTATCGTTGTACTTGATTTTTCCTGTATTTACTATTAATTTATAGCACACCCATTTTTATTCAGGTGGAACAGTACAGCTTCAGTCCAAGTCAAGGAAATGAAGAGGCATCACAACACTTAAATACCTATAACTCAAACTGGGATTGAATAGGCTGGGCATTTTTTGCGCGTTTTCTCTGTACTCTGGCAGAGGGCAGTGTTGTTCCAAAATCGTCTTGGTTCATGTTGTATGTAATTCTACCTGAAGAGGGATCTACTCCCTCAAGTCTGTGTTTCTTGTCTCTGGTTCTCCTGTTGTGTGTTGTTTTTCTCATAATGTCTTCTCTTAATCTTGATTTCCCCCCTGCTTCCTTTCAGATGGAGGGGGAACTGGAACGATTCCAGAAGGAGAGCACACATTTGAAACTGAACATCGCACAACTGCAGCAGAAACTAAAGGCAACTGATCACAGCATGCACAGAGAGAGGCAGAAGGTATGAGGTAGCAGTCCACAGGTCCTGCACAATGAAACAGGGGGGATGAAACACTGCAGAAGCATTAATCTGAGCAAAGAGGTCCTTCAGGGATACTGTGTACAAGGACCAGGGAACAGGAGATTCTCTGGTTGAGTGGGAACAGTGACAGAAAACTTCCAAATCTGAAACCAGATTAGCTACATGTATTTGATACTAAAAAAGTTTCTCGTTTGTTGGTTTTCCTGGGTTTAACAGAGCAGTGAGGCAGAAGCCTGAGTCAGTGCCCTATCAGTTGTGGTTTTTTGTTTGTTTGTTTGTTTTGATTTTAATGAAGTATTTTAAAACACTAAAGGAAAGTAAAAGTGTATGAGAGCTTTTACCTGTTCTGCTAGACTTTCTAGAAGATTGCATGTGAGAGAGTGCTCTGATGAGCCAAATAAGAATGTATCTACATTAAATGTTAACTGTATTCTTGCAGAAACAAAATATGGAAGCTTTGATCAAACGGTTTAAAATGGATCTTCATAATTGTGTGGGCTTCATTCAGGATTACAAAAAACTGAAGTATGGGATCCGTGAACTCTACACCAAGTATGTGCAGCAACTGGACATGGTGAGTTACCTTCTCACATGGTGAGTTGCCTTTGCCTTCTCCTTGCAGATGAATTTATGTGGCAGTATATTGAGGCAAAATTATGTGGTAGCATATTGAGGCAAAACTTTGTGCCCTCTCAGGTGGAGACTGAAGAGGTAGATGTAGATTTGCAGAAGGAGTACACAAGACAACGAGAGTATCTTGAGAGGAATTTGGCAGCTTTAAAAAAGAAGGTGGTGAAGGATCAGGAAGTCCATCAAGCTGCTTATGTGCGCATCATGCAGGTAACAAGCTTTTTCCTTATGTTAAGGGAGGTAAGAATGAAGCAGTTGCACAGAATAGACTTCAGTCACCATACTGCTATAATAATATAGGACTTTGAAACAGTTTTGATTTGCTTCCTTGCCAGAAATGCCTAAGGCTTTCAAGAGTTTCTATTCCAGGGTAATATTGATTGAGCTCTAGTGCTCAACAGTCTTCTGGACAGAAAGAGCAAGATCTCTGAAGCCAGAAAACGATGCTGTGTGTGGATGCTTTCCTTTGTCTGCCACTTCCCAATGTTAGAGGAGATAGGGATCTCTGCTGCCTGGATTTATTTTTTTAAGCCATTGATTGGCTTATTTTATTTTGAGGGGCATTTAGAATTGCCATCATAGTCAATTTGCACCTGAGTACCAAGCTGCACTTGCTGTGTGGTGGTGTTTAGGAAGTAATTTTGGAGGAAGAGAAGATTGGCTTTCTTTGGCCGCATAGCCTCATGCCTACTGGTCTGAATTCAGAAGAACTTTCTGCTGCTCACATCCATGTTTTCCAAGGAAGTTCAGAAACAAATGATAAATAAGCCTATTTGTACCAAGACCTCTCAGAATATTTGTTCTTTACAAGGCAGGATAAACTTGGGACTGCTGAGGCCAAAGACCTGATTTGTTTTCATCTGGAATGAGAGGATCTAAAGGCCCACAACCAACATCCTGGGAGGACAGCACTTGTACAGTCTCTTCTTGCCCTGGTCTCCCTTTGCTCAGTCAGCATTTCCTTTTCCCCTCACTAGCTCTTTCTTCATTGTTAGCTTATTATGCTTCCTCAGGATCTCTAGACCTCAGTCCTCTCCTAAATCATCTGTCCTTTGTTATGTATTCATAGTGTTCCTTCAGGCCCAGGCAGCAGTGATCTTCTTTGGCCTTGATTTAATTTTTTTTTATTCCTTCTGTGAATTAGATGCTTCCTTTTCACACAAAACAAGATGGCTTCAGAAAAGAAACTGAAGAATTTCCTTTCTGGAATAGGGTGACAGATGGTGCTCATAATGATAATACTTGATGTCTTGGACCGGTAAGCTTAACGTGAAATGATGATTAAAAATGAATTAATAAAACATCTGGAAGATGAAGATATCAAAGGTTCTAACCAGCCTAGTTTCTTCAAAGAAAAAGTAGTTCTCTGAAGTCTAGTAGATTAATGAGACTTTACAGCCAGGAGGAATTATCATGGTCTTCCAGTCCATCACAGGAGGCTTTTAAGACTAGTTTAGACAAACTTCTGTCAAGGCTTGCTTTGAACAAGTAAATGACATTTTGATGGCCTTCTAGCTCTGTATTTCTGTAATTCCTTAGTTGTGCTTACATTTTCAGAGCTGTGCATTTCTCTTTGAGTGACTGTTCATAGATACATTCCGTTAGTGACTGCTGCAACAGATGATTAGAAATGTCAAGATAATTTTTATTATTCTTACCAATTGACAAGTTGCTTGTTGTTGGACTGTTAGCTTTCCCTCTAGCCTCTGTATTTGTAATGACGTCTTTGGTCATGTGGATATGTAAGAACAGACATACTGAACAATCTCGAAGTAAGACTGCTTGAACTGAAGCATGCATAGGATGATCTTTTCTATGATGTGTCATACTGTTCTCTGACAGTCAGCACTGTAAGGACGTAGGAGATTGTAGATTGCATCCTGACATGATCTGCAGTTGTTCCTGGTGTCCTCATCCTCTATGCATTTGATCAGTTTCTTTTCTGATCTATTTTTCACATTTCCACATCATCCTATGACAATAAGTTTTGCAGTGAACATTTTTTTTAATCCGTTGCATGATCATTTCATTGCAGTGCAAGCTTACTGTCAGAATGCAAAGACTGAGTTAAAGGCTAATCTCTCTGTATAGCATGCCTCTTCAGAAGAATATTATCAGCATCAGCCAGCAGTCTTTTTAGCACCCAGCAAACCAAACATTTCTACATAGCCCAGATTACCTCGTACAGAATACTATGCATTATGCTAATAGGACAAAAGTACGATCTTCAATAGATAACAGCATTCAGCCACTTGGAGTGAATTTATGAATTTATTCATGACAAAGTGCACCTTAACAGAAATAGCATGACATAACCCTGAAAGCTGTTTACCAGAAAATTTCTGTGATTGATTCTCTGAAGTTATCCTATTCAGGATCATGCTCTGGCATAAACGTATAGCAGCTAAATTTCATTGGTGTTTAAAGAGTTGAATTAAACAAGTCAGAGTCTACAAAATACTATATTTTCAGAGCAGTCTGCATTGGGTCACTAGCTCATGCTGCATTTAGAGTCCAACACAGCCAGTGCAAGACCAACTGTTCCTGCCCAACAACTTCAAACCTTAACATGCTCCACAATCTGCCTCTGCATCATTGATTTTCAGATGAAGGGAAACTATAGCGTAGTTGGTATACATGTCTTCATTTGAGCTATTAAAAATCTTGCCAGATACGTGCACCTTGAGTTATTGCTGCCAACTTGAACTTCTTGAATGCATCTGCATACAGAAAACTGTGGTACTTTGTTACTAACCAGTCCTGAGTTGTCTGTTTCTACTGCACTGACTCTTGTGTGATACTAATATGTCTAATATATCATAAGGAACCAAATCACATGCTTTCCATATATCTCTCATGGCAACAGTTTTCTTTATCAACCAAAATTACCATCTAATCAAAAAGATTCAAGACTTGAAAATATCTTTTCAATATTGAAATATCAGTAATCCTTGTTTGTATCACCTGCTGTTTAGCTGTGTTTCCTGTTGTATTGAGACTGTTATTAAAAGTGTATCTTTTGGCCACCTATCTTTCACAAATATTGCTGTGTATAGTAAAGTTCCAGGAGCCGAAATGGTGCTGTTTTCCAAAACTTCTGAAAAACCATTACAGATAACTGAAATCACTAATGCCTTTCATACTAGCTGTTGATGTGATTTCACTGTCAAATGAACAGAAGCACATATACAATCTCACTCCTCTTGAATTAGAAAATAAATATTTAGCTAGTGATTCTCCTGTTTATGAGTCATGAACAACAATTTTATCATCCTTCACTAGTATTAGCCCATATTGTTAATCCTGAGGCCTTTGAACCTGTTAATACAGTGAGTACAGGAGAACCATATTGCATTCATGTGTACTATCACAACACCTTCAGCAAGATTCTTTGTGGTATGCTGTTAAAAGAATAGAGCCGAACTTTTACAGGTTGAAAACTGATTAAAAAAAGAACAAAAGTTGAATACATGGCCAATTTTTCCTCATAACATAATGTTAACAGTAGGTGTCTCAAGTCTACATCCGCTTTATATATTTCTTAATAATGTGGAAGGGGTGTTGGAAAGTGATGTCAGTCATAACTAATGAAAAAGTCTTTGAAGAACTACAAGGAGATACGGATCATTTAAGTGAACAGGCACATGGTGGCAAGTGAAAAGCAAAATAATGCACCCTGGAGGGAGGAATGGGATTTCTTCACATTAATTCTGGATTAATTGGATCAATCCCAGAACAGGACCTGAGCTTCCCTGTTGAATTGTCAGAGAAGATGATGTCTTAAAGTGAAGCTGCAGTCAGAAAAGCAAAACAAAAATAAGCTTATTGAGGTAATGTGATTAGAATAGTCATGTTTTATATCAGATGTACTGTTGCTTTTATCTGAAATGCATAAAGTTCTGACTGCTCTAGCTCCACAAACATATAGTATGTTCTGCTTCTTATTCTGATTCTCCGCTCTCCAGTGTCCTTCCGAAGGAAATGAGGATACATATTGCTGAGCTATTGAGATAGTCCTGTACTTTTCCTTATACAGCACATTGTTTTTGCAGGAAAATGTAAGTCTGATTAAGGAAATTAATGACTTGCGGCAAGAACTGAAGGCGGCCTATACCCAGGTACATGACCTCCAGTCAACACTAAGGTTAACCAAGAAGAAGCAAGCAATTCACGACCCAGGTGAATAGTGCTTCTTGTGTTTCCATATTGTCAGGGCTCATTCCAGAAGCCCTCTTTGTCCCTAGTGAGCAATTCTGTTACTGCCCTTGTATTGGAGCAGCTTGTCTTGCCTGATGGCACCTGCTATATTGTAACATTCTGGTGAATACTGCAAAATCTTACTATTTGGCTTTACTCCTTCAGTTCTGAAAGATGCTTATTCCTTCCTTATTCCAAAGAACTGTAAGCTAGGCCTTTGTTTCTATGCTCTTTGTTCTCTGTTTTTATCTTTTAGCTCCCTCCAGTGAACTGCTGTCCAGCCCAGCTGTGCTGAGGTTGAATGCACAGAAGGAAAATGAGAAAATCATAGAAATGCAGCAGCTGGAAATTCAATACCTACGAGACCAAATCAAGGAGAAGGGGCAAAGCCTTGCAGGTCAGCCTCTGTTGGATGGAATGTTTCCTAAGCTGAATCTGGAAAGAAGCCACAAGACACAGCAACAGTGACCTGGCTCAAGGACACTTTATGTTATTATATTCTCCTGGCAACATAAGAAATACAACAGCATAGATTAGACTTCCGTGATCATATACTCTTCCACTAGAAGCATTTGTGCAGCACACATTGCTGAGGACACAAGGCATCAGTCTTACTCCCCTCCTCCTTTCCTGTAAACTGTCCTTTCCTCTCATTTAAGCATGCATGTTCTGAAGTCTTTCTGCCAAGGAGTCAAGATAAAAAATAAATACATTTGTGTTAGTGCAAAATTGATCTTTGTGCCTTCATATTGGGCAGGTATACACTTGAAAGATAATGTGTCCTCATGTGTCTTGAAAAATATGTCCTAGTTCAGGACTGCTGGTAACTCTGTAAACATTTCTACTAGAATTCTAATTGTATTGTGCTACAAAAATCACCACCAACCTTCTGTTTTCCAGTATTTTGTATATCCATACAAAGGGCTGCCTGTATTTAGACAGGAATAATGTCTCTTATTCCAAGGAAGTGTCCGGTCCCTGACTAAAAATCAGTCACACCGTAAAGGCAACCTTTACCTAGTGGTTGAGCACACTTGAACTGGAGCCCTTCTTTAAGCCTCTGCCTCATGTCTTTGGATGTGTTGTCTCCTCTGTTAAAATCATTTCATCAGGACAAAAACATTGCCCAGTTTCAGACTCCAAAATCTCCCATAAAGACCAAATCTTATGTCATACCTCACCTATAACTTAGATAATTTCACCTTTGTTTTGTCTATTTTCCAACATCTGTAACTGCTTTAGTTCTTTTTTTTTTTCAGTGAAATTATTCTTAATAAAACAATTTGAAAATACTGATACATAGAAAATAAACAAGGAGTCATTTCTCTAATCATTAGGGAAAAAGTAAATTTTTCATCCTTTGTTGTCAGCACATGGATACATGCCTGCCTCACTGAAGAATTCTGTGCATGCTTCAGAAGTTTTTAGCTACTGATTGAGCATGGGAGCTATATCATGTTATAACAGCCACTACATTATTGTTTCTGTTTTTTATCCTGAAGTATAGAGAAGTGACAAGAGCTTTCTAAATGCTACTAATATTATTACACTGAAGATCAAGGTGCCAAGGCTGGATAACATGTAACCTGTGTTAATATTTGGGATGCTAGACAGTTCCAGGCTAACTCCATGGTAAAACAGATGGTTCCATGAGCACCTATGACCTAGGAGACTTCAGCTGAGTGCCTTGTCCTTGAATGTTGAATAAAGCTTCCTTAGTCTTACTTCTTTCATTTTGTAGCTTTAACCTGTGTGAAGTGTAAGTTTTACGGGAACAGAAGGAAGAAGTTATGATGGAATTGGTCTCTTAACATGCTAGCTTAACACCCTTTCTTCCTCCCTCCCCCCCCAATATAATCATCTTGATACTTCCTGTACAGAAAGAGGATGTAATTAATGTAATTAGCAAATATTTTAGAAACTAGTTCCCTCTTAAATTTTCAGAACACACCCATATAATTTGCTAGACTCCCATGTGGTATAATTTTCCCCTCACTTTGTAGAATAAATTGAGTGGTAGCAGCCACTACTTTAATAGATGTGGTTTAGAGAAATGGAATCAATCTTTCTGAAGAAAAAGAACCTTGTCCTAATAAGAGGAAGAAGCATATGCAGGTGAAGAATGATTTCTAAGTGGTGATTAATATGCTTAAAAGTATGCCCGTGTGTCACCCTCATTAAAAAGATGTCATTTTAAAGATGATACAAAGCCTGATGGATGAAGCCTACATAGACAGCTGGCAAACCTGGTTCAAGAGGATTTTGAACTTGCTCATGGTGGGTAAGAGGTGACTAAAACATTGTTCGTCAAAGGAGAACACTAAAGGTCAGGCATAGCAAAATGTTACAGCTGGCATTTATCAGAGATTCACTGGGAAAAAAAATATTTTCCCTCTGTACTAGGAAAACAAGGCCATGATCAATCTCCTACGCTTGTGCTGTAGAAATGCTTTCAGAATTAAGTTTTAACTTGATTATGGTTTGGTATTCTGATGGTCTTCTGAATTTCTCAGGGTGCAAAGGTGCTTTCTGCTTTCATCCTCTCTTGGTCTGTGTTCTCTGATGAGCATCTCATGCTTTTATAAAGTTACATGCCACTTTTTAACGTGAATACATGACCATCTTTAGAGCTTAACAAGGTTTCCTCTTGGATGATGTGTTTGTTAACTGGCCCATGAAAAGGACAATTTTTTCTGGGTAGGTAAGCTTGTTATTCAAGAGCATTTCTATAGGGATGTCCACCACATCCCATTTGTTGTTTTAAGTTTTCACCAACCACTGGAGAAATTGTATTTCACAAGGTTCAAAAGATCCTGTCACAGCTGTCATACTAACTGGTGTCTAAGTATTAGCATGTCCTAAGCTTCTCATCTTACAGCCTGTCAAAAAACTACCATGGATCTTAATAACTGAGTCTCTTTCCATTGCTCAGGTAAGAACCATTGTTCAGCCCTCTTTGTTTGTTTCTGCATCTCACAGGAGATTTTCTGGCTGCTCAGACCCATGTCAGTGATCCCTCTGTAGCCCTCTGCTATCATTAAGCCCAGCCACAAGGGAGGGGACCTGTGCTCCATCCAGGAGCCTGATTCCCCTGCTGGCTCCAGGACTCCTGCTACTCCCTTTTCCCCCATCCTCTCTCAAGCGAGACCTTTTCTGCTTCCCTGATCCCCCTCAAATTCGGTGCCCTTTTCTTCCCCCCCAGATTGCTTGGAAGTCAGATCTGCAGCACGGTGGGCTCTGCTGCTGCTGTCTCCCAGGTAGGGGGTCCTGTGGCTGCCTGGTGACGGGAGGTGGCACAGAGTTCTGGAAAAGCACTGTGACATCTTGCCTGGTTCAACCACCCGCCTGGACTAACACTCCACAAATACCCAGCCCCGACGCGATCAGACGGCCCTAGCCTTTACAGGACAGCAAACACTCGCTTAATAAATCCTCCCTGGCGCTGCCAACTTGGCTGCACACTTCCCTCACCTGCAGCCTCTCACCAGCCCTGGACCCCCTTTGCTCGCAGCAGCCGGGAGGAAATGAGCCGCCCGCCGGGATCGGGGCGGGAGGGAGGGCGAGGTGGTGCCTGCGTGACTCTGGAGCCTGGCCAAGGCCAGCAGCAGGTTTGCTGAGCCGCCACCCTGCTGGGGAATGCACCTGCCCCGTGAGGGCTCGCAGCCCGTCGCTGGTGCTGCCCGCGCCCGACCAGGAAGGAGAGCCGGCAGGAGCACCTGTTTCTTGGCAGGTGCCAGAGGAAGGGAAGAGATTTTTTCCCCGCGAGGTCCCTTCTTAGCTTGATCCAGTGGATGAAAAGCCTGGAAAAAACAGCCGGGAGCAAGGAGCGGTGTGGGCGAGGTGTCAGCTGCAGGTGAGTGAGCCTGGCTTCCCGGGAAGGGCCCCGCTCCTGTCCCGTGAGTGTGGGAAGGGCCCTACTCCCCCAGTAGCTGCCAGCAGGTCCGTGGGCTGCTCCACAGGTGCTTCGTAGCAGATCCTGCCTTCTGCCTCCGCTTCACCCCTCCTCACCGTCACGCTTCTCCTTGGCACTTAAAGCACCGGAGCCTCTTGGTCTCCAGGACCCGCAGCCAGCCCTTGGCAGGGGTGCCTCAGGACAGGCCCTGTGGGCTCAGGAAGCTGGATGCCTGCTGCACACACACAGAGGAGGGGAGGCACGAATCTGTGTAACAGAGCGTGCCAAAGCTATCAAGATTTCTGTAAAAAGCAGCTGCCTGCTGACCCTGCTACAACCAGCTCTCCACCACCCGTGTGCCCAGAGCCCCTAGACCCGGTGGGAGGAAGGGCTGGCCCTCCACCAGCCCGGGCGTCCAAATGGTGTCTGCAGGGAGGGATGCTCGCTGCTGGGGAGAGAGGGTGGGCTCGCCGAGAGAGAGGTGTTCTAGCCTATGGGATTCAACAGGAGACAGGTGTTCAAGCCTGGGGATTGAGCAGCCCCAGAAAGGAGAAGCACTGGGAATCAGTACCTGCTGTAGCAGCCAAAAGAGTGCAGATCTCTTGCCAGGATTTTGGGAAAGACAGAGAGGTGCCCCATAAAAGCCTCAGTACTCCCATTCCTCATGTGTTCCTCTGTCCCCTCTCCCAAATTCTCAAGGAGGAGATGTCCCAGGGCAGCAGTGTCCCTGATCCCAGTGGCACAGATGGGCTCTGAGCTTCTGCTTGGTTTGTCAGCAGTAACTCTGGCATAAAGCAACATATATGAGCTTCATTCTCTTTAAGCCTACATGGAACTGGAAAATTGCTTGAAAGGATAGAAAATTTGTATGCCTGTTCGGGACTGTAGGTTTCCATGGGGCTTGATGAGGGGTAATATGAAGCATAGAGCGGTGACAAGTCCATCCCAAATGGGTTATGGCTGGACTGGCCCAAAAGAAAATAAATTGTGGTGGACTGGAGAAACAGGGGAAGGAGATGGCTTGTATCTGTTTGAGATTGTGAGGCTCTGTTGGCATCTAGACTGCCGATGCAAAACGTTTTATGTATTGTTGTTTATTTCATAGCGAAACTTGCCAGGCTCCCCAGTCTCCATGAGGCTGGCATTGTCCACGTAGCTGCATAAAACCCTTCCAAAAGCTGGGGGTGCTGCAGGAGCCTGTCCCACCTCCAGGCTTCCCCTCCTGAACACTGTGGGTAAGCAACGTCCTACATGGCACCCTAGGTTCAGGGAGAGGAGGAAAGTCAGGAATATTTAAACAGCTGACCTGTATGTGACTCTGAAATGAACATGTCAATTAACACTCAGTCTATGATCCACCTATCAGATATCAATCAGACATAAAAAGTCTGTAAGTAAATAAATAAATGCTCATACTGTTTCCTGGTGGTTGGCAGGCGTGTGTCTCTCATGCCTGCAGCCAGAAGTGGTCAGAAACCTGGTGGTGATGACTCTCATTTCCCAGTTAAACATTGCCAGAGCAGGAAAAAAAAAAAAAAAAAAGAAAAATGAAAAAAAAAAAAAAAAAAAAAGAAAAGAAAAAAAAAAGGAAAGACTCACATTTTCTAACATTTTGTTTTTTCCTGAGTTCCCAGTGCTTTCCTGTTCTTTGTCCACCTGCCAGACAGCGGTGGGGAATGAGACAGCCTGTCATTTTTTGTCTGAAATGTGACCTTCAGTCAGAAAGCAGTGTGTGGTTGGGCTGCTCTTCTCCTTTTTTACTTCCACACAAAGAAACCCATCAGCAAGGTTGATGTGAGATCTAGTTTCATCCCTGCTCCAGATCTGGAGCCCCCTAGTCTGACTCTGAGGTTGTCTGCTTTAAGCAGGTGTTTGGACCAGATGCGTTCACAAGGTCCCATCCCACCTAAATTACTCTGTGATTCTGTGTTGTCCTGGTTTCAGTTAGCACAGAATTAATTTTCTTCCTAGTAGCTGGTGGAATGCTGTGTTTTGGCTTAGGATGAGAAGAGTGCTGATAACACCCCGATGCTTTAATTGTTGCAGAGCAGTGCTTATACTAAGCCAAGGACATCTCAGCCTTTTGCTCTGTCCTGCCAACGGGCAGGCTGGGGGTGCAGTAAGAGCTGGGAGGGGACAGACCCAGGACAGGTGACCCAAACTAGCCAAAGGGGTATTCCATACCATCTGACGTCATGCTAAACAATATATAGGGGTGGCTAGCTGGGGGGAGGGGGCCGGACTGCTCGGGGTTAGGCTGGGCATCGGTCAGTGAGTGGTGAGCAATTGCATTGTGCATCACTTGTTTGTACATACTATTATTACTTTCCTATTATCACCATTGTATTATTATTGTTATTATTTTTATTATTATTTTGTTATTATTATTTTCCTGTCTTATTAAACTGTCTTTATCTCAACTCACGGGCTTCACTTTCCATTTCTCTCCCCCGTCCCAGAGAGGGAGGGGGGAGGGTGAGCGAACGGCTGCGTGGTGTTTAGCTGCCAGCCGGGTTAAACCACGACATGTGTAAAAATAATTACACCAGGGATACAAACCCTTGCAGTTTAGAGAAGCCCAAACAAGAGTGGATGCTCATGAAGCAAAAGAATGTATTCCCTGAATATTTTCAGTCGGATGCAAGGAAATGTGGAGGCACGCTTTAGTGGAAGTCCTTGCTTCTCCAAATCATTCTTTTAATATAGGTTAACATAACACTAGAAAATACATACCGTGTTTTGTTCTGCAGCTAGGTGCTCTAACAGCTTTATCTTGCTCCCTGACCGTATTCTGAGCAAATAGAACAGCTAAAGTTTAAAAAGCAGCATAAGAATGCAGTTCTGTAGCTTGGTTTTTGGTGGTGTTTTCCCTCCTCGTGGTTTCTGTTGCTGTGTTGCTTTTGCTTACTGTTTGACTCAGCTTGATTGTGTGCACAACTGCAGTCAGGTGACAGAAGGCCACAGCCTTTGCACTTCTTCAAGCTTTACGTTTCTTCAGTCCAGAATCTTGATCTTATCTACCGACCTGCTATCTACTAAACTCACCCGTTCTCTGGTAAGGATGAGATAAGGCACCTCCGTGCTTGGAGAAGGAAAGGCAGGAGGAAGTTGTGCTTACACAGGGCAAGCTGAGCTGTTTGCCTAGGCTGGGGAAGTGCTGCCAGGCCTGGTGTCTTCTCGCCCCTCTGCTTTCAAAGCGCCCCATGAAACCCTCACCTGCTTGGGGACCTGTGCCCCAGGCACACGCGGCCATGCTGCCAGCCTGAGGTGTCTTTACCCTCTTGTGCAGAATCAAACGGTCCCAGCGGGCACAGATCAGCATGCTCAACCACTGCTTTTTTTTTTTTTTTCCCCCTCCAACTGATGTTTTCTGGTTGTCCTGGCTATAGCCAGGAGCTGCAAGTCCCCAGCGGGCCTGCGGGTGAGCATCAGCGGTGCGACCCGCTGCATCCCAGCCCAGGTCCCGCCGAGCAGCAGTGCAGGGGAACTGCACGGTGCTCAGTTGTGGAGGCATGGCAGGTCCCAGGCCGGCACACCAGCAGCGGCTGAGGCTTCCTGGACACGTGGCAGCAGCTGGCAGCGAGCCCCGAGCCACGTCCAGGCTGAGCTCACGCTGCGCCGCCACAGTGACTCAGGGGGAGCTGGGCCTGACGCTGTCAGGCGGTGACTGGTTCGGGCACCCCTGCCATTGTCCTCCCTCTTCCCCCACCCCGCGGTGGCTTGTCCCTGCTGGAGATGCTGAGATGAGGCCTGGGCACGGGGGGATGTGGTCTGTGAGAGGTGTCTGGGGAGAAAAGGTCCCTGCTGCGTGCAGGGCTGCTATGCGTGGAGGTCACCAATGTTCTCTGGCCGGCCCGAATGAGCCCAGAGTCCCAGTGCTGTGCTGAGTGCGGCACAAAGACAAACTCAGCACGTTAGGCTGGTGGTCTCCTGGAGAGAGCTGGAACACAAGGGATCTGCATCAGTTCCTGTCCCTGCCCTGGGCTCCTGTGGGACTCCAAGCAATTCCTGCGTGTGGGTCTGTGATGGCCGAGGGTGCACCACCCTGCCTGGGGGGCAGCTCATGGTCTCCAGGGTCTGACACATGTCCTTAGGGCTCAGCCCTACCTGGGCTTTACCAGGTGCCTCAGCACTGTCCTCTTTGGGCATCAGCTGTGCTGGAGGGGTCACCAGTGCTTTGGGAGCAGCCAGAGCACTCCTGTACCAGAGCTGGAGGTTAGGTGAGAGAAAACCACACTGCCAGGTCCCAGCTGCTTCTGCTCTTTCCATCCGAGTGCTGAGACACAACCATCACATTTCTGCAGGAAACCTGGGAGGGGACTGCCGGTGGGGCAGGGGCAGGGATGGGGCTGAGGACATGCAGCAAGGGCAGCTCGCCCTGTTCCAGCAGCTGGACTGGAAGGGTTAAGCCCCAGCCCAGACCCCCACCTCCTGCTGTCACTCTGGGCAGCAGAGC
Organism: Anas acuta; assembly: GCF_963932015.1. Taxonomy (NCBI): domain Eukaryota; kingdom Metazoa; phylum Chordata; class Aves; order Anseriformes; family Anatidae; genus Anas; species Anas acuta. The sequence goes on along the minus strand of NC_088986.1, from coordinate 11,653,207 downwards.
CAGTTGGTGACAAGAGGCTGATGCTGATGAGGGAGCATGTGAAGCCGGAGCTGTGAATGGGGCTTTATCCCCGGAGGGACTGGCCTCTGCTCCGTCCTGCCCCGCTGCCAGCACCAGCTGCAGGCAGGGCCCCGCGGGCAGTGACGTGCCAGTAGCCTCCGAGTGGGGCACGCGGGGCTGGGGAGCTGGAGACTCTCTCGGGCAAGGGCTTTGCAAGGGGAACTGGCCAGGTCAGGGTGGGCTGAGGTCTCCCTGCAGCATGCGGAAGTTTCCTGGGAGGACACGAGCAGCCCAAGGCATGGGGCTTTTGTGAGGACAGCAGGGGAAGGTCAGCAGGCCAGCCCCGAGCAACTGAGGTCTGGGGTTCAGCTGGGGACTGTTCAAAACAGGGAAGCAGGATCTCTGTTTAACGCTATCTTCTCTTCTTGGCTTTCAGATGAAATTCACAGGAAAGGAAGGACACAGCCCTGGACGTTCTGGTACTGCGCTGCTGTGGGGATGCTCCACCATGTCCTGCAACCCTGCTCGGAGGGTGGGCTCAGCCCCGGCACACGGACCGTAGCTCTGCAAGTGGCACTGCCACAGAAGGGAGCTCCGCCAGGCTCCAAGGAACAAGACTGAACCCTCTTGAACTTGAGACATGTGGCTGCCTTCACAGCCACCGCTGCTTTGACGCCCCCCTTTGCTGTGAGGGTCTAGTTCCTCTGTGCGACCCCCCCCCATTCTGTCCCCACCCAGCCGCCCACCATGCCGGAGCTGGCAGAGCTGAGCACCCCCCGCACGCCCGCGGATGCTGACCACATCCAGAGGAACATCCTGGAGGAGCACGTGGAGCTCTGGTGGTTCCAGGACCCCAAGAAGTCCATCCTGTGCTACGGGGTGGCGGTGGTGCTGATCCTGGCCTGCGGGATCGGGGGCATCATCCTGCTGTACAGCACCAGCAGCCGGTCCGGGGAGTGGCGGCTGGCGGTGGGCACCACGCTCTGCCTCCTGGCCCTGCTCGTGCTGCTGAAGCAGCTGCTGAGCTCCGCGATCCAGGACATGAACTGCATCCGCAGCCGGGACCAGATTGAGCTCCTGAAGAGCGGGGGCTTATCGGACTGCCTGGTGCTGCTGCTCAGCGCCCTGGTGCTGCTGGTCTGCGGGGTGGTGCTCACCATCCTCTCCACCACCACCATGCAGCTCAGCCCGGCGCGGCCGCTGGCCAGCATGTTCACCAGCGGGATCGTCCTCCTGGTCGCCGGCAGCGTCATCCTCCTCTGCCTGCTGCTCTACCTGCTCTACACCTCCTGCTGCCAGGCCGCCCCGCGGGGCCTGGAGACGGGGGAGATTCGGGTCTTCACCATCTCCGGCCGCCTCGCTGCCAACAGGCGCCTTCCTCCCACCTCCAGCATGGCCAACCTCATCTGACCCGCAGACACTCCACCTGCGCTCGCTGCATACGGCCCCTCTCAGGGCTTTTGCTGGCTTTTCCCAAAGGAAGGGTGAGATTTGTGCCTTGGATTTCCTTCAGAGATGACTGGCATTTACTGCACCTGGGCTAACAGCGCGGCAGGGACTTTGGGTTGCCTGGACAGGCTTTGTGATCCAGAGCTTTACAAGCACAGCGCTGGCCTGTTCTGCTTTTTATCTTGGCAAAGCCTCCTGCGACAGCTGCTGCCTGCCCTGCTGGCCGTGTCCCACTATCACAGAGCCAGGTGAGCCCGTCCCGCACCTTGGGGGACCCCAAGACGTGTCTCCTGCCACTCTCTGGGCCATGCTGCTCCTGGCAGGAGAGGCTGCGACCACCGGTGGTGTAATCCCAGCCCGGCCTCTGAGAGAGCTCTTGTGGGGGGATTTGAGGGGGAGTCTGTGTGCCAGAGCCCCTGAAATGCCTCTTGGGTCTGCAGTGCCAAGATCTTTCCCACTATTCCCTTGCTGCAGCCCCACCATCTCAGGCCTGGGGCTGCTGTGCGTGGAGAGCTGCTGCTCTGCCAGGGAGGCGAGAGGTGTCCGACCTCAGCAACCCCTGCAGAGACACCCCGAGTGCTGCGGCTCAGCCCAGTCCCTGCCGGGGTGCAGTTTTGTGCACAGCAGGGCAGCTGCTCCGTTACCACCTGGGCCGTACCCTGAGCTTTGCTGGTTTTGTCTGTGAGGTATCTACCACTGAGGTGCCTTTCCTAGGGGCAGGCTAACAGCTCACTCAGAAATTTTTCCTGTCAATTGAGGCTAATCTACCTGTCAACATTTTTATTTCCTCCATGGACCCATGAACCATTTCACTGCTTCTGCCCTTTCCATCCAACCTTCTTAGCCAAGCTGTTTCCCTGCAACCCTCTCTTTTTCTCTCCACCTTCCCATCTACTCCCATCTCCCTTGACCTGAGCTGCTCTGCCCTTTTTGATCTTTATTTTCCAAGTTCCCCCTGAGAACTAGGGTCCCTGTAATAGAAAAAGATCAAACTTTTTCTTTTTGGTGTCTGGTAGCAAATTTGTTTTGAAGAGGTTGATAGCTCGATCCCTTATCCCTGTCTGTATTACACCTGGAAGCAGTTGTGGAGGTTCAGCATCTGTGAGCTCCACGAGGTGCAGCTGGACAAGGAGGACTTCATCCCTGTGCAGCTCCAGACCACACAATCCATGACGCATTCAGATCATGAGGGCACTTCTGTCTTCAGCTGCCCTTTCCCCTTTCCTACTGACATTCCTTCCCCCTGAAGCCTGGGATTGTTTTCCCCAAAGTATGGGAACATTGTTTTGTTTTTTCTTTTCTGGATCTCTGTTTCTTTTTTTTTTTTTTTTTTCTCTGCCACTTTCATATCATCCATACAACTTACTAAACTGATGTTTTCTCCCCTCTCTGCATCACTTCCCTTAATGCACCCAAGAACTGATTCTGTGCTGCTAAGCTCGGGTCCTTCTGTGCTAAATGTTCTGCATTTGTGTAGCAACGAGCAGTCCTTCCCCACAGGGCTGCTTAGCCCCAGGTTCAGCAGGGACGGCTGTGTGCACGCATGGAGGGACAGCCACAGCAGGACAGAAGTTCTGCACCTCCCGCAGCTGCTGCTGTGCACGTCTGTGCGGGTGCACGTGCAGGAACACCGAGCTGCACTGGCTCTGCCTGCAGCAGTGCTTTTCCTGTTGCTCCCAGTTTCCCCGCCCTGCATGCATGGACAGGTCACAGGGACCTGCGTGCCAGCTGTTTTGCACACCTGGGCACTTCTGTGAAGACGCACGTCTGTGCCCAGCTCGCAGCTCTGTGCTGCCCGCCTGTCAATGTGAATCCTTCCCTCCATAACCCCTGCAAAATGTGCCCCAATGCACAGGAACTGTGCCAGGAAAGGATGCCAGGGGACTACGTCCCAGCCCAAGGAAGAAAGAGATAAGAACAGGCTGGCTGTGCAGAGCGAGGTTTGGGTATCAGGCTGCCCAGATGGATGGAGCCTGTCACTGACTCACCTCCTGCAGCAGCATTACTGTTTTGTTCCTTTCTCATTTCCTGTGTTGTGCATGGAAAAACATAATAAAGTGTTGCAGAAGTTGGCTGTGCCGAAGGCTGGTGCTTCAGCGTGGGCTCTTCTCCAGAGCAGGAGATTGCAGGGCTGTGCAGATCTGACCTCTGCTCGGGGCTGGAATCACGACCGCCTGGGGTCCATCCTTCGCCTGTGGTTTCAGCTCATCAGCTAGCAGGGCAACGCTGACACACTCCCCCAGATGCCTGTACTTATCTCCTGGTACGTGACTCCCACCTCCCGAAGCTCACACATCTCCCTCTGCTCAAGGACCTCACCACAACAGGTCCCCCTTAGCACTGCCCCATGAGCCTAAGAGCCGGCCATGCCCCCGGCAGGAGCTCATTAAGCAGGCAGAGCCACCTGAACGTGACGGTGCTGGCTGGGTTGTTTACAGAGAAGCTGCTTTGCCCTGCGGTGGGGCTCAGCCTCAAGCCTCGTGGTGGCAGCTGCTGCCTCCGGGGAGCCTGGAACCAGTCCTGCTGCATACCTGCTGCTGCTCACATCCGCCAGCCTGAACCTCCGTCCTCTGGGCAGCTCCCAGGGATGACCCCTGGACGAGAAGGCTCCTCCTTTCCTGCTCTGACCCTCTTGTGTCCCCAGCTCTGCGGGCCACATGCATTTTTCCCCAGCACAGGCAAGCTGCCAGGTGCTTGCCCCTGGCACTGGAGCTGCCTGGGGGTGGTGGAGAGGTGCTGGGTGCCCCGCGTGATGGGAAAGCATCCGTGCTGGTCGGTTAAAGAATAAACAGGTGGGCATCCAAACAGGGTCAAAGTAGACAAGTAAGTAACCACTTGGTACTGAGGAATGAGAGTAAGTGAGATCCTGAGGTAAAAAAAAAAAAAAAAAAAAAAGAAAAGCAGTTGTGTGTTTAATCTCTTTTAAGACATCACTGAGACCAAAAGTAAACTACTGCATCTAGCATGAGTTCTTATTGTAAAAAGCATATTGAAAATCTCAGAAAATAGCCTCCTAAAGATAAATTAAATGTATTTTCCCAGCCCTCAGATTTAAGTTTTCTATGTTACGTGAAATATGTTAGGAATTTCCTAAAATCACAGCATATAGTGTATCTTCAGAGTGAGGGGCAGAGGTAGAAGAGGGCTCTTAAGGTGAGCCCAGAAAGCAAAACTGCAAAACTAAAGCCGGGATGAGTTCAGTTCAGTGCTGTGGCATTTAAGAAAGAAAACTGAGGGACCACTAAAACAAGCCACCAGGTTTTGCATCTCCTCGTGGTTTCAGAAAAGACTTTCCCTCCCCGGAAGATGCTTTAAGCTACCACCCTGCATCAGACACCTGATCCGGTTGTGCCCTTTGTTTCACATTCTCTGACGTGTGTTATCTGCCTCTGTATACACTGCGCTGTATAAATACCTTAATATGTGCCAAAGGAGAAGATGGTTTACAACAAAAGGGAGGTCTGGAGGGCACAGGGGACTCAGCAGCGTGGCAGGGCTGTGAGGAAGGCATTCCCCATGACCAGGCACCCCCAGAGCAGGGCGGAGGTTCCCCAGCTTTCAGGGACAGCAAGGACTGGGCTGTGTCATCTCATCACAGAGATGACAGGAATGCAAAAATTGTAACATTTGCATAATTCAGGGTTGGAGATATGCAATCAGTCCCGTGAGATGGGGTCATTTTGCCCCAGCGCACGTGCCTGCCTGGCATCACAGCCTTTCCAGGTGCCTTTGTAGCACATCTTGCTGTACAGGGGGGAGAGAAAATAGAGAAGGAAGACAGCAGGAAACAATTCTGGAGAAACGTACACAGGAACCCTGCAGCGACACGCCAGGATGGTGTGCACGAGATCACGTAACAGGTTTGTTTGCACAAGAACAGAAGTTACGCCGCGAATCTCTTCTCTCAGGGCACAAAGTGCACAGCAACGCCTGAGCAAACCCGAGGCAGCACCCATGTCCCAGCCCGGGCAGAGTCTGCAGTGGGGCTGAGCACCATGGGCTGGGGTCCCTGCTGAGGGTCTTGCAGTTCCTGGCTTTCCTGCTCCATCCTCGTGGGCAAGCAGTGAGCCCCTCGACCTCACAGTACCCCACGGCCCTGCTGGGGAGTGGGGGGCTCCAGCCCCGAGGGAAGTAGAGCAGGGAGATGAGCTGGGGTCCTGCTGCCACCAGGAGGGGTTACTGGGGTAGGAGGGAGATTTTTCACAGTGGTTGCTTGGTCAAAGGCACCTGGAAAGGCCCCTGTCACCCACCAGTGCCAGCCTGCCAGAGCCCTAACAAGCTTACGTGGGATGGGGGAATACGCCTGGCAACTGGGACCTCGCTTTGTCTCCCATTTTTCCTTATTATTTTCATGCTTTAGCCTGTAGACCCCAAAGACTCTGGTTCCTTAATGTCACACTGTCTGGGCGTTAATACAGCCGGAGGGAGCGGCAGAGGGCAGAGGCACTGCCCTGGCTGGCAGGCAGCTGAGGAGCTGGTTCCTGGGGCACCCGGCCCCAGTGCCTCACGTGGTGCTGGAAGCAGCCCCTGCTGACAGAGCAGCCGTCCTGCACGAGGAGAGCACACTCCTGCTGTCCGCAGTGAGGACACGGGATCCTTCCAGCTCTCCATAGCTGTTCAGCATCGCTTTCCCTGTTCTACCACCCAGCGAGCCGATCAACCGCACGTGCTGCTGGCAGCATTGGCGTGAACACCACATGGCAGCGGGAGGAATGAACGTGATGCCAGCACAGAGGGAGGCTCAGACCCAGCTTCCTGACAGCAACAAGTCATGGCAGAGCACGGGGAGCTGCGGACATGGCTGCTGGGGGGCCTGGCAGCACCGCTCCATGGGACATGCCAGCGTCCCAGCACTGCCTGCCCCTCGCAGCTCCGTGAGTGGGACCGGAGCTGTGCTGGCACACACAGGGCCGACACGTGAAGTGTTTGCAATCTAAGCAGTGAGCTGGCTGACAAAACACTCAGCCATCGGAGCCAAACGTATAGGCCAGCTCCTGGCGTGGTTTCACCCAGTTGGCTCCAGGAGGCTGTTGACAAAAAGGCAGGTTTGGCAGCTGGACGCGTGCTGGTACGGCGCCCTTCAGCTGGCGCTGCAAGGCAAGCGGCCATACTCCAGCTATGGACTTCTGTGAAAGGGAATATAAAAAGATATTGCTAAAACTACACAAGTTTAGTCAGATAATTAGCAACTTTAGTCAAACGATTAACAATTAAGCAGCTGTTACAGCCCTAAACTTTCCTCCTGTGGGCTGGTAAAGGTTTGCTGAACGCACAATGATGCTTCAACCTGTGACAGAGTGCAGTGACACACACTGTCCCTGCCACAGGAGAGGAAAGCCCAGGTGAGTAACTCTCCTTTGCCAGAGACCCAGCAAAGCTACCAGCGGTGCTGGTGTGACATATCCCCCATCCCCCATGCCAGGAGGGGTCCGGAGACCCTACCAGGCAGCTCCACACCCCTGGTCAGCTACGGAGCCACAGGGAGAGCCCCAGAAAACCATCGCAGACAGAGGCAGGGTTGAATCACGCTTTAATCACATTTTAATCCTCCTCGTCCAGCTTCAGTCAGCACCGTCCTGCTCCTCCTCAGCACCCGAGCAGGGCTGGGAGAGCAGCAGCGTGTCTGGTGTCTCCAAACCGGTGCAGCCCCGCTGGCATCACACTGGGGCACGGGGACCCCTTCTCCCCACTCCTTCCCTCCTGCTCCCCTCCGCATGGGGACAAAAGCCAAGGGCGAGTGGAAAAGGCAGGAAGGAGATGGGGGCATGGGGATGGAGACGGGCAGCAGCCTCAGATGGAGAGGTGTGACTGCCTCTCCTCCTCCTCCTCCTCCTCCTCCCGCAGCTGCTCGCTGGGCTGGATGTAGTTGTCCTCGATGAAGCCGTCGTCATCCTCAGCTTGCAGGCCGGTGACATTGGGCATGGGGTGGCTCTCGCCGTCACCCCAGCCTGAGGAGCCCCTGTCCCAGCCCAGGCCTTCCTCCATGGGGTTGCCTCCAATCGAGCTGGTCTCGGGCAGCGGCCGGTGGTGGTAGCTGACGAAGTTCTTGTGGCAAAGCTTGCACTTGGCCACCAGCGCCACCAGGATGGAGATGCTGATGGCTGTCACCAGGAAGCCCACCAGGTACGGCCAGCTCCTTCCTCCCTTCCCCACAGGCACGGTGGTGGCTGCAGCAGAGAACAGGCACGTCAGGGCACTGCGGGCCAGGCTGCAGCACCGTGAGCTGCAGGGGAGAGCGGGGGGTCTCCACCATGGGGACATCACCCGTGGGGGTGGGCAGGAGGGAGCTGGTTCTTACTGACACAACTTACTGTCATTGAGGGTGGCTGTGGTCAGCTGCTCCGGGCTGACATCCCGCAGAAACCGCTGCTTTTTTTGGCAGCCCAGGTCCTGGGAGTCCAGAGCTGCGATGTCCTGTCCCCACAGCTCTGGGGGTGATGTGCAGATGACCTGCATGGCTGGGAGACACACAGGCCAAGGTGAGACGGGAGGGTCCTCATCTGTTCCCTCCCCTGCTCAGGGAAAGTGCTCCCTGCCTGCTCCTGGCTTGATGGAGTGCCTCACAAGGCTGTCCCGGCACTGCCCTCCAGCCAAGATGGTCCCCAGCTCAGTGTAAGGCACAACCAGAGTTAAAAATCCCTAATCATGGAGCTGTCAGCAACAAGCAGAGCTGTGCAAGTGTGAGTCCATGATTAGCAGGCTCTACTTAACTGGGCAGTGCCAAATTCACGGACACGGACAGAAATCCCACAGTCATAGGGCTGTTCTTGCCTGGGAGCTGAGCTCAGGGGTTGAAGCCTGATCCTGCTCCTCAGGTGGAGATGCTGAATGCTCAGCAGCTTGTGAAAATCTGGTCACTTCATGCAGATACATATATATAGATTTAGGAGCCAAGCTGTATGTGCTGCTCATTTCCCAGAAAACTGGATAAATTACAGCTCACTGAATATTTTCCTTCTGTCTGTCATTCCTCAAAATCTTTGATACTGTCTGTACCCGCAAGTGAGGAACTGACACCACAGCTCAGTTCTGTGTCCCTCAGCAGGGAGGTGAGAAATCCCTGGGCAGCAGCCTCAGAGCCTGAAGAGGGGCTGGAGAAAATGATCAAACCCCCACACACAATTCCTCCTGTCTGAAACCTCTCCTGTCACCTGTCCCCTGACTCACCTTGTCTGCGCTTTAGCCACTGCTGCAAGGGGTGAGCAGCACAGTCACAGACCCAGGGGTTCCCATCCAGCTGGACCTCAGGGACAGCCTCCATCAGCTGCAATGTCGAAGCATCCACGGACAGCAGCGCGTTGCTCCGCAGGTCCAGGTGGAGAAGACCTCTCAGCGGCAGGAAGAACGGGACCTCCAGCTCTTGCAGACTGTTGTTTCTTAGGAGCAGTGTGTGCAAGCTTTCCAAGCCCTTGAAAGTGTCTGTATGTAGAGAGGTGATGCTGCAGCTGCTCACGTCCAGCAGCCGTAATGCCCCCAGGTTGGAGAAGACAGCGGGGCTCAGTGTGAGCAGGGCATTGCCAGAGAGGTTGAGGGAGTGCAGGGAAGGGAAATGCATCAAAAGTGTCCCGTGACGAGGCATGACCAAGCTGTTGAAGGAGAGGTCCAAGCCAGTGATATTTCTTGGAAGGGAGCTCGGAGCATACCGAAGGTTCTTCCCGTTGCAGTTGGCCCATCCCTGGGGAAAGAGCTGCTGTCTGTGATGGGCTCTCTGTACTGAGGAGGATCTCTGGACTGAGACTGCCCAGAAGTTCAAATGCCTTAATTAACTACGCTTGCAGAGCTTAAAAAAACAAAGACACAAATGGGTGCAAAAATACATGAGCTGACAGTTTGATGTGAGCCAGGCTAAGCGGAGATAGAAATCAGCCTGTCCCCACTCCTGGGGTAGTTGCCACCTGGGGTCACCTTGCAGCAGGCTCCATTGGCTCTGCAGCCCATGCCAGGAGCTGCTCCCTGGGCCCCGTGCAGGGAAACAGCACCCACACCTGCCTGCTCCTGTAGCTACACCGCAAATAGTGGCTTAGTGCAGGTTGCCTGCATCTGTACTAGAGAATAAAACAGACTGGAGGCTGCTCTCTGTCCTAGAAAGCCAGCAATCCATGCTGGATAGATCCATTGACCCAAGCAGATGGATTTCCTTTTCCCTCCAAAAAATGACATGGTCAAATTCAAGCTGGTTTGGGGAGCAGTCCCAGCACACGTTACTCCTGCCTGGGCATTACCTGGGACAGGGCTGGCTGGGAGGGAAGCTGCCGGAGATGTAACACTGCCAAGGCACTGCTGCTATTTACTATAGGAGCCACGTGTGGGTGTCCCGTGCTGGACACTTGCTGTAGCCCTTGGTGCCAGGTTTCCAGTCCTGCTGCTCTCCAGCTAGCAGGCATTTCCATTCCTTCACCTCCCTCACGGCCACCTCTCCTTCCATCCTCCCATTCTCCCAGATCTCCTGCCAGCCCCTTCCATCCCTGCTTGCCAGAGACACAGACAGGCACTTACAAACCCGGACTGACAAGGACTGGATGGTGCCGGGGCCGAGCCGCGGTGGCACCGCACAGGCACAGTGCTGAGCTCACACAGGGCAGGCTTGGGGCTGCTGGGGACAAGGGTCCCGCTGCGAGAGCTCCCTATCTGCCATGCTGCGGCCTCAGCCAGTCCCTGTGTCACCACACACGGCAGCAGGGACCGAGGGGCTCCCGGGAGGTTGCACACACCCCGTACAGACCAGATTTTGGCTGGGAGCCCCTCAGGTGTCCCTGCCTGCTGCTGCTCGGGGGCAGCTGCGGTGCTGCAGCTGAGCAATCCCCGGAGCCAACAACACGGCAGCCCGGGCAAGTCCCCGCCAGCCCCGGCACGCTCCAGCAACCAGCAGGGACAAGGCCACCCCGAGCCCACCCCCGGGCCCCCATCCCCTACCTGGCTGTGGAGGCTGCAGGGGTGTCCTGCCACCGCGGCCGCCCAGGCGCAGAGCAGGCCGCAGACAGGGAGCAGGCCGGCAGGAGCCATTTGGCTCCAGGAAGCTGCCGGGCAGAAAAACAAGTTTGAGGGCGGGTGGTGGAGCCGACCGTGCCGGCGAGGCGAGGTGCGGTGGTGACAGGGGACGCCCACCCCCGGCCAGACCACGGCCACCACGACGCCCCGCGGTGCCGCTCACCCGGGGCCAGCCCGGCGGCCGTGCGGCACAGGGCAAGGCGGCGGCTGGGTTACACATTAACCACCGCGCCTCGCCGCCCCGGGGGCTGCTCCGGGCAGAGGCAGGCTCCTGGCCGGGTGGCTGGGGCAGAGCGGGAGGTGGGCATGGAGGTGGCACCTCAGGAGGGTCGCGCTCAGGGGAGCGGCTTGAGGACGGCTGAGCTTGGGGCTGCCCGCCAGCCGTGCCCTGGAGTCAGTGAAAAACAGGGAAATGATCCTTGGGGAAAGGGTTTTCCAGACACCTGTCCCTGATCAGTGTGGGGTAAATGTAACACAGACGGGCACGCTGCCTCCTCCTGCTCTGCCGATGCAAAGGGCAGGCTGGGGATGCCAGCGGCATTGTCACGCAGAGGCACCGTCACATGGAGGCATCGTCACACAGCAGCATCGTCACACAGCAGCCCCAGTGCTGGTGGCAGCCTTGAACCGAGCCTTGCAGAGCATCCCCAGGGCCCGCTGTGCGCAGAGAACAGAGCAAACCACCAGAAAGGCAGGGCTAGGAAATGCTGCTGAGGCGGCCTGTAGGTGGACTCGCAGGGTGTTTGCGTTTCCTATCAGGAAACGTATCAGTGCATTATGGTTTCTGGCATGCAGTGCCTTGGATTAGAATGTGCAAATGATAACAGAAAGGGGTATTTTTGTCACTATTTTTTTTAGTCCATTATGATTCAGCAAAAACGTTCGAGTCTGTGAATCCAATAGAAACCGAGGTGCTGTGGAACCACCCTGTGGTCCTATGGCTCTGTGTTAGAGGACAACAAGTGTGGTGGGCACGGCTGCATCAGGCTTGCTGGTTCCTTGTCTGAAGCTGCAGAGTCCTTGCTGAGTGTCCCCACGAAACCTCTCAGAGAGGTCTCCTACCCTGCCTCCAACCCGGGGGATTTGTGCAGACAGAAACCTCTTCTCCAGAAAAAATGCAAAGGAACAAATGAGTTTGGGTTTGATCCCTTGGTGGATCCCTAAAATGTGTTCATCACCTGGTGTGAGAGCTGATGGCTAAATGGATCCGACTCCCCAAACGACCAGAGCAAAGCCCAGGGTCCCCTTCCTGTAGTAAGAGGAGCCGTGCTTTGCTCCCCGGAGGAGAGCGCTGCAAGGCCCGTGTTTGCAGTGACCCCACAAAGTGTGCTTGTTCCACGTCAATAATCCCTTCATCACAGTGGTTCCTCACGTCAGACAGCATTTCACAAAGTGCTTCATAGATGATTGTTCTGCCTGCACGGCCACGCTGCTGTGACCGCAGAGCGTGCTGCCTGTCTCCAACACAGATAAGCACAAGGTGGCACAATGGCAATCACAGTCCTGAGCGTGACTGACCTCTACTGCCAGTAAACTACGGGAAGCAGCCATTTATTTGTTTTCATCTGCCTATCCGCCTTCCTGCAGCTGTACTGAGTGTGTGGATGAATCTCTGACCTAGAGTTTTTGCAAATCAGCTTTGGGTTTGACAGGCAAAGCTAGCAAAGGCAGTCCCTGTGAGTGTGGAGAGGCAGCACCCACTGCAGGAGGAACCGGCTGCAGTTGCCCAGCCCACGTGGGGCAGCCAGGCTTCTGGACATGCACTCATAATTTAAATTACAGACGTGCCCCAGGATCTCCCAAAGACATAGCCCCTCACGTACCCACAGCCCACCAACCGAGGAAGCAACACTATTTGTTTTCCAGGCAACTGTAGGCAGCTGCACCCAGCACCCATTTTTCGGGGTGTCTCCATCGCTCCCACTGGGGTGGCCGATGGCTGTGCTGGCAGGAGCGGGTGGGAGCTGGGCGCAGAGGCGGCGCGGCAGTGTCCCTGTGCGCTGCCATCACTCGGCACTCCTCGGGCCCCGCACGGCCCCAGAGCACGCTGTAAATAGTAGGAAACGATGAATGGATTTCCCCTTCCTCTCCATGTGTGCTTTAGATTTTTGGCCGGATACAGCATGGGTTTGGGACACACCAAAACACGAGGCTCGTGCCCCAGCAGCCTAGGCTTTCACATGGGAACAACTCGGTGTGCTGCTTGCAAAACAGCCTGTGATTGAGCGGGTGAAGATTGCGGCAATTTCCTCGGGAATGCCGCGAATTTACCTGGCTAACAGCCAGTGCCCAGCACCCACCTGAGGCCAGCATGGCCTTGCAGGTCCAGGCAGGAGCACGGAGCGGCTGCCGCCGTGTCAGGGCCCAGAGCTTTCCCCTGGGTGTAGCCCAAGGACGGGCGGTTTCTGAAACAGGAAAGAGGGAGACGGGCTGGAAGGCGGTCAAGGAAAGCCAGGCTTTCGGCTGCTTCCAGCTTCCTCCCAGACGTGTTTATGGCCATGAGGAGGGCTTTTTTCTCCCCCCAGCAGCTGCTGCCCTCCTGCTTGGGCTGGCTGGCCATGGCCCATCTGCTGTCAAACCAGTCCTCTGCCCCGATATGGGCCTCTGCAGGCAGAGCAGCTCTGCAATACCTCCTGTGCTGCCACCCAGCCCTGCAGGGACTCAAATGGGGCAGGGGATGGTGGCACACTGGTGGGGCTGCTCATACACACCGCAGTACCAAAATCTGGCACACAGAAGTGAAGGGGTGAGTGGCAAGGGAAGGAGCAGCGTTAGGACTTCCCTACCAGAGCGGTGCTTGGACACCTCACAGCTGGCATTGGGGATGGGGGCAGAAAGGGGCCAGATGGCCCGACTGGGCTCATGGTGGCCAAGGGGTCCTGCGCTGTGCATAGCCTCAGCACCATGGGGCAGATCCAGCACAGGGCAGCTCCCGCCCGCAGCTCCTGGAGTCAGGGCCGGCTCCAAACAATGGGTGGAGAGCAGGAAACGCCGCATGGGAAACAGGATTTGGCTCCGCCGCCGCCGCCAGCCGCGGCCCCTTGGCCCCTTTCCTTTCCCTGCTCCACAGAGCCCTTCCCACAGCCGCGGGGGCACACCAAGGGGATGAGGATGCTGCCGCCCGAGCGGGCTCGGGCGTAAGACCCTCACCATCGCAGGCGAGGAAGTGACTGGGGCACCACCTAGCCTGGCTGGGTCTCAGCATGGCTGGGGACACCTTGAGCACTCAGCCCTAACCCCAGGGGGAGAGCCCCCACCGGGCAGCCCCTTTGCCAAGCAGCTGGGCAGCTGCTGAGCGGGCAAGGGCAAGGACATCTTCGTCACCATGCCCGGGCTATGAGCCAGAGGAGGGGGTCCAGTCTCCCCCAGATGCCAACCAGCACTACAGGGACAAGATGGGGGGCACAGACAGGGGGCAGGGGTCCTGAGCCCCCACTCATGTGGATCCTGTAGGCAACTGCCACTGCCGGCTCCATCCCCCGTGGCTGGGGCATGGTGGGGATTTTCTGACCTGTGCCAGACTCAGGACACGCCGCTGGGACATGGAACTCCGAGTTTATCTTCTGCTTCTCTTCCCGTGGCTGGCAGGTAAATCTCCCCTTTCCCTCTGCCCTGGGGGGCAGCGCCTTGCTCGGGGAGCTTTGGTGGGACAAGGCAGCTGTGGCAGCTCAGTGGTGCTGGTGGAGCGGGGTCTCAAGGGGGGCACGGAGGGAGGAAACAGCCCTGTGAGATCCGTGGCTTGGAGACCTCGGATGCTGGTGGTGCCGGGGCTGAGCTGCGCTCCGCTGCACGCCAGCATGGGGCTGGGGCACAGGCAGCGCATGGAACGAGAGGGGGATCCCATTCTGCTGCATGCTTGGCTCACACAGGGACCTGAGCCCATGGGGGTCTCCAGAAGGAGACTGGAAATTCCCACTGTGCCATGCTGTTGGGCTGGGGGCAAGAAGGTTCTGGAAAATTACTCATATGTGGGTATTGGGGTCCATCACTGTGACTGACCTGGGTGGTCTCAAATCCTGGTCCTGCCATGATGTGCCCCAGTGCTCCCCCCTGCTCCCCCCCTCAGGGGCCATCCTGGACATCACCCTGATCGCCAACGTGCAGAGCCTGTCCCACTCCGACTTCTTCCTCTCCTGCGTCATGGGCGAGCGTGACGTGAGCTACCTGCAGATCGAGCGGGAGAACAAGATCGTGATGACGCACCCCAAGACGGGCTTCCAAAACTACCGCAACCGCAGCAACCACGTCCAGGCCAGGGGCTTCTCCATGCCCGACCTGGTGGGGATCCTGTACTGCATGGGGCGCACCCCGACAGAGCAGGCCCAGGTGGTCTACGTGCACAACAGCCACAATGGTGAGCGGATGGGGCGCTAGGGCAGCGTGACCCAGTCACTGAGCCTAGGTTTGGGCTCTGCTGGCACTGGGGGTGGCAGCTCTCGGGTCAGCAGGCAGATCTGGTTCTTGTGCAGAACGTGGGTGAGGTGATGGACCACCACCACCACGAGGTCTTGTCTGGTCAAGCACTGGGCATGAGCAGCAGCCATTTTGGTGTGTGTAGGGTGCTGTGGATTAACCCACGGCATGCAGGAGATGGCATCTGGTGCGATGAAGTAGCGTTTGCACCCCGTGAAGGCATGAGAGCAGAGGGATTTTCAGCTGGAGGAGCGTGGCCTGGCCCCAAGGGCACTTGGTGGCCTCCTGCCAAGGCGGTGTGTGGGCAGGGCGGCCGGCGGCAGCCGCCTGGGGCGGGAGCGGTGCGCAGGAGCCGGGCAAGGTCCGAGCGGAGGGAAGCTGGAGGAGGTGGGGAGGTCTGGCAATCATCAACCAGGCGGAGGGGACAGCGTCAGGGCCAGCCCCAGGGCCCTGCTGAGGGGTCCCGGCGGGGCTGGCTCTGCCCCAGCCGGGCTCCTGGGGAGGGCAGGGTGCAGGAGGCAGCACGGGGCTTGGCTCCTGCCCCTGCTCCTCTGCAGGGCCAGAGAGCCAAAAGGGCCTCCCCAGGCTGGGCATAACACCCAGGGATGCCCAGTCTCTGGCACTGCCCTTGCTGACCTCCTCTCCTTGTGGCTCTTGAGACTTCATAGAGCGATTGGGACTGAAATTTTCTGCCATAGGTGTTTTCCTCTGGGTGTTTTCTAGCTCTTTGTTAGAAAGATTTGGCTAAAACAACACGTTTCCCTGCCCGTGTTAAAATTCAGCTCCACCACACTGTTTTGAGCTGCTCCAGTATCTCAAGCTGGGGAACAGACTGCGATAAGGACTGTGCTGGTGGGGCACGAGCATCCTCCTAGGAGCAAGGGCTGTTCTGTGTCCTCCGCCAGGGGCTTGCACTGAAAATGGCAGCGGTCTTATCAGGAACAGAGACGAACAGTCTGGGCAAACAGAGTGCTGGGGAGGAGCTGAGGAAGGAGGGCAGAGTGCTGGGAGGTGGTGAGGGAAGGCACAGGGATAACAGAGGTGCACAGGGAGGTCGTGAGCACGTGGTATATTAAGGGGGAGTGAGATCTGCGCCCCTATATTGCATGGACGAGGTGGTGGCTGGGACCACTGGTCTGGTCCAAAGCGCCTGCAGGAGTCACAGGTGACCAAAACACTGCTGTTGCTCTGTTTAATTTAGAGAAGAAGAAGCTTAGAAAAAAAATGAGGAAGATTGATAAAAGGAAAAAATAACAAAAAAAGTAAATCTTGCCAAGGGAGTGAGGGCTGTATAAAGAAACCACCTTGGAGACTAAAGTTCATATTGCATTGGCTCTCCCTGGGGGGCTGAGCGTGCACAAAAGCAGTATCGATAAGCAGCAGGTGGGGAGTGCTGTCAGAGGAGAGCTGGTGTCTTCCAAGAGGTTGTGCACAAGTAGCAACACAGGAAGGATTTGAAACTTTGAAAGTTTTGCTGTAAAAGCACAGTAAAACAGACCAAAAAGATCCCAAAAAGCAATTAGATGAAGGGTTTAAACCTGACAATAAACTATTTTTTTAGAAATCCAGAGCAGAAAGGTGCCCAGAGAGGCCGCTGCAGAAAAATGAAATTATTTTATTTTTGTGTCTGTGAACACAATAGGGAAGTTCAGGAAATTTGTCAGAGGATCTGTCTAAAATTACAGGGCTGATAAGAGAAGACAGGCAATAAATAGCATGAACGAGCAGTGCCGCGTTGCCAGGACCTCTCCTTAGCTTGTGTTGGTGCCAGCAGGCAGGCTGCAAGGCTGCTGGTGTGCCACCGCCCTGCGTTACGAGCTCTCTAGGTGGAGGATTGTAAGAAAATTCCCTTTCAAAGGCAAAGATGCCCGTGGGGACCCTGATTTGCAGGGCTAGATGCTGGGCTTTCATTTGGGGCATCGGACCAGAGGAAGGTCCAGAGGCGGGCAGGGGGACGTGCAGAGCTGTGTGAGATTCTGCATGCCTGGGAGCACCGCAGAGCCGTCAGTTATCCGATGTTATCTCTCCCACTGCAAGCACAGGAGAAAACTGGTAACAGGCAGGTGAAGAGGGGACAAGGAGGTGGTTCCTTGCGCTTCATGTCTTGGGTAGGACCAGGGCTAAATCTGCGTGCCTTTGACAAGAACAAAACCTGTGGAAGAACAATTTTGAGCGGGACAGAACAAAAAGAGAGATAAGAGCTGACTCGGGAAGCTGCCGGGCTGCAGGTGGTGCAGGCGGGGAGGCTCTCCTGGGGAATTACCGGGATGCTCGACCTGCTGTGCCCTTCCCCGGGCATCTGCGGCGTGTGCCGCTGGCCCGCGCTGGGGGCAGGATGCGGGGCTGGATGTGCTCTGCTCCCACCCAGCACAGCCGGTGTCCGGGTGTGCGATCTGGCGCCCTGGGAGCCAGCACCTGAGTGTGCCCTTCTTTGTGTCTGCCCTGGCACGCCCAGGGCTTGGCTTCCCAGTCCTTAACATATTTATAGCCTGGTTTAGGCTCAAAGCTGCGCTCTGGCTGACTCACGGCATAGCTATGGGAGTTGATCGCTGTCGCATACCCTGTCACTGGGGAAATCAGGAAAATGTGGCTGTGCTGTAGCTGAGTGCTCTGCTGCAGGCAGGGGCAGCCGCTGTACCGCTCCACACCTCCCCAGTCTGGCAGCAAGCGGGGTGTCCCAGGCTGTCACATCTCCCCAGGCTGCTGTCACCAACATCCCATGCTCACGGGAGGGCAGGACACCCTGTCCCTGGGCTGACAGCCCTCTTGCAGCTCATCTGCCAGGGGGGCGAATGGGGAAGTGCGCGGTGATGTCCCCATGGAAAGGTGGGCTTGGGCTGTGTTTTGGGGTGGCTGGTCATGGGGTGCCGGTGCTGCCCTCAGCCTGCTCCTCCTCCTCCTCCTCCGCAGCCCACCTCTTCCCGGTGAGGGCCACGCAGTCCGTGAACATCGCCGAGACGGCCACCTTCTCTGCCAGGGTCCTCAAGAGGAAGGAGACAGACGTTATGTGGAAAAGAAATGGCAAGTGGCCCCGCAGCAGGGCTGCTCCCACATGGTGCCTTGCGCCAGCCCCACTCCCAGCCCCGCTCACTCCCCCACCCCAGGGTGCGGTGTCCCCGGGTCACCCTCTGTCCCCTCGCAGGTACCTACTACCAGACCACGGACCGGGGCGAGGTGCGGGGCGACCTCTTCACCCTGACCCTCCCCAACGTCAGCGTGAGCGAAAACGGCATCTACAGCGCCACGTTCATGGGGGACAGCCCTCTGTGGAGTGCCTTCTACAGGCTGATCGTGAGAGGTGAGCGGGGCTGGGGAGGTGGCACCCTGCTGTCCCTTCCCGTCCCACGGGGACAGGTGGCCCTGATAGACCAGTGCCACCCCACAGCCCCTCTGCTCTCCCCGCAGCGTGTGCCACGAAGAAGTGGGGACCGTCCTGCGAGAAGGACTGTCCCGACTGCCTGAACGGGGGCGTCTGCCACGACCACGTTGGTGAATGCATCTGTCCTCCCGGCTTCACGGGCACCCGCTGTGAGAGAGGTAGGGCGCCCGGCTGCCTCTGCTCTGCAGGGATGAGCTGTGCCCAGGGGGTTCCCTGCTGCACCCCCAGGTCCGGGCACCATGGCCAGAAACTGTGCCTGCATCCCCAGCCCCCTGCTTCTCAAGCAGGACCATCCACCTCATCGGGACAAGCTTTGGGGTGGGGCTCCTTGCCTGCTTGGGGTGGTGATGGGGGCTTCAGGACCCCAAGCCAGCACCACGCTGTGCACTGCTTGTTTTCCAGCCTGCTGGGAAGGCCAATTTGGCCGCAATTGCCAGGAGACGTGCCAGAGAGCCCAGGGCTGCAGGGGGCTGAGCTTCTGCCTGCCGGACCCCTACGGCTGCTCCTGCGCCTCGGGGTGGAGCGGCTCCCGCTGCAACCAAGGTACGGGGATGTGGGCATCCACCACCCGGCCCTGCGTGGGGGTCCCAGCCCCCATGTGGGACCATCGGCACACCGTGGCTGGGGATAGCAGCGAGGATTTCTCTTCCCACAGCCTGTCCCCCGGGATACTACGGCCCTGACTGTGCCCTGGCATGCGCCTGCCGCAATGGGGGCAGCTGTAACCGCTTCAGCGGCTGTGTCTGCCCCGCGGGCTGGCACGGGCAGCACTGCGAGAAGTCAGGTGAGGCTGGCACGGGGCTGCGATGGGTCTCTGTCCCCTGCAGGGGGGCTCCAGCTCCTTCCTCACTGGGGACATGGCAGGAGCTGGTGCCAGCCTACGCAGCTGGGTGGGCAGCCCACCTCGCTGGAGGAAATAGCCTCCAGCCCCATAAAAAACATGGTGCTGCTCTGCAAGGGCAGTGTGTACTCCAGCTCTCATGAACTAGCTGTGCTGAGAGCGTTGCTGAGCCTGAAGCATGGGGTGGGATCTGGGATGGAGCCCAGAGCTCAGCCACGACCCCCAGCACTGGCTCCACTGCAGACGTGACTGGGGAAAGGTCTGAGCACCTCCTGTATGTAGGGCAAAGCACGACCAGCCCTAACGCTGATTTCTCCACATCAGACCGCTTCCCCCAGATCATCAAACTGGCCTCAGAGCTGGAGTTCAACCTGGGCTCGGAGCCCATCATCAGCTGCGTGGCCACCGGCAACCCGCTGCCCGCGAGCGACGGCGTGGAGCTGCGCAAGGCTGACGGCACCATGCTCAAGGTGCCGCACACCCCCCATGTCCACCCCATGTCCTCGCCCCGCCGCCATCCCTGGGCACTGGCCCTGCACCCGTGTTGCAGGCTCCCCCAAAATCAGCAGTCTCCCCACTGGCCTGTGCTGCCGCAGGCAGTGATGGATGGCTCCTCTGTGCCCACAGCTGGTCAAAGCCATCATCGAGCCGGGGCAGATCACCTGCGAGTTCCAGGTGAGGCACCTGATGAAGGACGACGCGGGGCTCTGGGAGTGCAGAGTCTCTACCACCGGGGGCCAGGACAGCCGGAAAGTCAAGGTCAACATCCGAGGTGAGGGATGAGTGGAGGTGCTGGGTCATGGTGTGGCAGTGTGAGCCCCCCACTGGACTAGATGACACCCATCATGTGTCACGGTGCCAGCAGACAGGTTTGGGTGGTGATAAGACACTTGTTGGGGTCCTCCCCTGACAAAGCTGGAAAGAGCCAAGATGTGGTGGATGTCCCCACACTCTGCTCCTCATTGCTCCTGGTGCCACTCACATTGTCCCTTCCTTCACACCCAGTGCCCCCAGCGCCCCTGAGCCCCCCCCGGCTGCTGGCCAAGCAGAGCCGCCAGCTCGTGGTGTCACCTGTGGACTGCTTCTCCGGTGATGGACCCATCGTCTCCGTCAAGCTGCTCTACAAGCCCAAGGATGACACCTCGGTGTGGTCCTCTATTGTGGGTATGTGCCTGTCCTCACAGGTAGGACCTGGTGGAGGGGTCTGGGGTGGGCAGAGGTCTCCATCCTGCTCAGCAGGAATCCCAGGACCCTCTGTGGTGATGCCAAGGAGGACACCGGTGGTGGGGCAGGTTGTGGGAGGGGGGCATGGCTTTGACATGTGCTCTTGGCCAACAGTTGACAACAGCGAGAACATCACCCTGATGAACCTCCGGCCGGTGACCGCCTATGTCGTCAAGGTGCAGCTGAGCCGGCCAGGGGATGGTGGGGAGGGCAGCAAAGGACCCGAGGCCGTCATGGTGACCGAGTGCCTAGGTGGGCCCCCATCCCTCTGACCCCGAACCCAACACTGCATGGCACGGGGTCCGCCAAGCCTTAGGGCTGGCCTGTGGTCACTTTTCATTGCCTTTTTGTTCACAGAGCCCACAGTCAAGCCTGTGATTGAAGGCTGGTCCATCGAGGAGAAAAACACACTTCACGTCAACTGGAAATTGCCAAGTAACCACGAGCCAGCACACGGGTTCATCGTCCATCTCTTTGACTCTGCGAGGCGGCTGGTCTGGGAGAAAAACATCACATCCATCTCTGTGCTCTCTGCCCGCATCACGGACCTGGAGTTCAACAAGGAGTACGGGCTGGAGGTGCTGGTGTACCACTGCACCAGCCTGGGGCCCCCCTCTGACCTCTACAAGGTCATGATCAACAGCAAAGGTGGGCACCGTGCGGGGCCGGGCACAGGCTCGTTCCCCCCAGGGCATGGGGGGCTTCGGGGGAGCCATCTCCTACCTGCACCTCATGGAGAAAGGGGAGGAAACAGGGAGGTGAAGTGCAGTAACGTGTGATGCCTACAGACAGATCTGTCCTCTGTGCCCTCACCCAAACCTTGCTGGGCTTGCCTGTGCTTGCTGCCCTTACAACACCCCGTAGTGACAAGTTCCTCAATATAATTATATTCCGTGTAAAAAAAAAAAAAATTTCCTTTTGTTTGCGTTCACCCCGGTGATCTCACTGGGTGGTCACATCCCGTCAGCCTGGCCATCCCTTCTGGTAAACGAGGGGGAAGGAGCGTACAAGGTGTGACTTCGGTGAGGTTCAGCACAGCCTGGTACCTGCTGGGAAGGCTTCTTGCGTGTCAGGCCCGGGGGATGTAGTGCTGCCTCTGCTCCGTGCTTGTGAGAGCCTCGGGTAGTTGCGGGATGTATGCTTTAGGATGTGGGCAAGGCACAGAGGAGGAAGTGGGAAAGAAAAAAACATCATGTGTGAGGAAGGGTTGAAGAAAGAAAATATCCCAAGAGGTGTTCGGTACAGAGACATTTAGCTTGAGGGTGCCTGAGGCTGGGAAAAGGGGGTGCAGCCCTGTCCCCCTGTTGTACCCTCCCATCCCCACCCACCTCTGGCCACCACTGGAGGCAGGACACTGGGGAGGTGGTCTGACCAAGGGGCAAGGGGCAGATCCAGGGAAGAAGGTGAGGCTGAAAGGTGGCTGGAAAGCCAGCTCCCAGCCCACACAGGGTCATCAGGAAGGGGACAGAGACCTGCTGGGGCTCGTGATGGCAAAGGGATGGACATTTGAGAGGTCCAGCGCCCAGCCCCTGCAGCAGCGGGAGCCCCGTGCTGGGACTGACACTCTCCTCTCCTCCTCCCAGGGCCCTCCTCCCCACGGGCACTGTCAGCAGAGTCCGTGTCCGACACGGCCGTCAGGCTGTCCTGGCAGGTCCCCGAGTACCCCAACGGGGGCATCACCAAGTACATCGTGGAGCTGCAGCAGGTGGGGGGCACCAGCGAGCCCCAGTGGATTGACACCGACAATGGCGTCGAGACCACCAAGATCGTCGGGGGCCTCAACGCCAGCACCACCTACCAGTTCCGTGTCCGGGCCAACTCCCACGTCCCAGGGGAGTGGAGCCAGCCTGTGAAAGCCAAGACCCTGGGGGACGGTGAGTGGGGTGTCCCCCGGGTATCCTCTCAGCAGTAGGTGTCATTTCCACAGCCGCTCCCCACCTCGCCCCAGGAGCTTGGAGCTCTCTGCTGGAGCTCGGTGTCACTGTCTGGGGCAGCAGAGAGAGGCCGGGCTGCTCGTGGTAACCTCTGGAGCAGCAACCCAAGCCCAAACACTTGTGTCTGTCTTCAGACCTCCTGCTCCTCCTCCTCCTGAGTGGCTCTGCCTTGGTCAGAGGGTGGCACGGTGTGCAAGGGGCAGGGCAGAGCTGGCACAAAAGGGGCTGACAGCTGTGGAAACACAGGGAGGAACCAGAGCTGGTTGCAGGTCCAGAAACTGATGAGTTGCTGGCAGGGTCCAGGCAGTACCAACCTCCCCCCGTGCCACTGGGAGCTGGGGATGGGCTCTGGTGCCTTCATGGGCTCCCAGGGAGCTGGGACAGGGCCGAGGTCCCTGTGCTCAGCCATCTGTGCAGCCCCACGGTGCAGGGCTCAGCCGTGGCCCACAATCCTCCCTCCCTCCCCTCGGCAGGAGCGCTGAGCGTGCCGCCCAGCCTGGGCAGCCAGAGCACCGAGCAGTCGGGAATAGACCAGCAGCTGCTCTTGGCCATCGTCGGCTCCGTGTCCGTCACCTGCCTCACCATCCTCTTTGCCCTCCTGGCACTCTTCCTCATCAAGAAGAACTTTTTCCACCGGCGCCGCACCTTCACGTACCAGTCTGGCTCGGTGAGTGCCGCCTGCCCCGCCAGGACGGTGTCCCCAGCTCCCCACGTCCCGGCCCGATCCAGGTCACGCTCCGTAGCCTCCAGTCCGGACACAGCCAGGCCTCACCTCCACGTGGAGAGGGTGCGGAGCCCACCCTTGCCCACGACGCCTGCCCTGCCGGCCCCGCCGCGGGGCAGAGGGGTGCCCGGTGCCCCTAACCTCACCCGCTCCCATCTGGCAGGGCGAAGAGACCATCCTGCAGTTCAACTCGGGGACCCTGACCCTGACGCGCCGCCCCAAGCCGCAGCCCGAGCCCCTCAGCTACCCCATCCTGGAGTGGGAGGACATCAAGTTCGAGGACATGATCGGGGAGGGGAACTTCGGGCAGGTCATCAGGGCCATGATCAAGAAGGATGGCCTGAAGATGAACGCAGCCATCAAGATGCTGAAGGGTGAGTGCTGCAGGGGGGTGGGCAGGGCAGAGGGCGTGGGGGGACACGGCTGGGTCTCGAGCAGCACTCGGGGCTGAGGAGGGGTGGGAGATGCCCACGGAGGAGCAGAGGAAGGGTCCCTCCTGTAGGACCGAGGACTGCATCCCTGCTTTGCTTCCAGAGTTTGCCTCAGAGAACGACCACCGGGACTTTGCCGGGGAGCTGGAGGTGCTGTGCAAGCTGGGCCATCACCCCAACATCATCAACTTGCTGGGGGCCTGCGAGAACAAGGGTGAGGGCTGTCCCCTGCTCCCTGCTGGGTGTTCCCTGCTCCTGGGGACAGCTCCACAACCCCTGCCTCCCCCTGCCTGCAGGCTACCTGTACATTGCCATCGAGTATGCCCCCTACGGAAACCTCCTCGACTTCCTCCGCAAAAGCCGAGTCCTGGAGACCGACCCGGCCTTTGCCAAGGAGCACGGCACCGCGTCCACCCTCACCTCCCAGCAGCTCCTCCAGTTTGCTTCGGATGTGGCCAAGGGGATGCAGTACCTGAGTGAGAAGCAGGTATGTCCCAGGGATGCAAGGGCAGGGGTGTGCTCCCATGCCGCCATGGCTCACTGCTGGCCTCTCCCAGTTCATCCACAGGGACCTGGCAGCCAGGAATATCCTGGTGGGCGAAAACCTGGCCTCCAAGATCGCCGACTTTGGCCTCTCCAGAGGGGAGGAGGTCTACGTGAAGAAGACAATGGTGAGGCAGGGGTTAGGGGGCTCCACGGGGCCTGCACAGATGCGGTGGGCAGGACCCCCTGGCATCAGGAATGTCCCACCATGCTGGGACCAGCTGGATGCCAGCTGCCCACACCTCCCTCCATGGGATGTCCCCTGACGGTCACCCCCCGTTTCCCCAGGGCCGCCTGCCGGTTCGCTGGATGGCCATCGAGTCCCTGAACTACAGCGTGTACACCACCAAGAGCGACGTGTAAGTCCACAGGCACCGGCGTCAGGGCACAGCCGTGGCCACCTCTGTCCCTCCAGGGCAGTGGGTACATCCCTGGGGAGCTGTGGGATCTGCCCAAGCCCTGGTTGCCCTCCTGGCCCCATCCAGTCCCACCACGAACACTGTCTGCATGTCCCCCTACCCGCAAGTGGGACACTACCACCGGCTCTGTCCCAGCCTCACCTCCTGCTGTTTCAGGTGGTCCTTTGGTGTCCTGCTCTGGGAGATTGTCAGCTTGGGTAAGGCTCTTCCTTGTCCACCGTGCCTGCTCGGGTCCCTGTAGGTCTGCACAGCCCTCGTCCTGCAGCCCTGGAGGGGACAACCCAAAAGGGGCGGTGGCTGGGGGCCTGGGCACTGTCCCAGGGACTGGGTAGACATGACCTCATGGGACCTCCCCGGGGCTCTGGGTCAGGGGGATGAGGGCACCCCATGCCCCACCACAGCCTCACGTGTCTGTGGCTGCAGGGGGGACTCCGTACTGCGGGATGACGTGTGCCGAGCTCTACGAGAAGCTGCCCCAGGGCTACCGCATGGAGAAGCCCCGCAACTGTGACGATGAGGTGTAAGTGGGCAGAGTGCCCCACGTCCCCCCTGCCACTCCTGGGAGCTCTCACTGGCTTCTGGCAGCTCCTGGCCAGTTCCCTGTGCACCCCAAACCTCCTTCCCCTTGCTTGCTCGTCCCCAGGTACGAGCTGATGCGGCAGTGCTGGCGTGACCGCCCCTATGAGCGGCCGCCCTTCGCCCAGATCTCCATGCAGCTCATCCGCATGCTGGAGGCCCGGAAGGTGAGTGGACATGGGGCACAGGGGGGCCACCCACCCTCCATCCCCGTGCGACCCCACCGAGAGCACCGCAGCATCTCCCCCCGGCAGCTCTGCGGGCTCCAGCCCCATGCCCATGAGCAGCGGGTACAGGAGGAAGCTGGGACGGGGACACTGTCACGTCCCACTCCTGACTCGGGTTCCCACGCAGGCCTACGTGAACATGGCCCTGTTCGAGAACTTCACCTACGCAGGGATCGATGCCACCGCCGAGGAGGCGTGAGGCTGCGCCCGGCTCCACGCCGCAGGGGGACAACGCCGGCCCCCAGCCTGCTGGGACAGCACCGCGGGGACAAGAGGCTGCCTGTCCCCGCCGGGTGACAGTGGCCCAGCGGGTGCCCTCCTGGCAGCAGGACGGTGCCATCCCCTCCGGGTACCTCCCCGTGTGTCGGCAGCACTGGCCCAGCACCGACACTGCTGGAGGACACGCGAGGATGGCCCCGAAGGGCAAACACCAGCTGCATGTAGCAGAGGGCAGGAGAGGGGCTCTGCCCCCAGGAGCCAGGGGACGCCACAGCCCTGGCAGGACACAAAGACCCGAATTTTGGGGTGAGAGAAGGAAGCAGAGTCCCGGCAGCTCCCTGCCCTGCAGCTCTCGGCGTGCTCTGGTGCCAGCGGGGCTGCGAGCGTCGCTGCGGGCGTGGGACACGGCAGCCCCGGCGCAGGAGGAAGGACTGTGCGTGACCTCCAGCTCAGCACCAGCCCCTCGGAAAGCAACAGCTATGCTTTATGGGCAATAAACATAGTGCAACGGACAGCCGGCTCTGGCGGAAGGCAGGGTGTCTGCTGCTCTGCTGCCGCAGCAGTGCCTTCTGCCACCATCCTGGTCCTCTGCCCCAGGGCTGCCCCAGCATCCCCTCTGCTAGCTCTCCGTGGGGATGAGCCTGGCCCCCAGCTCATCCCCATGGTGCAGGGCATGTCCCCAGACACTGCTGGCACCCACCTGCATATCAATACCATTTTGATTTCCTATTCTGGCTTCCAGTGCTGTTTGGTGTCAACTGTAGCCATCAGTGAGCATCTTTATGTTGGCTATTAGGAAGAACTTCTTTACTGGAAGGGTTGTTGGGCATTGGAACAGGCTGCCCAGGGAAGTGGTGGAGTCACCATCCCTGGAGGTCTTTAAAAGACGTTTAGATGTAGAGCTTAGGGATATGGTTTAGTGGGGGACTGGTTAGTGTTAGGTCAGAGGTTGGACTCTGTGATCTTGGAGGTCTCTTCCAGCCTGGATGATTCTGTGACTCTCTGATCTCTGCTCCGTCACTGAGGTGCCCAGTGACCAAGTGACCAGGACCAGCCCCTGCAGGCAGCCCGGTGCTGTGTGCCCCTCGTTGCGCTGAGGCTGCTGCTGGGAATGGCACATGGGGCTGCATCACCAGCCGTGCTGAAACCAAGTTTCAAGTTTGTTTTTTTTTGAGTTTAGAGTTTTTTGCCTCTCTGACTGCAAAGCCCAGTCACCAGATGGAGAAGGAAGTGGGATTGGTTTGACAGAACTTGACTGTGACAAACTGGTGCTGGCTGTTCCCCCCTTCCCTCCGTGCCCCCTGGCTGGCGATGCTGCCCCCATCCCCTGTGGGGTAAGGAGACGCCGACCCTCCCGTGGCACGGTGTGGACGTGTGCCAGCAGCTCCCCAGCCCTGGATGGTGCTGCAAGGCAAGGCGGGTCCGTGCAGAGCTGCGAGAGGCAGCGTGGGGTGGGATGGAGCCGGAGCCGCTGCCTGGTGCCCCATGCTCCGACGTGCCAGCTAGGACACGGGTGTCACAGAACACCCAGCAGCCTGCCCAGCCCCGAGCAGGGGCCTCCCTGCTTTCTCGGGGTTGTTTTTCTTCCCACCCCAGCCTCCCGGCGTGCCGGTAGCCACAAGGGCAGGACGTGCCGCCTATCTGATGGGAGCAGTCTCTCTTGGCACTGCGGCTGGCGGCGCAGGGGCCGCGGCACGGTGGTTTTGGGCACGGGGAAGTGCCGGCGATGGGGCGGGGGGAGCCTCCAGCCAGGCTTCCTGAGCAGCACAGCCGACACTTCCCAGATAAAGGTATCGCCCCGAGGAGCCGCAGCAGCAGCCGGGGCGCTGGGAAGCACCGAGCACGGCACGCGGGATGGTGGTGGCCTGCCTGCCCCGGGGCTGGCTGCCTGTGCTGCTCACCATGGTCCTGCTGAGCCTCCGCAGCCCCACGGTGGCCCCCGAGCTGGTGACATCCCAAGGTAGGACCTGGGGGCCTTCTTAACCCCCCAGGAGGGTCAGAGGGGAGCTGGCGTGCTGGCCTGGC
This sequence comes from Anas acuta, assembly GCF_963932015.1. NCBI lineage: Eukaryota > Metazoa > Chordata > Aves > Anseriformes > Anatidae > Anas > Anas acuta. The sequence goes on along the minus strand of NC_088986.1, from coordinate 11,625,815 downwards.
AGGGTGCAGAGAGACCCCCGCAGCAGGCAGGAAGGTGTGGGATCGGGGAGGGGGCACCCAGGTGTGCTCGGGGTGGGCAATGGAGCCCCCAGTCCCCTGTGGGGTGCCTCCCTCACTGCAGAAAGGACCTGGCAGCCCTAAGGAACGGTTTTGGGGTGGCAGCTGCCAGCCGTGTGGCATCATGTTGGGCTCCTGATGACAAGGTGTGAGCAAAATCCCAGGGCACGGCTCTGCAGCGCAGCAGCAGCACTGCTGGCTCAGCGCGGTGCTCCTGGGCCAGCCTCGCAGCCCTGAGCGCTGTGACCTTACCTCCCCGCTGGGATGCTCCCACCCAGCCCTGAGCTGGCCCCACCGGGCTCCCTGCTGCTTTGCTGCCCACTCTGTTAGCCTCAGGTCCATCCGCATGGCCTTTGAGCCCCTCTGTAGGTCTTTAGGTCTTCGAACCCGTCCTGTAACACCATAAAAAGCATTAACAGATTCACTGAACAGAACGGTGGATCTCGTGCTTCATCTTTTCACACCCACCCAAGGTCTCTGCCCACCCTACTACAGCAGGGTAGGCTCTTTAAGTCTCTCCCATAGGGGCAGTGGGAGGAAGGGGTTTGGGGTCATCCTCTGCCTGCAGCCTCTCCACCCCGATACCACTGCAGTGCTGCCAGTGCGATGCCTGAGGGTGCTCCGTGCCGGCTGCGGAGCACTGAGCTTTCCTAGGAAACTGAGCACTGAGCAGAGATGCTCTGGTACCGCAGCGCCGTGGGATGCAGCCCGAGCAGGGGGACACAGGTCTCTGTGCCACCAGGCTGCAGGGACCCGGCCACCCCGTCCCATGTCCCATCCCGTCCCCTGGGGCTGGGGGAGGCGCGGTGCTGGCAGGAGGCCAGAGCAGGCCGGGGGGGCCGGGAGGGTGCGAAAAGGGAAGAGCAGGTAGGAGGGAGGCTGGCGGGGAGCGGCTGTGGTCTGCGGCCAGGGGACGTGGGCTGGGGGAGGAAGGCGATGCTGAGCTGGGAAAGGAGGAACAGGGCCAGGGGTCGGGGCAAGGTAAGGGGCAGGGAGAGCGAGGGGACACCTGGCAAGGACATCAGGGGACAGCAGTACTCTTACGGTCACTCCCTTCTCCTGGGGAGGGCTCAGCTGGCAGCGCAGGGGAGCGACGCTCCAGTTTACCCCTGCAACAACCGAGAGGAAGCGGTGCAGAGCCCCAGAGCCCCCCACAGACCCTGGGCCGGGGCTGACACCCCCCGTGCTCAGCGCCGTGCGCCCCCACGCCAGCCCCAGGCCCCTGGGGCGCTGCTCCTCCTTATCACACTTCCGCGCGCCTTCCGGCGTGAGCGGGGCAGGGGTGCTTCCCGCTGATCTCCAGGGCCCGGCCGAGCCCCCTCCGACCGCAGGGCTATTTCGGGATGGTTGTTTGTCCCGAAGGACCCTGTGTGCTGGGGAGGGGGGAGCGGGGCTGCCAGCCCGGGTCGCGGTGATGTGCGTGTCCCTCCCTGCGGCGCCACGCTGGCAGGGGCTCGGTGGGATGGGGACGGTGCTGTGCCCGGGGGTGCCTTCATGCCCACCCTCCTGCCAGACGCTGCGCTGCTGGAGGAGGTGCGCGAGGACATCCTCTGCTTCTCCCGCTCCTTCGAGGACCTCACGTGCTTCTGGGATGAGGAAGAGGAGGCAAGCGGGATGAGCCACTTCTACTACTGGTACAGCAGGTAGGACGTGGCCCGGCCCGGCACGCAGAGTGCTGTGGGGTCCTCCACCTGGCCCCAGGCCCAGGGTGCTGGAGGACCCCGTCTGTTCCTCAGGGACATGCCCACGGCGTGCGCAGTCTCCACGCAGCGCCGCGAGGCCGGCGGGACGCGGCACGTCTGCGCCTTCCCCAGCCAGGACGTGCGGCTCTTCGCCCAGCTCCATGTCCTTGTCCTGGATGCCGCCACCAACCAGACCAGGCACCAGCGGGAGCTCAGCGTGGACGTGGTGGGTGAGTCCCTCCCGTGGCACAACACCAGGGCACCGGGACCGTCCCTACAGCTGGGCCCCTTCCAGGAGCTGGCAGCACGTTGCGCCTCAGCAGGGCCGGGGGTGCCCGTGCAGGAGGGGAACGCCACGGCACGTTCCCTGCAGGTCTCATCGGCCCCCCGGTGAACATCAGTGCCCGCTGGGCCGGAGCCACGGGGCAGCTCCACGTGTCGTGGCAGACACCACTCCCTGACTACCCAAACTTCTTCCTCTACGAGGTGCGTTATAGCGCCGTGAGCCCCCACAGCACGGCGTGGGACCCCAGCAAGCAGCACACCGGGGATCCCCACACCCCTCTGAGCAGCAGCACCCACCCACCCACGGCCGGGGGAGCCGCAGTCTCCCCGCAAGCAGGGCAGGTAGGTGCAGGGGCTGGGGGCTCGGGGGCCACAGCAGCCCCCCAAAGCCCCACGCCTCTCCTGCAGGACCTGGTGCTGCCCAACACCTGGGTGGTTCTCCAGCACCTGCGGCCGGGGGTGAGGTACCACATCCAGGTGCGCACCAAGCCCGACGGCACCTCCATGGACGGTGTGTGGGGGCCCTGGTCGCAGGCGGTGGCTGCAGAGACACCCCACTCCTCCGGTGAGAGGCCGGGGGCTGCCAAGCACCCACACCCGGGAGTAGGTCCTGGGGTAGGTGAGGTGCAGCAGCTGGGTTTTGAGGGGCCAGGGCAGGGGAAGCAGCCCCCTCCCTGCCCCGGCTCTCGCCTGCCCAGGGGACATCGGGCTGTGCTGCAGCACCCCTGACCTGCAGCACGTGCGCTGCGAGTGGAGCTGGGACCCCGCGGAGCACAGCAGCTCCCACGAGCTCTTCTACCAGGAGACTCCACGTGGGGCTGGCATAAGGTGAGGGGCAGGGTGGGGACGCGGTGCTGGCACGGAGCAGCGGTGTCCCACATCCCACACCATGCCTCCAGGCACCGTGCCCTGCTCCACCAGCATCAGCCTCGCACCTCCCCGCCACCTCCCCCGGCCACGCTGCTGCTCTGACCCCAACTTTCCTGGGCAAGAGCAGGAGGGAGGCAGCACCGGCTGGGGGACAGGGGGCTCTGCCCCAGAGCAGGGCTGGCAGAGGGAGATGGCAGCGGTGCCACCAGGGCAGGGCTCACCGGCTGCCCGCTTGCTGCGCAGGGAAGACATGTGGCAGCGCTGTGAGGAGGCCAGTGTAGGGACGCAGGGAGCCCACTCCTGTACCTTCCAGCCCAGCAATGCCAGCGCCATCGCCGTCCTGCTGAACGTCACCCGGCCCCACGGGCTGCCCGGGCTCAGCTACTTCCAGGAGCCCTTCTGGCTGCACCAGGCCGGTCAGTCCCAGCGCCAGCACAGCCCCAGCCCTCACTCGGTGCCTGGGTACAAGGTGCTGGGGTAGGGTGCCAGTAACACAGCCCCCATCCCCGCAGTGCTGACGGAGGCCCCGCAGCTGGTGGAGGCGGCGGTGGCACAGGGCCAGCTGAGCCTGCAGTGGCTGCCGCCCCTGGAGCAGCTGGCGGAGCAGCTGGATTACCAGGTCCGCTACACGGCCGGGAGCAGCCCGGACTGGAAGGTACCCCCAGCACGCAGCCCCGCGCCCCGCGGCAGCCGGGGGCCGGAGCAGCCCCGTCCCCAGCCGGGCTCATCCCGCAGGTCCTGCAGGTCCCGCGGGCGGCCCGGGGACAAGTCCTGGACCTGCGGCCGGGCGCCCGCTACCGCGCCCAGGTGCGGGCCCGGCCCGTGGGGCCGCGGTACCGGGGCAGCTGGAGCGCCTGGTCCGAGCCCGTGGCGGTGGACGCCTCGCCCGACGCCGGTAAGGGCCGGGGCCGGGGATCGGGGGCCGGGGGCGCGGCGGGGGCTGGGGGAGCGCCCGTCCCACGGCCGCCGCTCCCCGGGGCAGGCTGGGTCGTGCCGAGCGCCACGCTGCTGCCGCTGGGCATCGCGGGGGCGCTGCTGGGGCTGCGCTGCGCCTTCCCCGCGCTCTGCAGGTAAGGACGGGGCGGGAATGGGGGCAGGGGGGGGCAGCGGGGGCAGCACCCGGTGCCTGCCCGGTGCCTGCCCGGCCCTGCCCTCCACGCCCGCCTCTCCCCGCGCCCAGCACCGTGAAGCAGCGGCTGTGGCCGCCCGTCCCGGACCTGCAGCGCGCCCTGGGCAGCTTCCTGCACGACGGCGGCAAGCAGGGGCAGGTGAGGGGCGGGGAGGGGCTGGGTTGGAGCCCCCCCGGCTCCCCCCAGCCCGGGCCGCCCCAACCGTGCCGGCCGCCCCCCGCAGGCGCTGTACAAGCAGCCGGCGGAGGAGGCGGTGCTGCCCTGCCTGCTGGAGGTGCTGCCCGGCCCCGCGGCCGCCCTGACGCCGCCGGCGCCGGAGCCCAACGCCGGCCGGCCGCTGCCCCGCGCCGGGGCGCCCAGCACGGACATCGCCAACCAGTCCTACCTGCTCGTCAGCGGCTGGGAGCCGCGCGGGCCGCCCTGAGCCGCCCCCTCCCCATAAACCACGGCCAGCGCTGCACCGCCTCCCCGCCTCCTCCTTCCTTCGCGCCGCCCCCCGCAGCGACAGCGACGCCCTCCCACCCCGTCCCCCACCACCCACCGACTGCCGAGCCGGGGGGCGGACCCGCCTCTTTTCCCCGCCTCTTTTCCCCGCCCCCTTTCCCCGCCCCCTTTCGCGCGGCTCCACCAATGGCGGCGCGGCGCGCGGGAGGGGTCGCCATGGCGACGGGCGGCGGTTTGGGTTTGAAAGGGCCAATGGGAGGGGGAGGGGGCGGCCGAGGGGGGGATTTAAAGGCTGAGGGGAGCGGCGGGGCCCGAGCCGCCAACGGACGGGGAGGTGAGGGGATGGGGGCGGTCAGGGGGGCTCTGAGGGGATCCTGAGGGGACCGGGAGGGTCCTGAGGGGATGGGGGGACGCTGAGGGAATCCTGAGGGGACAGGGAGGGTCCTGAAGGGATTGGGGGGGGGAAGGGCTTTGAGAGGATCCTGAGGGGATGGGGGGGGCGGGGGGCGCTGAGGAGATCCTGAGGGGACCGGGAGGGTCCTGAGGGGATGGGGGCGGCGCTGAGGGGATCCTGAGGGGATGGGGGGGCTGAGGCGACCGAGGAGCTGAGGAGGGGTCCCTGGGGCTGGGGGGGGGTTCCTGGTGCTGAAGGGGTCCCTTCGCGGAGCCCCCCCCATCAGGCCGCTGCCGCCCCGCAGCGCCATGGCGCACCTGGTGTTCGAGGCGGACCTGCACGGGCTGCTGAAGCTGGACACGCCGATCCCCAACGCGCCGCTCGCCCGCTGGCAGCGCAAGGCCAAGGAGAGCGGAGCCCCCAGGCCCGGCGCGGAGGCCGGCCTGTCACCCATGAAGCCGGCCAACCGCCTGCCCAGCGGCAGCAAGACGCCGGGCAGGACCCCCGGTGAGAGGCGGCGGGAGGGGTGCTGGGGGGCTGCTGGCTGGAGCTGGGGGCTCCCGGCCGGGATGGGGCTTGGGCACGGCCCCCGGGGTCGCCCCCGTCTCGCTGGGTGGGCAGAGCCGCGTGGTGGGGCTGGGATCAGCCGAGCCCCGTGAGGTGTGAGCTGGGGCTCCCTGCTGGGGCTCGTGTGGGAGGGCTGCGCCTGCTGGCTGCGTCCTGCGCTGCCGCAGAGGCCCCTGCCCTCCCTCAGCTCTGGGCTCCGGAGATGTTGTTTGACTACAGCTCAAGGTGTTATCTGCTGTGAGTCCCTGACCAGAGCTCAGTGCCTGCTCTGCAGGGAGGAGGCGAGAAATAGGAGATAGCTGTGACTCGGATGGGTTGTGTGCTCTGAGCCTTGATAAGGTCGTGGGACTTGTCAGGTTGGATGTAACGCAGGCTGTGCTGGTGGAATGCTGGCTTGGTTTTGTGGAAAGCTTGAATACAGACTGTTCAATACCTCTAAGACAATGTGTGTGTGAACGCAGGTAAATCTGGATCCAAAATCCAGAGCACTCCAACAAAAGCAGGGGGGGACCGTTACATTCCCAACCGCAGCACGATGCAGATGGACATGGCCAACTTCCTCCTAACCAAAGAGAATGACCCTGCTGAAGACTCCCCTACCAAGAAGGTGAGCACATTGCTTTAGGATCATGGCTGTTGCCAAACACCTCAACCTCCATGACCTTTCATGGGTAAGCAGACTCCAAAAGTAAACATACGGGGGTGACAGCACCATGCACTTCCAGCACTGGGCTTCAGGAGCCTGGGGTGAGGTGGAAGCTGTAGTGCCTGTAAATGGGACAGGTACACAGCTGCTCTCTAAGGATCTTTGCTTATGCACAGGGAAGAAGAATGTAGAGCCTTAGACCTCCGCTTCTATTGCAGTCTGTGTGGTTTCTGGTAGCAAAATTTGGTCTATTGATTCTTTTAAATAGGGCATGTTACAGAGACCAAAGCTGAGAGCCTGTGCACAGTGAAACTGCTGGTGGTAGCTGTTCTAGGACAATGGCTGCATGGAGAGCTGTTCTGGAATGTGTATGCTGTGCTCTGCAATGTGTTTATGAAGCATTTGGTCCCTTGTGGCTGTGGCTTTCCCCACTGGCCATGAGACACTGAATTTGCCACACCTCAACATGAAAATCTGAGCAAGATATAGTGCCAGTGTCTGAGGGAAAAAATGTGCTAAATCTGCTTTGAGCTGCCTGTGTGCAGCTGACTCCCACAGCACAGCCCAATACATCCTGATTCCAGGAGAAGGAAGAGGGCTTGGGTGTATTTTCTACTAGCTGTAGTTCTGTCTAAGGGGTGGCATGGGCTTTGCATTTGAAGTGAGTCTTGCTGAAGGTGGTTTCTCTCTCTAGGAGCAACAGAAAGCCTGGGCAGTGAATCTTAATGGCTTTGATGTAGAAGAGGCGAAGATCCTCCGCCTCAGTGGGAAGCCACAGAATGCTCCTGAAGGTACGATGCAGGGTCTAGGGGAGTGGGTCCGCTGGGGGGCTGCAACATAGAGGCCCTGTGTTTGGCCATGGGAGGGATCAGCTGCCTGCTTCTCAGAGTTCTGTGCACACTGGGTCTCCCATCCAGGTTTCCTGAGGTCATCTGATGACTGCCAGTTGTTAACATGTCACATGGGTGACAAATCTTCCTGATGTCTGCAAAAGCTTTAGACTCCCTAGGCCAGAAAGTGTGCAGCAATGGTCACTGAACATACTGGGATTAAGGAACTGGAACCCACCTTAGCTCAGCAGTTAATTCTGTCAGTGATGGTAGCACACAGCGCTGTTCTGAGCAGTTCTCTTCTCTAGGACTTCATTTTCACTGAAAGGGTTTTCTAGTTGAGTGGGTGGTCAGGAGGAAACTAGCTCAGGATAACCAAGCTGTTTCTCTGCACACAGGCTATCAGAATAACCTGAAAGTGCTCTACAGCCAGAAGACTACACCTACTTCCAGCAGGAAGAACGGTAGATACATTCCCTCAATGCCAGACCGGATCCTGGATGCACCTGAGATTCGCAATGACTATTGTGAGTAGCCTGCAGTGCTGAGTGCTGGGATCACTCTGCACAGGAGTGCAGTTCCTAGGGTCAGTGTGATCCAAATTGGACATCTCTAACTTGGCTGTTGCAGTTTCTCATGCACCCAGACTGGCACTGACTACTTCTGAGGTGTAGCCTGTGTAGGCAGGGCTCTGTGGGTCAGCACTGTGTGACCTGCATTCTCTTCCAAAATGCAGATCTGAATCTCATCGACTGGAGCTCTCAGAACTTCCTGGCAGTGGCTCTGGACAACTCCGTCTATCTGTGGAATTGTACTTCTGGGGAAATCATCCATCTGCTGCAGATGGAGCATCCAGACGATTACGTGTCCTCTGTGTCATGGGTTAAAGAAGGAAACTACCTTGCTGTGGGTACAAGTAATGCTGAGGTCCAGGTGAGTGCAGCGGAACCAGAGGGGCTGTCTAAGGGTTGCTGGAGCTGTGGGGCCTTGGAACACAGGCTTGGCTAGCACAAGCAGGATATGGCGCACACTACTTGCCTGTACCCTGGGGCTGGGGGAGGGAGTACTCTAGGACTGGCTGGAGTTCAGTGAGCTGCAGCTCTGGGAGGAGAACTGAGGGGTGAAGTGGGTGACTTGACAGAGGCCTGTAGGGAGCATCTCAGGACAGTGTGCCCTGCCACGTCAGCAACAATAAGTATTGTCTGAAGGTATCCTTGTGTTCATGTCATCAGGAAGTAGCACAAATTCAAATTGTTTTACCAGCTGTCGTGTGCTGCCACTCTCCAAAAGGCTTTAAGGGCCTTTCACTGCAATGAATCCTTTCTGCAGCCCTGGGACCACCAGAGGTCGTGGCCTCTGTCCTGTGATGCTGAGGGTGCAAAGACTGTTACAGGGTAGAAGTGTTCCCATCCAGCTGTGGCCAGTGACCAACTGCAGCAGCAAGGCAGAGCTTCCAACACCTGCAATAACTATTGTTCTGTGTACTTGAGATAGATTTCAGTTTCCATACTGAAAAGGTTGAATGCCAGAGCCTGTGTAGAAAAAGTTCACTGGGAAAAGCAACAGGGCCGAGTTTCCTTATCCTTTGGAGAACTCATTGCTCTGTCTCTCTAGCTGTGGGACATACAGCAGCAGAAACGTCTCCGAAATATGGTCAGCCATTCTTCCCGCGTGGGCTCCCTCAGCTGGAACAACTACATCATCTCCAGGTAAAGCTGTGTGTGGCGCTGAAGGACAGCATCCAGCTGTTGGAGCTTCCTGTTCTAGATCTGTCAGCACTGTGGATTAGCGACTACAGGAGCTGCTCTGGGCTCAGGGGTTCTTACCACCTCTCTGAAGGCTCTTACTCAGCCTGTTCTGTTGGGATTTTGGGGAGGCCTCTACTTTCTGAAAGCCAGCAGCAGGAAGGGCAGTCTTGGAACAGCACAGAAATGGCTTTTGGCGAAAATGTGCCTTTCTGACCCTGCAAACCTCCTCCCTACAGCGGGGCACGGACTGGTCACATCCACCACCATGACGTCAGAGTGGCGGAGCACCACGTGGCCACACTTTCTGGCCACACACAGGAGGTGTGTGGGCTCAAGTGGTCCCTAGATGGCCGCTACCTGGCCAGCGGTGGCAATGACAACCTAGTGAACATCTGGCCAGCCACCCAGGGGGACAGTGGCGACTATGCTCCTGTACAGACCTTCACTCAGCACCAGGGCGCTGTCAAGGTGAGTGTGGTTCTGCTGTGGGTTGGGCGTGTGTCTGCATAAAGTGGATGTGCAGCACTCACTGTACCCCTTGCCTGGTGGGAGGGAGGCTGCTGTGTGCAGAGGCTGCTGTGGAGCTGTTGTGGCCTGGGCGCTGGGATGTGCAGCTAGGGAACAGGCTGCCTCTTGTGCCTCTTACAATGAACCTTTTCTTTCTCAGGCGGTGGCCTGGTGTCCATGGCAGTCAAATGTTCTAGCCACCGGGGGTGGAACGAGCGACAGACACATCCGCATCTGGAATGTGTGTTCTGGCACCTGTCTCAGCGCTGTTGATGCTCATTCCCAGGTGAGACAGGCGTCAGCTCGGTGACAAGTTCCTTCTGGCAGGGTGCCTACACACTTACCGGCTCCTGATTCCCGGGGCAGGGGGAGCCATCAGGGGCTCATCCCTTGGTGGTGAGCTTTGGCACAAGTGGCTTGTAGCTTACCTGCACTTCTGCCTCTTCCCAGGTCTGTTCTATCCTGTGGTCAACAAACTACAAGGAGTTCATTTCAGGCCATGGCTTTGTACAGAATCAGCTGGTGATATGGAAGTACCCGACGATGACCAAGGTCACTGAGCTCCGAGGTAGGCTGGGCCCTTTGTCTGGGGAAGGGAGGGTGGGTGTAACCCTCAGCTCAAACAGCCTGCTGCGGGTCTGGTTGGAAGTACTGGTGGTAGAGAATGGTGCTGAGGGACATGCTGCTAGAGGGAGGCGTGCCTGGGGGATGTTCAAGCACTCCAAATGCATACCTAGGATATCAATTCGGAGGGCCTCCGCCTGATGTGGGGACAGTGATGTGGACTGGTGGGGCTTATGGGATACACGGGAGCAAAATGGGGAGGAGAAGGGGAGCAAATGTGGTTGTGTTCAAAGCACAGCCCTGACCGCACACCTCCTCAGGTCACACCGCAAGAGTCCTGAACTTGACCATGAGCCCTGACAGCTCAACGGTGGCATCGGCAGCTGCTGATGAAACGCTGCGGTTCTGGCGCTGTTTTGAGATGGACCCCATAAAGAAGAAGGAAAAAGAGAAGGCAAACAGTGCCAAAACCAGCATCATTCACCAGGGCATCCGATGAGTGCACAGGGTTGCTGTGGGAGGGGGGTAAATGAGCTTATACACTGTACAGTATTTTAAGTGTTAATGTTAATAAACAGCTTCAGTTTGCTTTTTTCTTCTTATGGAGTTTCCTGGAAGCAAAGAGCATCCAACTCTACCCTGAGGTTTTGTTTTCTGGGCAACTTGTGGAGCTCTCTGTAGACAGAGACAGGGTGCAGGCAGCCTGAGCCCAGCACAGCCCTGAAGCTGTGGCAGATGCTGTGTGGAGGCTGTGCTTCTGTCCCTCACCCCTGTAGGGTGGGTGTGTCACCTGCCACATTCTTGAGCTGACACTGTGCAGCTTCACCTGTGGGTCTGCAGCTTGCTTGCACCCCACATGGGGACGCTGTAACAACGAAAGACAGCAGCTTGTGGCTCTGCTTTTGCAGCAGTAACCTTAAGCTGAAGTTACTGTCCAGTATCAAACTGAGCCCTACCTCCAGCCCTGGGGTGGAAGAGGGAATACCCCGGACATCTCAGCTTCTGCAAGGCTGGGGACCTGCTGCTGCCTGCTCTGGTAGCCAGCTGTGATGGGTAGCAGCAAGGCTTCAGTTAGAAGCAAAAGCACAGCTTCTGTATCCTGCCTCTTGGTGAGATGGGCCTTGGTGTGTTTGTGCTTCCACACACAGCTGGGGTAGAGGTTGCCCACTGGGGTACACTCTGGGGCCTTGACCTTGGCACCACAAGCCTGTATGCTGGTTCTGCTGCCTGTGTGCTGGAGTGGGGAGGTCCCCAGGGGCAGAAATACCTGTTCCTGCAGAGGTCAAGAAATATCAGGTAGCTGAGATTTATGAGCGCAATGTTCCTGTTGCAGAAGGTGGGGTAGAAATGCAGCTGTACTCACTCCACTAACTGTGATGCCTGATGCAAAACAAAGGTGCTGTTAGTTTACGTTGTCACAGCCAGCCTGGTTGCCATGTGCAAGCAGTCTAGTTCACTGCCCTGGGTTGTCTCTTAGAGCAGCCCTCATTGCTCTGGGGGTAAGACCTAGTGCCAAGCAGAGCCTGGGCACAAGGCAGCAGTGGTCAGCTGGGACTAGGTGCAAAACTTGACCTCCCAGCACTTAAGTCCCCTGCTTAGCTATGCTGCTGCAGCTGGGGTGGGCGCATATTTGAGCCTTTACCAGAGCAATGAGCAGCCTGCCCAGAGCTGCTCTGCTCCTCAGCACGCTGGAGCTGTGCTATCTGAGGCTGTAGGACTGCACCAGCCCCATCAAGCCTGTCCTTCAGCTGCACCTGCCTCAGCACAGCCAGGGGTTGGTTGGGGAAGCCTGAGGCGCTGCACAGCCTGATTATCACCTTGGCCCATGCAAAGCAACACAACAAAGCCTGTGCCACCCATGGGCCTGTAATTAGCTGCAGGTGGATTAGTGTTTTCCCCTTCCTCTTACCACAGCACCATGCTGTATGGGGTGCCAGGTTCTGCCTCTGCTGTTTAAGCTGATCAAAGCCTTCACAGGAACGCAGCGGTGGTGCCAAGCTGTGCTGTGCCAGGGCCAAGCCAGCACATCTCTGACCCCACCAGGGGAGGTCTGGACCTGATGGGGGCATGGCCTCAGCAGGACAAGCACCTGAGCCAGGTGCCTTCCTCAGGGGGCTGTTGGTGCACGCCACTTTGGCCACCTGGAAGCGTAAAGAAAGGCCAGTGGAGGAAAAAGTGACTTTCAGAAGCAAAACGCTGGGTCCCATGAGGAAGAACCCAGATAAAAGGTCTGGCCTGTCCCAACCCAGACCTGGGCTGCTTATTTAAGAGCTTTGGTGCCGGAAGTTAAGAGTTGCCCTGTGGCATTCACTGCTGAACCGTGTTTGTCATAGGTGCCTGTCTCTGGGAGAAAGGCTTTGCATGCCTAAAAGCTGGTGTAGTTTTTCCACCTAGCCCAACGTCAGAGCAGTTTGTCTTCCTCAGGGCTCATCTTGCCTCTGTCCTCAGCACACACCCACCCCCAGAAACTTTGCCTCACCCACCCCTTGAAAGCCCTCTGAGCACTGCTGGCAGGGGACAGCCATGCAGTGCCGTGCCCTGGGTGAGAGGAGGAAGGCGCGGGGCTCTGACACAGCAAGCCCAGGAACCGGCCATATAGGGTGTGAACGCAGCTCGGAGCAACCCCTGTCACGGCCGGGACAGGGAATAAATCACCGAGCGCTGCAGCCAGCCCATGGAAAGATCACAGCGAACTGGAACAATGGGAGGAAGGGAGAGCAGAGCACACGGAGGAACAGCCCCTGTTTTAAAATACCAAGTGCAAGTAGTTTAAACCACTGTTACTATTTTGGGCAAAAATAAAGACAGTCCTGTCTTTACTAAGAGCCAGCTGGGAGGGGCAGGGAGGGGAAAGGAGGCTCAGCAATGGCATAGAGCCATTGGGGCTGGCCTGCCTCCTCCAGCTCCTGAAGCTGCGACTCCTGAACCCCCAAGTAACACTACACAGACTGCAGCAGGGACCAGAACTCCCCTGCCTCCCCTGGCCCGTGGAGCAGCAGTGGTAATTAGGAGAACACTTGCACATGGCAGTAGCCTCACCCCCCCTTTAGGGATTAATTCACAGGAGGGCAATGAGCCCTGTCTAACTGGGCAGTGCAGAGCTTTCTCTGACACCAAGCCCTGCCACAGGGCTGTGGCTGTGTTTCCACTGCAGCCCTCCCACACCACAACCCAACCTACACTGAAACTCGGCTTTGGCAGCCTGCTGGGCTGAGCCATTCCTCCCAGCCACAACCAGGAGCAGCAGCCGGAGCTGGTTACCTGCTCCACCTCACCCCACAGCTGTGAATCAGCACCGAGGCCTGTCCCGCTCCTCACCAGGTGATGGGGAAGGCAGCACTGGCAGCCCTGAAGAGAGGCAGGCTCTCAGCTGGTAGAGAAGAGCAGAACACAGCAGGGGAGGACACACCACTGCATCAGCAGCAAGCAGATGCACCCCACAGCCAGCCTGCGCTGCTTTCTGTACCACCTCACACTGCCATGGCACTTTATGGATGGAAGCTCCTTCAGCCTAAGCAGAGTGCCCGTGCCTCTCCCTCCAGAAAGCAAGGGGTTGGGGTCCTGCTTTCCCATCACCTGCATCCCCCCAGCTCCACACTTGGGGCCAGGACAGGATTTCTGAAAAGCAACAGCTTCTCCTGGCCCTGGTCCCAGCCCGCACCCCTGCTCCACCCCAGCCATTCTTTCACAGGGTGGAGCCACTTTCACAACAGGAGCCCTGACACACTTCCTGCCCTCAGCACCACTCTACCAAAGCACTTGGAAACAATCTGCCATCTGCTTCATCAGCACCCTGCTATCACCCTCTCCCCCCAACACAAAACCTGCTACACCAGCTGCTGCTCCCAGCCCTGCCTCCAACCGCGCTGGGCAGGACCAAGTACCTGGAACAGCTTCAGAGCACAGCAAGCCAGGAAAATAAGAGGACAGAGCCTTTTCTCCTTCTGTCTGTTTATTTATGATAGAAGAGCAGCCCAATCTGACTGGGCCTGGCTCCTTCACCTCATCCTCAAGGCCATTGTTACGGCTTTGGTTACAGCCAGAGCAGGTGATGGGCACCAGGCCCAAGAGAGCTGCTGCATTGCCCTGCGGAGTGGCAGAGGGCACCTTCACCCAGGCCCAGCAGGATGGATGGGGGCAAGAGACGCTCGCTGTTACACCACAGCGGGGCACGCTACTGCCATCCCCCACTGCCTCCACACCGGGCCAGAGGGCTGGGCCCAACAGGAGCCAAATTCTAGGGGCAATTATTGCTCAAGTCTCGAGTTTGCAGGAATGGAAGTTGTCCAATGCAAGATGAGCCTGGCCTCCCTCACTCTGAGCAAGCCACCAGCTGCCCCCCTGGATCCTGCAGGCTGAGCACACGCTCAGCACCCAGCCCAGGCACAAAAAGGCAACGCAAGGCAACCTGGGCTTATGTGGCAGAGGCATTTCAGGCTGTCACCACCCCACTACGTACCAGGCACTGGGCATGTGTATTGTACTGGGCAGCTCCGGGCCCGAGTCCGGTACTGGCTGCCCCTACATTCTCCACAGCCACACCTGAGCACAGACACCAGGGCAGGACCCCCCACCTGGGCACACAGGGGCCAGAAGGGACACACAGCACTGTGGCACGGAACAAGGTGGCACAAGGCATGGTAGAGCAGAGCGCTCACACTGGAGCTGGCAGCAGCAAGCAGCCAGGGACAAGTCGGTTCATCCACACAGGCTCTGATGAGCCTGGGAAGAGGAGAGGGCACCAGGACAGGGACCAGTCTCTTCTTTTTGGTCCTACTCAGAAGGAAATGGCCCCCAGGCAGAAGGGCCAGATGCAGGCACTTGGGGGGAAGTTCCTTTGGAAAAACACTGGAATGGGACTGCAGCCCCACAGCTGTGATGCAGGCAGCTGCCTCTCTGCTCAGCAACAGCTACAAACAGCACGAGCCCTCCCGAGAGCAGGAGAAGTTGCCCATGGCTGCTCAGAGCAGAGGGGCCAGGCATGCAGACAGAGGACAGCAGGGCTGGGCACGGGGGTACGACAGTCTGTAGGCACTTGACTTGGCTAGTGGCACCCAGGAGCAGGGGAACAGGTCCCAGCTGCCTCTGCCCTGGGGCTCTCATTGGCTCTGGGAGGGCCTCGCCCTCTAGTTGGCTTTGACCTTGCCGTTGGTGACAGTGCCATTCTCATGGATGCTGCTACCGTTGTGCTGGGCTGCTTGCTGAGCCACCCTAGGCAACCGTTTGCCCTTGGTGTAGGACTGGTACCAGAAGTTGGAGAAGAGGATGAAGAAGATGGTCCCATAAATCCAGATAAGGTGGACGAAGATGGGGAACTGGTACTGGCAGCTGGGCATGAAGTAATACTGGGAGATGTGGACAGAGACGATCACGAACTGAGCCTGGGAATAAGGCAAAGGTGGGGACAAGTTATTCATGGGATCAGGGCCAGGGATCTCCCACCACAGATCTTTAAGTGAAAGAAGAAGGCTCCTTGCCCACCGTACAGTACAGGTCAAGCATGATGAGAAGATGAGGAGCAGCCAGCAGCAGCTGGAAGAGACAGGGACAAGCCTCAAGGCAGTTTTTGCCTATCACCCTCCCAGCATGGCCCTGGGGCAGCAAGCTGAGCAGCACCCATGCCCTGTCAGAGGCTGCGATGGGGCAGAGCTGCTAGAAACCCAGGGTGAGAGTCTGTAGGAAAGACAGCTACAGCTCCTGGCTGCACCCAGAATATGTACATCAGAAGTGAGGGCACACACCCCACCCCACGGCAGACTCACCAGCTGGATGGCCGTGATGTGCTTCTTCCACCACAGGTACTTCTGGAAGGCAGGGCCCGCTGCTGAGAGCCCGTAGTAGAGGTACATGACAACGTGCACCATGGAATTGATCATGGCATGGAATGAGCCCATTCCCCCTGTTAGACAAATTTACATTAGCATAAATCAGCATAAATCAATCATCCGCAGTAATGAGTACAAGCAGCTCCTAGGAGCCCAGCAGGGCCAAAAACCCTTCCCTGGTTAGCTGGTGCTAACCCCACCCTCCCCACAGCTGGGCACCCTCCCACCTTCCATCTTACCTGGTCCAAACTTGGCTCCCCACCACCAGCTCCAAGGCAGAACAGAGTGGTGGAAGAGGTGCAGGAATGTGACCTGTTCATTCTTCTTCCGCAGGACAAAGATGACCTGCAACGAGAGCCCAGCGCATCAGGGACCAGCGCCCCCAGCAGCAGCTAGAGCAGGCTGCACCACACATTCAGTGCTGCTCCATCCCCCAGCTCACTGCCACCACAGCTTCCAGAGCTGTAACACTCTGCAAGTGGCTTCTGCCATAGTCCAGTGCCCTCCCTGGCAGTGACACCAGACAGAAGCCACTGGCAGCCCAGACGGGAAGGGCTGAAGGAAGCACCTGCTCCAGTACCCATCTAGCAGAGACCAAGCTTCCCCCAGCACAGGGCCTGCCCAGTAACTCACTCACCGTGTCTGTCAGCTCGATGAACTTGGAGAAGACAAACAGCCAAGCAACACTGACCATCTGCAACAAAGAGGGTAACATGAGACCCATCTCAACCTGGACATGCAGCCCCACGGCCAAATGCTTCCATCCATCAGCCAGGTACTGAGTCAGCTGCCTCAGAGCAGAGGCAGGTAGCTGCGATCCTGCTGCCCTGACGTTTATCAGAAGGAAGAGAACTCACCCTGAGGGCCTTGGGGTCCTGTGAGAAGTCCACAGGGTCACATCGCCAGGTGTACCCAGTGAGCCACCCTGCCATCAGGAACTGCAATGAGAGCATCATCAGGGTGAGGATCAACACATCTGCCACTGCATCTCCCCAGCCCTGCTCAGAAGGGCAGGGAACAGCCCAAAAGCTTCCCAGCACCCACGCAGCCTGCACAGAGTGCTTTATATACACGCACCAGGCAAAGCCTGCTGCTGGCAACTCACCTCATAGACTATGTAGATCGAGAGTCCCACCAGGAAGAAGTTATATAGCACCATGAACTTCTTCAGGTTTAAAGGCTTCCTGTTTGCCATTAGCCGGGGACCCAAGGACAGTACAAAGTAGACATATCCCAGAAGGATGCCCATCACGAGGAACGGGGACTGCATCAGTGGGTAATCAGCAATGCGGGGGTCTGTGGAGAGCCACGGAGCAGAGCAGTGAGCATCCAGTCCGCTACACCAACATCGCTCATGTGGAGTGGAGGCAAGGACACGGAAATCCTGTTCTAGGACAGGAGCGCAGGCAGGGGGCAGCCTGGTAACAGAGGCTGGAGAGCCCAACCAAACTGGGGAAGGAACAACCTGGAGCTGTGCTGCAGGAGGGCACAGGTGCCCCAACAGGCACCGAGGCAAGACACTGTCAGGCAGTCACCAAAAACACAAAGCTGCATCTACACCAGGGCAGAGGCAGAAGGCAGCTAAACCCCGACTGCTTCAGGGCTAAAACGTACATCCCCACAGCCGTGGCAGTAGAGCACGGGGCCACCTGCCCTGCAGCTGGGCAGAGCCAAACACCCACCTGCTTTCTTCATGAAGTCCTGATACATGGTCACGATCCCCTCAATCCCCTCCATGGTGGTGGCACTGTCTCTGTGGAGAGAGGAAGGCAGATGAGGCAGCTGCTCCAGGAGGGCAGCCTGCGGAGCACGGCCCTGCACAACAGCACACTGTGAGCACAGCTCCTGAGTATCTGGGCAGCATCGCTTCCAGCCAGTTCTACACCAGCACCCGCTTTACAGCAAGGCCACATGCTCCCCATCTCTCATCCCTGAGCCTCACCCACCCCGCACACTGCTCTGCCTCACCCTGGCACAAGGTCACCAGGAGTGGTGCAGAGCTGTGCCTCCCACCCACTGGTTCCTGCCAGGGTAGCACCGCAGCATCACTGCCGGACCCACTGCACACGGAAGCAAAGCCAGTTAGTGCAGAACTAACAGAACAGCAGCTTGCTGGTCCCACAGGTCCTGGCTTCACAGCCAGGCACAAACAGCTCCGGACAAGTACTGCCATCCCATAACCCAGCACCTCAGGGGGTAGGCAAGTCCTACAAGGCAGTGACACTTCCCTCCCAGACAGGGGCAGTACTCCAGGCTGGGGATAAAGCCCCAGGAGAAGGCTGATGACCACAGGCACAAAGGCTGGCACCCTCCACACTGGCTCAGCCTTGCTAGGAGCACAGAGCAGCCCAGCCACAGCCTCCCAGAGAACGGGCAGGGGAGTTTGGCACATCCTCACCCCAGCCTCCCCTGCTCCCCCAGCCCAGAGGGCAGCAGGATGGAGGCAGTGCATGCCCCAGCCCCTCCCGACCCTGCAGCAGGAGGCATTTTCCTGCAGGGCTGCTGCCAAGCAGACACTCGACCTGCCCCTCCAGGAAGGGGCACAGGAATTGCTTCCCAACCACTGGGTCCCCCTCCCAGCCTGCTCCAGAGGATTGCTGCTGCCACCACCAGGAAGCGTGCAGCTCCTGCCAGGCCAGCAGTGGGAGGCTGAGGCTGGAGCAACCTTCTGCCCAGCAAGGTCCCAGCTGGGAGCAGCCACCCACCCTGAGCCATCACCAGCATCTATCCTTCAGCCCGAGGACCCATGTGGCACTGCCAGGCACCACTGCAGCATCACTCAGAGGACAAGCACCCTCCCAGGGCGCCATGCAAGCCAACAGCAGAGCTGTCCTAGCACAGCATCCGTGCTGGCCCCGTGCCGTCCCACAGACCCCACTCCTCTGCACCAGGCAGTGACACCCAGATCCCTGCAACAGGGGCTGGGTGCGACACCTGCCCCTTCACCTCCATGCCCCAGTACTCACTGGCAGCGTCACCCTGATCTGAAGTATTTAAGGTCCCAGACACACACAGCAGAAGCCCGAAGAAGGCAGCAGGAACTGGAGCACCCTGAGAGCTGCTCAGGCCCCAGCTGTGGACAGGCTGCACAGAGCTCCCCAGAGCTGCGGGCTTTACGCTGCTCAAATGGCAGCAAGCAAGCTCCAGACCTGTCTGTCGGGTTGCAGCTTTCGGCCACGACACCCAGCTACACCTTTATTTGCTAGATTGAGGAGCCCTCAAGAGCCAGTTCCCAGCACCAGTGCCGGACTGCTCAAGCTGTGTTTATCTTATCAAGCCAGTGAGTCAGTCTTACTACAGGGCCGGGGCAGAGACACGTCTGGGGTGGAACAGGAGCCTATTTTGGGCAGGCTGGGATGGGGAGATAGTATCAGTCACCTACAGACCTACATCTTGCACTGCAGAGGGACAGTGCTCAGGCACCACGGGTCCCTCTGAACCCGATGCCATCAAGGCTCCGGCACCTCCCAGGAGCTCAGAGCAGCTCAGGGGTCCCAGGGCGGTGCAGAGCCGGGTCAGAGGGCTCGCTGCAGTTTGGCCCTGGCAGACCGAGGGAAGGCCTGTCCTGAACACAGGCTCTGGGCAGGCACCAGAACCTCTACCAGGGCACAGCTACGCTTTAGACCCTTATGAGAGGGATTTGAGCTTCCCCACAGCTCTGTTAGGCAGAACAACATCCTGCTGCACTCAGCTACCAGCAGCCACCTCTGCAGGGCCTCCCCAAGGTCCCCGGGTCTCCACAAGACCTGGTATCCACCCTGGCACACTGCATGGTCCTGCAGCAGGCAGAGACCAAAGCCCACCTCACAGATAGAGGTGTCTCAGCCACCTCCATCTCCTGCAGGGCAGCCCCTGCCCTTGTGCAGCTGCAGAGGGGCAGTGGCAGAGCAGCCCCAGGCATTACCTTCCACCACGCAGGAGGATGCCAAGTGCACTGGCCAGCCTGGGCCACGAGGGCTCCATGGCAGCCTTCCTGCTGCAGGCAGGGGTTTTCCAGCACATCTCCAGGCCCCTCAGCTCACCCCTGCCATTTCCTCTGCACGTTGAGGGGATCACCATTCCGCCAGGCACCTGTTCTTACATGCTGCACCACACATCACAACGCAGGTTACAGCTCCCTGCTTGGTGCCTGCCCCCTCAGAACAGGAGAAACTCTCCTCAGACTCCTCCAGGATCCTGAGCCTCTTGTGCAAGAGATTGGGAGGAGATGGGGGAACCCAGAGATGAGCCTTGATTAGCTGAAGAGAAATTAAGCAAACAGGTTCAAGCATCCCAAAGCACCTTGGGGCCCAAACACACCCCACACAGTATCTGTAGGCCTTGCAACACACCTGCACCTCTCATCAATAGGGTGTCACTGCCCTCCCAGGGGAAAGTTCCAGCTGTGGGCCACACTCTGCCCCAATAACCAACGCTGAGCACCCGATACCCACACTACGCAGTTTGTCCACCACAGCCTTCCAAACGAGCTGTGCAGCTCATTAGTGCTACTTCAGCAAGAAGCCAGCCCCTCTGACAAGCCCCAGCAGCCCAGGAGCAGCCAGACCCCAGCACTGACAGCCCCAGCTCAGCCCACTCCCCCAGGCAGAGGCACGCTATCTGCACGCAGCAGCCCCGGCCCTCCCGCCCCATCAGCATTCAGGCCGGGGACCAGCCCTGTAATAAGGGAGGAGGAAGCCACCCCAACTCCCCGCTGCTTAATTACAGACCCCAGAGCCGTCTGGCCGCAGGGAGGGCTGGCACCATGTCCTCACTCGGCTGGCTGGGGCAGGTCCGGCCCCACAGGGCTCTGGGGGAGCAGCAGCCCTCAGAGGTCAGAAGATAAGCGGCAGGACAGAGGCCGTGCCAGCCCTCCTCAGCCCTGGCCTACAAGCTGGCAGCGAGGCTGGCTGCTCCAGGGGAGGCCTCTGCAGAGCTCACCCTGCCCAGCTCCATCACAGCAGCTTTCATTCACAGCCAGCCCCTGCCCCACCTCCCTGAGCTCCAGAAACCCAACGGGGGGGCCAGCGGTGCCCCCACAGCAGGGAGAGATCTGCTGGAGGCAGCTGAACGGGATGGGTCAACCCCGAACAGTCTGGGGGCTCCGGAGCCACTGCAGACAGGGCTGTACGCAGCACCAAGGCTGCCACCTCCAGATGTCACCGAGAGCTGTCACAGCTCCGGGAGAAGCTCCCCTGAGCTTACAGGGACAAGCCCCAGCCCCTGCCATGCAGCAGCTCTCACAAGAGCTGCAGCTGGGCCGGAGCTGGGCACCGCTCCTGGCAGCGCTGCTCCCAGTGCGGGAGGTGACCTGTCTGGAGCAGAGCAGTTTCTCCATCAGAGCAGGTGGGTGTTAATAGCACAGCACTATCTCAGGCAGCAGCTGCGAAACCCTCAGGCCTTTGGATGGCATCCTACAGAGATTACGTCCTCCCCTTCGCAAGCTCGCTGGAAGGAAGAGCAAGAAGAGACTCCCAGATCAGCAGGCAAGCCCTGCGCAGCCACCGCATCCCCCCGCAAGCTTACAGGGGAAGGAACAAGCCCACCACAGTAGGATCAGGTAACCTCATACAAAACCAAGCAGGTAATGGGTATGGAGGGCCCAGAAGAACGCAGCTCACAGGGAGAGGACTGCACCCAAGCACCAGCAGTGTTTTGCCACAAACAGCATCCCCAGGCTGCTCAGGGAGGCTGCTGGAATGGGCTCACTCCTGGTCACGTCCAGCACTGTGCCAGCACGCTCAGGGAGCTGCTGTCAGCACAGGCAGGAGCTGCCAGGGAAAGGGGATACTGGGGGGAAGCCTGGCAGAACAAGGAACAAGGCACTGATGAAGTGAATGAAGGAATAAAGAAACGGGGCCAGACACCTACAGAAGTAGAACCAACACCTCCCCAAGCTGGAGAGCGACCTGTGCTCACTGCAGTAGCACCGGCGGGGAGGTGGAGGCAGCCAGGCTGCCTCAGAGTGATGGTGGCAGCCCCACATGGCACCTGGGAAAGGGCCCCTAGGGAGGGCAGGATTAAGCTGTAACAGAGAACTCAGGGATCAGCCCTGCTTGGTCTAACCCTGACGCCAGCCACTAGAAATAACTCGAGTCTTTCAGAGCCCTCCAGCAGAGGGGATCACCCCAGCCTGTACGTGGGACAGCACCAGAGCACCCAGCTGTGGTTTTATCAGGCAAACTCCTCACAACAGGCTTCAAACCCGTTCCCACAGCAGTGTCTGTATCTTCACCTGGTGATCAGCGTGCTGTCCCAGCCAGGCCTGGGCATTAACTGGACAGACTAACACAAATGGACATGAGAAGCCTACAAAGCAAGAGGCAGAAAGGAGACCCCTGAACTCCCTCCAACAGCTCTGACCACTCAAGAAGCCTGAGTACAGACTCAGAGCCACTTCTCATCAAACAAGGGGACGCTGCCTAGATATCACCACACCAGCAGCTTCGGGCCTCCCTGCCCTCCGCACCGAGCAGGCAGCGGTCACACAGCCACCTTCAGACAGGTTGTGTTTGCTGGCAATACGAGAGGTGCCAGAGACTCCAGCAGCAGCGCCGCACCACAGATACCTCAGGGTTCATTCAGCCCTCCAGAGAGAGGCACCTCATAGCATTAGGCCTAGTTATCTCCACAGGTGTAGGGGAAAGATCAGGGCTATTGCTTCTCCCACTGCTCCTGCACAGAGGGGGAAGCCTCTCAGGATTAAGCAGCAGCAGCATGGGATCCAACTCAGTTTTCCCAGAACAAGCTGTTAACAAACCATGAGCAAGGAGGTAACTGGCACAAGGTTCGCAGGCTGAGAGCACCCCTTGCAGCAAAGCTGGAGAACGTGCTGCCGCTGTGACGCTCATCACCCTGATCCATCCCACAGGGGAAGGATCAAGCCGAAATTAAGCAGACTGAGGCACCAAGGAAGACTCCAGAGCAATCAGAGCCGGTTGCTATCTCCACCAGCCCCAAGCTACTGAGGTCCCCAGCCGAGGTGTGGAGCTGGCTGTGACTGCAGCAGCCTGTCATCTGGGCAGCAGCAGCCCCACAGCTCCTGCGGGGACGAGCCCTGGCTCCTGGGGCCCAGCTCCTCCCTGCAGGAGCTCAGGCTGCCTCACCTGTTGGACAGGCAGGAACCAGACTTTCCAGCCCAAGTCCTCCCACCATCTGACAACCAGCAGGGCGCACACTGCACAAACCCAATACAAAACACAGAAACACAGGCGAGATCTCCCAGGCTGTCACAGGCTGCCGATACCACCTGGGAGTGCCTGCTGAAGGACCTCAGCCCAAGAGCTGCCTGCGCTGCAGCCCCAGCAGGGAAGGGAGGCACCCACCTTCACCCACAGCAGCAGGCAGGCAGTCACACAGCAATGCAAGCAAGGCAGCTTCATAGTGTCCTGGATACACAAAGCTTTTCTCCACCGGGAAAAGCTGCAGACACCATGCACCTTGAATAAACTCACTTGTTTTCACCTATAAAACAGGCTTCAAGACACCTCTGGGTCAGAATGAGTTTTGCTCCCCTAATCCCTCCCCAGCTTCACCAGGGCTCCTTTCTCATGCTCCTGTCCCAGAGGGCCATGCACCCCCCGCATATCTAACAGAACTTCAGGAAACAGAAGTGAGACTACTACACCAGGAAGGACCACAGGGGCCCAGGCTGCGTGGGTGGCATGGCTTAACCCCTACAGCGAGATGCAGCAAGAGGCTGCTGCAACAGCTGGCACAGAGCTGCTTCTCAGAGGAACAGGCTGTCATCAGCAGCAAACACCCAGGAGCTGAAGGGGCTTCCCTGGAAGGAGATGAGGACACATCAGCCTCAGTCGAGCCCCAAGGGCTCAGCCAACTGTTTGACTCTTTAAACCATCCTTAAGAAGCTGCCCAGCAGGTCTGGTGGGAAGGTCAGCTACATCCAGCTAGGAATCTGCCCTGGCTGCATTCTGGCAGGAGAGAAGGTGGACAGCACCTTGGGGTTTGGACAGCTGCCACTGGGGCAGCACAGCAGGATGGATGCACTGCTACATGGCAATTGAGTGGATGAGATGCTCCGAAGGAATGCAGCAGCAGTGAAAGCAGCCTGTGTGATCCCACACCATCCACTGAACCGGTGAGCCTCCAGCTGGGATAGGAAGGGGCAGTCCCCTCGCTTCTTCCTGCCCTTAGGACTCCAGAACCAAGGCAGAAAGTCACAGGGACAGCATCAGGCAGCCCCTCTGTGCTGCCCCAAGTACAGCTGTGGGAAGCAGCCCAGACACTGAGGTCCAGTCTGCTTCCCTACCTGTTGCAATGCCCTTTGGTTATGCTGCCCCATTAGGCACTGTGAGATCAGAGCAGCAGCTTCCCTGGCTGCCCCTGCACAGGACCCAGAGGCAGAGCCCAGCACCACCTACAGCAGGCCAGATGAGCACCTGGCCACGTCCATCACACCAGCAGCCACAGCCCCATGCGTGAACCCACCATCAGCAGCCCTGCAGCCCCCAGGAGGCTGACAGGACCCTCCCTGCCGCTGGCACGCCGGGGCGGGCGGCCGAGCACCTACAGCAGCCGGCGCTCAAAGCCAACATTGTGCTGCCAGCCGCGGGGGAGGCCTGGCAGTGCCATGCTGCCCGAGGAGGGCCGGGGCACCTCTCAATGGCACATTGATGCTGGCGGCCGGGGGACGGGGCCGGCGGAGGCCGCTCTCGCCCAGCACCCGGCCGGGGGCAGCCCCAGCCCCGCCGACACCGGGCGGGGACAGCCCGGCCCCCCCCGGCCCCCCCCGCCCCGCAGCGCAGCGGGCGGCGCCGGGGCCCCGCGGCGGGGCGGGGAGAGGCCGGGCCCGGCCGGGGCCTAGCGCGGCCGCCCCGAGCCCCGGAAGCGCGGAGGCCGCCGGCCCGGGGGCAGCCCCTGGGGGCTGTGGGGGGGGGACCCGAGGCCCGGCGCCCCCAGCCCGGCGCGGGGCGGGCGCTGTCACCCCGCGGCCGTGCCCTCCCCGGGGCGGGGACAGCCGCGCCCCGCGGCCCCGCCACCTGCCCGGCGGCCCCGCGGGGTGACGGCGGCGCCCGGCCCGCGCAGCGCCTCCACGCCGGGACGGGCGGACGCTGCCCAGAGCCGCCCCCCCCGCCGATCCCGCCCCGCTCCCCCCGTCCCCAGCCCCGCCGCCCCCACGTGCGCGCGGCGCCTCCGCTGCCGCCGCCCTCACTCACCGCCGGCCGCACCCCGCTCTGCCGCCGCCACGGCCGCCCCGCGCTTAAATAGCCCCGCCCTGCCCCCTTCGCCGCCGCGGATTGGTCCTCAGAGGGAAGCTCCGCCTCTTAGGGCGGGGCTTTCCTCTCCTCAGGCCAATCGGCGGCGGAGCCGCAGCCCGCCCGTGTGGTGGCCACGCCCACGCCGGCAGCACCTCAGGGCTGGGGCTGCGCGGGGAGCTGAGGGGCTGGGGGGGTCCTATGGAGGGGGGGGAGATTTTGGGGCTGTTTGGGGCGATTTGGAGCGGCGAGGCAGCCCCTTGCGGAGGCCGAGGGGCAGCAGCGAGAGCTGCGGCAGCTGAAGCGGGGGGAGAATGTAACAGTGCGCTGTCCGAGCGTACCTCCAGTGGCACCTCACGCAGCACCCCCAGGGTGCGCCGCCCCCACAGGGGCCGCCATGGCGGGCAGGGACACGGACACCGCAGCCTGCAGCCAGCACAGCGCCCACGGCACCCACAGCACCCACACAGTGTGCACCTGCAGCAGAGCCCGGCGTTCACTCGCTGTTTTAGGAGGGCTCTTCCAGTCAGGCTTTAGGGAAGCACCCAGCTCCCGCTGCCACCTGCGCTCCTGGCTGCCCCGCCAGTGACACCACAACGCTGAGTGCTGGGGAGCACGGGGCAGGAGGCCTCAAAGGCATCGAGTCTGGCTGCCTCGCCTCACCTCGTTGTGTGTTGTCCTCACAGGCTTATCAGGCTTCATCTATCAAAGTGTCTGGGCTTGGGCTCGCGCTCTGATCTGAAGGCAGTTTCAGAATTCACTCTTCTAATTGTTAGGAATCATCTTCTCCTTTCCAGCTTAAATTGATTCACGGCCAGTTAATATCCATTTGTTCCTGTGCCAGCGCTGTCTTTTATCTCACACAGGGCCTCACCTGGGTATTTGTGCTCCAGTGTGTTTGTAGGCAGCAATCACCTCCCTCTCGGCCATTTCACGGAAGTCTAAACAAGCTTTTCCAGCATCCTCTTGCTAGCCAGCCTGCCTGTGCTCCTGCTGCCTGGCTGTGCTTCTGGTCATGCTGCTGTTCAAATTACCTCTCCTGAAGGTGGGAGACCAGACGTGGTGGCACACTTGGTGCTCGCCTGGTGAGAATTCCCCATTTGGACAGACCAGGGCTGCTCTTGTAACTGTGCTCCAGGTGCTTGCAGCTCACAAAATCACAATACCGAAGTACAGAATTGCACTCATGGTGACTTTCACACCTTTTACGTGTTCCTTTCCTGCAGTGCCGATGCCTCACAACACTGGATCCCAGCAGATTTCATCCAAATACTCCTAATATTTTTAGGAGATGGTCCTTAAGGAAATTAATTTACAAGGACATCCACAAAGTACCTCAGCAGTAACCTTCAGCGTGTCCTGATATGCTCCCTTTCACCAGGCTCTGCTTTCATCTTGACCTTAACCACTCCTTCCCACATGAAATTCCTGTGCTCACCTCTGCCCCCACCACCTATCTACCAAGGTTTCTCTTGTATCAGCTGCTTCCCTGCAGCCTATACAGGGCCAATTACTTTGCAGAAAGGTTAGTCAGACATAATAGACCATATTTTATCCCACTTTCCATTTCCTGTCCGTGTGCTGAGTTACTCTTTAATTGAATGCTAACATCAGTCTGGCAGGCCTGCAGCTGTCTGGATCACTTTTTCTCCCCTGTTAAGTATAGGGATCAATCTTGTTTGTTCTGTTCACCTTTTATTTTATTTTATATTTTTGTTAGCTTGTCCTCCTTTTAATTTGAACCATCAATCTTTTAGTTGCTTCTTGGTCCAGTTAAGTGGAAATCGTGTTGTTTGTCATGAAATGAGGCGTCACCAGCAGATTCCTTCCCATTCCCTACCAGATACTTTTCAGCCTTGTATCCCACATCTCAGAGCTTTCTCCAAGCATTCCTTCTCTCCTCTGGATCCACCCTTGCTGGCAGGCTTGTCAGGCTCTAACAATGAGCCCCAAATTGCACAGCCCAGCCTCTTCCTGCTGGTGGAATAAATTTCCAGGTCACTGTCTTCTGCTCTGAATTAAATTCCTTTCTCCTCTCTCTCAGTCCTGTAGTTCCCGGTTGTGTCTGCTGTCTCCACCACTATTCCTGTGGGGTATTTGCTCTTTAGCTTTCCTTGCTTCCTCATCTTCTGTTTGTGCCGTCAGCTCTCCAACACAGCAAATGTATTTCTTCATTTGATTTCTCCTCTATTAGTTGTGTTTGTTTGTTTGTTTGTTTCCTTTTCATGGTCATTTGCTTAATGGGTTTCCCTTGTCTGCGTGTCATTTGCACTTCTCATGCTCTGTGGGTGTCTGCAGTTCCTTGGAGTCCTTCTCCCACCACGTCCCTGAAGCTGTACCAGCCAGGGCAGGAGCTCCAGGAGCTGCAAGGACCTATGTCCACCAGAGCACCCAGTTACTGGGGGGATGTAGAGCCCCCTCCTAACCCTTAGGGTCAGGTCTCCAGCAAGGACTTGGTTAATCTGCTGCGTGTTGTGGAGCTCCTGCCTTCTGGCGTCTTTGGGAGCGGGGTAGCTTGAACACACAGAGCAAAGAAAATCCCTCAAAAACTGGGGAAGGTGAGGATGAAGGAGGCAAAGCCACAGAGTGACACAGCCTGTCGTGCACAGGCTGATATTCCCGGAGTGTCTGGAGAGACACTTTTATAAATGGATAATCTGCTTTGATCTGGAACCCTGCCTGCATGGAGAGAGGCTGTTAGCAGCCAGCCGAGCGTGTCCCTGGCAGCAGCCGGGACTGCGAACCAGAGAGGATCGTGTCGCACGTGTGCAACCTCTCCTGCGGGCAAAGCCCTGCGGGTCATTAACTCTTCACCTGCAATTCAAGAAACAACCTGGCTGTCATGCAGCAGCATGGGCTGCGTACAGCCTGGCTGAGGCACACCGGGCACCGGCTCTGGGGAATTTGGGCTTCTTCCTCCATCACTCATCTGGGAGAATGGCACAACGCTGGTTTTAGTGAGGGACTGCTGATCCTTCTCAGCATGGGAGTCCGTTCAGGTGGCCATGGGTGTGAGTCTCTGCACTCTGCCTTTCTGTTTTGCCACCCCCCGGTTGTTACCTGTACTCTCGCACAGCCAGATGTGGCTCTCCTTCTCCTCGTTGCCTCCTCTTGGTGCAAAAAGCAGGTGTGCGCTAATGGAGCTTGCTGAAGGCGCAAGGCTGGAGGTATTCAGCACAGAGGATTATCGGACTATCAGATGGGAAGGTCTGGAGGAACTGAGCAATAAAATAGGAATGAAGTTCAATGAGGGGTTATGACCTTAGGGATTAGTGACAATAATTTCATCTGTATGTGATGAGAGATGCCGGTGCGGTTTCTCAGTGGGAGAAACAGCAAAGTCTCTCAGCTTTTCTGCTCCTGCCAGTCTGGGAAAATGGCTTGGAGTCACCCTGCAGCTGGGGGGATACGTGGGGCGTGAGCCCCTCCAGGCAGTAAGATCAGTCAATGTTCTCCATTAACAGCTTTTCAGTTTTTACTGCAGAGGTAGAAATTCTCAAGATCTTGGATTTCTAAGAACCTAAAGTATCTTCTAGCTCATGTCTGATTTATATAATACATTTATATTTTCTTATCATTTACTGAATTTATAGCTATGATATATTTTTTTTAATACTCAAAACTTGAATCATGAGTTTCTTGTTGGCAAAATATTGACATTATTCAACTCAAAAAATCTAAAAGATAATAGATAAGATGCATTAAGTGAAAAGTAAGCATAGGTACTCTTGGCTCTCTAATTCTTCTGTGACTTTTGACACACATAATTAGCAAATTCACATACCTAATTGGGGATTGAAAAGATGATGTCCAGGTTCCCCCTATCTTTTTCTTTTTAATCCTGAAAAGCCAGGGATTATGCATGCAGTCAGATAGAAACCCTGCATGTAAATTGACTCTGTAATGTGGTTTAATCCTTCTCCCTTTTTCCTGAGGTTGGATCCTAAAGCACTATCAGTCATGTATCATTGCTGCACACTTTCTCTATAACTTCAAGATGAGAAATGAGAAGCTGATCATGTTGAGAGCCCCAAAGAGATGCTCCTACATCACCTGTCTACTACTGAAAGAATAAAGCAGGGCTTTTGTAGTCACTAAAAGTGGAGATATACACACTGCTTGGAGCCTGAAAGACTACAAAATGCCACAATGCCCACTCACGGTTTCGACAGCCGAGGATGGGCAGATAGGCTGTGTGCAGTGCGCATGTGTGGCTGAGACGCTGCCTCCTTCCAGGGCTGTTATCAGCATGAAGTGACTCATCTCTACAAACCTGCCTCTCTTCGTGCTGATCACATCACCCTGGCAGTAAAGGCCCATTACCCCAGCACTGTCAGCACTGCACTCTTCCCTTTGGCCAGAGGAACGAAATACCATCAGCCTCAGCATCCCAAGTGCCTGGAAGCCCCTCGAGCTATCGGGACACAGCTCACGCCGTTCCTGGAGGCAGCAGCCACGAAATGACCCCGCTCAGATCCCAGCTGTGGCACGGCGCTGTCGTTTCCCTTTAAAACATCACCTGGAACAAGGTGTCCTGTGAGACAAAAGCAAAGCTTGTGGGCACTGTGGTGGCTGAGCTCGGGTGCTTTGATAGCAGACTTTCACCCTGCTGTGCTTAATTGCTGAACTTTGCCTGCCGGCCGGGTGGGCAACATGCATGACTGCGGTTTCCTGCCATGACAAGAGCTGTTTATCAGCTGCATAAAAGCCAGCAGCCTCGCTGGCGTGAGCCCTGACACCCCAATCACAGGCTGCCAACATGACTCCAGCAATACGTGACACCCTGGGACCCTCTAAGGACATGCCAGAAGCCACTAGACCTGCTAAAACATCCCCTTCTTCTTCCTTGCCAGTGCCAACCTTCACACGTGTCCACCTGCAGCAGGAAACCACAGCAGCTCTCTGAGCTCTGCCCCCAGTAGGAACCAAAAAACGGCCCCATCACAGGGAGCTTCCAAAGCTGCCTCACGGGCACGTGGTCAGGA
Source organism: Anas acuta (assembly GCF_963932015.1). Lineage (NCBI taxonomy): Eukaryota > Metazoa > Chordata > Aves > Anseriformes > Anatidae > Anas > Anas acuta. Next base: position 11,596,087 of record NC_088986.1, on the reverse strand, counting down.
AGAGAGAAAATGCAGGTGATGGGAAAGCCCCGGCCGTGCTCATCCCCAGCATCTCCCTCTCTCGCTGAAGCCATCTCATTTGGGCTCTGCGATTTAGAGCCCGCAGCGGTGGATGGGCTCCAGCAACCCGTCCCAGACTGCCTGGAGCCTGGGAGCTGCTCCTCAAAGCCCGGCCACTTCTCCACTCCCAACGGGTGGTTGGGGATATGGGCTGATGTGGTGACTGCCACCCCTAACCATGCCCCAGGGCTGCCCTCCCAGCGCGTGCTGCAGCATTGCCATGGAATGAGTGAAACCAGAAGAAAAACACCTCCCAGGTGCCCTCAGCTGTGCCGGGGCTTTTCCTGGGAAGCCTTTGCCTTTACCTGCAGTGAGCACAGCCTCGTGCGGAGGCTGGCTGGCCCCGCAGGGGTGCTGGGTGCTGCACCTCGGCCGTGGGGCTGCAGGCAGGCGCTGCTGCAAGCTGCCAGGCATCGGGCTGAGCGCGCTGCTGCTCGCTCTGCGGGGACTAAGCCACAGAAAGGACATTGTCAGAACAGGGGATTGTTCTGGGAGAACAGGCTGCACAAAGAGGGATTGTTTTGCTGTGAAATGAGGCCGTGTTTGAGCTCCAGCCCGCGATGGGCTTTGCCTGCCTGTCCGGGCTGCAGCCTGGTGGGGGACGCTGCCTGCTCCCCGCTGGCTGCTGTCCTCCCCAGCCCTCCTGGCATCTTCTCTGCTTCTGATATTCTCCTCCGGTGCAGTCAGCGGCACAGCACATCCCTCAAGATCCACAACGGGAGATGAGGAAAAGCAAATTGAGAAAAAGAGAGTCCATGGCGGGTCCTGGGCTCCCACACCTGCCTGGCAGGGCCCAGGGGCACAGGGACAGAGGAGAGCAGCAGCAGGGCAGCTCCCACCGTGAGGGGCTGCAGTGTTTCTCCCAGATAGCTGGCAGCAACCGTCCTCCCTTGAAGGGACAGATACAACCAGGAGGGAAACAGAGATACGCAGTAAACTGCTCCAAGATAGTGGGCAGAGAACGTAGCAGCCTCCTTTTTGCAAATGCTCATCTCTCCAAAAAAGTCTTGCTCCTGGCGAACACCACAGGCTTCCTCGGGTGCCCTCCTGCCTGCACAGTGCGTGGGGACAAGCATTTTGTACTCGATCTCAGGAAAGACACCGAGCACAGGGCATGAAGATGAAAGGTCTGCATGTTCAAAACATGGGTTGGAGCACAGCCACGAGGTCTATTCCTATTTTTTGGCATTCCCTTAGCCTGGCAGTAGGCATTGCAGGGACAGGTCTGGGGTCAGACCAGCAACATCCTGGGAACACTGCAGCTTCAGCAAGGAAATGACACCCATCACGCAGCCCTTTGGCCCCCAAATTGGCCCGTGAACACTCGATGAGAAAAGTGCAGAATTACAGTGGGACACAGTCCTTGCTCAGAAGAAATGGAGCTGCCATGCCACAAAGCACAGCAGGGCCTTAGCACCACCTCCGATCTGCAGAAGCTGCTGGGACGTGGAGGCAGCAGAGGAAGAAGCCTCACAGAGAACCTGCAAAGCAGGGACAGGATCAGAGCAGCCCGGACAAGAGAGCCGCTGCAGGAACCAGCTCCTGATCCCCTGACTTTGGAAAGTATGTGTCTCCGTCAGAAAAATACACACAGTAATTTCCTTTCTTAAAAACAAAACAAAAACCACATTGACACACGGACAAAAAAAGACAAACGCTTCTCCTTCCAGGAGGCCAGCCAACAGAATTTGCGTAGGCCTTCGGCATTCCCTCGTGTGCAGGGTTGCCCCCGAATGTTTTGCAGAAGGTTTTTATTAATATCTGAGTGCAGGTTTCCACCAAGGCGACGTTCATGGATCCAGTGTCGTAAGGGCAATAAATACACTGTGGGATCACATCAGGCTGAACTATTCTTACGGCACATATTACAAATATTTCCAAATATCCTCCTCCAGAGCATGCTTTTACCTCTACAGCGTCTATGTGAGGCACAAAGCGGTAACATTTACCTCCGAGGTAGATGAAGATTTATTGTGCTGGGTTGCAAGGCTCTGGGGAATTTTCCCAAAGTGCCCCTATATTCATTTTTAGACACCGACAGTCACTTGGACGGGACCTGGCTCTCCTGGGGCCACCAAGCTCACAGGGGGCTCCTGCTTCCACCTCTGCCATTTTCCTCAGTTTGTGTGTTTGGCTTACGAGCAGTTTTTGAACTTTTTGCTTTCCAGTTTGTTTTGCTGCCGTGTCCATGTGTTTGTGCCTCTGTGGACTGCAGGTGAAGCTGCTTCGAGGATGATGCAGATGCAAAACTTGGCTCATCGCATCCTGGCAGCACACACCCCATTGTCTGTCCTAGTGAGAAAGCACTCAGGCTCCCTCAGCCCAACCAGCAGAAACCTCCAGTCCCGCAGACAGCGGGTCCCTGCCTTGGCTTCGGTATGGAGAGTAAAAACCTGCAAAAGCTCCCTTCCCTCGGCCATCCCGCTTGCCTTTTCAGTCACATCTCCGCTACCCTTACATACCTCACCTTTTCCATAAAAAGACCTGCAGGTTACAAACCAAACACCAAAACCCATCTGTGTTTTCTTTTTTAATGAAAACGAGACACCTGCGGGCACATCTCCGCCTGGGGACGTGCCAGGAGAACAAACACACAGCAGATGTCAGCCGTGCTGCTCGGTGCATGCAGAGAGGATGCACCTCAGGAAGCGGAGGCACCCTGCCAAGCCTCCCAAAACCCCTCCAAACCTCCCCAAACCTCTCCAAACTGGAGGAACAGCCCAGGGCAGCAGCAGGACAGGCCGCAGGGAACGTGGTGGGAGCGGTGGAACTGGCGTGAGCTGGGCAGGAAGGAAAGGCAATAAATCCCCCGGTCCTGTGCCCGGGAGGAAGGCAGATGAAGTGTTCCTGTCAGAAGGGTGAAACGCTTTCCACTCTGACAGTAACTCAGGAAGATGTTCAAAAGCGGTTTCACAAGGCAAATGGTAAAAATACAGAAAGTCTGCGTACCCTGCACCTCTAAATTTAAACACAGATACGTATTCTGAATTAATATATATATGAATTATTAAAATGCTGACAAGGAGGACTGGAGAAGCTCCAGAGGCCAAGAAAGCTGATGTTATGCCAGCATTTTAGCAAAGTAAACAGGATGGCCTTGTAAACAGGTGTGTCTGTTCGACAGTCATTCCATGCACAGCAATGACAGGAAAATATGCGATCGTATCAATAAACGCTTAAAGCAGAAAAATATAAATACCAATCATCAGGCAGTAAAGCTGTCAAGCTAACATGATAACTCTTCTGGCATCGTGTAGCCTTAAATCTCCGGGGGAGAGCTGGCTGGGACGGCAGCGCTCAAGGAACAAGCTGCTGACAACCTGGCCGGGTGCGAGGCAGCAGAGGCGATGCTCCCCGGGGAGCTGGCACCGCCGACCTGCTGCTATCAGGGAATGCTGAACAGCATAAAGCTGATGGCCTGGAAGGAGACGAAGCGATGACAGGTAAAGCGTGCTGTCCTGGGAGCCGGGGGCACGGCAGCAATGTGGAGCCTTCGGGATCCCCAGGGCAAGAGGCGTCCATCGCCTGCTGCGGGCCGGCCTGCTGCCCTGGGGCTGGGGGAGAGCAGCACAGACAGCCCCGCAGCGCCTGCTGTGCCGGGTGAGCCTCCTCCCTGCCGAAATTATCCTGCTAGGAGGAGGCAGGCGATGGGACAAGGCAGGAGAAGGAGTCCCAGGGGCTCTGCGTGCAGCACGTCCCCGTGCTGGCGGGGAGAACAGCCGGCCCCGAGCATCTGCTGGGGCTGCTGCTGCAGCAGGGCTCAGGGCTCGGCCCTGGCCATGCAGGGCTGTGCTTTTATTCTGATACGGTGAAACCCCCCTGGACTGACAGGCCACAGGGACAGTCAGCGGACCGTGTATTTCCAGCATGGCTTTGTGGGGGAAAGGCCCGTTCCTGTTCCCTGCGTCCACGTCTGAGCACTGTCAGCGGCTGGGTGAGGGGTTAAAGTCTGCCTTCAAAATTCCCATTCCCACAGCTAGAATGGCGCGTCCTGGTCCCACGTCCCAGAGGACACGAATGCATAAAAATATTTGGATGAGAGCCAAATGCTGGAAACCAGAAAAAAAAAAAAAAAAAGCCTTAAAGCAAAAGGCTCTGGGACCTCCATCAGCTCAGTTTGTTGTAAAAAAGGATGAGGAAGGCTCGAGTGTAACACCCTGACTCCTCTCCATGGGGCTAACAACTCAGGGGCTCACTCCCTGGCCAGGATCCAGCAGTGTGAAAGGAATTAAAGCAATACAGACTCAACTTAAGGTGCAATAAGTCGAGAAAATTAACCTTTGCAACAACCTACCAGCCGCTGCAGGGCTGTATCAGCTCAGGATCAACTGTTTTCCTAACAACGATTTACACAAGCGCTAATTCAGGGCAGGCTGTGTCATACAGGAAGTTACGCTGCCGAGCTTGCCGGCCTCCCCAGCTCTATAATCTACGGAAAAAAAAAAAAAAAAAAAAACCCTGCCTGTATTTCCCTTCCTCCTGTCCAAGTGTGTGAAAGGTCTGGCCTGCCCCACTGGAGGCGTTTTTGGGAGAGCCAGGTTAGGGCGGGTGGCAGGCAGCCACGCTCTGCCTGTGTCCCAGGCTGCCCCAGCCCCGAAATGTTTTAGCTTTATAAGGAAGCCAGGCTGGGGGACAAAGCGAAGCAGCATCCCAGAGCTGGGGCTCTGCGTAGGACCACGAGCGCCACGCATCTGGCACGAGTTCCTCGGACATTTTTCCGCCTTCCTTCCCAGCCTGAGCAGGGGCGTGAGCTGGAGCAGGGAACAGCCGCCCCGCGGCGCTCAGCCCCTCGCGGGGCACACGCAGCCCGTCCCTCAGCCAGCTCCAGGCGCTGCCCCAAGCCCTCACAGCGGGGCCACGGCCCTGCCCTCCCAGCAGCTCGCTGGGGGCAGAATGCAGCCCCATCAGCCCAGCCAGGAGGATGTTGCTGCAGACACGTAGCCAGGCTCGTCTGTAATGGAGCCGCTTTGCTTATCGCACAGGCTGCGCTGCCAGTTGAATTTTCTACTTCCCAGCGCAGCGCTTTGCAAGCCATCTGCAGAACCTCAGTACAGGGCTACTTCTAAGCAGCGACAAAGAATAACTCGGCAAAGCACCTCTTTGAGGAACAGGTTTTAATTCATTACTGTCCATAACTCCGGTCGACAATGCCCAGACTCTGCACATCAAGATGCCCTGGTCACAGTTTTATGGAAGGTTTCATTTTGGGAGAACAGCCTCCATAAATAAGCTGGATCTGATTAGCTTAGAGGCAAGCGGTGCAGGAGCAGCTGCAGGCTGTATCTGCTGAGTGGAGATTTCCTCACCCTTAAGATTGCTGACAGATGCTATTGAGTAAAGCACAGCACCGGCTTTCACCACAAGTCAAAGGGGAAGTCCAGGCAAGAGCAGCAAGAGGCAAGATGGCTCTCTTCTGGATCGCTAGTATGTACCAACGTGCTCTTGTAGGCATCTGTCCCCACCCTTAATTCACAGAGGAATCTTCCATTAAGCAGATTACATGTTACAGCTAAAGGGCCAAAATTAGAACAGGGATGGCTTCACAACGTCCGGTTCTGAACAGAAATGGTCAGGTCTCATGGCCTGGCTAATTCAGAACTTTATAGGAACGCAGAAGCAGGGAATTATCGAAGTGAAATCGGATCCAGCTGGGATTTGCAGCAGCATCAGAGTGCAAAAGCTCTGTGCCTCTGTTCTTGAAATGCTGCCTTCTTGCTGTGGGTCCTGTAATAGTCGTTGCCGGTATTTTGCTTTCCGGGGAACAGTTGTAATGGGTTTACAAAGAACAAGAACAAGATGTTTACTACTTATGTTTGTACTCTGCTGATTCACTTTATAACAGCTCTTTACACACAAGCCTGCAGCTCCAGCACTCAGCCTTTAAAATTTATTGTTTGTTTCAGATCAGAGCTGCTCTGTAGCCTCACCCAAAGGGAAATGAGACTACTTGCGACCCAAGAGATGGACACCAATGTCTCACAGTGTGCAGAACAAGGTATTTATTCAATGACATGGAGTACAGTTAGGAACATCTCGAATCAAGACAGAAACAAGAAGCAGAATGATCCATGCAGCTCTTCACGTTCTGTATCAAGAAAGGGTAGGTGCATTTCAGGCCAGACCTGAAGAAAATGAGATTATTACTACAAAAAAAGCTGCTCTGGCTGAACAGAGTACTTGTCTCCAGGAGACATGGCTCCTAGCAGCTCCACACAAGCCACCCAGCACTAAATAAAACCCAGGGAAGGGTGTCATAACTCCCAGCTCTGTGGATATGGTGTATGGATGTGTGAAGGAACTCAGAAGTCCGAAAAGGAATCCGTGTGTGGTAGCTGCAGCAGGAACAATGTTGGTAACTGCTGTTCCCTGGGTCTGGTTCACGTTGGCTCATCTCTGATACGGATGCATTGAGGCAGATTTGATGTTTGTTTTTATGCCACTTGGCATCTTTCCTAGAAAAAGAAAACAAGCAGTGCAAAATCAGCTGTAAGAAAGAATATTTGCTCTCCTGTCCAAGCTTTTCCTTTTCAACCCCAGGCACCACATCAGGCTTATGAGCTACAGCATCTTTCAGCTTCTGACCTAATACAATCACTCTCTCCTATAAATCAGCACTTTTCTCTGTTGAGAAATCTCCTTGACATCAAGTACCGTGTCTCCCTACCAACTCTGTCCTTTTTCCACCTTAAACAAGCTTTTCTCTTTGTCAGGAGGCTTCTACAGGAGTGTGAGACTTGTTCAGTTTGACAGAAGTTGCTACCAACAGCCCTGACACAAGAAATCAAACTGATCTCCACTTCATTTCAGAGAGACAAATGCAACTGGCTGTATCCCCCTCCATGTAGCGTTATTTGTAGTCAGGGCATATATTTGCGTTACTAAACCCCTCTCAGGTCTCTTAATTTCTCTTAACCACAACCAACTCTTGGGCATTACTCTTTGCTGACACCAATCACACATGGGATCCTAGCAGCCCAGGATAACTGTACATGGGGTACACAGGGAGCAGAACATGACAGAATTCCAAAACATGAAAACTGGTATGGAGAAGGTAACAGAGGAATGATTATTCACTGTTTTTCACTACACGGGTAAAGAGGAATCATTGAATGAAATTATTGGGAAAAAGACTTAAACATAAAAAGGAAACTTTTACACAAATCATGCAGTAATGCTGTGGGACATTTTGCCACCAGCCTTGCAGGAATCAAAACTGTAGTTCAGAAAGGAACTGCAGAAACTGATGGTTCTTACACCCACTGGTCTGAAGCCAAACTCCAGCTTAAAATTTGCCTAAACAACAGCTGCTGGAGGTGCCTGTCAGGATACGCTTCATTCTTGTACTCTTTCAGGCTCCACTGTGGGCCACTATCAGGACCAGGATAAGGGGATTGACCTTTGGCCAAACGGCACAGCTGCTCTTATCAAATCAGAACTCCCTGGTAACACAAGCTGGACAAGTGCTTGTTACCAGCACATGGAGCTCGGTGTGCAGATGCTGTATAAGAGGGGATGTCTTCCCATCATGGAGACAGTGTTTGTGGGTATGCAGCCAGAAATCATAGGAGGCTTCTTTGTTTCAAAATGACAGTGGAAATTACTTTCTAAGTCTTACATAAATACCCAATTAACTTAGGATTAATATCGTTGCTCAAGTTCATTTCTAAACAACACGGTCATTATGCAGGCAAAAAAAAAACACCAATTAGAATATCCAATATCCAAAATCTCCATTAATATGAAAACAAGAATGACAATACAGGGTTAGGCCTGCAAGTCCCCCAAGCCAAACCCATTTCTGACAGAATCTAGCAGGGGACATTTAAGGAAGAGTACCAGAACAGGGCAAGCCTAGAGTGATACTTCTGCAAAATACACTCTTGGCTTCCAATATTGTAGCTCAAGGACTTTGAGTCAGAGATGGTGTCTTCAGGATTATTAGCTACTGATTGATTTTTCATTCAGAAATTTACTTTTCCATTCCATATAAATTTTGTGTGTCCACCACACACTTGGGCAACGTGCTCTACAGTGTGATTATCTAGTATTCAGAAAAGTGTCTCCCTTTTGTTGTGAACCTACAAGCTAGTATTCTCATTAGTGCACTTCCATTGATCCTTTTGTTTCGTGGGAAATCACGAGTAATCATTCCCCATTTCTTTCCTCTATACAATTTGGGATTTTATAGGCTTTCATGTTTTCCTCCTCTTACTCCCAGCCTAACCTCAGTAGCTATCCCCAGGATGAACCATCAGAACTTTCTGAAGTCTTCCTTCCAATGAAAGCTGCTCCCCACCTTTAGCCGTTTTGTCACTCTTCCCTGATCCTTTCCAATTCTACTACAACCTTTTTGCAGAGAAGAGATCAGAACTGCACATAATATTGCAAATGTGGGTGCCCAATGGAATTATATAATGGCCTAACAATATTCTCTGTTTCCCTGTTCCTCTCCTAGTAATTCCTTACATTCAGTTTGCATTTTAGCCCCAGCTGAACAGCTACTTTATGTTTTTACAAAACTATTGTATCATGTATTAATTTCCTAAATGCAGGCAACTAAGTTAGAGTCTAGGTACTGGGCATGTAAAGACAAATTGCTTTTGCTCATTGTGCTTCACTTTCTATTTAATACAAATGTAACCTATTATAATTAAGTGAAGTCACTTTGAATATGAAATCTTTCTGTGACTCTTTACAGACATCTTTTTTTTACCTACTTTAAATAATTCATTACCATCAAACTTTTCTACTTTACTCCCTACCTCAAAATCTAGTTTGACAGCAAAACGCCCAGCATAGATCCTTACAAAACCACACTGTGATCTACCTCCATACTAAAGCCTACGTTCACTAATTCTGTTATTAAACAGGTATTGCAGTGTGAGTTATGAAGCTGAATGACTGGGATCTACTTCAACCTCTGAGCCAATCTGAAGCAGGTATTACTCCACTGTTACAATCTGACTTAAGTTATTAAGGCTAGAAAGGACCCTCTTACTCGGTTGTATTTAAAAGGTGGCTGGGGAAGGATCTCTGCACCTGCATTTATCTTTCTTGCTCCTAGCTTTTCAACCGCTCTCAGATACGCAGCATATTTACCTGGCTGTCCTGCTTGTGCCATCTGCACTCCTGCCAGCATTGGCTGCTGCTGAGCTGGTGCACCTGACATTGGTACCTGCTGCATGCCTGAAGCCCCTGCAATGATGGCACCAGCTCCTGGTTGCCCTGACTGGACAGATCCCCCAGAGCCAGGGGGGCGCCGGTTTGACAATCCTTTCCCAAAGGCCACAGCTGCTACCAGGGCGTTGGTATCTGCAGGGTTGAAAGTCTGCTTGTTCTGCCGTAATCCTGTAGAAAGAAAAAAAAAAAAGAAAAAAAAAAGATTTTTGAGCATTCTGGCTGTTGAGTCCAAAAACTAGCATAGCTTGTCCTGAATTTACTTTTCTGATAGTTTGCTGCGTGTAATAGAGATCAGCTTCTAACACGTTGTACAACAAGAGTTCTGGGAGGGCCAAAGAAGCTGCAAAGTCCCAGGACAGTGGTGTTCCAAGAGCTTCTCCACTGAGAGCTGGGCGCATGCTGCTCAAGAAAGGGAGTCAGAAGAAGCCAACTCCACTATTTTCCATGCTGAATCCTATGGCAGGTAACAAGTATTAGGTTCTAAATAATCAATGGCAACATTCCTGTTGCAAGGCTCAGCAGCAGCATGGTGTCTGTAAGTGTCCTATGACATTCTTAAATTCTGTTTTCTAGAGATGTATTTATTTAGACTGTGACAGTGAGTCTCATGCTGCCTGCAGTGACCCTTTCCTATTGAGAGCTCTGAGCTATCCGCTTAAAAAATTTTGGATTCAGCAACACAGGACTAATCATGCATATCTCTGTGACAGTGCTATCGTTTCTCTCAGTGTGTGAAGGGAGAAGTGACGTAGCAGTGAGTCGCAGGCCATTATTAAGCAAAAGGGCTGCCCTCTGCAGCCTCCATTCATATATACCCACATCATCTATTTTATAATTGCTTACATACACTTCTATATGTATCCAACACTCCAAGAAAAAAAAATTGTAGTTTTGGGGAGACACTAAGGTATGCTTCTACAACTGCCCCTCCTTTCCATTTCACAGAACTTCCTACTCCTTTCCATGCACTCACAGGACTCCTTCCCAATGAGGGGACTCCAGGACAGCCAGCCTTGCATGTTCCTGAATGTTTTAGTCTGTGCTAACCTGCATTTCCCATGTTTTAGGCTCTCTGCTTTACCTACTTTGCCACCATCTCTCAAGCTTGTTGTTTGGGTCCTGCACCCCACTCCCACCTCAGTGACATACCTCCACTTTCAGATTCCCGCTCCTCCTTGCTGATTTTCTCCAGCAGATTTGAGCACATTTTATTCAGACTTTGGATCTGTTTCTGCAAAATGAAAACCAACAGTAACTGCCAGGGTATCTCCACCACAGTACAAGTCAGCAAGGTAAATTAACAGTCTGTTAAAACTAAAGAGTCCAGTTCCAATGCATGCAGAAGGGCATTATAGGGGTGAGATGGCCTTCGTATTTCTGTGGTGTGATGGTACCTCTTGTGAGCAGGTAGTGGGCTGGACACCCCTGTTTTGTGAGACTGAATGAACCCAAACCTCAGCTAAGGTCATCTGGAGAAATCTCAGGCAGAAAAGGGCATAGTAAAAAAGATAACTGTCAGATAGAAGAGTGAAGGGAACAGAGTTAAATGGCATTTGTGCCCTAGGGCTAATTATCAAACTCTTTTTCACCTACCTGTGCCACATCGGGGCTAATTCGAGCTGCATCTGTGATCAGTTGCTTTTCCTGCTCCTCCACCTCGGGGTCAGGCTTCGTTCGAAGATGGTCAGGCACTACCTCATGGCTGAACACGGGCACGCGCCCCTCTGTCTGCCGCTGCAATAGTCGGACAAGCCATGCTCAGGGTCTCCTCCTCCAGCCAAGCAAGCACTCAGAGAGCTCAAGACCAGGGCACAGGCCATGGAACAAGGCTGCTCACATGCTGTGGGGAAACCCTGACTGGAGAGCACGAATTTATCTAGGAATTTGTACTGTGTCTGGTCAGATCAGAAGATGGCAAGGAGGCCTTCCAGCTACAAACTAAGACACCATCTCCTTTGTCCCTGACTTTATGAAAATACAGTATTTATGAAGGGCACATCCTGTAAAGTATATCCAGAGCAAGCTTTGGAAGGTGAAAGCCCCTGAGCAAAGCAGCTCCAAGGCAAAATTACTCACCACCTTTTATTTCTTTACACCCAGAGCTGAGGAATGCCAAGCGCAAGAATAGCAAACTGAAGTGGGTCCATAAGCACATCGTAACACTTCAATGAGTTCAACGCTCATTGGGAAGTTTCTTACCATGATCTCCTCATCGCGGTCTGGAGACAGCACTAAGGGGATGATAACCTGGTTTCGCAACAGTGGGGTCTTCTCATGCTTCAGCACTTTATTTAAAGTGTTCAGCTGTCCAGAGAGCAATGCAAAGCTGTCCAGAACGGAAGGCCTGGGAAAGCAAATAAAGAAGACAGAGCACGCAAACAGATGGCTTTTATCTGTTCCTCACTCAAACGTCTGGGAAGTGAGGAAATAACATTATTATTCCTCCAATCAGTCTACTCTGGACATTAAGGAGTAAAACCTAGGGCTGAGTGTGCAGGTGCGGACAAATCCCAGGCCCTGCACACACAGCTGCAAACAGCCCAGGGACATCACAAGTACCACTGGAAGTGGCAGTTGTTTGGGATTTCCATACCATACACAGAAGCAATGCTTTTCTTATCACTAACTCTCCCAGTAAAATTCTAAAGCAAGGTCTGAGACACAATTTAGCTCCTAAGCGATACAGCCAGGAGAGACAGTATTTATAGCTTGGCTACCCAGACTAGGGGATAATGAAGCAAAATAACTGATAATCTTGTCAAGGAGGTCCCCCTCAGCTTGTTTTCTCTGGGGAATTCATCACCTCTCTTTCCTTCTGCAACATTAATGCTAACTGCCTGTGACGCTTTGCTTCAGTGGCAGCTACTGCATAAGATGCTGCACAGGTTATTAATCTGCAGATATATCATCCTTATGCTCCATCAGGACAAGAATGCCACCTTGAAAGCCTCTCAAAATGTCTGGTAAAACATGCAGAAGCAGCAAACCACAAACATAAGAACTCAATTTATTCTGGAGCCAGAGAAAGCCAAAAAGGTCAAGAAATGCAGAAAGAATGATTGCTCATTTCACAGCATATGTGGGTCTTAAAAGATACTTTATCCAAGGAGTTCCCATTCACTGCAGATGCAAGCATCTATGCTAGCTCCCTTAAGTGCCTAGCTCCCAGGGTTTTGGCATGACCATTACTGCATAGTGTGGAACAAATGGATTTCAGTTGTTTTTTGGTGGCAGACATTTAGTGGCTCCTCCAGCAGAAATGTGAAAAGCAAATTTAAGTCTACTGACAACAGGCTTGTGGTTTTTAATTATACTTTGTGGTCCCTTGAGCAGAGCCTGGAAGAGTTTCAGCAGGAATCAGGGGTGCCCTGTCTCCGTGAGATGCCTTACCACGTGAGCCGGTCGTACTCATTCTCCAGCTTGTAGATAAAGCTGACCAGTGAGTTCTTCAGGTCAGCTACCTGGCTGATGAGCGCCTCCAGGGTCAGCTCCAGCTGCTTCTCTTCTCTCTAAAAAAAAAGGCAGGAAAGACAGGGATGAGGACAAAGCTTAACACCTCTCCAAAGACCACTGCGATCCACACACGCGCATCCATAGTCCAATCTCTCCCACAGAGAGACTCCTTTGCAGGGGAAGGAAAGAGAGACCCTGCAGAAAACAATACTGTATTTTCACACGGAACATGTCATCTTGGGAAGAAAACTTAGGCAAGAGACACGTACCTGTGCCAATCCCTGGCTAGCTGTCCTTTTTAAGATCTAGATGAGAATAGAGAAGACATTATCTCTTACATCTGCTTTTTTACCACATCAAGCAAAGTCATCAATGTTGGCTCACGCCACCTTTGTGAGTTATTTATGCTAACCCATCTCAAAGCAGATTAGGATACTCTGAACCCTTGCTGACAGCAGACGTGGGCACAGTGATGTGTTCACAGCCATTTGCAAAACGAGTATCAATCAGGTCTGTGGCCTAAAGATTCCAGTTTCTACCCTTAACCTCACTTTTTACTTTCTTCCTGCTCTAGTGCCACTACCAGCTGCTAAAAACCAGGGAATTCCTATTTGACTTTTCCCTTCCCAGGTATGGGAAGCACTGAGGTGACAGACCGTACGTAGCTGGACACATGCAAAGACCACCTCCTGCCTTTAGCTCTGGACTACACTGCTTAAATCACCTTTTCTCTGTGTGAGGGGGTGTCTGGTGATCTGTTGCCACAGGCACCACGTCATACCTTTGACTCTTGCAAAAACCTTCTAAAATCTTATCTATTCTTACTTATTCATAAAACAGAATTGCACAAAATGTAATTAAAGTCCCAGCCCTAATGAACTACTAATTTAAGTCAGGCACTGTACAATAATCCATGAAGAGGGTGGGACAAAGCAATCAAATAATAGAAAGGGAATGCCGATTGGGAAAGCAGATGGGGTGACTCAGGCCGCTTGCATGCTTGCTGTTGGGTTAGTCGTTGTACTGTTTAAACAAACTCAACTAGCACGAGCTTAATGGGAGAGACTATCAAGTATTTTGCATGTACACGAGAAAGCTACTCTACTTAATTTATAGTCTAGCTAGGCTGCAAAGGCTTTATGTTTATTTAAAAACTGCTGATCAGACTTCACTTAGCCACCTCAGAAGAAATGGCTGAGCCCATTTTGTTAAAATCCATTCCCTGTCCACGGAGTGGCTTCACGGAGCAGGCTGGGGGCTGTTACACCTCAGGAGCACAGCACAACAACTCCCCTCCGTCCTGTGCTGGGGCAGCCAGCTCCTGGTTGCACTGAAGCCACGAGTCTGCACCTGCCTGTGTGCATTCTGTGTGTGTGCAAGGTTAACCACCGGCAGCACTACGAGTTGGGCCATGTGCCTGGTGACAGGATGAGAAGGAACGGGCTAAAGTTGGGCCAGGGGTGTTTTAGGTTGGATGTTAGGAAGAACTTCTTTACTGAGAGGGTTGTGAGGCATTGGAATGGGCTGCCCAGGGAAGTGGTGGAGTCACCATCCCTGGAGGTCTCTAAAAGACGTTTAGATGTAGAGCTCAGGGATATGGTTTAGTGGGGACTGGTTAGTGCTCTAGGCCAGAGGTTGGACTCGGTGATCTCGGAGCCCTCTTCCACCCCGGATGGTTCCGTGTCCCTGCGACCACCCGTGCTTCTCCCGGCAGCTCTCAGCAGGGCGAGTTAAACCCATCGCACACAGCCCTGCGGCACCCCTGGGACCCCCCTCCCTTTGCAGGCTCCCTCCAAAGCCGCTGGGGGCTGGACGTGACGGGCCGCGGGCACCTCGGCACCGCCGCGCCGCCGCCCCGGGGCTGTGGGGACGGGTGGGGGGCACGCACCGCGCCGGGAAACAAAGGGGAAATACAAACCCGACCCGCCCCGTCCCTCTCCCACACGGCCCGGCCCGTCCCGGCCCCGCCGCCCCGGCCCCTCACCTGCATGGCGGCGCGGGCCGGTTGCTAGGGGAGCGCCGCGCTTCCGGGTCATGGCGGAAGGCGGCGGGGCCGGGCAGGGGGCGGGCGGACATGGCGGCCGCCGAGAGGGCCGAGGGCGAGGTGAGGGGGGCGGCGGGCGGAGGGGGGCGAGGGGCGAAGGGCGAAGGGGGCCGGGAGCAGAGCCGAGCCGCTGCCGTGGTTGTCCCCGCAGGTGGAGGAGGCCGGGCACGTGTTCCTGCTGATGAGGAAGGATTACCGCATCTCCCGCAACGTGCGGCTCGCCTGGGTGCTCAGCCGGCTGCACCAGGTCATCTGGGCGCTGCCCGAGCCCGAGCTGGTGAGCGGGGACGGGGCGGGACGGGACGGGCCCGGGGCTGTCCCCCCGGGGTGCTGCCCCCGGGCGCAGGGAGGTCCCGGCCCCGTCTCAGCGCCGTGCCCCCGCCGCAGGTGCAGTCGGAGAACGAGCTGGAGGTGCTGAGCATCCTGCCCCACGGCTGGCAGCCCGACGAGCCCGTGCAGCCCCGGCCCTACCTCCTCGTGCCCTCCACGCGCGTCACCTTCCTGGCCCGCCAGTACCGCTTCGTGATCGAGCTGGACCTCAGCCCCTCCACGGGCATCGTGGTGAGTGCAGGGGCTGGGCTGGCGGGGTGGTACCTCCGAAAGGGAGAAGCAGCCTCCCTGCTGAGCAGCCTTACTCCTCTCTGTGTTAGCCTCTGCTTCTGCAGGGCTCTTGCCTCATGCCCTAGGAGCGAGGCATGGGATGCTCCTAGCAAGACAGCCCCTTGGCAGCTCCGTTTCTCTGCTGAATGCCATGTGTGTGCCCACACTTTGCAGGAAGCAGTCGTTCTGATGCAGCTGCTGCTGCAGAAAAAAGTTTGTTGTTGGCTCTACATGGTGGTGCAGCAAGATGGAAAGTCCTGGAAGATGTAAAATCTGCCTCATTTCTCTGTTTCCACAGGACGACTCAACGGGGGAGATCATTTTTGATGAGGTGTTCCACGCCCTTTCCCGATGCTTGGTGGGATTGTTGAGACCCTTCCGCATCCCTGGCTCAGACATCATTTATCGGCCAGAGATCTTCGTCACCATCCAGGCGTACTCCTCCATCATCGGCCTCCAGTCCCACCAGGTAAAACTCGGCCTCACCGTTGGTGCATCTCAGTGTGCGAGCAGCTTGCGGCACTGCTTTCCTGTGAACCCAGAGGAAAGTGGGAACATCTGTTAGCCGGACTCTGTTAATTAGGATGTTGTAGCCTTGATTCACGTGTAGCCTGGGGCGATGAGGGAGTGTAGGTGAGCAACTTCTCTTTTCTGGGAGGAAGCTGAGTCTCTTTTGGGGGAGCAGGGCCCTTCTGAGAAGGCTCCTGCAGGCAGCGTTCTCTGAGTTAGGGCATAGAGCATCTTGCCTTCATGCTTACTGCATGGTTGTTGTTGTTTTTTAAATCTTCGTTGATTAATTCTTTTTGGCCTATGATAATTAGTTTGAAGTATTCAGGAAGAGGCGGTGTGCCTAAAAGCTTGACTGCCTGCTCCAGCTGTGTAGCAGTGCTTTATTCAATGATAATTTTCTCTTCTGGCAAACCTCGCTCTCTGTTTGCATTGGTATGAATGCATTTCTCCTTGGTGGAGAGAGCAGCCAGCCCTGGTAATCTCACACTTACTTGAGCCAGGGCAGGTCTGTTTAGTAAACTGAAGTCTGGTTTACAGTGCCTGTAGGGGTTTTTGAAGTTTATCCTCCCTGTGTTGCTTTCTTCCACCTCCCAGTATTTCCACGTTTCTGATGGTGTGTTTTGTTCCCCTGGTAAAGCCAGGGAAAGTGGGTGGCAACAGGATGAGCCTGTAAGTCTTTTCTTGCTTTCTCCCTCTCTCTCCCCTGGCTCACCTCTACTCAAGCCTTCTGGGCAGTCTGCAGGCTTTAATGGTTTGTACATTGCTTGAAGAGCATTTGCTTGAAGGGCTTTTGCTTTAGTCATAGGTACTACCAAAATAAGCGTAGCAAGAGTTTTCCAATGTGCTAGTGATGTTTCTGTGTGTTGTCTGGTCCAGCTCTCCTCCAGGTGTCATCATGCTTTGGCTCAGTATCACCTCTATTTACACTAAACTGAGCACTGAAGTGGCTATGGTTTTCTTCTTTGGATGTCTCTAAAGACCCGTCTCTTGTATGAGACCGGTGGCTGTAATCTGTGGGCACAAGTGGAGAAGCTGTGTGTGCCTTTTGTGGTGGAAAAGGCATGTAGGCGTATCACTCATCCAAGAAAACTCATCTATATTGTAATTGTTTACTTTTCCCAGGTTTTATGAGGTGTTGAGGGAATGTAGATCACGTGCAGTGTCCCAGCTGTCTGTTGAGTTCTTTGTGTACACGTTGTGTCCTCTTCGCCTGCTTGTTCTGCAATACCTAATTTTGGCAGGGGTTTGCCTGTACAAAGTCGCTGTAAATGCAAGCGTCATTCCTGTCAGCTTAGGGAGTTTCTTTGGTGGCAGGCTCCCTCTGTTATGTCTCACAGCTTCTTCTGTAATGTCTGATTTAACTTTTTTTTTCCCCATTATTTCAATTTACTGTTCTCTTATCCAGCCACTTACTGGAAGATAATTGGATCAGTCAGTACCTGGGTTAGATTGGTGTGAACAGGTCTTCCTTAGAAATGCTGGGCCAAAGTTAATGCCTTCTAACAAGGATCTCATGTTAATTTTTCCTGCCTACTGCTTATCTTAGAGAAGGCAAAAGTAGAAATTTCTTTCCCGAAAGGGAGACTTCCCAGAGACACATGTGAGTGTCTGCTGCGGAGTGCGTTGCAGTTGCCACAAAACACCACTGCACACAGGCAGCTGTCTGCAGGCAGGACAAGAGGCCTGTGCTGTACCTCTCCTTTGTCAGGGACGTGCCTGAACTGTGCTGCACTGAACTGTGTTCCCGTGTACCATTGTGGGAACTGGCACTCTAAAACCTGAACTCGGTGACTGACATGTGTGTCCTCGGGCTAGGTACTGTTCCAGGGCTGCCAGCTGGATGAGACGAAGCGAGAAGCCTTCCTGCACCAGGTTTACACGCAGCTGTGTGCCTTTGAGAACAAGGTGGCAGAGATGCTCCAACAGCAGTATGAACCCAAACCGCAGGTGAGGAGGGCAGGGGTGGTTGGGGTTTCTTGCTCACTGGAGGTCTGCTCTGTGAGGTGAGGAGCAGTGGTGTAGGTCTGGAGAAGGAACAGCTCAGGAGTTTGGAGGAAAAGTTTTTGGAATTCAGCAATAAGAAATGAACACTGAATAAAGCAGAGCCAGTAAGTATTTAGGAGAAGGACTGATGAAAGCAGTTACCTTCCTCAAGATTATTGCAATAAAGGGCCTGACTAAAGTACAGTAAAGCAGCTTGACTCCTTTGACGTTGTGGGACAGACAGTAGGATGTGCTTTTTCTCTGAAGAAAATGGTGGGAGAGGTGATTACTTCCCTATCATTAGTCTATAAATAGCTGTCAGTATGCCCTTGGCCCTTATTACAATCTTGAATGAAAATACTTCCTTGTCACCACAAAAACTGACCATGAAACTGAACATGCAGCTGGTGCAGTTCCTGATACTCCTTGAAATCTGAAGCAGATGCTCTTTAGTAGCTAAGGATACAGGTGTCAGCCAGTTAATGACAGAA
This sequence comes from Anas acuta, assembly GCF_963932015.1. Taxonomy (NCBI): domain Eukaryota; kingdom Metazoa; phylum Chordata; class Aves; order Anseriformes; family Anatidae; genus Anas; species Anas acuta. The sequence continues at coordinate 11,577,766 of NC_088986.1, read as the reverse complement.
CTTTAAACTACAGCTGAGGAGGAAGGTAAAAGTGTGTAGGATTTTGGGATATCTATGAATTTCTCACTGAGAGGGTGCATTGGGGTGCTGCCATGCTGCTCTGCAGTTGGAATCTTATCTGTGAGGACCCTACTCACAGTTGAAGGCATTTTTGGCCTGGTTGAGGTTATTTAGTCCTTACTTAGTGTTAGTTTTTAGTGCTTGAGGTCAAGGCAGGAAAAAAAAAAAGGTCCTAGTCAGATGAGCAAAAGGCTATTCCTGACCCCTCGCATTTATCTATCGGAAGTGCATAAAATCTCACATTTTAGCTGAAATTTGTCTCTGAATACAAAGACTGTCAGTACTGGAATAGGAAGGGGCTTGCAGGAAGTAAACAGTTTTCTAGCATGACCAGCTGGTGTTTTGCAGTGCTTTGTATGCATTCCTCCTTGCTGCTGTATTTCTCTCATAACAAACTACCCTGTAACTAATGCCATGCAAATCCAAGAGAGAGACGCACTTGCAGGCCAGAGGAACTGGCGAGTTCTGCCACAGGCTGTGGGGTGGAGGTGGGAGGCCCCAGGGGAAAGGCAGGAACTGAAACTTTTTTTTTTTTTTTTAACTTTTGAAGTTGCATTAGCTGTATCGCTGTCAACAAGAGTCTGAACTGAAGGCATCTAGCAAACCAAAGTGATGGATAGTCAGGTTTTTTGCTCATAGCAGCAGGCTGCTCCCATTTGTGCAGAGCAAAAGTTCAGTTTGTTCTAACTTTTGTTTTCCAAGCTCCAGTCATCCCTGTGGCTGTACTGGGGGGGGTCTCACCCATTCTCTGTGTTAGCAGTAAAAATGAAGCAATAGTTTATTACAGGGTTGCCCTGTCAGAGCCTTCTGGAGATGAGGGGACTATGAACACAGTAGGTTCCTCACAACTGTAATTATACAAATTTTAGCCTTTGCCTGGGGAATACTTTTGATAGAAAATGCAGGAGAAGCCTACTTGCATTTGCTTATATCAGCACTGCATAACTAGTGCTGGTTGAACAGATAAATGTGAAGGCACTAGACTTTGTCCTTACAAGGCTCCTTACGCACTCTGCTGCTGTGCTTCATAGGTGAGATGCAGCTGTTTGAGTGTCTTCTGCCTTTCTGGGTTTTACTTGAGGAATTGCTAAGTGGCTGCAGCTTCTACTAGATGACAAGGAAAAAAATAAAGGTATTCAGCATCTCTAATTGAGAGCTGCTTTGCTCCAGAAAGGAGCTTGGGTGACCCCAAAGTGTCTCATCTTTCCCATAGTGTCAGAAATCAACTTATAATACAGTTCTGAGCATGTTGTCCCCTTCCTCCACCCCCAGGCAGCCTTTCCCAGCTGTTTTAAGGGGCCCAAGTAACTAGGACTTCAAGAGCACTTGGAAATTTAAGCTAAAAGTGGAGTCTGCCAAAGCACAACAGGGCTGTGGTACCATGGGGCTGCTAGGGTGAAGGCTGTTTGGGAGAGTGGGATGTTTGTTTGTTTGTTTATTTCCTTTTTTCCTCTCCCAGGTGGATTTATCACCTCTGAGCCAGGAGGGCCCTGGCGATGTGCAGGAGCCATCAGGGAGGAAGCCCAGCGTGTCTGTTGTCACTGCTGACGTTGGCCTGGTCAGCATGGTCCGGCAGGGAATACTGGCACTGCAGCTGCTGCCCTCCAACTCCAGCGCAGGTTGGCTTCGTTCTCTGGCTTTCAGGGTGCCCGGCTGTTTGCGGAGGGCTGCATTCCTCTTCCTGTAGGCTGAGATGAATTTTGTAAGGGCTGGTGCGTGGACACTTCAGTTAGGGATGAAATTCCAAAGGCGGCTTTTGCTATGTGCTCTGTGGGCTAATTGTGGCGGTGGAGTGGGGAGGAAAACGACATTGTCACACACCAGGTGTCAGCGTTGGAGAGTTTGTGAGGTAGCATAGCCGTGATTGTTGCTTGGAATAACCCAGGGTGTGCGGAGCTGTGCCCAGGCTGAGTGCTTCACTGTGCCTTGTCGGGAAGTTTGCCAGCTCTAGAATGCTTTGGAAGCTGTTGGTGTCAGTCCCAAGAGTTTGTTGTTGTTTTTTTTTGTGTTCCAAGACATCCCAAGGTTTTACGTTTTACCTTTGCTCTGCCTAAATTCTATACCAGGAGAACGGTAGCTGGTTGAGGTGGAAGATGTGCTAAGATAATGCCTTCTTTACAGGTATAATAATAATTACGGATGGTGTGACCAGTGTCCCCGATGTGGCAGTATGTGAGACTTTACTCAACCAGCTCCGCAGCGGCACTGTGGCCTGCTCCTTTGTCCAGGTACGTCTGCTGTTAGCAGGGACTGTGGGGGCTGCTTCCTGCCAGACGGAGGAAGGTGAGTTACTGCTGGTAGTGTTCACCCTCCAGAGGGGAAGAGGGGACCTTGCTGCCTGTGTGAGCCCTTCACTGGTCCTCCCATGTCCGGTGCTGTGCTCACTCAGGTCTCTTTTATCCCTCCATTAGGTGGGCGGTGTCTACTCATACGACTGCAGCTTTGGCCATGTTCCCAATGTGGAGCTGATGAAATTCATCGCCATGGCTACTTTTGGTGCTTACCTCTCCACGTGCCCTGAGCTGGATCCCCTGAGCCTGGATCTGAACGTGTATCACAAGGCGTTTCTGCTGTACTCCTTCCTGCGTACCGGAGAGTCCCTGAATCCAGAATACTACTGTGGTGAGGAGCGTGCATGTCTTCCTTCCAGCAGAAGAGTGTCTTCTGCTTGGAGTGTCTTCACGCTTGGTTATGCTGATGTTCCCCCTTGTCCTCTATGGGCCCTTGTGAGTGTTACAGAGGCAAGGGAAAGGCAGCAGTCTGTGTGACTTAGCAGGAATGCTGCCTTCCCACGTGGGCAGTTCGTGCCTGTGTGAGACAGGGCCCCGAGGGTGCTCACTGTCTTGGACTCCACAGAGCTCCATGCCTCCTATAGGCTATGGGCACTACGTGGCCATGCAGCCTAATCTGTTACTGCCCTCCTGGTTCCAGGAATTGGGTGGTTTGGGGAAAACTAATGCCCAGTTTTGTGCCGTTCCCCTTTCTTTGGACTTCACTCAGCAAACTGCCATTAGGCCTTACATGTTGGAACTTGGAGAGGGTGAAAAGTTCTCTTCCAAGCCTTCCTCCACACTGGCTAGCTCACAGATGGGGACGTCTTGGAAAGCTTGTCCTCATCAGGCTTGCAGATGGTGGTTTGGATAGAAAGATTAAACTCCTGAGAACCACCCCAAATGCCTCTCTTGGTTGTTCTTATGCCGTGTATGTTAGCAGCTGGGAGTATGCCAAGAGATTAGTTACCAATAAAGCACAAGACACCCGTTAGTGCCCGGCTATAGTGCTGCTGCCATCTGTGCTTTCTGCAGCTTGCCAGCAGAAACTGCACACAGCGAAAAGTTTGAGGAGAGCTGGCCTGGGACTGGGGGGTGTTGAATCTGAAAAGGATCAGGTGTCAGTGGTTTAAACTTAAAGCTTCCACAGCCTGATACCTTTCAGAAAGTACTTGGGAATTTGAGGTTTTCCAGGGAAAGGGGTAAAGCCCAAAAGCTTCCTGTGTGATTATTATAACAGCAGTGCGTTTCCTGCTTGTCTAGGCTAAACATGTAGCTCTAATACGTGCCTTGTCGCAAAGGCTGTCCCATAGGAAGCAGGGCCTGACACCCCACCCCATGCCAGCAGACCTGTTTGCTGTGTTGCAGAACCAGGAGTAGGTGTAAGTGGTGCCTGAAGGATGTACTGTTCTCCGGGCCACTGGGTGTTCCAGGCAGCTCCTGTAAAGTACATGAGGAGGGCTGCTGCTGTAGGAAGAGGAGCAGGGGATCTGCTCCCTCGTAAACCCCATCTCTGTTGTTCGCAGTGTCACAGCACCGACTGTTCAATGAGCACCTGGTGTCTGCCAGCAGCAACCCTGCTCTGGCTATGAGGAGGAAGAAGCACACGGAGAAGGAGGTGCACGCCGACCTCGTGAGCATTGTCTCAGTCCGGCTGCGCGAGGGCTACAGCATCCGGGAGGTCAACATCACAAAAGGTGACAGCTCTGTAGTGGGCCTGGAGGCTTGCAGAGGGCTCCGTACCAACTGTGCACAGCACAGTGTGGGCTCTGCCATCTTAGCAGAGTGCTGGTACAGGGGGAAAGGAGCCTTTTTCCCCAAACCATGACAAAGTTTTTCTGTAACAATTGCGGGGCATAGATTGTTACACACAGATTGCTCAGGATGTTTGCACAGTTGCGTACTTGCTCGTTTTATGTGTGTGTGGAGGGACAGACAAGCTGACCGTTTTTATCTTGGTAATGAGTCCCCATGACTGCAAGAAAACTAGTGACATAACTTGTTGTGTTGGAGAGTTTTCTGTGCTTTCCTCTCCATTTCTTTCATTGCACTCCGAAATATTAACACAAAATTGAGCCCTTCAATACAAAAGATTCAAAGCCTCCTAACTACAGCATTCCAAATTAAGAAACGTGGGGAACCAAAGATACTGTTTGGTGAAAATGTCCCATCAGTCAGAACTGTGACCAATGCCAGAAAAACACAAAAGAGTTCAGTGGTCCTATTCTCTCTGACTTGCTGGAAGTTGTTACAGCACCTTGAGAAGTAGCCACTGACAAGGGGACTGTGAATGATTTGAGTATCTCAAGGAGTGCCCATAAGCCCTACTGAACTTTCCATCTCCAGCTGTGACTGGTGGCTAGAGCCTCAGCTGAAGGGGAGATGAGAAAAATGTAAATGCAAGTCATCAATTGCAAGCAAGGCAACAAATGACTTTTGACTTTTACAATGACCAGCAGAAACCCTGAAGAATCAAATTTGTTTACACAGTGTAAACATGAAGACACCAGATCACTAGGTGTCATACACTATCCTCTTTAGGATATTAGCACACAGAATACATTTTATATGAGAGAATCAAGTCTGTGATATGATTTGAAAATAATTCCAAACATGCCATGTGATGGCACGTTCTTCTGCCTTAAGACCATATAAGCTGGTTTCATGCTGTGCTTGGAAGATTGTCTCAGAGCTGCCTTGCTCTTTCTCTAGCTTCCTTTCTAAACTTACTCAGACCAAATTAGACTTGTGCGACTTTATTATCCTTAATTAAGTTTATCCTCCTCTGGCATAGCACATGCTTATTTAGGAAGAATGCCTTTCTCCATTTAACCTTCCTTTCGGCAGGTTAGGCAAGCCAATGTTTCGGTCTCCTTCTGCAAGGACAGGCTTTCTGTTCTGTTTATTTTTTCTTAACAGTTTTTTTTTTTTCCAATTCGTTTTCAGTTTGGTTTCATATTTCTTGAAGCAGTTGATAAGAGTGTTGTAAATGTGGTTTTATCGGTGCCTTGCTTAGTAACGTTCATACTTCTGAAGTAAAATACCCCATCTGGAATCGCATGAGCTTTCCCCATGATTGCATTATTTTGGTAGCTCAGAAATGCCTGCATCTTTTGTGTACCTGTGCTTCTAGCTGCTGAGTCTTACAGTTTTGGTTTATTGGTTTTGTTTGCTTTTTAATAGTCCCTAAATGTGCTGTTCTTCACATCACAGTAGACTTAAATTAATCTCTTGTTTCAGTCTCAGTGGTCAGTTCACTCTTCCTGCGTGATGACTGGGAGTTGTTCTTCTGGCCTGATGCTTTTTACAAACGGAATGAATCTGAAACCAGCTGGGGGGGGGAGAAAGGTGTTGGCCTTGCTTTGTTTTGGTGTTGGTTTGTTTGAGGCTTATTTATTTTTTGTTTTCTGAGCAGTGTGTTTTGTTGTTTGTTTTTTTTTGAATGTTACTAACAATTAGATTACATAGGGTAATTCCTAAAGATGGTCTTCAAGGAATACCCAAACTTTCTTGTTTTGGGAGTTTTCTATTTAAACTAAGAATCTCTGGAGGTTTCCCACTGAGAAGCTCCATTTCTCCTTACAGTGTCCCCAGGTTGCTTTCACTAATCTGTAGGTGTGGCCTGAGATGCTTCGGTTAAATCCAGACAGATTAGGCCCATTGCGCTCTCCTTTTCTATGAATGCCTACGAAACAGCCCGACAAGTCAATTCCTGCCCAGGTTGTGCTCAGTACTACGTCTTTTGTCCTTCTGTGCACCAGCTCACTTACAGCTTACTGCTGAGAGCCTTTCTTAGAGCTGCCAACAATGGTGCAGTGCTCTTGGTGATGGTGAAGCCCCAAATGCTGGAAGAGGCAGCGGGTGTGAATCATTCCGAAAGCAGTCAGACAAATCCACGCTGTACCTTTTTATACGAGGGTGGAGCTACAACCTCTAGCTCAGGATATTGTAAGGCAGCAAATTCCTGGGCTCTGGAAGAATGTGTCAGAAAGATCACCGCACGCTTAGCGTGCTCCGTGTGCTTTTCTCTAGGTATCTTCCTGCCTTCCTTCAGCTGTTGGACACCAAGTTGGTCGTTTGTTCTTAGGAGAGCAGAAGAGTGGCTGCACTGGGTTGCTGTTGCCTTTGGTGATGAGTAGCTAAGGGCAGGGAGGAGTAAGGATAGGGTGAATGTAGATACTCCCGTTCTCGTTTCTTTTGTTTTCCCTTTGAGCACCCTCAATCTGTCTGCAGCTCAGGGCCAAAAATACTTCCTGTGTATTTCCATGAGGTCTTTTTAGAAGGAATTTGAAAATGAAATGTCTGAACTATCAAAAATACAGCATGTATTTCTATGCCAGCCTTCAGAATAGTAGCAGATAATGTTACTTAGCCTTTGGAAAGGCTAAATGCCCCAGGGAATTGCTGGCTCTGATCAGAAAAAATTGTTGAACTAACATCTTAAAGTAGAATTTATAAAAGATCAAGACATTTAGACATCCAGCACTGCCTCTGCAAAGTAAAAGCATGCTTGGCTAATCAGGGCTCTCTGGGCCGTTCTGTAGAGAAATGTCTAACAAAGAACAGTTAATTAACCTGGATTGCCAAAAGCTTTTGCCAGAGCTTGCCAACTAGAGGCTGTTAAAGAGCCAACCTGGCTGTGAAGCAAGAGGAAAGAGTGCAGCTGTGGACTTTGACACTGTCGCTTTTCTGCTTTACTTTGCCAAAGGCAGAGTAGAATAAATAGCTAGCTTTGTGCTCGGAGGTGCCCGAGAGGTTGGTTGTGGTGTTTATAAGTGCTCTGGTTACCCTCATGATTTGATTCCAGATACTTAGGTGTTTAGGAGGCTACTATAGTTGGTTGGGAATACAGAAGTGCTTGTGAAAGGGGAAGAATTGGGAAGTATGGAAGAGAGAGAAGCTTGGCCTGAGAAGGTGTGACAGAGCTCAGCTCCTCTCCTGTTTCTTTCTGGGCCAGTGTCAGAGGACTGCTGTCTGTAAAAATAAAAATAAAATTAAAAAAAAAAAACAAAACACACTTTTGTGTTGCTGGAGGACCTTTTTTTTTTTTTTTTTTTTTTTTTCTTTGAAACTTCATCTTCTGTGAAGCCAGTCCAGCACCAAAAATGGCTGGGCATAGTCTGGCCAGTGAGAATAGCAGTTCTCAATGTTTTCTTTTTTTTAAAAAAAATCTGTTTTTCTAAAAACCATAAGCCAGAGCTGGACTTCATGAAAGAAATCAAAGAAGCAAACACCTCTATTAGCTATAAAGTCAAGAAACAGAAATGGATTGCTGAGCAGTAAGAACAGGCTGGAGATCCATCTAGGTATGACTTCAAACTAAGTAAATGTTTCTTGCCTGTGATTTTAGTTTTGCTTATGTTGGATAGTAAGAGCAAAGCCAGGATGACTAATGGAAACAGTTGGAAGTTTCCTACAGTGTAAAGAGCAAATATTTTCATTAATGATCTAGACGAAAAATAAGTAGGAATTTACTTATCATGTTTGCTGTTGATGAAGCAGGAAGGCTTTGTTATGAGAACCAAAATATTGTGCAGAAAGCAAAGGATGAGCAGTAGGAATAAGATGCACTTTAGCAGCATGAAATGGGAAGACATCCATTTATAAATTCTTGCTTATACATCCATTTATAAATACTTGTTTGTGGATAGTTCGTCATAGGCTGCTGGCTATGGTTTAGTTTAACCTACACACTAAGAGCTGAAACTGGATGAGGATTTCTCCCCCAGTACATGCTTCTTACCAATTTTCTGGTAACGAAACTTCTCAGAATATAAAGAATTTCAGCAAAACAGCAGCTAAGCATGAATTGGGCATGTATTCTGAAAGGCTGCTTCTAAATTTTGGTGGGTGCTCTAAGGCAGCCTTCTAGTAGGGACCAGGGGAATAAAAAGCGAGATAGCTTTAAAGTGTCGTGTAATCAGCCCATGAAGGAGGTGGCGTGATGTATCTGTGACAGCAGCAAATGCAAATCTGCAGGAAACAAGATCTAGGCTGATGCCCTGTTCGGATGGTTTCCAGCACATCTAATCGCTCACCTCACAAATTCTGCAGGTCTGGCAAACTGGAGAGCAGGCTGGACATCAGAACAGATGATCGAGCAGTTGAAACAGCAGCGTGGTGCTGCTGTAGAAAATCATGTGTTCCCTGGGTTGTTTTGGTACCAAATACATGTGCACAGTCAGCAGGACTGGGACATTTTCTGCTCTTCTGGCTCAGTGAGGCTTGCTGTCGGGTGTTTGCGTTAATTGTGCTAGAGATGCAATGGCTGTCTGAAAGACAGATAAAACTGCAGTGTGAAGAGTGGGTGAATATTAAGTCTTAACTTATTCACTTTGGGATCAGCAGAGAAGGTAAGGATGGTGAGAAGCTCTTGATACTTGAAGATTCTTGAAGATCGCATGAAATACTCTCTGTGCAGGAAGAATGTGCAGTTTAAATCAAGAATTGGTCCTCGCCTTCCATGGCAAGGACCTTCCTTTTTGATCAGGTCCAATCATGTCCAAACATCCATGTTTCTGCGGTGGGATAGATTTAGGTGCAGTCCGCAGAGTTAAGGTTTAAAGGCCTTGCTCATCTGTGCAAAGCAAAAGTTTTCATGGAAACAAAGCTGAGACTGTAAAGACAGCCCATTGCAAATGTCAGCACCTCCCCCAAGTTTCGGTTGCCTTCTGTAGTTTAGATAGTATGTGTACATGTAAAAGACTGTTCACCAAATGCTGTTGAGCAAGCAAAGCCTCCCTCTGTTGGAGAGGAGAGAGAATGACTTTGGTTAGAGCAGCCAGTTTTCAGATGACTTTGCCTTCCTCATGGTCAATAAACAATCTCTGTGTCCTTGGGAGCCCATGGTCAGAGATAAAGCTCAGCTGTTTGCAGAACAAGCACTCATAACTATTCCTCTGCTCTCACGCAGGTGGGTCTCAGCTGGAGGTGAAACTCGTGCTGCTTTGGAAGCACAACATGAGGATAGAGTACTTAGCTGTGACACCCTGGCCGCTGGACCCATCAAAGCGCAGCACGTGGGTAGAGGTGACGATGGAGGGGAGCTACGACATCTTGCACGACATCAGCTGCACCATGAGGAAACCCATCACCAGTCTGTACCGCACGACAGTCATCCGGCGCTTCTGGAACACCTTGCAGAGGTGAGCTGCACCATCCCTAGCAGTTCTGGCTCCCTTGTAACCAAAAAATCCCCTCCTTGGCATGCTGGGGCATGGGTTATGCAGGTGGCCTTTCCAACCCAGGGTCCCAAAGGAATGTGCTTCCTAGGCATAGGCACCACTGGCAATAAGCTTGCCTTCCGGCCAAAGAAAATGTTCAAACTGGCCTGTGACCTAGTCCATAATGTTGCTTCATGGCTAAGGTACTGCTTCTTCTGAGTCCTGATGCTGTGATGTGAACCTTAAGTCTGACTGCCATCCCATGGAGGTGGTGTGTTCCTACAGCTCTGCCTTGCTCTGAAAGCTTGTGCTGCAGTAGCTGTGCTGCACCGTGACACTAGGAAAATCCCTTGTGTCTCCTAGGCCTGAGGGTTATAACAATTTCCTGGCCAGGGTGACCATTGCTCCCTGCTGCTCTGCAGATTTCTTCCTTAGCATTTCTTTCCTAACTTTGATCATTTGTCTTTTGAGCTGGGGCAGACGGGCTCCCAAGACACAGGGAGTGTTGCACGTACAGCCACTGGGTGACTGAGGCATTGAAGGGGAGAACATGGGTTTGTGTGGCTAACTGCCTCTTCTCTTTCAGCATCAACCAGACAGATCAGATGTTGGTTCATCTGCAGTCTTTTGACACAGTCCCAGAACACTTCACCATTCCTGAGAGCACCAAGAATGGGGTGCCTCTCTTCTACATCCCCCCAGGCTCCACCACTCCGGTACGTCCCCCCTCTGTGCTGTTTAGTGTAGGGCAGGTTGTTCCTCCTGCCTGTTCTGTACTGCACCCGGGCATGCTGAGTCCCAACAAGCAACAAAGTTCTGTAACTCAGTCTTTATCTCTCGCTCTTTGTCCCAGTCAGTAACCGTTCAAGTACAATTCAGTACCTGTGAATGTCCCATCCCATGATATTTCCCCTCTGCGACATCACACTGTCTTTAGTGCTGCAGCTACACCTCTAAGCCTCACAGCAAGTCTCCTAAGCATCCTGCAAGGCCTTCTCTTGCAGAGATGTGTGAGACTGATGGGCAAGGTGACGCTACTGCCGTGGTTTTTTCAATGATATGCGTGGAGTTGCTGCTGGCAGCCTTGTACCCTGGTGATATATCACGAGGTGAAGATAGGTTTTGCTAAATAGCTTTTATTTAATAGGCTCATTGCTCTGAGCACTTGTGAAGGGTGAAAGAGACATTTGTCACCAGCACAGCAGAAACAAAAAATTATGAACTAAGTTTCCACTGTGAGGTTCACAGAGCAAAAGTGCTAACATGCTACCTGATCCTTGCTAGTCGCGTCCTTGGCTTTGGCAGAAGATGATGACTAGCAGATAGCAAAGTTAGGAGAGCTTTCATTTAAATTTCATTGCTTAATCCCTTTACTCCTTAAGCTTTATGTAATAAATTTACTCTCTGTATGAATATACATCCCGCGGTGTGTCTGGAGCATCCCATTTTATGGCTAACCACTTTATTCCTGTGTCAGCAGTGTTGCTGTAGTTGGTGGAACTACAGTGTTACCATACAAGCATGCTAGAGTTGCCAAGTGCCACATATTGCTGGTACACTATTTGCATGCGCTCTCTCAGGTGGGTTTTCTCAGTGTTTAACTGTTCTGCTGACACAAGCCAAATATGCTGCTATCAGAAAAGGCACCATTACGTATGCAACCTCTTCCATAGTTGAATTACCTGCTGCTAAGTAGTTAAATTCCTAATTAACTTGACATTTCAGAAGCCTAATTTATTTTTACTTGTGTTGTACTGTTTCAATGCGAACGCGTTTAGTTATTTTCTGTGAGGCAGTTTTTGAAAGCCAGGGATGTGGCTAGCCTTCTAGACCGACACAGCTGGTCACGAGAAATCCCTGTGCTCTCTGGGTGGAACCAGACAGGTTCTTGCTGAGCATTGCCTCTTACCTGTCCATCCTGTCATTTTTCTCAGGTGCTGTCCCTGCAGCACAGCGGGTCTGACTCGAGCCATTCCCAGTTTGCCTCCTACTGGAAGCCTATCCTCTCCATGGATGCCAACTTCTGGCAGCGGTGGCTGCACATGCATCGCATCGTTCTCCTCCTGGAGCATGACACGTATGTAACTGGCAGGGCTGAGCCCGCGTGCGCAGGGTAGGCCAGCCAGGGAAAGCACAGCATGGGATTGTCCAGCCAAACACTGGAAACTGCATGCCAATTCAGTCCTGCTACAGAGCTGCAGGTGTCTGTGGCCAGGGGACGAGCTTTGCTCTCTGGATCTGACAGATGGTAAAGGCTCACTTCTCTGAGAGGGACCGTGGTTGGGAAGTCAGCTGTTGGCAAGAGGGAGTTTGTTCTCGAGAGTATAAACTGTTCCTCAAGTCCTTGGGTTTGGATTGCCTGACTGCAGGGGGTGTGGGCCATACAGTTGAAGCTATCCCACACGCTTTTGTTTGCTTTTTGTATGGAGGGAGTTAGTACAAGAGTGTGTTCTCTGCAAGCTGGAGAATGAGGTCCCTGTGTGCTCCCGGGATCCCTGTGCGCTCTGGGAGAGTGGCTCCTGCTCACGAGCATGGGATATGTTTGGGTATGGGTGGAAGGAGGGTATGTGCAGGAAGAAGGCTGTGCCAGTTGGATGAGTTGCAATGAATTTAGCAAAGTATCTCTAAGCTTTGGGGAGAAGAGAAACTGTGGTTTTAAAATGACTGTTTGCTGCACTCTGCAGGCCTGTGCCCAAGCACCTGCACACGCCGGGCAACAACGGCCGCTACAGCACCATCCAGTGCCGCATCTCCCACTCCGCCCTTACCTCCCTGCTGCGGGACTGGAGCAGCTTTGTGCTGGTGGAGGGCTACTCCTACGTCAAACTGATCCATGGGTGAGTGGCTCGGAGACAGTCCTGTGTGGGGAATTGGGCACGTGGCCAGGCCAGAGATCCAGTTAGACCAGTGTGCGGTGGTGGGCCAGAAGCTGATGTCTAGAGCAAGGCACACGGATGTAAAACTATATTCTGAACTGCTGCCACGGGGTTTCAGCACAGCCTGGAGGGAGAGGGAAGGTAGCTGGGGGTGTGTGTGCTAGAACTAATGAGTTGCTGTCACATTTTGTTCAGCCCTGTCTTAATCCATCCTCCCTAGCTCTGAGGATCCTACTCCTTCCTCATTCTATGTGGTGCGGATCATCTCCAAAGCTCCATGCATGGTTCTCCGACTGGGCTTCCCCATCGGCACACCTGCACAGGCCAGGAACAAGGTGAGAGCTGGCTGCCTGCCTCCTGGGGTAGGAGCAAAGCAAGTAGCTTTGGGTGTGGAAGTGGTGGGTAGATCACAGGCAACGTTCTAACACATTAAGTCTTAGGTAGGTGTGAATTTACTGTTACAGGAAGGAACAGTTTGGACAAAGCTTTCTTTGTTAAGTCTGTGAAAGATCTAAACCCAAAAACTCGAAGATCAATAAGTAGCTGGTCGCATGAATGCTCTTCCCACTACTTAATAGAATTGTGGGCCTTGAAATGACTCACAGGTTATCTAGACTATCCCTGTGACCAAAGCACAATCAATACTGTTTGTCAGGAGCAGCAGATATTTGTCTGACTCATCTGTGGAGACCTCTAAGATGGATGTATTACATGTTCCCTAGGCTATCTGCTGCAGTAGGTGGTAAAGTGCAAGGATGTATTGTATAATCTAGGCAAGGAGGGGTTGGAGTTAAGATGCAAACAATACCCTGCGTGACCACTACAGGGATGGAAAAAAAGTGGCACACAGAAAATGCTTTAGAGAGATGCAAGTGTGCTAGATAAACTTCTAATAACCCCTTTGTGCCCAAAGAAACGGGCTGCCCTGGTCAGATTCAGAAAGTAGGGTAACTGTCTGAACTGTTTCCCTAGCTCCAGTGGCAGAGACAAGTCTAAGTGTTCCTAGGTAAAACAGTAAGTGTGACAGAGATGTCCTGCTAATAATCTGTGTGAACCTTTTGTTATAAACAAGGGGTTTATCATTAAACCTTGATCTTTGGGCTTCACGAAAAAAATCTTTGGTATGTCTCACTTAACTTTAGAGTTAGATTAGTCTGAGGAGAAGCTGACAAATACACAAAGGACCACTGCTTTTTGAGATAATGATGACCCTAGATAACACTGACTGCTCTGGCACTCAGGGGGACCTGCCCTTTTAAGTCATTAGGAGATCCAGGCTTTGGGTGCTGGTTGCATGGACAGGTTTTATGAAGGAGTTCTCTCTAGCAGGTATAAGTTAAAACCTGCCTCATGAAGAAGGTGTGAGCCAGGCACCATACCCTGCAGCTGTGGGCAAGCTCCAGAGCATTGCAACAGGAGCTGTAAATCATAAATTGTATAATGCACAATCTTTTTTCTATTTGCTTTTCGCCTGCCAAAGGTCATTTAGAAAGTATTTTGGAAAAAAATAACCTAACCTAAAAAATTAGTTATTCTCTTGAAATCTTTTACTATAGAGATTTGACATGTGAATATGATAGTGGGGGAATATATCAGCTGTGGGAACAGTGGCCCTGTCTTAAATGTACTAGTTTACATTTACTGCAGGCTGTTGAGGGCAGAAGGAGTGAGGGTGGGTATTCAGCCTGCTTCGGTGGAGGGGCCAGCATGCTTTTAATTTTTTCATTAGAGTTATGGAAGGTGATTTCTCCAGCCTTGAAACCTTTTTTGGGTTGTTCTGACCTTTATTGTGCTTTTTGAAAATATTTGTTGTGGTTGTTAAAATGCAGACCTAAGAACCTTGTGTCATTTTGGTCTTGGTATTACTAAGGCCTCAGAAATAGAATGACCTTTAATTCTTCTTCAGCATATTCGAGGAGTGTGTTACTCCTTTTAGTCAGGCTCTTGTTCTGGAAGTTTATTTTGCATAGCTTATTTCTCCAGACGAAGGTGGTCATGTTTACCTTTTGCTTCTGCCATGACAGATAGTGGAGGAGTTACGGGACCGAATCTTGCAGCTCCGCTTTCCCCACAGGGTCCAGAGCAAGGAGGCAACTCCAAAAGCGAAGAGGAAAATGCTTGGCAGCAGTTCTCCCTCCAAGTCTCCACCCGTGGCTGGGGCCCAGTCGGCCCTGTCGGACAGACCCTGCCTCGTGGTGCTGCACAAGCCTCTGGAGAAGCTGCTCATCAGGTAGCGATGGAGAGCCGGGCGGGCAGTGCGGCCTCCTTGCCCTGGGAGGTGGGAGGAAGAGGGGCCATGGGTGGTGCTGCCGGTGGCAGGATGGGAGTGCTGTGAAGCCTGGGCTTGTGGTGCTTTGGGTTGTGTGGCTAGGAATGGTGGCTGTAGTCTGGGGGGCTGTGACTTGCAGGGAGCCTTGTTAGACAGGCAGATTTGTTACTCTTACCAAGTATGATGCAGAATTAAGCTTAGGCACCACTATCTGAGCGGGATACTGTGCTGGGCTAGCCACACTCTGCTGCTGGAGGGCTCTGTCCCAGGCCCAGCAAGCAGGCTGCGAATCCAGGCAGCTCTGGTCCGGGGCAGAACATCCGTTCTACCTCAGCAAGCCGAACTTTTCTCCTAGGTATGAGAAGCTGCCTTCTGACTATCGAGCTCCCTTCATTCTCAACCTGGAGCATCCTCCGGTGTCTGGCCCGCTCACCATGGTGGCCAATCGTACCGCCTCTTCCACCCTGGCCTCGCTGTCCCGCTACTTCTACCACCAGCGTTGGATATGGAGCGTCCAGTCGGGGCTGGCACCAGCCGTGCCCATCACAGCAGTAGCCCAGCTCCTTTCCACACTCACAGAGTAAGTTGCACACCTGAATGAAAATGCTTTCTCTGGGTTGCAGATCTGAGGCAGAGTTTTGGTCCTGCACACAGCTTCCAGAGCTACTTGGGCCAGTGCTTTACCCAGTGCTGCATCTGCAGTTGAGGAAAAGGAGTGTCCTGGAAGGCATACAAAAGGGCAGGGGGTGTTACTATGCCTGGACTGTGCTGAGCTCCACTCAGGCTGTCCTGTGCAAAGTGCCACCTTGCCACATTCTCTGTGTGCAAATCCCTCCCTTGGGAAGGGAGGTGTTATGGAGTCAGGGGTTGAGTCATTCTTGTATTTAAGGCTTGCAGTACAGGTAGTGAAATCCTCTTTGCCTGACTGCCTCTCTGTTACCAGGGTACGTCTGTCAGAGGGTTTCCACTTTGCATCCAGCGGGGATGGAATTATCAACATGGTGCTGGAGCTGCCTATACAGGTGAGCCTGGAGGCTGCAGTGGGGATGCAATCCTTTGTGGATTCACCTTCCTGTGATGAGTGTGTGGGATTCACCTTCCCACCATCTCCTAGCATGTACCCTTGATATGTATAGGGAGGGTGACCTCCCCTGAAGAAAAGCAGCCTGTGGGTTGGGTCTTTTCCCATCTTTATCGACAGTTAGAGACCTGCCTTGTTGGCAGTGACAGGCTGTGCTGGAGGAGTTCTTGGGGCTGGTGCAGGCTCTCTCTCTCCACCACCATGAGCTGAAGGAGGGGGCTGTGCTGTGTAGCAGGGCTCTGGGTAGGCGCGGGCTGTTGCTGCTGCCCAGGCTCATGCTGTGTCTCCCCTCCAGATCGACGGCTCAAGTGAGAGCAGCAGCGGCAGAGAGAAGCACACCTGTGTTGTCCAGTACATCCTCTTCCCCCCGCATTCCACTTCCACCAAGGACAGGTGAGGCTGGCCCCCCTCCTGGGGAGGGCTGGCAGCAGAGTGGGCACAGCTCCAGACTTGCCCTTCACAGGTAGCACCAGAACAGACACCTGTGACAGATAGCTCACCACAGATGGGGCTTTGCCTGCATACCTGCAGTTTTTGTGGCTCTTCTTGCATCTCTGAGAGGAGCTGCACCAAGCTTCTGTCTCATAAGACATGTCTTCCCTACAGCTTTTCCACGGATGATGACAATGATACAGAGGTGGAGGCCATTGAGGTGGACACAGAGCTGAACCTGGTCACTGAGTGCTGGGTAGAGCCACAGAGTGGCTACGTGCACAGTACTGCTGAGAACTGGAAGCACCTCCATGGCTTGCCCTACCAGAAAATACCCAAAGCGGTGAGTCCCTGGAAGGGTTTGGGCATGTGCTCTATTGTGGAGAGAGAAAGGGCTTTGTTGCAAGTGCACCACAATGCTGCAGGTAAGTCACTGAGGGCCAGAAGAGATGGCAGTGCTGGTAACAGGAGGCTGAGATTTCTGGAAGAGGATCTGGGCTGCTGGACAGAAATGGCTTCTGAACTGCAAGGCAGGGGATGCTCTGGGATAGGTGGTTTCAAGAGCCATTCCAGTAGAGGGGAGCGGGCTGGGTCAGAGAACAGATTGCAGGCAGCACTGCCTGTGTACCCCCTGAGCAGGGCAAAGGGAAGCTGACAGGCTGGTGGAGCAGTGGGGAGCTTTGAGAGTAAAGGGATCAGGGGACACAAACGTGGGTGTTTCCTCTTCTTGCCTTTAAAGTGCTTTCTGCTGCATTTGGGGATAGCAAAATTCTGCTGCATACAGCTGAGCCTTGACTGCTTATTGCAGCTCTATCCACGGGACCTTGCGTGCATTGCCACCATGCTGACATTTGAGTACATCAGCCAGTTGTGCCAGAACAAGGAGTGGGTCTGCCCTCCTTCAGACACCAAAGCTACTGAAGGTGAGCACAGCGTACATGTCCTAGCAGTTCTGAGGGAGCAAAAGGCAGCTAGGCCCTGAACGTACTGGGGAATGCTGGACACTTCTGCAAGGTTGAACATGTATTTTTACAATGACTTCTTAGACTTTGATGGCTCTGGGTCACTGTCACACTTGTGCTAAGCCACTAGAGATGTGGCTTCATCCTGGGAAGGCCAAGAAAGCACCGAGACTTTCTGCCCGGACTGGGGAAGTGACGAGGTGGCTCTGCTTGAACAGGGGGTTGGACCAGATGACCCACAGAGGTCCTTTGTGACCATAGCTCTTCTGTGAGAGGGGCTGGTTTCTGGAGCAGAAGGAAGATGAGCTCACCCATGCAGTGATGGGCAGGGGATGCCTGGGCAGGTGGTTGTACAGAAATTGCAGATAATGCAAGCAGGAGCTCCTCCGTCCTCTGGAACCTCTTGAAACTGAGCAGCTCATGGGATACTTTTGTTGTGGTGGCCCTGTTCATCTCTAAACCCTCTGTGAATGTTCCATTATCACATGAAAATAGGGAAAGAGCTTTTGGGAGGTCTGGTCTGTCCTCTTCCTCCAGGGTAGAATCGTGCTACTCTGATCTGACAGGATTATCGTAGTTCACTGAGAAATCCAGGAATGTGGGAGGGGGTTCACTCTTGCCAGGCAATCTGTTCTGGTATCTCCCTGTGTTTGCTTTAAAGCTTTTCCTCAATATCTAGCCATAATGTTGCTGCTAGTTAAGCTTCTTGTCACTAGTTTATCCCATCCTAGATCTTCCGTTTGCTTGCCTTGCAGTGGATAACACAACAGGTGTTGAGTGGTTTTGAGGGAGCTAACATCATCCCAAAGTCGGGGGGCAGGACCTGAAGGAGCCCCATTGGGTCATTTCACTGGTCCCGTGGGAGAAGGAGAGGGCCAGGCAAGCTCAGGGCATGGAGAGTCAGAGACTCCTTCCTGAGTAAGCACAGGAAATGTCTGCAGGGGTGTGCAGAGCCTGCTGGGTGGGAGATGGCTCACAGGAGCTGGGGGGAAGAGAGAGGTGTCCTCGTCCATGGCATCTCTGGCATCAGAGGCTGCCTCTGGCTCCTAGCGTGGCCGTTGGCCTCCAGCAGTGTTTCCTGTGACACTAAAGTGTGGTTCTTTGTGGGCCTGGCTCTGCTGCAGGCGGCCTGGGCTGCGTAGGGCCTCGTGGTTTCCCATCCATCCTTGTATGAAGATGGCACTAAGCCCAGGGGACTCCAAGAGGGAAGTACCTCTCCGCAGGTACCTCACAACCAGGCTCCAGCAGGCTTTGATCTTCCCCCACACTCATTCTTTGTATTCCTCTGCCCTCCCAAGCCGGAGGAGTTGGGGCAGTGTTGCTCTTCGCTGTCACTTGTGCTCGTGTGCTGTGTTTGGGGCTGGCACCGTGCACGTGCAGGTGCCCTGGGGGGCAGGACTCTGTGATGCCACGAGGAATGTCGTGTTCCCAATTCTTCTTCTAGATCCGGACATGGGGGCTGGTTTCCGAGTGCATGAGATCCCGTTCCAGTTCAACCTCATGAAGCTGTTGCCCAGGTGCCAGCAGGTCGAAATGTTCTTCCTGATGCTGACAAAAGGTAAGTGCCTCTTCACTGCCTGCCTTCTCCTGTCCTCCCTGCCTGGCTTTGGGCACCCCACTGTGTGTGCTTGTCTCCCTGGGAAGCAGCTGGGGGGGCTGCTGTGCCTCTTCTGTTCTTCCCAGCTTTGTAGCCTGAGGGCTGTGCAGGTACATTGCTTTCTTGGGATGGCATTTTTGTTGAGCTGCTTTTGGAAGCATCCAAGCTAGGCAGTTGCTCTGTGTGGCGGTATCTTGTCCTTCTCCCTGGGCATCAGAACAGTTACAGTAGCATGGCGAGTCAGGGCAGGGCAGCTCGTGAGGCTGGCACTGCATCTCTGCATCCTCCAAGGCAGCCCTGCAGGAGTGCTGGGGGAAACTTGTGGCTGTGTGCAAGTGTCACTTTGCAAGGGGCTGCTTCCTGGGAGCCTGGGCTGGTGGTGGCTGTGGAGATGCTGTCTCTGAAGTTGCCGTGGTTCTGTTTTGGAGCAGAGAATGAGGAGGTGACCAAGGACTCTTCATTTGTGCCCAATGAAATGCTACTAAACCTCTTCCATGGCTGCCTGCAGCATGACCTCAGTGATCGGGAGATCCCCATGGCTGATGCTGATCACGTGGCTTTCATGGAGCAGGTGCTGCAGCGGGACCGTGATGGCCATCAACCACCCTTCACTCTCCCCGTGATCCGAGGTACGGGCCAGGAGCATGGCAGCAGGGACGCTGGCGGCTGGGGTGTCTCAGGAGCCTTGCTTTCTAGTCTTTTCCTCAGCTGGTGTTCCTAAGGTTGGTTTCTCTGCTCCATTCCAGAAGAAACCTTGAAAGCCTCTGGGACCGGGGAGCAGCAGGATGCTTCTGCATCCTATCATCTGGTTGGCAGCAATGGCACCAGGGATATGACTGGCTCCACGAGTACTCTGCAGGTACTGTTATGCTGCTCTCCCTCCCCTGAGTCCTCTCTGGGGCAAGGCAGCAGCTGTTGAGGATGAGGAGATTTAGCAAATGGGTTGAGAGCATTGAGAGGCTGCTGTTTTCTCCACAAGTGGCAGCAGTTTAAGCTGCAGCCTGTGGCTGAAGTCAAGCAGGTATCCAGTAGACGTGTGGGCAGTTGCACTCACCATGGGCCTAGCCTGTTAGAGCAGCACTGGTGCTGCGCTGCAAGGAGCTCAGAAACCATAGGCAATCATTGCCTTGAGGTCAGAACCAGCCCCAGCAAAGCTGGTTGGAGTTAAGCATCTCGTGACTGTGTGCACTGTGCTTCCTGGAGCCAGGCTGCTCCGAAAATGCTGCGTGGACTCGCCACAGAGTGATTTCAGCACCGTGCCAACCAGCAGTGGTGGAGGAACTTGCTCTGTGTGGTTGCTCCTTGCCCTGGGGTATGCCGTGCCATGTGCTGTGAACTTATCCGGCTTCTGCTCTTTCATCAGAGCCTTGGCAATGCAGAGCTGCCTGAGGATGATGCGACCCTGAGTGATGCTTCGGGGCCCTTTCCCCCGCAGTGGCGATGCTACGCGAAGCTGGTCAACCCGCAGCACATCTTCCTGACCTTCCTGCCAGCCACCTTCTCAGGTGAGGCCCCCTGTTGTGGGGAGGGAGAAGATCCAGCAGTCCCAAGCACCTCTTTGGGAAAACAATAAAAGCAGAATCAGCTCTTCTAGGACGGAGGGAAAACAGAACAGCAGAATCTAAACCCAGTGTTCTTGTGCTATATGGCCAAGGATAGAGCAGTGCCAAGTGATGAATGTCTTGTTCTCTCCTTGTGCTGCTCACTGCTGATGGGATGGTTTGGGAGAGTCCCTGCTTCTGGGCATTGGGGCTGGTAGGCTCAGCAGGAGGAACTCTTTGGAACACAGGCAGTGGGAACCTCTGCCCTCTTGGGGATGTACATGGAGGGGTTAAGCTGCTCACACTGAACAGAGGAGGATTGTTGTGTGTTTTTTTTTTTTCCAGATGTGCAGAAGCTGATGGCGTGTGGATTGGACAAACCTCCAAAAGATGAGAGTAGATCTGGAGAGGATACCCTGAGACCTGTCCCTGCAGAGCGAGGCAGGGCTGAGCCTGAAGAAGGGGATGCTGCAGTGCCATTACCCACCCTCAGCATAACGCCAGCGCATGGTACTGCCCTCACAACTACACCCGGCTAACATTAGGGCAAGGCCTTTCCTTGGCTATTCCCAAGCATCCCAGTTCCTGCTGGTGGGCAGGTTGGGTAGCAGGAATAATGCACCACTACAGCCTGTCAGCTCCTGCCTGGCAGTCAGCATAGTGAGGATCAGAACAAGGGGCACAGCAACACCTCAGCCAACTTTCATGCTGTTTATGGGAGAGTGAAGGAGCGCAACGTGAGCCGAGTGAGCATGGCCCAAGCTGGCTCCCTGTGGGCCGGGAGGCTGCAGGTTTATAGAGGCTGCTAGGAATGGCAGCCACTGGTTTGCACAGGAAAGTCAGCAACTATCGCATTATGATCCAGGCTGGCACTACCAGCAGCGTGTTGCCTTAGGGAGCAGGGCACAGGTGGTGTCTTGGTGTGTGACATTTGGGTGATCAGCCCCTGGTGTAGTCAGCCAGGTCTGCGCTGGGGTTGGCGGGTTGTGCTGCTGCAGGAGGTGGTGACGGAGGTGACAGGTCACAGCTGCCTAGGAAGGACATCAGTGTGGCCGAGGCACTGCGCTGAGTGGTTGGGTGCTGGCTGGGGGTTTGCATGGTGAGAAGCTTGTAAAACCAATACCTGCCTGTGGATGCTGCTGGGGGAGCCATGACCTTGCAGGCCAGGAATGAGGAGCACATCAAAGGCCTTTGTCTCAGGATTCTTTCTCTTGCAGAAGTGAGCCGTGACACTGGAGAACAGGGTGGCCCCTCACGGAGAGATGTCCACATCTCCTTCTGTCGCCAGAACTCACAAAATGAGCTAGGCGAGTGTCGCAGATTTCGCTGCCCCATTTATATCTACAGCTGCTCTCTGGAGTTGTTACGGGAGCAGCTTGTCAGCCCACGGACACATCGTCCTCCCCGGGACATCTTTTTCAGGTAATGCCAACCCTGCTTGGCTCCTAGACAGAGGGCAGAGCTGCATCTCTTGTCAGGAGTGCCCCTGACAGGAGGCTGGCTCTAGCCCTGCCTTCTTCTTTTGGCTTGGCTTATCTACCTTAGAGCAGCCACTGCCTGTGCACGTGTTATGGCTCTGCTTTACTGGCACCAGAGCCATTTACAGTCTAAAACATGCTTTACAGGTGCTGAAGGCTTCTGTGGCTCCTTTTTTCCCAGGTCCCAGTCTCTGGAGCGTCCTCCTGCTGCTGCTTGGTTAGACCACAAGCATAAGGAGCTGGTGAGTTACTGCACACTGCTGCAGGAACACTCCCACCAGTGCTACGTGAAAGGTGAGGAGTAGCATGATGGGCTTTGAGGCAGCGTTGGGGCTGGGCCCTGGGTCTCTAAGAAAGCAATGTCTTATTTTTCCTGTGGTGTTACCCCGAGGAAAAAGGGAGATGTTGTGGGACAGCTCTCTCACCAGGAAGGATTTAAAGCTACCTCAGTATATTCCCCGTGGGCCTTGCACAGGCTGTTCCTGGAGCTGTGCAGGGCTGTGGTGGTGGGATTCCTTCTTGGGCTTTTTCTCTCACCTTCAGGGTGAGAGATCCCTAGGCTGCTCTTGGCATGGCCAAGGCCAAGCTAACGCACAGTGTTAGACATCCTGACTGAGTCTTGTCTCCCAGCACTGACTGCATTGACAGCAGCTCTGTGCTGGCACTTGGTGAAAGCCTGGTCTTTGCTCCCCAGAATGTGCCTATTGCATGATTCTCATGGCCTCACATCCTTTCAGTGGGCTCAAGAGCTGTGTTTGATCCATAGGGCTGTTCAAGAGCCTTCAGCAGTCACACAGCATCAGTTCCCAGGACCTGCTCACAGCCATGGACTACTGCGAGGAGCTGCTCCAGGAGATCGACATCACCAACTTCCTGCTGACAGTGTGCAGCCACGTCCGCTCCTTCCGAGAGAGCCACCAACACTTCCGTATGCACCCCAAGACGGCCAGTTTCCAAGTGGGCAGCGTAGAACAAGAGGAGGAGCAGAGCTCTAGGGAGCGGGGTGTCTTGGTCTCTGAATCCAGGTAGGGGCCCACCTTGGCCTTGCTTGTGTTCTGAACGCTGGGCTGGGACAGATCAAGGATCTGCTGCTGCTGCTTCTAGGAAGAATGTCGTAGGGCAGGTGTTAAGAGATGTGTGTAGGGAAAGATATTTCCACTGGAATATGCACCTAGTATGGTGTCTACCAGGACCTTCTTGTTTTTATGATCTCTGGTGACGTGCATCTTCTACCTGTCTCTTGTAGTCTTAGCTTGTAAGTCCCAGCTGGCCTGGGCTGAAGGGCAGTTTGCCTGCAAGTAACACTCTCAGATATGTTGTTTCTGGAGCATGTGTCTCCTGCTGCCTGACTCATTAGAGATTTGCTGTTGACTCTGATGAACAGGACAGGTGACATCAAGCTTTACCATTTGATCGTAAACGTCTGTCCTGCTAGGATATTTCTGAGGTTTGTGTTGCCTCTGGAAACCTAAGGAGGGAGAAATACTCTGCCTTACTATGCTGTGTGCTGAAGAAACATTCTAAGTTCTTCATCCTCTGTTTGCTCTTGGCTATCCTTGGTTCCTTCATGTGAGTTCACTAGAACTTGTTGGGAATCCCCAACCCTATTTCTCCTCACGTTGTAAGTGAGCGAGATGAGGCTCTGTTTTTGAAGAACACTCACTGTTTGGATAGTGCGGTCACTTCATCAAGTGCAACTTTCACAGAGAGAAGCTGTGGGAACTTTTCTTGGTTTATAAAAAACACAATCTGAGTTGGGATTGGTGATTTATAATAAACATTTCTGAAGGACGTATAGCTTGTGATCTGCCATCTGTATTACTTTGGGCACCTGGCAGTACCCTGACCAACCTTCATTGCACTCCCCGGATCAGTTTCTCTGAGTTGTAGGGACTGATTCTGTCACAGAGCCGATGTGTGTGTGTGGGCCTGAGCTTTGTGCTCTCTGTGCTGCCAAGACATCAGGAATGCTGGCATGGCAATATTTGCTGTGAAACGCCTTGAACTGGGTTTTGGGAATTCACACTGCTCCAGGCTGATCTTATACTCGGCCACTTGTCTTTGTTTCCCAGGGAGGGGATAGCGTGCTGCAGAGTAAGTGACCACAGGACTGGTGTGGTTAGGCTGCCTCTGGCCTGGCTTCAGACAGTCTCGGTGCTTATCTGGGTTCGTGGGTGGGAGGAGGGCTTCTGGGGCTACATGGGTGGGGACTGTGGGGACATACAAGTCACCTCGTGTTTACACAGATGAGGTGTGGGGAACTGTGAGGTGGGATGCTTGCTGGGTAGATAATACATATAACTACTGCTTCTTGACTTGCCTGTCTGACCTGTCTGCAATCCTTTCAGTGCGGAAATGGAGGACTACAGTGAGCAGGACTCCCATAACGTTGCTAGCCCTACAGAAGAGCCAAAGAGTAGTGTGGGCACCAGTTGCTGTTCAGAGTTTCCCCTTTCACTGCTTGAAATTGGACAGCCCTGCCAGGCACACCCTGACTTGCATAAAATTATCCAGGTAAGGAACATGGGAGCTTGGCTTGGCTCCCACAGGACAGTGGAGTGAAATGTCTGCCTCATGTTTGGGATTTCTCTTTTAGGAAAAATTCCTGGAAATTGGAAGTTTACATTTCAAGCCAGTGCCATCAAATCCTCACTATTTCTTCTACTGCCCACCATCAGCCAAGAAAGAGGTAGGCATGGTGCTGCCCTGGCAGGCACCTAGTCTTTGTGGAGCGAAGTAGCTTTACTTGTCATCAGATCTGGATTTTGGGCTGGTGGACTCCTTGGCAGACTGAGCCCTTGGAGGGCATCAACAGCTTGCTTTGCTGCCTGGCACGGTTCTAGTACCTGCCCTTCTCCTCTCCCCCCAGGAAGAGGCATCCCGGGATCAGACAGACAGGAAAGGCAGTGAGGAAATGGAGGGATCAGAGGCAGAACTGGCAGCTGAAGAAGGTAAAACTTGCTTGGTCTGTCCTGGACAGAAGAAGATACCTCACTGTGGTGATGTCAGAGCTTGGCTGCATCTGGTGGGGTCTGTTTGCTAACAGGGATCCTGTGTCAACAGGAGCTGTGTCTGGGTGCTGCATTGCCACAGAGAGTGACCCAGAGCTGGAGGTGGAGTACCGTGAGAAGCTGGAGCATGAGTTCCCCGACACAGATTCGCTCTCAGATTCCAACACAGTGAACCAGGATGACGACTCCTTCAGCGTGCTGGGAGGGGACTCGCTCAACGAGCAAGAGTTCCTGGAGCAGGAGATGCCCCCGCTCTTTGTGCACCTCACCTGCTCCGTGAAGCTGCGCAGCCAGCACAGCTCCATGCCTGTGCAATCCCTACCAACCTGTCTAGGTAAGCACAAGCCTTGCTGTGAAGTTACAGGGCAGCAGGGCATCTGTGGAGTCCCAGCTGGGGGAGCACCCCTGGAACAAACATGCTGTGTGCTTAACAGCACTCTGTGTACTAGCCCTCCCTGTACTGGAGCCCCCACGGTCTCCTAGCATCAGAGAGAGGCATTCTCACCAGGTCTCCCACTTGCTGTGGGTTTAATTATGGAATTATCATGGAGGATGGTGATATTCTTGAGCCTGTCCAGGTGTGGGACAATAGCCACCACTTGCAGTCTCTCTACTTGCCAGCAGGCTGTGTGTGTGTGCAAGCAGAGCTGTGTGTTGTGTGATCCCCTTCATCTGGGATCTCTCCTCAGGGGAAGTTCTGGGCTGTCTGGAAAGCTGCCAGGGCTTGAACACGATTGATCTGGGGGACCTGTGTGTGACACTGGACATCTTTGTGCTGACGCTACCCCTGGAGATAGAAGTTGTGAATACAGACATCCTGCACAACAGGTAGGTGGGGAGAGGCCCAGCCTTTACCCGTCCTCTGCCTGCCCTTCCCAGCAAGACAGTTTCAGGTCCTCTCTCTGTACTGAGACTGGGAATTATCTTCCTCACAGAGCCTGCCACAGCCCTTAGAAAACTAAGGTTTTTCCAGGATAGGCTCGCCTTTTAGAGGGATCCTTTCTTTTTCCTCTGGAGACTGTCTGTTTATCCTCTCTGGCTCAGAAGCTGATGCTCAGCCCGCTCTCTCTCCTGTGGCAGATGCACCTCAGAGAGCAGCGTGTCCTTCACCCGCTCTCCTGGGCAGCCATCCTCTTTCCGGTCAGATGAGGATATCATGCACAACTTGGACCGGCTCCCGTCTACTGGAGATGAGAGGTATGGTGCTGCAGCTTTTTGTGGGCTCCTTTTGCTGCTTAGGAGCTGCGCTGTGGTGGCTGCATGAATGAGAACAACTGACAGATTATTCTTGTGCTATTCCCTAGGCACCCTGCACTTTCCAACCTCCCTGGAGTGCACAGGCAGGCGATTGAAGCCACTATGAATGAGGTGAGGCAGCCTTGCCCGTTGCTTGCTTCTAACTGGAGCAATTTGCCACAGCACACAGCTGCTGCTCCACGCTTCCTAGCCTGCTCCAGGCTGTAGCCTCTGTCAGCCGAAGTGACTTTGCTTGTATCACACAGTCTGTTGGCCTTGTGCTGCCCAAAAACGTGTAAAATCTTTACTCCAGTTGGGGTGGGACAGGGGGACCTCTCTTCCAGAACCCTTTTCTTAGGTACAGTAAGAAGGAAATGAATAATGGTGGGACTTGGGTGAAAACGGGGGCAGCCTTGCAGCTGGAGGTGACTTAGGCTGCTCTGTGTCCCTGCTCTGCTCAGATTCGCTGGCTTCTGGACGATGAGATCGTGTCTGCGCTGCGCCACTCGCAGGTCATCAGCACCTCCATCCTGCACCGCGTGGCCACCCACATCTACAACTCCAAGGGGCGGCCCAGCTGCCACAGCGAGGTGGTGCTGCTCCAGTTCGTCTTTGGACCCGAGCACTCGCTGGAGAAGTTCAAGGAGGTAAAGAGGGGGCCCTGAGGCAGCGTCCTCCCCATAGTTAGCGGGATGCTTATTCTTCCCTGTGTTGCAGGAGTTCAGAAGAATGGCTCTACCAGGCTACGTGCTGAATGCAGAAGGCAGTGACTACCACTACATCTCCATCAGCCGCCTGCACTCCAGACGGGCAGCCCCAAACCCTGCAGGGACACCGTGCGTGCAGCAGCAAACTGGAGGGAGCACCAGGACAGCCCTGGGCCAGGCAGGCCGGGAGGGGAGCAGTGAGGCAGAGGCAGAGAGCTCTGCGCTGCACCATGCAAGCTGTGCCCTCCCAGAAGAAGCCCAGGGTCTCTGGGGGTGGCCAGAGAGTGAGATGCGCGTTGTGCCAGAAGCTGGAAACCCTGTAGGTGGGGGCAGCCACGTGCAGGATGAGGTGAGGGACACTAAGGTGGTCTGGTGGTGGGACAGTGTGGGACCTTCTGCTAACTGAAGGCGGAGGGATGCAGGAGGGTGATGTGCAGGGGTGTGGTTGGGTTTTGTGCCTGTTTTTCTGGTCATTTTTTTTGCAACTTTGGCTTGTGTGCAGGTCCCAGGAGAAGCACTGAGCCTTGAGCAGAGCAGAGCACCTGGCCATGACTCCCTGGAGGAGACAGCTCTAGAGACAACCATACAGTCCCTGCCGTCCTCGTCTTCTGAAAAGGGCAACAGTGAGAAATCACCGTTAGTGACACCATCTGCAGCAAGCCTAGTTGAGTCTGTAACACAGGGCAGGGAAGGTAGGAGCTGCAAATGTGGGCAGGGTGTACCTCAGCCTTGGAAGCTTTTAAGGGAAGGGCCCAATTTTGGCTGTAGTGCATGAAACACATCTGTTATTCCTGTTCCAGTCCCCAAACACCAGAATCAGCACTCAGGGCTACTCGTCTCCCCTTCCCTTGCCGGGGTGCAGACAATTTGCTGTTTAATGTTACCTGGGGTAGTCTGTGCTGCTGCACTGATAGCCATAATGACATGAAATTCCTGGTGTTACCAGTGATGGCTGCCTGAGGCCTGTTCCCAGCACTGCCTGCCCGTAGCACTTCTCTAACATGTGGAGCATGTGAAGGGGCTTAGCGGGTGCTTTCATCAGCTCCTCCTCCCTTTGCAGGCTCCAGCAAGCAGCGTCCCAGCCGCGTGCAGAGCCTTGTGTCAAGCCAGGGCAGCATGGACTCTGACCACCTGGGTGAGTTTGGTGCTGACAGCAGCAGCGTGCAGCCAGGCTCTGGCGGTGAAGTGGTAGCAGAGGGCACGGGGCTGTGTGTCTGGGCTGGGCTGAGCCCTGAGGACAGGGCTTGGGAATGGCTTTAACCTCCCAGAGTTTGCTCTTCCCAGTGGCCTGGGACTGAAGTGTGGATGCGTTGCAGGTTACGATGGGGGGAGCAGTGACTCGGAGTACGAGGAGGCGTTAATGAGCGACCAGGAACCCAGGTGTCCCCTCATGCCGGACTTCTGGCTCATCATAAAAATTGAGCAGGACCGAGTGGAAGTCTATTACCACACACGGTAAGGAGGGTCCTGCTGTCTGGCCTCATTGTTGCTCGCTCATCTCTGTGGGCAGGATCTCCTTCCTGCCCTGTGTGGGTGGGGAGCTGCAGGACTAGACTGGTGCTCTGTGTGGGGAAAGCCACCATCCTTTCTGCACACACAGATGGGCACTGTCCAGGTGCCCTACTGACCCCTCTCTCCCCTTCCCTGTAAAGCAGCCTGAGTGTGGAGAAGGCAGCAGAGACAGAAGAAGAGCAGCCAGGGGAGTGCCAGAGTCTCAACCAGATGGTGGTGAAGAAGATCAGTGAAATCTGCAGGGTTGTCAATCAGGTAACAAATTGCAGAGGACAGCGGTAGAGCTGCCAGTCATTAGATGGCTTAGATGAGAAGGGACCTCTGGAGTTTGGCTGGTCCGGGCCCAGCTCTGAGCAGGGCGTGGGAGCCAGTTCAGCAGGTGGAGTCCCAGCTTGGGGGTCAAAGGAAAAGGGACTCTGTCTGGCCCTAGGCCTTCCCCGTTGCTGTCTTGTGTGGCTGTGGAAACAACAGGACTTGTCTTTTCTCATCTGTTACAGCGCTTGCTGCTGCAAGACCTGCACGACAGCCACATATGCAACTCGTTGCTGGTGGCAGAGAGCGAGGAGGACATTTGGAAGAGTGAAACTCCCTACAGGCAGCGTGTCTTGCCCACAGATGGTACGAATACTCCTTTTGGCTCTGCCTCAGCAGCAGTGCAGCTGATTTAAAAACAAAATCAAACAACAACAACAAAAAAACAAACACCATTGTGTGATGGCCCCAAGGACGTGCTATTTTCTTTGCAGATTACTCGGTAGAGGAGAGCTACCAGCCCCGGGACTACCTGGCTGCCACCATGCAGTTCATGCCAGGGCACTTCGCTTGTGACGTGGTGTGGAGCACGCTCATCCACGTGCATTCACGCCTCAAGATGGGCCCCAACATGGGGGTCTCGCGAGGTGTGTACCACCCAGGTTCCTCCTCACTGTGTGTGTCAGGAGTCTGGCTTCTGGCTGGACTGGCACGACAGGAGGGGGTGTGGGGTAGCTAACGTCCCACGTTGCCCACAGCTATCCAGGCGCTTCGGTCGGTGCTCAACGCCTTCTCTGTGGTGAACAGGAAGAATATGTTTGTCTACCAGGAGCGTGCCACTAAATCTGTCTTCTACCTCAGGTAAGAGTCAGCTTGACGTGTTGGCGTGACCCTGCCCTGCTACATATTGCACCCGGCTGAGAGCTCATTGGGGCAGGAAGTGTCTACCCAGCCTCAGGGACCCTGCTGTGACCCAGGCAGCAAATGTCTGGTTTCTGATGAATCAGAGTCATGTCAAACCAGACCCCTGCTGCTCCTCCTGCACTAAATCTTTACCTGGAAGGAAAAGTGTTGTTACGTGAGGGAAACAGACCCATTTTTGTACAAGCTCTGTGCTGTAAGGACTGATTCCTGGGAAGTCCTCGGGGGAGAGTAAGGAGGATATATATCTTCTGGTATGATGCTGCCATTCTTGGGAAGGGAGGCTGACATGTCTTCCTCCTATATTCAGGCTGACTGAAACCACGTACAGCGGGAAGGTGTGGGAAGCAGAGAGCACCGGTAATCCAGCATCTCGCTCCCTGGCACTGACACGCAGTCAGGAGCCCATCTACACTGAGGATCTAACAGTGAGTGCTGCTCTCTGCAACTGCACGTGGGTTTTGGTCACAGAGTGCATGTGTGGAGTAGAGGAAGATGGGTGTTTGGGGAAAAGGGGGAACTTGGTAGTTCCAGCTACCTGGATTTTATGTAGGGTAAAACTTATATTGCGGGTGTGTGTGTGGCAGCAGTAGGGGCTTCTGCCTGACCTTGCTGACAGGTATGGCTGGTACTGGTTCTGGGATTCACATGGGAACTGCTTTCATGCATCTGTTTTTTGTTGTTTGTTTGTTTGTTTTTGTTTTTTTTTTTTGTTTTTTTTTTTTTTTGCCTTTCCAGGGCTCTCGTTCCTCTCTGGACACAGCCTCATGCCGTAGTGTGGATTCTGCTCGCCCAGTGGGACAGGTAGACAGGCACATCCAGCTGATGGTCCATGGAGTTGCCCCAGCAGGTAAGCATTACAAAAACAGGCAGCAGATAAACTGTACTGCTGCAAAGCAGAGGAATGAAGCTTCACTTGTTGACCTCTTTGCTTGAACAACAAAGGGAGTATGTCCCTCCTGAGCAAGCAGCTCCCCTTTCTGCCTGGGTGGAAATGTGAGGAAAGGACCCAGAGCCCGTGATAAGACCTCTTGCAGACCAGGTGGTTTGTGCCAGCTTTCCCTGTGCAGAAGTACATTTGCCTTTACTTTGTCAGCAGTCTTTTGTGGTCAAGAGCAGGTGGACAATGATGTCTGAAGAAGTTGATGGTGGGGAAAGACATGTTTCCTGTGAGAAGTGTTTGTGAGGGTGGTGCATTCTGGACAGGTATAGGGAGATGGTTGTGGTCATAACCAGATGAAGTGAAAAAGTTGCTTGTGCCTCTGCTTCCTTGTTAGGGCCCGAGATCACAGATGAGTTGGTGAAAGTGCTGCGCAGGCGCCTGGATGAGGCCACCCTGGATATCATCACTGTGATGCTGGTGCGGAACTGCAAATTGACCCCAGCAGATGTTGAGGTACGTACCAGGATAACAGCTCTGCTCATCCTGTCGCACATCACTCTTTTCCTTCTTTTTGACCCATCTCAGCCCTTCTCTGCCCCAGGGCAGAGAAGGCCAGGGCAGTCTGCTGCATCCCATCCCAGCTCCAGTGGTTGCTTAGTCTGGCATTCGCAGACATACACACTGTGTGAGTGCCAGGGTAGTTGGTGGGATCACCCCTGCTGGGGTTCCCAGCATGGCAGGGCCTCCCTGTGGATACACATTGGCCCCATGTCTGTCTCAGGGTGCTGTCTGGGCTCTGCACACTGTGCTCTCCCTTTGTGCACCCAGCTGTTGTCATTCAGATGCATATCAGTGCCCCAGGGCATCCTGCTAGACTCAGCTAAGTTTTAAAGCCTTCTTTCTGCAGTTTATCCAGCCCCCTGGGACGCCACCCACAGAAGTCCTGCAGTTTGTGCTGCCACCTTCAGCTCTGCCTTGGCTGCATGCAGTGGCCTACTACCTGCGCCAGAACCTGCTCATCTTCCTGCACACCCCGAAGTACACGGACAGCAACGTGGAGCACCACTTCAAGGTGAGGAGAGTGATTGTCTGCCCAGCTGCCACCTGCTGCTGGGGGGTGCTTGCTGGGGCAGCTCAGCTGCTGTGTTCCCAGCTCTGCCGTGTGTTGTTAGGGAGGAATTGACACTGAATAGTAAAGTCTGGAGGAGTTGTGCAGGGCAGCAAGCAGATCCTGTGTGGCTTGGTGTAAACCCAGACAGGCCTCGCTTTGTCTCAAGTGGTCGCTTGCTGTGCAAAACGTAGCAGCCATAAAGCTCATGCTTTATGAGCTTTAGTCTTCTCCCAGGAGCATGAGAAGAGACCTACTTGCAAAGTTGAGCTTGGTACATTGCGCAGCCAAGCTCTAAAGACTGAAACATTGGGGTTAATAAAAGTTTGGGAGCAGCTACCCACTCCTTCAGCATGGCCATAGCAAGAATAGAAGGTGAGGCCAGATGTGCAGTGCTTTGTAACACTGCATGGAGCTGTAGGAGGGTCCTTCTGCCAAACACTTGCCAAGACTCCGCTGCTAAGTGGTTTTTAAGTAGGTATGGACTGCCTGCTACATACTGGGGAATGAGCTCTGCACATGTGGACCTCTGCTTCCAGTCAGTGGAGGTTCTCTCATCTCTCACTTTTTTCTTTCTTGTGCCCCTTAGCACTACTTCAACCACAGTGGCAGTGTCCCTGACCAGGATCTCTACCTGTACAACAAGCCGGGTGGCCAAGGCACTGGTGGCAAAGGTACTGTGCTCAACTCTTTTTTTTTTTTTTTTTTGAAGGAGGGTGTGGGGCTGTGCATTGGGGAGCGACTTCCCATGTTGGAGAGATCTGAATGACTGAGGAGGGCCAGTGTCAGAGCAGTGGCTAAGGGATGTGCAGGGCGTGTGCTTGGGAGACTGCAGAACTGCATGGATGATAGAACGGAACTAAGGAGTCCCCCAGAGCAACTTGCTAAGCTCTTCCCATTGCTGTATGAAGCAGCTCTAGATTGCAGCTGCTGTGGGGCAAGACATAGCCTGGGGCACAGCTGTGGGGGCAATGCCTTTGCTCTTTTCTGTGGACTGCTGGAGGAAGGATTGGATAGGGCTAATCCTGCAGCACGCTGTCGTGTCATGTTGTGCCAAGGCCATGTGGTCTGTTACCCGGCCATCGTGAGTCTTGTTGTGTCCCTTGTGCACAGTCTGAATGTTCTTCTGTTGTGTAGGTACCATGTCGGACCTTGTGCAGCACCTCTTTCCACTCTCCCACTTCCAAGGTAGCACCTCTGGCTCCAAGTACTACTCTAGTTTCCCCTCTCGTGCAGATCCCTGGTCCCTCTGGTCCCTCTGGTCCCTGCTGTTCTTGTTCCCCTCGTGCTGTGGCTTCAGCTCTGACTCCTCTGTGTGTCTGTGTGTGTGTCCATCCAGTTGAGTCACCTTTTTCTTGCTGGCTGGGTAAATGAGCAAACAGAATAAATGAGCAAACAGAACAAATGAGCAAACAACCTGCTTGCAGGCAGTGAGCTTCAAAGTTCTACAGCCCTTTTCCCTGCAGGTCTAAATGGCCATCTCATCCCTGAGGACAGGGATTGTAGTCTTCCAGTTGCAGTCCCAAGCCTCAGGGCTTGGCACCATCACGCTCCCTGTGCCTGGGCTGGGGGCTGCCTTGCACACCGAAGGGCTGGAGTGACCGGGCACCTCTAGGTGTGTACTTTGTCCTTCAGGGAGCCTGAGTTGGAGGGGGCTTAGAGAGCCCTTCATAGCTGGGAGCTTGCAGGTCACTTGCACCCCAACATCTTCACAGGGCGCGATGGATGAATGCATAGCCAAGCTCCAAGGCTCTGGGCAGGAAGGTTTTTGGCAGCCCTCGCCAACTTACCTCTTCCCATAGCTACATAGCTCAGGCTGTGTCCACCCTGTCAGGGCTGTTTCTTACCTGTTGCATTGCTGCTTCTCCGTGCTCCTGTGACAGAACTGGCAGCCTTGTTCCCTGCTGGCAGGGCAGCAGCAGCCATCGGCTGTGCCCCAAGGGACTGAGCCTGCTGCGGTGCTTGGCGCTTGCTTGGCAAACCAGCTCCTCTCGGGAGCACGTGCAAACAAGCATCTGCTCCTGTGGCTGCTGACCTGGCCCGCTTGAAAGCACTGCTGTGGGTCCCCCCTCTCTGGAACACGTGTCCTAGCATGAGGAGGACGTGGGACGTTGTGCTCAGCCGTTACCTCCTCGCTTCAGGTGGACTGAAGCGGAGTGGAGCTCCAGGAAGGGCTGTGGTCTGGAGGCCTGCCAGAGACTTACTGACACCTAAATCCCAGAGAGCTGCCCTGCTGCAGCAAGAGGCCACGTGAGGCAGGAGGGTCTTGAGCGAGGCTCCAAAGGGGGATGGGACTGGGTGAAGTCCTGGTTTCCTCTTGCTTTGATATTTAGGAAATGATAAACTTCTCCATTGTTTGCTGGATAAAGGGTTGTTCCTGTGCCTGGCTAGGGGAGAGAGATGTCAGAGTCTGGTGCAGAGCACCTGTGAGATAAGGCAGCTTCTGTATTCTTCTGCCAACGGCTTATAGATTAAGATTTCCTCAGCCTGAATGCAGGGATGCTGCACTCTTACCTGAATGCCCAGCTCCCTCTTTCAGGAGCAGCGCTCTCTATCTCAGAGCCCTCTCCCTTGCGCCTGGCATGTCTTGGAGGAAAGGGTGCTGAGGAGTTTACATTTAATTAGGCAGGATGGAAGCCAGGTTGTTTGGCTGGTTAGACCTGGGCACGGGCTGCTAGGGCTGTGACAACACCCACCCTGCACACCCTGCCATCCATGCCTCGGGGCAGCTTTGCCATCCAGTTCCCCAAGTGCTGGCTCAGTTAGCTTGGAGGACTTTTGACCTTACAGCTCCATCCCCACTGCTGTTCCCCTGGTGTCCTGGCCAGGAGATGGGCTGTGGGGGGTGAGCTCCTGGTTTGTTTTGTCCCCCAGCTGTGCTGATGTGTGGGGAAGGCACCCTGTCTGCAGGCATGTGCAGTGGGAAGCAGGCCCTGAGCATAACCTGCAACAAGGTGTTGTGTGTAGTGTTCCTCTGCAGGGAGTCAGTGTCCTGTGAGCCCAGAGGGGGCTGTTGGAGAATATCTGGGCTCTGTCTGTACTCTGTCCCTTGGGAGGACAGGGACAGTGAGCCCCATCCCAGAGGGATGCAGGAGGGAGATTCTCGGGGTGACGGGGACACCCAGTGCCAAGCAGCGTGCTTCTTGCCCTGCCTCCCGATGAACACAGCTGGTTACCTCTCCCCTGGCTGCTTCCCTTCCCGTGGGCTCTGCTGTGTGCACCCGTGGCACTGTGAAACCCAAGTGGTCAGAGGACAATCCCAAGCCCTGATGGGCAGGCGTGGGGTGGCCACCGTGCCCCTTAGGGTGACAGGGGCTGTCTGGGGCTCTCCCCACAGGGATCGCCTGCATTGCCCTGACGTTTGTGGATGAGAACGGCAGCCCCATGGTGCTGCCCCACGGGGAGAGGCCCGACCCCCTGAGGACGGCTGCTTCCTCACCCATCGTGGGCCTGCTGCAGGAAGCTGACTTTGAAAGCCTCACTGCTGTCAGCAAGCACCAGCCTGAGGCCAGCACCCTGCCTTCAGGTAGGCAGTGAAAATTGCTGATTCCCTGCTGCCTCTGCATCCCCCGGGGCGCCTCCGAAGGTTGGGGGTGCAGAGCCATGCAGGGCTGCCTCTCCCCAGCAGAGCCCTGCGTGCTGGTGCGCCTGGACATCTGGGAGAAGGGCAACATCAGCCTGCTGCAGCTGTCGGAGAAGCTGCGCGGGGCCCTGCGCCACGCTCTCTGCGACGCCGTCATGGAGTTCCTGGTGCTGCCCGCCCCGCTCTGCCTGGAGGCCTCCTGCCCCCTGGCTGCCACCGACGTGGAGGAGCTGAGCTCTGCAGGTGAGAGTGGGATGGGATGGGACGGGCACCCCGAGCCCCCCACCAGCCTTGTTTCTCCTCCCTGTGGGAGCTCAGCTTGTGCTGGGAGGGGATTTGGGCCGGGGAGGGAAGAAGCCACTGTCCCCTCTGCCAGCTGTGCTGTGTGATGTCCCAGGGGAGAAGCAACATAAAAGCAGGGTTGGAAGAGATCTTTAGAGGTTGATCTCTGCTCCAGAAGACCGAATTAACTTTGCCAGGTGTTGCTGAGGGCTCCCTCCCTTCTCTCCATCTGGCCAGCCATGGTGGGGTACACAAGCCATGGGCACGTGGATGTCACAGTGGGGAGCTCTAAAGCATCTCATTTGCTCTGTCTCCACAGGAGGCCTAAGGAGGACCATGTCAGAGACCAAGGGCCTGGCCATGAGTACCAGTGGGACTGGCAAGAGCTGCCCTCCACCCTTGCAGTTCACATCTGCCCCTTCAGCCAGCCCTGGGGAGCCAGTGACACCCACAAGCAAGCTGGGCCGCCGCAGCTTCTGGGATATGCTGGTAACACTGCTGGGGGACTGGTGGGGAGCAGGGCCCGCAGGGCCTCGTGGTGTGTTAGGCCAGGAGGGAGAGAAGGGAGGGATCTGGCTGGGATAGGGAGGCCAGGCTTGGTAACCCGGGTGTTTGAGATCAGGGGAGCAGCTGGGCTGTGGATATGCAGAGCCTTAACCCTGCACCGCTTCTTCCTAGAGCAAGGCAGAGTCCTCAGAGCTGGGCAGCCCCAAGACTACTGATGACATTGTGCTGGAGAGGCCAGAAGAGGCTCGCACAAGGCGGCGACACAAGACGGAGAACGTCAAGCAGCACTTGAGCCAGGATCGGGCCACAGCCACGGCTGAGCTGGAACAGGCACAGAGGTGAGTGTGGGCTGTGGCCAGGCAGCTGGGGTGTTGCTGCGCAGAGCTCCCCGGCCTGACATCCCCCTGTCTCTTTGTGCATCTCAACCCTCTGTACAACATCCCCTTTCCTTGCAGTGTCTCCCTTAGGCAGCCAGCTAGGGGAGCTGCCTTCCACACACAAAGCTGTGATCTGTGTTGCTGCTGGGAGCACAGCTGGCTCTCCCTGCCAGAGGTCCCTTCCCCACACAACACCTATGGCTGCAGACCCAGGGGGACAAAACTCAAGCACTATAGCAACCCAAAAAGGGGATTCCCTGGGCTCTGCTCTGGAGCTGGGAGGGAACCATTGCACCTTTTTGTCTTTGTTGGTCTTGATTTTGATCTTGTATAATGATGCTGCTCTTCCCAGGCGCCGAGCCTGCCAGTTGGAAGAAGGGGACGTGGGCACCATGCACCCGCTTTTCAGTCAAACCTGCCAGCAGTGGATGGCATTCATGAACCAACTGGGTATGTATCTCAGGCCACAGCAGCTGTGGAAATGATGGAGCAGCCAGATGTAGCAGGGAGGAAGGATCTGAGCCTCTGAAACACGCTGGGACTGAGAAGCCGCATGGAAAACCCCCACCCATGCGAAGAGGGGAGAGGAGGAGGCAGGTAGCAAAGTGGAAGAGGGATGCCCTTCAGATGGCAGGATCTGGGTCTTTGTGGCTGCTCTGTTGCTGCTTTCTGAATACTGCCCACTCCAGCATTTGTCCTCACACCTCACGCTGGCAAGGCAGAGCTGTCCACCCTCTCTGATGAGGAATAAGGCAGGAAACAAGGAATGTATGGAGGAATGAAGTGCATGTGGGAAATTTGTTCCAGGCTTGACTTCAGGCCGGAACCTGAAACAGGGATGATTTCAGCTTTTATCTTTTTTTGTATTCGTTGTTCTACAGCTCTGCCTCTGCTTCAGGCGAGGCAGGAATTTGGCCTGCCCTGGGCAGCAGCCCTGCAGTGGGGCCTCCTTGGCCTTCTGCACTGCCAAGGACAGGGCTTGGGAGTCCTGGCTGAGTCCAATAGTGCTTCTCCCCCGCAGGGTGCCCGTCCGTGCAGCAGTGCTCAGCAGAGATCGTGTCCCGCTTCCTCCTGTCCTCCATCCTGGTGGAAGTGGTGAACCTGGTCACTGCCCTGGCAAGCGACACCACCGTCAAGGTGTTTGAAAAGATCAGGTGAGTTACGTGGCTCACGGGGGCTGTTCAGCACCAGCAGTAGCCCATCAGCTGTGCCAGCCTCTGCTCCCATGGCTCTGTTTGTCACACACCTTTGCTCTTCCCTGCAGCTGCCATGGGAGCACTGCCTTCCTGCCCTATAAACCCGGCCAGAGTGCCAGTCCTCGCCCCGCAGCCGTCAGACACTTCATCCTGCTGGGGCGCAACTTCCACCAGTGGCGCTGCAGCACGGAGCAGGGTGAGCAGGGTCCGTGGGGTTGTGTGCTGGGGACTTTTGGGGTGGGAGATGTATGGGCAGGGTGCCTCTCCTTGCTGGGACGGGCTGCCTGTGCCCAGAGGTGGGCAGTGAGGTGTCCATTGTCAGCTGCTGGGATCTTATTCTCAGATGTGCTTCTAACTGCCTATTTCAAGGGGTATCTCAGGGGGAGGTATGCAGGGAAAAATATGAAGAACTGGGCAAATAGGATTGAGATGAAAATCATGGGGCCTGGGAGGACTTTGGTTGGAAATGATGAAGCAGAGCCAGGGTGAGCTGACTGATCACACAGGGTTATCACAGCAACATAAGTAATAAAGGTAAAAGTGAACAAAGGCCCCAAGAGGGGAGGCTTTGGGTTGCGATGAGGAAAATACCAACACTGTTGCTCAGGGTCTTGGTTAGATGATGTGTGGACTGTGTTCAGCTGTCTTTTGGGAGTGATGAGCTGAGCAGTAAGTACCATGGCACAATGTCCTGCTGTCCTGGGATGGACTGGTACTGAGGGTGACAGCTCTGGGTACTGAGGGTGACAGCTCTGGCTTCTTCCAGCTCACAAAGGGCTCCAGCGCTTTGAGGCCATGGAATTCACCTCAGCAGAGAGAGGCTCTGACCCAAGCCTCGCTGGACGAGACCTGGCACCCCGGCAGAGGTTTCTCTTCATGGAGATTATTGACAAAAAGGTAGCCATGATGCCTGTGTGATACTGCCTGCTGAAAGCCAGCCTTTTCCCAGCTGGCCCAGGGCTAGAAAGAGGAACAGTGCTGCTGTGGGCAACCAGCCTGCCCCAGGCAGGAGCCCTGTGCCACAAGCAGAGCAGCGGTTCCCTGCAGCTGTCCCTGGCTCCTGCTGTCCCACTGTGGATTGCAGTTGACTGTTGCCCACAGCAGGGCCCAAATCAGCCATGGCACCTGTGCTGCCAGTTCAACACCCTCTGCTGTGGCTGTTAACTGGGTGGTGTAAATGGGTGGCTGTCACTATCCCTGTCCCAGCCTCACCATCTGAAGCCACCTGGAGCTGCAGCAAGTCCCTCCCAAAGCACCTGGAGCAGCCCGTGTCACTGTGCAGGACTGAGCATATCTTTCACCCTTCCTCCCTCTCTTCTCTCTCCAGCTGACACTTTACACCTACAACTGGTCCCCAGACCTGGGAGCCAACTTGAACTGCTCACTCATTCGCCTGCTGCAGTGGCAGAACGCCCGGTCGCACATTGTGCACTGCCTCATCAGCCAGAAGCTGGGACTCTTCCACCACCACTGCTTCATGGACACGCCGTGGCACGAGGACAGCAAGCAGGTAGGGCACCCCGCCTGGCAGGGCACTCCTTTCCCCATCTGCAGGGGCCTTGGCAGCTCTGGGGTCTGAGGAGGTTCACAGACACTTCTGTGCTTTTGTGCACCAGTTGGAAGGCATCCCCAGGGGCTTGCATGCCCAACTGTTACTGTGTCCAGCCAGGATGCTGTTGTCTGCTCCAGCAGACAGCCAGAGGTGGAAAGGGAAGTAGGCTCTGTAGTTGGCAGTATTTGTGACTGGAATATTCAGGGTAGAGGAGGCTGAAGAACGAACTTCCCACTGCACATAACAGCCATGCTGGGCCAAGGCTTCAGGCCTCTGCACTGGTGGTGGAGAAGGTCAACAGAGATGTCTGGAGATGACAGAAACTGGGTTTACTCTGTTCTTGTGAGTCTTTGCTCTGAGGCTGGCAGTAAGGAGACTTTCATGGCTGTGTCTCCTTGCTTAGGAGCCAAATCCTTTCCTGAACTCCACTCTGGAGGTGGATGCACTGATCCGGAGCCCCACTCCCCCACCCAGCAAGGACCAAGGCCGGCTGAGCAGCTCTGCACGCAGCCTGCCACCTCTGCACTTCCATCCCGATGTGGTGCCCTTCGACGAAGCTCTGCGGGATGTTACCACTGTCAAACACATACCCCATGGGCCCGAGCTGGGACCTTTTGACCCCGTGGCTCGGCATGGGGCCCAGTTCCTGGAAATCAAGAGCATGGAGAGGAAAGGTAAAGCAAGAGGCGTGCTGTCACTGGAGTCTAACTGCCTCTTCCCACCCCTGCTCCTGGAAAAGGAGCTCAGAAGGAGCAAACTGGAAGTTCTGGCAGAGGAGGCAGTTCTGAGATATTCCTGTGGGGTAATGGGATGGGTTGTGGCCTGTGTAAGTAGAGTGGGGAGGATGGGAGTGATATGCAGTGACAGCATTTGGGGATGTGGCTTGATACATCTATGGCTGCTCTCTTTCCTCCAGAGCTGGAGAAGCAGATGAAGATTGAGAATCTCTTTGTGACCTGGCAGCAGAGATCAGCGCAGTCCAACATGCCCATCAGTGTGAGTGCAGCTCAGGCAGGCAGCAAAGTGGGCCCAAAAAGGAGCAGTGGAGCTTGGAGTGGGCTGTGTACCAGGGGTGGTATCTGGCCGTGGAGCAGTGTGTTCTGCTTGAACTTCTGGGTCTGCTGGGCTCTAGTGCTGGGATTTGCAAATGGGGCTTTGCTGCCCAGCACTGGAAGAACTGTAAAAGCAGGGTGGTTGCCTAGAAAGTTTGATCCCCACTTGAGCAGCACGGTAATGTTACAGACAGCTTGTTCCTGGTCTTGGTGAGTTATGCATGTTTGTAACTGTGTTCCTCTTGTGCTATGCAGCTGGCAGACCTGGAGACCCTGAAGCAGTCCTCACGCCTTGTTCACTACTGTGCTACCCCTTTGCTCTTCGACCCAGCCTTCCGGCAGCAGATCCAGACTGACCAGCAGGGCAAGGTAGAAGGGAAGGTGAGTGCCAGAAAGGGACAGTGGGGTTTGGTTTTATGCACTGGAAAAAAGAGGATGGCTTTGCAGTCTTTTTTCCAAGATAGCTCAGAGGAGAGCTGACCCCTGCATTACAGGATGAATTTGCACCCTTGGCCCAGGGCTTTCACCATGGTGAAGACAGAGATTGAGAAAATCTTTGGGTCATCAAAGCCTTTTTCCTGCTGTTGTACCATCCCTAGGAAGACTTGGCTACCCAGGGAATCCAGGGGCGAGTCTAGCAAAGCCAGCTGTCTGGCTCTAACCTGTTGGGGAAACAAAACTTCCCCCTGTGCATTCAGCAGCCAGACCCGGTAGAACTTGCCTGGACCCAGCAAATAGCTGGAACAATTGAAAGCAAGCTGCCTGAATCCTGAGCAGGTTGCAGCCTGATAGAGTCTAAGCAGTGCAGATCCTGTACTGGCCATTCATGGTCTGTACGTGTGAGAAGGGAAGAAAAAGCTGTTGTAATTTATCTAAATGTCAAGAGGATTCTGACAGGGTCTTTAAGCAGAGGTTGCTACAGAAATTGAGCACTCAAAAGAGAAAAGAAAAGTATTACCCCAATGAAATCTTAACTTTGTGTTTGGAACAGAGCAAAGTGAAAATTGGCTATTTGATTTGAAGAGCCTGGCAGCAGGGGTTTCAAGGTTGTGTATTGGGTTCTGTATCTGCAGATAAGTTATCGCAGCACATATGAGATGCCAGGCTCGGAGATGCTGTGTAGCACTTCAGATTGCTCCGAACAGAAGGGCTGAAAGGAACTCTCCCTTGAGAAGCCTGTGAAATGAGGGGTATTTTGGAGCTGGGACCTGGTTCCCAGGAAAGCAGAGCACAATGTGGGAAGAAACTTTAATTCCTCCTGTATTGCACACTAACTGCAGAGCCTGTGTGAGCAGAGTAGACAGCCCAGTGGGTTTCTGCAATTCGTGGACAGTTTGATACAAAAGGCAAACCAATTAGAATACATCAGAAAAGTGTGCTGTTATTGTGGATGATATTCGAATACTTTTCTAAAATACTAATGGATGAATGTCTTTGTTTGGACAAGTGAGACACCAGGCATCTTGTGGCTAAGGCACTGAACTAGAGCAACTCGGAGAAGGTTAGAGAGAAGCTGGAGAGACTCTAGGTAAAGAGACCTACTTCTGGGGCAGATGAAAGGGCAGATAGAAATACGTGAGAGAGCCACAGGCTCAAAGGAGGGAGATCAAGAAAAGAAACTTCAGTGTCTCATAGCACAAAGACAAGTAGTATTCAAATACATCAAAAGGGGAACTGAAAATGGCTAAAAGGAAACATTATTCATACTGTGTTACTGAACTAGAAGTAAAACCCAAGATGTCATCAGGA
This sequence comes from Anas acuta, assembly GCF_963932015.1. Classification (NCBI taxonomy): domain Eukaryota; kingdom Metazoa; phylum Chordata; class Aves; order Anseriformes; family Anatidae; genus Anas; species Anas acuta. The sequence goes on along the minus strand of NC_088986.1, from coordinate 11,536,109 downwards.
TTCATAAAAGAATTGGACTGTTACATGGCAGCAGAAGCTGAGGCACCACGGAGCTCTGTGTGAACCGGCTGAGAGTGAAGCAGGACTTTGCTTAAGCCATTCTGTGGGGGGAGATGTGAATTATCTATCCCCTCCTGCCAGTGCACCTCTTCTGGCAGTCCGTTGCAGTGCTGTTAGGTCAGGCAGGGGCTGGGTAAGCCTTGGATCTTGTGTTCCAGCACGTGCAGTGTCAGCTGTTAGTGCTCTCTGGCAGCGGGGAATCTGCCCTCTGCTCAGCCAGCGCAGCTGGTGGTTTCCCAGCGAGCGTCCCCTCGCACAGCAGTCACAGCAGCTCTCCTCAGGAAATTATTTTTCTCTCCCAGAAGCGCCACCGCTCAAATGACTCCACAGCTTCAGGGAGAGACCGCAGCCACAGCTGTGACTCGGCGGAAGGACTGCCCTGCAAGCTGAAGGAGGAGCCCTGGCTGCAGGAGATGTGCAACGCCTTCTTGCAGCAATACATCCAGTACCTGCAGAGCATGGGCTTCATCCTGGTCCAGGTGCGGCCACCGTCACCCACCACGCGCAGGTCAGTGATGTTCTGGGAGAGCTGTTGGTGGAGAGGGGCTGACCCAGAGCCGTGCCCTGGGTTGGCACAACTGGAGGGGTCGGTTCCCCTGCTCAAGGCTCTCTCTTGTCACTTCCAGTAGCACAAGTCGGATCCGAGCTCTGGCAGCAATGGGTGTGGAGGGGAGAGGATCCTTTTCCTACACAAAGCCAAAAGCAGAGGGGAGTCCCAAGGTGAGTGCTTGTGCTGCTAGAGAAGTGGTGGAACTGGGATGGAAGTCAGGCTGTGGCATGGGGCACTTCTTGTTGGCTTTTGAATCAGTTTCTCATGGAAGGGAGGTGTGAGAGCAGAGAGGGGACTGAAGCAGGAAAAGAATCCACCTAGACCAGAGCCGTCTTTGGGATGTTGGGCCAGGTGAGACCTCCTTCTCTTCCTGCCTGTCTTCCTGCAGCTCTCAGAAACCCTTCCTGAGACTGGGTGGAACCAGGGCAAATCTCAAGAGGACAGTAACAGCTTGGAAGTGCAGCAGGACAACTTGAGGGCAGGAGATGCTGCCTTCTTGTGTGCATAGCTAGCCAGGAAAGGGATTGGCTACCTGCTGTCTTTTTTCACTATCAAATGAGAACATTGGGGGCTAGTCTAAGTGAAAGGGAGTGTTTCTTCATTCATCAGGTGGCACTGGTTTTGTGAACATTAAGAGCTTATATGGGTTAAAGAGAGAATAGGTAAGTACCTGGAAGAGGAATCCATCAAAATTTCTAGGTAGGCAGAATCCACCTGTGGGTCAGGAAACCCAGGGAGAATGGAAGCACAGCATTTGCCGACCCTATTGTCATCCTTTCCTGGTACCTGCTTATGGGGTATGCTTGGGGGCCCAAGTTGGTACAGGACTGGGCAAGACAACACCTTGCAGTTAAAACAAGGAGAGAGCAATCCACGGGAACAGCTTAGTGCAGGGGCAAGTGAATTTTCTGGCAGCAAAGCTCTAAATCCCAGTTGGATGCCTCTGATAACTGCTGTGTGAGGCAGATGTGATAACCTGGTGAGTGCTCAGCAGGGAGAGGTGGGAGTGAGGCTCTGTGGGCAGCATCACCCCTCAGCTCACAGGGCCTTCAAACTGGAGACCTCCTCCCCAGTGTAGGCAGGAGGTGAAGGGAGCAGCTTCTCAAAGGCTGCTTATTAGCTTTGTTAGAATTCTTCTCATAGTCAGCTCTGCCATGCCTGCTCACCTGCCTCCAGTGAGGTTGGTTGATGAGGTTCCTCTGTTTCCACCTCTGCCACAGAACCTCATGACAGCCCTGCACCGTGGTGTGGGGACTGCTCTCCTGTGCCAGAGAGCCTCTCCAGCTTTGTTTTTCTCTTCCCAGAGCACAAGCCCTGCTGTTGCCACCTATCATTTGCAGAGAGCTCTTCCAGGCGGGATTGTGCTGATGGAGCTGGCCTTTCAGGTGAGACAACAAGAAACCAAGTATGGGCTGTGGGAGTCTGGGACAGCCTGAAGAGGAGGCAGTGTGAAAGATGAGGAGTACAGCAGGAACATATGATTAGTCCTTTCTGGTCTTGCATCTTCCACAGTCCTGCAGGACTTTGGATCAGTTCTGAAGGGCTGAGAGCAGTAAGAGTTGCCTGAAGTGGAACTAATACAAGAAGCAAGAACATAGCACCAGGTAGCACTCTCTGTTTTCAGACACATGTTGGCTGGCCTTTCCTGAGACCCGTGTAGTTCAGAGAGAAGGAGATGAAACAGGGAGCAGGAGTGTCAGGGACCCAGCGCAGAGGATGAATTGACAAGTCTGGGGTGCAGCCAGCCTTGTGGGAGCTGCCCTTCTTCCTTGGAGAGACCCAGGGCCTGTGCTGTGCTCAGTGTGCTCTCTCCTCCAGGGCTATTACTTCTGTGTGAAGCAGTACGCGCTGGAGTGCTCGCGGATCCCCATGGGCCAGTCTGTCAACTCCCAGGTAATGGCTTTGCAAACGCAGCTGGTGCTCCTTGGAGTCAGGGGCTGCTGTGGGACAGAGCGGGCGTTTCGGGTGCAGCAAGTTCTGGAAAGCTCAGCTCCCTCCTGGAAAAGCAGAACTGTGCAGAGCCTTCTGCAGTCGCATGCCCTGTGTAGCAGGCTGCTTGAGCAGACCTGGAGTGCAATGCAAGGGGATGGGCAATTTTACAAGAGGATGACTCTTGTCCTAGGTCTGGGGAGCAAGTTAGAACATGCTGGGAAGGAACAGGAGCAATTTTGGCCAAAAATGGCTGCTCCAGAGAAAGCCAGTGCATGGAAAGCCAGAAGCTTTCTGCTTCCATTGAGCAAGAGGGAAGCAGAATGGGAACAGGGATCTGTGAACATGGCTGGCTGCCCTTTGCTGGAGCAGATCACTTTTTACACCATGAGCCCTGGTTCTTGACACCTCTGTGCCTTGTTCTACAGCGTTGTGTGGCTGCCTGCACCCTTTTCTTTTGGTGCGTTAGGGTGTCTCCGGCCTGATCCCAGGGCACTGGGTGGCTGCCTAGAGGCTGGCTACCTCCAGCCTGTCTGAGGCAGCAGAAACATACGACCATAATTCCCTTTCCTGGGTGGCTCTGTAGCAATGTTTTGTCTTATATATGTCAAGAATAGCTGTGTAAGCTTAGAGCCTACGAGGACCTTGCTGTAGTCCCTGAGAGTTGGCTGAGGCTTTTCTGGGAAGCCTGCATTGCATAGGGCAGGGTTACCAGTCTGCAGCTGGCATTGCATGGATCTTCCAGGCTCTCTGGCTCACTTGGGAAAAGGCTTTGCAGGGTTCTGCAGTGGGAGGGCACAGTGCTGGGAGCAGCGGGTGAGAGGTATGGGGCTTGCTGCAGGGGGCTGGCCAGCCTTGCCACGTGCTGGAACCAGCCCAGAGGTCCCTCAGGTGGGGCAGGGCTCCTCTGCCCCGTCTCTCCCCATGTCCCACCCTGGGCCTGTGTAGGACGGGCTGGAGCAGGAACAGGGCAGTGCCTTGTCCTTCTTCCCACTGGCTGTGCATCTCTCTCCATCAGGGCACTCTTGCAGCCAGAGCTCGCAGCAAGAGCTGCATGGGACCCAGCTCCGTCTCTGAGTCCGCGGTACGTCCTCTCCTCCCGCTGCCATGCTGGGCACAGCAGGACCTGCCCAGCGCAGGGCTGAACCCACGGGCTGTGCTTTCACCCTTTGTGCCCCAGCAGCCAGCCTCTCGCCTCCTGCTGCCGGAGCAGTACGTGCCGCAGAGGGCCGTCTGGCTCACGGGGCAGAGAGCAGATGTGTTCTTGTGCCACTGCCTCCTGCCTGCTTGGTTTTCCCTGCTTGCCCTGTCCTTAAGCCAAGAGATTATTAGGGTGTGGGATAACTGCCCAAAGAGGGCAAAGAGCTGAAAGACATGAAAATGGCACTGCGGGCTCCTGGCATGAGGGCAAGGCTGAGGCTTCACCAACACCATCCCCTGCCACAGCAGCTGTGCTGGGGGCATGGCTGAGGGCGTGTGTGTGTGTGTGTGAAGGTTGGTGCTGCCTTGGTGAAGGTCCAGCATGCTGGGCAGAGGGGACAGCCGTGCTGGAGAGTCTGTCCCCCAGGCACAGCTGTGACACACCAGCCACGTCTGGGTCGCTGTTTTTTATGGGGCATTAGCAGCTCTGATGCCCATCTCTGGGTCAGCCACTCTGCACAGGCTGCCTCCTGCTCCCAGGGCTGCTCGGTGAATCAGTCCTTGCCTGGGGATCCAGAACTTGCTGGGGCTCCAGCCCCGGTGCATCCTGTACCTGCTCAGGGACAAGGCAGCGCAGAGCAGCACTTGGCTGAAGGGAGGCTGTGTCCTCCTTCACGTCCACACGGCTTTCGGTTTAAGGGGGAGAGGTACCGATGCTGAAAAGGAGGCAGTGCTGCTCAGTCCGTGCTGCTACTGGAGACCAGTGATGGGGTCAGGTTTGGAAATTGCTACCAAGTTGGCTCCCTTGGTCCCAGGGGCCAGGTCTGCACGTCTGCTATTTGCACTGTGCACACAGCTTCTGGGCTGCATCCTGCTGTGGTGTCAGGGCAGGGGTGACTGCACTGGTGCTGCCGTGCACAAGGGTGTGAGGTGCCTGGTAACATGCCTGCCTTGATTCCTTATCCCTCCACAGCTCTCCATGCTCTTCACGGAGGAGTGTGACAAGGTGCGGGACCTCATGCACGTGCACTCATTCAGCTACGACTTCCACTTGCGGATAGTCCACCAGTACCTGCTGGGCTCCCACATGACTCTCCGCCAGGGCTACCATCTCACCAGCTTCCTGGAGGATTTCATCGCCCATCACCCTGACATCCCCAAATTTGGCCGCAACCATGTTTTCCAGGGTAAGTAGCTCAACAGGTAATCAGTCAGGGGTTGATCACCAGCCCATGACTTGGCAAAAGGTTCCCAAGTATTCTACAAATACAGCTGACCCTGCAAGCATCCAGGAGGAGGGTGACATGAGGTGCCACTCCAGGGGAAGTCCTTGCTGCCCAGCTGTGGAAGGGATGATGGTTGCTCTAGAGCTGTGTCCCCCAGAGCAGTTTGTAGGACGCTGCCCTGCCCAGGCAACAGGCACTGAGTGACTCCCATGGCAATAATGTGTCCTCCTCCACCAGGCATGCTGGCCCTGCCCACCAACATGATCACTGCCCACCAGCTCTACAACTACATTGCCGACCACGCCAACACCTACCACATGAAACCCCTGCGCATGGCCCGGCCAGCTACAGGCAGTGACAGCAAGAAGGGGACGCCAGGCACCGAGCAGAACGAGTACGCGCTGGTCTCTATCTGGAACAGGTGAGTGCATCGGCTGCAGGCTGCTGGAGCTGCCTCAAGTTGCCCAGCACCACCCCAGTCTTGAGGAGTTTGGCCTCAAAGGTGCCAGCAAAGCTGACTCTGTCCTACATAGCGCCAGGCAGTGGTTCTACCCAGCCTTTTTGAGATGATGTCCAGCAGGGGTGGTGGCCATGTGTGTTTGTGTATGCACATGCGATTGACCCACTTCCTGCAGTGCTTTTGAGGGGTCCTGCTGTGTCAGATCCCGCATGCCCAGCAACTCTGTGCTGACCAAGAGCTCTGTGGGAACCAGGTGGGATCCCCTTCACACTGATGTGCTCTTGCTCCCAGCTCGGGCTCCTACAAGGACTCCGAAGGTCTGCGTCATCACGACGACTTTGACGTGTCCCTGCTGGTGTGTCACAGCGCAGCACCGTTCGAGGAGCAGAGTGAGGCGGAGAGGCGCATGCTCCGGTGAGAACCGAGGGCCCAGAGGCATGTCCCTGAGGCTTCCTGGCTAGGGAAGAGGGCTCTGGGAGGGACTGGCCTTGTCTGGGGCATCACAGGCAGGTGTGGTGCTACCTCGGGAGATTCCTCACAGGGCAGTGCGGTATCTGCCCTGCCCTGGGCAGAGGAACACCCTTGCTGGTGGGGGCAGAGCTGCCCTTCCCCAGCTCACAATGTCTCCTTGCTCTCAGCTTGCGGTTCTACGTCATCATGACCAGCCAGCGGGAGCTCTTCCCCCGGCTGACGGCCGATATGCGGCGCTTCAAGAAGCTGCCCCGCCTGCAGCGAGAGGTGCTGGAGCCGGTGGTGGGCCGGGCGGCCTGGGAGGCCGCGGAGCCGGAGCCGAGCCTGGCGCGGCAGCAGCCGGCCGAGCAGGAGCTGTGGCAGGACGTGGAGGACAGCAGCGAGTTCTACGCGGGGGGCAAGCAAGTGAAACTGGGACCCGGGCTCTTCTACACCTCGCCACTCTTCCCCTTGCTGGCCTCGGAGGTGGCCTCGGCCCAGAAGCAGCTCAGCAGCATGGTGCAGCTGGCCAAGTGCCACTGCCGCAGGGACAACCTCTGGAAGCGCCTCTTCCTCCTGGAGCCGCTGGCCTCCGACAAGCTGAAGCTGGGCAAGCTGTCCCTGGTGGAGCTGGAGGAGCTGCTCGACGCCGTGCATGGGAAATCCATCGCTGACGTGGATCCCCAGCTGGTGAGCAGCAGGGCTGTGATCCTGGTGCCCAGCAGTGGCCGTCCTGTGCTGGGGGATGGAGTGGGGCTGCAGGTGGAGGGACTGCAGGGCACGGCTCCTCCTGCTTGATGGGGGAGCAGAGGCAGGAACATGGCTCCTAGCTGGCAGGGGGAGGTCACAGATCTGTCTGTGGAGAATTACCGGCCCTGGGCCAGCACACCTCAGTGGGCTCTGGGAGATGCTTCTGTTTGGTTTTTGAAGGCTGCCGTAGCGTTGTATGGCTGAGATCTGCCCCTCTCCACCCACAGGGCTGCTTCCTCACCATGACGGTCTCGTGGTACCAGAGCCTCATCAAAGTGCTGTTGAGCCGCTTCCCCCAGAGCTGCCGGCACTTCCACAACGCTGAAACCGGCACCCAGTACCTGGTAAGACCCAGCCCGTGGCCCACCTGTGGCTTGTCTCCCCTTTTCCAGGGCCCTCTCCTGCCTTGGCTTCCCACAGCAAGGGGCCTGGTGGGTGCTGTCAGCACAGCTGGGGTGCTGCCACGTTGCTCTCTGCTGCTCCTGATCAGGCCTCTCACCCTGCACGCTAGCATGTCCCTGGGTGGGTGTAGTGCATAGCCCTGCCCTGGGGTTTGTGCTGTCTCCTTCCCAATGTGTGCTGTGGCTTTCTTGACAGGTTGTGCTCAACCAGAAGTTCACAGATTGCTTCGTTCTCGTGTTCCTCGACTCTCATTCAGGAAAGACGGTAAGAACTCACGAACACAAGAGCAGTTTTATCGGCTCAGGCCAGCAGTCTGCCTGGATTCATCCAGCAGTGGCTGAGAGCAAGTGCCCGTGGGAAGAATAAGAGCAAGTCAAGAAGCTTTTGACACCTTTCCCAAATAACTGTCCCAACATCTGACCATCTGGCACAGGGTTGTCCTGAGCTAGAGGCCTTGTATTTAATAGCCCTCAGTGGCTTTATTTCTTTTGGTTAATTTCTAATATCCGTGATTTCTCCTGCCTTGCAGCTCCATGATGCAATTACAGCCTGGGTAAAGAGCTTCCCTGGCTTGTTTTTTGGACGTACTTAGGCTTTTTGTATTTGATGCCCCTGTGTTCTTATACTCAAAAACAGTGAGCAGTCAATCCTTTTATTTCACAGGGTTGTTCTTAAATCCCTCAAGTTGTTTCTGCCCAGGCTGAGTCCTTCCTATTCAGTCCAAAGCTAGAGCACACGTAACTGCAATGTTGCAGGCTGCTCCTACCTGAGCAAAAAGGAAGGGGACCTAACTGTGAGTGAGGGTCATGGCAAAGCTGCATGGGCCTTGGCCTTCAATGGACTTGAGAGCAGAAAATATTCTGTTATCAGCTGTGCTGCAGGCAGGGAATCAGGTGGGTCACAGGGAATGCAGCTCTGTGTGAGAGCAGGGGATCTAAAGGATGCTTCAGTCCAGTGAGGCTTTAGCAGGGACTGCAGCATATCTGATCCCTCTGGAAACAAACTGCACACCATCTTACGTGGCTAGGGGAGACTGAAGAGGTGGTGCCTGCTGGAAGGCTGCTCAGTGCTTCTTGCCACCTGATGCCACCTCCTTCCCATTTTGAGCTGGAGCTCTTGTTGCAGCCACTTTCATCTGCCACTTCTCAAGCCAGTGGCAGCTCAGAGCTGAAACAGCTCTTCACATGTACCTGCTGCTTCCCAGCCCTATGTTGACCTCCACGTTTAAAGGCAGAATTTTCTGCTAGCCCTGTGCTGCACAAGCTTCAGGCCTCCCTTCCCTGACAGCTTCCTTGTCTTTCACAGCCTGAAAGGCTCGGGTCAGCCCTTGTAAACACAGGTGTTTGGGACTGCACGCAGTGTTCCTGAGAAATCTCAGCAGAGCCTTCTGCAATCACAAGACAGGCTTTGCTGTCTGTCCCTGCTGGCTGCTTCTGGTACAACCTGGGGTGGTTTTGCCTTTTCGTGGTTGTCATGCTGCTCGTAGTGCCACCGCGTGGTCACTGACAAGCCAGCCCCTCTCGCACCTCCACCACCGCTCCCAGTGAGCTCCATCTTAGGAACATGAAGGATTTGATTTCTGTTATAACCGTGTATTTTCCGCTAAACCTTCATCCTTTTTCCTGTGGCCTCTCAAAAAATCTCTAGGGCTTTTTTTTTTTTTGTATTATCCCAATCCACTTTTGAATTAGTGCCTCAAATTTTATCAACGTGCTCCTCATCTTTGTGCCACTCACTAACGTACTCGGTGACGTGAGTCCCTGAACCCATCCTGGAGGAGCTCCGTCTGTAACCCGTCTCCAGCCAACCACTTCCCCTTCCAGCACTACCCTTTTCACCTTAATTTTTTTGCATTAATTCCTATCTTCAGCTTACCTAAATTTCCCATGTGGCCCTACATCAAATCCTTCCCGAAGCTCAGATAAGATGTGCCATGATTCCTTTGTCTAGAAATATGACCTTATCAAAGAAAGCTCTCCTGTTAGCACATCGCTTTGGTACAACAGAGCTGCCTTTCCCTTGTTCTTTCCAAGCCTGCTTTAAAGCCTTGCACACTCCTGGAGTTAGGCTCACAAATCACTTTCTCTTCCCTCCTAAGAGGCAGCAGTGCGGTGGCTGTTTTGCAGTCAGGTAGCTGTTCTCAGGGCTTCACAAGTTTGTTAGGAGGCCCTGGCTGCTAGGTGTGCTCTGCTTCAGCTCTGGAGAACATCCAGTCTGTGTCTTGCCCCCACGGTGCTGCTCTGAGTGCACTGAGTCACTCACGTGTTTCTTCAGCTTCGGTTCCTGCAACCTTCTCTTCTGCACCCTGTTCTCTGCCCCCTTCTGCCCCTGTCCCACCTTGTCAGCACAGTTATTAATGAGAACAGAGCAGCTAGCATTTATTTTTAGGATTGCAGTTATTACACCTAATCTCCTCCCCTTCCCCATTTGCTCCACTCCTACTCTTTGCCTTTGTAGAAGAAATTTCCCTCTAATTTCCCTGGAACCCCTTATTACTGTGGAGGCAGTAGGATCCCCTCCTCTCCTGAGGCAGCTGCTGGGGTTTGTGTAACTGCGGATGCACGGGGGCTGGGACGGGGGGTGGGCATGTCCTTGCACCTAATTTCCCCCGTGAAAATTGGGAGGAGGCTCAAACATGCTGTCACAGGAGGAGGCACAGCTTAGTGCCGCTGGCACTTTGGGACTTCTCCAACTCTCTGCCTGATTCTGCCAAGCGAGTGCCCACGCACCTGCGCTAGGGGCTACGCGGTGCTCCTCCTGATCCTATCCCCTGACCTGCTTCTTCCTCTCGGCAGTCTCTCACCGTGGTTTTCCGGGAGCCGTTCCCAGTGCAGCCCCAGAACAGCGAGAGCCCCCTGCCACAGCTCGTGTCCACGTACCACCACCTGGAGTCAGTCATCAACACCGCCTGCTTCAACCTCTGGACCGGCCTGCTCTAGCGCTGGCACCCGCGTCCTGGAGGGACACACGTACCGCATCTCTGCACGCCTGTGCCGTGGGTGACGAGGGGGAAGGACAGACTGCCGGGCGGGACCTGTGCTCACCACTGCTGGCAGCACGCATGGGTACCCAACAGGAGCTTGCAGATGGGTGCAGGCAGCCCGGCTGCTCCACGGGGGCTCCAGCCCCGGCTGCACCTTGGTCTCTGGCTGCCTGCTGGGGCCCGGGGTGCAGGTTTGGGTGACCTTCAACCAAAGCGCAAGGACAGGAGCTCGGCTGCTGCAGCCTGGCTGGAGCAGAGCAGCTCTCAGGGATGTGCCTTGGGCACCTGCAGTGAGTTCTGCCTGTCAGGAAGGGCTGGAGGGCTTTCCACTGCCTGCACATGGAAAGACTGCACCGCTGGGCAGGGAGGCCTGCTCCGGGCCCTTTGCTTTCGTCAAGAGAGCATTGAATGGGACAGGAAGGGTGAACTGGACCAGGGGAAGGTTTTATGGAGGTGTACATTAAAGCCATGGACATATCTGTGAAATAAACTCAATCAGATCCCTACTTGTGTGCTAGGCTAGGATGTGGCAAGCCTCCTCCTGGAGCAGAGGAGGCTGGGTTCTATCTGTAGACTCCTACCTGAGCAGGAGCAGCAAACTCGAGGCGGAATGGGAAAACTCACTCATTTCCCTGGAAGTCAATGCTCCCTCAGCACAGGGGCCTGGAAACTTCTGCCTAGATCCCCCCCAGAAGTGAAGGTGCTGAGTATGGCCTGGGAAAGGGGACCTTCCCTACCTACCTCCTCCTTACCCCAGAAGACAGACACACTCCTGGGTTAGGCCATTGGTTTGATTTTTTATTCCAGTGATTTCCTTTACTCCGTTGCCTTGCTGGTCCCACCAGGCTGCAAACCGCGGCTCTCCCAGTACGAGCGCAGCCAGCCCAGCCCTTCCACCGTGTCTCCTGCAGTGACAGACAGCGTCCTGCTGGCAGCCCAAAGCGAGCTGGAACAGCTTCTGCTCTGCTGTCCCCAGGTAGGGACTGTGCTGCCCCTCAGTGCTGGTCCATGCTAGGATCTGCTGGAGGGCTCAGGCCACACGCTGCCCCCAGCCCCACTCACCTTTTGGAGTGTACTCACACCCCACGTAGCCATTGTACCCGAGGGACTCCAGGAGCTCAAAGATGTAGGGGAAATTCAGCTCCCCGGGGCTGTCGGGCTCGTGCCGCCCTGGCACCTGTGCTATCTGGATATGCCCTATGGAGGAAATGGGAGGCTGTGCCCAAGGCTGCCCTGCCTGCAGCCTTCTGCAGGTACAAGGTAAGCTGAGAGAAGCCCTTCATCCCCAGCTGGTGTGCAGGAGGAGGGTCCCCTCCCCGTCCCTCCTGCGCCCTGGTCGCACAGGAGCCAGTCCAGGAGCAGGGCTCTACCGATGAGCGGGAGGTACGTCTCCAGGTTGCGGGACAAGTTCCCATCCATGATCTGGCAGTGAAAGATGTCCTGTGTAGGAACAGAAAAGGTGGCGCAGCTGTCTGGGGATGGCTGTGTCAGGTCCCTGACCCTCCCCATGCCCCCAGCCACTGGGCCTCCCCAGGGGTGCCAGGCACTGTGCTCCTGTGTGCTGTGTTCTGGGGCTGCAGGAGCAGGGCTGCCCAGCCCTGAAGTGTAACCCTTGCCTCTGGCCCTCGCGCTGCTGTGCTGGGTGGCTCCTGCCTCCTGCTCTCAGCTATGCCCAGGCACTGGGGTTGTTTTGCAGGAGGGATGCAAGGTGTGAGGTGGCCCCTGGAGCTGTCAGTGCAGACTCACCAGCTGCAGCTTCAGGTTGGGCCGTCCCACCTTCTCCAGGATGGCAACAGCTACGGGGGCAAGAAGTGAGAGCCGGTCACTGCCGGGCTGCAAGCACCAGGCTTTTATTCTGTACAAACCAGGTAACAGCAGGGGGTCTGCCTCGGAGGAGACAGTGGAAGGGGTGCCCGCCTTACCTTGCTGCGGGGTGTTGAGGAAGTAGCGAGGGTCGGTGATGCGGCTGTTAATAGGCTCCACCAGCCCCACCATGTCCTCCTGGAACAGCACTGTCACCCTGCAGCACGGCCCCTCACCTCTGCAGTGGGGACTGCTCCTTCCCCCTGCCAGGCTGGGGGCTCCCTGCCCTCGGTACCCTAACAGCTGCCCCCGTGGAGGGCTCCTTCCCTCGGTACCTGTGCCAGGAGGTCCGCGGCATATCTGAGGTTCTCGATGAAGGTGGCCTCCATCTCCCCTGCCACTGCTGCGCGGTCGGCACCCTGAGGCACCCGCCCGGCCATCAGGTGGATCCTGCGGGCACAGACCCAGTCCCCAGGTGGCTGCTGGCTCTGACACAGCCTCCCCTTGTGCAGGGCAGCAGGGTCTGAGTGCTGGGGCTGTGAGGGGAGCGGGCAGGGGTCTGGCAAGGGGCAGTGGAGGCTTCGTGTCACTGCTTGCTGGGGGTCCTGCCCCGGGGGCGCTCTGCACAGGGCACAGCCGGGAGACTTCGGACTCTGCCCGGGGCAGCCTCCACCGGGGCTGGCTCCTCCCGGGCCCGGCCGTGGGACCCCGCGGGCACCTACCTGCTGCAGCCCACCTCCCTGCCGTACTGCACGGCGGCGGCCAGCCCCTGGCGGAAGGCGTCCTGCCGGCCGGGCACAGCGCCCAGCCCCAGCTCGCCCCGCTCCCGGTCCCCTAGGAGAGAGAAGGGGGGGGTCACCGCCAGCTCCCCGGAGCCCCCCCAGAGTCCCCCGTGCCCGTCCCCGCGGCGGTACCGGGGGGGGCGTTGAGCAGCACGAGGCTCAGCCCCGCCCGCTGAGCGGCGCGGCGCAGGGCGGGGGCCGGGCACCCCTCGGGCCAGCCCAGCTCCGCCGCCGCGAAGCCGCAGCGGGACGCGGCCTCCAGGCGGGCCGGGAGCCCCGGCAGCTCCGCGAACAGCCACGAGACGTTGGCCGAGAAGCGCAGCGACATGGCGGCGGGGCGGGGATATGCGACTGAGGGGCGGGGGTATGCAGAGCAGGGGGCAGCGCCGCCGCCATCTCGTGGCTCCGGAGCCCGCCCGGGGCTGGGGCGGCTGCTGAGGGCCGGCCCCGTGCTTGTCCTTGTCCTTGTCCGTGTCCTCGTCCCCATCCTTGTCCTCATCCTTGTCCCCCGGCCCAGCACCCATGGGGGATGTGGCGCTGCTCCCAGCCCCATCACAGCAGCGCAAGGATGTGGCTACCGCCAGCTCTCGCCTCCCTCAGTGACAAACCCGCCAGGGGACCCGAGCTGTCCCCTGGGGTGTCCCCAGGGCCCTGCCTCGCTGTCCCCATCTGCCTCCACCCGCGGCTGGAGGGCTTGGGAGGAGGTCGGGGCACGGCAGGCAGAGGGGAAGGTGGCAGCAAAGCTATCCGTTAAAGAGTCTCAACTCAATTAAGGCTATTGATTAATCAATTAGGGGAAGCTTGACTCGACTTCTCAGCCATAATCAGAACTGTCCCCGCTGATGGACAGCAGCAGGCACAGGGCTGCCGTGTGTCCGGGGGGCACGTCCCCTGAACGAGCCTGGTGCTTGCCCCAGTCCTTGCTGCTGGCCCTTGTGCCTGGACCTGGCTCCGTGGAGCCACAAGGCTCCTGCCGAGGCCGTGCCCGCCCCAGCTGCAGGAAACTCGGCCACAGCCACGGCTCCAGGTCGGGCACGGGGCATGGTCTGGCCCCAGGAGGCCGCGGGTGTGAGCACGAGGCATGGATTCGGGCAGCCTGCACATCAAACCTGCCCTGCCGGCACCGAGCGCGTCTGCTGGGCTCTACAAATTAATGGCGTCTTTATATCTCCGGTAATATATTTCATTGATTTTCTCTTGTTATAACTGCAGTTCCTGCATTGCAGTCGGGTGTTTTGTCACTTTACCCTGACAGGGTGCTGAGGATTTACCGCTGTCGGCTGGCCGGGGCAGCGCCGTGCCGCCGGCACCCCCAGCCCTGCCCGCCCCGGCAGCCACGGCCGCATCCCTGCCGCGAGCTTTATGGTCCCGGGGAGAGCACAGCTCCGGCTCGTTTTATTAGCGAGCTGACATTTTGGCGCAGACCCGCCTGTGGCCTCTGTGACGGCAGGGATGGGGAGGCGGTAGTGCCGTGCGCCCCGGCACGGTGCCTCGGGGTGCCCCATGGCACCAGCAGCAGCCAACTCGGAGCCCACGGGGACAGCGTCCTCACAGCACCCCCTAAATCCCCCAGCTCGCTGTGCTGCGGGCAAGATTTCATCTCTCTCTCTCTCTTCACAAGCCGTGTTTTAATTTAAAATGATGTTTCTGGATTTTTAACTACCTGTCCCCAGGCTCAGATGCCACCCTCAGGGACCAGGAGGGCTGCACCACCGTGGGCTGGGGTGGCTGGGTGGCACGTCCCACCCGCGCCCATCACCCTGCCAGGTGGGCAGTCATCCCAAAACCCATCCCGACTGAATGAGGAGGTACCAGCAGACAAAAAGCCAGCAGCTGGTCCCCTGCCAGAAATGTGAGGTGTTTCCTCTTGGGACCGGGGAAACTCGCTCTTGTTCAGCTGGATTAACAGCCCCTTTAATTTGGCAGTGCTGGGGGGTCGTTTTACTTTTTGGCTTTCAGCTGTAACCTGTCATAGTGTCACTGCTGGGCACCACATGGGGAACCTTGCCAACCTGTCCCCAAAACCTGGGTGAGGCCTTCTGCAGGGCACTTTAGCGAGCTCGACGCCTTGCAGCCTCCAAAAATGCTCAGATGAAAATCCATACATCAACGCTGGGGAACAAACGCACGCCGCTGCCGGCACTATGGCTATCCTTCATCAGCGAGCATCGAGCTGGGGCTGGATGTGACATCGATCCCGGCAAGGCCAAGGCAAGGAGGTGAAGGCCCAGCACTGCTCACCCCCCAGCCCCTCAGTGTCATTTTCCTGCTATTTGGCCGCTTTTGGTCCATCCGCCTCGGCCCCAGCAGCACGGGTGGGCTCGCCCCACGTGGGGCTCTGGGCTCTTGGTGCCATCGCAAGATTTCACGGGAAATTAACGAGGAGGCCAAATTCTCCTCCAGCTCTTGGAGGAGGCCGGTGCAGGCGGTGCCTGGGCCTGCTGAGCTGGCAGATGTTGTTTAACATTCCCGGCAGTAATTAATAGACGGCTTCATCACTCTTGTATGATTCAAACATGTCGTCCCGCTTCTTTCCAAATACAGAGCAGAAATATTTGTTAAACGTGTCTGGCGTTTTTGCATGATCATTAGCGCTCGAACAATTCCAGCGGGCGCAGGATTTATAGCCTTGCCAGGATTTCTTTTGGCCTTATTATGCCTTAGACATTCCTCCCTCCTCTGCCGGTCCCTTCCCGGCAAGAGGCTCCCTTTATCAATTTCCCCCTGATTTATGCGCTGCCGCTTGTAACTTCTCCTTTACCACGATTATGAATTTCCCCATTTCCCACCCGTTTTACGCTGTTCACCCCCTGTTGCCCCCCACAGACACCAATTTTGGGCTCTGCAGGCTCTGCCCTGGGCTTTGCCCCTCTGCAGGGCCACCCGTGCCGGCGCCGTGGCTGCGCCCGCCTCCCTCGCCCCCGACACGCACGTTTGTCACAACTATTTTGTCAGCTCCGAGCGATTCCCCTGCACCCCTGTAATCTTGGTGCCAATCAGCCCCGTAACAGCCACCTCGGCGGGGAGCGATTTCCCCACCAGCCCAGGGCTTTGTCGCTCCACACAAATATTTAAGCAGACGCCTGCAATCACGCTGTCGGCGGCTGCTTGCACCCGGGGAGCACGCCCAGCGATGCCACCGGCCCCAAATCTGCTGCAGGGCACCTGCGGGCTTGTGCCATCACCCATCGGCTGGGGAGCAGCTGCGGGGGTGCACAGCACCAGTGGTCCTGGTGGTGGGACATGGGGAGGGATCCCGTCCCCTCCTGCAGCCCTGTGGGGATTTGGGGACGGGACCGGCCCTGCTGGCCCCTGGCAGGCTGCAGCCCCGTGGTCCTGCCTGGAGTGTCCCTCTGCAGCCCGGTCACCGTGTTAAGCCATCTCTTAATTAATCAGGCTGATTGTAATGTGTTTTTAGGGCATTAAAATTCAATTGTGGAATTCTCCGCTGGCTGGGCTCGCAATGAATACAGAAGTTTGCCTAATTAGAGCTGACACGCAGCCGGCGGGAGAAGCAGGCAAACAGCCCCGGCACTGCCGCCCGCCTCGCGCCCAGCGCCCCGACCCCAGCTCCTGGCCCCCTGCCGAGCCTCACCCCACAAGCGGTGCCCCTACAGATGCAGGTGCTGGGGACATGGTTGGCTGCAGGATCAGGCCCCATGGCAGAGGGCCAGACACAATACCGAGGGCTCCCAGCCGGTGCCTGGTCCCGCACCCTGGGGTGCCAGGCACAGCCCAGCACCGCACGGAGCTGCAGCATCCCCGCCTCCGCTGGGACATGCTGCGGGTGCCGGGGAGCCACATGGATGGACGCTGGGTGCCCCGGTGCTGTGGGGGGCTCCTGGGGCAAAGGCGGTGCTGGGACAGCCCCGTGCCGCCCCAGCAGCAGCGTGGGAGGGGAGCGGTGCCCGGTCATGGTGCCCTGGGGACAGTCCCCGCAGTGCCACCCGCGCCAGCCCTGGGCCGGGCACCAGCCGAGAGCAGTGGAGATATTTCCTTATCCGCAGCATCAGGTCTTCTTCGCTGTCATTACCACGGCAATTATCATCTCATTTGGAGTCTTTAGCTGCCATAATCTGTCTCCTGCACTGATTTATTCTGCAGGCCTCTTCTGAGAGGGGAGCAGGAGGAACGGAGCCATTCATTAGGAGGCAACGAGGGCCGGGAGGCAGCCCCGGCCGGGGCAGGGCAGAGCAGAGCAGAGCAGAGCAGAGGTGCCCCTGCACCCCGATGGAGCTGCGGCATCCTCCCTGCGAGGCAGAGGCCCTAAACACGGGCAGCTCAGCCAGCTCTGTATGGGATGTGAGCTCCCCACTGCCCCCAGCTCCAGGGCATGCGGACCAGTGCAGGATGCTGCCCTTCCCTCTCACGCCAAGGCGAACCCATCGTCCTGCACTCAGCACAACCTAGAGCAGAATTTCTGCCAGGCCACAGCTTTGTCACCTTTCCCTCACCTCCAGACCAGGCTGCTGCTGCCTGCAGTTGATTTTATCTCAGTTTGCTTCCACAATTATCTCCCGCTCCCCGCGACTCCGCCAGCCGCTGGCTCTCATTGATATTTTCAGCATCTGCATTTGCCGACTGCCAGCTTTCACTCCCTGCTCCCAGCTCTCCAGCCTCCACGTGCTACCTTCAGCTGCCATCTCTTCTCTCGCGTCTCATCTGGGGACAAAGGGGTGCCAGCACTGTTTGTCCCCACGTCCCCATCTCCGAGGTCCTGCAGGTGCCCTGGTGCTGCCCCTGGACATCCCCTCCGTGGTGGGGCTGCCCAAGAGGGGCTCCCCGAGTTTGTCACACGGGAGTGATCCCGCACCCCAGAGGTGCTGGTGTCCCCTTTTGGTGGCAGCCCTGGGGACAGCAGGAGGGTGACAGACACCAGGCAGCGCAGCTCTCCTGGAGGAGAGGCAGAGCAATGGGATGGGGACACCAGGATGGCACCAGGTGACTCCCAGCCCCGAGCAGCATCACCCCAGCCCTGCACTAACCGAGTGCCCCCGGGTCTGGCCCTCGAGCAGCTGTGGCCGCGGCAGCCCTGGTGCCCGTCCTGGCTCCCACTGGGCTGCCAGGGGCTGGGGACAGGCAGGAGCCAGGGACAGGACGGTCACCACACCGGGGGCAGCTCTGTCCCAAAACAGCTCTGCTGCCTTCCCACCCGCTGAACCTGCCTAATGGAAGCCATTTATATGCAAAATCCCCAGAAAAAAAAAAAAAAAAAGCGGTAATTAATGAAGTCCCTTTCATTACCATTATGCAAATGCGATTAATTTCAGCTGTTATGAATATGCAAATATTACAATTATGATCTAATTGCCAATGTGTGTAGGGGAGCGGGCAGAATATCAACTCTCAGCCCGGGCCCCAGGAGGAACTTTGGGGTGCGGTGGGAGGGCAGGGGCAGGGGGTGGCATCCTGGGGGGTGCCCACCTGAGGGGTGCCCACCTGAGGGGTGCCCACCTGGGGGCTCTGCCCACCCCTGCAGCACGGAGCCAGCAGCGGGGGCTCCCTTCCTCCCTGGGAGTCGGGGCCAGTGAGGCTGGGACCAGCTCTGAGTGCCCGGGCTGCTGAGAGCAGCACAGTTGTGCCTGGTGAGAGGGTCATCCCTGGGCTGCGAGGAGGAGGAGGAGGAGGAGGAGGAGGAGGAGGAGAAAAAGAGGAAGAGGAGGAGGAGGAGGAGGGTTACCAGGCAACTTGGTGCTGCAGCGCTGGAGGCACACAGCAGCAGCAGGCAGGGCCCTGCCCTGACCCCACTGTCCCGTGCCGGGTGTCACCGTCCCCGCTGTGACCACCCCAGTGGGTGCTGTCCTCTGAGCCAGCTGGGCCCCCCAGCCCCTCACACACCTCCCCCTGGGGGCTCAGTGTCCGCTGGGCCTCGCACCTCTCCTCACACCCGGGCAGGAGGAAGCAGGGAGGATGGCAGCACAGCGGGGGCACAGCCCCCACGTCCCCAAGCCCCCCGGCCCCTTCCTGTGGGCCCAGCGCGGAGGAGGAGGAGGAGGAGGAGGAGGAGGAGAGGGAAGGCTTTGCAGTGCTGCTGCTCGGTTTCCAAGGCAATGAGACACGATGGCTGTTCATCCCGGTGGGGTCATCGCGCCGCGTTGAAGCCCCGGAGCTGGGGAAGAGCCCCAGCCCCCAGCCCCCCAGCTCCCTGTGCCGTCAGGACCCGCTGCCCTCCCCATCCCCTGGGACCAGGGTGCACGGGGCCATCCCTGCTGCTTATGGGGTCAGCACAGGCTGGGCGCCTTCCTGAAGGGCAGCCACACTTGGGAACACGTGGGCAGCTCCCGGTCACTCACTGTCCACCCAGGGGACACAGAGGGCACGTTTAATTCACTCCCAGCTGTGGGTGCCAGACCCGGGGTGACCTCCCCGGTACAGGAGAAACACCGGTGCGTGGCGAGGGCGATGCCTCCACCCCTCCAGGGCACTGTGGGCACCCGTGGGTGCCATTACCCCGTGCCCGGTGGGTGCTCACAGAGGGCAGCCACCTCCCCGCGCCGCCCAGCATGTTTTCCAGGCTAATTGAATTCAGAGAGATTTCTTCCTGGCAGTGACAATCGATGAACTCTGTGTTATCAGCTCCCCCCCACACCCTCGGCACTGGAAATGGATATGGACGAGGGGAAAAATTGAATTTGCAGCCATTTTTATTGGGATTTAATTGGGCAGTCTCACCTCGTTGCCTTAATCCCAGGCGCTGACGTGTGCAGCCGAGCCGGCAGCTCCCCTTATTTATCACTTTTCAAATATTTGCCTCTTCGCAGCAGAGGGAAATCGATGCTCCCGCCTGGGGCATGCCGGGAGCGCCCTGAGCGGGCGGCTGGGGATCCATCAGCCTCTGCCACCGCTATCGACAGGGCGATTGGGGTTTAAGAGGCACTTTGATAGCAGAACTGGCACACATTAAGTGCTCGTCATCAGGGGATGATCATGACTTATTACCGCTAATTCTCCCGGCGCAGCGGCGGGGCCACGGGGCTCGTCCTCGGCATCGCTGCCCCGGCGCCGTCCCCTCGGCCCTGGGGACAGAGCTGACATGTGCCCTTGTCCCCAGGGCCTGGGCGCTGTCCATGGGGCTCAGGGTGATGGTGGAGAACCTGGGGGCTCCCACACCACTGCTGGAATCCCCAGGCAGACAGGTTTGGGGGGTGCCTATGGAGGGGATGAGTCCGTGCTCATCACCCCGACCTGCTCCCAGCCCTGGATCCCGTCCCCGGGGTGCTCTGGGGTCCCCCCGCTCGGAAGCCAGCTGGATCAGTGTCACCGAGCCACCTCGCTTGGAAGGCAGCCAGCAGCCAGCAGCCGGGGAGCGAAGCTGGGTGGCAGCAAACAGACTCTGCTCGCCCGCGGGCTGCCAGCTCGGCGCGGGGAGCCGGACCCCCGGGCAGCGGGTGGCCCCCTCCTGTCCCCACCACCTGGGGATGGGGGTCCTGGGCTCCCCACCGCAGCACTGGGGCAGGATTTGGGATGCTCCTGTGTTGCATGGGGTCCCCCAGATGTGGTGCAGAAGACAAGAGTCCCGTCCCACCGTCCCGGGCTGTGCCCTCCCTGGGCAATGAGTCCCATGCCCGTGCACACCAGAGCCCGTTTCTGGAGATGAAATATTCAGGGGAGGCTGAGCGGGGCCTGAGGTTTGCAGGATGGTAATTTGTTTCCTTGTTAAGCGCTACGTGTTTTGTATTATTTTTTTTTAGCAACCTGTTTATGGGAACAGAACCGCCCCATTGTGAATTATTCATGGCCCCTCGCAAGCTCATTCTCAAAATATCAATTTTTCCCAGTCACGGCAAGCAGCACTTAAGCTTGAAAGCCTTGTTAAAATGAAAGGCTGGCCCAGTGAGCCGGGGAGGGGACAGGGGACACTGAGGGGCTGCAAAGGGTGTGGGAGTCCTGCCCCGGGCCCCTGCACCCCCCTTTTGTCCAGCCCCACTGCTCCATGCAGCTGGTGGGTCCCAGAGCCATGGGGTGCCCCCAGGAGCTCAGGGGGCACCGAGCAGCACAGAGGCCAGGGCACCACAGTGCCACCAGCCCTGGTGTCCTGCCCAGCACCGGCTGGGGACACCCCAAAGGGCACGGGCACAGCCCCACGGCCCCGACCCGGCCCCAGTGAGGGCAGCCCCGAGCAGCAGCGGGGACCCTGCAAGCAACAGCTGGGCCAGAGCAGCACTGCTGGTAATTGCTCATTAAAATGCAGATGCTCCCCAAACTGCAACTTTTAGTTTCTCTAGCAACTGCTAAATCAAAAGCAACGAGGCAGGGAAACGGAGCTGTGCAGCGGGTGCCACCGCGCCGCTGCCATGGGCGCAGCAGAGCCTGGCCCAGTCCCGCAGCCCTGCTCTGCTCCCAGCGGGCTGCTCTCACCTTTGGGGGCTGTGCACGGAGTCTGGGCTTTAGGAGGGTCCCAAAATGCCGGAGTCCTCACCCCACTGCCTTAACCCCAGCTGAGGCTGCTCCCTGCCCTCAGGGCCATCCCCTCCATCCCCTCTGAGAGCAGCGTGTGTTAGGCAGGAGACCCCATTTCTTTCCATAAAGCCCCCTGTGGTGCCACCCGTTGCAGTGCAGGGAGCTCTGCTGTGCCCCCAGCTCAGGCTGCGATGCTGCAGCAGACATCTCTGTGGCTATCACCTCACAAGCCTCCGTATCACCTGCACAAAGCCAAGCCAGCAAAGCTCCTGCATCCTTAGCTTGCCTTTTGATGGAAACTACAAATAGTTTCGGTCCAGCCTCGGCTCCTGCCCAGGAGGCAGCGGGGCTGTGTGACAGTGCTGGGCTGGGATGCGCCCCGCTGTCCCTCCGAGCCCTTTGCTGACACAATCCCAATGGATGCCCCACTGCTTGCCAGGGCTTAGCATCTCCCCAGCTGCCCTTTGCTGTTTGCACTGTCACTTTTCCATCCCCATCCTTGTCTGCATTGATGGGGATCTCCTTCTCCATGCATTTTGCACACAGAGGTGTGAGGACGGGGCCGCGACAGGGGGCAGATGCTCACGGGTTGCCAGACCTGGAGAGCCAGCGTGGGAGAGGCCCCAACTACATCCCAGACACGGCGAAACCTCCCTAGTGCCTCCGCCTGATCCCACAGGAGGACCCCCCACGAGGAGCTCACCTGCTCCAGCAGCCGGGGTTGGTCTGCAGGCTTTGTGCCCGTCTCCATTTTTCCAGCATTTCTCCAAACGAGCGGTTTGTGCCCGGGGAACTCATCAGCAGGCGATGGGGTGGCCCCTCCGCACCCGTGTACCCCTGCACCTGCCCGTGCTGTGCCCACGAGCCGCTGCTCCATCCCCTCCCGTTGGGGCAGGGCGTCCCGCCGGCACCCCCAGGAGCCCACATGCCTGCGGGGCCGCGCAGTGCCCGGGTGCCCGGGGCTGGAGGATGGCTGCTTGTGACAGTGTCACCATTTCCATGGCAACTGCGTGTGGCAGCGCGAGCGCGGCTGCCTTGTGGGGTTGGAGCCGGTGGCTGGCTCCTCGCTGCAGGCTGGGTGATCCCCGAAGGTGTGTTCATCCCGACAGGGGGTGTGCGGGGCCACCCACGTGCCCTTCTCCATCAGGCAGAGGGCACGGCAGCATCCCCACGTGCCCTGCACCCGTTCCCCAAATGGATGCAGCACCACCAAGGCTCAGTGTCCCCCCTTGGAGCAGAGCCACGGCGCGCAGGAGCCCCACACCCTGTTCCCCCATGCAGGCAACGCCTGCACCCATGGGTGTCTGCACATTTTGGGGGCTCGTGGTGGGCTGAGGGGGCGGCAGGGAGGGCTGGTGAGCGGCACGTGAGCGCTCGGCCGTGCTCCGGTCCCCGGCCCGCCTGTTGCTCGGAGAGAGCTGCCAGGGAGGATGGAGTGGGCACTTAATCTCCCCCTATAAGTTTAATTAATGGGCTGCAGCGCTCATTCTGTGCTGCCGCCTTAATTGGTACAAGCTGCAAACGCTGTGGAGCCTGGAAAAAAACATTTGGAAATGAAAAATATATTAAGCAGGAAACAGATCAATGGCTCTTAATGAAGCTGATTCGGGGCTGCCTGTCGTCCAGGGGCTGGGGCCGGGAGGCTCGGCCGCCGCGCAGTCTCCACTGCCGGGCACGGGCTGTGGCGGGCCGGGTGCCCCCGCTGCCTGGCTCCCCGCCTCGTTAGGGCTAACGAGCAGCCCTGGGATGGGAGCAGCAGCCCCGCTCTGCTTTCCGGGAGAGCGGCCTGGGATTGTACCCATCTGTGCCGGGCCGGGGGGCTCCTCGGGGGCAGCTTGAGCCATCCCAGCACAGCTGGAGCACCCCTCGCAAGCACGGCTGGGGGGGCAGCCCTGCACGCCTGGAGCCCCATCCCGTCCCGAAACATCTGGAGAGGCTCCCCACGCGTCACGGGGGGCTCACCCCTCAACATCTGCAGCCCCCAGCACAGCTGGAAGGGGACCCAGCGCCCAGCTGGCGGGGGCAGCCCGAGCACAGCAGGCCGGGCACCCCAGCTCCTCTGGCAGACCTGGGGGCCAGAGCAGGGCTGGGGGGGCAGAGGGGTGCGGGCAGCTCGGGGCCGGCTCTGTAGGGCTGAATCCATGGGAATTGCTCCCTGCACACAGGGCGTGGGGGGAGCCGGGGCTGATTTGCATTGAGGGGGCCGGGGGGGGGGGGTGGCAGTGCTCTGATAAGGGCTGTAATTGCCTCGGCTGTGCACAGAACATTAGCTGCGCTTCCCAGATATTTACACAGGGGAAAACAAAGTCATAACTCACCGAATAAATAATCGCCTCGGCGCGGTGCTCGGGGAGCGCTGCCCCCCGCACCTGCACGGCCGCTGCTGCTGTGCTGTGAGGCTGAGGGTGCAGCCGTGCGGGGGGCAAAGGGGGCACCTGGGGGTGCGGGGACAGAGCCCTGCCATGGGGCAGAGAGGGGAGAGATCCAGGAGCGTGTGGAGGCAGGGAGTGGGGCAGCCCCTGCTCTCCTAAACCTGTGGGGCCGGGGGTGCTGGGGGTGTCCCCCTGCTGCTGTCGGACATCCCCAGAGCAGCCGGGAGCACGGGACATGGCCGGGACGTACAGGAGAGACCCGCAAATGGTCCCTGGCACCACGGGAAGCTGGGTCCCAGCGCTGGGCCCTTTCACACCACACCAACTTAATTTAAAATTTGGCATTTAGTTTCAGCTTCTTGACAGCCTGCTAACAAATTAGCGCGGCATGGTATCAATAGCTCCAGACTGCGTAGATTAAAATCTGTTTAACTGATAGATCCCAAGAAAAAAAAAGAAAAAAGAAAAAAAAAGTGAATGAGGCCAGGTGGCCAGGGGGGAGCTCCCTGCGACCTGGAGCTTTTGGGGCTTCAGAGCAGAGCACAGCATGGCTGGGTCCTGGCCAGCATCCCTGGGGGGCCCAGCACCTGCAGGGCGATGGCAGCGGGTGGGCACAGCACAGCCCGGCCCCCTGCAGCCACGGGTGAATGAGCGGCTCCCCGGGTCCCTCGGCTGCCCGGCTATCGACTGGGGTCTGCAGGGAGCACTTTGATTTCCTGCTGCTAAATCCCAGCCCCACTAATGTGATTGCGAGCAGCACGCGGCCCCTAATGGGGAGAGCACGCTGCAGCCTGCCTGGGACAAATTGCAAATCTCATTACGGCGTCGTGTCCAGATTTTTAACATGGTAATAGCTCCCCAGCTCAATTACGTGGCTGCTGTGCTCCCGATGGTCCCCAGGAAGGGGCCAAGCAGCTGCACCCCGTGTCCTGCCGGGGCGAGGGGATGTGGCTGGGCTGGGGACATCCCGGGGTGCAGCGTCCCCATGGTGCCACCAGTGTGCACGGCCCCGGCGGTATTTCTGGAGGCCACACCGAGTGCTGGCACAGCCGGGCTGCTCATGGCCGGACACGCACGGCTGCTCCTCGTGGCATTGACTTAGAAAAAGAGGGGGAAAAAATAGATAACTAATTTAAAACACGAATTCCTTTGCACCTGTTCAGTGCTTTGCACTTTCAAAGCCCCGGCGTGCCCATTAACTAATGAACCACATCAAACATGCTCATATCTCGCATCTCACCAGCCTCTCCGTTCGCCTCCCAGCCCCTCCTGCGCCCTCATCCCCGCTGTCCCCAGCCCCTGATGGGGCAGGGGGCTCTGCGTGGCCGTGGCCCTGCCTGGGGCGGGGGCTCCCCGTGACTCACCCCGCCGTGGGCTCCTCTCCGTGCTGCTCCGTTGTGAATCAGCGGTGAGCGCTGTAGCGGGGGGACTGCGCCTGTCACCGCCGCTGTCATCACGCATTCATTTCCTCAGCATCTTTTGCAAGGTTTAGAGCATGTTGTGGAGTTAGGACCACGTAAGTACAGGGATCATTTTCCTTCTCCCACCTCCAAAAAGCAGCCGCCCCGGAGCGGGCTGCGGTGGTGTTTGGCAACACGCGGCGACGTTACTCAGCAGGGACGGGCTGGGGTGAGGGATCCCACCGCCGCCCCAAGGTGAGGGATGCATAACTTGAAATTACTCAGAGCAGGTGCTCTGAACTGTTCCTTGCACAAGCAGAAACCGTGGGATGAGGCCTGGGATCAGGGCTCTGGGCCCCACCTGGCCATCCCAAAAGCAAGGGGTCGGTGTCACAGCCCTGCACGGGGACATGGGGGGACCCCAGCCTCCGCGGGCAGCACCGGTGGGACAGGCAGCAGGAGATGGGGGGGGGTCACTCCAAACAAAGGGGTGTTTTCCGAGGTCTGAAATTAATAACACAAACCCTAATTTAAAATTATATTAGGCTATCAATTACTCCCTGAGCGTCCAAGAGCTTTGCTGGCAGCATCAAATTGCCAGCTGTGATAAATGGTTTTATTGGAATTTCATAAGGTCTGAGTTATTTGCAGATAGGAAATATCCGTGGATTAATTAAACTTTTGTAACGAGCCGGAGCAGTTAGCTGCAGCCCCCCCCTCTGTGCTGGCCCAGGACTGGGCCGGTGCTGTCCTGAACCAGGGGGCTCAGCAGAGTGGGGTCGGGCAGGGGTGGCCGTGCCGAATTGGTGGGGTTTGGTTGGGGCAGGCAGAGCGGCTGGAAGACTGCAACGTGCGCGGCGTCAGCCAGCACAGCTTCCTTACAGGAGCATCCAGCCTCATTTGTTGTATTAGAGTTCTTCTAATACTCCAGTAAAGAGTGGGTAGAAGAAAAACCACTCGACATAGTTTATTCAGATTTTCAAAAGGCCTTTCGACAAGCTCCAGCACAGGAGGTTACTATAGAAATTAAGTTGTCGTGGAGTGAGAGGCAAAGTATTGCCACGGATCAAAGGCTCACGGAGAGCCAGAAAGCAGAGGAGGAATCAACGGGCAGTTGTCATCCCAGCACAGGGCAGCAGCGGGGCCGGCAGGTTCCCCCGCAGGCCCCGTGTCACTCAGTGTACCCGTGGGGAGCACGGGGAGCAGGAGGCAGCAGCACCAGGGCCGTGGTCCCCGGGGGGCGATGCTGCAGGGGTGGCCCTGGGGGTCCCCATGGGATGAATGCAGACCCATGGGGCACTCCTGGGGTAACAGGGCAGGGGTGGGGAGCAGGGCCGGGATGCTGTGGGTCAGGCCTTGTCCCCAGCCTCATCCCTGCCCCGTACCTGGCCCCACAGGTGTCTGCAGCCACCGCAGCGCTGGCGCCTGGATCCCCGCTCCCCCACCCCCAGAACCTGCCCGGCGGCTGAAGGGGCCCCACGGGGCAGCAGATAAGGGAGGGAATGCAAACACCCTCCTCAGCACAGGCATCCCAACTATCTGAGGCAGCAAGTGCCTCACCAGCAAATTCCTCCCCTCCGCTGCCTGAGTCAACTGTGGGGCCCCTGCCCTCGGCTGGGGACGTGGCCTCCCCTCACCATCCCACAGCTCTCCCAGGCCTCTGTTAATCCCACAGACACATTTACCTCCTTCCCTCCCATCATCCTGGGTGGCTCCTGGGGCAACCCATGCCCTGGGCGGATCGCAGTGACCACCCCTTGCTCCTCAGACAAAACCCCGCAGTGCAACAGTGTGGGTGTTCAAGGGGCAGCTGGGTACAAACTCCTCTCCCCACCCCAAAATGAGGACAGGCAGCACCCTGCTGCCCTGCTGATGTGGATGCTGAGGGCACCAGCCGTGGGCTCAGGATCCCACAGCCCACCCGGGTGGCGATGGCACCCGAGGGGGACGTGGGGCTGGGGTGGAGCCCGCAGCAGCTCAGGGGCTTGGTGCCAGCCAGGCAGGCTCACATCAGGGCTCCCACGCCTTCCGAAAATGCTGCATCCGCAGCGAGGGTCTCTGCCGGGGAACCTGTTGATATGGCAACCCCGTGCGGGGGGAGCACCGCCCCCGCGTCCCCCCGGCATCCCCTCAGAGCCTGGAGCCCCCTGGAGCCCCCCCCCCAGAGTGGCTCTGGGACATGGCCGGGTCACAACACGGCTGGTGGCAGGGGTGGGTGAGATGCAGCAAAATGCCACACGCGGTGAAAAAACAACCCCGGCGTTTCCATGCGCTGCAAGGCTTTGCATTTCCATTCAGATACCAGACCTCTGCGTCCCCGCGGGTTCCTCGCTGAAGCGCTAGCGATGCTCAAAAAGGCAAACAGGAGGGGGATTTAAGGATGCTGAAAGGAAAAAAAAAAAAAAGCAAAACACGCTTCGACAGTGTACACACAGCAAAGCCACAGCAGGAGCCGTGCCCCCAGCCTGGGGGGCCGAGCATCGCTGGCACCACTACGGCGAGGTCTGTGGTGAACACAAAGTGGCACCGACCCCACTGCAGAGCTTCAGCCCAGTGCTGGGAGGGCTTGGGGGGAGGCAGGAGCCCCCCGCACTGGGGAGCGGCCACTGCATTTGTAATACACCAGAGAAACAGCTGGCAGACGTCACTGCAGGCTGGAGCACAGGGCAGCACAGGGGCACCGCCAGCTTTGGGGAGGGTGCGTCTGCACCCCCTCGGGAGTGGCTGGTGGAGGCAGACTCCAGCTCTTTAAAATCAAATGGAGCTTAAAATGGATTCTTATTGCTGATGGGAGAAGTCTGATGGACAAAGTGCATTCCTCTGTGTTTCCAAGTGAACTTTTGCTCACTTTGACCTCAGTGCACGGGGACAGCAGGGTGGCCTCTTCAGAGGGCCCCCCGAGGCATGGTGCCTCCTGTGCCAGTCAGCATCGGTCACGCACTGAGTGTTGGTGGGTGCCAACGCCCCGTGTCACAGCCCAGACGCTGGGAAAAGGACGCAGAAGTGACCTTCACGAGCAGTGGCTCCTGCAGGCAGCATCAGCCAGCAGCACTGTGCCGGAGGGGGCTGCTGGGGGTGTCAGGTGTCCGCGCCGCTCCGGCAGTGCGCTGCCTGGCTCCACAGCCATCCATTATTGATGGGGTCGGTGCTGCTGAGGGGGGTGCAGCTGGGCTGACCCCATCCTTTGCAGCAAGCACCGCAAGAAGCAGATCATGCACTGGCGCTAAGCCCATGCCCCGCTCTGCAAAGCAGCAGCGCAGATGTTGGAGCAGGGAATTCTGCGTCCCACGGTGTCCCAAGGCTGAGGATGGCACACCTTCACAGGAATGCCTCCCTTCTCCCCTGCAGGCTTTGTGCCTTTTATTTTATTTTATTTTATTTTATTTTATTTTATTTTATTTTATTTTATTTTATTTTATTTTATTTTATTTTATTTTATTTTATTTTATTTTATTTTATTTTATTTTATTTTATTTTATTCACTTTTCACCCTCTCTCCTCCTGGCTTTGCCATATGCAATAAAAAGTAAATAAAGAACACTGAAAGAAAAGAAGGAAAAGGCTGGGTTCCCTCTGCTGGGCTCTCACTCGCAGCAGCCCGGGGCTGTGGCCACCTGCTCTGTGTGCCCTTGCTGCAGGTGGGCAGCCCAGCTGGTGCCTGTGTGTGTGTGTTGGCACCAGGTGCCACTCGGCACCATGGTGGTGGGGACTCAAGCAAGGGACCCCCTTGGAGAGACATAAGAGGTGACTCACACTGCAAAAACCTTCAAGTCACTGTTTGGGTGATTCTTGCAGTATTTTCCCCCAGCATGTTTCATGCAAGACTGTCTGGCTTTAATCTGTTCTTTGAGTAGCCAGGGAAAGAAGAAAAGAAGATTTCTGAATTTCAATCGGAGCACCCTTATCTCAGTCTCCCCCATCGGGCAGCTCCCCTCTCCCTGCCCTCCGGTCCCCCTCACGCAGTGATTTACATGGTAATGGGGCCTTTGGCTGGGGGTTGAATCAGGAATTGGTGCTATTGCCAGGCTGCAAGCTTGCCCTTGGGGCAGGGGTCTGGGGCTGGGGGTCTGTCCCTGCTTCCTGAGGAGGGCGAAGGAGTGGGGGGAGCCCTGGGCAAGGCACCACGCTGTGCCCCACGCGTGTGTGGGTGGCGGGGACGGCACGAGCATCCCCACGGGAGCACTCGAGCTTGGCGCTCAGCACGGCTCCTTGCCTGCTCTTGCCAGATGGTGACTGGTGCAGAAAGGCAGAAATGTTTAGTAGATATTTCTGTTCTGTATTTGGAATGAAGCAGGAGGATATATTCATCTCCAGATGATACTGTGGATGGAATATAAATCCTGCCATCTGTAACAATGGGGGATGTGAGGCATGATCTCCTCGAATTCAGCATTTGCAGATCATCCGGACAGCTGATGCTCAAGAGTCTAGAAGGAACTAGCTCAAGCCAATGCTTTGGTTTATCACATCTTAGAAAAGTGGGCAAATTCCAAAAGATTGGTGAAATGTCAGTGTAGTTCCAGTATTTAGAAAAATTTAAAGGCGCAGCCCAGGGACTCACATATCAACCCTGCTGCTTATGTGTTTTTGTGGGGTCCCTTTCTGGACAGAATTATAGGTCAGGCTGATAAAGGGAAGCGTACCAATAGAGCAAACTTGGATTTCCTCAGAACATTTTGCTTATTGTCACATGCAAATTGGATTAAAAAACCCACACTACATAAGGAACTACCAGGCACACTCTAGAAGGACTCACACCTGTGTCAGGCAGGCCTCACGGTGTGAAGGTTACTGAGGGATTTCAGGGTTTTGGTCCTGGGGTCCCTTGGGGAACCTACTCCTGCAGTAATGCTTCTGTCTGGTGGTCACCATGAGCAGGAGGGGCTGTGGTGGTTGTGAAGGGGCTGTAGGGTCTGCAGGTGATGCAGAGGCTGGCAGGGATGTTAATAACGAGCAGGCCAGGCTGCAGCTCTAGTATCTCCTCAATTGCCTGGTGAAATGGCTGTAATCCAACTAAACGCATTTTCATACAGCTGCGTGCAAGGCACCTGGGAGGGAGGCATGCTGCCCTTATCTCCAGGACGGGGCTTGGAAAGCCGCGATGCAGAAGTCTCAGGAATGATTGCAGGTACCTGCCTCTACATGAGCTCGTTTCAACTGCACACTGAAAAGCAGCCGACACCTTCCTGGAATATGTAATGGGAGAATATCAAAGAAAAGTAGGGGAGCAATCTTGCCTCTATTCACTTTGCTGCTGAAAGCATTGCTATGGATGTTATTTCCAGCTCGGGTGTCCAGAATTAAGAAGGACACAAATTCTGCAAAGGAAGTCCATGCAGGCAGTCCAGGTATCAGAAAACAAGTTCTGGTACAAGACTGGGGGTGCACAAACAGCTCAGCTTGCAGGAGAGAAGACTGAGGCATGCCCTGATCTCAGTGAGAACAGTTCTTGACAGTTCAGCAGCCTCAGTCTTGCAGAAAAGTGCACGACAAGATCTGAAAGCCAAAGCAGAAGTTGGAAAAATTCAGCTTGGAAACAATACGGAAGATCCTAGCAGGAGATGCTGGAAGAACTGACTCCAGAAGGCAGCACGTTTATTGATTTCACAGCAAATTCACATATGGGAAATGTAATCCAGGTTCTGGGGGAGGCTCCTTAGCCCTGGTGTGCACAAGAGGCGCAGGTGACTCCCTCTGCACCCAGGGTGCTTCTGCCACCCCAGGGACACCAGGACTGCCCATGCTGGCCTCGAGATGTTCATGGCATTTCCACCTCTGCACTGCAGGGAAGTGACTCCTGCTGCTACCAGGCTGGGGGCTGTGACTGTGACACCCCAAGTCCCCTGCCAGGGTGCTGGGCAGCAGGGCACCCAGCCCGCACGGCAGCCGTGCAAGCATCCTCTGGACACATCTCACCAAGCATTTGTGTGAAAAAATGCCCTGGATCAAAAGCAATATTTTCTCCTTGTGCATTTTCTCATAATTTATTAATAAGAAATTACATCTATTCTGTTGAAATGAAGAAGTTTGGAAGTTTGGTGTGTTATTTCCCTGCCTCGTCTCCCATCTCTTCCCTTGACTTGTTCCTGCTCCGAAGCGGAGCAGACGGCTGGTGGGTGGGGGCTGCCTTCTGACTTTTCCCTTTCGATCTGGAATGGGGCCAAACTTCCTCAACTTTGGAAAAGTGACAAGAGGGAAAAAAAGAAGTACTAATTCTGGTGATCTGGAATGTCAGAATAAGAAAAACTGTGTGTTTTTATTGGTTTATTTTTTTTTCAAAGAAGCAAATGAGGGAGCAAAAGGAAAATCCACGAATGATTAGATGGACAAAATGTGGATGGGCAAAAGAGAGGGAAAGATGGGCAAAAGAGGGTGGGTGGAAAGATCTCAGGCTCAGGTTTTGAAAAGTGAAACTAGCTGAGGAAAGCTTTCATTGGAACTAAGCAAAATGGGGACAAGACTGGGATTTTTGATGTGTTTTTTTTTTTTTTTTTTTTTTTTTTTTTTTTGGTCTCCTTATTGGGCACCAGCTAGAGCCTCTGTGGGGGCATGTCACTGGGGTGGTGCTGCTGCTTCTGTTTGGGAAACACTTCGCTAGGGAGATCCAGGACCTGTTCAAGGCAGCCGTGGGTGAGAGGAAAGCCCGAGCAGCCTGAAGGAGGTGGCTCACCACAACAGGGCTCTGCATGAGGGTTTCTGGGTCTGCACGGGCAGGGAAATGAGCCTGTGATGAGAAGAGGAAACTTTGAGGAAGAATTAGAGAGGGAATAAGCAGAGTGTGTCAGAGCTGACTCTGAAAGCGAGGGAATAAGCAGGAGGAAGGAGAGGTTCTTGTGCGTGACGGCAGTTGTGATGTGGCTGGCAGAGCAGGGGCCTGGTGGGATGCTGTGCCACGGAAATACCGTCGGGGAACCGCGCGGAGGCACCGCGGGGAGGAGCGGCGTGCCAGCCGCCCCCGTGCAGGCGTGCCGGGGGGAGAAGCAAGCAGAGTCCTGGAGATGACAGCGAAGGAACGAGGTCGTCTGAGGCGAAGAGGGCCCTGGAGCAAAACCAGGGCTGATCCAAATGCCCGCTTGTGCCTGGGAATCGCAAGAACGTCACCAAAAGAGATGGGGAGTGAGGAGCAGTTTCAGGTGTTTTCCATTGCTCCTGGCTCTGCAGGTCCTGGGTCCACGTCCTCCAGTGCCACCGTGGCAGCCATGAAGAGCTTTCACGTGGGGATGAGGACCTGGTGCCCATCTCAGGGTGTGTGTGAGGTTCCACAGAGGCAGGAAAAAAAACTGAACAAGTTTAGAAGCAGAGCTCATTTCTATTCATCATTAATTGCCATGCAGATCAGTGGATGCACACGTGATGGGCTTAAACCTTAAAGCTCAAACGCAGGGTTTTTGAAAACTTAGTGACTCATTAATAACAGACAAGCTTGTATGTGGAATATCATTAGGTAAATGAGTTACGGAGCACCGGGAGGAGCTGCCACGACCTGTGCCTTGGCCAGAGGCCCCTGGGCTGCAGCTCGCCCTGGGCAGAGGGGCGGCTGAGCAGCTGCAGGTGCGCACAGGCTCCGAATCCCCCACCGCAGGACAGGCAGCTACTTACACTGTGTCGTTCCGAGCACAAAATGGTGAAAGATGGGGAAAAGCAAGTAGAAATGAGACATTTTCTGACAGGTGGAAATCCCTATTTGCTAAGTTTTGTTGAAGGCGCAAGGCAAGAATCATGTATTTAGTCAAACATACCACAAATAAAGCAGAAAATAGTTGTCTCTGTGGGCACGCTCCCATGCTACGGTGCCTCTTGCAAAGAGGGCTGCCTGTGCCCTGCATATATCAGTGGGGTGAACCCTTCCAGGGGGGCAAATATGCTCAAACAGGCAGTGCAACTTCCATGGGCAAAAACTGAGAAACATGTGTGCATCCTCTAGAAGTCAGCAATATTGCCTAAACCCCATGGAACCCACCTGGAACTACACGTATGTGGGGTTACTTGCCTTCAGGCGCTGAAGGCGACAGTTGCAACATGTTTTAATGCCTTTATCCAAAACCTTGTGGGATGTGAGCAGCGGGCGATGGGCGTTTGGGCAAGGGGCTGCCTCCTGCACTGGAGGGGAAGCATCAAGCGGTCGCCTGGGGTTGGGAAAAAGGCAAAAAAACATCTCCAAAATCACCACTCCAAGGCAACGCATGGTGCTACAGATGAGAGAATTAATCAGGAGCCTATAGAAAACACTGCTTCACATTTAGGATATAAAAAAGAATAATAACACACAACACCGTTTGTCTTTAAACAAACACCAGTTAATACATTCCCAACAATTATATCCAGATGCACCACTTGAGAATCTCTCCTAATTGTGAAATTAGAAATATTTTTACTGCAAATGCCAAGAGATGACATGTAGGGAGATATTCACCCAGCACCATTCCATGCTCTTTGCCACAGTTGAGTTCCACTTTCCTTTAAAGGTTGTCATTTACATTTAAAAAAAATAAAAAATAAATCAGCTGCCAAGTAGGCAAAGCATTCCCTGTAACAGACCCAGCCTGGGGGGGTTCTCAGCTTTCTGGTTGGGCTGGGGCTGGCTGGAAAGGGAACACGGCACTGAACTCAAACAAGGGGTTACTTTGAACTCTCCACAGGAAAAAATCCCACTTCTACGGGGTACAGTAAAAATGTGGCATAATACAGAAAATCTGGGAGTTATTGAAAGGATAAGGAATTTCAGATGGAGCTAATTCTATGTCTGTCATTGAAAAGCCAGCTTAAGGAGGGAGATGCTTTGGTTTACATTATTTAAATGCAGCTGCAACACGTGAGCACTGCTCTGTGAAAGCCCCGCATGACAGGCGCGTTCTCAGGAAAAGGAAGAAAAATCACTGTGAAATGAAGGGCATTTTCTTCAGTGAATAAACTGTGAAGAGACGAGCTTAAATCTAACTTCAGCGAGATCTTTAATATGCTGTTTAGGTGTTTTAAGGGGATGAGAATGCCCTTTGATATTAGTCCTGCTCCTGAGATATTTCACACAGTAATTGCCTACGTCTTTAAGGTACGATGTATTGAAACTATGGTGACTGCTGTTTTAAATTGGGCAATGGCTTCGGGAAAGGAGAACGGGAGACCCAGGCAAGAGCTGCAGTGAGTGCAGCAGGCACTTCAGAATGAACTTTAAAAGGTCAAAATTTGGTCTAGCAGAATTACCTGTACCAGCTCCGAGCTGAGCTAAGACGGCTTTGTTGCCAATTTAGATAAAACAGAAGCAATAATTAGAATGTCTAGCCTCCAGGATATAAAGCAGATCTACAGAGATTTATGAAAACAATATACTGTTTGGCAATATCCATTCCGAAATCTATGGCCAGCGTTTCCTCAGGAGAGCAGCGCTGCAGTCCGAAATTGCCTGGCATCGTGCAGGCAGACGAGCGAGCGCCGAGAGGGCAGAGCCGCGGTGACGGGGACGCTGCCAGCACGCTGGGGGACGCTGCCAGCAGGCCTGGGATGTCAGCCGGCACTGGGAGAGCTTGGCACAGCCAAATGCAAAATACCAAGGGTCTGGCACATCCACAGCTGGCTTTGCAGAGCCTGCCTAGCACAAGCCCTGTCCTGTCGCCTGCACCGCAGCAAAAGGGATTAAAGCAGGCGGTGGAGTATTCCTTCCTTAGGAAATCTGCAGTTGCCTAAGCCAAGAGAAAAAGCACTGCGGGGTGTCCTGGGGGAGCAGCCCTGCTCCAGGCTGGGTGGGAGCACGGGGTGCTCGGGCTGGTCCCTCTGTAACCACAGTCACCTGCAGCTGCTGCTGTCAGCACCTGAACCTGGCCTCCCACGCTCCACAGGTGAGCAGGATGCACAGAGGGCTTCACTTAAAAGACTCGACTTCGGGAGGTGCTAGGCACCAAGTCCTTCCTACAGCTAAATGAGTGTCTGAAACACTGCTGGAGTCCTGACACGCCTGTGCTGGGGGTGTAGGCCAGGTGCTCTGCTGTGGTTCTGTCCTGCTGCTCTGCACCTCGCAGAACCAAGCCCACAGCAACCAGCAGAAAAGAGTGAAGGCAGGAGGACAGCCCAAGCACCCAGCGAGGGCACGGAGGTGGCCAGGCCTTCACCCACACACCTCCACCATGCGATCCAGGGCCCGCAGGTTGGTGCCATGTCCTCAGTCTGTTCCTGCTTGGCTGCAAGCAGCCATCGGGCCCTGCTGTCACTTGTGGGCCATGACCATCGGACACCCTGTGGGAGCGCTGCACTCAAAGCTCCTGGGCCCCAAGCCTGGCTTCCCACGAGCAACTCACGGGTAGCCCACTGGTAAACACAGCAGACAAGGAATGCATGGTTAGAAATCAAAAAACCAAAAACCTGCATCAGAATTACAGGAGAGAGCTAAGATATGAGAAATAAGAAAACAGCCCATAAACGCGGGCAGAACCGTGACCTATTCATTTAATCTATCAAAAATACAAACACGCCGGATCCACATGAAGGTGAGCAGGTGACAAAGCGATGCATACCTGTAATATACAGTATATGCTTGAATTGTGCATTTTAAACATCCTCCATGGGGACAGCTTTGCTCTAGTCACGCCGCAGTGTTTGTGCATTAATATTTTTATTTAAAAACAGGAACAGAAGGGCAGAGGAATTGGTGAATAAATTCGAGTCCTGCAGCAACTGAAGGCTGAGCTGGGCCGACTCCAGGGTGGCTTGGGCTGGAGAGATCTATTCTAGCTTAGTTTCAGTAATGATAATGAAGAAATTGGGGATTCTTGTGCAGGAAGCAGAGGATTTATGAGAGAGCAGCTGGAGAGGCCAAGAGCAAAGGATAAACACAGAGATGGTAAAAGAGTATCTGACAAAACTCAACCCACATACTGTACATCTGCAGGTCCAGACACAGCACGCTGGAGAATTTTAAAAGAAATCTCTGAAGACCATCTTGAAAAATAATCTTCCCTTCATCACGAGAGTTATCTGGGGCCTGGGAAAGGCCAAATGTGCATCCCATTACAGGAAAGATTGAGAAGATGGAGCAGGAGTCTGCCACCCACCTCCCCGCAGCTCTGGCAGGCAAGTTTCAAACTGATTTTTTTTCTCATCCCTAGTCTCCTCCTTCCCTGCTTCTCCTTGTTACTGTCTCACCGAGCTGGCAGCCTCTGCCCAGGGCTCCACACAGCTGCGGGGAGCTCAGGGATCAGGAAGCCTGCTTGCAGCAGGCGCTTTTTTCCTGCATACACAAATATGCTTCAGATCTTCCAGTGTGTCAGGAGCAGGTATGTCTGCACTCCACCTTTGCTTTTGCACATGGACCCTTTATTTTTCCAAAATAAGAAGGTAGCTTGGTGCAAGTGGGGAATGGGGAAATAATCCATAGCCTTTTTAAGTGCACTCCCCTGGAAATAAGAATTTCAATAACCTCCATTCTCAGGTACCCCGCTGAGCTGCTGTGCCTCTCGTTCCCTCTCTGGGAAGCAGATGCATCGCGCTCCCCAGCCCTTCCTTGTTTTGGGAAGGGAACAAGATGTGAGAGAGCTGCTGTGATCTGAGGAGCAGAAGCTGAGAGAGGTTTATATAGCACTGTAAAGCAGCATAAACTTTAGTGAGGATGGGGAAGCTTCTCTTTGCCCAGCTCCTTCCTGCACACAGCTCACACCAGGGATGCATCCCAAAGAGCTTGCAAGTGGAGCACACAAAAACTTGGTAATTAGGAAGACAATGCAGGATGCACCTTGAACCTTGCAAGCAGCTTGCATTTTTGGGATTTCTGAAGTAATCAGGGCTGCTTTGTAATCAGTGGCTGCAAGGCACCCAACTGCGTGCTCTAGGCAACCCAAAGGGTTACTCTGCACCCTGTACAGGTGTGGATGCACTTTCTCTGAGCCACCCCACCTCCAGCTGTTACAACAAATCCTCTTCCCTTCCTGAGAAGGCTGTCCCCCGTGTGCAGCCAGCTTCTCAGCTGCCTGTGTGGCGGCTCTCCTTGGAGGAGTTCTTGTTGTCATGTTATAACAAAGTTTTCTTAACAACTGGATGAAAACTCTGTAGTTACACAGAATTTGGTGTGGGCTAGGAATTGGTTGATGAGTCACAGGCTCAGATAGTAGCCAGAAAAATGGAACTTCAAAATTGGGAACAATTTTAGTGACATTACCACAGGAGACAGGACCGACACCTGTATTTAAGGTTTCATTAAACAGAGAAAGAATTAACACCATTCATACCAGTGTCACCAGTGGGCACCCGGCACAGACTGGGACGAATCCGAAGCAGCCTGGAAATATTTCAGCCATGGGCTGAATGCAGCAAGACACAGCAGCCTGTGACCTCAGAGAGAGAAAAGAAATAGCTCAGATATCTGGAAAGCAGTGAGATGGAGGCTAACAGGTGAGAGCCAAGCTAATACCACATAATCTTGCAGTTTAACAGCTCTGAGCAGAGCTGACGCCATTCAGCTGCAAAAGCTGGGAAGAGTGCTGGTTGTGTGGCTGCTGGCAGTGCTGCTGGTGTGTTCCCCCTCCCCGTCCCTCACCCCACTCTGTCCCCACCTGCCTGGGGTGCCAGACGTGCCCCAGCCATGGGGACAGAGCCTCTGGCTCAGGGCTTTTCCCTCCTGGAAGGGCTCAGGTAGCAGAGTGGTGGGCAGCACAGTGCCGTGCGTGTCTGTGGATAAAATACAAAAAATATCCCCCAAGGCTTTGGAGGAACAGAGGTATGCCATAGGAATGAGACCAGGATTAAAGCACATGCTGATGAAAGACTGAAGGAACCAATGTTTTATAAATTAGCAATGTTGAGAGCCGGAGGAGATGCGGTCTCGGTCTATAAATACCTTCAAGGTAACAATATAAATGAAGGAAGGGAATTCATCCGGAGCCTTGGAAGATGGCCTCAGCAGAAGGACCTGCCTGCAGCCAAGGCAGGGAGGAGAAGGCTGGGTGCAAGAAGCCCCCAGCAGCCAGCGCTGGCAGCAGGGTGCTGGGCTCCAGGCGAGGCCATGAGGAGCTACCTGCGATGTGCTGCTGCCGGCCTGCTCCTCACACGCTGCTAGCTGCTGGCAGATGGAAGGCAGAGCAAAGTTTGGAGCTCTGGTTTGTCTACATGACAACACCGGGTGCTGCAACCTGGCCACATTGCCACCTGTCCCCACAGCCAGGCCACAGCGGCTCCCTGGAGGTTTGGGTCCCACCACCACGTCCATAAAACCAGAGTGTGTTCTGGTGAGTGCGTCCTCGAGGACAAATGCAGTATCTGGTGCTGCCACACAGTGGTGAAGAGGCAGTTCAGAAGGCAACATCTGCAACCGTGGAGGATCTTCAGAGCCTGAGACAACCCTGGGCTGACCCCAGGGGACAACCGGGAAGGAGCTGTGGGGAGCTGGCAGGCACAGCCCCAGTTTAAAGCTCTGTGGTGACCAACCTGACTCTTCCCTGGTGGACACAATTCCCTGCATGGTGTTCCCAAAGGTATGCTCTCCTTTCCACTATTGGTGCTGGGGATGTGTCCCTCATTGTAGCAGTATCACCATGAGGAACACGTCAGTATTATTTGTGAAAGTATCTTCCCTTTGATTTCAGCCCAGAATTTCTGTTTATCTCCTCTCATGTCACCCAAACCAAGTAGCCTCCCATGCTGGGCCTCACAGGTTTGACAGACTCACAGGCTCTTTTCAAGTCTCTGGGGTTAATGCAGCTGCCTTGCTTTGGGCTACTTCACCCAACGAGACCCTTGGGACAGGAGCATGGACGCTTTGCTATGAGTTACTGTGCAGATGGGGTGTGCTCATGGTGCTGATGGCAGCCTGGGTCCCCACAGCTGCCTTTACCTCCCTCAGTGCCAGCCTCTCCTTGCAAGGCTCAGAGGCCTCCAGCAGGGACCCTGATGAGATCCACTCTTGACACATGAGCTCCTGACCAGGCCAAATGCACTCATTTTGAGACTCCAGACAGGGACAAA
Organism: Anas acuta; assembly: GCF_963932015.1. Lineage (NCBI taxonomy): Eukaryota > Metazoa > Chordata > Aves > Anseriformes > Anatidae > Anas > Anas acuta. The sequence goes on along the minus strand of NC_088986.1, from coordinate 11,497,458 downwards.
TGAAACACAGGACTCCATTCGCCTGTGGTCTGAATGACTCCTGAAATAATACTTGTCCTTCCAGGGTGTACTTACTGCGGTATTTCCTGCCTGTATTGCTGAGGTTCGCAGCTCTTTTGTATTATTTATCTCTCCTCACTGGCGCTTACAACACCCTGAGCTTTGGGATGAGCTGTGTTCACAGTGTGCTATTAATACTCCATTGCAGATCATTACTATAGATGTTAATTAATACTCTAAGTATTAGCCCTGTGGCAACCTGCTGGAAACTCCATACAACTCAGCAGGCCGTAGCTCACTGGTGCTTGCTGCTCAGCCTGCCGGCATCCCACTTCTCCCCATCTACACCAGTCTCAAGTAACTTCTGAGCTGAGGCAACAGCTGAGCTGTAGGTGAGCCCACCATCCAGTGGCTAGGAAATGTGATCAAAAGAAATAATCCCGTCAAAGGAAATAATAATTTTTACATGTTATGGACTTGAAAATAATAAATAAAATGTTATATCACACATATAAACCATTATTATTATGTATAATAACAAAGCAGCTGCACTAGAGCCAAGCACAGGGGCCAGCATTTGGGTTCTCCATTTCTACACCCTGAGTTTCTCCAGCTCTTGTGGCCCCGATCCAGGCTGGCAGCTCCTGTGCAGGCGATCCTCCGCCAAGACCCGCGAGTCCTTCTCAGAGAGGCTGCTTCCAAAGTCCTCGTTCCCCCTTTGCAGCCATCCTTCTTTGCTTTCAGATAAATGAGTTTACTATTGCTCATACTAAAACAGATATTGTTTGCCTGCTCTTGTGTTATACACAGCAGTCTGGATTGCTGAGTAAATGACTCCTTGCTGTTTATCACCTGTGACGCCAGGAAGGGTGGCTGTGGGGTAACAGCCGCGGCTCCTGGCAGGCAGAGTGCTGGTCCGTGCCAGTTGGAGGGACCTTCTTCCCCAGAGCAGGAAACTGGCAGCACAAGCACTCGCTTTCCTCCCTCACCACCCACTTACCCTCAGCAGGCTGGCAAATACCATTTGCTGGGTTCCCTAGCTCCATCGCGGGTGCACAGGTTTCTCAAGACATCTTTACAAAAATCTGGAAGCAGAGGGTGAGTAGTGAGATGACACAGTCTGAAGATGATATGAAATCATTCAAGTGACTGAAATGAAGCTAAACACAACTACAGCTGATTGCAAAGAGAGGAGGGTGATCGCATAATACCAAGCGAGTGAATCTTTAAATGGCAAATGAAATTCAGTGTTTGTAGCTGCAAGATAATACGCAGGGGGGAAAATAACCTGAGCTCTACACATAAAATCATGGACTCTTAGAGAGCTGCTACCACCAGGAAAGGGGTTGTGGACTCACTGCAGAAGATTCCCTGGAAACCACTCAGCGTTGGTCTATGAAGTGAATCTAGTAATGAGAATTATTGAGAAACTTTGCCCTCTTAATCCACCCTCAGCCATGTCTTGAATACTGCAGGCTGTACTAGTTCCTTCCCTCTTCTTCATTTGCCTTCCCTCCTTACTTAAAGATCATGTCAATGTATTGGAAGAGGTATGAAAGCTGGAACTATCAGTGTAGTCACCAGAAATCTGGAGAAGAAAGAGGGCGAATGGCAAAGTGACAAAATTTGTTGATAGTATTATTCAAGGCTAAAGGACAAGAACTCACTGTGAAGAGATTAGAAGGATCTTACAATTCAGAATGACTGGACAATAAAATGTCATTAAAATCAATGTAGATATCTGCAAAGGGATGTAATGGGAATACACAAATCTAATTTCAAACACATGTTGGGCTCTGAGTTGACTGTTACCACACAGAGAAAAGATCTCAAGGTTATCACAGAGAAGCGTCTGGAAATGTCACGCCCGTGTTCAGCAGAGATCAGAAAAGCAAGGAGAATGGTTGTGGGAGGAATACAGACCAAAACAGAAAACAGCATGAGGTCACCATAAAACCCATGTGCCACGTGTGCTGGGTGCAGTTCTGGTCTTCTGTCTGGAAAAGCAGAAAGAAGAACTAGAAGAGAGCGGAGCAGAGCACCAAGGAGCACAAGTGTTCACGAATACAGCAACAACTGAAAGGCTTAGGACGCCTAACCTGGACTGACACAGCTGTGCTGGAGGTTTATAAAATCCTGAGTAGTCTTGAAAAGACGAATTGGGATTTACTGCCTGTTGCCTCTTGCAATAAAAGAAGCTGGGGCCATGAGAAAAGTAACCAGATGGAAGTTCAACACCAAGTGAAGGAGATACTCCTTTAGAGGAGAAGCAGACGAGCTGAGGAACATGCTTCCAGAGGATGCTGAGCACCCTGAAAGATGACAGGGTTCAAGAAGTGACTGAGCAGATTAATCAAATAAAATTCTATCACAAACTGAAAACAAACTTACCTTTTCTGGCTTAGAAAAACCCTGGGTTGTGACTGATGGCAGCAGGGAAAAGAGGCCAGGAAGGCACCTGCTGTTGTTCTCTGATTTTAGCACAATCCTCCATAACCTTCTTCGGGTCTGTGAGGGCAACAACTCATGGAACAGCCGTGCAAGGGAAGATTAGGATTATGTACTCCGTTAAAGACAGCGCTGAGGAGATACAGTAGAAGCCTGTAAAATCAGAAATGATATAAGGAAAGTAATCAAAGATAAACTATACACTATTTCATACTGCACAGGAACTGGCAAGCTCCCAGCTGAAATGGGTCACAGGTGTAAAACCAACAACAGGAAATACTTTTCTGCACAATATATATAATATACATAAATATACTTTAAAAATTGTGCCACAAAATACTGCAGAGCATAAACGGGCTTAGAATGGGATTAGACAAATTCATGAAGGATAGGCACATTTGTGGCTATGAAGCACAATCTTGTGGCTGCAAATTTTCTTTTGGAAGCTGAGAAGTGCCATTGTGTTGCAGCTCCTGCTAATGCCTCCCTGGCCCGAGTGACTGAACACACGTTCTTAGATTTCTATAAGCTGTATAACATTCTACATACATATTATAAAAAGTATTAAGTGTAAGCTTATGGTTTCTAGTATATTCTTAGCCTTTGATAGAGAATGCAAATGCTATTTTAGGGCATACTGTGAAGAAGGCACTTTGCCAACACAAGCCTTTGGTGCAGGCTGTCTTCTTTCCTCTATCAGGGCTTTCTGTGTTCCAGTATTTCCACAATTTTTGTGTCATCTAGAGACGTAACGATTAACAATTTATACTTTCTTCTTCATCACTGTTAAAACTTTTCAACTGTGCGTGGCCAGGAACTGATCCCTTAGGCTCTCTAGTCACATCTCGTGTGAGTAATCCTCGTTTACCATTACACTGCCAAACCTCTGTCAAAACTGTCAAGGAACCACCATCCAATTCGCTTAATCTTTAGCATGTTTATATGTATGTTTCTAATTTGTTAAGGAGAATGTTTGGCATTAGTCAATTAGAAGCCTTGCTCTAGATGGTATTAATAAACTATTGGTTTTTTAATTGAACTTGTTGGCTATTCAGAAATTACATCAAATTAGCTTGGAATTTTCCATAAACTCAGACAGGATGAGTTCTATTTTCCAGTTTTAATTCTTTACTAAAATGCTACTTTATTGACTTGATTCTTTTGCTGTGGCTAGTTGTCAGGATATGGACAACTACCATTGTGTATCTTCTTAAATACTCAAACAGTGTCAGTTTTGTAACAGATCCCTGAACTTTGCTTAGTTCCCAAACTTCTTGAAAATCAACAGCAATCATCTGGATAATTTCCTGGCTGGCTCCTACAAAATTCTCGGATGCAAACTATCTAAGCTACAGATTTTAAAATGGTGCTATGCAATGCCTTCCATGATCAACGAGAGTTAATTATGTCTCACCATCATTTAACACGACAATGTCATCTATCTTTTTCTCTGAAGACGGAGGATGATGATTTATAAAAAATTATGCTTTCACAATTTCCTCATTTCTAGTAATAGAGCAATATTACCGCTAGGATTGTTTTCATTCCAAATACACTTACAAAAAAAAGGTTTTAAAAATTAATTATGTTAGGCATGGCTTTCTAGTCTCATCCTGACTGATTCTCCTTTTAAAAAATGATGAAGATTAGTCAGGATTTTGGGTTCTTCTGTACTGATTCTTAAATTTGTTTGGCTTGCGGTTATCTTCCAGCATTGAAAAATACTGCTCAACCCAAGCTGAAATGATAATTTGAAATAAATATGAAATTGAGAAAAATATGCAAATGAGTCAGTGCTGGTGAGAGCTTTCTCCCACTTCAGACCGTGGGTCTGATTTCCAATTCCTCTCTGAAATTCTCCCTATCATATTAAAAAAATGTGTATCTAGTTTAGTAAATTCATCAGTCAGTTCTGGAAATGGATTCGGGGAAGGGCGAATTTAGACATAGATAGGCATCCAAGTGTTGTCCCTATGGGAGATAAACAACAGGGTCGAGGCAGATGGGCATGGCTGTGAAAGGGATCAGAAATGGAGCCAAGCAGGAGGCTGGACACCTCAAAGGCTGTGCTCTAAACTAGAAACACGAGGAAGTCTGCAGCAGTCAGAAAGGCAAATGCAGAGCTGGGAGATGCTGGAGGACGTGGAGATGGGCCACAGCTCCTTGAGGAAGTGGGAGCCCAGCAGCCACGGTACCCAGTGTCCTCAACATGTGGAGCCATCCATCATGCCATGGCTGGAATGCGTCTTACATCTCATTCGCCCTCTTTCAGTTGCTCGCAATTTCCTTACACAAATTCTTCCGGATCTCAAATCTTAGCCCGGATGACATTTTTAAGCCTCTCAGCAGATCTATCCTGCCATTTTGCATTTTGCCTTGGCATAAAAACCCCACAGACATGTCATGCAGCTTTCCGTCATAAAATTTTGCAGAGGCATAACAAATTGTGTTAGAAGGAAATAGCTCAGTCAGTTCAAATTAAGGCGTTCTGTATTTTTAATACTGATGGCCTAAAGATTTTAAATTTTCAGGTAACTTGAGTATTCAAGAAATGGAGTTTATTAGCCTCTATATAATATTGATGATAGATTTGGTTTTCCTCTCAGTCAAGTTAGTACATTAAATAATATTGATGCTTATCATTCTGAAGATAGTCTTAGAAATTTTGTCTATGAAATTAGTAGAAATTTTGCTATTGACTTCGATGGGCTCAAGGTTTTACCCATAGCAATTAGCAGTCATTCTACTGTATAACATGGCTCCCTGAAGGTCTGCAGAGCTCGGCGTAATTGTAACAGATTGTGTAATCAGGCTGGCAGGACATGCAACCAGAAAGGAGAGCCATGGCTCCCCCACTTTTTTTTTTTTTTTTTTTAATTTTAAAATAAGATATTTCACTACAGGAAGAGTAAATGTAAATGATTGCATTTTAGTTACAAATGTCTAAAATGTAAGCTAATGATTAGGATGAGTTACAGAAGAGGAGTCAACAAAACATCATGTTTGAAAATATTTACAAGTAATATTTCCTCTCTAATGAGGGAGAAGTGATGTTCAGCTGAGGCTGCCAGGCCATTCTTTAGTATAAGCGAAGTATTCTCTCTAAAGACAGAAAAAAGAGAGAGAGAGGGTGGGGAGAGACAGAGTGAGCCCTGTGAGTACAAGATGAAGCCAGCCTGAAGTCAGAATTTACTTTAGCTTTGCGAGCACTATTCAGAAAGCCATTGCCAAGGTCGCCAAGCCCCAGATCCACTTCGCTTCCCCTTAAGATTGTTTGCAAAGTTGCTAGAATTCTTAACACTTGTTTTTCTTTCTCTCAAACGCTTCAGTGCCCCGGGTTTAAAGTGAACGTGCACCCAGCCCCGGCCTGCCTCCGGCTCCCACAGCCGCCAGCTGCCCCTGGGCAGTCCGCTGGAATTGGGCAGCATCCCCAAAAACCAGCAAACCCAGTGCATGCACACTGGTGGGCATGCAAGAAGAGGCCTGGGGAAGGAGAAGCAGCAGATGGGACATTTAATTCAGGGAACTAACTAATTTAAATCTTTCAGGGAGTTTGTTATTATTGCCAGAGTGTTAAGAATGTGTTTTCTTTCCCCACGCGCATAAAACGCAATGTCCCTGCTCTGAAAATCTCCGAGAATAAAACATTTTGCAATGATCTAGAATGAAGAGAAAAAGAAGTCCAGAGTGCTTTGATGATGTATTTTAAGAATACTATTATTTATATATTTCGCAGATTTATATAAATAATCATAAATGTGCAGTTGGTGTAGGTCTCTTGGGTAAAGGCAAAAGCAGGCAGATTTATAAAATGGGTTTATGTGCCAGGGTGATTGTAATGGCTCCTTCTGTCAGGTAAACACATAATTAGGATGTTTTCAAATAAATGTATTATGCACATGATTGAAGCCAATCCCGGCTGCAGTATAAATATTATGCTTTTTTTTAAGTTGTATAATTACATATCTACCCATGGAGCTCCTCGCCTGATAGGCATCTATTTATGCAACACCACACTGTGGCGTTTCCACAGGTGCTGTAGCAGATACTTGCTGAACACGCAGACTGGCTGATTTTTAAACTGCAATATCTCAGCTTTCTCTCAAAATACCAGTTCTGCCTCAACCCCTTTTTGCCTAATTGCTTCTTAGATTTATTGTTTAATTAAAACCGTTCCTGGGTTATACAAACAACAAATCCCACTAATGCGTGTTTTTCCTACATACAAATTATTTTCAGAGGGGTGATGTATCTTCACGTTCTGAAAGGATTACTTCCTTCCTGGCTGGGCTGTCGCAGCCCAGTGCAGCCTCGTGGTGAAGGCTGTAAGGTGAAGGTTTTGATGGCAGCATGACAGAGCTTCATCTATAGAGTCAGAATGGCAGCGCTAAATGCCATTGGAAAGACTGATGCACTCTTCCAGCCGACGCCAAGCAAACTCTCAGAGCATTTTCGTACAGTCTCATGGAATGCCGGGTCATGCTCCAGGGGAAGCGCTAACAAGATGTGAGGGACATGCGGAACGAGGAGGCACCCCGAGGGGACGTTGAGGGACCTCTAGCCCCTCTTGGTGGCAAGCCTTTCCTCAAGGGGACATGCAGGGAGGACAGCGAGAGTCTGGGACAAGTCATGACACTGCTCATATTCCCTGTGGCCTGCTCTGAGCTCCTGCAGACAGCCTGAGCACTGCTCCTAGACATCTCCCCCCAGCCTGCACATCTGCAGCCTGGCTTCAGAGCCAAGTTTTTGGCTTCTATGCCTGCGTGCCTCGCTTGGACAATACGCAAATGTCTGCTGAAGCCCCTGCACCTGCAGAGAGTCCCAGGCAGATGCCTGAGTTTCAGCAGCACAGCTCTGCCCCTCTGAGAAAAATGGTGTTTGGATAGAAACTTGTGTTTGGATGCTTATAGAAGGAACACTGAAAGAAACAGAAAGCTTTCCTGCAAAGAGCATATGCTGCAGCTTCCTGAAACAAGAACCCAGCTCTTGCGAGGATTCTGGCAGTCTCTAGCCTTTCAATATTAAAGGGCTCTCTAGCAGATTAGGGCAGCATAATAAAAGCTAATAAAGATGAAACTGGACAAATGCAGACTAGAAATTAAGACACACATTTTTAACAATAGAATTAAATCACTGAAACGGGCTCCAAAGGGATGTGGTAAATGTACCTGAAGCTGCAGCCCACTGAGCAAGCTGGCAGGTGGGACTGGGATGGCTGGGAGGGGACAGCCAGGTTTGGGGACGTGCCATGCTGGAGCTGGTGGCTAGGGAGGGCGGTGGGATGTGGGGATGCTACAAGCAGCAGGCTGGAGGTGCTGTGCAGTCACCTGCAGTAAGGTTTGTGCTTCCCATGAGCTTCTGCTCTTCCTTTGTCCATGTTCAGCTCATGTCCCTTGGTGTGGGACCTTACTCCAGCCTGGCTGCTCCCAGGCACTGTAGGAGTCCCTCTCCCTGCTCAGGGACAGGGAGAATGGAGGAGGGAGAGGAATCGCTCTCTGGCACAGAGGTTCTCTCTGCTTTTGTCTCTCTGATGCAATGGATAGAAAGATCAAGTATATCCCCAGCTAACCCCGGTACCGGCTGCGTTGTGCCCCACTGGTAATGCAAACAGCTGCGTGAATTTACAGCTGTGTTACATGGCCAGAGCAGAACACAGCAACCAGGGCGAGCATTGCATTTGGTCATACAGCTGGAAGTACTGACACACATTTTAACCTGTGGAAGCCTTTTAAATTTGAACTAGGCACAAAGCAACTCCATTTAAGCTAGGCTTCTTGCTGCTGCAAGCATGTGCAAGGTGTGCACAAGGGAAAACTCTTTGTGGTTAAACCTTGCCTTTTTTTTTTTTTTTTTTTTTTCAGATTAGTTTTAATCCAGAACTGTCCCATGGTTTGGTTTTTGGTTTACAGTGCAGCCCCTTCTGTCAGTGCAACGGATAATAAATATCAGGTAAGAATAAGATGACGTGTCTGTTTCTTTTGGTGGATTTGGTGGTTACCCACTTTTTCTGGATTCAGCTGTATGCAAAGCTCAGGCCTTAAAATACCACATGTGCCTCTCTTTGGATGGACACCCCCTTCATCAGGCTTGTCTCAGTGGGAGCTGCAGGCCCCAGGTCCTGGGGAAGGCTGCGAGGGTGGGAGGAAGCTGCGGAAGAGAAGGGTCTTGCCCCACATTCACAGCAAACCAGAGCAGCTGAAGCTTGCTGGTCTGCCCTTCTTCGCAGCACTGCTTTCATCTGTTCACATTGCTCTAAGCCAGCCCCTAAGACAGCATGGGATGTATGGAGAGCCACAGGAATGCCCGAGGGAACTTACTTGTACAACTGTATTAAAGATCACTTTGTATTTTATGAGATTTTGAGCAGAGGTTTTGTTTTCTGAATGCCAAGATGAACTGATTAAGAATTTAGGGTTCTTTGCTTGCTTTTTGAAAATCACCTGTTTTATTACACCTCTCTTCCTGGAAAGCTGTTCCTTTTGTGTTCAGCTCAGAACTGGCGGGAGGATGGGGAGAGTCACCAGTGAAACCAAATGTGAATCTGATGACCACGCTGTTTTCCTTCAGTGTTTTTTCTAAAGTGGAGTTCTCACTGTAATTAAAATTACAAAGTAGAAATGAGAGAGAGAGAAAACAAACAAACAAAAAAAGCCAACTCTCCAAGCAGCTAGCTTCCTGCTAATATTCCACGGAAGAAAAGTAAAAAAAGATACCCAGGCCTATAGTTGTTCTGGTTTTGTGAATCTTGGGGAGTACCTTGAATAGCATCAATTAAGATTTTGGGGAGGGAGGAGCACAGAACTGCTTGAAGTGGGCCAGAGCAGGCTGCCATGCAGCCCCACACCCTGCAGCTAGCCCTGGCCAGCGGTGTATGATGCAGAGGAAGGTGTACAAACTGGCAAGAGCCCTGCAGGCTGTGCTGCTCCCAGCCTGACCACTAAGAGTTAAGGACTGACTTGCACCCAAAAGCTGAAGAAGGAATACTGCTGGATGGCTTTAGTCATTATACATGACAACACCAAATATCCTTGGTATCAGAGGAATGCGGTGCACAGATAACATAAAAATTGTGAAAGTCTTCAACATGTCAACAGAGCACACTTAGGGGATAAAAGAATGAAGATTGTGGGTGACACCCCCAGCCTCTCAGCCACAGCCAAGTCTCACAAACTGAAACATCACCAAAACACAACAAAGCCGCAGCACAGCAGGGCCAACTCTCCTTCTTGAGAGAGAATGGAGAAGGAGAACAAATCACGGAGCCAGGCATCCGTCACATCACTTCATGCATGACTGAGAGGTGCTCAGATACCATAGTGGGGAGCCCAGGCCAGGAACCTGCACAGGGCAGATCTGGCAAGTGCTGGGCTTAAGTTGTTAAAAAGACTTGCAGATGGGAAAATGCAGGGCAGAGAAATAGAGGCGTGGATGAGCTCAGTGCCCGTGTTTGGAAGTTTGGCTCCGAGGCGGTCTGAGCAAGGAGCATGTGGGGCTGCTGAGGGTGGTGGGTCCCCAGGGGTGGCCCAGCTCCGAGCCCTGTTGGGGCACAGCCAGGAAGGTGCAGCAGCTGGTCACGTTTGCTGAGCACACCCAGCCCTTCAGTTTCGGAGAAATGCCAGCTGAAGGTGCTTTTGAAAACAAAACTGCTCTGTAATATTCACGGAGTGGCTGCCAGAGCCAACTCTCCCCACTTTGAACAGCTCTGCAGGAACTCTTTATCCCCAAATTTGAACAAAGTCTGTACTGTGTTTATTGCCTGCTCCTCACCCACTTTATTACTCTGACTTAAACCTGTAGACGGTTGTCTTCAAAGTCGGGACGCACTTTCCAGGAACAGGTTTCCACATCCATTGCTCAGAACATAATAATTGGGAACAGTGTTTAGATAAAAACATTAGCATTATCACCACAAAAGTAATTGTTATGCTAATGGGCTGCATCTTTCTGTTGGAACCGTGCTGGAAAGGTTAGTTAAATTTAAACAAATTTTATTCCTTGAAATTCGGACTATTTCTGATAGGGAAAGCTATAACTGCCCTGATGCACAAAACAGCCCTTGCAGCTGATGTCTGAAGTGCTCAGAAGACTGCACCTGTTATTCTAACAGAGGTGACCTCTGAAACAAGAAAGCCATTCTATATAAACACCGAGCTAAGTGACTTTCCCCATGTCTCCTCAAATAACACCCAAATATCTTTTCTTGTCAAAATCTTGCACTTGTCCCATTGTATACACAGTAAATCATGACAACCAGTGACTTATTTGAAGGCTGGAGCCCAAAGCAAGAGGTGCTGGTGCTGAAAGAAGTTTAACCAGTCACCAGCCTCTAAAATATTAAGCCATAAAATACAACTCTATTTTTACAAAAGTGGTTTTAAATGACCTGTCAAAACAGCTGGTTCCTGCTGGCTGCTTTTTTTTTTTTTTTTTTTTTTTTTTTTTTTCCAACGGGTGGCAGAAGGAATGAATTAAAGGAAAACAAAATCATTAGGGGATAGCTTCAGTTTACTTTTGTAATATATGCATGTTTTGTGTTAGAGTAGCAAAATTCTGGGAAGCGTTTACCTCCTGTTGAAGCTTATGAGATTAAGTGTGGTATATCCCTTGTGCTGGCCTGTTCCCAGGCCGAGCCCTGCCCTGTGAGTGCTGCGACGATTCGTCATGCAGAGGGGAGGAGGAAGGCTGCCCCGCGTGCATCCCCACCATCACGGATTTTCGGGTGTTCGTCACAGCCCCGCCACGCTGTGCACTGCCACAGCAGCCGTGGCATCCCCACGCTGTTCGTGTGCTTGGTGCTAAAACTGGGGCTTTGCACAGAGCTGGGGTGCTGAGCTTTACATGGAGAAAATGCACTGCTGGCTGTAAGAAGAGCAGGTACAGTGCAGCTGTGAAATTTGACTTCTGCCAAGTTCACGGCTGCCTGTAGCACTGGCCAACTCTGGCGCCTAAAATACTTAACTCAGGAAATCCCAGCTTGCACATACGTTGTTGGGCAGCCCCCAGAATCCCTCCTCTGTGTCTTTACTGTGGAAGACTGCAGTGCCCAAATTCTTCTGCTCGATTTCTTTGTAGACCTCAGAGGTAGAGTGGAGCCACAGTAACTGTGCTGTGCCTGGGGGGTTCCTGCCACCTCTCAAATCCAGCCTGCCCATCTGCATCCCAAAGTCCGAGGTTAGCTGACTGGAACAATACTTGATTTCCATTGCCATTTCAGGGTCCCAGCTCTCACAGTCTGTGGTAGGAAAATAGGACCCCCCATATGCAGTACCTCAAAAACTACAGACCTGGGCTTCTAAATTAAAAAGAAAAGTAATCACAGCAATCACACCAGCTCCTTTTGTGATATAAAAGTGAACCCAATGTATTTTTTCCTGTTTACCTCTGTTCCCTATTGCAACAGAGCTGCGGTCAGGGTGATCCTTTCCTCAGCTACACTCACAGGCTCCGGTCTTCCGATTGCCTCTCTCTTATGTGGCTGCTGTCACAGGGTGCTGCTGCACCCACAACCCAGGGCAGAATCCATCTTGCAATCAGACCTGAAGTTGATGATACATCTGAAGGAAAGCTCTAGCTTCGCAATCCGATAAAATATTAAAAGCTGGTAAGAGGCGGAGTGCTCTGCCTGAGTAAGCAGACATTTGGGCAGAATCGTTTTTTTTTGGTGCAGAAGAGTATTTTGGGATCCTTCCCTTGCTTTAATATGAAGCATTCTGTATTACTTATCTGCTCCGTGGTTGTGAGCTGAAAATTTGAGGTGGATTTTTATTGCAGAAAGAGGGTGTGGAAAAGCTTAGTCAGCACAAAAGTTTAACTTCGCTAACAAGGTCTATAAATTTGCCGCAAGGATAAGGCAATGCCACTCCCTTTCCTGTCTAAATGCTTATAAGGACAAACATTTAATCAAAACCCACTCTTGTACACAGGAGCTGTATTAGCGGCATTCCACATCTCATGTTTAAAACCCCAAATTTTAAAACAGAAGTGTTTTTAAGGTCTCTGAACATAGTTTCTACTATTTTGTTAATTGCCTCATGACTCCTTTTAAAATGCTTTGTTCTGAAGACAAATCAGCATGTTCTGAAAACTAAATATAAAAGAGTAAATGGACTAAAAATTAATAATAATAATAAAAAAGACTTGGGCTGAAATTTAGTTCTTTTGCATTTAGTGCTTTTACTAGTGTGAAAATGAGGATTTCCTGACAAGGCTGAAACTAAGCAAGAGTTTTGATAAAATGTCATGAATCACCCCGACATTGCTCAGGGAAAAAAAAGGAAAATATGCTTCCTCCTCACAGCAGTCCCCAAAGCCCGGTCACTTTGCAGGTCTGGGCCTGGTGCTATTGCTGCTGCTGAACGACTTGGAGCTGAGTGAGAACCAGCCCCTTCCTTCCCGGGCTGCTGTGATCTGAAAGCTTCTGCTTGGATTTTCCCTCCCACATTGCCATGACCTGAAAGCTTCTGCTTTGAATTTGCATGGACCTGTAATTTTCCCTGGGCACTGACCGGGATCTTAAAAAAATGTTGGAGACGAACTGTCCTCTGGCACATGGCACTAGGGCAGGATGCTGATCTCATTTCTCTGCTCTGCCACAGGCTCTGGTGTGACATTAGCTAAGTCAATTAGCTTCTGCCTGCATCTGGTTTTCATCTTTAAAAGGGGGACAGTGGCAATTTCCTACCTCACGGCAATCCTGTGAGGATAAATATATCAGCTTGGGAAATGCTCCGATACTTGTGCGATCAGTGCTTGGACACTTCTTGTTCAGGCTGCGTTCTGCAGTGCCTGTGGCCTGCAGCCTGGTGAGGGGTCAGTGCTGAGGGCCACCAGAGCAGCCCTTGGACAGGCTGAGCACAGAGGCTGTTGCAGCCATGGCCACAAAAACATGTTCTCACAGACCTGACAAGAATGGAAAGAAACGCATGACAAACTGTCAGGAAATAGAGAGGAGCAGAGACCACTCCAGCGGTGAGCTTAACCAAAAGTCCTATGCCATTCTCTTTAACTTACAAGCACATGATGTATTTTAGTGACTTAAGCTGCTCTTTCCATTACCATTTATTTAGGGTTAGAGAAAGACTGAACTGGTATCGCTGGGGCATGGACACATGGAGATCATGCTGCAAAGAATTACTCATCTATAAGTCTGCTTTTCTGAACAAATCAGTGTCCTGCTTTTGGGAAGTGTTTCCCGTAAGCCGGTTGCCATTTGCACTCCCAGGCTTTGGCTCTCAGCAGAAGCAGGAGGTCACCTCAATTCCTCCCTTGGTGGCCAGCACTCCCAGGGCCTTCCTCTACCATGCTTTATTTGGTCAGGAGCAGAATTTTTGCCAGGAACCAGCTGTCAGGCTATGTGCTTTTCTTCCTTCTTTTTCAATAAACTTACCTTTCTAGTTTGTTATGATAAGGAGGAGGTAAATGAAGTACAGGAGTTATTACTTATGCTATGTCTTGGCAGGATCTCTAAGGCATCCATCAAGAAGGGAGCTTCACTGGGCTAAGCACTACACAACGCCACGGTAAGAGAGCACACACATCCTGCCCAGGTCCCTGCAGACAGCTGGGACAAACGCTGAAGGAAGGAAAAAGCAATTGCACCGACTTTACAGAAAGGTAACTGAGGAGCAGAAAACTCACAGGGCTCGACCAGTCCCGCGGGCTGCTGGCTGAGCCAGGAAGCAGAAATAACCACCACTTTGGCATTGTGGCTGCACTTTTATTAGTCTTTTATTTCTTCAACCAAGTGCAATCTGTAGCAAAGCAAAATTAAGGGTAAGTCGTTATCCTCAGCTGAAAGGCTTCACAGGCCAGACACCTAGTGCTGCAGAAGAAAAAGCATCAGTGTGCCCCTCTTAGGCAGCAGCTCCTTCAATCAGAGGAAAACGGAAATGGGCAAGACAGATATTTTTTTATTTGGAGCAAAACAGAGAATTCTAATAACCCTGTCTTAGAAAGGAAATGAAAGAGTCTTGGGGGTAATATTGAAAAAATGGTGGGCAGTCAGAGTCAAGGCCATATGGTCCTCAAGCTGTGCTGTCAAGCCGATCTACAGATGGAGATGTATTATCTTACACTAGCGCAAAGTTGAGCATTGCAGCAGGCACTTGTGAAACAGACCAGAAGACCTGACAATACAATTGACAATTACTATAAAATCAGGTGAGAAAAAGTCATCAGCCAGAATTGTCCCTCTAAGAAAAAATAGTTGGAGAAAGGATGAGCTTCCTCCAGGCTCTGCAGCATATAGGTTCCATCCAAAATATTTAGCGAGTTTAGCAACACCTGAAATTAGAAGGGAAGTTGTTCTGACAAGTCTTAAAAAATTCAGAATCCTGGTCTTTTGATTTTATACTAATTTATTATGTTAAAGGTGAGCAAAAGCCATCCCACAGTATCTACACACCAGCCTGTTATCAAGTGGCACGCATGACAAGAATATGGGTGTGTGCGTTTGCTCTGAAGATCTGATCAAAGGGAAGGAATAGCTGCTGAGAGCTTAGCCATGAGCAGTGACCTCCAAGCCAGGTACTGCGAATGCACACCGGGACTTTGCCTTCTGAACAGCTTGCTGCTGGAATGGCTGGGTTGGCTGCAGTCACAAGACGTGAAACAACGGGGTGCTACCCATAGGCTGGTGGACACTGTACTCTGTACACCCCCATCAGCTCTGGTGGCAACATGCCAACGTATCCTGTAGCAAGCAAACTGCTTAGGTAGGTGCCTTTGCTTTCAGCTACGGCGCCTTGCCACTACAAATCCTTGAACAGGTAAAGGGGTGACTGACTGGCAGTCCTGTGCTCGGTGGATCACTAGGTACTAGTGCCTCCTGGGCTTACATTATTAATCGTCTTCCAAGTTTTTACGTCATAGGGGCGTGAAGTGTGCAAAGGAATAATAAAGATTTTTGGGTGGTAGCCGTATGTGAAAACTCCGTTTCATGATGCTGATGATTAATAGCTTACACCCATGGGACAATCATTTACTTGCAAGTCTTGGCTAGAAGCTCCAGGGCACCAAAAGTTTATGAGGCAGCTCTGTGTCAGTCACATGAATCTAGATTTGTAAATGTGCTTAGGAACCTGCATTAGGAACCTGTCCAAAAGTATCTATATCTATCCCACAGATTGGATCAACTTTTCAGTGTCTCCTCTCATAAGCTGTTAGGCATCTGACAAGATTAGCAAAGGAGCATTAAACCCCAAACCTTCTATTTTTCATGCAAACTTCAAAAGCCTGTTGCTTCCACCTCAGACAGAGAGGGGCTAGGCTGACGTGACCCCCTCGCCAACAGGGCTGCGGTGGGAGCTGAGGGTCTGGATTCCCACTTGCAGCTCTGTGAACCGCTCGGCAGCGAGGATCTCCCAGCTTCCCCGTGGTCTTGTGCTCTGAAGCATCCTGAAGCACATCCAGATTTTAATACAGAGCCGAACCCATGGGCACTTTGGCAGTGCTGCATGGCGGCGTGCCAGCAACACTTACTCTAAGCTCCGCGGCCTCGTGGTGGCATGCACAGAAGGGCCGTTCTGCAGCAACGTTTGGATGCCGAGCAAGGAGGGAAGTGCCTCAGAACCAAAGGCTTTCTGTGTCAGGGCTGCTCGCCGTGCGGCAGAGGTGCAAGGCTGGCTGCGGGTGCTGGGTTTAGGGCAGAGCAGAGCGATGCACGCTGCCCTGAGCTTGTGGTGTCATGGTCAGGAACCTGAAGCCCTGTGCTCCTCTGAGGACAAGGGGACAACGCCAGGGTGCAGGAGGAGCCGCGCTAACTCCACGAGCAGCTCCTGGGCTCCTGGCACCACTCTGGGTGAGAGGACAAGGGCGAAACATCCCGGAGAAACACAGCTGCCAGGCATGGGAAGGAATCCTGGAGACCACAGAGGGAAAAAATTAACATGCCGTGGGAAACGCCTGAGCCGTCCAAGTGCAGCGTGCGGAGGAGAACGGCAGCGGCGGGGTGAAAACGCCGAGCCGGGTGGTGACAGTGCCTGCTGTGGTGATAGTGCCTGCTGTGGTGATAGTGCCTGCTCTGATGCAACCCCAGCACCCAGGCAGGGTTGGGCGAGGAGCCACGGAGCACCCAAACACCCTGCGGATCAGCCCTCCAGCCCTCCGAGCAGGCCGCACGACGCCCGCCTCAGCTCCACCAGGCTGGGGGAGCGAGGTGGGCATCAAAAAAAATAAAATAAATAAATAAATGAAGGGCCACGGGCAACGAGGGCGGCCGAGGGAAGCGCGCTGCGAGCGGGCGGGCTGAAACAATTCCCAAGTGCCGGCTGCTGAACGAAACGCGGCCGAAATGAACCCAAATCGCAACAGGTCTCGGGCCGGCGTTCACCTGCCGGGGGTGCGGGGCTGGAAGGGGGGAGCGGGGGGCACGGAGGGGCCCGGGGGCTGCTGCTCCCCGCCGCCCACAGAGGGCAGCGGCGGCCGCCCGGGGCTGCGCTGCTCCCCTCGGAGCCGGCCCCGAGCGACCGCCGCCCGCCCCCGGACCCCCCCCCTCGTTCCCCCCTCGTTCCCCCTGCCCGGCCCGGGCCCCCCCCCCCCCCCGGCTCCTTCCTGAGGCGCCAGCCCCGGGCCGCGGCCGCTCCCTCCCCGTGCCCGTCCCCGCCCCGCCGCCCCCGCCCACACCTGGCCGGGGCGGGCCGTGCCGTGCCGTGCCCGCCGGCTGCGGGGCCGACTCGGCGGGCGGGCGGGGACGAGGAGGAGGAGGAGGACGAGGACGAGGAGGAGGCGGCGGCGCGGAGCAGGCCGTGAGGGGAGCGGGGCCGGCCGGGAGCAGCGCCTCTCGCCTGGCCGCGGGGCCGAGCGCGGCAGCGGGGCCCCGGCCCAGGTGAGGCGGCGGGCGGCAGGTGGCGGTGCTGCCGGGGCTGCCGGTGGCGGGGCTGGGGCTGGGGCTGGGGCTGGGGCTGGGGCTGGGGCTGGCGGCGGGGCGGGCGCGGCGGCGGCGGGGCGGGCGCGGTGCGCGGTGCGCGGCCCCGGCGGGGGCGGGCTGGCGGCGGCGGCGCGCACGGAGCGCGGTCCCGCTGCTCGGCGGCGGAGCAGGGAGAGGAGCGGGGAGCGGAGCGGGGCCGGCGGGGAGCGGGCGGCTTCTGGGAGGCAGCATGCGGGCGGCGGAGCCCCGGAGCCCCGGTAAGTGGCTCGGCCGCGGCGCCTTCCCCTGCAGCCCCCCCCCCCCATCCCCGTGTAACCCTCCCGAAACTCCGCCGCCTGTTGAGCCCCGCGCCCCGGCACCCCCGAGCGGCGGGGCTGCCCCCGGGGGGGGGCACCGGGCGGTACCGGACCCCTCCCTCCCCCCCCCAAACCCCTCTCTCCCCACCCGCTGGGTACGGAGGGGGCAGCCCGGTTCCGCGGGGCACCTGCCGGGGCTGGGGGGGGGACGGGGACGTGGGGCTCGGTGTCCCGGTGGGAGCCCCCCGGGGGTGTCCCGGGGCCGTGAGCGGAGGGGGGGTGCCGGGGGGGGCTCGGCGGCGTTTCCCCGGTTGCCGTTTTGCGCTCGGAGGAGGGAGGGCGCCGCAGCGGGGGGCACCGGGGGGGGCTCCTCGTGGCCCCGGGGGTGGGGGGGGGGCGAGCGGCCGCCGGGTGGCGAGAACAAAGGGGCTCTGGTGGGGGGCGGGCAGGGGGGGCTCCGCCGTGCGGACCCCAAAATGAGGCTGGGGGGGGCCAGCCCTAGTGCTACCGTGCTGCCCCCCCCTCCCCGCGGCCCCTCCGCTCCCCCGGGGGCTGCAGCCGGGCCCCGCAACCTGTTGGGCCGGGCGGCGGCAGCGCCGTGTGTGTGTGTGTGTGTGTGTGTGTGTGTGTGTGTGCGGGGAAACTCCGCTGCACACCCACCTGGAGGAGCCTCGGCAGCCCGGCACGGGGTCCAGCCGCTGGGAGGGAGCCTTGCCGTGCCCGCAGACAAAGATCCGGTACCGCGGGGCTCCGACCCGCAGGGATGTGCTGCTGCTGCTGCTGCTCCCCGGAGACTGACCGGGGCAGCTGCGGGAGCGGCGCGGGGCTGGGGGCCCTGGGGGGGGCCCCGGGGGTGTCGCCGGGTGGAGTTGCCGTGTCGGGGTCCGGTGGCAAGGTTCTCGCATCGAGCACGGGATTGAGCTGTAAAAAGTGATCGAGGCGGAGGGCGAAGGGTAGCCGGGGCGCCAGCTGTAAGTTACGCCGAGCGATGGCTGGTTTGGAGGTCCCTGAAGGCGGCTAACTTGAGCAGGGGTGGTGAGCAAATACAGTTTCCTCATCCTGCTTGTATAACCACCTTTGTTCATTTTTCAAAGTAAATGTTAAGAGAAACGACAAATTTAATTTGAGATTACAAAGGTCCTCGGATGCAAATGACTTTATCTCTGTCTGGTTACTGCACGGTTGTTCCTCGGCTGCCCGTGTGGCTTCAGAAGCAGCTTTCCCTTTCCTTTTTTTTTTTTTTTTTTTTATGGAGAGCAGGCTGCTCTCCATACAGTAATGCAGGAAATGCTCAGCTCACAACAAGAGTTTTATGGAGGGAGCAAGTGTACTTTAGTCCTGGCTTTATTATTTCTGCCGTGGCGCTGAGGACGCACGTCGAGGTGCGTGACCAGCAGCCTGCCCTTCGTGAGCAAGAAGTAAAATCTGCACGGTGAAACGGCCCGTTTGGGGCCTGGGGGGGAACACGCACACGTGGTGTGCAAATATCGAACTTCTCAGGTTGTGCCGTGAGCCCACCATCTTAACGTGCACGTTTCTTCGCATACGTCACCGGCACGTGTCCTGCTCATTGAAATAGGATGCGGCGTGACTGCAGGCGTGAAGGGGTTAAAGCAGTTTGTGGCCAAAGAGTTAAGGCGCTGCTTCAGCTCAAGAGATTTTTTATAATTCAGCTTAGTTACAAATATTGCCATCTGCCCTTTTCTTTGCATGTGCGTGTCTGTAAGTGTATCTTGGAGAAACAAATACTGGTTGGGGCTGTTAGCAAAATAGTAGAAGCCATAGATAATGTTTTATTGTCACACATGTTGGCAATGAAAATGTCGGTGTCCAGAAAATCCAAGTAGAAACCTTCCACACTGTGTCTGTATTTGGCTGTGAGCTGAGAGCTATGCAGGTATTTTTAATTTTTCTTCAGCCTAAGTCCTGCTTTTGGGAACATTAGCTAACTGTCATTGGCAAAAGCAGAGAAGACAGTCAAAGCTTGTGATTATAAGGAGAAAGATCTAAGCTTGTGGGTAACAGAGAAGAAATGTTTTCCTCTTTGTGTCCACATAATGCAGGGCTGTGGGAAGATATGCTTAATGAGGATGATTATTGCTGTGGCTTTCCATAAATCCACTTGTAATGGAGGCTTTGTACAGTTACTTCTGAATCTGTACATTTAAAAACTGCAAATAGCGATAATGGAGTTGGCTAATAGCAGACTGTCAAGTAAGTGCAATCCTTGTGATAACGTTCAGCCATAGATCTCCATTTAAGTATTACTTTTAAGAAGAAAATGTTTCTTGTAGGTTGTAGTATATGCATTTTGGAGGGGGAAAAAAGCAGTTGTTGCTGCACATACTTGAATCTTAACCAGCTACCTTTCATTGTCCAGAGGTACTTCTGCTCTTCATTTTTTTCATCAGATCAGAGGGAGATCTACAATTCAGTGGATCCATTTGATTTGAATTTAGATAGCAGAAAGGATTAATAATAACCAGCTTAAAAGAAGAAAACAAAATCAAAGATAAAATAACTGAAGAGGTCTAACAGAGTAGTAAACGTGTAGCTGTGCGCACGTGGAAGTTGGGACCGATGCCTCCTGTAGAGTCATAAACTTCCCTGTAAAACGTTAGAGTGAGCTGAGTGCCACTAGGCAGGAGTTGGAGCTGATCTTGTTAGTAGTATTAAATGGGACAAGCCTTTCCATTTCAGTTCTACCTACCTTTTTTTTTTTTTTCTTCAGTGCCTCTTAGAAGCCAGGGTTGATTTAAATTACTCGTCTGTTACGCAAGCTAAAAACAAAAGGTGAAACTAACACGGCGGGGAAGATTTTTCATGGATTATCTCACTGCACTACAGGAAGGTGTAAAGTAACACGTTCTCAAGTAAAGCACTTGTAATAGATATCGGTTAATTTATATAGAGCCTTGAATGAATGCAGTTTTAACTTGTGTAGTGAAGAAACAGCTTTTGAAGAAGCCTGGCATGTGAGTGGCTTGTGTGTACTGTTTGGAGGAGCTTGTTGAAAAATATTTGCGATGCACACCATCCTTGCTTACTCGTCTTTAAAAGAAGTGCCTTAACTTTAACCTTTAATACAGTTTGTGAGGGCTCCTCACATGCAGCTACTTCTGCTCAAAATCTGGTCTTAAAAGCGAGCTGCATTTCTACAGACGATAGCGCTGTGCTCAAATCCAAAATGTATGCTTCCTTTCCAGTAAAAACTTATAATTACACGGGGTGGTAGCTAACTGGAAAGTATTGCAAAACATATGTAAGAATACTGTCGTACAAACTCTAAAACTGAAGAATGACTCACTGCGCCAGTGCTGTATCAAATTCTATCTATACGCAAGGTTTAAATGACAAGTTTACTTTAGGCAGGGAATATGCAATTTTCTTGTACTCTTTCTTCATCTAATGTCAAGTGAGCTTAATGAAATGGTACATGTGGGCATACAGGAGGCACCAGTTGTAGAGCTTTAATGAGCAAAGGGAACAAGCACTACTTGGCTGTGCTTGTGAAGATGGTGGAGGCATGCTGTATGCATACACTGTGTATATTAAACCAAATTCATGGTGCCACGCGTGTCTTGAGACGTCTTTTAATATACCTTATGGTTTGCTTGTGTGCGTTTACTAACATTTGTTTTATTTTTGTTTTCTGTAGGAGAGCGTATTTGGGTTTTACTGGTGTAGGTGTTCATCTTTACGTATTTCTCTTAGTTGATCTTGTAACTGGCATTTCAGGGTTTTGGCAAAAATTCAGGTCACTACCAAAATGAAATAGGTTGATGTTCAGCACGGGAAGGGGGCCAAGGATTGTGGAGAAAGGAGGAAAAGACTGCTTTCTGCTGGAGCAACGCGTGCCTGAGACTTTGTTTCTGTGATTGTGATCTATTACTAGAGCTTTGGGGAGCCCTACAAAATGCAGGGTGTGTAGTCAGGCAGTCAAGTCCTGCAGCTGGGAGGCTTCTGAGGGCCTGGAGGAGGACAGGGAGGCAGCAAATGTTGGGGGTGCCCTCGTGGAAGCCCAGTGCGTGGGTGCTGGTGCTGTGGTGCCTGGCTGGTGGTTCTGTACATCCCAGGGTGCCGGGCAAAACAGCCCTGCAAAGCTGGAGAACCCCATGGCTGCTCCAGCCTTGGATGGAAGACGTTGAACTCTTCACAACCTCTTAATTTCTGATAGAGCCATGAGCCATTCTGCCCCAGAGCACATTCCTTCTGCTCTCTCTGCAGTTTGTCTTTATTAGCCCTGGGGGAGGTGGAAGATGTGTCCTTGGTCTTCAGTGTGTATTGCTCACAAGGGCTGTGGTCAGCAGTGCCTGCGAGTGCCTTTCCTTCCTGTAGCAGGGTTGAAGTCCCCTTAGGCTCTGAAAGGAGGCTAGGGAAGGGAAGCTGGAGCACTCGCTGTTAGGGTGCACCCGGTGTGTGTGCACATCTGTGCCTTACTGAAAAAAAATGGTGAATAATGTCATGCTCCTTCAAGGAGTCCATTATCTGAGAACTTTTCAAGAGGTCAAACATGCAGAGAGAAGCTCTGGAGCAGAGGGTGGAAGCAACATACATAAAAAGTCTGGCTGAGAGCAAAATTGATAAAGCATCTCCCAATACCTCAGCTGAGCACTAGGAGGGAGTAGCTTTGTCTGGATGCTTTTATTGAATGCAGTCTGCTCTGTGGCTGAAATATGGAAATGCCATTAATCTGGGAAAGGATGGGGTCGTCCTGCTCTCGCTCTTGCCCTTCAGCAGGAATAGAAGCTTCCAGTTTACAACCTGCCCAAAAGACGTTTATTTCTTGGCACAAAATTTCAGCTGCAGCTGGCAAGTGGGTAAGTACTTCCATGCAGCCTTACTGAGAGAGAGAGGAATTATTTAGGTTGGCACACGAAGTTTATAGTTAGGAGTTGTCAGATGAAATTGAACAGAGAAAAAACGCGAAGACTGGTCATGTGGTATCGCTTTCTCAAAAGCAGCACTAGAAATCCTGTCATTGCTTATAATTAAACAAAGCATGCATGCATTTGACTGTGGAGAGGAATTATCTCTCGGGTTAATCAGCCTCTTTTCCTTATTTTTTCCCCCTGCAAATGGAGCATTAGATACTGAGTCGCGTGTGTGTATGCAAAGGATAACATCTGTTCCATTTTATGGGACCCACGTAGCGTAGTTGCTTTTTTATCCCTCCAGTGTATGGATTCTTTCTTCGTGTGTCATCCCAACTGCTGAAGTCAGCCGGGCACTTAAGCTTTGTAATAACTCCTCTCTCTGCAGGAGCAGGAAGTTATTCATGAGATGGTACTCAATTCTTCAGTTAAATTTCCTCACAAACTTAGGTCTTGCAATGTTTCGGAAAAGCCATTACTTTCCTAGATGGTTTTGTGAGTAGGGCTGGAATTGTGATTATCGTCTGACAGCTCTTCTGGTAGTTGTTCTAGCAACAGGTTAGGTCGTCCTCATCAGCCTAGATCTATTGTCATGGGCTCACTAATTGGGAAGGTAAATTAGGTATGAGAAGTATGAAAGGTTAGTCTAGTGTCTGGATTTTATGGCATGTATATAAATAATGTAGTTGTCTTATCACACAGGTGTTGTGCTTCTGATCTTTTACCTTGAAGGAGAAGCACGGAAGTGGTTCTGAAAGACCCTTGGTCCTTTTGGACACTGGAAAAGGCCTTGAGGTGTCATGTGCCTTGAAGACACAAGATGGGGAGGAAGGAAAAAAAAAAAAGGCCTCTTTTAGATGAAGTTGTAGTCTTTATGACATGGTATTTTTCCAGATATGAGGTAGTTACGTTTGTTTATATCTTGGTAGCATTTGTTGCATCGAATTTGATCAAAGGTTTAGTTGTTGCAGAATCGATAGTAATTCCCTTTTCTTAACAAAAACCCTGTAATTTATGAATGCACTCTCCATTGTGTTTTAACTACTTGTAATACAGAATTTGCAAAATGATACAAATTGACTAGAAGATACGTGCGAAATCCAATAATACATTTTTCTATGTCAGAGTTAAGTGAAATACAAAACAATTGAAATAAACAATGAAAATTAGCCTCTTAAGCCTATGAACTAGTAGGTGTGGAAATAATTTCATGATATATATTCTCATTGGTTTTGTTGACTGTTCTTGTGCGCAGACAAAATTCCTTTACAGTCTTATGCATTCTAATCTATGCATTATTGTGTGGTGAAAAACATCCTCGTAAAATCTTATTTAACCTGATGTTGAAGTATGCATTTTTGAAGGCATGATCTAGATGCCGACTCCCTCTCCTCGTTGCAGCCTTGCTCAAGGGTAGCTTCTGTTAATAAAACACAGAGCTGAAGAGTGACACCCAGGGAGACAAATATTTCAGCAGATTGCAGGGTTACTGCTTTAATTCTGCCTCTCGACATTAAGGTAAAATTCTAAACTTTTGCAAGAAAGTATTGTCTGCACAAACACTTGCAAGATTGAAGTCTGTTGTGAAAAGTTTTGCTCTCCTGGTGGTTTGAATTTTCCCTGGGTCCAGCTACATCTTCAGAGCTGGTAAAACTCTCATATGAGTACTTGTTGAGGTCTTTTATTTGGATTGTTGGCTCACGGAACGTGTTTTAGAATAGCACTTCATTAACCTCATTTTCTGAAGTCTGTCTGTAGGTGCAGGATCCCATTTATTCGCCCAATAGGTCAGTGCAGGGAGAGCTCATGGAAACCAGTGCTGCAGACGTATCTCAGCTCTTCTCTTGGTGCACTGTGAGCTTTTTGCTGTCCCCAGTTGGATTTTGGAGGAAATCCGGGTGGGTTCTCGCAGCCCCCGCATAGAGCAGGCAGGTCCCTCCCATCCCTTGCACGGAGATGCACGCCTCCCGGCAGCTAAATGCACGCTTTGCTCCTGGTTTCCCTCGTTTGCTGCTCACTTCCCTGGTTCTTTGGGTCTGCGGAGGCCGTGGCTGCAAGGAGCGCTTCTCACCTGTGCGGGAGGAATGCACCGAAGTGTAACACGTGTGCCTCCGTGATAAAACTCAGCAGCTTTATGGGAGCAAGCTGTTACTGCTGATAATTGTGCTCGGCTCTTGCTATGTTTCTTACCTGGAGCTTTTACTTTGTGAGCAACATAATAATAAAGTGTGCTGCTGTAATAACTCGGTGACAATCTTCTGCTTATGTCTGTGTAAGAAATAAGGAGCGTAATTAATGATGATAACGAGGAGTTTGGAAGGGTTGTGGCAACAAGTTGTCAGGCTCCTCCAGTGATCCCCCCACCCTGGTGTCATACAATCTTAGAAGATACTCAACTTCAAGCCTTTTCTTCTGAAGAGCGATCAAAAGCTTCTTCATTGGCCAAACCCATCTAGATAGATGGGCAAATGCTTATTGTAAAAGGACTTGTACAGAATTACTGGGCTCAACAGCTTGGCTGTGGCGAGGAAAATGCCTTTTGTACACTGGAAGCCGTGAGCTGTGTTTTGTTTGCTTGTATCGTCAGGTGTGCAGGGTAGGCACCATGGGTTGTGCAGCATTAAAGAACACATTGCATAGCAGTCATGTTGCTGGGAAGTATTTGTAAATGTTAAGTTTGAATTAAAGATATGTATTTTTTCTTATTAAACTTTGAAGAGTAGTGCTTGGAAGACTAGTGAATTTTTGATGCTCTTAAACGTTGTCTGCAAAGAACAGGTGAGGAATTTGCTGACCTCATGTTTTTTCTTTTTTTTCTTTTTTTTTCTTGGAGCTATACCTCTCTTGTGTGTTAGTTCTGGATGTTAGGAGAAATGCAGACATTGTGTTTGGGAGTTCAGATGGTGGGGTGGGCCAGCACAATGTGTAGGTTATAAAGGGAGGATGAGCGCTCAGATATTGGCTTTCTTTGTATCTGAAGTGAGTTAACAGCCTCTTGGATTCTTGTTGCACAGTGTAATTAAAATAAACACTATAATGCTAATCATTTATGTATTTTTGCCTGTGGGTGAAGTTTTAAATTAGAAGTAGCTATACTTCGGTGGAAGTGGATTTTTTTATTATTATAATGTTCCCTGTTTCCAGTCTGGTAATATTTCTGTGAGAGTGCATAAAAAATATTGCTAGGCAGATTTGTTTTTGTTTTTTATTACCTAATTGTATATTCTAGTAACAATGTAATTATTGCTTTTAACAAAAACTGCCTGACTTGAGTATTTAATTCCATCAGACTCAAGCAGTCGCTGATGAGGTGATAAATGATAGGTTATATGTAGAAGTGGATTTGCAATTATTTGCTGCTTTGGGAACAAAAAAAAAGATGTTTTGTTTCTGTCCAATGACTAATGTTGAAAATCAAAGCAGCGCGCCAGATGTTTTTTCTAATGACTGTGGTTCAAGGTCTCTTTTGTATGGAGGAGGGTTTCAACTGAGTTCGTCTCTTGGCTTTGAAGTTTCTCCTGCTCGTTAATGCAGCAGTCTTCCAAATCTTCTGTTCTGTTCTCCTCGGTGACCGGGCTGCATGGAGGAGCTGCTTTCCCAACCAGCTCCCCATTCATCGGGAGGCAGAGGGGCGAAGGAATTCGTACAGCATGGCCTGAGCGCTCCCATTCACTCGTGTTTATTTCATGGCATTAAAATAAGAATAAGTGTTTCGCTTTATTTGTTGATGTCTGATTAGGAATTAGGAGAGGAAACTGAATCGCTGGTGTGATTAACGTTAGGTTTTGTTTCTGATGCATGAAAGGCCTCATTGTCTGAGGCTTTTCCCCCATAGCTCCCTGCCTAATCCTGCTGAAGTCATTCTAACGGCAGCAGCAGTTGAGGCTCCTCGTCTTGTTTTCCTGCGTACTTCGGGCACAGTTGGAAACATTTCCCCTTGGAAGGAGCGCCTGCATCTCGTGCTGACACTGCTGTTGCTGCAAAGGGGCCGTGGTGGCTGTAAGGTGGGCATCGGTTTGTGCAGGGGCGGGAAGGAAGCTAATCTGAAATCCCCAAACTGACCTAATTTGTGCTGCGTTTGGGTTTCAACTCTGGGCCTGGTGGTTTTGGGAACCCGGTCTGTCTCCTGCCTTCCTGCAGCCGCAGCTGAAGGAGGTGAGCTGCCTGGTTCTGACTGTAATTTCTCGCAAGTTTTTGTCAGACCAACTTTCTCTAATTGCTGATGTAGTACTTCTGCGAGGAAGAAGTTTAAAACTGCTCGGTGTGTATTTTCAGAAGAAATTTTATGAGTTTAAGGCTTGTAGAGATTATGGTATTTCTAAAATCCATAGCAAGAAATTATAGTAGGCACAACTATTCCTCTTTCAAAAAAAAAAAAACCCTGAAAGAACCGACTCCCCCCTGCACCCTACCCCCACGAACACTGGCCTTTCTTTTCTTCTGAATCAGATTGTCATTGCAAGGTCTCAGTGATTTAAAAATATAAAATAAACTCCCTCGAGGAATCTATTTAAAATTATTTGGTTCACTGAACATTCAGTGCACGTTCAATCTTGGAATCCATTACGTGCCTTTAGAAAGACTTTAAAAATCCTCTCCGACAAAGTTGGTCTGAGTTTCGTCCCTTTGGCAGGTGGGCATGGGGGAATTTCATAGCTTTATTTTCATAACAGAAGCGTGCAGAATTAGTATTGATTTTAGTATAGCTGTCTGCTAGCGCCACTGTATTCAGGGGTCGTATGTCAGCTCTGCTTTTGTGGTGGCAGCTTTCCGTGTTTCCTGAGTTGAAGCCTCTAGTTGTGGGGCTCTGGAAATAATTGGGAAATGCTGCTTTTTTTTCCCCTTTGAATTCAATTTGTAAAGCTTTATTACCTAGAATTAAATTCTTATCAGGCTGAAATGGTGCATAAATTCTTGTTGAATGGAGACAAATGCTATTAGAAACCTGTGAAAGTAAGCTATGTTTTAATCCTAAATTTATTTTCATTGCCGTTGTCATACATTGAAAACATTTTGCATCTACTTCGTCCGTGCACATCAGTGCTCTCTGGTTCCGGTAATTTTTAATGGTTAAGTCTGGGAGAAACAATGTGCATGAGATTCCTGCTTATGGTCTGGTTACATCCTTTGGCATCGCTGGGGTTTCCAGATACCTGGCCAGCACCCATCAGGGTGTGCTGAGAAGGGTTGCCGTGTTATTCATATGCAGCAGAAATACTTCTTTTGGAAGAACTTCCCAATGTTTTCAGCTGATAATGTAGAGAAGTGACATCTGCTTCATCACTTTTTGTACGCACGTATTAATAGTTGCTCGGGGCTCAGTACTTCTTCAGAGCCTGAAGTCAGGGAAGGACTTGAAGAAAACCCAAATAATGGGCAATCCCTCAGGATGCACAAGTATATTTGATTAACCCAGCTGACCCGGAGAGCTGTTAAATATTTGGACAGCCAGCAGTCCTGCTAGCCATCTTCCATTAGCAGTGGCCTCCATTTGGAGCCTGTGTTCTGCCTCTTCCTCTGGCAAAGGCGTGGGTGATGCCGAAATGGAGCCGGGTCCCCGGGAGTGTGGGACCACCAGGCTCTGCCCCCAGCCAGGGGAGGGGATGGAGGCAGGGGGGAAGTTGTTAATTGCGGGTTGTCAACGCCGTGCAGGTGAGCTGGTAGCTGAAGCTACTAGCCTGAGGAGAAATAGCAGCGCTGTCCTGAGAGGTGTAAAAAGACTTGTCAAAATCTAATCTAATCTCCTGCATTAAGTGTACATTGCAATAACGAATTAAATGGAATTCCAGCAAGTGGAGATGTTCCCTTTTTAATAACTTCTCAAAAAATCAAAATGAAGTATTGCACTGGAAGAGGCAGCATATCACCGTTAGCCAAATTTCTTTCTCTAGGATCACTTTTAATTTTATATGAGCGTGTATTAATGGTTTAAAAACTCATTTGTCTCCTTGTCAGCAGCTTGACCAGTATTTTAATACAAAAGACATGATTTCATCTCGACCAGTTTTGTTTATGAGCGGGTGTTGCAGCCAGCTGGAAAATTGTTTGACTTTTTCACTGCTATGGCTTTGATGTAAGATGCCTGCTGTAAGAAAGTGAAATTGATGTAAAAACAATGATTCTTTCAATTGTTGTATTTTCAATTTTGATTTAAGGGAAGGGGAACAGGTGTTTATGCTAAAGAATTTGATCTTACCCTTATTCTGAAGATCTGCAGTAACTATTGTATTACAACTTGGGGGAAAAATCCTACCCTTGCCCAAATCTGAGCAAAATGAGGAGAAAAGTGGCTATAATTCTGACTTAGTTTGGTGCATTACTGGGTATGTTGCTGTGGCTGCTGTGGTAGAAATGCAGCTGGTAAGTTTTGTGGGAGAAAAAGCCTTTACAAAAAAAAAAAAAACCCTCTTGGAATAAAAATGTGGTTTTAAAAATTCTCTTATGATGTTTTTTCCTATTCCGGCAATAAATCAGCATGATTATAGTATGTTTTCATCATACAGGGTTTGTGAGTGACTACACAGGATCCAGCTCTGAATTCCTGACTTTGGAGTGTCCAAATTGTGAAAAATTAACTTAAAAGTCAGTTTTTGGAAACTCAAGTATTTCACCAGGAAATTAATGAGAAGTTTGATGTAATGTACTACTCTACTCGGTATGCTTTTTTCCCCTGAAATTACTGAGTTATAAATATTTTAAGTTGAAAACGATTCTTAAACTGTGATTCTGAAGTGAGCTATGAACAAATGTTCTGCTGTATTTGTGGCCTCAAAATGAAAAATGTTTTGATGAATAAAGCTACTACATTAGTTTTCATAATAGTTTGCTGTGACACAAATATATTTTGTAGGTGTGCTTAACAGGTGTAAGTTTTCCAGCCATTCTGCCGTATCTTTCCACCTAATTGCTTTATGGATTTGCATATAATCGTGTTAATTCTTTTTTTTTTTTTTTTTGGGTGATTGCTGAGGCAACTCTGAACAAGTGAAAAGCCTTTTGGCTGTGTGTGAGCTAAGTTGAAGTGTTCGGTTTTGCAGAGTTTTTTGCACGTGTGGGATGCCCGGTGGCATGGTGAGGGGATGCTCGTTCTGCCCGCGGGTTGTCTCCTCTTGCTGGGCGAGGGGTGCAGCGGCCATGGGAAGGTGCTGGGGGTTTGTTGGGTTGTCCTGCTTCTTGCTGATGCTGCTAGATCTCCTCGAAAGGGCTGCCTTGCTGTAACCATGTAGCTAACTGGAAACAAGCGACTTCAGAGGAGGTCCAGCATCAAGGCAGGTGTCACTGTGCAGGTAGCTCCAGGAGATAAACTCCACCTGGCAGCTGCGGGTTTGGTTTTCCAAGCGCTCGCTGTGACCTTGACTGCGTGCAGACAAGCTAAGAGACCTACTGTCAAGCTAAAGAAACCCTGTGTGAGTGCACTGCTTGGTTGAACAGTGGATTCTTTTCCTTTTTTAAGGAGGGATGGGGAAGACACTGAGAGTTCCCAGCTAGGATGTTTTTCAAATCCTTATTTGAAAGTGTTTTAAACGAGGGACATCACATCAGAAGCTGAGATACAAAGCAACCTTTTGAAGTTAAAAGTGGGTCTGCATGAAAATGAACTGCTTGTCTGTGAAAAGAGTCAAGTGTGAAAGGATAGGATAGTTTCACTAAATGAATTTGATAGTCTGAATAAGTGTGGTGAGGCAGAGAGGAGAATCTGGAAAGGTCAGGACTGAGCATGTGACTCCGGATGAGGTGGCGGAAAAACATGAAAGGGATTGAGTGGAAATGCCTCGGTTTACATTTTTTTACTTAGAAGTGATTTATTTATTTTGGTGGAAGGTGGTCATAAAAAGAGAACTTTAGAAGCTTGCTGCAGAGAAGTGGGAATCAGAATCCTTTGGGATCTTGTACCTCTTGCGTTCAACTTCTGTGTGGTTTTGAATAGCTAAAAGATCAAAGCCCCAAAGAACTCCTTATTGCATGCTGCCCCATTAGTAGGACTGCCCTATCCTACACGCTGTGCTCGCTTGAGCACTTCAGCAGCTTTTTGTCCCAAATGCAGTTTTCTTTTTTTTACTATTACTGTCTTGTTTTCAGTGAGCCGCATAACTTCCAGATTTTAACTGAAATAATTCATTAAATGCTTCCTGTGTCCCTGATCCTGCATTAAAAGGATAGTGTAGAGAGCATGATATCTTGCATTTATCTACGCTAGGTGCAGCAGATTTGCACTGGAAGCAGGAAACAGCCTGAACTTTTCATAAAAAGTGATGCACTCAGGTTGACTGTCACCACTCTGGGTGGGATCTTAAGACTGATAGATGAAGCCATAAAACCATCAGCTCTGTGCTTAGTAGCGATCAAAGAAAGCATACCAAATCTTAGGATCTTAGGAAATGCTATGAGAAGAGTGAAGAATAAGATAAAGAGCACTATTATGCCATGTCTAAATCTGTGGTTTGTCCATACATTAAACAGTGTTTCATCTCCCCTTCCTTTCATCTCAGAAGAATATAGTACAGCTAGAAGTATGGAGAAATGCAGCACGGGTCATCAGAGATCTGTAATGGCCTCCACGTGATGAATGACTTGGAGCGGGCTGGCTGAAGAAAGATGTGACAGGTCTGTGAAATCACGGGTGGCATGAAGAGAGCTTGGCTGTTCTCATCTCCCAACGTAAGAGCAAGGAAAAGTCAAGTAAACTTGGTAGGAGCTGGGTTCAGACCCCTGCAGGAGGAGCTGATTCTTCACACTGTGGATGGTGAACTTGTGGAACTCCTGGGAAAGATCTTCTTGGGGCTACTCAATAGACAAATCACACCAGACTAGGCAAGTCCCTACCGGTGGGAGTATTGCAGGATACAGAGGTGCTTGGAGAAGTGCAGAGATGCTTGTTCTGTTCTTGCTCTTCTCTCGCTGTTTGCTTGCAGGATATGTTAGAGACATTAGGGCTAGCAAGAGCTTTGATGCGACCCAGTGTGTCTGTTCTTACGTTCGTGTCCAGTGCTTTGCTGTGAACACAGTGAACTTTGTGTCACTGGTTTGCTTAACGTTGGGCATGCCCTCTGCAGTTGAGCCTTATCCATGCAACTTCCTTGAGCAGTGAATAGATGAATTGCAGCTGGCTAAAGCCAAAAGGAAAAATGGGGGAGATGCTGCTTTCCCACTCCTGTTCCCACTTGTTGTGGCTTACCGATGCTATTTTGGTGTTGGACCATTTCACTGAAGCAGCAGAAAAAAAGTGAAGGGGGAGGGGAAGAGCTGAACAGCTTTCTGCTGGTTAGTGGATTAAAGCAGTTCATAGGTGCAGCGAATGCCCAAGGGGATGGGGTTGTGCAGCGAGGCGCTGTTGTTTTTGCCAGCAGTGAGCCATTAGACAGCTTCCATGTCTCCCAGCTGCGTGGTCTTCACGTCCTTACACTGGCTTCAGTGATTGCTAAGGCAGCTTGTGGAAGGCTCCAGCTCAGAAAACTGAGGGAACGATCCAATTCTGCTGTTCTTTTAGAGACCTTTTTTAGCAAGCTCCAACAGGTCATACATGAATGGTGCTCAGACAGGGCTCGATGCCAGCATCAGGTAAATGGCAGCAGCGCCCAAACAGGCACAGGCAGTCCGTTGTGCAGTGGTGGCATCTCCCTTGCAAAACCAGCCTGCTGCTAATGGAAGTACGGAGATCCCTCCCAGCGTGGTAGGAACACCATGGAGTTACCTGTCAGAAGTGGATGGGCAGCATCATTACCAGACATAATTTGGAGTAAAGAGGGCACCAAGTTGGCAGGAAGATAGACGTTGACTTGATTTTGCATTGAGAGGAGGGTTAGAAGATGTGTTCCAACAGGAACTGGAGAGAGGGAAGGTGGAGTGAATTAGTGCTGGAGCAGAGTTTCTTTGTTAGGTTCTGCGGGTGAGGGCGTTGAGATGTTACTTGCCTGGGGAGCAGCAAAAGCTGAGTCTTCTGCTTTTGTGGAAATTTTGTTTTCTATTCTATTGGATCGAGTGCTTTTGTATATGAAATGCTGATCAAGATTTTAAAATATTATTACTGTGTGCAAAAGTGCAGTGTTCGCAAATGTGCCAGTTTGTTCACAAAACAGATTGTCTTGCATCTCCTTTTGACATCCGACCCTCCAAAAGGCTGTAAGAAGCAATGATCTTTGATGCTCTTTATTTTATTGGATCAGGAACAAAAAATGCCACTTCATAAAATGAAAAGATCTGCTTTTAGTTGAAAGGAGTTACCTTATGAATGTTATAGACATCTATGAGAAATAACGGTAGAAGATAAAGATTTGTTTGAATTCATCTAAGAGAACTAATACTCAAGATTGATGGGGGGGGAAAGATGTATTTTCTTTTAAAAACCTAGTACAATATTAATGATTTCCAACTACTCTGTAAATATCTTCATCTGTCTGGGTAGATCTTTCTACCTTTTGTATTTCAAAAGAGATTTGCTCTGCTGCTTCTGTCTAACACCGCATGTCAAAATAATTTTTCTTTCCTCGACAGGCCAGTAAAATGTCATGCAGATTTTTTTCCCCATTTTTGTGCAGGCAGGTCAGTAGCACTTTATTCAGGACTAGAAAATTTCCCTGTTTTTGTAAGGCTGTGTAAATAGGCATATCTGTGCCCTACTTTTCAGTACTCCTATGGTGTTTTGAATTCACGCAAACTTATTTTTTTCCCCAAAAATCTTTACAATTCATTTTTAAAACAGTGCTAATTCGGTGTGTCTAACTAGCTGAGGATCATTAATAGCTTCTCTATTCAGTGAGTTTATGCAGTAAAGCTCCTTCTGGAGTGATGCTATTAAATAATTCACTTATTTTCCTCAACTTCTTTTTATAGTGGCCTAGCTTTTTAAATCTTTACTAAAATGTTGTTTGAAATTCTAATCTTACTTCTTTAAGGATTAATTCAATTAATGCGTAGTTTATGGAGAAATATGTTCTATTATGGGAGAAACATATGTAACTTTTATGATGAATTTTGAAAATGTCAGCATGAATATAGGCATGGCTGGTGATAGAAGGTGATTGTAGAAAAAGAGCACATTTTGTTTAGCTCTTGGATGTGTGCTTAAGGGTTGTGGATATTAAGGTAGGTAAAACAGGCTACACAATGGAAGTGTGTTTGTATCCTTGCTCACTTTTTAATTATTTTGGTTATAGTCACAAAAGCTATGCAAAATTTAAACTATTCAGTGAGAGGAATGGGTCATACTGTGACAACTGTTAAGGGCTTATTTTGAGCAGAAATTGCGCCCTAAACTTCTCCCACAGCCAATGTATCATGCTTGCAAAGGTGCTGGAAAATAAAAATACTAATTTTATGGCAAAGCTACGATTTGCTTAGAAAAAAAGTGTATGATGGAGTGGTTGTTCTGAGAGTCCGTGCGTCCTCTTGAGAAACTGTGTAACTGAGCTGAGCTCACCGTTGTGAGGTGTTGGACTCTCGTTTTGGGTAGAAATATCTTTAGGGTGTACCATGTCCCCATACCTTTAGAGAAAGGATATTTAATCCAACTGTTGGAGGGTCTTTGTGAAGAGTGTGTAACCACATACTCCTCAGTAGAGGAGGCTAGCCCATTACCAAGCACAGGTTGACAAAATGTGGCTGTAGATTTGTCTCCACAGCAGAGACACTGCTGTCCTCTGGAGGTATAGCTTGCAGTAGACTCAGACTTTAAAGTACTACATTTTGCCGTGGATGTGGCCTGGAGTTGTGGCATACTTAGGCATCAGTCCCGGGTCTTCAACTTGATTTTTACCTGGGATTTGTGTTGACTTATTTCTTTGTCTGGGTAACTGGCTTGTGATGAATGATTTGCAATACAGTCATTTCTTCCACGTTGCCTGATAGCTGTTTTTATTTTATTCCTTGGTAGAATGCCAGAAATAACAATTAAATCCAAACCTTTACCTGCGCTTTGTTGAGGGCAAATTCGAACTGATTTCTGATGAAACCTTTGTTCTTTTGGGATCATTGTGGCGTTCTGGATGTTCTCCAAATCCGTTTAACAGTCTTCAGTCCCTTTTGTCCTGGGGTGCATGGAAGAAGCGGGCTTTGTCTTCAGTTCGTTGTCAGTTTGCCCTGTGGTAGTTGTCAGACTGTCATGCAAGGAGACGTTGTGTGTGTCTGTTCTTGCCCCGTTGTCCTTAGTTCCCACAAGATACGGTTAAAAGTGTTCCTCCCTTTGCACTGGTGGGGCATGACGGTGGGCATGCTGCACCTCCATGAGGTGTTGTGCCCAAGGTTACCCCATGTGGATCATGGCCTGTGGTGGTGATCTCCACAGCTGGGAGCTGGGGAGGGGCCCAAACCCTCCTGGCTGGGAGTCGGTCTTTTCTCCAGAGTAGGAGTTGGCCTTGAGGAGAGCTTTGGGACAAAGCTGTGTCTTGTTGGAACTGACTGATGAACCCGTTCTCCTTTGTGCACCATATGCTTTGGAGCAGAAGTCTCCTGGTGTACCTGAGACATCAGGAGGGCTTTGTCTGGACAACCTGACCCTGTGGGTGACCCTCAAGGCTGCTTGTCCTCATGGCGTAGAGCACTGGTGCAAAGATACTTGGCAGCTCTCACAACGGATAACTTCATGTGCTCAGGGAACAACTCTGGATGTTCTCTGCCTGTGATGGAAAGAGAAGCTACTTGACCGTGAGGGAGGTCCTTGGAGATGTGCAGACCATGCATGTTCACTTGTCCTTTGACTGTCGGGGGAACAGGGTGAGCGAGGTGTGCTCCAGCCCCTCAACCATGCCTCCGCGTGTGTCAGGGCAGGGTCTCCTCTGCTCGGTCCAGGGAGCTCCCCCCTGTCCCCAGCACTTTGAGGTCACCAGCTTGTGATTATTGTGACCTGCATTTCTCATAGCTGGGGTGATGTCCTCGCTCACCCTTTCTCCATCACACGTACTCCTTTCCCAAATCCGTGGAGCTGCGGTGGTCACACACGGGTTTTATGGCTGCGTGTTTTCACCTCTGTTGCTAATGCCAACTTGTAGATGATAATAATTTGCTGCAAAGAATACTGCGGGAAGTGAAATGCTGCCTGATTGTATATTTCTTCATTTTTGCCTGGAAAACAGCATTTGACTCATTCACAGCATGATGCAAAATATTTATAGTGCTTCAAATGCCTGCAAATACATGTTGCAAACAACAATGTAAGCAATGTCTTAAGCCACGTGGAGCAATTTAATCTATCTGAAACTGCTCCCTAGGTAACTTCTTGATATTATCGACACAGAAGACTGACTTGGGGTAATTCAATCAATATCACAATTTTTTAAAGTAACAAAAATATCATATGATTTACCTTCGAACTGGTCAAAATACTTTTGTTGAAACAGAAGTTCTTCAGATCTCAAACTCCAGTGTTACTTTGTAAGTAAATAATAAAATTCTATTTGAATTTTATTTGGGAGCTTTACATAAGGAATTGAGAGATGCCAGGAATGGTGGACGATAATAACCTGTGGCTGGGAATACTTTATATGAAGAGAAGCTGAACTGTTTTGCATCAGAAAAAGGCAAATCAGAAGGGGCATAACTCTAGAACCTAATAAATAATTTAGGAAATCTAGGTCAGGAGTCTGTTCTTGCATTGTGAGACAGAAAGCAAAGGTGAGAATTCAAAATTGGTCAATTCAAGATGGGTGAAAGGAAACTCCTTTTTACAGAGCATGCTGGAACACCTGGGCAGGCGTTTGCATGGGAGGTCAGTTGAGGGCAGCAGCTTTTAAAATTCATAAGAGGGCTAGGCATTTATGGGTATCGGGAGCTGTAAAAACATTTGAAGAAGAAACAGAATGCTGTTTCAGGGTTTTTTTTTTTTTTTTTTTTTTTTGAGCAATTCTTAGATCTTTGAAGACAAGGAATGATGGTTAAACAGAAGTAGGTGGTCTCCTCCGTTGGAAGTTCTTCCTCTAAGCCTATCAACGTCTCTGTAACACACTGAGGGTGCTGGGTGGGCTTCTGGGCTGATTCTGCCTTGCTCATAGCTTCCTCTGCGGCTGGGCATCTTATGCACCTCTGAGATCAGCGAAGTACATCTCTTAGAATATTATGCAAGTGAAATTTAGAGGATATAGCCTTTCTGTGGGAAGCTGGCAGATTGTGCAGACTACTCTCCAGACTTTTTATCTGGAGATATAAATGTAATGGATTTTAATATTTAGATTAATATTGGTATCTGATGTGATTCCTGCTGAGTCAGTGTAAAGATTCCTGTTGACTTCTGTGGACGTTAGGTCAGTTCTCTTAAAACCAATCCTATATCCTGTGTTAACTACTATATCAAAAGGTCCATCTACCCTTGCTTGATGGCTTTTAAAATTTAAGGAAAATATTTTATATGGTAAGCAAGTAAGAATCTTGTATACTGTTACTCTGGGAGGAATTACCCAATTAACATGTTCCCAAAAGTCTGCCCAAAAGTCTCGCCCAGCAAGCTGTATTTTTAGCAGTCTTTGTCTCTAAAGCAGGTCACGTAGGTTCTTTTTAGCTACAATTTACTACTAAAATTTGCTTTGTTTTGGGAACACTTCATTCATTTCTCAGAACTGGGGCAATTGCTGAAGGTCATCTCAGAGGGGAAAAAATGTTTTTAAACCTTGAGGCTTAACCTTGAGAGATGTGATGGTGAAAATGCGATGTGCGAGGCAGAACTTAAGTTGCAGTCACCCTTGCAAAAACTATCAGAACAAGTGATGATTGAGCAGAAAGGACAGGAGAAAACAGAGGACTTGAAATACATGTGGTTGGTACATCCTTACATTAATCTTGGAAAACTGTGAATCATGTAATTAATGTCCTTGGTCTACAAATGATAAAATGGAGTCATACAGATTTACTGTTCTTTGGAGCTGTTACTACAAAGTTCGAATTATATATATATATATATATATATATATATATATATATATATATATATATATATATATATATATATATAAAATTCTGCTCTTTTTTGATGATTGCAGAACAGCAAATTTTGGACTTTGGGCATGTAGGTAGGGGAAAATACCTTTTACTTCAAAAACTTCAGTCTAATCCTTGGTTCAAAATAATATATTTAGAATGAGTTTCTCAGTGGAAATTGGAATATTTCTGGCAGAGTTGCTGTGCTTATTTTCATTCATCTTCTCTTGTGCAGAAGTAACCTGAAAACCATCTTGTATTAGAGAAAATCACCAGGCTCAAGATCAGTAGGTTGTGGCACCATTACTGCCAAACTGATGGCAACAAAGCATTGTAGGTCCCTTACCATATTGCATTGGAAGTGTTCAGTAAATATCATTTAGCAAAGTTATGTAAAAGTTCTGGTATTAGTATTTATCTCTAGAGTTCTAAAAATCTCAGTTTCTAAATATGCTTGAAATGTTGTTCTCTGAATAATGTATGCTAATGAAATGTTCATTAATGTGGAGAGACAAGCTGGTTCTGCATAGGCTGGCTTGTCGAGCACTGTAGATAGGAATGGGAAAACAAAGTGAACACAGCAGATTAAATGGTCTGGATTTCATTTACAGTCTAAAGTTTTGTTTTAAAAACTTGACTGAACTTGTTATGCTACAGCAACAAAAGAAAAAACAGAGTTCTTGCCCTGTAAAGTTTATAGCTAGGTAGGTAACATGCTGTGAGAAGCCTGTAACTAAATTGCAGGGCAGTATTCCTCATTCTCGAACAGTTCTTTGGCAGTCATGTCTATTGGTATGTATTAGTGCTTGAGCTGTGCAGAAAATAATAAGGATTTTGAACGGAGAGGACGGATCCTTGATGCTGCAGGAGGAAGTCTTTGTGGCTGATTTTTTTTTCAGCCTCTTCGTCCCAGTGATGGGTGAACTTCAAAGCCAGCCGCCCGCTGGGAAGCGCACTGCTACTGCTCTTAGCTTTTGCTAAAGCTAGAAGCACGTCACGTTAAGATAAAACAATTAATTTAAACATCAGAAAAAAAATGAATTTCATCTCAATGTGGATGTATGGTATTTATTTTTTGTTTGCTGCTTGCGGGTTCCATGAACCAGACAGATCAGGCTTACTTTCCTGAGAGTCGATGTGTTCCTGTTAGGGAATTTGTTGTGCTTGGAAGAAAATAAATATTTACTTAATCTTTCACTGAGAAATTCATGACCTTCAGCCAATTTGAAGGCTACCCGGGTTTGTTGTTTGGCCCTGGTGTGGAATTGCTTTGGCCTATTTATATTCACGTCGTGCCCGGTCCAGGCAGAGGTGTTGTGCACCGCACGCCTGCAGTAGCTCCTGCGGGAGAGCAGTCAACACATTTTCAGCTTTCTGCTACTAATCTCATTTGTGTGAGCGAACTCTTCTTAAATGGTCATTTAAGTCTCTCTCCTGGGTCTGGTTGTAATATTCGGGCTTTAGAAAGGTTGTTACAAGGAAGCTTTAAGACACTTATGCCTATTTTTTTCTTTTTAAATGTGTCCACCTACTATGGTGTCCTATTCTGAATAAGACCTGTATCCTCCCAGTACTATTTGCATCCATTTTAATACTAGAGACTTCTGTGATTTTTCTATATTGTTTGCTGCTGAAAGTGGGCATGTTTTGCTGTTGCTTCTCTCCTTCTTGATGTGGCTTTTTTTTTTTTTTGCATGTGTAGCTGAGGTTTCATTAATCTTTCCTGGTACCAGATCACACTGCAAACTTTGTAAGAATTTCTTGGCTTCTCAGTTTGTCACTCCCACTGAATATTTCTTTCAGATTACTTTCTTGTTGGATGTCTTCGCTGCACTTTTCCAAGGAGAACCTTATTTTTAATTGCCTGTTTCTTGACTTTCTCTGTCCTCACTGGGGCTTACATCTCCTAAATTTAGTATCTTCCACAGATTTCAAGAACACACATTTTACTTCCTGTTGTGCATCATTAACTAAGATTTTAAAGTAAGAAAATATGTAAGAAGGCTTCCTGCATTCTTGATAGATACTTTCAAAGACTTAGTGTATGGTATTTCAGTTTGCTTTGTTTGTTTTCATGGGTAGCATTTAAATCCCATTGAAACTTGTTTAAATAATTTTGATACAGTGTCATTTGATACAGCCAAATGGTTTACTAACATGCAAGTGTTTTATTTACTGTATGCTTGTTATCAACAAACTGCAATTCTCAAAAAAATTGATCAGCTTCATTGGACTTTGTGTATGTCTTATAAGCCCCTTCTCTCTTCATTGCTTCTGGTGGAAAGAAGATAATCATCTTCCAGAAGTTTTACAGTTTAGTTTATGCTATCTTGATGAAACTATTGTTTTAGGAGAAGTAAAATTTGCTGATACAACAACAATTTCCATATGTTTTCTTCAGTGAACTTGAGGTCTAAATGTGTCTTTAATCTATAGGTATGTCCCCGTTACGCCATGTCTCAACGTAATTATTGTCTGTATTTATTAAGCTTGTTTGCTAATTTGTCTTCACCGACTCAACTCCTTAGAATAAATTATGTTATGGAGTGGTTCTGTTACGTGTGTCTAAGGCTTTTACCTGCAATTATTAATGCCCATTTGTAATGGCTATCAATTTGTACTTTAATACAGATAAAAGCGTGGAGCTGCAGTAGTGTGTATTAGGAATGCTTGCTGGCAGTTGCTGTCTGTCGTTGCTCTGATTTCTGTTCACTCAAGTGTTTGTTTCTCACTGTAGATCCCTGGCACCACAGAAAAAAACTTTCATTCATAATTCTGTCAGCTGTGTGTGTGTAAATATATATATATTGTTTTATAAGTTTGTAATTAAATTCTAATTGCTCTTCCTTTCCTTTATTTTCCCTTGTAGACTTTAGAAGGTGGTCAGTGTAGCAGGCTACTTGAGTTCTTAATTCTTCCTTCATCATTTATTAATGGTCCGGCCTAGCCTTGTAATGGCCACGAAGCATTGGCTCACTTGACTTTTATGCTGTGCTCCTCTCTCCCTTTGAGAAAGCCTGGAATTGCTCAACTTCTGGGTTATTTTGTAGGTTTCGTGAGGTTGTTCCACACTCATAATCCTTTCTTCCACTCGACCTTATTTTGCTTTTAACGCCACACAGCTTCTGTTCCTGAAAGGAGACCTCAGGGGTCTGGTGGGCACTTGGAGCAGTAGTTCCCTGTGTGCCAGATCCCTGCAGTTGCTTG
Source organism: Anas acuta (assembly GCF_963932015.1). NCBI lineage: Eukaryota > Metazoa > Chordata > Aves > Anseriformes > Anatidae > Anas > Anas acuta. The sequence goes on along the minus strand of NC_088986.1, from coordinate 11,456,866 downwards.
GCACAAACTTCTCTGCCTGTATCACCAGTATCACCAGTAACTTGTGCTGGTAGGAAGCCACTTGATGATAGTTTCCCTTCTAGGGAGCTCTGTCAAAGGCCTATTAAGTGATGTGCTCCATGGCCTGGTGCTGCCTGATTTCATTATTTTTGTTAATGAACAGGAAGCCAATCTAACCGAACCCCTGCTGAGTGTGGTGTCTGTGCTTCTGAGCATGCTGGTGTTTGATCTGGGAGTGTTTTGTCACCTCCATCACTTCGTCCTGGAGGCCTGTAATGAACATCCGTACTCTTTCCTCCTTTTCTTTCCCTACTACTAATGCCCCCCTAATTCTAGTCTTAAATTCTTTCCTTAAACATCCCAAACTTCTTCTGAGCATTCAATTTTTATTCCTCTGTACTTGGGCAAAACTGCTTTAGCCTTCTTTTGTAGCTCAGATTTCCTTTGATAGTTAAAGTGCTGTGGTCTCTCTTACTCATAATATATTTCATTGCAATTCTAATTTGTATCATCTCTCTTGGTTCTGCTTCTTTCTGAGCTATTACTGCTCATTGAATGCATATGTGGAATTCTGCCTTTTTTTTTCCAGGTGGAAACTGATATATATATTTTTTTTTCCATGCCACAATATATTTGCTCGTAGTCTCTGATGGTAGCTTCACATTTCGTAGACTCTCTGAAAATGTAATTGTGAACTTTATTCCCATCTTTATATTTAATAAGATACTTAATACAGCCAGACAAAATTCTAATCCCTGTGGCAATGTACTGAACGTATTTGTTGGTATGTAGCATAGCTAACTATTTTAGTCCTTCAGCCATTCTTCAAACCACATCATGGGGTTTGTAGTTACAGTCATGCTTGTTCGGAGCTGTTTTTTCAGGAGTTTTTCTCCCTGTCTGTGTCAGTTGTTTCAGGACTAGGAGCACTTCAGAGGGTGATCTCTACTTTTGCATTAAAACAAACCTAAATATTCAAAAACTTCTTGTTGTGTGATTTCTTGTATTAATGCTTAGGTATGTAGCTTTGTAGCCAAAAATTAAAAACAAAACAAAAACAGAAAATGCTTCTGGTCTGTTGCAGCTCAAAGGACAGCCCTGTGGGCTTTCTGGCTGACCTCACATGCTGAAAACGAACGTGAGCACTGTGCAGTTCAGAGTTATCCTCTTCTGGCTGTGGTGTGGGTTTTTTCCTTTAAGACGAACAACCACCCAGTTATGAAAATATAAAAGCAATATAAGAAAAGCTTGTGACAAATAGGACAAGGCTGTATTGCCCCTCCCATGTGAGGGTGCATAAGTTGTAATGCCACCGACCTGCTGTGTTCCAGGGAAGCTTGGAAGCTGAACATTTTTCAAAAGTAAGTGAAAATCAGTGCAATTTTGTTAAGGTGGTGGTGGTGGGATTTTTTTTTTTATTTCAGTGAAAAGTACTTTGTACTGCTTTTTGGTTGCCTGGAAAAACATGCTTTGTGTTAAAGCCTGAAAATTATTTTTTTTCAAGTACTTTATTTTTTGCTTCCAGTACTTAAAAATAATCAAACTGCTGAACGTGGGAAAGTGTGTGTATACCACCTGGATTTAGAATTAGTAGAAATGTGAAATCAGCTGTAACTCATTCTACATTTGCAGACAAAATAGTATTGCTATAGTTTATTCAGTGAATTCCATTCATAGTCTCATTCATACAAGGTTAGGCAACTGAAAGATTTATTTTTTTATGTAGTTTGGAATGTTCTTTGTCTACTGTATAGGAATAAAAATTTATTGAAAGATGAGAATGTTTTGATATATGGTAGATGGATCTTTAGTTTAAACCTAATGGATTTAAATACAAAAATATATTCAGATAAACCTTTTGCATTTCATGCGCACATTTTAAAAGACAAATCTTTTAAAGAGCCATTGTTCTATACCCCGTCCAAATTCAACTGGAACAAGTCAAAAGAAAAAAGAAAATCCAGTAAAAAGGGGAAATTATGGTTCGTGGTTTGATGTAAAACTTAATGAAAATGAAAGGTGTTTGTGTGCGTATATAGGTATGCATATATATACACAGCACAATTTACGTGGATACTTAAATCATATAACTTTTTTTAAAGTGCATAGTCTAGATTTAGAAGCAAATTAATACTTGCTGGTATTAAGCAATCAATAAGAAACAGCTTTTTTTTTTTTTTGAAAATGGCTTGAAAACACAAAAGCAGACACAAATTAAAGCTGGTTATTTGAATCATGGGAGGGAAATGCATTCTGCTTGACTCCTGCCTTTTTGTTTTTATGAACCATGTCACGTATGCAGCATTGAAGTACAAGGTGTAAATTTTTGCTTGGCTGTTTTTTTTTTTTGGGGGGTGGTTGTTTGGTAGGGAGAGTCTGGTTGAAAGATGAAGAATGGATTTGGTGTTGCACCTTAAATTCAGGTGGAGTTTTGTGGTTTGTCGCCAATGAAAATGTGTTCTCCATTACTGTCTTCCTAGTTAATCATTGCATTTCGGCTGTCATATGGTAGGGATCTATTTGTACAACGATTTTGACAGTTTACAGGCAGCAGCCTATACAGTGATATGAAGCCCAGGTGCTAAGGGCAACTTATCTAAGGCAGTAAAGTTTGTGTTATGAAGCCTAGCTGGTAGGGGTGATTTCAATATGGAAGAGAACATTACCTGCAAATGTTTAGCTCTCTGCTGGAACATGGTAAGTGCAGTGCACAAAGGACTGTGCCCTGTAGGTATTCGAGGGGGGAAGCTCTGGGTGTCAATTCCCTTACGCTTACTAAGAGTTTCTGTGGAGGATGTGATCAGGAAAGCTTACAAAAGGAAACAATTTGGAAATTGTCTTGATTTAAATCAACCAGAGCTCTTCGCCGAACTACAGCTGTTGTTTAGGTGCATGTCCCAGGTCCAAGGCCTGGGAGGCAGCGTGGGTGCCGCCCCACAGGAGCAGGGGGACACACGGCACAGCCCTGCTGCCTGGTCTGGGGAGGTGGTCACTCTCGTGATGCTTCTCATGCTGAGTTTCATGTGGATTTATGTAGTGTAGCCAGTTAGAATGCGTGCCCACTTGGTGCTGTGAATGAAGGCCCTATCCCTGGTAAGTTACTTCGTGATATTTAAAGTTTATGATTTATATTACCTAGGAATGTGGCTTGATTTCTAGAGGTTGAAATGTTGTGGGTTTTTATACTCATTAATGCACAGCTTGCGTTGTAATATGTCCACCTTTCACCTGTAAGCCCCAATGAAATACTTCAACCCTCCTCCCCTGCCCGGCCCCCGTGTTGCTTCTGTGAAAGAAAGAAAATGCCTGACAAGGGAAGGCAGGCTTCAATTGTACCTTGGTTTTCTTGCTTATGCCCTTCATCTGCTTTATGGCTGTAGAGATCTGGTGAGAAGACGTTCTCAGGGAGAGTAAATGAGTAAATCTTGTTTTCTTTCTTAAAGCTGGAAAAAAAATGATATTTTTGAGTATTTTTCCAGTCCAGTAAATCGGAAGGATTAACTTTGCACTATAATAAATAAAACAGCCAAGCAGATTTTGTCCAAATGTTTCTTCACCAGACTGAAATCCTAATCCTGGACTAAAATCTCATAGGCTTGTGGTAAAATTGTTCCAGACTAAAACTTGGCAAAGTGAAAAAACTATGAAAGCAGGGTTCACAATGGAAATGCTGATGCAAGCATAACTAGAGCATTGCAAACGCGACGCCATAAGAACAGCTTTGCATATTGCTCATGAATAGCTCAGAGGTAAAAGGATTAACACTTCTTAATACTGCTTTGAATCTGCTAGACTTTTTGCTTGCTGGACTCAACACAGATATTCTGTAGTGTACATAGGCTCAGTATATTAGCCTTTTACTCTGATCCTTCCCCCCCCTCAGCTGAGAGTTCTGTATTACTGCAAACAGAAGTCTTTGTTGCCTTGAATTTCCTGCATCACCTATTTGGGTTTGTCAGTAGACAGAAATTAATAGCAGAAATAACAATTTGAGCTCAGCATGGAGCTATTTAATTTTCAGACTGAAAGAACTTATGCACGTGGTGTGTGGAGAGGAGGAGACGTGGGGCTGTCCGTGAGGACAGGAGGGCTGGGTCTCCTCTCCAGGAGCGTGCGCTCTGGTGAGGCTGTAGGACCGTGGCTAGAAAACACCACTAAAAACACCCTGAAAATGAAGAGCCTCTTATTTTGGCAGCGGCACTAAATCTGCATAGACATTTGGTTTTCTTTTGGTTGCAGGAAGAGTGTTCTGGAGTGAGCGCGTGCTCATGCACACGCTGCAAATGTTCATGGGTTTCTGGGCTTCTCTCTTGAAGGCTTCCATCATATAAAACTTGCTGCTGCCATCTCAGCCCCTTCAGTTGGAAACATGTACCTGTTCCTGTGAAGATGAGAGCAAAGAACATCTCACGGATCTTCTCAACCAGTTCAGGGTCGTGTGTGTATGGACACCAGGCGCACGCATATGTAGATATATAAATATCATTGCTGTTGCCATAGTCACTCTCTCGCTGGGCTTTATACCAGCAACTGCGCAGGGAGGTGTCAGCAAAACATGATGTATTTTAAATATAATTTGAAACACCATCCAGCAGCAAATCAGAGGTTTATTAAAGGAAACCTTTCCTCCACCAGGGTTTCACTTAATTTGCTTTCACACAAAAGGGAACAAACATGAATTACCTCGATGTTTAAGCAAATAATATTTTATAAAAAGGGTAATATGTATGATTAAAGATAAAATACAAGGGCTCTGGCTGGTGATTATTTACAACAGGCATGGCCCTCAGACAGTAATGGTAGAAAAGTGAGTATATAGTAACTGTTAATCCACTTGACAACTGATATCAATAGAAATCATTGGCAAGAAAATACAGAGAGGTCTTGTACAAACATGACTATTATTTTCTTTGATTTCTTTTATATTTAATTTTTTTATAAACTAAGATAAGTGTGTATATAGATCAAAGTAATTTGAATTATATACAAAAAAATCCCATAGTCATTATTGCTGTAATTCACACTGTTGGTATACCTTGCTCCTTCAGAACTTATGGTCTTGGTCATTTATTACTTGTGGGTGTCAGATTTTGATGTTAATAATACATCTGTGTGTGCCACAGTATGTGCTGTGTGTGGTGCTGTATATGTTAGAACTAAGGACATTGTGGTAGTCTCTAATTTCTTTAGCTTTGAAAATTACCAAATAAAAGAATAAGCAAGAAATGTACATAGTTAAAATTCACAATGGAAGGGAAGATCCTTCAGGAAGATTTGAGTTGGTCTGGAGGGTTATTAAAGTTGCTGGTTAATATTTTTAATATAACTTCTGAAGCAGCTTTTATCGAAAGATCTAGGCGCATATTAGAGACTAGTTTAGACTTATAACATCCCTGTGGCGAGTTGGGCAAGTATTTTCAAGAAACTGATGTCCAGAGATGTTTGCCATGTTTGCCTGTGCTAATTTGGAAAGCTGGGTCTTGTTTATGCTTGAAACTAATGCAGATTAAGGTAGGGTGTAAGCACAGTAGTCGTTTCTGATTAATTAAATGTGCAGACATATTTTTTTTTTCTGGAACAAGAGCATCTTGTTTCTGGTTAGCATATCCTCTTTGAAATGGCACTCATTACAGAAAACTGCCCACTCGTGGCTTTAATAAAGAGCTGTTGTGTGAGCAGGAAGGCCCTTGTTGCTGCAGCTCGGGATCCAGCGTGGGTTTTGCTGCTCCTGGTCCCCTGTCCTGTCTGCCGGACCGGCTGGTGTGGGGCAGCTCTGGACGTGCCTGCTTGGAAGCACTCATCCAGCAGCGCGTCCACCCCTGGTGGTACTCTTAGGTGGCTTTGAAGGCAGACAAACTGAAATCCTGACCCACCGGCATCGTTTCTTATTCCCTTATTTTTGCACTTATCCTGTGGTGGTAGCACTGTCTGGAGGTGTTGCTTTCTGGGGAAGGGGAGCAATGGCAAGGAGAGCCATGCCAACACTTACCAGCTGAGAGGCTTTGTTTCTGCTGCTAATAGCTGCAGCTGACAGGCTCTTGCTTTTCCCTTGTCCAAAACCTGCAGCCATGAGTGGCTATGGAAACTTTTGCTGATTGCTAACAGCTGTAAGTTGCTATGTGAGCAAACTCTTAACGAAAGCTAAAGGACTTCATCTTGCTTTGGATGACATCAAGTATCACAAGGGAAAAAATCTGGATTTTGTAGTTGCTGTATGTCTCAGCCTTCTGAAAACTCTGAAAGTTGAGGAGACTTTGTAGCTCCATGGCCACATCCCTGTGCATACATAGGTGGGTTAGTGAGGTCTCCTAAACTGAAAGCTAATGTTGTAGTTTGCTAGGAAATTATTTTCCTTGTTTTTCTGACTGGTTAGTGTAGCCAAATAGGTTATCCTGTTTTCTGAGCGGAGTTTCCCTGCCTTTAGAGATGTGCCATGGTTGCTTTCACTTGAAGACTTTTCCTCGTCTGCCCAGGCAGAGCACAAACCTGGCTGTGTTTCTGCCAGGCAAAAGCAGGCCCTGTGCCCATTGTGAGAGCAACTCTGGGTGATGCTAACTGTGGGCTGGACATGATGGTTGTAGATCTGGGTCGTGTCAGCTGCTGGGTAATTGATTTAAGATGTTTTATTTGTGTCCAGCTATCTTTATAATGGGGATAATAAAACTGACGTGATGTATTTAAATATTAAAAAATCTATGAAAGTATTCTGCAAGTGTAAAGTAATTGATAATTCTTCCCGGATAAGCTAATATCTTACTTCTCTTTTCTGAAGTGGGCATTGCTTGCTCACGCTGCGGTCTGTTTGCTTGCAGTCTTTAGTACTTATTTGATCACTCCAGCAGGTCATGAGAGTACCCTTATAACACAGGAAAAAAAGCCAGTTTGAGGAATCCTTGTATAATACAAAATATTATGACTAAGAAATGCTACGTAGCTCTTTGTCCTCACAAAATCCTGCAAAAATACTTCCAAGGGTATCTGCGCACCAGGAGCGGTGACAGCTTGTGTGCGAGTGGAAATGGCTTTTGGGCTTTTTGCTTTGCTTGAGTTCTGCTCAGAGCGCGTCGCGTCTGTCGGGCAGCGCTTGGTGCAGTGCTGGTGCCTCTGATAAATCTGGGTGGCTTACAGCCTCAAGTGTGGAACGGGGATTACATTTGGAAGGCTTTTCACAATGTCTTTCGTGCGATTCCCAAGCACGGCTGAGGATTTCTACTTGGGTTGCTGGAAATTTAAAGGGGGGAAAAAAAAGGCTGCTTTTATTTAAGGAACAAGCTACCTCTTTGCTCCTCAGGCAGATTAGTGTTCCTGGGTTTCCATTTAGGTTTTGAAGCTGATGTGGGGCTAAGGCTTGTATGTGCAGAGCAGAAAGCGTTGTGGCACAGCTCCTCGCGTGGAGCAGGCACTGTGCGTCAGTGTGAAAGGTGGAGGAGCAGTCCCACTTGGTTTTCACTGCATTTCTTGTGTGAAAGCCTGTCCAGTGGCCTTACACGTTGTTGAGGTGGAGGTTCAGTTTTGTGTTTTTTTTTTTCCCCTGCAGTCTTCATTGCTGTGGGCTACTCTCTTTAATTGAATTCTCACTGCCACACATTGCTTAACAATATCTATAGGATGTGTTGCTAATTGCGTGTTTTCGCAGTGGTAGTTAGCATAACTGAAAGTAAAAATTTTCACTGTAATTGAGTACAGCTTCTCCTGTGTAACATTTTTCTTGCTGACGTGACGAGTACAGTGAAGCCTGCTTGGTACTTGGGAGAAGCTGGCAGTCCAAGTGGTGAGGCATCTCTGATGCTGTATTTTTGCATTCACAGAAGGCCTTAAGTACACAGGAGATGTACATAAACAAATTCTGGAGAGGTGAGATGCTAAAGGTGCACTGGTAATGTTCCTTTTGCAGAGCAGGTACCCCGGTCTTATTTGGTCACCAGGAGATAAGAGGGGAACGCACATCCATTGAAGGGTGAAGTCTGCTGGGCTCAGGGTCCTTCCAACACCGAAGTGAAGGAGCCCATCCAGACTGATGGGGAAGGGCAGCTTGCACTGGAAAGGTTAAATCGTGATCTCCCGTTTTTATTTCATTTTAAATCAGTGTCTGTTTCAACAGGTACTTTGGCATTGGTTTAGAAATCAGTAAGGTCAGAGCAGTAGTGAACTTCAGAGGATGGTTTTTGATATCTTCCTCTGCCAAGCTGTAGTGAAAGAGCACAGTCTCTCCTTGTCTTTCATCCTGTGTTCGACTCTTTCAGAGCAAAGACCTCACCCAAAGGGGTTCATCACATGGGCTATGGTTGCTGGGAGATGAGATCTGAGTAGATACCTTGAGTGTTGCAAGAAACGTAGGTATAGTCTCATGGTGCTGTGACCGATAACAGAGAATCAGATAGCAACTGCTAAACTGAATCACAAGCAGGCTTAGCTGACTTTCACTTATACATTCAAAAAAAAAAAAAAAGTGAAGTGGAAGGGAAAGATTGATCCTATTCCTCTCCATTGCTCTCTGCATCCTACTTTCTTCTGCAGAACCTCGGTAGACTTCTTGGAGCTGCGAGCCAGGCTGTGTCAACCAGATAAGTGACTACAGGGTAGGGATTATTCCAGATTAGACTGAAGTTCAGGGGAAGTTCTTCAGTATTTCGGTCTCCAGCTAACTACTTAATTCTTGCTGGTCTTGTCCTTGCAGATTCAGCCATGCTCTGTTCTGTTTGCCCTAGCATCCATCTTCCCTTTCTCAGAAGATAGATACCTCCTTTCTGCCCCTCAAGCCTGTAAGACATGCGTTTGTGTGTATGTGAATGATGCAGGTGCGCATATAGGTGTTAAATGCTTCTGATACGCCTAGGCAGAGCCATTGGTGTTGTACTTGGCTGATGGTGACTTTCCTTGTCTGTAAAAGGACCTCACTGTGTTAATCTTCTTGCATTGTAGCACCTGTCACCTACCAGGTAGGTGTTAAATACAGCATTCACAGGGGATTATCACCAGCTCCTCTGCTGTGGCTGTAGAAAAAGGAGGAAGATGAGAATTTTCTGCTGTTTTATAAGGGATGAGTAAAGTGGAATCCACTAACGTAATTGTAAAGGTCAGGAAGAGCACTTTGGGAATCCTCTGGGATATATCATTAATCCCTACATTTGAGATTTCATATTTGAGATAGATTTTGATGTAGAACTCACACGCTGGTGATGTGCAGTTCAATGTTGTATCACTTAAATCAATGCAGGCTGTTCATCGCTGCTATCTAAAAAGCCAGTATGTTGACACATGACAGTGTTGTTATATCAACATGAATTGTTCTGACAGGCTGTGGGAGTTGTGTACTTTTTTAAGGTATGTAGCTGGACCGCTGGATGACACAGCTGAAATTCTACTCTTGAGTGACTCTTACCTGATGGCTGCTGTTTCTATTGTGAACAGTAATTTCTTAAATTCCTTGAGATGCTCGTTTTGTGGAGCACATGAAAGCAAAAAGTTGAGTGTTAGCAGAAGTCTGGAGTGCTGTTTGTGTGAATATGTGGAAATTGCTGCTACTGTAATGTATTTCAAAGCTGTGCTTAAAAAAAGAGAACACAAGCAGCAGAAAACATGTATTGCTGCTATGGTTTACCCAACCTGAGACAACTCTCCAGCAAGCTTTGCCTGATCTAAGGCTGTTTATACAAAGCGAATATTTCTGTAGCTCTGTCATCTCTTGAGTTATAGGCAGTACGAATTAAAAGTTACTTTCGGCATTGTTCCAACATTAAACTCAGCTGGTGACTTACTGGAGAGCAGCGAGAAGTAAAAGGGCTAACTTGCCCAGAGCATCTCCTCTCCAACAGCATGGCCTGTGTTTATCCCCGAGAGCAGCCCTGGCCTCTGAAGTACTGTACTAGTAGACATGTGTTGCCTATGCAATGATGAGGAAAACAAGGGTAATGCGTGCTGCAGGGTGTTTCCTATGCATCTGCCCAGTTTTATTTTTATACGATATATTTATCCACATGTGCTATCTTCCCAGTTTAGCTCTAATACCCTCTAATTCTGGGTATGCAGTTAAAAAGAAAGCAAAATCAATATAGAGGGAAGGGAAGAACAAGGACCTTTAGGGCTTTATAGAATATAAGAAATCCCCAAATCTTCAAATGTTTTGCGTGGTTAAATGAATTAGTGCTCCTTATAAAAGTGTTCCTGCTGATAAGTTGAAAATAAAACTCTGGCTTGAGAACTGTAGCAAAATACAAGGAGACTCAAGCTGTCTGATTGTAGGCTTTAAATATCCAGAATGATTCATCCTGCTTTTTTGTTGTCCAAACCTGTAGTTAAAAATTACTGTATACTTTAAGTAAATTGAAGAAGGGTTACCACAGAAATGTGAGAATAAACTTGAATGACAAAACATCAAATTATTTTCAATTCCTCCTTTTTAAGACTGCTCTTACAGTCAAAGAATAATTATTAGTGACCTGCAGTGCTATCCAGAAGGAGTTTGTAATTTTCAGTTGAGTCGACACTGAGGATTTAGCAGCTGTGTATGTAAGAAGAGTGGGCGACATAAGCAAATCGTGAGAATTGGCAGAATGTGGCTTGGATGGCTACTTATTAGACGAAGACTGGAGTGCACAAGACAGTCTAAACAGAATGCTGATAAATTAGGATGTAGCTATTAAGTAGACTGCAAAGAGAAATGACAGTATAACAAGTCTAGGCACTTGTATCTCAGTTCTTCGTAACCAGTGATTAGCGATGAGCTTAGCCTTTTTATATCGTCTTCCTCGGCATAAGGCTTCTGCTGTCCTTCAGCCTTTGCTTGCTGAAAGTGGAGAACAGATGGGGGAAACAATAGCCCTTTATCTGTCTGGGGAAAGATAAGAGAATTAGGTCTGTCAGACCTAAAAGTAATCTGGCCCTAGTGTTACGTTGTCTGTGGCATTCATGCTGGTAGCAAAGCCCAAGCACCTTTAGTCAGTGTTTGGCATGGTTGAATCCCTGGGGTGTGTGGTCCAGGGCCTAAAACGTGCTGCTTTGGTGCAGCTGAGAATATCACTTTCCTCTACGTGAACAGTCTTGAATGGGTAAAATTCAGAAGACCCCTTCTGCTTACAGGCAGGATGGGAACTAACAGATGCTGTGGGAGATGCTCTTAGGTGGAGTTACTTGCGCAAAGTGACCCGTCCTGACCTCCCAAAAGCTTGAGAAAAGGGAAGGATGAGAAGAAGTGCACGGCTAGTCATGTTTTGGTCTCTGAAAGAAAGTGTAGCTGCTGAGGAAGGAGAGGGTCATGCAGGTGTATGTGCACAGTGTAAGAGGATGAGAGAGGCTGTGTGCTCCGGCCTGGCACCGCTCCCTGTGGGGAGCCTGCCCTGGGCCTTCACATGCCTCGGGTGAAAGTGGCTCTACCCTTGGCTGCTTTCATAACTGCAGCAAGAGCGGAGCTGGGGCATCAGCTGGGCCTCTTAAAACTAGTCAGTTCTCCTTCCTGATTCAGCGCCCTGTGTGCCTTGGTAATGATCTCTCAGCCACAGGTCTAAGCGGTTTGGTAGGTCTGGGCACTCTGTGGGGCTGCAGCCACTTCGCTTTGCTTCCCCAGGTGAGCAGGGGATGCCACAGAGCTGCCCGTCTCGTCTTTAGGTGGTTATCTCCCTTCCAAAGGAAGGAGTCTGAGTTCTGCTGTAAATCACGTGAAATCCATGTATGTGGGCATTGCAGTGCAAGCAAAAACTAATTTGAGACATCTCCCGTCTTTCTGGGGATGGGGTGACTGGAATGAGGAAGCTTCAGGAGGCCGGTGCTGTGGTGTCTGGGGCAATGTTGCTGTGTTTGCGCTGTATTCAGCATGAGCAGATGTCTGGGGAGCTGTGTGACCTTGCTTCTGGGTGGCTTTTGAATAGGGAATGAGAATAAATCGTTTCTTCATTTGTCATTGTAAGGGAGAAATTAAACAGGGAGGCTGCAGTTTCTGAGAAAATCCAGTGATGGGAGGACAACAAAAGGAAAACCAGTGAGGGGAGAAGAGATTAAAAACTGAGAATGTTCCTCAGATAAGGGTTTTGGATCAAAGCAGCAAAATGTCAGAACCTGGCATATTTCTTAATGCAAAGAACCCTGTTTATGAAGACAGGATGACTAGGGAAGAAAATCCTCACAATTCTGTGATCTGTGAGTCAGAAATGCCAGGCGTTGTTTGGCAAGGCACTGTGTCAGCTCAGCTCTTCCCTTCTTCTGCGGTGGCCTGGGGAGGCAGGTTCCAGGTCAGGAGGGACCTCTGACCTCAAGGCGTGGGTTTTCCTGCTTGCTTTTAATGACCATGCTGCGGATTGTGAAATGAATTTGAGGAGACCTTGGTCCTGTTCTTAAACAGGGCACCTATCTGCCTTTCAGCTGTCTCGGTGAACATTCTCGTCTCCTGCTTTCAGAGCTTGCAGATGTAGTCGTGACACAAAGAATTGAATAACCCTTGAAGAATGAACTCCTTTGTTGCCCACCGAGGCATAGCTGTGGCATTGTTTTCACCACTGGCAGGACAGTGAGTAATAGTGTTGCAGCTGCTTCGCTGAGCGCTGTGCTGGAGGATGCCTTAGTCTCCTTGGACTTTCATTCCAGAATCATTCACGTGAAGAAAAAGATGAAATACATTTGTAAGCAAGACTCCATTATTTTTTTTGTAAGTGAAGAAAACAGAGTTGTACTATGGAGAAAAAAAATGCTGTTAGACTTCACTTTGTAGAAATTTGAAGGTATGTAGCAAGGTGTCAACAGGAACTTCTTTCAGAATTTTCAAAATGCACGCACAGCTTTCTTTTCATCCTGTCTTCTGCATCTGGTATCACTAGTCTGGGCAAAACTCTTTCTCTGTTGATCAAGGAGACTGCCCTTGCCTAAGCAGCTTTTAACACTACCCCATCCTCACAGCCCAGCAAGGAGGAGGCAGCTCTTTGCATTGGCTCAAAGCGTTTACCTTGCAGCATTCCACTTTTGTTTGATTTAGTAGCATGGGCTACCTTTAAAAATTTTTTTTTTTATACTGCTCTCAACTCAGTCTGCCAAGAACTTTTGTCCAGTAGAGTTTAAGCTACTTTTTTAGTGCAATTTAGACATAATTATCTCACCAAGATTGTATCTATTGAGAGCAAGACTGTATTCATCAAGTACTTCTTTTTAAGTATTTTCTGAAGTGGGTTCTTCGCTGCTTTGCCAGACCCAGTTTTAGATGATGAAAGCGATAAGTCTTCAGTGTCTTTGCACAATAGTCCACTGATAATCTGTGTGGTCAGCAGTGATCAAACAAGAAAACAATTTTAGGAATTACTATGAGATGAATAGAAAATAAAGAAGGCTTAATTACATTATTGTCTAAGTCTCTGGCAGGTCTTATGCCTTGAACACTAGTCACTTTTAGTCCTGTGTCTAGAAAATAACTTAGAAAATAAAAACTCAGAAAAGCAGCAAGGATGACCAGCTGTCTTCCAGATCTTCAGCAGAGTACAACCTGTGGGTGAGGGAGATCAGTGTTAAGCTTTCCGAAGTCCTGACCAGAGTGGAGAAGGCTGAAGAGTGGAGACACTTGTATACTCTTCCCCATGCAAGGAATGAAGGTCACCAGCAGGTTTAAGATGAAATACTTCATCTTCTGTGTAGTTGAAGCTGTGAAATACATTGCTGCAGGATGCCTCTGGTGTCCAAAGTTTATAAAAGTTCAAAATGTAATTGGACAGACTTATGAGAAGAAATTTGCAGTCACACAAAACCAAGTTCTAACTGGGAATTAATGTGGGTCTGCCAGTTGCTCAATGATGTAGTAAAAGGGTTAATTACTGTAGGTGTTCTGTGATTCTCTGTCCAGCCAGGTCTGTGACCTCCTGTTTGATGACAGCTTTCAGGTGTGCACATCTTAGATGTTCAGTTCAATAGATGAGGTGGCTTTACTACGTTTTTTGATGAAATATGTTGAGTTACTAGGTACTTGCGAGCAGCTGTTTTGTGTGTGTGACATAAGTGATGCCATGGATTCTCACCTGGAGTTCATGGATTTTGACTGCTGTGGCAGCTCGATGCGGAGAAGAGATTTATAATGTAATGAGATGCATTGGTTTAGACACACCGGGCTCATGGGACAATCTGTCCAGACATTCTAGATACAAAAATGGAGCCTAATATTAGAGAATGCATACTACTTTTATTTAATAGATAAGACTATTTTAAACCATTCTACAAGCCTAATACATAAAACACTATGCTTTTGAAAAGCAACCTGTCAGGTATAAATTCTTACTGTTTGTGTTGTGTGGGTGGTGGTGTTTGTGTTTGTTTTGGTGTTATTCTAGTGGCATCGCTTCTACCTGTCTTTGTTTTACCCTTCAAAAAAGCCTAATATGAAAGGAGGTCATCAGAAGTGTATCTTTTTTGCTATTAGTTAAAACTGAACTGTTTTAACAAGACTTGAAGGCTACAGTGTTAATACTAGTGTTTTTTAATATAAAACATTTGGCATCCATCAGTGTTATCACATCATGCCATTATCATTGCACTGAATTTGAAAGAGGAATGCTACTAGTAATTTGCACAGCATCATTTAATCATCTTTGTCAAACAATGGATTTACTATTGATTTTGGGCTCCTAGTTAGAGAATTGTATCTTAACTTTTGTCATCTTCTCCAGAGGATATTGTACCATGCTGCAAATTTTGTTAAAAACAGTTAAAACAAACAAAAAACCACCAACAAACACAGCACATCAGGGTTAAAAATTCAAGCGTTTGATTCAAGTGTTAACAACTTAGGCATGAGTATCATCTGTTTTACTCACTGACTGGCATGATTTTGGGAAAGAAGTGCTACCTAGAAGTGTATTCAGATTGCATCAGGAAATCCAGAAAGAAGCTGGACCATTCTATTTTGGAATGTACTCAATTTTTTTTAATGCTTCCCTTTGAAATTTGGCTGCGGTTTTTATAGCTTTTCCATGTAATACAAGTAATAATGCTCTGAAGTCCTTGATTTACAGAGAAAACAGGTTTTAGGGAAAGTAATAACTCTACAGTAAGACAGTATACAAAACCCTATGAAGATTGTTATGAAGCTTGCATCAACAGCAGTGATTTACCTGGTGAATGAAAAGTAACTAACAGCAGTGGTAGATTCCTATCCTTTATCCGCATGCTTTAAGACGTGAAGGGATTGTTAGAAGCCTTTTCTGATTTTTCTGTGGATTGCAAACCGGTATCTTTCATCTAGTCCAAGATGGTGACTCTCATTCTGCTAATGGCACTGTTTCCTGAAAGACATCTACTGAAGGTGGAGGCGTTGAGAGGAAGAAAATCTTGTTCTATTAGCTGTTCTACCTCTAAGATCATTAGAAAGGCAAACCTTGTTTTGCCATTTTCAATCTGCCTGGCTTCAGCTTCCAGAAGTAATTTCTGCTTAGTTAGAAAACTAAGCATTTCTGCTTAGCTTTCTAAGCAGAAGAGTTCTGTGCAGCCCACTCATGCCTCTGTCTCTTCCCTGGTATGCTGTAGCTGAGTTGCCTTTGTTGACTCTTTGATGAGCAGAAGCATTGCACTTTCCCAATTTGTATCTGCATTTTAAGGTCTCTTAGTGAATTTGTAGACCAAATAGCAGGTATTCTCCCAGTATTTTTGGTGTTAATTTTTTAATCAGAATACCAAGTGATAATAAGTCATGCCCCACTTTCACCAATGGGATTCTCAGCTGTTTGCTAAGCAGTTGGGGAATATTGAGATTCATCAATCATAGATTTTTTTTTTTTTTTTAGGGTTTTTAGTCACTTGGCCTTCACCACATTTTTTGATTCTTCTGTTCTGGTGTTTTTTCTTTCCCACCTCCTGTTCCTGTTGTGATCTGTAGGCATCGTATGCCTTTACTTGGCTCCAGCACCTCCACTAAGCTCAGGTTGCCTTCTCTGCCCAGCTCCCCAGGAACAACCAAAGCTGCAGGTGTAGGGGACAGACATGACAGGGAGGGAGTATTTTTGCTCCTGATGTCCACTGGACTTTCTGAGAGGTGAGAGAAGAAATGGGGAAAGGATCTTCTAGATCATAAGGCACTTCAGCGTGTTATCTGGATGACATCTGCAGTCATGCTCATGATGCATCAGTGGGCGAGATGGAGTAGTGGACGTGTGGGATGTGACTAGTGTCCTCTACAGGCGTGTTGCTGCCTCCAGCAAGGACGGAGCTCATACATGCCCTGTGTTTTGTGGAGCCGTGCTGGTTGAGTACGTGCAGGTATTCTGGGTTGGTGTCCTCATGAGTTTTACAGAAGCAATTTGGGAGGCAAAAACAGAATAAAGCAGCTTCAAATGTACCTTAGTGGAATGTCAATGTGCATGTTAAAAGGAAATACGTTTATTAAAGCAAGGGAATCAACTATTAGGTATTTACATGATTTTACGGGAAGTTTAGTTTTACAGTGTGCCTGTTCCTCAAGTGCAAGTTATTCCTTAATGCTAAGCTGTGTAAAAACGCAGCTCAGTCTGGTCACAGTACTGACCTAGGCAGTAGGAATGCTGAAGAATTCAACTGAGCTTTAAAGTCTGAGTTGGTTTAAAGTTAAGGGAGGCCACTTGTATTCTTTTATCTCTAAAAACATTTTACTTTGTGTAGTTTAGGTAGGCTGCATTGAATCCAAGTAGCAGTCTATTTTTCTTCCAGATGAAAAGAATATTTCTGTAGATTTAGATTGTCCTTATTACTGAACTGCAAAATCACTAACAGAGAATTTCACCCAAATTACATGTTCAGTTTCCAAAGGAAGAACTTTATTTTACTTTTTTTTCAATTTCTGGAAATGTTTAAGTTATACAGCTTGTTTCATGGTTTCCTTTTTTAAACATTCACACCTGAAAGCTTTTTATTACAATGAGAAGACAATTGTTTACTCAGAAGTGTAGTAAAATCTTCCATTGGTGTAAATCCTGCTCTAAATCCTGTTTTGGCAATAACTCTGTTTTCTCAGTGGAACAGCAGAAGTGATTGGAGAATCAACAGGTATTTGTGCTTAGTTTTCTCCTTAGAACCACAGAGAAACTCTAGTTTCTGTAATGAATTGACATCCATTTTGTTAGCGAAAAAGGCAAGCTTTTAACATGGCGTTTTATTTTTTTATATAAACTGAGTTTAAATGAAAATTGCATACAAGGCTGCCAAGCTTACGCACGTTTGCCTTTGCAACTTCCAGAATATGCTTTCTCCAGAGACTACAGAAAATTACAAGTATGCATTGCTGTCTCAATGTCTGCCTAAGGGGAGTTTTGCCCTCCAATAAATAAGAGTCTGCAGATCGTAAATCAGCATTTTATCGTCAGCCACCAGGTGACTCTCAAATGTCAAGAAGAGGTGCGTGATAGCTCCCAGATTTCTGTTGATGGTGGTAGCTGCCATTGTGTCGTGTTGTTGTGATACACAATTTTGCAAGAAGCAAATGTGACCTTTCCTGAATCTTTCAACTGTATACTTTGTGCCTTTGTAGTTGCTTGCATCTCCATAAGTCCAAATCTAAACCATCTAAAATCAGGGCTAAAATCTTCACTCAAAACAAGTAGAAGCCTTTGGAAGAAAGGATAAACTGTAGAAGTCTTGGTGATATTGGAGGAGATGCTCAGCTTGGATGGATGTCCAGTGGCAACTAATGTATGCAGTTAAGAGAACAAAGAGATTCTCCCTAGCGTAACAATGATCAAATGGGTTCCTGAATCTGTTCCTCATGTTAATTTGTATCATCCTTTGGAAGTGCAATAAACAAGTCTGTGTAGCACCTTCTCAGTGATTTGCATTGTAGAAAGAATTGTGAAAAGCTATTTTAGAAACTGGAACTTGAGGGGCTCTATTTATTGCTGAGGTGAGAATCTTTTATCTTTATTTAAAAACAAAGCAACTCTGTCCCCCACTCCTGCCAAGCCTCCTCCTTTTTCTTTTCCACTTCTGCCACTCACAGCATGTCACAGCAGTCACTAAATCATGAACTGAAACAGAGGAAAAGTAAGTTAATTGTGCATTGCTGACTATCTGATTAAATCCTCTCTTCTGTGTTTAGACTCTGGTGGATTTATGAAGATGAAGTAAAGGGAAAGAAATGACATGGCTACTGAGGGGAGAATGAGTATTAACGTCTTCTCAGCAACGGTCTGATGAAATGTTATATGTTTAAGCTACCTGGCTGTTTCAATTACTCATGAAACAGCATGGGTTGGATGTAATTCTGCTTGCTAGTGCTTGCTAAATGCTTCATAAGTGCTTTTAGATGACCCTGTTTTGGGATTGATATAAGGAACCTGTAATTGTTGAATTCATAAGAAACGCTCTGAAAGGGCCCAGCAAAACTCCCGATTTCGGCTATCCTCGCTAGGAAAGGGGGGCTGTTGTTTGAAATGCCAGCTGCCTTTTTACTTGTAAGGTGAAAAAGTTGATAGTATGTCATTAATGAAGTGAGTAAATGGAGCAGATCAATAGATGAATATTTAAGAGGCTCTTAAAATGATTATGCTACAAAAAGTATGCAGGAGGAAGAAACATCAGGCTTCTGACAGCTAAATCAAGCATCAGTAATGCAGATAAGCTTGTCATTGAGATTCCTACCCACATATGAGGAAAGAACGAGGACAAAATTGTTAAAGATTTTTTTTAATCTTCATCCTGAGTTTTTTTCTAAATAATCAAATCTAATTTTGCTTTAACTTAACGAAGTAAAGATTGCTTTTAATTGTAGAGCAAATTAAAGAAATAGAAGTAATATTGGAAAGCTTCAGCCTGAATAAAGCGTGCTTTGGAAAGCTTGAGCCTTTGACATCGGGGTTAGATCAGATACTGCCTTGCAAATGCAGTTGCTAGTTGTGACTGGCTTTATTGCTGTTTCTGCATCCTAAGAGCTTAATATACGCAGTTTCTGTGAAAGCATTTAGAAGGAGTTTTCAAAAGTGCAAAAGTTCGCTTGGAACCTTGTTTTCAGTGTGCCAAATCTCAATTATCATACCCATTACACATTTGGAGTGCATGAACAGTCTCATCCACTGCATCTTGCTTTATGAATTCTTAATAACACTTAAGTGGTTGATTGTTTTACAGATCCACACCTTTTCTGAGGGTATTTTGTTTTGTAATGCAAGTTCTGTCAGTTAAAGTGGATAATAGTTCACTAGTGGAGATCACGAGTGCTAGCTGGCACACCGAGACAATTTACTCCTTGGTCAGAGATGCAATAAAATAATCAGCGCTTTCTCTGTAGTCTAAATTTAGCTTACATCACCCACCTCTACAGAGCAGTTTTTACTTATGTTTCCTTGAACTTCATACCTATTTTGTCCAGCACAGTGCACAATGAGGTCAGCCTCCTGATGTGTGATAGTTTCATTTTCTGGTTACACTCGAGCAGGCACAAATCGTCAGTGAACTTTGCTTCCTCGAGGTCCTTGTTAGCGTCCTCAGTCCCAGCAGCGTTGCACCCCACAGCTGGAGCAGCAAGTGCTGTCGTGTTTCAGCATTCACCCCAAATTTAGGGGCAAGTTTCTAGTTCCTAGTCCTCCTGTGCACTGAGATAGCCTTCTCCACTTGCTCAGCCACTAAGAGGCAAAATAGAAAATACTTCTGCCTGGGTGACATTCACGTAGCGTGCTGTGATCCAGACTCTGGCTTTCATGCTGAACTTCCCAGCAGCTGTTGTGCAGTGGGGAAACTGCACCAGTGCCGTGTGTCCTGACTGAAGCTGGTAGGAGCTGTAAAAGTAAGGGTAAAAGTAAACTGTTTGGCTGGAGACACAAGTTTGCTACTTTACCTTCCCCCTTAGCTCCTTGGAGAGTTCACTCTTGCAAAGCTCAAAACACACTATCTGGTATCTATTTTATGACTTATGGTAGGATCCTCTCACGATAGAGAATGACTGGTCCTTTCTAGTCAAACAACAGCTTTCCTCACCTTTCCTCATGTCTCTGCAGTGTTGTAGAAGCTAATTTTTTTTTTAAGTTCAACTTCCACTGCTCTGATACTCTGGTGCCACTCATGCTACTGACATGTTTCCCTGTCTTCCTTCTCTGAAACTCATCCCCGCTGGAAATACAGCAGGCAGCCTTTACTTAGGGGATTGCAGATTTATCTCTCCTCTTTGGTTTGAAGATCTGTTTTTACGGAAGCCATTCCAAATATTTAATTTCTCAATTTGTGGATGGACCCATTTATTGCAACTGTTGGGATTCTCATTAGCAGAAATTAACACAAGCTGTGACATTGCTTGGCTTGACTTTTCCACCACAGACCACAGTTGCATGAGCTGAAATAACTCATTACTGAAATCATCTGTAGTTAAGAGAAGCTTTCTGTCAAGTGGATTTGTAGAGAACAGCACGATTACAGCCTGGGGAGTGGTGTAATGCGGAACAGCTACTCTACTGGAGCAGGGCGTATGGCGAACCCTCGGCTGAGCCTCCGTCTCCAGCTTGACGGCTGTGATTGACGTACCCATCTCCAGCGTGCCTGGTGAGATAGGGTGGTGCTGCGGGCAGAAAGGAGAGATGGTGTTGCCTTGAAGGGAACTGATGTAAGAGCGCATTCTTTTAATGCTGTGCATTTCTGATACTTCTGGCAAACGTGTTAAAAATCTGAAAGGGTTTAAAAAAAGGTACGTTATGACATGAGGTCTAGAGAGCCTGCCTTGCTGGAGCTTCTGTACTCTGTCTCTGCTTGTGGCTTTTTTCCAGGGAGGTTTGTAGATGACAACTACCGCCAGCTCACAAGTGCCAGCATGGGTGGAGGATTTCTGGTGGAGAGCTCTTTAATTTAGCAGCAGAAAGGAAGATGAAGTCAACTGGGGCAAAAGGAAAAATAAGTTGTGGTAGATAACGTCCTTTCCCAAGGCAGGGATACTGGCGGTGAGGTTGTCTCAACAAAGGAGGTTGAATATAAGATCACTCCATCTGGAGATAGCTGAGGACGGGATTGCCCCAGCTGTTGAATCAGAGGTAGAAGTCTCACGACTGGGATCTGTGCAGAGTGGTAAAAAGGACTCCCTGGCTGTAGGGAGGCAAGTGTCTGTTTGCTGAACATAGAGGTTTACTGTAGCCTTCCTGACCTTGATGTTTCCTGTTGGAACCCTCCTTTTCTCACTGGCCAAGACTCAAGAGAAAACACATGATGTCTGTGGGAGATCCTGTCTGTATTGTGATTCTTGTTTATTCCAGTTGCATCTTTCCATCTCAGTGCTGGCTGTTCCAGTGCTCTTACTGGGAGCTGTGGGTCTGCCACTTGTTCAGCTCCTGGCGATGATCTAACTGGTGAGCCTGGAAGGAAACGCACTTCTGTGCGGTGTTCAGGAGTTAAGAATAAACTTGTGAAAACTGCTTGTTTCATCTGAGTTTCTTGTGATTTATATTTATGATGTAATGGTGGGAAGGCAGATATCATACTGTGACTTGATTTTTTTTCTTACTTCATTCTATTTTTTAAATTTATGCTGAAAGTAATTTTTCTGGAGTAATGACTGTTGTTTTTGGGTAGATCTACAGCTTTTCGTTGAGTAATGTAATATGGCTACAGGAAGTTACTGTCAACCCTTAAATCTAGTGACGTGGGGTATCCATGAGTTCAGCTATTTGGATTTTGTTGTAAACCTCTTAGATATGATACAGTGGAATCCTCTTAAACACAAATTCTGTGTAGCAAGTGACAGAACATAATGAAAGCATAAACTGTTACACAAATAAAACTGTCAGATGCATAATGCTACAGCTATAAACAGCTGTGGATTTCAGTGTGTTCGGAGTTGAGCAAGATGGGTTAGGATGTACATTTTTGGGTCAGTTTTGACTATGACAGAAGAGCTTTAAACAGTATTCAAACTTGTTAAAATGAAACTTCCTCGCTTGCTTGCAAGGGAATCCTTGCTGTCAGTATCTTAAAATATTTGTGCTGCTGACAAATTACTACTTATCTTCATATAATGAAGTGCATTTGAGAAATGCTGTGTGGACGTTAGGTGATGCTCGTGGTGGGAGATACGACATGCCTTTGATACGGCACAAGAGGGTTTCTCGGTCTGTTTGGAACAGCGCTGCTAAAGAATGCATGGATTAAGGATGGCTTGTTGTTGTTTATGCTGTATTTTGAAGTGTGTAATGAGGTAAGCTGGCATTCATTCAAAGCAGCTTCCCCATCTGTCCCCCGGAGGGGCCTGCGTTGTAGCTGTTGGACTGGGTGGCCAGCGGAGGAGCACACTGGAGGAAGACACAAGTTTACCCAGGGCTCTGAGGCAGGGAGGAGTGAAGAAGGCCTCAAACGCCTCGCTGGTGCCTGGGGTCAGCCCTCAGCCCTGCCTCTGTCCTGGCAGGAGGGCTGCGGGTGCCTTTCAGGAGCACGTGGGGTGTCCCCAGAGCTTGGGGCTGCCCGGGGAGCTGGGCCGCAGGCAGCGTGGTGTGCAGGCTGTGGCGTGCCTGCAGGCCCCTCACCGGGCGTGCTGCTGTCCTTGGCTGTCTTGAGACTGGAGGATCTGCCTCGTCATCATTAACCGTGCTCTACGTGGGGGTGAACCAGGAAGGATTTAGAGAGAGGAAAAAAAAAAAGCCAAGTAGACACCACCCAAGCCTCCTTCTCCTTGTGTCGCCCGTCTGGGCTCTGTAAGCTTTTCCATGATGCAGCAGTGAAAGCATCCGAGTCCTGCCTATGCTGCCAGTCACCGCAGATGCTCCTCGTGTCTGCAGCCAGAGACGAACCGTGTGCCTGCCAGCACTGCCCTGGCTTCATGGTGCCTTCTCACTCAGCCCCTCCTGCAGAGCAGACCTGAAGCAGACCTGGGTTTCAGGGACACTTGAAGCTTCCCTGTGGGGCTCTCTGTGTTACAGCTGGATGTTTGTCGTTTGGATGCTGTCAATAAAACATTCTCCTGCACTGTGTGGCCCACAGATATTTTGTACTAAGTCCAAGACTTCCACTTAATTTAGCGAGACCTGAAATGGATTAAACAGTTTTTGAGTAGCCTGCATTATTTCAACAAGGTGATTGTTTTCCCCAGGGGAATTGTTCTGTGTAAAAGTTAAGTAATTTGGATGACTTTCGAAAGCATGCCGCTCGTGTTTTGCATAACGCTGAGTTTTCAGATGACCTGCTTTGTGACCCAATATCCAGATTCTCAGGCAGATTTGTAAACGTTCATCATGCAAATTTGCTATTCAAGACACGCTCCACTTTGTGGCTGCAGTTTCTGCTGGAAGGGTGTTTGCTGCTGTCAGAGCAGGACAGGCTTCAGTCACCCTTGTAACGTTACTGACAGCACTCTTACTTGGGCTTGTGCAGCCTGACAAACAGTGTGCTGAGAGCTCGGCGGTGGGAATCTGAGTGTTCCCGTGGTAGAAAACCCTGGTTGTTGGCTTGGTTCTGCTTAGTTGTTGATTCATGGACTTGGACCCAAAATCCTAAAGAGAAGTTCACCACAGATCTCTCACAACACCATAAAGGAAGAAATAAGGGTTGGTGCTGCACTGGCAGTCCCCTTGGTGGAAGAGCTGTGTTTTTAGGAAGCAGAGATAATTCCCTTTTGTGTAACTTATGGAGAAGGCTTGCTCAGCAGAATGGCAAGGGTCTCCACTGCACCCTTCCCAGTGGAGAGGACCTGGAGCCATGCTGGTTTCAGTGATGAAAATCAATCACTGGGACTTTGTTCAGCCAAACATTGGGTTTTGAAGTTTATAAAAGTCTCTATTAGCAGTCATAAAGAAAGATCTGTTTGTTTTTGTAGAGTATATTAAGTGTAACATTGATTTTGACTTGAAAGTGTCCAAAAAGAGAATTTAAGGCAAATAAAATGGGCATGAAGGGACATTTTTTGCTTGCATTCATAAAGATGGTACTTCAGGGATTTATATGAAATAGAAAACCTTCTGCAAGTTGCATGAAATGTAATAAATTGTGCCTGAAAACACCCCCAGTTTGACTATAAAGGTCTTATCTCACCCATGTAAAATATTTATGCGTAAATGCATATTTTATATTTTGCCTTTACCATCCTTGGGTTGCTTTATACTTTCATAAATGGCATCTCTGGTGTTTGCTTGTAGTGGAGGCAGCAAAAAAAAAAAAAAGCTCATACATTTTATTTGATGTTATTACTTTGACTTTTCTTTTGGTTTATTTTGGGTATAAGGCGGAGCAAAAAGTCTGTTTAGAGTAGAGAGTACCAGGGTGATAAAAGGAGAAGTGGAGAGCTGGAAATTCTTCTTGAAGGTCTTTAATTGGAACTTATCCTTCAGACACATGAATCCAAAGTTGTTTTATGTTGTTTTACATATCACTGTTCTTTATCTGCCACTTCTACTCCACTTTGAATTGTATGTAGTGTTAGTCTAAGAGGATTTGACTTACTATATCTGATTTTTTTAAGGCATTTGTCACAGATTCTGTGGTTAAAAGACCTAAAATGTTCTGAGTTTTATAGCTGGGGAAAACACTAAGATGATGATGTCTTAGCATTTGGTAATGATGTGATCGCTGTGGGAATATTTGCGTCCTGTTCTGCTGTTCGTGTTTCTAAAAACATTCAGTATTTTGAGCGTTTTCAATAAAATCTTCAAGAATGATTCAAGTTTGGGAGACACTTCTGTGAGTGATTTAAGGCTCAAACTGTTCATTGAAGAGAAAGTGAAGAGGTGACATTGCTGTTGCTTAGAAATACTTAAATAAAAGAAAGATATCAATTTAGAAAGAACAGAAAGAAGAAAGCTACAGGAAAAGCCAAAATTGATAGCTGAAGCTAGACAATTTGCAGTGAGAACATAGAAGACGCGTTTACAGGAGGTAATTAGCAGTTGATGCAATTCTTTAAGGGACTTAGTAGATCAAAGATGTAATGGTTTTAGCAGCTTTTCACCTTAAAATTTGTACTTACCACTTTTATCATGGCACGCATCGGACTTCCTGGAGCTGAAAGGCTTATAGAAAGGTGGTTCCCCCCTTTTCCTTGTGACCTCCCAGTACTCGTTCTGATTCAACACTTTGCAGCCCCTCGGTGCTTTGATCTGCTTGTTTTCTGCAGTACAGCCAAGCCAACGCTAAGCCTAGATGCCAATGCTAGAGAAGGTCTTGCTCTTACCACCAGCCCTGCTTCTCTCGTGGCACTGCTCACACGGTGTGGCAGTGGTCCACTTTGTACTGAATTAGCTGCCCGGCCAGATTGGGGCTGGCAGCAGACATTGGCAGAGCCTTTAGGTCCTGCACCAACTGAGCAGGAGCACTGGGATAGAAGAGGGGCTAGCACAATGCCAAGTGAGCACAGTGGGTCACTGCAGTTGTGGGGTGAGCTGGGGCTTGCAGAGACCCTGCACATCCTGCGAGATCCCCAGCGGGGAGGTTGCCTGTTGAGGTGGTGGTGCACCCCACAAGTGCATGAATCCTGTGTTTTCAGCAGTTCCTGTGACACAGATCAATTTAAGACTTTTTTATAATGTGTTTTGCTTTCCAAATATCCCACTGAAGCGTTTGCTGAGTTAGTCATCTAAGGGGAGGGAGAGGGTGGGCAACTCCTACGTGGTATGCTGAGTGGGAGATGCAGGATTGCATTTTTGTGATATCTTATTCTTAACCATTTTTCCAGGCGAGGCATTGCTGAAGAGGTGAAGTTTATTTTTTTTTTTCCCCACGTTATTCCACATCTGGTCTGTTTATCTCTTTTTTGAAGAAATAGAATCTCATATCCCCAAATCATCAGATTTTTTAGACTATGCTGTTCATTTCCTGATCTATTCTCCTTTCGGTGTTAAAAGGACTAATTTTTCAAGGTGTCGCAAGAAGAAAACTTAAGCACAAAGAAAATGAAATGGAAAGGTGTTGTGGCGTTCTGGTTAAGCTGTTATCTCACTGTGTGTTGGGGTTGATCAATGCTACAGAATACGGAGTTAAGCATGGGGGAAAGCTGCTATGGCTATAAGGCTCCCGGCTGCCTTCATCTGCACGCTTTCTGTGCTCCCTGGGCAGGCTGGGCCAGTGAAACTTTTCACTCTGTGTTATAACTCGGTGCTTGCATTTTTTTTTTCGGAAGTGGGCTTTGTATATGTCAAGTGAAATATTAAATTTCATCCCATTAGTATTAGTCACTCCAAATAAATAATAGCAGCCTGGGACTGGCTGTTGAGCTCTGATAGCAGCGGCCAGTGGAGAAGGGTAATTACTTAGTTGAAATAATGATTTCCTGCAAAACTCGGATTTGAACTAGTTCATTGCCATCTCAAAGTAAAACCTTTTTAAAATTTCCAGTAACTGAGAATTATCTAATACTTCAAATTCGAAACCATTTCTTTTTGACTTTTTGCTTCTTCCAGGAAAGGGAAAAAAAACCCAACCCACAGCTTTATTTATATTAGCAGAAGAGGAAAAACTTGTGCTCAAGCCGGTCTGGATGGTCTCTTGGCTCTGAGTGAATCCAAATTCTTTATTGACATTCAGACTGCAAAATGCAGCAGATACCTAGAAAGTAGCTCATTTTAATATGCGAACGTAGCTGTTTGAATGCTGATTTACTTACCGGATGAGACAGGAATACAGATTTATGCTATAGGATTCATGCCTTGTGTTTGAGAGTTTTTGTGTCTATGCAAATAGTATTTAGGAGAATGAACTTCGGATTGTGAAAGCACCTTGAGCTTAGAAAAGTTTTCACAAGAGCATGACGTAAATTTTTGTAACCATTTAGGGTTGTGAAGCCCCACACATATTGTTGTGATGCCCGTGGCACTATGGTAATTGGATTATTGTAAATTCATTTTAGGTATTTGTAAAGCAATTTTGCACGTACCGGCACTGCCATAGCCAGATCTGTCTCTCTGCTGGTGTGATTCATGTGAGCTGTGGGCTGGACGATAAACGTGCTCAGAGTTGCCTGTTTCTGCTCTTTGTTGGGAAATGCAAGCCCTTGGACCATGAGAGGACAGCAGGGGAGTGCTCAGGTCCATGGCTGGTGGTGGTGGTGGTTGCTGGAGCGCTGCTGTGCATCGCCCTGTCCAAGCACGAGGGGTTTCGGTTGTGCAGGAGTAACTTCATGCTGTGAAAGGCTGGTAGAGTGGAAGAGATTAACAAAGTTTCCCTGCTCTCTTCTCAGCATTGGGTTTAGGTTTTAATTAGTTTGGATTACAGTTTGATTACAGTTTGAAAGCTGGTGAAGGGCTGATGAGTTCCATGCGATCTGGAGGTTTGACCCTTACGCTGCTGTTGGTACATTTTTGGTTATTGATGTATCCTTTGCTAGGAGGAGGACTGGTAGGTTAATAGTATTCCTTCCCATAAAACTTTCCTAAAGAAAAACAGACTTTTGGGAAACTTTGTACCAGATTAGAGTTGCTAGACAGCACTGCAGAATGACAAAAAGTGTGGTTTATGGTAAAATCCACTTCTGCTTAAGAAAAAATAAATTCCATGCAACACCTTAGTGAGTGTTGCTGTATCGTTTTCCTTCTTCCTCTAAGCTGTAGAGGTACCATAATTTTATATACTTCATATTGAAAACTCGTTTGAATGCAGTCTGGATTTATTTATTTTTACTATCTCATCAGCAGAATATACATTTTTACATGAATTTATTTTATAGATATATATAAAAAAGGCAGGTTAAGAAGAATGTTCCCGAGGGATTGTTTTATCTGTTAGCACACTATATATGCTTTTAATGCAATTTAAATGGTATCTAGCGAAAATTTAGCTTGAAATTTTGAAGCCGGTGCTTGCTCTTGTAAATAATGCACACTTTAAGTCAACACTTTGCATCATTATCTTGAGCAATGGTTTAACCTTGATATATTTCAAAACAAATGCATTAGATAATGTGCTGTATAGTTATATGGTTATTTATGGCTATAAACTTTCTGATTAGATATTAATGTTGAAATAACATCATAATATTTGCTGAAGATGTCTTCCTTGTTCTGCCCTTTAATCAAGGCATGGTGTTAATACTGCGTATAAGAAATGATATTCAGGTACTAGAATTTGTCAGTTTGTAGTGAATCGGAAAAATGCTCTGTTTATGGCAAAGCTGCTTTGCTTCAGAATGGTATATTAAATAATATGTAAGATAAATTTAAGAGGATATGTTTTCTCTGAAGCAATTTAATGGGTTTGGATTATTGAGAAGACCTTTTTTTGTTGTTTTTTAAAGGAAGCTGGCCCTGATAATGTCTTAGTTGAGGAAATTATCTGATGGAAGAAAATGTATTTGATGCTACTTATTTCAGAAGTGGAGCTGTTTGTGCAGTCATTTAGAAAGACTGAGCTAGCTGCGGTATCTGGAGAATACGTTCTTTGTCTAAATGAAAATCCCACCCCGAGAAAGGATTTTTATTGGGATATTTTGGGAGAGGGCTTAGACATCTGTTCTGCTATCTTTATTGTTATACATCCAGCTGAGTGTTTCCTTCTCTGTCCTTCATTGCTGCACATAGATAATGTTCTGTGCCTTATATTGCCAAAGGACTTCCTGCTGATGTAAGATAGAGGTAGAAAAAAACCCTCTTGCCAGCTTCTTTTGCTAGCCATCATCTGTTTCAGTTGTATGGAGCTTATATGTAAATGTAGTAACTGTTTTGTGGATTATACTTGATTGTTACTCTTTGAGGCTCATACTCATGACATTTTGATAAAGCCATAGCATATAGATGTGTTCATCTAGTTTGCCTCTTTATTAACTTTAGAACTTGTGTTCTTTCAGAGTGTTTAGAGGACCTTTCTTAATTTAAAGTATCGTGTAAGAGGTTGCTGTGAAACTAGTAACTTTGATTTCTTAATATAATTCAATTCACAGCCTTAACTTCATTTCTTCCTATAGTTTTAACAACTGGATTGCCAACTGATTACACCTGTAGTGTTCTATGTTATTTCTCCTGTGCTGAAATTAAGATGTCTTGGTAGTGTTTATCAAGAAGATCTTCAGTTGCCCTGGTAGGGCTCTGCACTTCTGCTGAAACTTCTCAGGATCTGGGATTTACCCTGTCTGCTGCTGTGCAGGAAGCTGCCCCTTTGCAGCGTTGGTTTAGATATTGTCTGTCAGCACTTTCTGGGTAGCTGCTCGGGAAAACAGATAGGTGAATGCCGAACTTGTGATCACCCACGGGTACTTGAGCGTGCTGATCCAGAGGTAAAAGTCTTTGCGAGGAGGTGCAATGTAATTGGAACCTAGCCTTGTAATTTCATATATTGATTGCTTGCATATGTTGACTAAGCCTGCAATGTACCTTGACTCATCTTATCTGACTTGCATAACCCTTCATCCATGGTGAAGCTGTGTAGATACGCCATCCCTTGAGGGATGGTGAGCTGTAGGAGGACAGGGCTTGACATACCAGCTAATTGCCCCATGCTTTCCTGGTCTCCAGCTGCACTGGGATATCCAGGGTAGAGCAAAAACATTTTGAACTTTCCGAGCCAGCACCTGCCTTATTGATATCTCACATGCTTTTAAAACTTCAGCTGGTGTGCGTGCAGAGGTTTTAAGAACCACTGATGTTGCTGTGCGTGCCCGGACTGTTCTGGGTAGCCAAAAAACGCAGCTCGTGCCGTTGGTTTGCCGTAGTTCTCCAAGCAGTGCTCTGTTTGTCAAGGTAACGTCACAGGTGGTGGTGTCTGCAAGGAATTTGAAGTGAAAGGAAGCTAAATATAGTTTCAGATTTGCTAAAATAGAAGTGATGATCTGAGGGAAGCATTTTGTTAATGTTATTTGGGCATTAATTATTCTTCTGAGCTCTGTGTGTCCTTGGTGTTTGCTGGGCGTACTGTGAGCTGAGCAAAGTGGGGCCAATCTGTTCACATCAAATATTTGTCTGCGCTCTTCCCGTACCTTTACTTTGCATGTATGTAGGTGTTGACTGATAGTAAAGAGAACAGCTGGTAAACAGTTCAGTCAAGAAAGCTTATTTATGATTTTAATGTGCATCTAAGAAGGAACCCTTGGCATGGAACAGAATAACGAAGTTTACACAGGCATGGTTTCAATTACAATTTTGGATGAATGCTTATTGATGGCGAAAAGAGCTGAAGTGCTAGTGCTGCCTCTGCTAAGAGATGTGAGATTTGCTGTTTTTTTCCTCAGTGCAAAATAATCTACCTTAATAGAAATCTGTTTTCAGATCTTCCTTTTCTTTTTTTTTCCTCCTTTCCTGGAGCTTTGTAGGTGAGGAAACTGGGAGAATTATTATCAGTTCAGTGTTTCCAGCTTATCTCTACATTTCCCAGCAAATCCCGGTATCCTGTTGTCACCTGGATGGTTATGAAGATGTATGAGACCCCAGCCTCCAAGTAACACAGCTCTGGGCAGTGGTGGATTTTCACTTGAGTTGCTCTGTGCACCAATGCTGACATGTCAGATGCGGTTTACGTTGTTTGAATGAACATCAGCCCTCTAGCAGGGACTTTTAAAAACATTACTCAGTGAAATTCAGTGCGGAGTTGAGATAGCGAGGATAATCCTCCATTTGCTTGTTGAGCAGGTATATGTTATACAGGCAGGATGGTGCTGGAGATGGTTTTTGTGACTTACGGTTCGGAGGGAAAGAAAACTGCATGGTACAGACAATCCGCCAGGCTTCATTGTCTTGGACTGGGATTTGAGCTGAAATTCCTGTGTGCTTTGTAGGGCTGGATCTGCTCAGCTCTGCGACTGAGCTGCCCGTTTTGCATTTCAAATACCGATTCTGGGTTCTTGCACGCCTTTTAACTTCGTAAGCTTTGAAGAAACACAGTTTGTAAAAGTGCAACTTCTCCTCAAGCTGACCCGGTCCCCTGGTTAATTCACGGCGTGCTGCAGCGTTAAGCCTTGTAAAACTCGATACGCTGAGCTTCAAACCTGGATTTACCTCCAACCCACAAAGTCAAATCAATAATCGCAAGACCTGTAACTCCTTATCCAGAAGGAGCTCCTGTGCCGGGGGGACAGCACGGCTGGGCAGCTTAGGCTCATCCTCAGCTTCTGGTCTGTTCGTGGTGTGGCTGGGGGGAGGAAGAGGAGGATGAACAGTCTCTGAAGAGAGCTTTGTCCTGCTCCGTCATGGGGAGATGCCAAACCCGAAGCTCAGTGACGTGTCCTCCTGAGCTGTGCAAGGTTCATGCAGGAAACTCAGAGGTTGAATTTCACTGAGGGGTCAGGACGTGCAGAAGTCGTGGAGCCCATTCTGAGGCACTGCTGGTGCAGCAAGGCTGAGCTGCCCCCATGCTGGATTCGGGCACATCCAAACCTTTCCAAATGAAGGCATGGGGCTTATTGCATCGGTCCCTGTGTGCTAGGACGCTCACAGCAGAGCCTGCCTGTGAGCAGTGGCGTGCAGAGAGCTCAAAGTTTAAAGGATGGCATGTGCGTGTGGCTAATACGGTTACGCTGGCTGGTTTCTGAGTTCAGATCTCTGCTCTTAGTCTTTTTTTTTTCTTTATTTAGCTTGAAGCAGGTGTGCTGTGGCCAAGCAGCAGGACAGCAGGTGGTAACACGCCACCAGCTCATGGGCCATCATTCAAAGAGGATGTCGCTTACATCATTAGAGTGAGGTCATTACAGAACAAAATTGATAGAGGAAATTAATTATGCATTTTTTATATCCACCAAATATTTCTGACTGTGATGACTCCTAGCACGCTTATAATTTTTTTAACATACAATCTCTTGCCTAGCTGATGAAAAAATGTCTTTTAGAATGTTTTAAAATTCTGTTGCCTCGAGCGCTGAGGTCTGATAGCATGTCGGGCTGTCCATGAAGCTGCGTTTTGGGAGGCTTGTGGGTTTTGTCACTAAGACATTTGTTAACACTGCTATATCCCTGCCTCCTTCTGAGTTGTGTGATTCCTGGAGGCTTTTCATTAATCTTAACACAAGGAAGTGAAGAAATGCTGGAGTATTTACCAGAAAACATATTGATATATTTTTGATATGAAGTTATTTCTGTTTGAACTTCCTACAAAATCAGAATGATGGTTAGAAGCACTGGAGCATGTAGACCAGCTTTTTATGGCATCCTGGGAGAGTGTGAGCTTCAGCATCTTCAGGTTACACAGCATTTGGCTGGCTGGTGAAGGCAGTGAAGGTAATGTAGTGAGATGGAAGGCTCGAACAGCACAGATGGAAAGTCTGTGCTTTGGTGTCTTTGGTTTCCATATGTCTAACCACTTTATTTTTTTTTTCATGTAAGCAAGCACTGTAGAGACGTGGAAACCTCAGTGGTGCCCTGTTGCAGAAGCTGTGTTTAAGTCTTCTGTAGTATGAATGGGACCCGAGTACAGTTCAGAATTTGTCACAGCAAAATAGATCACGGGAGCTGTTAAGTGCATGAAGGAATGACAACTTGAGCAAGTGTCTGTAATGCGTGCACAGTGTGCGTGGAGGCAAAGGGGAAAAAATCCCCAATTTTACAATGCTTTGGTTTCTGCTGTATCTTAAGAGGATACAGACTTAGCATTGTGTGAATAATAATGTATGTTTGTGTTCATTTTGAATTTTGATTTCTTCTCTCGACAGGCACATCCAATCTCAGCATGTTTGCGGAAATTGGAAATGCGAGGGCACATTTTCATTAGGTGTGGAACATCACGGATTTATTGCACTGTTGATACCTGTGTTGATAGATGCTGCAAAAACTTCAGCTGTGGGGGTGAAGTACTCCTTGTCCTGGGTCTCGGGGGTGTCCGGAATCAGACCTAATTTTATCAGAGGCACAGTTCTTTTTAAAGCAATGACACTTGAAATCTGTGATTTGCATACACAGTTCCTGTGCTGTTCGAAGACCCTAGGCAGGGCTGTCCACTATTTCCCTATATTTTAAAGCCTCTGGCAGTAGCCATTAGGAAAAATGCATCACTAACAGGCATGACTGTGGGGAATGGATTATACAAAATGTCTCTCCATGCCAGTACTCTGGAGAACTATTGATGGTACAGAAAACCCAGGCAGTTAACTGGTGCTAGCAGGTATGTCTGAACTCCGTGCCAACAGAAGGAGCTATTTAAGGAGCAAAGTTGCTGCTGTTTGTTATTTCAGGTGAATGCAAAAATGAAAGCGCCTTAGGATAGCTGTGATGGAGTGATGGTTTGGAGCATGCTGACGTTGATGTGGTTGCTCTGTTTGGGAGGAGAAGGTTTCCAGCATCCTGCTGGGGGAGGAGGCTGTCACAGCTGGGTGCTGAGGAGGATCCTGGTGAGTGGGAGCCCAGCAGCTCCTGCTGCTGTGTCCATCCTGTGGGGCCAGCAGTGTCCTGCTGGCCGTGCTTTGCTGCACGTGCAGAAGGGCATCCCTCGGGCTGTGCTCCCCTCCAGGCGCATCCAAAGGAGTGCTGGGCACGCCTGGGAGACCTCCTTGTTCCCTGCAGGTAAGGCAGCCAGCAGAGCAAGGACACTTCTCGCGAAAAATTGTGATTTTTCCAGTCTTCAGCCAGCAAAGAGAGAGAAGCTCTTAGATCAGTGCCTGTGCAGGGAGGTGAAAGCAAGGAAATGCATTCTCTGCGTCCTCTTGGACGGGAACAAGAGGAGACCCCTGCATCAGATACTCGTACGTCTATTCAGAGAGTGTGTGTGAAATGTATCTTAAAAAGAAATCCCAAACTCTAGTTCAGCCCTAGTGTCTTCTGCAAAGGGTTCCTGGCTTTTTATTTAGTCTCTGGAACAGCTTCACAAAAACTCAAACCCACATTTTATTTATTGCACGGTGCATGGTGTGCTATCACCATTTAGAGCACCTACCCTTCTCAGGCAGCACTTTTTCATTTAATAAGGTTAAAAAAGGAAAAAAGGAAAAATAAAAGGCGTGCCAGTTGGTGCTGGGAGCATCGTGGGGCTGTGCTGGGGGCGGCCGTGCAGCTGCAGGACCCAGGCTGCACACACCAGGAGCTGTGGGAAGCCGACGTGCTGTGTGCGGGTCAGTCTGCCCTTCGCTCCGGCACTTTGAGGTCACAGGAATGAACGCACGGGAAGAGGCGCTCCGAGTGAAAGTGACCTTGTGAACCTTAATTGCTGACTCATTTGCATCCGCTCTGATACTCCCTGCAGGGCTCTGGAGCCCAGTGGCTGTTAGCAGAGCATCCCATGGGAGCGTTTCTTAACCTTTGGTTCTGCAATTTGGGTAATAGGCACTTACATAACACGGTATTCCCGGCCACCTTGCAGGGCTGAACCTTTTCTTCTTCCTCTTTCTTTTGGACTGGCCTCGCTGCTGATGCATAGCTCAGTAGCAAAACTTATCTCTGGTGCTCTCATTAGGAAAATGATGATGGTTCAGTTGATAGAAAAATAAAATATCCCAGTGATCTGCATGAAGTCAAGTAAATTGAGGCTTCGTTTTCTGCAGCAACCTGCAGCTTAGCGCTACATCCCTGAAGTTGTTAATTTGAATATTCTGTATTTTGCTCATTGTGTTCATTTTTCTGGGAAGAAGTCCTGTTATTGAAAGGCAAAGTAAATGAGGTAAGTGAGGTGGTAAAGTGGTCATCACAAAATCTATCAGATGTGCTAATGAGTACCAAAGCCTTGAATGATGCAGAAATGTATTGCCCACATTTTTATAGATTGAAGAAGTGAAAATGGATCCTTCCTTCCCTCTTACACCCCGCTTTCCTTAAATAAAACCCAAACGTGTGATGTGATTTCTTTTCCTATTCTGGCAGAGGGCTGGGTAGCCTTTTTTTAGACAGCTTTGCCAGGCTCTATTTCCAGGGCGGATGTCCGCTGGGCTCGGAGCAGAAGCCGAGACCTTGACAGAGAGCAGAACCTCTTGGAAGAGGAGGTGCTAGCAGGCGGCCGCTGTTCCTCTGCCAGTGTTCACAGCTGATCAATTCATTACTCTGCTGAGTGCTTAAAGAGAATACCCTTGTGGCTGTTCAATGTGGCTCCAAAACAAAAACATATTTTGCTCATTTAATAATTGAAATTATGTAAGGTTTCGTCGGTACTTCATGGTGCTAAAAGAGCTGTTGCGATCGGGCTTTAACCCCATGTGTAACTTTCTGCTTTTCTGCAGTCTGATGGAAGAGGTTGCTTAAAATCCAAGCAATTTCAATGACTCCGACCAACTTCATTTCCTTTTAAAGAGTCAATTATGAATCTTGGTCAAAATACGTTCTGTGCTCCCTCTGCTGGCTCAGCGGCAAGGATTAACACTTTGCCTGCCCTTCCCGTGGGGAGCGGGGATGGACGTGTGCCCACGAAGTGTGAGCATGGGAGAGGAGCTTCGGTGATGTTGCAGCAGGGGGGTCCTTGGCACGGTGGAGAGGGGAAGGTGGTGTGGGCCAGGAAACACATCTTGTTTGCACTGCTCGCCTAAGGCTTTAGTAACAGCGACAGAGCTGCTGTCATTTGAAAATTGTGTGTCAGTAGAAAGGTGGCATCTTTTAAAGGCACTTAGTTGGTGTGGTTTTCTTCTTGTATATTTTCTTGAAGTGGCAGGTGATATTGACAGGAAAATAGCATTTTAGTAGTAAGCCCAGGGAAGCTGAAGTTTGTACAAGGGAAAAGTCATGCTCTTTACATACAATTAAAAGAGCAGAGAGAATTAAATGCATTTTAGATATAATTTGATGCCTACAGTTTCTTCTTCCTTAGAAACCAATGAATGTGTGTTAAATTTATCTTGGCATATGAAAAAGATGTAATGACTTGTGCTAACAAGATAAAGGAGAAGGCAGCACTTAATTTCCTAGGTAATACACAAAATAAAAATGATTTGCATGCCTTCAAATGATTATGCACAACCTCGGTAAATGCCGTACGACACAAGTGAAGAACAAATGAGCTATCTGGCTAGGACGCGTTTTTGTAACTTCAGGCTGGTGCCCGCAGAGCTGCGGGGGGCTCCGCGTGGTCCCCGCTCCCTGGTGGTCTCCGTTTGTTGGTGATCATTGTTGGCGAGAGAACACATTAAGCAACACAGTAAAAGCAAGAATACAAATCAGGGATGAAGTGTCTGCGTGGTATTTCATGGTTGCACCGTGGTGCTTTGGCTAAGGATGTGCCTGTTCAAGGAATTAAATCCCCAGGGGTGGATGGAGTTGCTGTCGTATGCATCTGCCTCCCCATCGCTGCGTGACGTACAGCCCATCAGGTGCTTACAGCTCTGTTCCTGGGATTCTCCTAAAACTTGACATTTTCTGCTGGTGCTTTATAGGCAAACTGCACTTTTTGAGGTTCCAGAGAGTACCTGGTCTCTTTGCAGGCTCCTGCAACGATCAGTGGGGCTGGTGATAACGGGCAGGTATCGGCTGGTGTAGCCCCATAGCAAGGCGTGGAGAGGAGCTCGGTGCCGAGCTCGTGTTGCTGGACTTGTCAGTCACCACTACATCACGGCCGGAGCGGTTTATTGGGTATGACTGCCAAATTTTACACAGGTGCCAGATTAATTTTGATATATTGTACTCGTAGCAGCGACTCCGGACAGTTTGTGATGTCCCTGCTGGAAGGCTGTCAATGGAAGCGTGTGAGCAGTTGGCCAACAGCAGCGGTGCTGTAAATAACTTTCTCTCCTATTTTCAAAACATCTCGAACAGGAAATACATTAAACAGGAATGGTTCCTGCTGTAAGCTAGACTCCTCCCTGGTTTCAGGTTGCCTCTTAAATGGATAAGGGCTAGTCAAAGCGTTGCTTTTCCCTTGTTCCTAGGCCTTTTGTGTGAACAGTCCCCTCTGTGATCCTGCATGAGATGGGTATTCCTGCTGCTGCTTTGCTACAGTCTTTGTCTCAAAAAACATCTCTTTACAGTCCAGCATTGAGATGCAGATGCTTTTTCTTTGGGAGCTTTGAAATTTGCTATTGCTGCATCCTTCAGCTGTCTTCCATGTTCCCCTGATGCACAAAACACCTCCTGCCAGGGTCCCACCTGGCAAATGTTCTTGCTGTGTGCAGTCCACCCGTTAAGACCGCTGCTTGTGCGACTCATAGGAGACGGGTACGCAGTGGTGATGGATGGGGCAGTGCACATACAGGGCGGCTGCGTGACCTGCCCTGTGCCTCTGCTGAGTCGAGATGTGTGGCCGTGGCATTGCGATCGCCTCACGGAAAAGGTGAAAGAATT
Source organism: Anas acuta (assembly GCF_963932015.1). Classification (NCBI taxonomy): domain Eukaryota; kingdom Metazoa; phylum Chordata; class Aves; order Anseriformes; family Anatidae; genus Anas; species Anas acuta. Next base: position 11,419,883 of record NC_088986.1, on the reverse strand, counting down.
GAAAGAATCCCACAAGCTGAATCGGAATTAAAGTGGAGTCGTGCTAGCTAGCAAAACACAGGCAGGTTAGTTTGAGGCAGACGAGGTCTCATTGGAATTCAAAGGTGTTAGCTTTGGCAGTGTCAGGTACCTGCACTGCCTGGAAAAGCATGCACAGAGCAGCATGGGGATCCAGTCCGGGTACCCATCTGAAGTACAGACAGCTTTCTTGCTTATGAAGCAGTGCAGCAGATAACTCCAGTGCCTAATGTCGCTTCCCTTTTTTTTTTATTTTTTTTAACTGCTCAGACTTTTATTCTCTCATCTGTTGCAATGAAGACAAACCTCTTCACCCACCTTCTCTAGACTTCCTTAGTGAGAGATGCTCTTTTCTCGTAAGAGCCTTATCTTGCTGTCTTCAACTGGTGCTTCACAATCAAACTTAATAACTAATTCAGAACTCTTTGGATTTCGAGTTACTCACGTGGTTTCTTTACTGTTGCTGTTGTCTAGCCTGGCATTCATGCACAATTGTGTTCCTTAATTATTAAGCTTTTGGTGTCCTTCTACTGTAGAGATGTTTTTTCTTTGCATGAGTAATTTGACGGGGGGAGGAACAACCCTCGTTTGCCGGAGAGTTTTAGCTGTGCTCAAAAGCTGTTTTTTAAATGCAGATTTAAAAAAAATAGTTTCTGCTAACACAGTGAAGTATTTAAAAGCAATCTTCACTGACCATACAAATCAGTTTAATTGTCCTACCGGCTTACTTCTTGCCTACTTTACCATGATTTTATAGCAAGGCATATCAATGAATCTTGCTTTTCAATAACAACTTTTCCAAGAATTGAAGCATTACTGAAAACTGATGCAGTTTTACTTTATTTTGTAGTTATATTCCAGTCCATAGCAGATATTTTTTTTAACTCATACCTTCCTATTCTCCTTGATGAGAAAGCCTCATGATAAATTCATGAATATCCTCATGTTATTTCATTGAAATTACTGACTTTTTTTCCCCTGTTTTGTTAACACTTGCAAAGACTTCTAATAGACTCAAGAAGTATTTTAGAGAAACTGTACTTATTTTATTGGTAGTTAACTTCTGCACAGGTCTTTGTAACTTGGCAGTAAGCAGCGTTGGACATGTTATTAGGAACTGCAGGGTGGGAACAATCTGGGGCAGGATAACCTTACAGGTTTCTTCTGCCTCTAGGTTCTGTGATTTCTTGGCAGCGCAAGCAGATTTCAAAGAAAATAAGAAAAAAATCATTTTCTGAAAGTAATAACTTTTTTATTACAAATGCTTTATGGTTTGCTCTTAGGCAAAAATAAGTGGAAGAATAGGGTACCTATCAAGTAATTCTCATGCAGCCCATCTTTGGGACAATGCAAGTAGCACATCGGTATTACTCTTAGGCTTTTTTAATGGAAATACATGGATTGGGTACTATTCTTCACTGCCTGCTTCTGAAGTGTCATTTTTTTACTGTGGGCACTGATGTCGGCTGGAGGTTTTGGTGGTGTTGCAGTACTGGACTGACTGTTCAGTCTGTGAAAGTGTTCTGTGGGAAACCAAGGATGGGGCTCAGGCTAGTCAACAGAAGCGATTTGCATAGTATTTGTAGGGTCATCCAAGCTCTCCAGGTGCAGTAGATGAAAAACGAGGGCTTTTTTCTTAATTTTTCTGGGATTTGAGTATAGCCAATAGCGATCATTTTCAATACAATGATTACAGTTATTTTGCTGCATCAATAGTGGCTACCGTGGAGGTAAAAGGTTATAAAGGTGGTAAAAACAAAAAACCTCAGCATTTCTTACCTATAATGGGGGTGCCTTCATATCATGACAAGTTTTACATGGGAGTTGTGCCTGAAATGTCATAAATGACTTTTTTTGAAGAGCAGCTCACTGGAGAGTCCCTGGGAAAAGAATCAAATCTTGGAGTGGGAGATGGGAGTAAAGCCACCACAACAGTGACCGTCTTGTCCTTGGTTTAAAAACCAAAACTCACCATCACTGTCATATTCACCTGAAAATTATGAAGATGAGAATTCCCTCTCTGTTCCTAAGCAGAAAGTATAACATGGCTACGGGACTGAGAGGGGAAAAGTGAATATTGTCAAATGATAGATAATTGCTAGAAGTAAAAAGACATTTCTTGGAAAGAGGAAGTCATCCTAAAACAAGGAAACTAGAAAACGGAATAAATTCAGTAAAGTTAAATATAAGAGTGAAATAGGAAAGTCTACCTCAGGGACTGAAGATGAGCTTATTAAGTCCTAGAAGTAAAAGCTACTAATAAAACCTTTTCCAAATAGATTGCCTTCCAGGTGTAAAAGGTGCGTTCAAGAAAGATAGGAATGTAAAAATGGAAGTTCAAGTATTTCTTTGCGTGTGAGAGGACGGTGGGGTAGGTTGTGTGTGTTGGAACCTTTTTCCTCCAGAAGACTTTTCTGAGGAACTGTCTCAAATTGAAGTGTCAGTGGAATAGGATTTATAATTAATTGGTGAAAGGAGCTGTAACAAATCATGGGGACCAGATGGTATTAAATCAAGATTTTTAAAAGCATTTGAATGTGAACTTGATGAGCCGCTGACTCTGGTGTGTAACCTATTACTTAAGTCAGCCTTGATGCTGAAGAATAGAGGATTACAAATGTGATGCCGGGATTTTTTTCCTTTCTTTTCTTCAGAGCTTGGTGAGTTGCAAGGAGCGGCAGACTGTAAATGTACAGGGCATATTGATAGAAACTGTAATAAGGAATTGACTTAATAAAAACATGGGGAAGAGTCAATATTAGCTCTTGCCGAGGAAAGTTGTTTGAAGGAGCCAGTGAATACACGGATGGAGGCGAGCTGGCTGGCACGGTACGCGTGGCTTTCTCTTTTTCTACAACACGGCCCCTCGCTGAAAGCCCTCAGCGTTACAGAAACTTTGGATAAAACCTCTGCTTGCCCAGCCCTAGGTGGGATTTAGCAAAGGAGGGAGGTGGTAGCAAAATTGTGGTCTGTCACCCAGCCACCGGGTGGGTAGCGTGACCCTGTGGGACCTGGGACAGGGGAGGAGGTGTGAAGATGAGGTTTGCTGAGGAATATGGAGTTGTTCAAGGTGAAACTAAACCCGCCTGAGGTGAGTGGCAGAAGGCTCCAACAATGCTGATGGGGAGAGGAAACGGCAGGCGAGGTCTGATGTTGGTAAATGTACATGAGGAGGAAGAGCTCTGTGGATATACAGGTTATTACGTAGATCAGTTATCACAAATAAACAAAAAAAAAAGCGCTGTAAAAGATCATCTGAATATATCAGCGCAGTCTTTGGCAGCAGCCAGAAGATAAATAATATGAAAAGGCAAACAAAAACTGCCAAAAACAACAACAAAAAAGAACCAAAAAACCCAAACCAACCTGTGTTGTGCCTTGCTATAAAGGTATAGTGTTTGTGTACCTTGAATAGTTGGTGTAAAACCATTTATTTTTATCACAGAAAAGAGATGGTAGAGAGCAAAAAGAATACAACGTCAACTGCAGCCACCAGACCTGTGTGGTGGCCTCCAAGGAAATGGAAATTCAGCAGACTGGGTTTGTCCATCCATGGAAAGAAATGCTTAGGGATTTGGTAGCTTCTGTACAGTTGAGGCTAATCTGGAGTGTGGGTAAGAAAACAATTATTTGTGACTTCTTGTAATTTCATGAGGTTTTTACTGCTGCTGAGGTTCTCAGTGGGTTTGAATCTGACAGCAGGAATACTTTGAAACTCTAAGTGATCAAATCTTCAAACAGTAAACTGAAGAAGGATGGTTAGCATCTGCAAGATCCCAAGTTTTACATTATCACCTCCAACATGGAAAATCTGTAATTGCTACTTGATAAAATCTGATACAGTAAAGAGGGATTTTTTTTCTCCTCACAATTCTCTTTACCGTTCTCAAAATATCTACACTAGGCCACTGCTAGAGCAGTGGGCTTAGCTGGATTTTTGGATCTGGTGTGGCCGTCAGATACTTTAAGTTGGTTTACACTGACAGTATCTGAGTTAATACAGCAGGGTTTTGGAAAACTGTGGTGGGCTGTACTTCTGTGGCACGCATAGGTATAAACATACATTTTCTTCTTCAGGATGGAAAAGAGAACATACAGGTTCCCCTCCAGGTATTGTAGTCTAACTTCAGGTTCTACATCGTTTGAGGTTATTTGAATAAAAATATTTAAAGAAAAGAATAGAAGCCTTTCAGAACTGGTGAGTCTTGTGCATTATGACAAGATAATGAACATTCAGCTTGTTCAAATTATTCTTTGTTTCTGCCACCTTCGTCATGTTGAAACTAAAAATGTTCAGAGCCTGCAGAGAGGAGAAGAAACAAAGATATTATATTCAAGATCAAGAACCAGATACTCAAGGTTACCTGCTCTCCTGATGTGAGGAATGGGAGCTGGGTTTGAACTGCTTGTCCGAAACTTGTTCTGATGTTGAGGCGATAGCTTGTCTATAATGCTGCATTTTAGACACCTGATGTCCTGACTTCTCTCCCTTGCTTCCCATTACGGCTGAAATTTTGCTTTTGATAATCACCGCCTTGGCCGCGTAGCAGTTCCTTTGGATGTGTGCTGCTGTTCATATTGCATAGCAGGGATGTTACACGCGGTGTTACTTCCTCTGTTGGTGTGTGGAAGAGGGACTGTAAATGCTGGGATGTTTATTACCATTCAGCAGCACTTTCATTTGAGGTTTGTGATGGAATTTGCCGGTTCCTACAGGACCATTCTTACTTAGTATTTCTGGCAGCGTATATTTGCTTTTGTTACAAGAGAAATGCCAGGAAAGCAGTAGCATGTTTACAAAATGAAAAGTGTTTCATCATGGTGTCTGCAGTTTATAGAAGGCTTCAGGGACTGAATGCGTGCAAGTCTGCGTACGAAGCAACCTTACCTTGAACAGCCTATATCAACAGAGGTGGTGTTTTTCTCCATTTTCTGCCTTCTGGCTCTACCTCAACTGTTCTTCACAGGGCTGGCTCAGGCTGGGATGGCTGCTGGATTAAAAAATGTTCAGAGGAATGTGTTGTTCAACAAATAGCAATTAATACAGATTATTCATTCTTTGTTTATATACAGTGTTTATATATAGGGACTTCACTAACTTTGTACTAGAAAGGCATCGTTTTTGGGCAGAGGAGATAATTATATGCATCTTTTGCTATCTCAGATTGAGATACAAAAGACTTAATAGCTCAATTTAAAGGGCTTGCTTTTCCTTTTCATCAGTGGATTCAAGTAGGGTTATTTCTGAAACAGAGGAGAGCTTGTGCTACTTACAATTAGAAATAGAGAAATGGGAGTCATTTATACATATATATATATAGTATCTGTATGTATTTTGTGTGGGTATACTGACACATTTTAGAATTAATGCGGTGATGTTTACATAGTAATCACTTAATTTCTGGAATTTTTCTGCTGGAAATACTCATTTTTTTCTTCCTGCCTTAAGAACAAAGCAAAACAAAACCCAGAACAAAATGATAATGATATGATTACCAACAGTAACAGATGTGGAGCGCAGAATAATTTTAACCAGCTCTCGTTCCTTTAGAGTATAGGATTGCTTGTTTGCGGGGTCAGCAGCCTGTTTTTTCCCCACTGTACCAGACTCTTAATATTTTGCTGCTTGCTTCTGCACCTTGTCTTTGGTTGGAAGCGCGAGGCGTGCTGGTGGCTTGCCCCAGGCAGCTTACCTGGTATGGCTGGGGCTGCTGCAGCAGGGTAGGTACACCTGCAGGAAGCCATCTTCCTGCTTCCCTTTAAGTGTGGCGGTACAGACTAAATTTTTGGTCCTCTCAGAATCTTTTTAATCCATTTTAATTCCTGTTACAAGTTGTGGAGGCTTGTAGGGGCTAAATAACTTGTGTTTTACTAGCTGGTTGCTGTTAGGTTTATTATCTTTATAAACAGAAATAAACAAAAATCAACCTGCAAAGCAATGAGTTGTCTGGGATCCACAAATGCAAAATGCACCATCCCAGCTGCCCTGGCGATTCGCATTCGTTGGCATGTGAACTTCCTTGTTTGAGGGAGATACTTGGCTCTATTATCTAGGAGTCATTAAAGGAACCTGGGTGAGGAGATGTGACCACTGTGGTTAGCTCTCGAGTCAGTTATCTGCTGGAGCGCTTGCCCTCTGGTGTTAGGTTAATCTGAGGGAAGCGTCTCCATTGGACCTAAAAATTTGTTTCTAAATTAAAACCAAAATAATTTAGCCATGAAGTAGAATGCGTCATTTCTTCTTCCCTCATCTTCATGTTACTGGAGCGCTCGCAGTAAAGCCTAGATTGGAAAATCGTGATGAGATCTACATCAGGAGCTGGGTTTGTAGCTGGAGAAAAATGTTTTGGGAAAGCTTACTGGTGAATTAAGAAGTATTTCTGACCTTTTAGGTTTTTAGAAGATATTAGGTGACACCAGTGGTCCATTTATTCCTTTAAAGCAAAAAACAAAAACACCCATCACCCTCTTGCCCTTTGTATCACCCTGCTCTTTCTTTTTTTTTTTTTTTTTGGTGTGTGAATTGTCTTTAAAATGAAACCGGTGTCTGAACAGCAGCTTCAGGGATATTTTATGAAGAGGAGAATGCAGTGAATAGTCTCCTTGCCTGCCTGCTCTCTGGCTCCTTCGCTAGTTGTGTACTGGTTCCAATTTTCTTTCACTCAGGTATGTGCTGAAGAATCTGCTTTTAAAGAGAAAAGTAATGCCAATACCACTTCAAATTTCTGTCTGTTTTTTCCTTGATATGAACACACACATTGCATCTAGTCCACAGCTATCACAGGGGATTGCATCAGAGTCCCTCTTGCAATCTGATCGACTTGCTTTAGCAATAATTTTTGTGGTATTGCTTGTCAACTGGGCAAACCATTGTCCTACATTGGCAAGAAATTTTCTAGTTTCTGGCTTAACCTTGAAGTTTGTTTGTACCTGACTTACACTTGTGCTGACCTTGTCCTTTAGTTTAAAAACTTTCCTTTGCTACTGAACGTGTTCTTGCTCTGTGACAGATGCCATCATCTATACTGACATGCAGCAAACTTCATCGGTGTTCTCCTCTTTGTTTTCAAGATGCTTTTGTTTTTGTGTGCATCCTCCCATGTATATGCACACACAGTTTAAAAACAAACAAACAAACTAAAACAACAACAAAAAAAAGTACGTATCTCAGGAGAAACCCTTTGAAAATGCATTAGTGACACTACAGCCTCATTTTTCACCTTTCTGTTTGACTTTTTGACTTTAGCCCCTTTTCGTATTTGAGTATCTTATATTAAGTTTCATTTTCTCCCACTGAATTTGTCATTTCCCGTGTAACATCAGTTATGTTTTCTGATAGCCAGATAAATTAGGTGTACCGCATTTTGTTTAGAGAAATCTGGTGTTTTATTTGCAAAACATACTGGGAAAATGTGGCACCAATTATTGCTGGTTAACCTAAGTTGTGTTTTATCCTGTTTTTTTCACTTTCTTTCAGGTCTCTAATTACCTGCCTTTTGAAATGTTTTAAAACATTTCATTACTCCTGAGATCAAATCAGCCAACATTTAGATAACAAAATTAGTTTTTCCTTTTCCTTAAACAGACATTTGCATTTGCTATTCTGTAATCCTCTGGTACCAGTCTAACTTGATATATTTGCAATCAGACCCACAGTAATCACACCCCAAAAGAATTTTCTTTTTCCAGTTTTCTGGGTCCCTGGGCTGTAGTGCACCAAGTATTTTGGAACTGTGCTTCCTCTTTGGTCGTAGCATGTCCCATGTCCATCTTCACTTCCTTGGGCATGCTTCCTTCATCCCACCCCTCTTGGTACTCTTGCCCTCGCTGAAGACTGAAGCAAACTATCTGCTTAGTTTTGGGTGATTTATTCATGCATTTAGCAGCTCCATTCCCCTCCTGTTTGCTCATAAGGCTTGAGAACCCTTTTTACCCAATTCCCATACTGCAAAAGGAAACGAAACTTTGGCAACTGTCATTTTATTCTTAAGCTGCTTATTCTCTACCCATCAGCCTTTTTTTGCCATTTCTTTTGAGCTTGTTGCTTATACCCCCCCATCTGTGTGGAACAGCTCTATATGCAGCTAGGTGTGGACTCCTTCTTTCAACAGGTTTTGCTCTTGTGATTAAGATCTGCATTCCGGATAGCTTTTACAGCTTTGTGTAAGGGAAATGCCAAGTTTTTCCTTAACAGAAAAACAAACGAGTAAATTTGCCTTTTGTGCGTGTGCATACATGTGTATCTGTACAAAACCACGCATACTGCAGAGGTCTAAAATAAAAACAGTTTAGCCCAAATGTGCTACAAATAAATAGAAATAATTTGGGAACAGAGGGCATTTATGGTCCACGTAGTGTTGCATAGCTTGTCTGTTTAAAGTTACCTTTCTCCTGCTTGTGAAAATGCTAAACTGGCAGAAGGTCATCAACTTATTCTTAAGAATATGAACTGCAGGTTTAATTAGTTGGAAGCAATGAGCTTACATGGCAGAGGAGCAGTTCTCAGGATGTTCCTTGGGAAGTTAATACACTGCAGATTGCACCTTTGAAGCATGGATGTGCAGAAAGCCTCCAGTGAAAATGCGTTCCTAATTGCCACCAGCACTAGTTAACAGGTTGTCTAAGCAATTTAATGGCCCAACTTCAGAATAGCTTTAATGTATTCTTGTCACCCCATGTGAATAAATTGATATACTGATTAAGATAAAACTGCCTCGTTATTCAAATATTGATAGTAGCATTTTTGTATGTTATCTTTCTTCCTATTTTTATATCCTTTTGTACTGCTATGCATATTCATATCCATGGCCACTCAGTGGGAATAAAGGACCTCAAGAAGGTCTGCTTTTTCCTCACCAGGGAAGTAAATATTTGGTAACTTCAGATGAATGAAAGATAACAAGTTACTTTATTTTCATAAAGAATGAAGACTCCATAATTTAGGATTATTTTGAAGCAATGCATACCTTGCCAGCAGGCTTTTGAGACAGTGGCGTAATCAGTAGTATTTGGCTGTGTTCCATAATACATATATTTTGCTTAGAAACTTGGGGGTTCAGCATATTACAAATGATCTGTTTTGGTGGTTTGAGCATTCAGTTAAAAATCTGAGGACAGAATTTGTAATCAGTGCATAGTCTTCGTGGCCACAGGCCCCAGTGGTTATTTACTAAATTGTGGGTTTTGTCTCTCCACTCATGATGTTATAGTGTCAAGGCTGGTTGTCACTGGTGGTTGTTTTCATTTGGTGGTGACCTTCCTCGTCCTAGAGACAGAGGTTCTACACTGCAGAGTCAGCCTTGAACAGGCTTTCAGCTTGGATTTATAGGCTTTGGTTCCCTCCATCCCCCGTCATGACATGTGGCAAATGCCATTACTAGCCCTTAAACAGAATCTGTTTTACGCAGGAAGGACAAATCAGTCACAGTGAAGCGTGGCTTTCAAGAAGATGAATGTGGTCGTAGAAAACGACTTGAACTCGTGGTTCAGTTTGTTTATTTTGGAGGGGTTGGGGGACAAGTTGTATGCTTTGTGTGTCGTACGTTATATTAGTTATATATTGCCGAGTGCCTTATTTGCACTGAACATATGAAATTCAATATTTGTTACTTAAGTTTTATTGAGGTTCTATCCGAAATGGAAGATGTTTTGTCCCCAGTGTTTTTTGAGTGCAGAAGGATCTCTAACTCAGCTGATAAAATGGTTGCTAATGATAAAACAAACAAAAACCAAGTGAGTATCACAAATTAAATCTGCAAATTTAAGGAGCAATAATATAAGAGTATGTTCGTAGAAACAAGCAGTTCCTTAGATAGCCTTGGTAAAGATGCAGCCTTTTTTGTTAAGGTAGCTAGAAATCTTGGTGAATGTAGTTCTGGTTGACCATGCAGTGAAAATGAGTGGTCAAAATTTGTCCTTCCTAGGCTGGATGGACCTTAGCTGTATGTAGCTAAAGACCTGTGTGTTTCGGCAATGTGGCAATAGCTGGGAAAAAAAACACAAGAGGATTTCAAAGGGTTGTGTGAGTTCTTCCTTCATGATTACTGCAATGATTTCTTTTCTTGGAGAAAATGGCAATAATGTAGATGACTTCTTAATTCTTCTGCCACAACTTGATGATTTTTAAGATTATATGTTACATTACATAGTACTAGTTAAGGTTCAGGTTTGGAAGTACTGTACTTATGTCTCCAAAGTACTGAAGTATTTGTTCCTTTAAAAAGACTCCTGCAATAACTACCACCATTTATCTTTATTTGCTTTCTGCCTAAAGGGATTTTTCAGTAGTTAGAGAACTAACTAGCTGTACTTTTAAGTTGATGATTTCCCACTCTCCTCTTCCCTTGATTGCTTGTTGTATTTCTTTGTTGCATCTTGTCTATATTAGATCATAATTTCTTCAAGACAGGAACTATATGGTGGAGAATCCAGGATCATGGGGTATGATCTTGGTTTAGGGCCTTCAGGCAGTATTAAAATACAAATAACTATGCTTGAAAGATTGTTAACATATGATCTAAGCTGTTACAGGGCAGCAGTTTACATTCTGTTCGAGCTTAGCAATATACAGTCAAGTTTAAACAAGTTGGAAGCTGACAGTCGTTAGTTTTAGTGCTTGCTCTATGGCTTATCTGCTTCTTGAGTCTTAACCAAGCTCTGTTATCAGAAAATGGAGCATAAACAGGTATGCTAATACATTTATTTGGGGATTTTAGTTGCAGGTAGGCCAGATCATTGCAATGTTTCCAGTAGCAGTTTTTGCACTGTAATACGGTTCTTCACAGCGTGATTTCATATGCAGAATATACAGTAGCGCACATTCAGATGCTATAAAAGCAGTAGCTCTTTATTTGGGGGAAAAAAATAAACCCAGAATACATTAATTTCTTCATAGGGGTAAGTATTTAAAAATTGGGCCACAATATTCCATTTTATGCACACGTTAAAACGTAGTATTCAGTTGCACTATTGCATTCTGTTTCTCAGATGATCAGATAATGTAATTTTTAATAACTTGTCAACTACCGGTAAGATGTAGCTGTGTGCAATTTGAATAGGCTCCATGAAAGTCTGCAAAGTGGAAAAATGCACAATAAAATATCTGTGCAACATATGACACATTATTTAACATCATAAAGTGTTGTAATGCTGAAAATTTACAGCTGTCTATAAGCCATGTTAATAGGATGCTAAGTTATCGTTGTAGTGAATGTACCTTACAGGAGAGCCCCTTCGTTGAGCTGTAGCAGTTTGAGCTTCCTCTCTTTGATCTGTGGTGGATGCCAGGCTGAGCATGCTGCTGAGCACCTGAGGAATCACGGCACATCAAGCTTCTTGCACTTTAATTCATTTCTGTGTCCTCTGATGTCGCAGTGATTACAAGTACAATGAAAAAAACCTGAACAGAATTGAACAGCCTCTGCTGGTGCAGCCAGTTGCCCTTAGTCAAAAGTCCATTTTCTGTTGGTTGAAAGGTTGTCTTATCAGGAATTAAATTTTCCAGCTGCGGAAACCATCTGACTAGAAATTGAAGAGAAATGGAGGGTTAGGGTTAATCGAACTGTTTAAAAATAATAATAATAATAAAAAAGGCATAAAAGCACACTGTTGGCTTTCCTATGGAAGGAGGTGGGTCATCACCTGATTTGCACTGGAAGTGTTCGGTATGCTGAACATTACCTAAGAAATTACTGTTTGACAAATTTTTATGCTGCGTAGGATTGTGTGAAATCATAAACAGGAGACCGATTAAGGGATATCTAAAGCTGGATTTTTATGTGAAATTTAATTTAAAGTTCTGTAAAATGGACAACGCTACTAAAATGCAATTTTTTTTTCGTGCAACACTAGATGTGTCTTTATGGTGAGCCTAATTGGCTTGAAGATAAGTAGCTGGCTTTTAGTGTTGGTGAGAAGGTAGGATTGTTACCCAACAAAGCTGCTGGAGCAGCAGTGAGCATAAGAACCCTGGGGAGGGACGGGGCGTTTTGGGGTGAGGGTTTCAGGGTGTCCTTGGGCCTCCTGTCAGGATGAGGTGCACCTGGGACTGACTAACATTGTAGACACACTGTGTTTTCTGTCTGTGCTAGTGGGGTTTTAAAATTTATTTATTTTTTAATACCCCCTTACATCTCCTGATAGACTGGGAATAGGTGAAAGTAAGCTGGGTGACAATCAGCAGCCATGAAACAAGCCAATAAATGGGTGATCTCTGAGCGAGGGTTGTATTTGAGGACAGACTGCTCCAAAATGAAGAACGGAAGAGGAGGGGTGGTTAGGCACAGATTACTAATGTTTTGGGAGAGATCATCTTCTTCCCAGTGTCCTGACAGGAGCTTGTTCTGCCCCAATCCCAAAATACTAAGGAAGGGGGAATTACTTCCCCCCTTGGAAACTCCTCTGGTGACTAGGGGTGCTTCTGTGACACCTTTTAGACTTCTATCCCAGGTGTAAATTTCTGAGTGCCTGTAGAAACTATTCACTTTTATTTAAAGATGGAATTACGTATTAAAAGATAACTTGATGGAATGTCACACCATATTTATATATAATATATATAATTTTCTAAATGTGATTCACATGGGGTCTGAATACAGCTGTAAAATTAACCAGGTAGATAGCTGAATAGGTTAGCATGAATTTATGCATTGTCATAATTAAAATGAATCAAATTTTGGGAAACTAGGTTGTTAAAGCTTGATTTTTGTTTCAAAACCCCGAGCAATCCTGGCTATTATTGAAAAAGCAAGAAGTAATAGGGCCCTGAGAGATGTTCAGTGAGTACATCAGCAGCATGTTTCCGGGTGATATCCTCCCAGAATGTGAGCTGTGTCTTGGTGCTACTCTGTTATTGCCCCTTTGTTGGCTATCAGAAGAAATTACAGGCAGTGTTCATGAGTAGTTTGAAGTGATCTGACAAAATCTATGGAGAGAGATCGTAGGGTCCAGAGTATTACTTTGGCCTTGCATTGTGCCTAGGTTGGGCTCTTTCATTGATAAATTTTCTTTTTAATAAGTAGTTCACTTCTGGAAATTATTTTTCCCAATTTGTGCAACTGGTTATTGGCAGTTCAAAAATTAGGTGAAACTAATATAAAATACTGAAGGTTAATATCCAGAAAGTCTCTTTGTTAGTAGAGAAGAAATAGAGTTAAAGTAAGTGTGACTTTAAGTGTCTAAAGGGGGAAAAATTACATGAGTTTCAGTAGCAACACTATGATAGGCTGTATTTGGTACGAGGGACCTAGTGTGTTATCTTCCTGCTCAGTATTGATTACTGGTGGTGGATGTGTGGAGCCTCTTACAGTAATGTGAATTTTTTCAAAAATTGGAATTGTCACTTATTGTCATTCTGTTGCACCTGTTGAGCAAGGAGCCGTGTCTGCCTGTGCTGGACTTTCGGAGTAACTCAGGAGTTTTGCATGTGGAGTGTATGCACCGTGTAGTTCACTGTTTTATGTAAAGTAACGTGAGGTCACTGAGGATGATGAAAGTTGAGCAGGAGACAGCAATAGCACAGGCAAAAAGCATTCTACAACCTCCTGTAGTGCAGTGGTTAGTAACTTACATGTTACTCAATTCAGGCTTTCCTTGGATGAGAGTTTGAGTTTCAAGGTTGTTTAAAGTTTGAAAAAGAAGTCATTTTTAGTTTCCTACAGTCTCTGCTGAAGTAGACTACTTTCAGGTTATTTCCCAAAAGTACAGGGCAGTTTGTATGTTGTGAAATTGTTTATTTGCTACCATTGTTATTAGATGTTGCCTGTATTCAATAACTAGATCTATGTACATGAACAGAAATAAGTTCCCTAAAATACTGCATTGCAATTTATTTTGAACTTGCATTGGTCTTTTAGATAAAATAGTGAGTTTGGTGAAAAACTTCTTGTCAGTGAGGTTATTCAAAAAAAATCTATTAGATACTGCTGTGCTGTAGATCATGGTCTTTTTTGTATCTAGTGTATTATTATGATTATGAAATAACATTCTGAAGCAAATAGCACATATTTGGGGTGCTTTCTGCATTTGTCTATATTGAGTCTGTACATTGTTAGAATGGTGGGCTGAAAGACCAGAAGTCTTGTTTTCTTCCCTCCATGTACAATTCCTGTGTGTTTATGCAGGATTTTAGAAAACATGCTCCAAGACGCATGCAAAGTGCTGTTAAGTCTGCTGCCATAATGCAGTCTAAGGAGTTTACTTCAAAAGCAGCCTTTTGTTACAAAAGAAATTGGTTGCAGTGAAAAGGCATAAATATTGAGGAGATATTTTTCTGGATAGGTACCGGGAGGAAGCCTTTCTACCTTCTACTGTTTTGAACTACACTGTTCTGATTGTAGGAGTAAATAACAGTAAGCAAATGTGATGCAGAATGTAGAATTACCCTCTTGCAGACAAAAACGGAGATTAGCCCCATATGAGTAAGGTAGTGCGACCACAGCATTGAATGTAGTTTTACAAAAAGTGGAAGGAAAAAAAAAGGTGAATAAAATGTAGGATTAATATGTGTATGCAGGCCAATTAGCAGAAGTTATTAATGAAAGAGAGTCGTGCTTTGCAAATGTGTTGGTGCCCATGAAGGTGGCTATGTGGTTGATGGTCTGGTTGGGTTTCCATGGGGTTGTGTTGTGGGAAGGGACTTTTGGCCAAAACAAGTTAATGTTTGTCTTCCATTGAATAAAAGCAGATACTGTCTTTTGTTTTCTTTACGTGCCTGAAGAGAAACAAAGGTAGAAACATGCAGCTGGAGCTTTGGTCTTCCCTGGGGTGGGTGTTCTTATGTGCCCATCATGGCTGGGGAGCAGGGCATGCACCCGATGGGCCCAAGGTGGGAGGTGCTGCCCTGGGCTTTGAATATTCACTCTGATCTGCGTGTTCTGTACAGTCACAACCCAAATATTAAATTACTTTTTTTTTTCTGCTGTTGTTGAATGCTTCCCTTCACAATGCAGACAAATTGCTGTTGGCAGAGCTATTGTCTTTGGCTCGGTTACTCTGGGGATGTATCCTACAGATGTCTATTGTAGAGCATTGAGCAAAATTCTGAGTGGTCTTCTCTTTCAAACAATGCAAAAGCATTTCATTTTGTTTTGTTGTATTTAATTAATATAAATACACCCAGAGGCTTGAGCAATTTCTGTATATTTAAATATATATTTATATAAAGATTAAACAATTGGAGGGGAAAAAAACATTATAGTGCACAAACTTATAATACAAAATGTATAAAGTCAAGTTAATAGGATGCTAAAAATTCAGGGGAAAAATCACCTCAAATGTTTCAAAGTGTATCTTTAGATCCATTGTCCATTAGATTCTGTGCCCTCAGGACAAAAATTTGCTTAAATATTTAAAAGCTTGTCTTTAGATCCATTGCCCTTTAGATCCCATGCCCTCCATCTTCATTACTTTATCTTCACATTTGTATTTTGAAATATTTAGCTAATTATATTTTAATGTTGTCTCACTGAAAATTGAGTTGTATTGTGCACACAGGTCCTATTTTTTCTGTATATGTGGCTGTATAACTTGCATAAGAGTTCTGCATGCCTATTTGATGGAATATTACTATTTTTGTTTAACAGCTTTATTAGATTAGAGGGTGACGGTTATTTTGTTAACTTTTTTTAAGCTGTTCATAAAAGACATGGTTGCTGTTCTGCACGGCTTTTAATATTACAGGTTACACAAATTATCAAACAAAGGCAAAAAGAAAGGAAAAAGCCAAATCCATAAACTGTTTTCTGGGTGATTTGATTGCTTAATCTGTTTGCAAGCAAAAGCTTCCTACCCCCCTGCTGCCGAGTCAGATTTTCCACACGTTTTGGCAAGCAGTGAGGTGATGTTGGCCTCTTACCCTGCTAGCGATCTCAGGGCATAGTCGTTCTTCTTGTCAAAGGGTTTTATTTAGTTTTGTCATAGAAAACAGTGAATTCAGTTTCCACAGTCATCAGCTGCTCTGTAGAAGCAGGTGATGCTGGGGAGACGATGGTCGGCAGGCGCTGAGGCCTGGTCCCCGTTCTCCTGCCATGGCCTCGCAGAGGCCTCTGAGCCAAACCTCTGCAGGGGGGAGGAGGACAGGCGTTTAGGAAACTCTGGGTGAAATACTGGAGGTCTTCTCAGTGTAAATACTGTCAGCAGAGATCAGAACATTTCACCCTTTGGTGTCAGGTAGTGGCACACGTTGAGATCTAAGTGGTGTATCTACATATTTCAACAAAATATGTTGCCTCTCTCGCCTTCACATTCACTTTCTACTTTCATTGGCAGACAGATTGCTTTTTATGTCCTTTCCGTGCACATTATGCCAGAAGGTTCCTTTGCAGAAAATAAATTTATAGTCGCTAGCTGATAAAGGTCTTCCTGCAGCGGTCTTGCAGAAACATTTTCAGAGCCATCCTTCCCACTGCCGTGTCATTGCTCGAACGTCTCTGAGCACCGGAGGTGACAGGCAGCCTACCTGCAGGATTTTCCCTCTGTTTCCGTGGTAATTTTCCGGACCAAGTCAAGGAGAAACCGAAATTTGTAAATGGAGAATTCTTGATTAACTTGTTCCAAACTGTGCTGCTGACTTGAGCTATGTGGTCTCATAAAAATGCTTTTTCAGGTAGGAGCTTTCAGGTTTATTTGATTACGGGAGGCCTTTGTGTGTATGTGTGCTCATATGCGTGTGTGTGCTCGTACGTATTTACTTTTCAAAACTGACGTTCAACCAAAGAACAAATTACTTGTGTTCACGATGGGTTTGGTGTGGTTGGATGCCAACAAGAGCTTTACCTGTTCTGCAGTTAGCAGTACTGAAGCGATCGCATGTTTTGATAACATTTCTTTTAGGTTTTGCAGAACCATAATCGGTTTTATGTATGTAAGCTATTCAAGTTATTTAACAGTCTCTCAAATCTGCCATTTTACATGCTTCATTCTTTGTGAATAGAGGTAGGCAAATGAAAAGTAGCCTAGCAATCAGAAATTGTTCTTCACAAAAGGTTAGTAGAGAAGTAGGGATGTGAAAGTACTTTTAAATAGCAGGTGTAGTCTTTGACATGATTTAAAAAAAAAAAAGGCAACATTTTTGTCTCACGTTCCATTAAATTAAAAAAAAAAAATCTTTGGAAATAATGAAAATTAAATCTGCTGTTGTCTCCTCTGTTGCAGCATTCTGAACAATACGAGCTGAGTTCTTGTAGTTTGTTGAATTCCAGCTCTAAATATTTTGCAGGAACAGAATATTATCTAATACTAAAGCAAGAGTTGCCTATGCAGTTATTGTGTTAATGTGGATAGAAGAAAGGGCTTTAAGATTTTCTTGAGGCTTATCCAGTAGCAAGATGTATTGAGATGACTTGCATATCTTAATAGCAAATTTTTCATCTTGTTAATAAGGAGGAAATGTAAAGAATATTATCAAAATAGTCTGTCTGACATGCAGAAAATGTTAAACTTTATCACATTGCACCAAAAATAAACTAATTTATAGCCGCACAAAAAAGATTATGCCTTGTGTTTGCCTGCTATAAATTTGATATATTCCTGTAGTAATTACAGCCGTTGATTTGGTAAAAGTTGAAAACATTTTTTTCCCCAAGCAGAACAAGACTTTGTGTTCCCATTGCTACTGCATTGCAACACTTTGAACTTGCTTAGCAGACATGACAAAAGGTTTTAATTAAAATACTAGCAAGATAAAAAGAAAAAATAAAATCATTTGTCTGCATTAGCTTTGTGCATTTCTCATAATTCTTTAATTCTTGTAATAAAGGAAGAATACCATGACTGAGATAAGAGGTTGTCCTCCCTCCTCACTCCCCTCATCAGCAAAAGGTTGTGCCAGAGTTTCAGGATGTTTTGCTAATTCAGCAGTGGGCTCTGGAGGACTATGAGATGTTGTTGCTTGTTGGTACAGGGATGAGTAGGAGGTACTTGGGCGGCTTTGTTCACTAGCAGGAGCATGATCCGTGGGATGTTCTGGGGTACACTGAAATGCATCCAAGTACCCGAGGCTTTCCAGCTCCCAGGTAATTGGAAAATAACTCATTCTTGCTCAGCGCTTGAGTGTTTGTCTTAAACTGTACAAAATCACAAAAATGTGGTGGTATAAATGCAAGCATTTCTCCTGGATGCTAGAAATGTGGTTACTTGTTAAAAAGTCAGCTCTGTGTGGAAGATGTCACTAGCTGTGGGTTGAATCCAACATCTGATGGAAGTTGAATAGTTATTTACTGACAAATAAGTGAGCGTCTTCTCACCCCTTTGTTCTTCTTGGTAATGGAGCACTGGCAGGTTGTTTTAACAGTGAAATATTTTGACTCTGGTGTGACAGTGTCTTCCTACAGTACCATGGTGGCAGTAACATGTGAGTGAAGGTTTTAATACATGCTCACATGAAAATTCTCAGCTTTACCCCATCTGAACAGTCTGAAATTGAAGAATGTCAGTTACAAAATAGAGTAGCTAAAGGACTTTCAGGAATTTTTCTGCAAAATCCATGGTGAATTGTGGATTAAGAGCTCCCTAAACTCTTGGCTAAAAATAGAAACCATTCTCCGAGTTCATTAAGTCTTTCAACTACTTTTTCTTTTCTGTTTTTTTCTGCTTTCTAATAAATATCTAATTCTCTGAAACATGATTTAAATAATGATGTAAATCAAGCAGAAACTTTGATGTAAATCAGTCACTTTGATCTTGCTTTGTTACATTTCTCAAAGGAGAGGTTAATTATTAGTAGTTTGGTAATTATTAGATTGCCTTGATTTCCCGCTAAGTACAGCTTTTACAGCAAGGTAACACCTTTTGTCAACAAATCTCCATTATAAGCATATGTTATAATTGTCTAAATATGCCAAATAAGCATTCAAATACTTCATGCTCATATTTTTGGTAGTCAAATGTTCACTTAATGTGCGTTGAGTGCTGAATATATAGTTGCGTTGATGTCAAATTCTTACCATTCAAAATTTGAATTCAGTTAAAATATATGAAATGATATTAAATTAACTTCATTTTCATTAAGTGTACTGGATAGCTATATAAAAGCAAACTTGCTGCATTTTGCTTTTGGAGTTGGTAAGGTTGTGCTTTCAAGGTTCAAAACAGTTACGATATTAACTCTGTTAATACTGAAAAATGTTGTTGGCCCTTGAAGTTTTTGTAAATAGTAGATCTCCTCCTCTTGTTCTATGTTTACTCCTAGACTGGAAAATGAAAGCAAATCTTCATGCTATATGATTTCTTAATTGATTTCTTATTTTGAGCAAATCAAATCATTGAATTGAAGTAACTGAATAAGCTGAAATTATGAAAAAAGCTATTTCTACACTAGCCAAAAGGTCAATCAGTATTTAGAGTTGGTTTAGTGCATTACTTTCGGATGGCTAGCTGGGTGATTTGACTCTCTTGAAGGCACTGGAAACAAACATAGTTGTTTTTTTTGTAGCATTTATTAAGTTTAAATGCTTTTAATATGCATAACACTAAAATGAATCTACGCTTATAAATGTTTTAGGAATTTAGAAACAAACTTAATTTTATTAGGAAAGTATTTTATGATACGATATTTAAATATATGTTAAAAGTAAACATTTATTCCACTTTTCAAGGAAAAACCCTCAACAATGTGGAAAGACGTATTCATGCATATGAGTTTTTCATTCAGTGTCCCTTGTGTAAAAGCACATTCAAAGACTACAAGAAATTTCAATTTCTTAGAATTTTTCTTGTAATCACAATTAATGAGTATCCAAAGTTGGTCGTTGTGGTTACTGTACTATTTGGTACTGCTGATACACTTCTAAATACGTAATGGTAATAAAGCCTTTATAATTGAAGTGGAAATCTGTGCTGTAATGTGTTGGTTATGTTTTGTCGCGTTCTATTCTCTGTCAGTTTCAGAAGGCAAACATTTCAGTGCCTGATGTTACAAAGGTGGATTTGCAGAGCAAAATGGATATGTGATGCATTTGTTTTACTATTATCAATATATTCATTTTTTGGGTGCTTTATTCACATATATAAAATTGAAATAGTGGCAGTTCTAAGGCAGGATACATTTTGGCTTATTTTCCTAAGCAAAATATGGAGTATTTGTATTATAAATAACTTTGGAGAGTGCTCTTTATTTTAACAGTTTCTGTTATAGCAAATCACTCATTGTGGGTTATAACTCATGATAATTCTGATACAGGTCTGGGGAAGGCTCTTTTTCCTTCAAAATATGCTTGTCTAGATTTTCTAAGTATACCCATCTCTGTTTAATATGCATCTGCAGTAGATGCTCCATATTAATGGATGTGTGATATAATACGTTCATTTGTTTTCACTTTAAACACCTGAATGTTTTATTTTTAAACAGCAGCTTACCTTTAGTCAGTTGGCATAGTTTGGATATTCCTCCTCTGAAAGATTCTTGTTATTCTAGCTCTCATCTGTGATGGTAGCATTGCCGCTACTGAAATGAATGCCTTGTGGGCTCACACAGTTTATTTTACTTTTTTTTCCCCCTACCTTTTTAAAAAGAAAAAATTAGGTTTGTAGAGATGTTAACACAGCTTGATCATATTTAGAATGAGGGTTTGCTGGTGGTAATTGTTTATCAGTTTGGATGTTGCTGCTAATTCTCCAATGTTAATGCATTCTTACGGTTCTTTGGGCTTTGTGTCAAAAACCTTGTAGAGCGACAGATAAACATCAGCTCCTCAGTGTAATGGAGGACACATTTCAGGCAACACTAATGTGAACCTAATCTAATAGTTCCTCTGAAATTTTCTTTCATGCTGTTTATTGCTTTTCTTGGATTTATGCTGCAGCAAGATTTTAACACTAGCTACTTGAGGATTATCCTGTTGTGGTAGAGTGTGATATGAAAATTGCAATGGGTTGAAAAGGGGAAAAAAACACCCACAAACAAAGAACTAAACCTGTCCATTCCATATTGTATCGTTATTGTTTTAACATTTGTTTCTCATAACATAAAAGCCTTTTTTCTATTACAGTCAGAATTTGCTGTCCTATGGAGCAAGCCATTGGTAACCAAAGAAGGCTGGGAGCCAGTAACCTTCAAAGAGCAATCCTAGTCCAGACTTCTACAGCTACTCAGTGGCACTCTTGCAGGTTCCCCAATATCGTTGTTTGGATGTTTTGTTATCTCATATTCACTTCTGTACTCCCCTAGTCCTAGAGGTGTTCTGGTTTTCTGGTGGTGGCTATGTACGGGTGTGGCTGTCCATTGATCTGGAGAACTTCAGTTCTCTAGACTCCCTTAGTGTTGGCTTTGTACAGGAGTCTACTTGATGTGCAGTTAAAATTCTGCAAAAGAGGAGTTTTGGAACCTTTGAGCAGGGCTCAGAGCGCTTCTTTCTGATTCATCCTGACTAAGCATGCTCTGTTCCTTTACGTTTTTCCAAGCTAGCTGAGTATCAGCACAGATTTTTCTCAGACAACACTGTTACTATGTGCTTATAAAATGTGAAGAGCTCAGATTTTGAGATTGTGTATAGAATGAAATATTCCTTTTGGTTTGTGCTTGGCAGACTTAAAGGTTGAGGTAGCTGTTTGAGGTATGGATTCTTTGAGACTGGAGGCACATTGCTCAAGCACACTATCCCCAACGCCAGATATCTGAAGTACAAGTACAGGCACAGTAGGCTGATGTGTAATATGTTTATTCTTATAAAGAATAACTCTAATTCCTAATAATTAGATACTTTTAATTCCTAAGACATATATGTCTTTATCCCTTGGATTACTCATGTTTTTTGTATGTCTGTCATCCTTGTCGCCCCGTTCCTCGAACCTCAGTTAAGCCCTTGGAGGCTCCATTTGCATTATGGGTTTGTTTAAAAGCTAAGTACTCACAGAGGGGGGAGCAGAGGTGGTACAAGGCAACCTCTATTAGAAAGATGGTTCCGAATTTGTCTCCTGTAGCACTCTCATGAAGATGGTAAGAGGATGAGTGTGTATCAGAAATACTATAGTGTGTGTGTATATAGTGTATAGAAAATGCTATAGGAATTATCTTGTTATAGTTAAAATGTAGCAAATGAAACCTAGGCAGGGACCACATGGGCATCAGAAGTAATCGTGGTCAAACCTTCTGTTTCCCAAGGCAAAATAAAATGCCTACTGAATATCCCAAGTGGGTAGAAGAACCAAATTTAGCAGGCATCTTCAGCTGGTGAACTGGTAGAAGTTTTTATATCCTTTTGACTTTCTTTGACATTTGGGGCATTTTTATTTTTTATTTTTTTCCATTGCTAAGGCATCCTCAAAGATGGTAAAAACATATAAGCAATGTTCCTAGGTTTCACACACTTGGGAGTCGTAAAGGTGTTATTTCTCCTTTGAAGCTTCATTACTTATTCATCAAAATTAGTCATGTTTAGCTTCACAGATAAGAGAGATTGTTCAGAATTGGGGCATCATAGGAGATGTTTTATGGTGAGTGGTATCTGTGCTTTGTGACCCAAACTTGTTTGACTTGCTGCTGAGAACCTAGAGTGATACTTTTCTATAAAAGACTAACAAGAAACCTAGTATCAACTCCTTTCTTTTTTTATATACGTAATTTTTTCAGGAAAAAAAAGCTACAAAACGTTAGGCAAATACACGTGTTTACTCCAGTAGTCCTGTTTTGGTCAAAGGAAATCTTGCATATTGGTGATCTTTTAGTTGGTGCTGAGTGCTCATCTGCCTTCAGTCTCAAAGGCGTCTGCAACTAGAAGGGTCACCAGCACATCAAGATGCAGATACTTAGTGTACCTGCCTCGTTATACTGGGCCTTATTTACCTTAATCCAAGCAGGAAATACCTAAGTCCTCCAGCTCTGGAAATGCTCAGATGACTCAGCTTGGTAAAGGACCTTGTCCAGTGATGCCAAAAGGAAGGATATGTTGTTCCTGCCCTGGTGGCGTACATTTTCTAACTTCCCTTAGCATGTGCTGATGCTGCATTATGGAGCTTAGAAACTCCAAAGTCCACATAGTCTGTTAGTTGGCATTCTTGCTGCAGTAGGCAGGAGCAGGGTTTCTTCTCAGCCGCATGCCTGGGATTTTTTGAGTGCAGACCTTTTAAGCACTTTTGAAGCACATGGGATTCCTCTCTACAATCATGCCTTAGTTCTCCACGGCCTAACTAGCCCTTCATTTGTATCATGCATTTTGTTGTCTTTTGTGTTTTGTAGACATTGAAGACTGAAGTGATTGCTGAGCTGAGAGGTCCCTTGTGACCCAGAATTGCATTTTCCATAGAGATAAACTGGCACTTGAAATCATAAAAGATGGATTTTTTTTTTTGAATTGTTCTGTCCTTCTGCCCAGCTCCTTTTTTTTAACACTTTGGAGAAGCTAGGATATTCTTTATATACCCACGAAGTTATTGAATATATTAATAAACAGTTTGGAAAACAAATTCACTTTGTACTTCAGTATCAAAGCAAAAAAAAAAAGCCTTAAAATTAACGCTATCTGCATAGCTAAGACTAGGGTAGCTTGCTGCAAATGAAATGTTTCTTCATCTTCTTAAATTTTCTCACTGATTTGCAGAATATCAACTTGGTTCTCCATTTATTATACCACATAAAATTTTTGCAAGCCAGATGCTCACCAAAGGTAACATTAGACACTGAGCAAATAATTGTTTTCTGTCACACTGCATTAGTAACTAGGAAGAAAGTGTTTCCTAATTTGTATTTGTGCAGTACTAAATATAGCTCTAGCACAGCTTAACTTCAGCTGTAGCCATTCATGTCCCTGAGAAATTCAGCACCCTGTTTGTCATTTACTGAGGAAATGATTTTAGACATTCTTCTGTGCTTCTTGCACTCCCATTTGTGAGTTTTATAGTCTCGGGAACTTGACTATGAGGCTAACCACATTCACAGAACATCCTGATAATCCTGGGTTATTGCTGTCTGCAGGGACTATTGCAGAGCATTTTTTTCCTCGTAGGAGTCACAGGATAGCAAGCCTTGGTCTCAACTCCCTCATTCAGCATTTAACAAGGAGCAGGTAGTATATAGATTTAATTTTCCAGCAAAAACTGCTCTCATTCTTCCACCTTAAATATGTTATTTATCACCTGTGCTACTCTGTAGCTGTTCTCATGTCATGCCATCAGCTCTACTGATCATAAATAACCTGTTAAGTATTCAGATTGGACGGTACTGGAGAAAATCACGCTGTTATCCTGTAAGGAAAATCTGATGATGTAGATAGGAGTGTTGAATAGATTGTGTCTTCTGCAGGGAAGTGTACTAGCTGATTTCTGTGCCTTGGGTTTGTAGAGAGACCAAGATGGTACTTAGTCATTTACCTCTGTCACTTCTTCAGCCTTAAGTGTGCTGCCAGCTCATGCATGTCGTCATTGCTCTGCCCAGCTTCTCATGTTATGGGTGATGCATGTAATTAGGAGGAGGAGGCAACAGGCCTGCTGTTGCTGGTGGGAAGGAGGAATCCTGTGTACCTGGTGCTAGCTGTCTGCCTACACCTGTATCTCTTACCTTCAAAGAGATCACTTCCTCAAAGGATGCAGAAATCTAAAGAAAATTGCCTAGGTTTATAACAGCTTTCCTCTTGGCAGACTGAGATTTATTTATACTGCTGTTTGCTACGCCGTAGGATGTGACAGGCAATTCCTTGTGTCTGCGCTCTGTCTAAAACGTGAGTGATCGCTGGGAATACGAGCGATTGCATTAGAAACTTTCCTCCCTCCAGTGGGGAGAGTTTGAGCTTGAACTCTTCCCCTCATTGAGGTCTTTGAAGTTTGGGTCTTCAAAACTGTTCTCCACTCCCACCAGTGCAGACATCATCCTTGCCTTCTGAGACGGGCTGGACCAGGCTCCCTTCAGAGGCCATTAAAGCTGTTTGTTTCATCCTCCGGAGAGGTCAGTGGAGAACGACACAAGTAAGTAATTATTCCCTGACTCTCCTCCAGCAGCTGAGCGAGCTGTGGAAGTTGTGTGACTTGAAACATCATTAAAACTCTGGGCAGCATGGAGTGGCTGCAAGCCTCGGCAGCGAGGAATCCTTGTGCACACAGCGGAGGGGAGGGCTGAGGAACAGGTGGTATTTAGGAGCTAATTAATATTTGTGAATAACAACGTGCTATTGGTAAGAAAACAAATCACTCTGTGTCTGAATATTTATGGTGATGACTTTCAAAGCTGCTTGGATTGTGCAGTCTTTTTCCAGCTGTTGCATCTCCTCTTGTGCCACAACGCTTCATGCGGGGTGAAAGCCTTCTGTGCTGCACGTGGCTGGGCTGAGCAGAGCGTGCAAGTTGAGAATATTCTCAACAGTTCAATATTAGTGGGCCATGAGGCCCCAAATGTTTTTAAGCATTCTTTGCTGGTAGAGCAAGCCATGCAATTTATTTAGCCTGAGATTTCATCCCATTAAGAGCCAAGCCATGCACAGAGATAATGCTATGTTTGAAGAGAAAGCAGGTGTTAAAGGTTGTTCTCCCTCTTAATGTTGTGTGCGAGTGTTTTACAGTAGATCAAACTTGCCTAATGTAATCTTCATAATGCTTTCATTTAAAATGCTCCCTGTGGTTTGTATTTGTGGAACTGAAAGAGCAGACTCTACTTTGTAGCTTGGTGGGGCGGGGTGTTCGATTGAACATATGTTCGCACTGCCGTTTGGGAAAGATAATAGGTTTTTAACCTCTGTCAGTGTTAGACTGAGGTATTTATGGAGCTCTATTAAAGCTGTGCCTAGGCAGCTAACCTCGCCATACAGGTTTTTCGCAATTTGCCATTTTCTTTTGATAAGTTGCGGATTTTCTTGGCCTCTGACTGCGCCTCTTGCTGTGTCAACCAGCACGGGAGCTTACGAAGGAGCAAGGAATTCCTTGCTGTTGTCAGCGCTGCGTAAAACGCTTGTGGCTACTGCCATTGTGTGTTCAGTAAACATTGTCATGTAGATTAAAAAAGCAGCTTTTCAGAGTTTCAGAAAATGTTGCGTGTTCCCTTCTGGGCTTGATGCACAGAAGCAGGGAAGCTGGCAGACTGGCAGCAGTGCTCACGCTTTCAGCTGCTGCAGTTCCTGGGTCCGGCTGCAGGTGCGGGGCATGTGCATCGGCTGCAGCGCACGGCCGATGGCTGCTGGATGCATGCAGGGAGGCTGCAGCCTGGCTGCTGCTGCAGGCCCCCAGTTTAACACGGGAGGGGGAAGCGGTGTGTGTTTTGGGAGATGAGTTTGTTTTAATGGGGGAAGGTGTAATTTAGTGTGCTGAAATCCTACTGGTATGCCATTGCTTCCATCACTTCAGGCTTCTAACAATGTAAATTGCCATGGTGGAGACTGCAGTGTGTTCACAGAGGAGTTTATCTCCAGTGAACTGCCATTACCACTTTCGTCACTGCTGATTAAATTTTTCTGTTAATGTTTAATCCTAAATAGCAAATGCCTAATGTTTATATGCCCTCTCTGGATAAGCAGAACATCCGTTTTATAAAGTTGCCTATGACATCCAAAATGGAATCTGTGTATAATTTTAAATACACGCGAATCAGACAAACAGATGCAAAGAAATTTAGAACTTAAGTAATTACTTGAACATGAGCACAGAGCACACCCTGTTATGGGAGGGTTTTCTGGGGATCTTAAAGTGCACATTAAGTGGTGTATGACGGAGTATTGTCTGACCTTAGCTTTGCTCTCTGTCTCTATCTTAATACGTACAGTGTAGAAGAGGCTTTTGGTGGCATGTTTCCTCTGCCTTTTTTAGCAGTAGTGCCACTGGAGTGTGTAGCTGAGAATAGCTGACTTGAACTGTCCCATAGACATAAATGCAGAACCTACTTCAGCATTTGGAAGAAGGAGTCCTGAGTGAAATAAGTTCATGTGTACCTTATGGAAATCTGCAATTACGTTTGTGAGAACTATAGAAAACTCCACAAGGTTTCCAAAGAGTAAGCACAATAGAAATGCATAAAAAATGGTATCATAGTTAGCAGCAGAGACTGATACTTGTAAGGGAGGAAATTAATATAAATTGTTGGCTTACAGAAATTTCAAGCATTTTTATGCATTTAATAAAGGGTTGCCGTTTAAGTAGCTTAAGCATCCTTCTGTGTAGATAACGTGTCCTGGGATTTAACAAACCACTTACTGCTGGATGGATTCCACTCAGATGTGATTGCCATTCTTGCAACAAAGACTAGGTGATGAAGAGAGTGAAAAGAAACAGTACTGAAATGGTCATCACGTTAGTATGAGGAAAGGGGGAGAACAGGTTTGTGTCATCTTTCTTCTGTAAATGTAGTATGTTAGTCTTGGTCATGGGCAAGATGTGTTACATAAAACAGAATCAAAATATTTTTTCTACCCACAAAACTGCCTGGGCCAAGTTGTCTCAACTTGGGGGAGGTGTTAGCTGGACATAGACTGTCTGGGCAGAGACAGGAGCTGGCAGGACAAACCCTGATGTGTTGGAGGCACCACACAGCAGCAGCCCAGCTAGAGCTGGGTTTTTGGTGGGCGTGACTGGAAAGAAAAGCACCCAGGTAGATGTGTGAGTGCTTGAAAGAGAGAGGGCTTCCCTCAAATCCAAGGGAGCCTGGCAGAAGGTACCAGGATGCTTTTCTAAAACTCAGACCTGAGGGATGGAGACTGGTAACATGGGATAGCTCAGGGTGGGAGTGGGTGACCTGATGCTGAATGAGAGATGCTCGGGTGTGAAAATTGGGACCCTGCGTGAGTGAGAGGTGGTGCGGGACACCTTAAGACATTGTGTAGATGAGAGAGCTTGCTGGGACAGAAGAAAGAGGGACACGGTCAAAGATACGAAAAACATATTGAGGAGCATTGTGAATAGATACTGGCAGGGTAAGACCTCAGGGTTTAAAACAGGAACACATTCTGAATGACTGCAGCGAATGCTGCGAATGTGTGCCAGAAGTAAATATAGTAGAGTAAGCACTGCTACAGAGTCATTGAAGTCAATGCTGCATAACATAAAATTGCATAATATATTTATTTGTGAAGGTTGTTTTAAATGGATCCGAGTCCTTGGAAAGGTGACTGTGTTCTGGCTCCCTAGTCTGAGGTTTCCGATGTGTCCATGTCCGACCAGGCGGCAGGCTGCCAGCAGAGGCCTGAGCTCACACTTGCCTGACCTGCTCGCAGGCTGCATGCGCCCCCAGAGTAAAAAAGGAAAGGGGTTTTTGTTGGCCTTGTCTGCTCAGGTTGGAGTGGGAGGGTAGATGTGGGTGTACAGAAATGCAAGGGGCAGCGAGCTGGCAGCTCATCTCAGCCCCACATCAGGCCTCAGTGCCGGTGTTCCTCCTGGCTGGCACCAGCCGTGTGGTGGCACCGCAGCTGCCAGAGGCCTGGGCTTCAGGGCACTGTCATGCTCTGAAATCAGAGTACTGAAAATGTTTACAAAATGAGTACTTTGTAAATGGTAAAGATTAAATAACACATTTTACACATTTGTATAATTTTGAATCGTTTATCCTTCTGAGGACTGCAGTCACTTTGCTCATTTTAAAGAACGTTTAACAACTTAACCAAGCCAAGCTGGAGCTGTTGCTTCCAGAGCAGAGCTGGCACTGAAGAGAAAGGTGTGTTTTTGGGGAGACCACGTGTGTTCCTTGTAGCCTCCCTCGCACGGTGAGCTGGGCTCAGGGCTCGGCATGAGGCAGGTGGGAGCCCTGGCTGGTGCTGAGGGGAGTCGGGAGATCTTTGGCAAAGAGCTTGGGAGCTGGCGTGGTGGAAGTAAGCCGTGTCTCCATGCTGATAGCATGCAGGGTCATGACCGCGGGAGGACTGCTGGAGAGAAACTTTTCTCTAAGCTGGGTAGCGGAGGGGGTTACCGGCTGGAAATGCTGGAGAAACATGCTTTTACTTGGCACAGTCACAAGGTGACAGTCAGCCAAAATCATGATGCCATGCGAAAGACAGTGAGGTGGCTTAAACAAAGCAAGTGGATAACCTTAAGGTTGGAAGGGCCATCTGAGAGAAAACTGAAAGAACTTGCTTGGTCTGGGCAGTGAAACGAGTCCTGACAGGGAAGTGGCATAATTCAGTTTTATCGGCAGGGAAATAAAATTCAGGGATAGAGAAAAGCTGTTTAAGCTACAGGATCAATGTTGGCCTGAAAACAAATGGGTAAAAACTATTCAAGAATAAACGTTAGGCTCAAAATTAGCAGTTTTTCTGCCTGCGGGAGGAATTAGGTCCCAGAGTGTGCATCAGACAGGGGAGGCAGGGAGGAGCGCTGTCCATATGCTGGGGCTCAGTCGCATTATCGCGGTTCTTTGAGGTGGCTCTGGTCACACAGCACTGAGCTAATGATTTGTGATGGAAACCCCTGTCCCCGTGTCCCTCCACATCCACGGGTGGTGATGGGTCACCATGATGGCACCATGTCGGGGTAGGAACAGGGCAATTGGCCCCTGCTGTCATGGGTTTAAAGCTGTCTGGGTGGGAATACGTGCTAAAACTAACTGCTTTTTCCCCAGGATGGAGAATTGTGTCATTAAGTGAAGCTTTAACCTTTACTGTTTAGTCTGTGAATTTCTCTGCTCTTACAATCATTTATGACACTTATTTTTATGTTTGTTTTTTTCCTAGGTATTTTTATGGCCTCTGTCACAGTAGCGTCTCAGCGTCTCACAGGCATTTATGGATTTATTCTGAGAACGTTCCTGTGAGGTAGGGAAACGTTATTACCTGCGTTTTACAGACTGGGAGCTGAGGCACAGCGAGATAAAGGTTGCAGGAGGAGTCTGTAGCACAGCCAGCAGTCAAACTCTGATTGCTAGCAACTTGTTTATTGTCCTAATCACAAACCCAGCTACTGGGTTTTGGCTTTTTTCCTTTTCCTTTTTTTTTTTTTCTCTGTAGAAACAATCTGCAAGGGGCTTGGAGGACCTGTGGAAAATATGATTAGGGCTCCTGGTGTCCTTTTTTAACTTTGTTACTTGTGAGTTGACATGCCTTTCTAAAAATATCAGCAGATCTGTTTATGTTAAATGATTAACATGTTTAGACTTTCAACAGATAAGCTGTCATGCTTTTTTTTTTTTTTTGAGTCAGTAACTCCTTTATCCTACCTGTCTAGGCTTGTTGAATTCTTACCCTGCCTAAGCTAATGCCATCCCAATCACCTAAAGCAATGCCAAGAATTTCATCATCCATGCAAAGATCGGATTCATGTCAAGACAGGTGTAAAGTTTCTCAAGCACATTTATGTATAATTACTGTTTAACTTTATTTTTCAAAGGTCTTTCCAAGCCAGTTAAAATGTTCACCTTTGAGCTCCCAGATTCTCCCAGAAATTGGATTTCAGTGCCTGATTAGTGATGCTGATCCCTTTCAAAAGTATTGCAAAGTTCCTGACACGTGTGTGCGCACTGAATTGTAATGTACATCATAAAATCAAATATGAATAACAGCTTGAAAAATACGCTTTTTTTCTTCAAATAAGTAACTCTTAAGATAGGTCTTCCTTGAGCCCTTCTTTCACCTCAAGTTGGTATTTAAAGTGTGACTTTTACTGCCTAAGGAATTTTCTTAGAGCTACAGGAACACTACAAATTATGAAGACACCAGTAGGCTCTCACAATTAAATATTTTTATTGTCTATTAAAATAAGCAACATTATTAAAATGATAACATTGCAAAGAAATATTTAATGCCATCTTCTAATTTTGCACTCTTTATTATACACACACTGAATTATATTTATGCTCTGTATTAATGTATATTACATGTCTTTGTGTCCCCAAGAATGAAACCCTAATGACTCATGAACTGTCTCAAAGTGTACTAAATAAGATTAAAGAGCTGGCCAGTGACCTTAACAGTCAATTAGGCTATGCATTACTCAACCCAGTATTTGTGGAGCGCAGAAGGGAAGCAAAAACTCATTAGCTGAGATGCTGATACTTGAAACAAACAAGATTTCTCTAAAACCAGGAACAAGTCTTGTTGTTTACATGAAGATTAGAGCACTTTACAGTAGATACATGTTTGTGTGTATGTGTGTCTGGAAGTCCTACAGTGTGGTCCTGCGAGGGTGAAAAAAGCCTGCTGGAAGAGTGCAGGGGAAGAGCTTTTGGGTTGGAAGAGATTCTGCTGGGCACAGCTGGCATTGGTCAGGCACTGGTGGGTGCTGTAGGAGATGGTGCTCAGGTGGTGGGATGTGCCACCTGAGGTGTTCCAGCAATCTGTTTCACGGACACAACAGAGCAGAACTTGTTGGCATGGCACACTGAGTGCGTTTCCTCAGAGCTGAGCCCTGTTTTTTTGGATGGGAGAGCAAATGGAAAGGCTGTGTGTGTGTGCCCACTGCAGAGCAGTGTGTGAAGATCATGTCCCCATCTCACACAGGTCAGGAGAAGGAGAAGACAAAGAGCAGCAATGATGTTACATGGGAGCTGAGATAGCAGCTGTGGTCACGCCAGCCAAACAGTGGTCCTCAAAGGCTGCTCAGTTTCCTAGCCTTTCTTTTCCAGTATGTTCAATTTTCAGCTGACCCTGAGAAGGTCTTCCATCATTCCTAATGTAAACTCAGGTTTTAGGAAATAAAAGATGACAGACTTGGCCCGTACAAAATGCTGCTGAAAGTACATTTTGAGTGGCATGCAATAACATCTTTTAAAGTAAATCAAATTTTTTCAACATAAATTGGGCAGAATCTCACTGATCTAGGTCACGGTTTATCTGTAGGGGTTCTTTTCAAATAATTTCCTTAATAAAGTCCCATCTCATTTGGGGGGGGGACGGGAGAACCTGGAAAAAAAAGAGTGTATTTTTGCTGTTCCAATGAATGGTAGAAGAAGGAAAAGGAAGCTTTTTCAATCATGTCAGGCTGAATCTAATGCATCAAGGAATGATTTTGTAGGAGAAACCCTGAAGATAACCTGTAACCTAGATTAGCCGAATTCAGATTAGGTTTTCAGGAGTTTGGAGACTGCGGTACATCCTGAAGCAGTCTTGACATTCGTTTAAACTAAAATTGTTGTATGGTTGCTCTTTCAAGAACATAAATATGTTAAGTTTCCATTTAAGTGTTATAGTTGCAAAATTTATTAATTTCAATCTGCTTGAAAAGATTAAAAACAACAACAAAAAAACAACCACCCACAACTTAGTATTTTCCACTTGAACTAGCTATTGCTAGGAAAATATTATCTTTGCGATTATGGTTTGGGGATTTTTTTTTTTACATGCAATATTGCCATTGAAAGTTGGACATTGGGATTGCAGTTAAAAGTGGGGCTTCGGCGTGATTAGTGCTCTTTATTCTGACTTGAAAGCATAAAGCAGTTGTCATCAGGTAACCTTGTCCTCTTAAAATTGTTCAAATCCTTCTATTTTTGAACTTATTTGCATTTTGGAATATGTGATGGTGTGTTCTAATTTAAAGGCTTTTCAGTAATATGGGTTATGTTTTTCTACAAAATGCTGGCACAAAGCTCATGTGATTCAAAGTGATTTGGTTGTGTTATGCCACATTGGCAGGAGCTCAGTGCTTAATGCAAAACAAGGAGGTGCCGTTACTTCTTGCTGCAGTGTGTTTGCTGGCTGTACGCTAAATGACAGCCTCCAAAGGGCATCGGCTGAATCCCTTGGTATGGGTCAGCATCCTTTATATAGGACTGTCTATAGTTTTTTTGGACTTAGAGTCTTTAAAAGGTCCTTTTATCTTGCAAATGAGTGGAGTGCTTTAATAGATTGGTGCCCAAAGGGCATGCCTGTTGGCGATTTACCTGCCTTCACGCTGTGTCTTGGAGAATGCATGTGGAGAGGGAAGGGTGCGGCTTAAAGCTACAAATTTGGATGAGTAAAACTTGTTTCTGCTTTGAAGTTGTATGCTTTAGCTGTTCTACATGGGTATGTGTTTTCAGAAATGTATTTATGAAAAACAGCGTCAACAGATGCTGGAGATGTTACAAGATTTAGCCATATTTGCAGAATTGAACATGAGCATTAGCCCTCTGGTCTTTTTCATTTCCTTTTCTATTATATAATCAGCATATTGGTAGGTGGCTTTTGTTTTGTCACTTCACCTACTTAATTAATTTAGCTATCTGAGGGTTATGTAATAAAGGTAGAACCATAACTGCCAACGTTAACTTTGTCATCCCCTGTAGTCAGCACTTGCTAGCGCTCTGGCGCAATGGGCTTGAATAGCTGCCACACCATGTGTGTGTGTGTGTGTTTTAAACCCTAGACAACTGCTGAACTCATTAAAAATACATGCTACCTAAGTTAATGTGCATAAGAAGTTTTGGTGCTGAGATCTCCTTTGAGGATATATTCAACTCTAATTAACTTGGTTTCGTTCTATCCAGTATCAGCATAGGCTTGGCTGAAACCACCTCGCATGGGTTAGACTTGTGTTTTGAAGTCAAGCTGGATGGGATGGCAGATGCAAAAGCGTGCGGAGGTGCCTGCCCGGCATTCCAGGTGCCTGCCCTGCCTTCCTCCGGCAGCAGCGGGGCCTGGAAGGGGCAGGAGCACCGGCTGTGCTTCCTGGGTGCAGGGCATCGCTCACAATGGGTGTGTGTCCGTCTGTAGGTATTGTACTCTCAGGCAGAGCTATGGATTCCTAAAGATACCCGAAATAATTAGGTTTGCTGTACTGTAATTGAACAATTGCATGATACCAAGCTCTCCTCCGACTGAAACAGATTCTGAATTTTTCCTCTTATGAAATAGGGAACAGCAGCCTAGAAGACTATCAGTATTTTATTGGCTCGGCTTTCTCTCTCCATTTATACTTTCTATTCATCATTAGTTCAAGGCTAATTTTCTAGGATTCTGCTAATTATGATTTGTTTTTCAGTGGAGCCAGGCAGCAAGAAGGGGATTACTAATGGTTACATTCGTATTAAGAGCAAATATAAGTATGCAAGGCTATGAAGTACCGGTTCTTGGCTTTTTTTGGCAGTGTTGGAAATCGAGCTCTGCTGTTATGTGCAATAAAACAGACTTCACTGAAAGAAGATTATAATATTTTATGAGGGAAGGCTTTCACTGTATCACTCATTTTATGTTGAAGATAGTACTCAGATCCATATTCAGGAGTAGGCTGCTGTATTTTGTACAACTGGGAGAATGTATGGATTTGTTGCATTTTCATCACAGCTAGTGATGGAGAATGTTTTGGTCTTTTTAACTAGTACTTGGGTTTTAGTCTTACACAAGGATTTTCTAGATAGAAACCTCAGATAAGATGGATACTAGATGTAAAAACTAGGGGGGAACCGCTACTGGGCAATTTTTGAGTGTTCATTTCCTGAAAATTGGACCTTTTAAAGCATTTCAGGTTGAGTACACTAGAAATTGAGGCATTCAAATCACTAACTGCTTTTGAGAATGACAGCCAGAATCTCCATTAACGTTGCATCGTCTGCTTAGGGGATCACAGAGCAGAGACTGATGTGTCTTTGAGGGTGGAAATGGAGCAGTTTAAGAAGTTACAGTGCTTCACCTGAGATATGGTAACAGCATGCAACCGTGTCTAGTTCATTTCAGAGAAAAACACGGAAATCAGAGGATGATCTAAGGCTGTCTGGTTTGCTTTGCATAGAAGCAGACTACATATGCTCCTATAATAAGTTGGCATGTCTCAGCTGTAAGGATGATAATTTCCAGTTGATGAAAGGTAAATTATAGCTATAACAGGTGGGTGCATTAAAATGCTGATATGCTCCCAGATACCTGTCTGTGTTCAGACAGAAGCGGGACTCGCTGTGCTGGTTTGGACCAGTGGTCAGTCTAATTCGGTACCTTACCCCTGGCAACGATCAGTGCTAGATAACTAAGGGAATGGCACAGGAAATCATGCATTTGCTTATCAAGTGTTTTATCTGCTGGGGAAGTGTTGTTTTTTTTCTTTAATGTATCAAGCCAAAGCAGGCTGGTTTAGTCACTGAAATGTGTTCCTTCTAAAATGCGGTTAACTTCTTCTTTCATCCTTTCTTTGCAGAAAAGGAGTTTACTGACGTTTCTTAATGTTTTCCCTTTAGACACCTCAGCTGAGGGTTGGTGTAAGCTGCATGCAAGTCTTTAATCTGGCTTGTTTTTTGTTTTTGAAAATGTTCTTCTGCATCTCCAAAAAAGCAGTCATGATAGATGAATAGTCTGGGGCTTTTTGCTAACATTATAGCCGAAAGATAAAATACTAAATGGGTTTCATGTAGTTATTGTATTGCTTGAGCGTGTCTTCATATTAATTTTAATTAATTTAAACAGGGTGATAGGAGTAAAGTGCAGAGTAGGAAAAGGATAGATCAGAAAAAGCAGATAAGATAGGTGTATTCAAATAGTCAGAGCCTGATGAAATTTGCCCTAGGGTACAGCAGCAACTAGCCAAGCAACCTTTGAACCATTTACAATTATCTTTTAGAAATTGTGAAGAGCAAGAGAGGTCTTGGAGGACTGAAAAGGGCAAATGCAGTACCTGCCTTTGAAAGAGGGAGGTCCGGGGAATTACAGACTGGTTAGTCTAGCTGTGGTGCTTAGAGAATTGGAACAAAATTTTTAATCAGTTTCTGGGAATCTGGAGGATAAAAAGAAGATAAGGGATAGGGGGGAGCGGTAGCTCTTACGTATCTTGACTTCAGTAGCTTTTGACGTAACCTCTTGTGGCATTTCTGTGGAATAGGGACACACACATTTAATTGTATGATAAACAAGTGACTGTTTAAAAACCGTGTTTGAAGAACAGTTACCTGCAACTTGCTGTGAAAATCAGGGGACCAAGGGGGTGGCATGAACACACCCCTGTTTGTCTTGGGCTGAGCTTTGTTTGCTGTTCTCTTCACTGATGTGGGCAGGGGAGTACTTACAAGATCTGCAAGTCTGAGAGGGGCTGCAAGTGTTGTGAATCATAGTTCAGAGGTGGATGGTCGTGGTAGGCTGAAAAAGTGTTTGGAAGCCTGCAACATGCAGCTTACCGAGCTGAAATGAGGAAATGCAAAGCAGTGAGGACGTGGTTAGGCTGCAGAGCCACAAAAGAGTGCTTAGGTACATGCACTGGATCACCACCTATACGCGAGCGAGCAGTTGCAGAGAGGACAAACTCCATCTGGAGTGTATTAGCAGGGCTGTAATTCAATTTGAGGTAATGGTTCTGCTGTGCTCAGTGCTGCTCAGCCCCAGACATGGAGCCGTGTCGGTACCTCGGTGAGTGTGGGCTGGCTGAGGGCAGCTCCTGGAGGCGGCTGGGGTCTGGAAGATGGGCGAGACGTGGAGGCTGGAGACAGTGGGTGAGGGGACCGAGCGGCCGGTTGCTGTCTGTCTCGGCCGAGGGGTGGACAAAAGCTTTAACTCAGCTTCTGCCAACCACCACAAAGTGAGAAGGATACCGGCGAGTCAAGAAAGGTGCTGAAAGAGAGTGAGTCAGGCGGAGGAGCATGTGGTTGGCCCGGGGCTGGAGCAGGAGCCACGTTCCGTGTGTGGTGTCCCACCCCTGGTGGCTGGTGGTGGGGAAGCAGTGCCTGACTTTCGGGGAACATGGACAGGACACAAAGCAACGTGCACAGAGTGCAGCAAGGGAAGCCCCAGTCAGATAAAAGGGAAAAAGAGAAGCTCAAAATGAGCGTGGAAGAGTGCTGAAATAAGGGTCTAAAGAGGTTGTGGCACCTCTGTCCTTTGAGGTGCTTGAAAATCAACTGGAGAAGGCTGTGGGCCACCTGATATGACTTTGACATTAGTCCTGCTTTGTTTGGACTAGTGACCTTTCCCATCTGCCTAATTTTTGTGTTTCAGTAAACTACTTCCACCCTCCTTTTCTTGAGAGGGTGAAGTTTTTCAGTGCTAGGTCTGAGGTCGGTGGCAGTGCTCCTGCAGATAACGCTAATCAATGGCTGAGAAGGGCCCGGCATTACCGAGGGTGCTTCCCTTCGAGTAGTGTCTCTTAACATAAAGATGTTTGTTTTCTCAATCAAGCTTCAAGAGGAAATACTGTAATCAGCTGTTAAATTTCTTCGCTACTTCAGCATTTTCTTTTGTTAGAAGCACCAGGGTGTTTTCTAGGATGCTGGTGTTTAGCTTCATAGCCTGTGGGGAACCTTGGCATCAAGCACATGGATTGGGAGCTCAAAGGAGATTGTAGCCATGTGATGCAATAAACATCTACCTAATCAGAGAAACTTACTGTTTTCTGTTTATTATAATGGGAAACGTGATGAGTGACTTAAGCATCTATTTGTTCTCTGCGTTTTGCAAAAGTAATAACTATGGGCCTGTAATAGTGACACACAGTCTGTAACATGCAATGGTTAAATATTAATACACCCTGGCTGTGTTTAAAGATCAGGAATGGCTCTTAGGTAATGAAATGTTAACTCTGTTTTTAACTCCATCAGATTTTGTAAGGTGTCTTCCAGAGGTGTAGTGTATTGCCGTTTAAAGGGATAGTCTGTTTGATGAACCTCATCAACAATTTAATGCAATTGTTTCTCTTGAAAGGCTCTTCTGGGTTAGGATGTTGAGAAATTGACACTCAGGTTTTTTGCTAAGGTCTGGTTTAATCACTTAAAAACATGACCAGGCTGCTTGACAGGTGACCACACAAAGCATTCACAAACGGTTTGTCTTGCTCATCTGTCTCCTTTTTTTAATCACGCTGATGGTGCTTTTCTTTTTTGCTGGTTGTTCTGAAACCAATTCCATTAGGTTGGCAGACGAGCGTTGTTCGGAGGAGCAGCCGTGGAGGGGTCGTGTCCTGTGATAGCTGTGACAGTCCGTAGGGTCTGCTTAGCAAAAGGGCTGCCCCAGCCTGCTGCTGGGACAGGCTTTCCTGGCACCTACAAAGTGACACCGGAGACTTTAGACCATACGTGTAGTCTTGGTTAATTGTGTTAGGTATTTGTTCTCCCAGTTTAATGTTTGTCCAGGTCTTGTAAATGAAGTTGCTACAGTGAGAAATTTTATGGTGTCCAAGTTCGAGATGATCCAGCTTATCTTGTTGACTTTCTCTCGAGCTGTTCCTTGTGGCTCTACTCCTCTGGCCAGCGTGCGGAGGTGACAAGTGGGGCTTTGTCCTGAGTTTTGCTTTATGGTCATTATTTCCAGGTGGCAGCATTTTATGCTGCTGTAAAAGCTATGCTGTTCAAATGAAGTTCTGTTTCACATGCAAACAGTTGGGTTTTGGGAAGTTTCAATCTGTTTATTTGGGGAGTACAAATTATTGGCGTTGCAGGAATTGAAGACCCTAACTGCTGTGGTACACAAGGAAGAAGGGCTGATAAAACGTATGCTACAGATGTTATGACAAGTATGTCATATTTTTTTGCTGGATAGCAGAGTGACTGATTGGCTGTAGACATTCCTGACACTGCCTGACAGAAAGGGTTATTTTATCTGAAAACAGTGCAGTTACAGATGAGAGAGCTCCTGAAAAACATCACTCACTTTTACTAGCGACATCCATCACTTCCTAATTATGGCTGCTCTCAGGTGGAGAAAAGTTCTTCCCATTGTTCCTCCAGAGCTCCTCTCGTCGCTGCCGCAGCAGCGTGGCTTTAAAGTTGGTCCTTTATCTGGGGCCCAGGCACCCGTGGACTAAATTAATGCACAGAGGTGTCTGTCTGTGGTAGCTGGGATCCCACCGGCACAGGAAGGGCCATGGCCGCTGTGGGAAGCGAGTGGCTTTGTAGTGCAACCACCCGCTTTGCAGCACGGAAGATCTGTGAAGCTCCGGTTTGCAAGTTGGAGTTGTCACTGTCCTTTGAAAAGCTGAATCAAGTCAGAGCAAGCCGGGAGTGAAGTGAAAAGAGAAGCCCTTGGTACCGTTCAGAAACAGGATCTCACTTTTCCACTGCGTGCACTTCGGTGTGATGGCAGGAGCGTGGCTGTCTGGGTGCACCGTGAGCTCCCCTCTGTGTGCCTGCACCCCAAGGCATGTGTCCTGCTGCCTCCTGGCCAGGTGGAGCTGCTGGAGGGGGTTTTCCACAATGCTCAGTCAGCTTAGCTTTTCCCCCCTGAATATGTTGGTCCTGGTGCCGTGCTAAAACACTCTGGAAAAGCTGTGGACTTCTGCCTGTGTTTCAAATGCCCAGGTGGTTGGAAAACTTCATATCCGTGGGAGCCCTTTGCCTGGCTGGGTGTCTCG
The DNA here is from genome assembly GCF_963932015.1 of Anas acuta. Taxonomy (NCBI): domain Eukaryota; kingdom Metazoa; phylum Chordata; class Aves; order Anseriformes; family Anatidae; genus Anas; species Anas acuta. The sequence continues at coordinate 11,380,799 of NC_088986.1, read as the reverse complement.
TGCTGCAATTTGCTCGAGCCCACCTGCTGTGTGCAGCTCAGATTTTCTGCTGGGCTCTTAAGAAATTTATTTTCCTTTGCCATGTTAAATAATTCTTTTCTAGTAGTCTGATAGCAAGAGCTGTGCAGGAGATTTACTTTTTTCTGTGTGCTACTGTTTACATACGGATAAAAATAACAGTTGGTTGAAGTATTGTTTGCTTTCATGTATATGTGCGCCATGTGTTCCACCCTCTCTGCCTGGAATTCTTTTTATTTACTTTGTGTGGCTCATCGATCCGAGCGCAGGCATGGAGACGCCGAGGATGCCATGGTGATGGGGTCAGCGTAGGTGCCTGCGTACGTGGTGTGGTCAGGGAGGAATAAATGAGCATTTTCAAAATTGTAGTTTAATTCCAGTGACTTTGCAGATGGTGAAGTATTTACAGTTGCTGAAATGGTCTGTGCTGCCCCGTGCTGCCTTTTCCCTTTGAAGAGTAGGTGCCTTGCAGCCCTTTCCTGGCTGCTGGTAATTGCAGTAATTAAACGCACCTGGTAATGACAACAGCCCTGATGCACCCTCTGCTCCTGAGGACACTGATGTCCTGAGGTCAGGAGCACCCACTGCTGTTTCACACAGCCCTCAATTTGAATGCAGGCTGAAGGTTAGAGCTGCACTCCAGAGGCAGGCAGGAGGGGATAGCAATGCTCCCCGCGTGCTCCTGGCTTCCTCCTGTGAAGTGGAAGTACAGATGGCCGAGGTCCTGCTGAACCGAGCTGGTGTTTTATTTTTTCATGCATACACTTCATTTTGTACCACTAAAGGAGGGCTTGTTCTTTGGCAGATGACCCCAAGGTATTGTCTCTCCTGGTAGGAAGAGGGGAGTGCAGAAGAGATTAAAGTAACTTAAAAAGAAAAATAGGCTTAGTGGTGCTGTGGTCCCCGACTCACCAAAGCTTTGGCGGCCAAACGCCGTGAGCACTGGTTATGGAAGAGCATCGCCCGTGGATTTCAGCAGCAACCATGGAACTTCAGAGTCCCAAAAACTGCTGTGTAGTTTAACAGATTGAGTAAAAGCTCCCAATGTTTTTGAAGTTCTAGAGGAAAAAATGATTTGCACTAACAGCTAAGTTTTCTTTTTTTTTCCCCAAAAAAAGTCTGATAATGGGTGGAAAAAATCGACCAACCATACAACAACAAAACCAGCACCAAAAATCTGAAATCCCCCCTACCCAGTTTCTGAGGACTGAAATGCTTCATTATCCATCAGCTCCCCAAAGGCTAATTTGTGGGGATGGTGGTGCCAGAGCAGAGGCTTTTGCAGGGAAAGTGTGGGAGAGGCCATCTGTCAATATTGTTCTTGCTGCTTTTCCAATGCTTTTACAAATTGATAGTCTGGGAGTTGTCTCTGCTGCAGGTAAAGCCTGTTTCGAGCCCTTGTGTGTTGATATTTTATTGAAGTGAGACATGAACGCTCTGGGGAAAATGGCATTGTGAGATGAAGCACTCTGATACGTGCATATAGCTTAAATGTCATCTTACCCAAAAAAAAGATAAAGCAGATGTTAATTGTAAAACTGTACTTCATGTACATTTCTCTGAAAGCATTTCATCTAATTCAGCAGATCTGAGCACATGACTGCTGTGTTTATCCATCCTAAAAATGTTTCTTTGAAACAGTTCTGTGATTATGCAAATACATGGTTTTAATAGAAGGGAGAGTAGATTTAGGAGTCTCTGATTAGAGAGAATATTTTCTTCCAAGATTAAGAGTCTGAAGTAACAGTCGATGTTATCATTTGTTGTGAAGGAGAGAATTGCAGGTCCACGTTTTCTCCTACCATTAGATAAGCAGTTTGACTGGAATAGCAGTTTTAATCTGTTTTAATGATGTTTTTCCAATATGAAAGGGGCCAGGAGATGCATAAGTCTAAAGGTCTGCTGGTAATTGTCGAAGTGATGGGAGTTGTTTACCGAACGTACAGTGACTGGATTGTTGCCTCTCGCTGCGAGCGCGCGCGTGACCTTTGTTCGTGGCTTAAAGTATAATTAAGGAATACGTGCCTCTGTGTATTTAGAAACAATAAAACCATCCCACTTGCAGATGTCGAGGTATTTAGGGATGGCAAATACAAATGAAGCAGTTTGGTGAGTGCTGGTGTTAACTGTTAAGTTATTTACCGATGTTCCCATGCCTTTCTCCAACGCAGCTGAAATGGTGTCACAGCAAAGCTTTCCGTAGGCTCTGCCTCACGCTGCTGAGGTCGTGGCTCCTTATCGTGCCTACGGAGGTACAGCTCTGTCAGCTTTTCCAGGTGATCCCGAAGAAAAGAAACTAAGCAATCCCGACCTGTCGTGCCTTTTGCCTACAGTGCGTGCCAAGCCCTTTGCAAGCTATTTGCAGAGCTATTAAATAGGCTTTGCTTCTTGTCTTTCTCTGCTGGCATGGTCCTGCACCTGCAATGTCTATCCAGTTGTAGGAACCTCAGTGAGGGAGAGAAAGGCAATTGGAGGCAATTCTCTGCTGAAATCCTTCAAGGCTGACTTTTTAAACTCGTGTTGTTCCCTAATGCCCAATATTTCTGGGGCTGTCAGGGTTAACCGTGGTCACTTTGCAGCGGGTGGGCTTTCTTGATCTGTTGGTTTGACATGCTGCAGTGCAAGCTCTGGGTTGCTCCAGCACGTGATGCCTTGTGCCTGGGCAAAGGAGGAAATGTGTGCGTGGCTCATGACAGTAGCAGATCTTAAAAGGAGCGGTTTGAAGCTGCTTGGAACCTTTTCTGAATGTGAAAAACTCCCGTCCTAGCTGTCCCCGGCCGCAGCCCAGGGCTCTGCAGCACGTGGGCACCGCCGTCTAGTTGAGGCAGGATTTCTTTGGGGCAAATGAAGTGTCTGTCACGACTGAATTAATGTAAATATTGCTAATAACGCGCGCGTGTGTGGAGAAATACATATTTAGCAGCTGCAGTATTTGCACCACAAACTGCGAAGAGGATAATGTAACACCTTTTAAATAAAGGAGGCAAGAAGGGAAATCCCCAAATTTAGCCTCATTGCTGGATTGTGAAACTTGATAATCAGCTGTCTTGGAGTATGGGAGGAAAAGGGCATCAGTAAACAGGGGGAAAGGACCTGAAAACAAACACCCTCTCTGGATCCTCTTATAGCAGAATATTAGACTGGTTGGAAAGAAATCTAAGATCTCTGTAAGAAGTTAAGCAATAAAATTATGGAGAGTGGGTGTTGTTTTTTTCCCCATCCATACAACCACGGTTAGCTGACTACATGAGAAAAGGCCTCTGGTATGTAAATGTTTTTGTGTTTTTTTTTTTTTCCTTCCGAGGAAGGAATTCAAGATCTGCTGTCAGTGCTGTGCGTTGCCTGTGCTGCAAGCTTTCCTTTCTGAGGGTTGTTAATAAATAGAAAATTGACAACTTCAAGAGAATTGATTGAAGAGAGAGGATTTTCATCAGATTTTTTTTCCACCCACTTGGAGCGATGAAAATCTGGCCAGGGATCTTTCTCATCCCTCTTGTTACTGCCTGAGCCTAATGCCTGGACCACTTTAAAGGCCATTAGTACCAGGAACAAAAGTTAAAAGAAAACAAAGTCTCATTTTCAGTCGCTTTCCCGGTTATTCATTTTGGATTCAGCGCATGAACGACTTGTAGTTCACTGTGTGGCTGAGTCGCGGGATCAAGGCTACAATGGAGGCATTGTCATCACCTTTCTCTCCCTGCTCCTCTGTGCAATGAAGTTGAAATCCTGCTTTTGGCATCCAAGCTGTTGCTTTGGTGACCAATTATGACTCCAGAAGTATACATTGTGGTCTTGCTGAATAGTTGAAAGAGCGTAAGGAAAAAGATAAATGTGTTCAAACACAAGTCTGTTTTGCAAGCCTTCAAGGTGATTCAGAATAGAGTTGTTTGCGTATTTTATTTAACCTGATATGTAAGCATAGTGTTGGGAATTCAAATGTCAGTGTTACAAATCCAGAAAATATAATTAAAGGTGATTTAACACTCAATGCTGTGCCCTTTCCATACACGTTATAATTACCTTTAATTTTTGATAGTATGGAGTTCTCAGTTTCACTGAGTTGCACTGCTTGTCTGCAGTTATTTAATTTTAGAAATAATTATGCCAGTCACTTAAAACTGTTTTTTTTTTTTTTTTCTTCTAGAAGCCTAAAACAGAATCTGTAATTCAGGGTTTAGTGGATGCATCTTGGTCTTACTGATGTTCCTGAAAGTCTTTCTGTGAATCTAACAAGTTTATGTGAGGTATTTTTAGATTGAAGAGGGAGCTTTATGCTAGTGACATTGCAGAGGTGAAAGAATGAGAAAAATGGTAAATTCCACAAACAAGTTGATATAGCAGCTCCGTCACAGGTAAAGCCCAAAATTCAGCCAAATTGGAGTGTGCAAACAGGAGAAAAATGGGTGTTTTCAGGGAGAAGAATCACCTGCGATGCTCCAGCAGAATTTTCTTATTTTCTTTGAACACTTTCAGCAGTGATATTTTCAGGATTCGTTCATTGCTTCCCACTGCATTTAATCCCCTCTGCTGTGCTTCGTGTGGTTCACGAGGTCCTTGGGTCAGCAGCGGCTCCGTGCGCAGACACGCCGGCCGTGCCACTCACACGCAGTAAGTGACAACCCCGATGATTTAATGACAGTCTCTCCTGTAACGTGCTGATGCCGCAAGTTACTAATGCTCTCCGTGGGCTAACGAGTACGTCCATTCGCCATGCTGGGTAGGCTGCTTTGTTTGTCCTCCCCAAAGATTAGTGTTTATACTCCCTTGATAAAAGAAAAAGCACTCCAAGCATGTGTTCAAAGGGAAAACTCGCCTAGATCTGGCAGGCAATACAATTTCACTAATAGCTGCAGATACTTAAGTAGCCTATTTTCATAATCCCATAGGTAGTTGTTAAGAGCATTTTCTCCTACTGGGAGAATATCTATCCTTCTCTTGAACTTCTTGTCAGCTCTCACTGTATTTATGACCTTAATGGAGTTTCCAGCAATCATGCTAAGATACAGTGGGCCCTAAGTATATCCATATATCTGTACTTGATTTTACGCCTAGTAGCACCTCAGGTTGGTGTAGATAGACTGTTTGGGTCACATCTGTAGTAATAACACAGACATGTCGCATGCCCTCATAAATGTTCCTTCCTTGGTGGTTGAACTGTACTAAATTTAGACCAGCTTTGTAGTTGCATTTTGCTCATTTAAATGAGACTATTCTCTTGGGCTAGATTGCATCTGCTACTGAAATAGTACCTAGGGCAGAATTAGTAAATCAGCCATTTCAGTGTATTTTTTCCCAAAATCTGGTGTGTGGAAGAGAATAGATTGACAACCCAATAACTTCTCACTGGGGCTTATGGAAATTACGAAGTCAATTGTATTGTGCAGGAAAGCTGCGCAGTGCAGCTTGTTTTCCTTTCCTTGTGTAGTTTTTAAGTACACTGCGACGGTTTTGGGCTGGGAATAGTGTTTTAAGAGGAGACGCTTTGGTGCTGCTCTGAGCTTTGGAGCTGAAGTCACGCGGAGCTGAAGAACCAGATTGTATAAAGAGGATTTCAGAAGCTGATAATAAAGGCCTTACTCATTGGTGATATAAGAATAACAAGTATGTTGCAAGGAAAGATTATGATCTCTGTTTCAAAACAAAAGAAGTTACCTGGGATACGTATTCTTATTTCGATCGATAAGCCAATATGTAGAAATGTCAAAGTTTTGGCCAGGAAGGACTTAAGCCTTCAGAATTAAAAAGCATCTGTTCCTGAAATCTGAGCTTCCGATCCCTCTAATCACTAAATAAAGGAAGAAAGAAAGAAAATAGTCTCCATTTTACTTATTTTACCAAATATCCTGTTCTACAATAACATCATTAGTTTTTGCATGTTGATCTGTAATTTGTAGGCATTCAGGGGTTGGTGGGGGGGGAACCTAATTTTGATGACTTTGTAAGATTCTATTAGAGCTATATAAAAATAAGTATTTTGGTAAATGAGTACAGCCTTACTGCCTTGAGCATCTGGAGGCTTCCTGGTTGTCCAGGAAGAATTATCTAAAGGTTGGTTGCAGAGGATGTGCTGCCTGGTCTTGTTCTTGTCAGGCTGCTGGTGACCGCCTCACTCCGAACCTGTACCCAAAATAAACGGGGAAGTGCTTAAAGAAGTTTCAAGAATATAATGCACTGTTTATAGGCTGTTCTCCACTATGTTTTCCTCAATTTATAAGGAATTACAGGTCCTATCTTGTCTCTGCACTGCAATCAGCTGTGATTCCCAGATCAAATTGCAAGGCAGAGACAGGATCTTTGGTCTGGTTGAGGAAGGAGACAAATCCTTGAAGGCATCTCTTCAAAGAGGGGCCATCCTCATTAACAGGTCATTATCAGATGTAGCTGTGCTGCTGGAAGGAACTTAGTCTAGGTGAGTTGTAAATCTTGAAATCTTCAGGCTTCTTGTTCGGTAAATCCCTCATAAAAGGTGAGGAAGCGTGTGGCAGTTGCTCTGATAAAAAATTGAAGTGGAAATGTGCGAATGCTGTGCTGAAACACAGCATTTACCAGAAGATTCTCCTTCTGAAGGGTTTGCGAAGGGTTTAACCTCCTGAAGTTGTTGAAAATAAAGGAGAAGCGCTGTGCTGGCGTTGGAAGCATGCTGGTCCTTTCCTTAGAGATTGTTTACTGCAGAGGACATAGGCTTTAGCAAATTTTTCTGATGTTATTGAAATATAACCGTAGTCCCTGGGTAGGAGATTATTTTGCAAAAGAAAATCAATCTAAAACTGCCTTGAAATCTCTTTTAGAGGCTGGTAAGTACTTTGCGTTATGCAGTAATTGGGTCACCGTGTGTAGTTAAGACTGCTGCTTCTAGAGGCAGCCCGGGCATCTCCAGTCTCTACCCACTTCTCTACTTCGGCTTGCTCCAAATCTATTTATCATAAGCAGCCACACAATGCATCAGATCAGGAGTCTGCTTCAGGTTGAACAAAATTGTATTCCTCCCCCCCACCCTACTTACTTTTAACTTGTGATTGGGGTTCCCTAATCCAGCTCACTGCACAAAACTGAATCGATGTATCCGAGGGGGTGACTGGACTCGGACTGTGACTGCTTAACCCATCACAGTTGCTGAAAGACGTAATTTTCAAATTACAGCCTCGGTTACAAGAGATGGATGTATTACGTTACACTGAAGAGTGCTGTGAAAACTCAGGCTGTGTACCCAGGGTAGCGGTGATTCCTGTTGATATGTCAGATTCCTCCTCTTTTAAAAGAACCTTCTATGGTTTTCAAAGTTTAAAGTCAAATTTACAGTTTTCTACTGTCTTAGAGCATATGATTTCACTATTAGATGTGAATCATAGTTGTGTCCTATTTTACTTAGAAGTTTTGGGACTATGAAAATTAGGTATTAAAAAAAGTTGATCCTCATTTTCTTCTGCTTTGTAGTTACTGGGCGGTTGGCTTTCAGTTGGATTCATAATGACTTGCTAGTGCTGTTATCACTTAAAGCTTTAAGAATAAATGCTAGGTTTATGTGGTTAATCTCAGAAAAGGTAAATAAACTGGTCATGCAAAGGAGACTTGTGATGGGTAAAGTTTTCAACTTGTAGACTTAGTTTTTCCAGAAAATGCATTCACCAATGTCCATTTTTGGATTTTATCAACAACAGTGTTATTCTAGGATACAACTGGTCATTCCAGGAACAGTGATTTATTGCTTTAAGGCAGCCTGTGAAGAGTCTGTTCTTCTCCATTACATTTTTTGGAGGACATCAGTGTAATTTCTTCTAGTAGGCTGGCAGATGAAGGGAGTAAAATTTAGAGCCTTTCAGTCTGAGGAATACTCTTAATTTCATTAATGAAGTTGGAGTGATGGGTAATGCTGAAATCCTGTATCTGTCTGTGTTAAATGAAAGCTGGCTGATTGCTCCCTACTCCTGCAGAGGAAGCAGGGGCCGTGCTTTCTTAACTTCAAGAGCAGGTGTGCGTTGAATCTCAAATGATTAGACTCATAAACACAAAAAGCCCTTGGATATAGAAGTAGCAAGCATTTTATTCTGAGTTTTTCCTAGCAGAAATAAATTTAGTCTCGTAACTACATTTTTATTAAAAATTTCAAGAGAGAAAAACACCTGATCTTCACCAAGTCTGCATTCCTGGTGCTTGATGCTCCCAGTGGTGAGATTTATCATTAAAAGGTGATTTTAAAGTTGTTTATACCAGCAATATCCTGCTGTATTCTGTAATATTACTTTGCTTTTTACTTACCGTCTCCCATCCACACATCTCAGCGTGTGTTGGAAAGTGCTCAACATTGGCCTCGTGTGCTGATGCATTGTCCACAGAGGTCAGTCCTGACTCCTGCTTACAGACAGTGCAGCTGGAGGAGGCTGTTCAGTGCTAAGGCATGTCTTAAAAGAGCAGAAAAAAGAATCCTGTCTTGTTGGAGGCTGAAGGATCGACAGGGTGGCTGGTACAAAGGTGTGAAGTTCCTCTCACTTGGAGGGGAGGGTGGAGCGAGGGTGTCACCACCATTACCCATCCGTTATCTTCATGGTATCGCTCCATCATCCTGGGTAAGTCCTTGGGCAGTAGTGTTTGCCTGGTATTAGTTAAAATATCGTTGGTTTTCTGTTTCGTTAGTTACTGAGTATTGTGATATTGCTATCGTGAGATGTTAGGAACCTTTGCTCATACCACCACAATCACATCAGCCAAAAGTTAGGGTCATAAACTAGGTACGTGGCATGGGAATGCCAGCGTGTTGCGCAGGGGAGTGTAAGGGGGGAGCCCCCTGTGCTAGCACAGGGCATGGAGGCAGGCTGGAGGCCCCTTGCCTTTGAGAGGGACAGCAGGAGGCTGTTTCTTTGGCTTGGTCCACGTGGCAGCAGCTGGAGGCTGAGTTCCGGTGTCCAGGTGGTGCCGGTGTTGTTCAAACTGGAGCACATGCGGGATGATAAAGGTACGCGATTTTCTCCTGACACCGAAGAGGCTGTAGCGATTCCACGTGAGATGTGTGGGAGGATGGGGGAGAATCAACATTTGCCAAATAACAAGGGATAAAATCTGGTGGAATAACAAAGTTTCTGTCAAAATTTGAGAACAACGACAAATAAAAAATGAGTACCTATGCTCCAAAAAATTGCTGGAGGGAAGAGAGAGAGGAAAAGAAAAAGGATACCACGGCATCGTGTTGCACACCGACTCAGTTCACCTGGATCAAGAAGCATGCTCCCGGAGGCCCCATAGGTGTCTGTGAATAATGTCTCTGAATATTCTGCTTGTTAGATTGCTCTTTTGTGCATGTGCACGTATGACTGGGATTTTCCAGAAGCGCCAGGCCTCAGAGGCGTGCAGGTTGCGCAGCAGGACGTGCGTCGGGACATCAGTGGGCGAGCGCCGTGCTGGCAGGCAGAAGTTTTACTTCTCCCTAAGCCCTGAATAAAAAAAGTGAACTTGTTTGTGGGGCACAAGCTGTAAGAAGGTGTCTGCAAAGCGTTACGTAAACTGTCTTTGCTTATAGCGTAGTTGGTCTCTGTTCATTTTGGTGCATGTCAGAATCCGTTCATTCCTGTAGGACGATGTGACTTCACCCACTCCAAGGTGTAAGACGGCGAAATAGCGAACAGGGCTGGCTCCAGCTGTCTGAGGGAAGCATTTTGCTGAGCGAAAATGGAACAAAACCAGCTTTAAGGGTGGTGGTTCTCTTGTGTTTCACTGGAGGAGTTGTTAAAAGTCTAAATTTCAGCCTTCCTGATGGCTGTTTGAGCCAGGGTGACAGTGGCAGGGCTGCATGCGCATGTCAGAGGCTGCAAGCAGGGGTGCGCCTGTGGGAGCTCACGGGGCTTCTTCATTCTGCTCTTCTGCCATTAGCCAACGAAGCAAAACGAGTGGGAGGTCTGTGAAGCCAGATCGGTGTTGATAAGGGAAAGCACAGTTCCCATTGCAAAGATATAAAAATACACTTTAATAAGGCAGGGAAAGGCAGAGCAGGAAGGTGTGACTGGATGCCGAAGCCATAAATACTTGAGCTGGAAGCAAGGCACGCATCTCTCGGGGTGCTGTGAGGAGAAGCAGCGCGTCCCCTCCCTGTCTTCATGCCTGCCCCTGGCATCAGCCCCGACTCCTCCCATCCCGAATCAAGGAGATGTGCTTTAGTCAAGCAGAATTTGGGCTCAGGATAGCAGCAGCTCGATGAAATGTATTGTCTCTGGGGTTGCGAGAGACCAGGCTGATAATGTAAACTCATCCTCTGACCTGGGGTGTTGTAAATCTGAATTTGAGGGCTTGGCGCTAAGTGCCGCTGCATGTGGCTGCGTGGATGGCAGCATCGCTTCCCCGGGCATCCCCATTACGAAACGGGCAGCTCCTGTGAGCTCAGGTTTTCGTCTCTGTACGTCTGGCTGAGACTGGGAGCAGTTACTTATGGGATGCAGATGTCCTTGGCCGTGGAGGGTTGCCAGAATAGTTGCCTGATGTTTCTGACGAGGCAGTAGCCGTGCGGTGACGATCTTGCTGGCGCGTGGCTCGGCGTGCCGTTTGTCTCCTCGCCGAGGTATCCTCGGTGCTGCTTAGCATTCAGAGCGCCGTGCGGAGACCTGGGTCTTGTTTAATCAGTTTGGTTCTGATTGCTTCCGTGTATCCACGGGTCGCATCTTGAATTCAGCGTTTTGCATTACAAATCTGCTCTCTAGAGATGGGCAGGATATATAGCTCCATCTGCTGCGCTTGGTCTTAGCCCTTTTTCACGGAGCCCTCTTACCAGGTGAAAAGCACAGCCCACCAAGATTCCTGCTAATCGTTGGTGCGTAATTATGAAGATGAGTGCTGATCGGGTCCTATTCTGCAAAGCAAGGCAAGGGCTGCAGCTGGAAGGGAGGCATTCACCCGGGCTGCCAGTGCAGGCCCCCTGCTCGCTCAGTCTTTGCAGTGAGCTGGGTGACAAGAGCCTGGTTATTCTCCTTGCGTGCTGGCTCCTAAATGCCAGAGGAGATGTGGGGAGGTAGATTTCTCACAGGAGTATCATTTGTTCTCTTTTGTTTCGTGACATTTGGATGACAGTGTTTTTGAAATGGCCATTTCTGCTATTACTATCATGAGAAAGAGGTTAGTCTGAAATCAGTATTTGAAAGTGCTGGTAAATACAGTGTTTATGCACCATCAGCAGGTAGATGACCATTTTGATTTCTTATCTCATTGTTCTTCTGCTAGAGCTTCAACCTCTGTTGTCGCGGGGTTATAAGAGATAACCTGTGTATTTGTGGGCTTTTCTGAAGGTGGAATAACTAGAATTCAAATGATCTGCAGCCTTTCTCCAGCATGGCATTATAAATGGTCATACCTAAAACTAAAGGTTTAGTGGAATTGAAAGAAACAAAGGAATAAATTTGTCCAGAAAACTTTTGCAAGGTAAATTTTTGTGTTGTTATAGGAGCTTAGTAACTGGAGTAAGCTTCTGATGTTCTTGAGATAGCGGTATTTACTTTTTTCCCATTTCATAGCTTTTAAAAATCTGTTCTCACAAAATCGTGTCAAGGAGGCGGATGAGTGCTATTGCTGATTTTAGAGTTGGGGTGTGCAAGGTGCCAAAGTGGAGTCACTCTGCAAGGCCACCGGAGTCCTTGTGCTGGGAGGCAGGAGTGGAGTTCTGGACCTGCCCTGCTGCTGAAAACACAGCCCTCCTCCTCGGCTCTGCTGCTTCCAGTGTAAAAGCAAAGCACCATGGTGGTGATAGAGCTGTTCAAAAGAAAATCATAATGGATTGATGGTGAAATAAGTGCATGGTATCATTTTTACACAAATATATGGACATATGCATTATATGTGCATTTTATATATAAATATGATGTATATACAGCATGTATGAAAGTCTTCTGGAAAGAAACTCGTAGCAGGTCTACACCAAAGTCAAGTAAAACCAGTCAGATCTGCTTGCTAAGTGAAAAAACCTGGAGAGGCAGAGCAGCTGAGGCTGGCGGCAGCTGCATGGTGCAGGGAGGAAGATGTCCAACAAGGTCTCTAACGTTGACCCATCCCTACCTTCAGGGAACCTTTTCTTGGGGTTTTTCACCTGCGATGCTGCCTGTTCAATGCATGCACAAAGTCTGGCCATGCGGGCTGGGAAGGCACCAGAGGAGCCTGAACTGTATTGTGCATGCAGCGGGTAGGCTTGTATCATCCCCATCAAGTATGCGTTCCCTTTTGTGTACGCGATGACTTGGACAGCTGAATCTAAAAGCTGCTCTTGAAAACAATACATTGAGAGATTAAAGTTTTGAACAAGGGCTCTGGCAGGTAGCTCTGAAATATGACTGTAGTTCAAAACTGTTCTGAAACAGCTGTAATGACAGTAACATCATCTATTGCTGTCAGAGAGAAACACAATTTCTTCCTCTGTGGGGAGAAGGAAGTGGCTGGTTAATGGCTGGAGACTTACCTCTCGAGATCTACCTTTTAGATGATGTGCTAAAAAGAGAGGTATGGCTTTCTTACCACGTAGACATATTTATATATTTTGTGAGCTTTATTTATGTTAGTTGCTTTCCTGGCGGGGTTAATGAGGTGGTGACTGGCAGCCAAGTAAATTTAACGTATTCATAGGTAATGGTATTAGAAATGAAGTCTGAAAAGGCTGGCTGGCAGCCAGTCTGGGGTCCTCGTTTCTCACTGTGCAGCTGGGAGATAAGCTGCGAAGAGGAGCATCTGTGAAAGATGGAAGATGAGAGAAAAATGTTTAAAGTTGTAGCTTGGTTTTTACCTCCCAAACGCCACCAGCAGTGCTGACACCCATTTGGTTGTTCGTCAGAGAAGGTGCTGCCTGCGGAGGCTGTCGCAGCACGGGCAGCTGCAGGTATCGGCACTGCGCTTCCCTGGCTTGATGGAAGCTGCTCTCTGTCCTGACCCTGTGTTTCTGCTAATCCTAAAAATTGTTTGTAACCCTTTTTAGCAAAAAAAGATAATGTAAATCTATCATAAAATTGGATATAGATTGCTATATGAAGGCCTGGTTGGGGGAAAAAATAGTCAAGATGAATTTTGTTAGTGTTTGTACTCGTAAAAGTTCATTTTGGAGACTGTAAAGGATGAGAAGCACACCTGCAGGTTTATGGTGTTTCATGAAAAAGGTGCCTGCCTCTCTATTTCTGGAAAGCCTGATGTGAAAGTGTGTGGCTTTTAAATTATTATCGAGGCTATATTGCCATCCCCCTCCTTTCTGAGGTGATGTTTTGTGTTTCTAATGTGTGTTTTCATTTTGATTCATTCTAGTTTCACAGCTATGGCCTTAAGTAATCATTGCAAATAAAGCAAATCTGTTTTGGTTACATCAACAGGGCATTTAATGTCCACACAACTGCTAATCATTCTTCAATTTGTGCAATTAGAATAAAACTCAGGTCATAAGCGGGAGAAATATGAGAGAGTCTGAAGCTGCCGTGTTGTCGTCTGCTCTTGGCTTGTGCGCTACAGAGGTGATTTCTGTCTGCTCCTGAGCCGGGGCGTATTTCCCCCGGCTTAATTAAGCTCCAGCCCTCTCAGTGCTTCTCCTCGCAGCGCAGCCGGCGGTCTCGATTCGTTGCTTGGTCTGGAAGAAGATACAGCCGTGGCACAAAGGACCGGGGTTTGTTTCTCGCGGTACGTACTCATCGCTGCTAAGTGCTCCCATTGATTACAGCCGTGCGCACACAGCTGAAAACAACACGGTTGGTGGTTTCGAGGAATGCTCACTCTACTGCTCAGGAAGCCCTCGCCGTGCTGCTTGAGGACTTTATTTTGAAACAGAAGTGGAAATGTCAGGCAAACATGTGCAGGCATTGCAGCGCGGGCTGGCTGGAGGGGCTGCCTGCTGGCTCCCACCCGCTGGCCGTGGCCCGAAGTGGGGCGAGGGGGGCACCGGCTGCGCTGTGCCTGCGTTTTATCCCCTCCTAAATGGCAGGTGAAAAGCTTCAGCTAATGCTCCCTTAATAATTAATTGGTGTGTACAGGCACATCTTGGAGCCATTTTCATTTTATATGGTATGATAGACTTTTGATTAATTACCCTGGCTTGTAGAGTTGTAATAGATTAGTGTCTTACTTAAGGGGAGGAAAGGCTGTACTTTTCTTGTCATTGACCAAACACTAATGGATCCGTTAGGTGATGCAGCCGGCTGTGGTGCGTGCCTCCTTGCTAACACGGCTCCTCCACCGTGCAGCACGAAAAGCGCGTGCCTGTTGTGACTGCGTGTTTCTGCTACCTGATTTTGGGCTGCGGCTGGACACTGCTGTCGGCGCTGCTGGAACAGGAGCGGATTAGTCTTGCAGAGGTGCAATAAACCTCAAAGTTAGGCACCTTCTTGCTAAGCCATCTTGGCTACCTAGCGTTGTGCTGAATTGAGATTACAGGTGACATCCTTTCAGCTGTCTTGAAACACACTTGAACACTGGGAAGTGTGTGAGGAAAGATAGCAAAGGGGGGAGAAATGCAGCCATAGGCAGTGACGGATGGCACCTCCGGGGCTAGCCTTCCTGCCAGTCAAACCTTCTGTGTCAGCTTTATGAGGGTGCTCATTGCCTGGATTACGGCAAGGGCAGGGCATGCTCTAACAAGGTCTGGTGCCGTAACAAGGTCTGGGACTGTCCCAAACACTGCAGCAAGACCCTTTGATGCTGCAGCTGTTTAATCTGAATAACAAGTGCATGTTTTCATTGAATTTGGTAGGAAAATGAGCAGTGATAGGGTGGGCCTGTGAGGCACTTTTGATAGTTTTATGTATAACAGTGGCTTTTTTCCTTTTTTGTGTGAATGGGCCAGAGCATAGATGGCCCTTTTTGAAGTAACGTTGAGCAGGGACTGTTTGTATCTTCCTTTGTTACGCCATCCATCTCCTCTCGATATTATTTATCTGAGACAACTTTGGCGATGCTTGGCATCCATTAATCTATAGCATGTCCCGACACACTTGCATCCTCTGAAAATACAGCAGAGTTGAAAGAAGGCCTAAAACTTCACTTTAAATTGGGTCTCTGATAGTTTTGTGAACGGTGCTTTGCACAAGCAGCCAGAGAGAGCCTGATCCGTGGTGCTGTGTTGGTGATGGCTGGAGCACAGCGCCATGAAAGCGCTCTGCAGTGGTGTGAAGAGGTTGGGGGCAGGAGGAGGAGGGGAGCCGAAAAGTAATGCTGTAAAAAAAAAAAAAAAAAGTCCCAGTCATCCCTGCTATAAAATGCTTGGGGGCCTTTTGGCTGAATGCAGTGAGGAAGGAGCAGGCCTGCCCGGCAGTCAGCGGCCATTTAGCAGCGAAATACTGCGTAGTGGTCGGTCGTGCGCTCCCTGCTTCCTCTTGGCTGTTGAATGGGTGAAGGAAGGGACTCCACTGCATCTGTGAGCAAGTCTGCTGGCCTCTGGGAGACCTCTCTGACTGTGACACCACTTCAGAGAGGGAATTTTCTGAAATAAAGCAGCTAATGGGCACGGAGACATCAATAACTTCACTAGCAGTGTGTGAGCTTGTCCACACTCTGATGTCAACCACATAAAACCTCGGTATTCCCAGTTCTGCAGGAGGTGGTATTTATAGAAGCAAATGCACTAGAAGAGCCTTGTGTCCAGAACACTTTTTGCAAGGGCTGTATCACGCACTCCAAGTGCCTGATAGCAGTCGCACCACGGTGGCGTGGGCCTGCTTCTGGTCACCATCGCTCTCACTGTTCTTAGCCTGCGCGAGCTGAGATGAAAGGGTTCGCTTTCTGACGCTCTCTCTGCAAGTTAATAAAGTTACGGGATGTTTTTGATTCTCTCTGCCCCCCCTTATCGATTGCTGAGCGTGGAGTGGCTCAGAAGACTTTGTATAGCTCAGGATTCAAAGCCACTTGAATAAACTCGGGGTTTAATAAACAAAAGAGTGATGAGATGGTTTGCTGTTGTTCTCTGCATATCTGCCTAGGGCTTTCAGCTGTCCAGGAAAATGACATACTACATCAAACAAAAGCAGTTATTGGCGGCAGGGTTTTCTAAATATTTCATTTCAAGAAAGTTGCTACTAAGGTTTTTTTCTAGCTTCTGATATACTCAGGTGGCAAGAAAAACAGCTTAAAAGGTCTGTGATGGTAATCAGGAATTTACAAACTCCCCCTTTCCATGTTAATACTAACTGGAAATGTTTTAAAGGTAACATTTAATATTATTTCGGCACTCTCTCCCTTAGAAGGATTTTGACCTTTTCATCGTCCCCACGAGCCTGGGATGCTAATGGAGGAAATTGCACATGAGACATGTGGAATGTCTGAGGTAATTCACCATATTCTGCAGGCCCTTTCTTGTGGACAAAAATACCTAAAACTTGGACTTCGTCAACGTGTAGGGGAGCTCAAATTACACTAGTTATACATGTTGTGTGACTTAACTCTCAGCTCGCTAACACTTTAGAGATTTCCTGCTCTGAAAGCTTAGGAGGATATGGGTATGCGCGTTTACAAACTCGGAGGGGTTAAGAAGGCTTGTAGTTAATCCAAAATACAAAAATGCTGCAGCAGCAGAATCGCTTCAAGCTCTTTTAAAAGTCCTTTCAAGTTAAGATGACATTGCTTTTGGTTTAATGTAATGAATTCAGTAAAGCAAGAAGGCACTCGCTGTTCTACTTGTTCCCACTCTCCTGTGAGGAAAGAGGGGCTTATAGGATTCTCGTTTGGCTGAAGTAAGTTTGGCTTGCGTGTAGGGGGATAAATCCAAGTAGAATGATTTCAAAAATAAAGGGCCAAGCAGCCACAGTTCTCTGTCGCCAGTAACTTGCTAGAAACTCTCCTGTACAGCAGACGGAAAAGGGTTTGGTGATGGTGGGATTTCCCAGGGCAGTTGGCTTGTTCAAAAAGAAAGAATCGACTTCTGCAGGTTCATGCAGCTGTTAGTGGCTGGTTTGGTCTTCACGGCAGTCACTGCCCGTGAGTCTGCTGTGCCAGTACCTTTGGTTGTCCTTCCCTATGCATCCTTGCTGCAGGTGGGGTTGATGATTTTTCTGCACACATACAGAAAAGAAGCAAGCGAGCCCTGCCAGCTCCTCTGGTAGCCCCGGCTCTGCTCAGCAGCTAGTGCTCTCCAGGAGGTTGCCCACCTGGCACTCATAGGTGCAGACAGTGGTGCTTGCTGGCCGCCTGAGATGCTGCCTCCTCCAGCTGTTTGGTGGAGGAAGGGTTTGAGCTTGCAGCTGCTCTGCATGTAAGGCCAAGGCAAGGCTTAGCACAGCGGGGCTGCGTGTGGCACTGCAGGGGAAGGGCACGAGAGCAGCGTGCGGCGAGCCTTGGTCTGCTTCTGGTGAGCAAAAGGAACTGCAGCGCATCCCGCAGCCTTGCCCTGCGATCAGGTGGCACGGATTTCAGTGATCGCTGGCAGAGAGGTGTGAGAGGGATGTCTGTTGTGTTGTGCTGACTCAATTTTGGCCCTTGCAGCGTTCTCCTGTTGCATTTGCTCAGGAAGGATCTCACTTTCCAGAGGTGACCAGTTGGGTACAGCTGGCTGTCTGAGCCTTGCTGGTTTTTGACAAACACCATCAATGTGTTTTTAAGCCTTATTTTGCATTTGGTGTGAGGCTTCTGCAGGTGGACAGGAGCGCAACGGGAGCTGTGGTGCCTCAAGCAGCCCTTCGCTGTGCCCTTGGCGTGGCGCAGAGGTTAGTCCGTCGGGAACCCTGCCTTCAGGCTCAGAGGGCGAGAGTAAGCGTTGTTACAAACAGCGGTGCTTCCTGAGGAACTGCTAGTCAAATTCCTTCATGTGCTCTTTTTAAAAGGGCTGTAAACAAATTGTCTCTCATAAACCACCTGCATGCATAAAACACGTTTTCTATTGCCAGCATCTCCCAGAGTTGGATGGCTGATTTAGCCCTGACAGTGCCCTGGGTACTTCGTTCTTCCATTTAAAAAGCTGATCATTGATACTTCTCCAAATGTTTCTATGTATTTAATGTTAGTGTAAGATATCCCTGCGCTGCTCCTGCAGGCAGAGAGGAAACCAGCTGCATCAGGCAAGTTCTGTTCTGCTGCTGCTGCCTCCTGCAGTAGGAACGGCCTGTGTCCTTTGTTGGGTTTCTTTGCATTTTGGAGAGTCATTTACACTGAAAGACAGGGAAAAACAGAAGATATGCAGGAGTCTGTCACAAAGCCCCTTTCAGAAGACTCCTAAGAAAATTACTTCGTATGCTGCATATTATCTATATTTATTTTTTCCTCGCTTTTCAACTCAAAGAACTTCTAAAATAATAAAATATGAAAATAAAATTTGAGCCTGACCTGTCACCAGTGGGTAATGCGTTCTAAAGCAAAGCCTCTGGGCACTGGGCCTTTGCCAGCTGACCCCTAAAATGCTGTTGGCGTGGTAGGTTTCTGCTATAGCTACTTGAAAACTGTCAGTGGATGCTTACCAGGCAGAAGGACTTAATTTGGTAGTCAAGGAGTGAGGAAGCAGGATTCTTCCAAGAAATTTCTGGGACAGCGTCCAAGTCAGTGGGAAATGTCCTGGGATTTGTGACCTGAGATTGTGGCACTCTGCAGCCCAGCCTTCCTCCTGCTTGTAAGTGTTGGGGAAATTTGAAACACTCCCCATGCCAAGACGAACTAATTTTTTCAGACAATGGGTGCGCTGGCTTCTGCATGGAGGAGAGACTCCTTCACTGCTCTGTCCTTCTGTCCTCAACCCAGCCCGTTTTGGGGTCTTTGCTTCCTGGTGGATGGGGGCATTTGCTCCTACAGGGTCTGCTCCTCCCTTCCCCTGCAGCGGTGTGGTGTTGGCACATGTCACTTCCAGTGATGCTGTGACAGGAGCAGAGCTGTCTGTGTGTGGACAAGGGGCTTGCAGTACTGCAGGATCTGTACTTGATATTCTCTGTGGTTTCTCAAGTGTGATGCTCTGATGCAGAGAGGGGAAAGAGTGCATCCCAAAGGTACGCTGACCGCCCAGTAGGGTGCACAGGAGCAGCTCCTTTTGCAGGACTGTCCTGACCTTGTTTATTTTGGATTTAGGCACCATAAAATAGCTTGTTAATTGCTGCTCATTTAGAATTATAATTAGGTGTTACCAGATGAGTTCTGTAATATTACAATTAAAATGTTATAAAAAAAATTTGTGGTTTTAAATATTTCATAAATTGGTTAAAATTTAATTCAAAGTACACTGATTGCAAGCTCTTTGTGTATGTGCGTAATTATTAAAAGCTACAAGGATAAAAGCAAAGATCTCTCATACGGTGTCCCTTGCATCATATTGCTGGGGAAGGTTTTTGTGGCGCAGAATCTGTGCTCTGGCCAAAGGTTGACAAGGAAAGCAGTGAGCTCCAGTGCCAGGAGCAGCTTTGCTCTGTAAGGAGGGGATGCCAGGGCTCTGCTGACCGGGCTGGGACAGAAGGAAGGGGGTCTTTGGGGGCAAGATGCAGCTGATACCACGTGGATCTGATTATCGGCTCTTCTATGTGCAGGGTGCCTTGCACTGAGGAAAGCTCTTAAGCTGGTGGGCAGCTGATGCCTTGGGCCTCAGGAAATCTATTCTGTTTTGGCTGATGTTATTCCTGGATCGTAACTACCTTGGTTAATGCAGTGCATAGTGCTGTGCGAGCGCAGGCTGGCAATTCAGGTTGATTTGAAACATTTCGAGGATGTCTTTGTCCTGCCTTCCAGTAGCCAGACTAAAACACAGACCTGGCACAGGAGCTGTGTTACGTGCTCCAGCTAATTCGGTAAAACCGCCCCTATGGTCATGCCTGGCTCAGGTCCAGCGTAACTAATGGACTGGGCAGTGTGCGTGGAGCCGTGGTCTCCGAGCAGATGAACCTTCAGAGGGAACATCATCAAACCACTCTGATGCATTAGTCTGCAGGTAAGAAAAGGCCTGGACATCTGGTGACATCGCGAATCCCAAAGTAAATGCCAAAAACTTGGAGCACGCTCCTCAAACGTCGCTAAGGGCCTCAGAGCCCTGCTTGCTGGCAGCTGAGGAGCTGCTCTGCGCCGCTGTTAATTCGGTGTGTTTGGATGTGATGAGCAAGGTGCTGCCTCTCGTGCCGTCAGCCCCCTCAGCCGTGTGCGGGAGCTGCTTCCTTTCCTTGGAGTCCTGCTTAACCAGGTCCTGCTTAACCTTTCCTTTGTTTTTCATCAAGCTAGGTAACATCGTTCCCCTTTAAGATCTGTTCTGTTTTTGCCTTTGGGATTTTATGTTCTGGCAACTAACAAAATTAAAATAGCTTTCCTCATAAGTACTGTAAGACGTACATTGAATCAGATTTCAGGGGCTCCAAGTAGGCACTTCAGCATGCTGTTGTATGAATGGATTGAGAAAACAAGCAGCAGTAATTTTCTTTCCTTAGGTTTTACTGAATGGTTTTCCAAGAAAGCTGCGTATTACGTATAACTTCTTTCTGAAGGTCGTGTACAGGCAGGGGCCTGGAAGGGAGGAGTGGAGAATTTCAAAAGTAAAGCCGTGAAGTTCCTACAGGCAGCATATGGGTTGTCTTACCTTTGCAAAGGTCTTTCCATCTGCTGTTGGCAGAAGTCTCCATTACAAAAGGGCAGGCTTTTGGAGGTGCATCTTTTTTTTTCTTTTTTTTTTTTTATTAGAATTCAGGTTTATCTCAATTCAGACTGTTTGCATGGGACCACTCCCCTGGTGGTGAAAGAACATAAAGAGGATTTGCAAGATCTAATTGGGATACAGGGGAAATGCTCTCAAAACTTGGGGAAGATTGAACTTTCAAGATTAGATTTCTTAAAAAAATAAATCACCAAACAACCTCCACCAAAACCCAAAAACAACAACAAAAAAAAGCACAACAAAACCACAGGGTTGGTGTTTTTGTTTTTTTTTTTTCTTTTGATACCTAAGTTAAGGTTGAAGTGTAAAAGTGTGGATTTGCTGCAGAGTTGATGCAGCTGTTGCTTAGGTCCCTGTGGCCATTAAGGAACTCGAAAGACTGTTGCCACGATCAGCCAAACAAAGATGACTTGTAAAATGTATTAATTGATTTGCTTCCATCATGCTCTTTAGAACACACAGCGGCAAATCTGAGTGATGCAAAACCTGATGGGGAGATATTTTGTGTGCCTTACTGTGCAGAATGGGATGCAAGAAATCTGAATTCTAATTTCCAGCTCTAACTGCTGATGAAGGAGAGAAACTGTACTTTTGGACTGAGTCAGAGTTAAGACCTACTTCTCACCATTAATTCAGGATTTCTTAATTTACAGACCTTCGCTTTCTTCATCTTAAACATTATGTTACACCTAGGACTTGATTTTTATTTACATCCCTTAAGCGTGGCTTGGGCGCAATGTAGTATATGCTACCTCAGAGGGTGTTTTCTTTTGCCAGAGCAAAGCAAGGGGGCCTGGGTGGCGGGGGGAGAATAATCATGAATTTAGCATCTTATTGTAATAAGCTTGATTGCATCTCTGTTTCTTTATAGGTTACAGAAACAGCTTTCATTTTTCATACAGAACACAATTGCATGAAACTTGTGCTTTCATAGTTGCTGCTTATTAGTTGCAAAGGGAATTTCTGGGTGCTGTCTTCCATGGTAACACACAAATGCCTCCAGAGCCAGAGGACTGCAGGATGCTGGGGGCGTTCTGCACAGAGAGAATTCAGTTTAATAAATCTAATAAGCCCATTTACCCTACTGGGCTATGTTAACTACCTGCATATAAACGGAGCACATAGAACGTTTGGGCAAAGGTTAGAGAAGCAGTTTCTTGGAAAGACTAGCTGTAGAGCACACCAAGGCAGCAGCTATTCTTATTTTAGCCCTCAGTAATGCACACAATAATGGGGTTCAAGCAGTATCTGTGGTGGAGACAGTAATAGCAACTAAGATATAATTAACTTCAAAACCCTTTAGGAGAGAATAACTCCAAAACCTAGCGTTGAAAATGTTTCATAGTTTCACAAGATGAGAATTACAGAAAGTTTAATTGGGGATATAAAGCCTCCAGTAGGGCATAGGTTGTCTGCTGAATGATGGTGGTGGGAAGACACCTGCCCTGTGGCAGCCCGCTGCTGTCTCCTGCTCTGTCCTAGGAGCTGCTGGACCAGGCTGTGATTGCAGGTGGGGTTTGGGGCTGGTGTCATGCAGCAGTGCTGGTGCTAGCCACAGCTAGCGAGGCTGCTTTGCGGGAGCTTGGTGGACCTGTGGAGAAGGATTATCGTCTGTGTTATCAGGATCAGAGCAGGAGGGCCTTTCTGCATCACCACGCATGGCAGTGCCTGAGGGGTGGAGGTTTCGGAGCCATCACACACACACTTCCCACAGCCTGGCTTGAAGTAGCCCTGGACACAGGTATTCACTCAGCATTATCTAACCACCCGTGCCTTTGTCAAGCTGCTGTTAATCCAAGTCCACGAAGTTAGTTGTGTGGGGGATCCTTGTGTACATCTTCATGAGTGACCATGACCAGTGCACGTGGTGTATGAGTACTCAGTGGGCTTAGGGGGGCCAAGCAGAGGAGCAAAATAATGAGTGACGTTGAACTTCAGAAAGAAGAACTTTAAAGAAAGTGAACAAGTTACTCAAAGCATCCCTGAAATTAAAATGGGAGAAGGTAAAAGCAGAGAAGAAGTGGAGAAAACAGTGCAATGTTTCCTTGATGTGGTTTGAAAGCAATAATGGAGCATTAGAAAGCAAGCTGGAAGAAGCAGTTAAATTAGCAAGGCGGGGAATAATTCACACTAGCTCGATGGCAGGTTTGAGGAGCTGTTTGAGCTGGAACACTTCAAAATTTGGAAATCCAACCCCCACGCTAGTAGTAGAGAGTATAAAGCATAACGAGCATAAAAGGAAAACTGAGAGATCCAAGGTGCGCTTTGAAGAACTACAACATCTATACATAGAAGATAAATTATTTAGGCAAATCAGTGTCCATTGTCTTGTGTGAAAATTGGGCTTACTGGATGATGGGAGGTTAAAGACAGCAATTAAGGAAGAAAAGGTACTGCTAAAAAGGGAGTTCTGTGCATCAATTTTTAACTGCTAAAAATGTAATGGAGGACTTAGTACTAGTACCATGCCCAGCCTTTCTAAATGTAAAAGATAAGCAAATTTCAGAAATTGAGGTCTTGGCAAAAGCAGCTTTGGAATAAGCTATTAATCTGGAAGTATTAACTGAGCATACCCAGGTAGCATGCTACATTATATAAAACATAACTGAATTTACAGCAAATGTAAGGGATTTTTCATTAAAAAGAGCCACTCTTTCAGATAAAAGTTCTTTATATACCTTCTTCTGTGGTTGAAGCAAAAATTGAGGAAATAAAATACATGAAAGCTCATGTGCTCCTAAGGTCTGACTTTCATGGATTCTGCAAACGAGAACTGTTCTGGTAGCTGCTTGAAATGTAAATTCCCGAAGCAAAGAGAGAATGGGCTACGGCTTGTTCACAATCCAGGCAGGCTTGTGAAAAATTTAGAAAAAATTTGTAGAAAAACTTCTACACTGAGGCCTCAAAAGAGGCTGAGTTGACATGTGGATAGAGGAAAAGCATTGTTACATATAAACCGATTTTGTTTGAATTAGGATTGATTTAGGGTTTAGTTTGGTGTGGAGGTAGCAGGCAGCATGCAAATGCTTGTAGGACAGCTTATCCCTTATCTGAGCCATCGCTTACATTCTTGCTGTTTTGGGTAGAGCAGAGTTGGTGCTCCCGGGACCTTCTGTCTCATCAGCTTTGTTCCTGGCAGTCTGTGAGATGTGGAGCTGGTGGGCTCAGCATTGCAGGAATATAGCGGTGCCACAGCTGTACAGTGAATAGAAATCAACTGCAGTGTCCTGTAAGCAGCCAGCCCAGAAGGGCAGTGGTTCCCAGCTCTCTTCTCTTTAGTTTAAAACCTTGTTTGCACGTCCTGGGTGTGTGAAACTGGATGCCAGGGAACTGGGGTTTAGAGGAGAGGACTTGGTACCTTGTGATTTTAATCATTGCGCTGTTTTCCATTGTGCTGAGCATAAGCCTGTAATTATGTGGTCATTTGTACTAAACGTGTATCGTCCTCTGTGTGGTCTTTTGTAGAGCAAGTGCAGGAATTCTTGCTTTGGGGGAGTGGCTGATAGGGGAGTACATTCCTCCACCTTAGTGGACTTTGCTAAGGAATAGCTGAATTTGTTTATCATTTCTGCAGGATTTTCCACTGCTATGGATCTTTGGTCCATGCCTCCGGTGGTGCAGTTGGGTCTGTTCCATGAACACAGTCAGGGCTCTGCTGAAAGGGTGATATGCGTGCAGCAGTTACCTGCTGTTAAGGAGACTTTACAGCAGGCATTAGGAACCTCTGCACTTGGGTAGGGTGATCTACAGCGATCTGTATTTAGTGCTCAGCGTGAGTGATGGCTGGGCTCCCGAGACTCAAGGCTGATCTATCTTTTAAGCGGACGTTTTGACTTATCGCTCTAGTTCTTTAACAGTGCCCTTCATAATCCTTGTTTCAGTGGGAAAAAAACAACACAACCTTTTTATCTAGGATTGTCTGCAGGCAGCGGCACCTTCAGAAATTAATAACTTCAGAAGAAAATGTGGCTAATGAGGTGGCCAGGAGCGTCCAAGCTGTGCGTGAAGCCTGGTGTCCTCCTTCCCTCCGCTCCTCTCTGGGGGTCAGGTTTGTGTTTGTGTGCTCAGCATCACAGAGGTCTGTAGCTGGGCCAGCTCATTGCTGAAGTCTTCACACTTTCTTTAATACTTTGCCAAGATAAGGAAGGAGAATCTTTTCAAAGTATTACTGAATTGTTTATTGCTGTTGGGTGTATTCCCCCCCACTGATCTGTCAGTGCTCAGGATATTTTTTCCTGTGTTGAGGGGTATTTTGTGTGTGTGTGTGGTTTTTTGTTTGTTTTGGTTTGTGTTTTTTCCACCCCGTTTTTAATTTCCATCGAAACAAATGATGAAAGATTTTCCTGCTGGGGTTTATTCTCTTCTGCTTTTTTTTTTCGTTGGAGAGTTTACTGAGACTATTCAACATACACTTTCTTTTGCTCTGTCTCATTCCATTACTCACAGTTATATGCCCGTGGCTAATTATACTCCTCCACTCCTTTCTTGGTGTTTGTATCCTTCGTGTACTTACAGATGGTTATCAAATCCCCATCTTGCTTAGCCAGTCTGTCTAGCGCTTGTGACTCGACAGAGATTTTTATCCTCCCCAGTTCTTGAATTGCTTTGCTCATCCCTTCTCTCCAGATGGTTTGAGAGCCTGCAGCCTGATGCTCCAGGCCTGCTCTCACCTGGGTCCTGGAGGTGCAGTACCTTTGCTCGTGCAGCAGTTGCTTTAACTTTTGGCCATTTTGCTGTATTGCAAGTTCATATGAAGTTCTTCCCCAAACCCGTGTTAGTGTTGCCATCTTCCATATATCTCCCCACTGTATTTCTCTAATACTTTCCCTGCATGTGGGAGTTTGGAGTGAAATGAGACTCATTTTGTCGTTTTTGGCCATATTGCTGTACTCCCCAAGTCTCTTTATATTATATTTCTTGCAGAAAAGCACAAAGAAATCTATGCTAAAGGAATACTAATGTAGTGAAGTGAAACATTCAGAAGTCATTAACTCATGTGTAACTGCGCTTCTACAACTTCTAATGTGTGCAATATGATCTTGAATTATACGGTGTCTCATGGCTTTCCTCCTCCTCATTCAGAGCACAGCTGAGACGTTAGATACAGAATGAAGCAGCTGAGCTGTAGCCAATTATTGTGCTCGTTTTTAATGGAATAAATAGCTGCCTCATTGCTCTGTGTGGCCTGTGGCCCCTTCTTGCTCGGTCAGGTCCTGATTAGCCTCGTTTGGGTGACATCTCGCAATAGTGGTGGCTGGGTCCCTCTGAAGCACGGAGTGCCCTTCAGGGTATTTGTGTAAAACACAGAGTTGCAGCTAGGCGTCCAGAAAGACAACTGGGTTTTGTTTTTATTTCGTATGTGTGGTGTAGTTGGGAGAAGCTGATACAGTTTTTAGCCCTTTCTTCACTAGCACCTGGCTGGCATCCAGCCGGTATCTTCTGACTTTTCATCCTTGGGCTCAAGCTGAGAACACTTAAGAAGCTCCCAACTTGAAAAGCAAATGCAATTGATTCATGCTCCTTCATGAAAAGATGTTTTGCTGTCTCCAGGTCAGACAAGGTCGTTGGTTATGCACTGGGCTTACCTTCTGTCCTGTAGTTTTCTGGAGACTCTTACATGTCCCCAGCAAATGCGGTGTCAGTATGCAGACACGAAATGGAACCTGGCAGTCCCCTGCACGTGCAGGGATTCCTGCAGGGAACGTTTTTGGGGCTGACTCGTTAGATACTTAGGGTTGCAAAGTAGCTTAAAATGAAAAGCCATTTTAATGCGATATTTTTTTCCCTCTTTTGGAGCAGGCTCACTTGCTTTGGGGATGCTTTTCTTCGCCATGCCATTCATGGCTAGTGACCCACGTGCCACTTGCTTCAGTTCAGTTTATTTTCCAGAAGAGTTCATAGAGGACACGAGCTATTCAGCGCTGGTTTGAAACTCCTCTTGACTCTTTAAAGTTGACTGCTTTTTCTAATCTCTTTGCAGTCTCCTATGGGACGTGCTCATTGCCAGAATTTCCTAGTACCATATGAGCTGTTGGTATTCTTGGCTCTGTTTTAAATGAGTCCAGCTTTTTCTGCTTGTCTGAAAGAATCAAACCATGTAGTTTCAAAAATGTTCTCAGGACCTCCTCTTTTCCATCCACCTGCCCCACGGCAAAATCAGCTATATTTAAATCAGATTTGCTTTTTTTGTTGCTGTTGTTCTGCTTTCCAGCTTCCTAGTTTTCTGCCAAACTAGCGGTTGGTAGTGCTAACATTGAGTTGGGAGCAGAGGATGGAGTTTAGCTTGCTAAACTCAGATGTTTTTACAAAACCATCTGGAATTCTTAGCTGCAGCCTCCTTTTGGGTTGCATGGTCTAGGGTTTACAATATTGCCAGGACCAGATGCAGAAGTAGCAGTGAGAATGTACATCTATTTTCTGAAAGATCTTTTTCTCCAGAAGCAATATTAGTTGTGGGATGCAAGTCAAAGCAGTGAGATTAAAGGAGGCCTTCAAAGGAAGAGACCTGAGGTCACCTGGTGCATGGGAGATAATTCCAGATGCAGAGCAGAGCAGCTTGAAGGGCGTGAGGTTGTCAGGGCAAAAGAAACAGTCTTAAGAGCATCGGCTGATTGTTTGCTGTTCGACTTTATTCTGCTGAAGCAATACTGATTCTGTATCATCTGTTTAGCTGATTACCAAAACCTACCAACATCACTTGGTTCATAGCTATTTTCCTTCTCACCCTGCCTTTCTGCCCCAGGGGAGGGAAGCCTACAGCTTTGTTCGAGGTGACTGTTCAGAGCTGTCAGAGCACCGCTGGCCTTCTCAGGGTTAATTGGGCTTCAGCTAGCGCCCCGTCACCTTGCTTTGAGCGTGAGGTCGTCCTGCTGGGGGGGAGCACCTCGCTGCTGAAAGAGAGGGAGCTGAACCACTTGGAGAGACTTTTTTTCATATTTTCAATTTCAAAAGAGAATGACAGCTACTCAGATTTATAAAATTTTAAAACATTCCAATTTAAAGGGCTTTAAATATTGTATGTAGACAACTTTTCCATAGACAGAGCAGCCGTGGAAAGAGGAAATGGAGAAGATTGTTCCCGCTAAGGGCCAAAGGTGCTGGATTCGCTTTGGAGGGACAGACAGCAGTCTTGCGTAGGGAAATCTGGCTTTCCTACCAGATGGTAAATTATCGTAGAGCACTAAACAGTTGCAAAAAGATCAAGTCTATAAAGCATCTGGTGAAGTAACTGCCAATTGATCAGCTTTGCATGATGCACGTTGTATGTATCTCATGGGCTTGAGAGGAAAGTTATAAATCTGTCAAGCTGGAGATGGGAGTGAACTTGATGTTGTTTGCTGAAAGCTGACAGAAATCAAGAGACCTATTCTTCAGCTGAGGTTTTTGTGTTCCCAAGAGTCGCTCCTGAATGAGGGCTGTGGAGGTGCCATTCACAGGACTCCTGAGCAATCTGCACTTGAGATACACCATTAGATCAGGCACTTTTGTTGTTAATGGAAGTGAATGAAAGAGGAGAAGCTCTCTGAAAGCTATTCATCCCCAATCTGGTCTGATACATACCTAAGATGTTTCCAGCACCACCTGTAAAACTTGTTCTCTGTCCTAACCTGAGGGAGTGTGGCACGCATCCTGAGTTTTGACACAGTAATTTCAACCCTCAGTGTTTTTTTTCCCCAAGAAGAGCAACCTCCGAAGATTCTGGCTGCTGTTGGGTATTCCCAGATGTAATGCTGCTCAAAGAGTGCTTCGGCGGGTTTGCTTCTCCAAACCGTACAAATTAGCACCGTACATAGAGAATTTAGAGAGATAATCTTCACTCTTAGTCCAGGCACTTCTCCCCATTCCCCCGTGTGCCATATCTGGAGAGCTGGCTGACACTGGGCAAACTGCTTGGGGACTGAACCGAATTTCCTGTTGGAAATAGAGCTGATGCAGTTACAGAGACACAGCTATCTCTCTCTGCAGCCTAAGACGTATTAATGGTGCTTTTAGTAATTCTTTGGCAAGGGACAAAGGAGAATATGGAGGCTGGAGACGAACAGAGAACCCAGTGTGGCTGATCCGAAGAGCCTCTTCTTCGGTATTCAGAGTCTCGCTGCTGAGCTCCCTTGGATTTATTTTCTTCATTGAGATAATAAAAGCAGGATAAGATGATCAGTATTCTCCCTGCATCTAGGTTAGAACTAGGTTATTTTGTGAAGTATTTTCAGATGTCTTGGCTGTAGAAGACATTGCATAAATAAAGATTTCTTTGTATTGTGTGATATTATAACGTGTGAAAAGATTTACTGTGCAAATACAGTAACAGAATGGAGAAGAATCATGATCTGCTGTTTGTTAGTATGGTGCAATGTAAATATTTGCCTAGGTAGATTCTCTTGAGATTTCGTGTGGATTTCCCTGCTAACTGTCATTGCTGGCTTTCTTTGAATGCTATGCTTCTGTCAGAAGTAAACATGTTCATAATGTGTGATACTTGCCTCCATCAAAAGTTGGCGGTTCTCAGGGAAAAAAAATAATTCATCCTCTTCCAAAAAAAAAAAAAAGAGAAAATATACAAATATCTTTGTTAAAGCAATTTTAAATATATTTCTAAAATTTCAGCCAATGCTAAGAGAGTGGCGGGTCATGCTATGTACAGTTTGTGAACACCTGGACATTTGCTTGAAATACATTTCAAGGTGAAATATATTTCAGTGTGAGATTTTTCACTATTAGTGCTCTATTGGTAACTTCTGATAATTTTTGCAGCTTAGCAAAGGAGAAACTCACTGACTTTTGAATGACTCTCGAGCTTGCATTGAGATAACAACACTGAGTGAGCAACTGTTCCTGTTAAATGTTGTCACTGAGTGAATGGGGCTTGCTGGCTCCTTTAAAACCTGTCTTAACTGGCAAACCTTGGATTCTTATCCTCGTGGTAAATAGAATACATTCTCATGAAAAGATAAAGGACACAGATACCCAGAAATTGCATTATTCTTAAATACTTGTCTTTCTGGTTGGGTTTCATGGAATGTCCTGTGTTTCTATATCCAGGCAGATGTACGAGTTGAGCCAATTGCAAAGATGTATTGGCTTTGTTTTGGAGAAGGGGTATTCAGTCCTTTTTAAGTCAGTCCTCTCTCTTCTGGGGAGGACAAAGCTTAGCTCTTTGCTTTGGGTAAACCTCTTCAAAGGCATATTTCTCAATTGCTTACTCCTGGCATCCCCAGTAGCCCTGTGAACTGAGGGATGACTCAATTCAGCTCCAGTTTCTCCTGTTTGGACCCATCTGAGATGCAGATAAAGCTGCTGCTACAAAAGGATGCTCTGGTACACCAGCCTAGCTGAATGGGCTCAGTTATGTTTAACGTAGTTGGCTGCAAACCACCCTACATATGTAGTCAAGCACTTCTCTCTTGGGCAGATAAATGAGCTTAAGATGCTGTTTCTGTAACATGCAACTTCTGAAATATGTGTACAAACATGGCTAAGAACAACTAAAGGATTTTTAATAGGCCATAATAGAGCCTGGACCTGAAGACAAATTTGAAGCTGGTGATGCTTTTATGGCTAGTGACTCGTAAACAACTTATGGACTGTGGGGTACTATTGTCTTGCTATGCTGCTCAAGCAGGAAAGATAGTTAAATTTCACTTAATAGCTCTATTTGTGTATTTACCGTGACCTTACAATTTAGTTTGGAATATCAGCAGTTAATCTGTGCATCGTATTTGATCACTTACCTTTTCTTCCTCTCTTGTTTTGCAGGAGAAAGTCTGTGTCTGTAACACTGGATGTACTGACCGCTTGCCTCAGACTGAAGAGGACTTGCTCTACTTTGGAATATGGTGCCTAACTTCTGCGTCTCAGTACTCACAGTGCCAGCAGTCATCCTGTGCTGCTTGATGCTGCCTTTAGCGGGAGCTGACAGTAAGTAACACTCATTATTGAACAGCCTGAATGCATTGCAAATTCTTTCAACAAATACTGAGTCTTCTGGGTGTGTACTGGAACTAAGGAACACTAAGGAACTGTACTGGAAACACTAAGGACTAAGGAACAACCCTCCTAGTCTCTTATTTTCCAATATGCACAATGCAGGTAGATTGTGTGTGAGAGGACACAAGTAGAACTAAAAAGGCTGACAACATTTATTCAAGTGCTGGATGAGCTTTTGTAGTAGCTGCAAGTTAAAAACCCAATAATTTAATTTCTAATATGTACAGATGAGTAAAGAAAACTGGGAGGTGAAGGAAGAGAGAAGTATCAGTGTTGCAGTAATCCCCATTACTTTATTTTGTTCTTTTACCAGCTCTCTTAATTGGTGCGTTACTGAGACATCTCTCCTAAGAGTCGGTGGGTCATTGAGAGGTGCTGGGAAAAGACACAGATTTTTAGCTTCTGGTGTAGCTCTCCTACACCTGTATTTTGGTAGAATTGGAGTCAAATGTCTCCTGTGGTGATGCTTTAAATTGCTGTGCCTGTGTCTGGTACTCTGAGAGTCTTAACAGCTGCTCTCTCAGGCTTGGATTTGCTCTGTCCAGAGCAAGGAGAAAGCTGTGCATAAAAGGCTGCTGTGGACAGACAAGAGGAGGAACCTGGCTAATGGTGGACAACTGAAAATACCTCAATAGGATTTTCCTATCCTGATGGACTACCCATCATGAGCTGCTGTGGTGCTTTGGTTAATTCTGCCCATGCATGCACGTTGTTGAGTGCTTCTGTGCATTAACATATAATGGTTTGGGAGGATTCATTTTTTTTTCAGAATGCCAAATGTTCACACATTCATTGCGGGCTCTGTGGCAGCTGTGAATACTCAGTGCCTTTGAAAGCATCCAGGGCCCATGGGATGCTTCAGTTGGAGCCGGGAGGTGACCATGATGAGCCTCCTGAGCTGCCACCAACCATCTGCTTCTCCCTCTGGCTTTTCTTTGTCACCAGGCTTATAATTAAGATGTGATTTCATGAAAGTTGAAGAAGGTCTCCATGCCAGTAGGAGCATGGCTGAATGTGAAAAAAGCAGTGGTCTGGGGTTCTTCAGTGTCCTTGACTAAAAGGGAAGGAGTAAATCTAGAGAAGGTGGAGAGGAGATTGAAGATTGATGTAAAGAGAGATGCAAATTCACCATTTTTGCCACCACCAGGAGCGATTTGTACAGGCAGCAGATTACTGTGTAATCTGTGGAAGTCTGAGATGCCTAATTAAACTGGGGTCAGCAGCTGTCTCCTCCTTCAGCTTTCTCCCCTGGCTGCTGATGCTGCTGGAAGACATTTATTCAGATTATTTTATGTCTACACATTGTAGCCCATTTTGGAGTCTGGCACAGAAAATTATGTGTTTAATGTTCTGGAGTGTGAAAAAATTCTCCAAGGTTCATAATCTTTATCCTGGCCCCCGCAAAGAACAAAAGCATCATTCCGTCTGCTATGCACAAGCTGGTGGAGTTTGAGGTGTCCTAGGACGGTTCTTGGCCTAAGGATAATCTGCAGCAGAATGGTTTGCCAATTTTGTGGAATACTTTCAATGTGCTTAAATTGAAGAAAATTGGCTCTGTTTCACAGGCCCAGATCCAAATATTGGTGTCTCAGATGTGCAACACTTCTGTCTCGAGAAGCAAACATATCAGTGAGTCTGCTTTTTTCTCTAGCGCAGACCGGCTCTGAATTACTTTTACCTAATCTGCAAGGCAAATCTGGAGGACAGTGACCTTTTAACCGCCGCAGTCACTGCAGGTTAACTGAGGGTTTCCTGGATGGCAAGTCTTGCTCTGTGTATTTTGGCAATTAATAGCTTCTCTTGCCCCACTGACTCCTGCCACCGACTCTGTGTCTGGCAGCGTGTGAAGCACCTGCTCTGCATCTCTGTAAAGGGGGAAAAGAAAAACCATCCCCAAACCCTGCGTGTTTCACGTCCTGCCATCAGTGATGGAGGTGGGCAAAATATGGTAGTGAATATGGCACTGGGGAGAAATGAAGGGTGAGGGGAAATTGTGGTAAAATCCTGCACACTGGAGCTTACTGCAAAAGCTAGAAAGAGAGGTTAAGAAAGAAGCACCCCCATATGCACCCTCTTCGTTTTTGTTGTCCCCATAGCATCTCGTTGGCCCCAGTCAAAGACAGCTCACTTGTCTGGGTAGATCCCTGATGTAATATGATTGCTCTTGGGATTTTGCTGTGATTCTGCCTCATCCCCATTGCTAGGAAGCAGCAGAAGGATGGCTGGGCTCCCGATCTGCAAAGCACTCCTACATTTCTCCTATTAAGAGTAATCCGATAACGGGAGCAGGGTTATCTCTGTGTCTGCATTCCTGGGGTCGATCTGCAACATCCCTTTTGTAGGGCTGGTGAGGGTTGAGGGCAGGCAGCTGCCTCTGAGAGCAGCGTGCCGAGCTGCTCGGGTGCTTCCAGGCAGAACCTGGGCTTCCCTACCTTCCCGGCCTGCGCTTTGTCGCTGTTGTTGTCACAACACATTTCAGCCTTGCTGCTGGAGCTCCCTGACAATTAGGCAGCTGGCAGATAGCAAGACGTCAACGCCTGAGATAAAACAGATTGAATATGTATTGCGAGCGGAATTAGCGCCGGGCGTGCGCTACAACACCTCTCCTGGAATTGAGTTCACGGGAGCTGTGAGCAGTGTGGGCGCTGAGGAATCGAGGGGGCACCTGAAGGTTAAACACACGGCACCGTGTCAGGGAAGAGAGGTGCTCTCTGGGTTCCTCCCCGCGAGCAGGACGGGACTGGTGGTCTTGAGACCTCTCCAGAGAGATGCCCGGAGGAGAAGGTGGGCAGGAAGGAGCACGTGTGCCTGAGCGGTCGATACAGAAGTGCTAATTTGGCAGAAAGCACTTTCAAATCCTCTCCTGCTTTTACAGACTGCAGTAAGAAATTATTAAATTTTCTCTGTGATCTGACTGTGTTTCTGTCAGGGTGACCCTAATTCCATTAGAGCAGCTCAGAGCTGATTCAGGATGACTGTTTTACACTTTCTCCCTCAGCTTGCTTGTGTGTTCTTTTTTTTTTTTTATGCACTCTGTGCTTCCCTGTCTGTCAGCTTTTGATTGTGCATGGGAAAAATGGCTTTGCAGATTTCATTTAATGTTCAGTTCAATTGTCAGCTAAAAGATGCTCTTTTCAAGACTTTGGAAATCTGTCATTTACTCTAATAAAATAAATAAAGCAGCAACAACAACAAAATCCCCTCTCAAAATGCAGAGAAACTAGAAAAATCAATACTGTCATCAGAAATCATCAGCGATGTGTTCTGTTGTTGGTTTGTTTTCTTAAAATTAGGCTTTGTATTTGATGTACTGGGCAAGGCTTCC
This sequence comes from Anas acuta, assembly GCF_963932015.1. Taxonomy (NCBI): domain Eukaryota; kingdom Metazoa; phylum Chordata; class Aves; order Anseriformes; family Anatidae; genus Anas; species Anas acuta. The sequence continues at coordinate 11,346,936 of NC_088986.1, read as the reverse complement.
ATTAGCCCAAGGAAGAGACCAAGCGTCCCATCCAAAGTCTTTCCAACTAAAATCTATCTCGGTGTGTCTTGCACTGAATTTCAAAGGGCTTAAGGAAGAAAACCACTTCAAAAGTGACCTTGTAGAAGGAAAGAACTAAGACAGCACTTAGGCCAACTAGGTGTGAAGTGAGACGTGGTAAACAAACAATTTGTACCTTCTGATTCCTAAAGATGGAGCAAGCCTGGCTTTTTGTTTGGGAGGATGGCAGGAGCTTGCAGCGGGGAACTGATGTCTGTAAAGACAGGTCCCTGGCCTCTCATCACCTCCTGTGAGCAAGGACTCTAAATCTAAAGCATCTCAAAGCTGCCCTGCCCTTGGAAGGGATAGTCCCTTTCTATCAGATAGGTGAGTGTGTCATATAGATTCTTTCCATTAACCATGTTTCTTGGAAGCTAATTGGGTTGAGGAGACACATTAAAAAAAAAAAAGGGAAGATGAGGTGGTGTTATTTGTGAAGGCTGAGAAATGGAAGAGTACTGAATGCCCTTCCTAGGCACGTGATTCCAGGTGAGCTTTGTTTTGCCAGGGATTTTGTGCTGCACTGTGAAGTGCTGTCGGGAGGTTTTGGGTGGAAGAGCACTGGAGTTTTTGCTGTTGCTCTCAGCTCCCCTGGTGCCCTGTCTCTGTGCCTGCTGTTGCTCTTCTGTGCTCCTGGGAGCCAGGCCCAGCGTATCAGGACATTGATGCCCCAATTCAGCTCTGCCCCCTTTGCTTCATAGCCTGGCTGATGGCGCAGTGACAGATCAGCTCCAAGGACAGCTGGCCTGGGCCACCCCCTGGGACAGGCTTGCTGTGGTGCTCTGCAGAACAGCCCCTTTGGGGGGCTGGCCGCAGGGTCCCATCCAGAAAGATGGGCCTGACGCTTCTCCATCGCTGCCTTGGATCTGTTTCTGCTTCCTCGTTTTCATTTGCGTGCCCGTCCCCAAACACTGCATGTGGTGATTATGTGTAATTGATATGATCAGATCTGGGTATTGCAACACAGGTAAATACTAATCTTCTGCAATTCTGCTTTGACTAGCTTTGACAAATTCCATCAGTGAAAAGAACAGGTGAAAAATTGTTTAGGAAAGCCCCTGTAGCTGGGGCATTGGGGTTGCATCATTAAGGGGCAGGCTGAAATATTAACCACAGTTATTGTGCAGCTTTATTGTTGCTGTCCTTGCTCATCATATATATTCTTAGGTATAAATGGATTCCATGCCTTTCCTTAAAATATCTGAATGCTGCCTGCTTGCAGTGAATGTTGCAGACATAAAGATAGGAAGGATGCTGTAAAAGCAAACCCCGTGTTGAGAGCAGACAACAGATCTTTCTGCATTTACAGCCTTGCCCCTTTTTCCTCTGGCACTTGCAGGACTCCTGTGAATTTGTTTGGATAGCTACCTACACCAGGTCACAGCATTGCAATTTGTCTTTTTTCTTTATTCTTTAAGTCAACATCACTCATCAATCAACATCAGCTGCTGGGTCAAAGGTCTGCCTAGCTCCAAATTTCTTATCCAGCAGTGGTCAGTGCAAAGACCTATGGAGGGTGTAAGAACAGCATAAATATTTAGCAATCCCTTCCTGGTGTCACCTTCCAGCCTCTGGAGACCGGTGCTCCTGAGCCCAGGGAGGTGGTACAGCATCTTTGGGCAGGATCACTGGGTTGTGCTCTCAGGCAGCTCTGAGCACGTTGTCAGTCCCCAGCAGTGTCCTGGGGCTGCTGGTTTGCATGAAGAGCACGTGTGGGCTCTGACTTTTGCCTCTGCATCGCAGCTCCTTGTGTTACCCTCTTACTGCTGCTGTGCTCTGCCAGTCTCGCTTGCCACCCGCAGCACTCAGACGGAACCGAGTGGCCAGAGCTACTCTCCTGCCCTCGCAAGGGAGTTCCCATGTTTAAATGTCTCTGCGAGTTATCCGGCACACTGACAGGTGCTGAGGGGCAGATAGGCTGAATACTTTTTTTTTTGTGTGTGTGCACTAGAAATGTACTTACTTGTTATGTGATAAAGAAATGCAGTAAAACTACCTTCTTAAAATTTTATCTCCGATGTGGATTCATAGATTTTAAGGCTAAAAATCAGATTAGTGTAGTATACTCTGACCTGCACAGCAGAGGCTGTATAATTTCAGCTAGTAATTTTTGCATCTACTTCTAACAGCTGGGGATGAGCTAGCACGTAGCTTTTAAGAGCCTATCAAATCACAATTTGAAGACTGAATGGTAGGGGATTTACCTATCTCCTATGTGATCCATAAAAATGGCAAGTACTTATTACTTCTACAACTTTGTGCTTATTTCAAGCTTGGTTTGTGCATTTTGGGTTCAGCCACTGGATGTTGTAACCTGTGTCAGCCAGGCTAGAAACTGCTGCTCTTTAATGCTGTTAGAGTGCAGAAATTAGCCAAGCTGAAAGTTTGTCCTTTTCGTTGTAGAAAAATGGGTTTGTCTTGATTTTTTTGTTCAGAGATTATTTTTACAGTTCTTCATTAATCTTCCAGACTTTTAAATATGTTTTTTTAAAGTCAAAGGACCAGCACTGAGAAAATAAGCAGATCTCTCTTACCACACACCAACAGCAGTTTTGCCCCTTTGCCCGTAGCACTGAGCTGTGACCACAGTCTTCTGTGATGGCCTTTGAATCCTTTCCCAAGTTTCCAATTCCCAAGATGCAAACATCTATTTCATTAATGTGATTTGAGTTCTTGCTCCCAAATATCTGCCCTTAACTACATAGACATGCGTTTTGCTGGATCCCACCCCATTGACTTGCCCAAGTAATTCTGTACCCTTGTTGTACCAATCTACCCTTGTTGTTATTTATGGACTACCAATCTTGGTGAAGTTCATTCTTTAGTTTCCAAACCAAGTTGCAAGTTGGTTGCCTTTATTCCCAGATGTTAGTCAGTTGTGACTGCACAGGCTGCTGTGAATATTTTCAGGAGATATTTTAAATATCCTACAGTAGTGATGGTGGCATTCTTTGCAGATGAAAATGAGCGTGGGGAAATAATGAAATAATACGGTTTGTCGTGCTGCTGCTTGCTACTGGTAGTACTGACCTCAGGGGGGCAAAAAGCAAGAGGTCTGCTGGAGCTTTCAGTGTTTTAGCTGAGCACTTGTAAAAAGCAATAAAGTAGCAATATGGATGCTTTTTTTGTTTCTTTGATTATCTGTTCATTATGTTGGTACTTCAGAATGGTGCTGTAATACAAGATGATCAAGCTCATTTTGGTGAACAACTATGAGTGTGAAATTTGCTCAAAATATTATTCAATCTTTTTTGATGGAGAATGCCTTTGTGTTTTATTTTTAAAGCATCTGTTCGTGGATGTTTTTTCTCTGGTAAGATGTCTGTCTTTATGTATCAGTAGCAGAAAAAGCAGTGGTGTACTTTTAATTGAATGCTATATTTAGCCCCTTGTGTGAATCAGTGCTTTGTCTGGGCTGAAGAGAAATCTCATTTATTTTGTTAGTGTGAAAACACCGTAGGGTGCTTTCTGGAAGTCTTAAGTCATAGGCATGTCTCTTGCCTCACGTGCTTCATTGACATATCATTACTGGATTAAGCCAAAGTGCATCTTCTGGATGATTGCTTTACATTTGTGTATGAATTGTAGGTTGCAATGCTAGACTTTGCACTGAATGTCAGTTAAGCCATATATATGGCTTAACTTTAACCGTATATTTATATATATATATATTTCTCTAAATAATGCCTACATGTGAGGATTTTGCTGGTTCAACTCAAAGGTGAATGATAAAAGCCCTTGCAAGTTAATTGCAATGCAGGGAGGAGGAGACAATGACTCTTGAGCCTCTGTACTTAGGTATCAGAGTGCTGAGCACCTATGTGTTTTCTTTTGGTTTATTTTTAGACAAATTCACTTCAGCTGTTAGTGTGACTGTGGTGTTACTTCTGATAAAGGTTCCTTTGAAAAAAGGGCTCCAGAAAAGGCCAGGAAATATGGGGCAGCTTTATTCACCTAGGTCTCCTGCCCCGGAACGCTCCATCAGAAATAACCATCCTGAGTGTTGGCACCAGCACAAATGTGCCTGGCAGATAGGATGGTACATTTCCACCAGCTTGTCAAATCCAGCTCGTGGCTCGTGAGGGTGTTAGACGTGCACATGCTGCCAAGTTGTTGCTTTCAGCGCGGGGCTGTGCACGGAGAGCACTTTGCTGGGTTTTGAACAAGAAATTGAAGTCACCTCTTTTGAGGTGAATGTGAGAGTTGCCATGAGCCAGTTTCAGAAGGGATTTTGATCCTTGTATTTGACAAAAACTAACTTGGAAGCAAGTAGGCTATAGGTACGTTTTACTTGCGTTTAATTTACGTGAGGGAAGATTTGCTGGAAGAAATGAGTGATGAAAAGTGAAAATCTTTTGACATGCTGAAGATAATTAAAATACTGATAAAGTGAAGCTGGCTATGTATTTTAATCTTATTTAGCATCACATAGATAAACTTTCCATAGTTTCAGAACGCAAGAAAACCTTTACAGAAATGAACTTCTCTCACTTCACCACATTTGATTTACAGGGGATTTAGTAAATGGTGAGGTTATGGTATCAGGGATAGGGGAGTGAGCATCAATGAAATTCAGAGAGGAAAAAAGAGAAAATACTTTCCTGTTCCCATGTAAAGCTCTGGGATGCCTTGTCCTGGCATAGCGTGATCACTCTTGGCATGCTGACTACGAAGAATTTAGCGGGGCTCTTGGGGGGGGCGATGAGGGTAGTCCAAGACTTGGAATGGCTCCCTTGGCTCCTGTTGACTGTGGGAGGAGGTAGTGGTCTTGGCTGTTGACTTGTCATTTCTAGGTGCTGTGTACAGACTTCCAACATCTGTATGCTCTATCGCACACGTTTTTTCGGGGGTTATGCAAAGTTCTTCAGTTATAACCTGTTGTTTTCAGCTTTCTGTGATTTTCTTTCATGGCTGAAATGTGCTGTGCTTGGTCTTCAGCCAGAGATGGGGGGCTGTATTTTATGAGTTGGGCACTTGCTTTATGGATCTTCCTGCAGAAATTGTATTTGGACGCTTTTAAAAACAAGCAGAGCGGAAAAATACTTCTGTACCCTGTAAAACAAGCTGTGGTGTTATTCATAGGTCTCAGGTCTAAAATGTCTGTGAAAATGTTTGACGTTACTCCAGATGCGCTTTGAGAGTTGAGGGGAAATGGAACTTGGCTTGTGGAAGGGAGTGACCCTTAAAAAAATACGCTGTTGAATTATATAAAGGGGACTTTGTGCAAATCATTAAATGCATGTGACTAAACCATGCTGCCTGAGCTTGTATGCAACTGAATCACCTGTATATTTGTTCTGTGAACGAAGCCAGAGCTACTCTCACCTCAGTGTTTTGAAGACCCAGAAGAGCAGAGCAGAGGTGGTCCTCCAGATCCTGTAACACGTCGGGGGTAACAGAGTTCAAAGAGATACCATGAAATTCGTTTCCCAGTGCATTCCTCTACTTCTTGAGGCAATTCAATAAATACAGTTTTCTTTGTTGCAGTTGTGCTGTGGTTGTACTGTAGGCCACAAGGGTTTGGACTTCCCTTAATTGAGGATGCCTGTAGAACCTCAGTTCTGCTGTAGTTTAGACAAATATTTAACATAGTTATCTGCATACCTTTATTTTTTCTCAACTGTTAAGGTATGCCTCTCTTACTGTGGCTACAAAGTTGAGTGCCTAGGAGCAGACTATGATTTTGTGTTTTTTTTTACATGTTAAGATAGAGTCTCTTGGAATGTGTAGCATTCAGTCAGCATTAGTACAGCTCATCTTTTCCATTAGGCACTCAGCCTTCTGTTGCATATGAAGCTTTTTTTTCCCTGAGTCAAATTTAGCTAAAATTTCTGGCGTTAATGTAGTATGTTGTATGAGAACAGTTTCTTGTGTGATTTTGAGGAATTTAAGAAAATCCGACAAATAAGAGTAATATGGCAGTGCTTCACATCATGTTTTCCAGGTTTATGTCAAATGGCAGAAGAGACTATGTATAATTTTGTGATACAATCATTGCTGGACCGCATCAAACTCAAGGTCCGTTTAGCCCAGAATTGCCCCGATAGCCTCCCACAGTGGCCAACAAACGGGACATCTTTAAGGAAGGGTGCAAAGAAAGATTCCATACTCTTGGGTCTTCGCGTCCCACACAAAGTAGCTCCCATTTTATATCTAAAATTAGATCTTGTTGTAAGAAGCTGGACTCTTACTGTTGCTTCTCTAAAGCATTATTAATTGCAATAACTTTAAATATTGTTATATCCCCATGGGTAAAGGAATAATATCCAATGTAGATTTGTCAAGGTCAGATCAATCTAATTTCCTTTAATGACAGGATAACAGGCCTTGTGAATGGAGAAGCTGTAGATGTCATTTATCTTTAGTAAAGCTTTCAGTAGTCCCTCATGAGACTTTTTCTCATGAAACATCTGCTCATGGGGTGGGTATTTGGCAGTTTGGTCGCATTCAGCATTTGCAGTAATGATCTCTCTGATAGAATAGAGAACACGCTTATTAAATTTGCAGGCAGCAACAAGCTGGGAAGAGCAGCAAGCATGTTGGAGGACACCATTAGAATTCCAAATGATCTTTACAAATTAGAGAAACTGTCTGAAAGGATGCACGTCAATAAGGAGAAATGTGGATAGATGTTTGAAAATAGGAGTAATCAGCTATATAAATACAGAATGAGACACAACTGCCTAAACAGCTGCTAGACAGCAAAGGTCTCGCAGTGCTAGTGGATCAGAAACCGTACGGGAGTCAACGGAGTCAGGAGTGCCATGCTGCTTTGAGAGGCAACATCAGCGTTTTGTAGTAATGAGGAGTGCCATCCCAAAGACACATTAGATAGTTTTTCTACTCACCTCCCCTTGGTGAGGTCTCCAATGAAATGACGCCTAATCTTGAGCACCACGCTGCCAGGATGAGTGGGGTAATTGAGGAGAATCCAGCCCAGTGCTAGGAGGAGAAATGCTGGTCTTAAACGGGGAAGTTAGGTCAGGTACTGAGCAAAGCTTGCTAACATAAAGGATTGCTGAGCACTGAATTGAATTTCTAGAAGAATTTGTGGAATCTCATAAATAAACATGCAGAAAGTGTTCCCTCATATAGGCTTTGAATTGCTAATGTTATTTCTTGAATGCTTCTTTGTCTTCATTTATTAACCGGGAAGGTACAGGTTCCCGGTCTGTCTTCTCTAGGTCACCTGATACTCTGGTATTTCTGTCCTGTCCTTTTTCATCCTTCACTCAAGTGACAATCACTCCTTTCCATCTGACTTTGTAACTTTGTGTGAAATTTTTTTCCAGGCCCCCAGTCCTCCTCAATGCCCTTCTCTGTCCCTCTGGCTCTCCTTGAAAGGAGCTGATGAGAAGAATCCAGGGGTGACCATGATGCTAACAAAATAAGACTTAAAGACAACCTCTGCATGTCATTTCCTCATGAACTCTCAGAGGTTTGCTATCTTTTTGCCCACATCTGGGCTGACGAAAGGCCTTTCAGCTGTTACAGTGAACAAAATTCCAGGGGACAATTGCAAAGGATGCTGTACATCCTGGAAGTCCTTGTGAGCAAAATTTCTTTCTGTCTGTTTGTGTGTATGAAAGGGAAAAATGGGTGCTTTGATGTCAACAGTAGTGGAAAGGAAGATATATGTTGTTTTTTTTTCTTTTAATAACTGCACATCAACATCATGGACTTCAGCCTGGTGTGGGGAGTCCCAAGACTCTGTGGGAGGGGAGTGCCTCATGTTAGAAGATATGATGGTTAATTTGTCACATAGTTCTTTTGGATATTTGCCCACTGGAGCTTCTTTTTTTCCTATGTTTCACGTAAGAGCCATGTACTTCTTGGAAAGCTTTCTCCAAAAAACAGATAAGAGGAAATTTCTTTCTTTTAATTTTATTTTTTTTAAATAATTGATTTAAATCAAGATGCAGGCTTTTATAGAACTCCTGAATTCTGCAAACTCTGACCATTATGTTGGGATGTTTTTTCTTGCAGTCAGACTTTGGCTTCAAACAGCAATTATTTTTCACAAGACGAAAATGAAGTCTGTTGCCTGTTATGAATAATAGAGTATGGTAATATTACAGCTATATATGCAAACTCTGCAGACTGGCAGCACAGCTGCTAAGCGTTACGTTTTTAAAATATGTACAATCTTTTGTCAACAGAATTAAAAACAGGGACATTACATGGTTTGTTTCTGCATGAGGGTGTTTTGTAAGGAAATTTAATGATGAACTGCTCTACATTTTGACCTTTAAAAATATTTCTGAGCCTTTGCACCTTCTAGTGAATGGAGGAGATTCTCAAATTAAGACGTGGAATCCTAATGGTGCCTCTGACATTTCCTAGGCCCGGCTGCATACCTGTGCTTGATTAGTTTTGTAATGTTCCTGCTCTGCCAAGCTGGAGCCCCTCACATGCTCTGCAGCTGGGCTTTCTCTAACGCGGTTGGACTGTAAACCTGGTTCCAATTAAAAGGTGATGCAGTTCTGGTAATGGAAAGTTGTTTTATTGTTCCTCTCCCCAATATGCATGCAAGTGGAAGTGTTGTAGGAGAGCATCATCGCTGTTGTTCTGGTAGTTCTTCCTTATCTTCTATCAGTCTTCATATACAAAAAAAAAAGAGAAATGCAGCATGCCCAGCTGTCTGAGGGCGAATGTGAATCAGCGAGATAAACCTTCAGAGGCTGAAATGGGCCTGACTGCAGATGATCCTTCAGTGCTTTGCTACCATTCTGTAGCTGATACACCGTGTGTTGAACCACAGGCAGCAGGAGGAAATGTTTGGAAATACAGCAAGGAGTGCAGAGCCCATCACGTTGGTGCTGGGAAGGAAATGATGCTCACTCAGGCAATCTCCTCCTTCTGCTCTCCTCCTCCTACCCACAGAGCAGGGAAATCAGGGGAAACGACCATGAAAGTGAGAACGCAAGAAATAATGAATAAATGCGAAGCACAGAGTACATTGAAGTTTTCTGTCCCTCGCAAGGAAAGAGCCAGAATGGGCTTTGGTGTCCTGCTGCTCAAGAGAAGCTGCAGACAAACACTCTCCAGGCGCTGCCGAGCGGCTCCTCGGGTGCCCCCGCGCTGTCCTCACCTGCGGGAAGGAACGGCAGCGACAGCAGATCGCCGATTGCGTCTGAGCTGGCAGAGGGTCCCAGAACTGATTTATAGCACTTGTTCAGCTTTCAGCGAGCAGCAAATGCGTTGCTTAATTATTCATGGCAGATGTATTATTGCAGGAAATTAAGACATCAAGGAAACAAGTAAAAACTATTACTGAATGGAGCTATAAACAAGGTAAGGTGGAAGGAGAGGCAGGGGGACAGTGCTGAGCCGGTAAAAGATTGCGCTCAGGAGCGTTTCGTGCTTTCTGAAAATAATCAGTTAAATTCCCAAATCTTTAAGTGATAATTCATTGCCCGTAATTAAATATTCTATTAGCTAACAAGCTGGATTTAATTTGTTACATTTGTCATTTAAATTATCACATTTGTGAATGTGTGAAACCTTCCTACTGCTCCTTTCAGCATATCCACGTGCATACAGTTCTCTTTACATCTGCAGCCTTCCTCGGGAGAGTTGCCGTTTACCTTGTGCAGCAGCAAGGTGAGGGCAGCTTTGGCTTTCTGTACCGAGCACACCAGCTGCAGGTCCCTGGGCAGCCGCCTGCCTGCAGCAGTGGGGAGGGGTGGTGCTGCTGCAGAGCACGGGACCTGAGCATCAGAGCTGCTGGTGCTGGATTTCCTCTGCCTGAAACCGTATGCGAACAGGTACGCGTGTGCCCAGCCCTCGTACAGGTGGTGCTGGGGATTTATTCAAAGGTTTATGCATCGGTATTGGGGGTTTCTGCCATGAACCAGTACCTGATCTCTACATAGTAGACCATATGGAGGCTGGAGCTGTTGACTTTGAAAGCACCAGCACCTCCTGGCTCATCAGGTGGCACTAGAAGGAGTCTGGTGGCTCTCTTATGCACAGAGGGAGTTTTCTGTTTATGTTTGAACCAGGTTCCGATCAGCTCTAACCCTTGGACATTTCATGGCAGTGTTTCATATATGTACTCAATTCTGTTGCTCCCCCTGCCACCCCCCCCAAAAAAAAAATTGTTGGGAAGGAAGTGGCTCAAAGTAAACCCTTCCAACTTCCCTTACTATAGTAAAATTTTTAACTTTATGGAAAAAATATATATACTGGGAGCACCTCTGAATTTATGTGCAACGTCAGGCTTCCAAGACTTTCCATTTCATTACCATTCATGAGTTCATCGTTTTGGTACATCTCTTGTAGTTTTGGAGCCTTTTACCTTGTAACTTCAATTATGTGGCCGAAAACAGGACTTGTAATATTAAACTTATGGAGGACCAGGAACAATTTTAAGGCAAGTGAAGGGTGGTTCAGCGCCGTATCACAGAGAGCATCTCTACAGGCTGGGTTGCTCTTTGAAATGTCTTTTCTGTGGTGCAAGTGTACAAACTGGCAAAAGTTCAGAAGTTGTCATTATTCATAGTCTTTCAAAGCAGTGACAAAGTAGCCTTGTGTGGTTGCATTCCTGTGATGGGAGTTGTTGGAGTCTATTTGCAAACTGAGACTGTTTGGAGACTGAGAAAATGGGAGATGAAAAGAAAGCATTCTCTAGCTTGTCCTATAGGGTTAATTTTCTTGATTCTTGCAAGCCACGGTGCACACACAGCCTATGTACAAGTGGTATGTGTATATGCAGAGTACATATACAGACGATACGATAACACGATAGGAGTTGATCAAGAAAGAGATCTTACAGGAATCCGATACTAAGTCATAAACATTCAGGAGCGTGTGGCTTACTGGATTTTGGTGAGAATTGGCTGTTTTGTACATGTGCATCTCAGTATCGCCCAAACAGAGCTTGCAGACCTAATCAATTGGTTCCCGAGCCGTTTAGCTTTTTTAATTACTCTTGTCAAAGTGAAAATTATGTGAAAGGACTTGACTGTGCAATTAGCTGCTAAACATTTTCTGCAGCATAGTGGAAAAACAATACGAAGTCCCAGAATAGCAGTAGATACAACCCAAGGAAAAAAAATCTGTTTTAACAAAGAAAAAGATACCTTAGTAAGTGATCTGAATGAAGGCGATTTCCCTGATGGTTTATTTTTTAAACATGCCTATGTTGACAGATGCGAGCAGAGAAGTCTGGGTTAGAAGTTGGGGCCGGATGCAAGGTTCGTTATGCCCTGGTGACTTTCCCTGGGCTGAAGGCCCTGCCCTTTGTTGGAAGGGGCTGTGGTACATCCCGTTCTCAGCGTGGTGCCGCTGGGGACTTCAGGAGGAAGGTTTGCTCGTCCCCGCACCACGGCACGGGGAGCATGCAGGGGGTTTCTTCTGTGGGCTGCGAGAGCCTGATTAGCACTCGTTCAATGATCTATAGATCATCTCCTCAGACAAATTATATCTCTCAACAGCTTCACACTAAACTAATCTAGGCATTTAAAAAATAAATAAATGAGGCAGTGTCTATAAAGAGTTCCCGTCTAGTGAAGTGGAGCAGTTGGAGTCTGATTAATGAATCCCATTTAGCCGCCCGCATGTGTGCTCACCGCTCCCCTCCGTGCAGCTTTGTCATCCAGGATGGCCCCTGCCATCCCACACCGGCGTGTCACACCACGGTGGGGTCTGTCCCGGGGCTGAGTGAGCCCTGGGCAGGTGGTGGCCCATGCTGGGGAGGCGAGTGGTCCCGTCGGTTGGGTGCATGTCCCCTAGGGGTGGGCAAAGGGCTCGGTTCTCACCAAGCTAACACACAGAGTGTTTTTATGAGCACTGAAAAAATCAAGTGTGGGTTTCCTGAGTGTGTTATAAATGGCTGAGCTGATGGAAGGGGCTGGTGCGGGCTGGCCGAGCGGGCTCACTTCTCCCCAGATCGGCACGGAGAGGGCAGCTCCGTCCTCTGTGTTTGGAAACACTTAATAGATTCGACAGCTCGGCATTTTAATGTGGCTTTTTTCTGTATTGATAGAGGTCTTTGAAGTCACTCGAACATTTTACTAAGCGTACATGCCAGGTTTTAAGTTATTTGTAGCAGGGACTTGATGATTTCTGATCTTCATTAGGCTGTGTACTGGAAGGTCAGTCCGCGCACACACGCACATGCCTCCAGGCATTTATTCTGCTGCCTCTTAGCGCCTGCTGCACCAGGACGTGCTGCTGGAAAAGGAAATTGCTTCTTTAGGATAGTGAGTAATTTCTCCCAAGATACAACATATTTACGAGGACTCAAGTTCCAGCATCATGCATGGGTGGGATTTTTTTCCCCTAGGAGATGAGGCCAGACCCAGCAGCGCTGAGAAGTCCCTTCACTGGGGAGGAGTTGGAAGCAGGTGTGATAGGGCTCAGAAACCAGAGAACACTTCTGTTGGGGCTGAAACAGTGGATGGACTTCTGGTTCAGGGTTATACCTAAATGCAGTGAGATATTGTGTGTATAGAAACTGTGTGATAGCTCCTCGTTGTGTGTGATTCCTGGTGGGTTCAGTGCATGAGCCGCAAGGGCTGTGGGAGCCGGTGGTCTGTGTGCAGTGCAGGAAGGCGGTGGGGCGAGCTGCACCTTTTGCTGGAGCAAGGGAGTGCAATGAATGGGACACCAGACTGTGGGATGGACAAGTCTCATGGTTACAGCACTTCTTGGTGTTCCAGAAGCTCTTGAGATGCTCCTCATTTTGAGCATCTATAGAGGGAGTAGCTTTTTAAAGGACAGTGGTAAAATGCACCCTGAACATAGAAGACGGTGCCACTCCAGTTATGTTCTGAGAGCATTTCCTGCTGGGACAAAACCAGGTAACTTTTCAAGCAGTGAACAGTTTCAAATCATTTCTGGTGTGTGCCATGCTGTGGATGGGAATGGTGAGGCAGGTGTGACACATCCCTAGGAAGAGCCGTGGAGATCTGCTTTCTGTTCTCAGGCTCACTTGATAAAAAATTGAGACAGGGCTGTGAGCATGAAGTTTTAAGCTTCAGAAATGGAGAATAGGAAGGAAAAGGTGCTTCTGCCTGGGGGAATTTAGATACCTTTTCTCAAAATGTTTGCAGGTGGATCGCCTTACAGGTATGTGAGAAATGTTTGCATTTTTAAGCTGCAAGAGGTGCTGCAGACGTGCTGGTCTCCTGTCTCCACCTCCCTCCTCCCCCTTTGCTGCTTGTGATTTAACATTTTGGAAGTTCTTTGGGGAGTTATATTTTGTCCCTGCAATCCTTTTTAAATTATAAACGATTTTATAAGCAAGTCCTCTTGACTGTGGATTGGCAATCTCAGTAAATTATTTGGTGGGATACTTAATTTGAAGTTTCTTCATTGCTTATGACAAGATGTTTCTGCTGCTGTCACTGTTGATGATTCATAGCTCAAGTGAAGTGCTTAGCACTTCACAAAACATGTAACAGAGGCAGTCCTACTCATAAAGCGCTTCCACCCTAAAAATAATAATAATAAAAAGCCCGGGGAGAGCTGTGGTGGACTCTGCTGAAACTGCAGGTGGGGTGGTCTCCAGGAATGATGTTAAAAACAGCCAGGGGGAGGCCAAGGGCCCTTCCTAAAAACAAATCAGAGGAGAGTCTGAGATAACACCTGGTACGAATTCCCATATTTTCTCCAGAGCTACATGTATGAGCAGTCAGGGGAGTTTAGGATTTGTTAGTACCAGTGCTCACACGTGGGGACGGGGTGCTCATCGCAATCCCTCGTGCTTTGGGGTGTTGTGCTTTAGCGGCTGGGCTCCCCGTGCTGCACTGCGCGCCCTTACCTGGGCTGTGGGGTATCGGGTGGATGATTAGAAGGAAGTGGAAAATTAAGAAGCCTTGCACTGGTTAGAGAAAAAAACATAAAATGAAGTATTGAAGTACTGGCACCATCTGGATGTGACTGATACTGTGCTCAGTGTCTGTGTGTTAGACCAAAAAGTGATCCCTATTAAAATTATGCAGACGAGCCTTTTAAGGGCAGAAGGAAGGAGTGGCTGTCTGCCTAAATTCCTGCTGTTTTGCCATTACTGATGTTTTCTCTGTAAGAAGCTTCAATGAGGAAGCCTGACAGATGGCAACAAAAGGAGCAGTGCAAACAAGGGCACTCCTATAAAATAAACACCGAGCTTTAACCGTTTCTGCAAAGTGTTCAAAATACGTTTAAGAATTTGGGCAGAACTACACAGACATTGTACGGCGGTTACGTGAAAATTCAGAAAAAGCAGCGGAGGCTGTTTTTTCCCCCGCCAAGCCAAATTCCAGGGATACCACCGAGAGCTGCTTTCCTTCCCCGCGAGCAGCTGCGCGCCCTGAATGCTGATGGGCAGCTGGTGCTGGCCGTGCTCTGCCAGCAGCCTCCTCCATTTTTCTTCCTTTTTTTTTTTTTTTTTTAAAGAAAAAAAAAAAGAAAAAAAGAAAATTCTCATATTCTTGGTTCAGGCTTCTCACTATCGGAGTGCGCTTACAGCTCTACGAGTTCACTGAAAAGGAACAAAATCATGAATGGGCCGGAAGGATTTAAGGGGGGGAAGTCTGCCCGGTTTGGGCAAGTGGTGTTTGAGGATTCTGTGCTGGCAGCCAGATGGGGGTAGAGGAAACTCACTCGCCTCAAAGAGTTATTCCAGGTTTTGGTTGGGGTTTAGCCCTTTGAGTGCTCTTGGGCTGACGGAAGGGTGGAGGAGACTGGGGAATTGAAGGGCTCCTTGCTGGAACTGAATGAGGTGTAAATATAGGAGGAGGAATTTTAGCTAACTTGGGAAGGTCGTGATGTGGGCTGTTTATAAATAGGCTTGCATCTTTTAAATCTAAAGCAGTGTCAAGCTACTGTGTGTTTAAAAGCACTTAAGGTTTGAGTGGACCATAAAAATGCATGCAGATGTTCTTCCTTCTTGACTCTCAGCTTTCAGAATATTCAAACCACTGCGGTGGTTTTCTTCACAAAGTGTTTTATGGGATCTCCGCAGCATTTTAAAATCAAACCAAGCCTTTCTCTCCAATATTTAACCTTGACTAGAGAAACACGTAAAAGAACATTCCAGTGTGTGTTTCTGCAGGTATAAATTACATCATTTACATTTTAAAGGGAGAGCCTTTTTAAGTTGAAAGCAAAAGGAGGTGGAGTTGAAAGGTGAGCTTCTGAACCTGCGCCTCATTACCTGATCTCTGAATGCTGGGCTTCTTCCCCCAGCTTTGTGCTGGTGCTGTGACAGCCCTGAGTTCAAGCTGACTATGTGCTGGGTCGGACTGATTTTTCCTGTTAGGAATTCTCCGATGTACTAATGAATGTGAACTCAATTTAGTCCCTCATAGGACTTTGTTTTGCCTGTTGCACGTCCATCTGAAACGCTGACAGAGAAACCAATCTTTCCTTTTTTAATATTAAAGCACAGTAACAGCTTATTTAACACTGTATAAGAAAGAGGTTTCAGCAGCAGTGCGCTTCAGTGAAATAGCAAAGATTTTGCTGTGCGCTGCTCTACATCAAAGCTGTGGAGCAAGATTTCCCTGCCACGATGTGACCTCCGCAGGGCTTCAAAGTGCTGGTGCTTTGCCCATCAGCCAGCTCCATGGGTTTTCTTTGACCAGTGGTGCTCTTGCTTAAACCACAGAAAAGGACTTTTATGTAAGCAGTTCCTTGGGAAAACTTTTCTTTAAGTATATGGGCTTCTGAAATCAAATGCCAGGATTTTTTTTTTCAGTTGCCATTTAAAAAAAAAAAACATGCATACTTGGCAGAAATAGGAGAATCTTAAGTATAGGGGAGCTTCCTGGGAAAGATCTGGTGGTTTCTGAGAAGCCAACTGCGTGGTCTGTCAGTGATACTCATTCTGGCCCCTTTGTAGTTGTTGCATGTGAGCTTGCTTATTTTTGATATATCACAAATGCTTTAGCACTCCGGCTTATTAAGGAGAACTGCCTCAGATGTTCCTTTGAGCTGTACTTCTGTGCGTTGTGTCATGGAAAGTAAGAGTAATTTCTTGTCTCTGCTAATTGGACATGTGATCTGGATCAAAGTTCTCTTGAAACCTCCAGGAATAGCCGGCCCGTTATCAGTTAATGTTAGCCAATATCAGTCATTTGCCTTGCAGGAAATAAAAATCTCCAAGCATCAGGCCGGGGCATAATCCCGTTGCCTTGCCATTCCTTCCCTATCTCCCCAGTTGGGTCATGTGTTGCTTTGTACCAGGGACAGTTTGCATGTGGTATACATTGGGTCTCAGCCTCAACTTCAAACCTGTTTGTTTCCTGAGAATTTTTTACTCTTTGGTGAATTTCTAACTTTGTTAAACTCATCAGCCTTGGGAGCTGCTCTGGCTTTGGTGGGATTCCCTTTGCAGGGGCTGCACTGGTGCGATGCCCTTGGCCATGTCCCATTGGGAATATCTTCCCTCTTTGCCCTTTCCCTGGGCATTTGCCCACGGCACATTATCCATGTCTCAAAGACAAGTGAACCCATCGCCAGCCCATCTGCTTTCTTCCTTGAAGCCAGTCAGATCCGCTGTACAGACCCATTTTGTTGCTGGAAGCCAAGATGAGCCTGTGGTGACACTGCTCCAGCTGGGTGAGCGGGGAGGTTTGGGTTCTGCTTACTGCTCGCAGGGCTCACCAGGAGGAGGAAGGAGGTGGCAACACGCCCAGCATGGCACAGACCTTATGGATCCTCCCAGACGTGGGAGCTGAGATGCCTGGATGTTTGTGGACAAAGGTAGTGACCGTGGCTAGTAATAGTTGGTCTCCTTATGCTCATTTACTATTTTCTCATACATTTTCAGCTGTTGCTAATGAAATTAAGAAACAGTTGAGTAATTTTTGATTTAATTAAGACTAATCTTGCAATTTGAAGTAATACGTTACTTTCTACTCTGCTTTTCCTGTTTTAAAGGCTCATAAGGAGAAAAACCAGCTCAATAGACCATTTAATGAAGGATAAAAATGATCAGGTCATGCATTTTCTCCTTGTATTGTTCGACCATGGCATAATATATATCCTGTCATTATTCCCACCCCATCCATTAGCCATCACAGTTCAGAAATAAACAAAATCCCCGCTCCCGTCTCCATTAAATGTAATTTTACAAACTGCATTATAACAAAGCTAACTGAGCTATAAGTAGGGAAAAAAGACCTTAGTTTTCAATGTAAATGGCATAAATCTGATTGTACAGAGAGGATGTGTGGGAAGGTATTGTTGCTGTAAGGATATTAGATGAATAAATTTTAAAAAAATTAAATCAAAGAACTGTTTTAGAATTCAGTGGTTGCAATCAAGAAGTAAAAGTCTTTTGGGGGAAGCTGCTAGGCTTCTCCTCCAGGAAGTGCACACTGAAAAACAAGAGTCAACAGTCACGGGTTGCAACCACAGGATTTATGATTGGTTTATGGGGAAATTTTTTGTGAGTGTGGTGCCGAGCTGGAACAGGGGACAAGAGAGGTCTGGGAGTCTTCTTTGTGGAGGCATTCACAGCTCAGCAGGGCAGGGTCGTGAGCTAACTGCTCTAACTTCAGTGTTTCACTGAGCAGGAGGTTGGAGTAGATGACCTGCAGGTGTCCCTTGCGACTTAAATTATTCAATCCTTTGTGGAGTGGACTAAGACATTTGATGTAAGAAATTTGGGAAACAATTTTCTCGATGCCTTGACAGTGTATGGCATCTACTCAGAGCACTTTGCAGCTTGTATTGGAGTGGGGTGAGGGGTGATGTGTTTCCCTAACACCTTGTTTGCAGGCTCTGGAAGTTGAGAATAGCAGGTGAATTGGAAATGCAGAAATAAAGCTTTCGATCCACAAAAGAAACACAAAGTAGAACTACCTTAAATTTGACCGTGGTTTAGATGACTTTTTTTTTTTCCCCTTTTGGGAATGGAGGTTGGGGAGGATTGTTCTCTTTCCCAGCTTTTGGATTATATTTCCTTTTTATGGGGATGGCAAAAGCTGGGGCATAACATTATTCAGTACATGCAGTATGCTGTAAATGAGTATTGATCTCCCCTTTCTGGGCTTTGCATTATTTATAGATCAGCCTCTACATAATTGCATTTGAATACTAGTAACTAGTCATGTTTCCCATAAAAATAGAAAATGCATATTTTAAACAATTTCTTTGGAACTGTTTTATCTTCTCCCTTTGGGGTCCCTGTCATTCAGAACTCCCCTAGACCCCAGAGATCATCCTTGGACTTCATTCACATGATAGCCACTGTGCAGAGCTAGTCTCCAGCCAACACAGTCATGATATCCTGAGACAGCCTCGAACACAGCAGTTTCCTGTCCCCAACTCAAAAAAAAAAAAAAAAAAAAAAAGAAAGGGCAAGAAACTGGCTGAGTGTTGAGCTCCTGGTGCCCCCTTGGGCATCTAGCGTTTGGTCATCCTGCACCCGTGGGGCTGTTGGAGATGTGTTTGGTGGCAGTGCCACTGGGGTCAGTCCCTCTGTGACAGTGGGGGGAGTCACCTGGCCCTGGTTCGTTTTTGCTCTCGTTTGGGTGAGCCTGAAATTAGGGTTTCTCTCCTCCCTGGTGAGCGGGGCGAGTTGAGCTGATTCTCTCAGCACAGTTGAAGGTTAACCTTGGAGAGTCTTGGTGGGAATTGGGGGGGGAGAATATTTGACGTGATAGTCAAAAGCTCAGACATGAGAGCTGTGGAAAAGGTTGAGGTTGCTGTTTTCATACTGCAGAGCATTTGCTAATTAGGAAGGGAGGGCAGCGCATCACCACGCAGTAGCTGGAGAGCTCTAGACCTGCTTCTGTATATTCATAAAGTCTGTCAGTCTGCAGGGACTCCTCAAGGGGTGCCACTTGCGTCCTCCTGACTGATCAGTTTGGTTTCTGTCATTGACAGGCAGTGATGTATGCAGTCCTGAGCAAGTTTCTCTTGTTTTTCTTGTGTGTGTGGAAGTGGACCCATGAAATAATGCCCTTGCCTCCCATACCACGCTTGCAGAAGCAGCAGCCAGTGCTTGGCGATGAGCTGGGTGGTTTTTGTCTCTCTCATGTCATCAGCCTGCTCCCCGTGAGCAGAGCACAGTGGTTTTCCTGCAAATTCTGGTTTTATTTTTATTTTTTTCCTGTTTAAGTCCCTCTTCCCCACGTCCATCCCCCAGCCCAAACCCTCAGCCCTGCGTGTCCCCTGTGCTGAGGGGCTGGGTGCGGAGGCTGTGGGGCCGTCAGCACCGAGCTCCGGCAGCTGCCACCATCCGGTGTGGGAGCTGGCTATCATTTCAGGGGCAGAAGGCGATCGACATTACACCCAATTATAAATGTGTTTATTTAATCTCTTAACATTTCTTGTTTGCCCTGTGTCGTGCCCGATCCTTCGAGCCCGTGTAAGTGGCGTGGAGGATTGGCGTCTCCTGTTCGCTGCCGGAGCGTCTTGGCTGTACATTGCTGTGTCGATCCTCTCTCGTTCAGATCGAGGTTAAATCCATTTAAGGTAAACAGATTAACACATTTTCCCATGTCTAACGTGAGAGCAGCGAGTCTGTCATTTCCCTAAAAGCATTGCATGCGACAGGTCCCAGATGCTGAGCTTTTCTGGGCAGCTGTGTTATTTACTTGACTGGATGGGTTTTACAGCTGGTGTCCGGCTGTTCTTTGTTATGTTTATCTCCAGTCTCTGGGGCTAACCAGATTAGCAGATAGCATAATCTTGCTAAATATCTGATTCCATTCTGAGCCCCAGGGTGTCAGCTTTGCCGGTCTTTGTGGTTTAGGGGGGGCTGTGCTCGGGGACGTGGCAGAGGTCACTCCGAAGCTGCAGCTGCGTCTCTGTGGGATCCCCAGTCCTGTGCAGGACTCCAGCACCAGCTTCTTCTGGCAGCTCTGCTACGGCTTTGTGCAGCAAGTGCATACGTGAGGATAAGTTGGCTGAAAGCAATCAGTTTGGATGGTAGGCCTTACATTTTGTCATCTCCAGAGGAATTGTCTCTGGTTCGTGTTTGTTAAATCTCCTACTACTGCTTCTTCAACCCCGTCACTGTGACTTCTCTGACCTTGAGGGCACTGATGTGGGCTGCTGGCTCTGTGGGGCACGGCCATGAAGATGCAGAGCACAGGAGCAGCACAAGTCAGCTGGTGGTGTGTGCTGGAGCTCAGCTGTGCTGTGTGCTCCTGCGTGGGGAGCAGCGGAGATGGGAAAGGGAAGCCCTACACCTGCAGCCCCGCATGGATCGGGGAGTTCAGCATGTCGGTGACCTGTCTGCAAGCTGCACACCGTGTGTCTCAGCCTGAAACAAATTTAGTGGTTGCAAAAATAATCGGTATGGCAGAATTATACTTTTAAAGCACATCAGCATGTATGATCAGGTGCAGTCTAGGGTTTTATATGGTTTAAAACTTCTGTTGTTCCAAAACAAACAAAGTCAGAAGTTGCAAATTAATGTTTGTATTGCTGGAGGTGGAGGGGTTTTACTGGAAAGTCTCAGTGAATATGCTGCCTGCTAACCACTTCTGCCCTCTCTGTATACGTTTGTTGCCCCTTTTGAACCATCTGTCTCCTGGCAGGGCAGTGCTGCTGCCTGCCCCTTCCCCTGGCATACACGAGGGGCCAAGTGTCTGCTCTGTGTGTTTGGCCCCTCTGAACAGAGCCCTCGGTAGTCCGTGCCGAGGTGAAATGCTCTGTGGATGTTGATGTTAGGGGTGTTACTGTTGAACAGGCTCTGCCTGCTGGGTTTTCCCTTTAAAGCACTGCCAGCTTTCCTGCTGGCTGACGTAACCGCTGAGGAAGCTGAGGTGACTCGCTGCTTTCTGCAGCCCTGGTGCTTTCTCAGGAGGGAGGAAGGAGCAGTGCCAGGCTCCAGCCGAGGTGTCCCAGGCTCGTGCTGGCTCTGTTGGAGCAGTGATGTCCTGCCCGTCTGTGCTGGCTCCTACCAGTGCTGAAGAAACCACTGGGGGTCTGTCAGGGAGCCTGGTGTTACATCCTGTAGCCTTGCGAGGGGCTGCGTGGAGCTGAAACAGAGAAGTGAAGATGCAGAGATTAAACATCAATTCTTCTTTTTATTTTTTTTAACTATGATAAAAGTAACAAAGCAAAAAGAAAAGGTATCAGAAGACTCTGGCTCAAAAGCGTAAGATTTTCAGACTTCCTAATGCTGTCAAGGGGTCCTGCCCCTGCTACCTCCAGAACCAAAGCTTGTTCTTCTCATACTGATAAACTCCTTCACTGCACAACAGCAGTGGGAGAAAAGCCAGCAAGCCCAGCTGAGATCTCCTGAATGGGGACACATTTCATGCCCAGGATCTCTCCATGAAGGATGCAAGCCCCCCTTGATGCTGCACGTAGCCTACATGTATTTATTTAAACGCTCCAGTTGGTCCAGCCCGCAGCTCCTCCAGAACCTCGCTGTTTGGTGTTGTTTGCTCCTTTTTCCTCCCACACCAGTGTCATGACAGGTCACCACCGCATCAGCAACTTCTGACCTCAGTGGCTGCCCTTTAACTCTGGCATCTGTAATTCCGGGGCAGGTGCTTGTTGCTTGTTACGATAGACTCCAGAACTGATAACGTATTCCTGAGCTGGCAGCGTGTGCTGCAGCCCCCGTCCTTACAAGTGTTTAATAGGCTGGAAAGTTCAGCACTGGAGCAGCAGCAGGGTGAAGAGGAGGGGGCTTGCCCTGGGCGCTGGACCCTGATGAGCAGAGCTCCGTGCACTTGTGAGACGGGGTGTGATCTGCTCCAGGCTGCTCTGAACCAAATTGTGCCTGTTGAAACTCAGCCTTGTCATTGGCAAGGCTGCTGTGAGGGAAGCAAGGCGGCAGTGTGATAACTTGGTTGTACGTCATGGTCACTGAGAGTTTCTACGGGGCTTGTGTCCTGTCTGAGCCCAGCAGGAATGCCTCTTTGGTGTACCTGAGGGTGCAGTTTTTGCTGCCCTGGCCCTAACTGGACGTTTGGCTGCTTTTGCTCCTGGCCAGAGGTGTTGGAAGTGCTGG
Source organism: Anas acuta (assembly GCF_963932015.1). Lineage (NCBI taxonomy): Eukaryota > Metazoa > Chordata > Aves > Anseriformes > Anatidae > Anas > Anas acuta. The sequence goes on along the minus strand of NC_088986.1, from coordinate 11,324,966 downwards.
GCTGCCCAGTGTGGGATTCCCACTGCCACTGGGCACAGGCTTTCCACAGCTCTGGGGTGGGATGCAGGAGGCCTGCTGCTGTCCTCCTGGCCTCCCCAGCTCTGCTGGAGCTTCTTCAGCTGCCGCTTAGCTCTTGAACAGGGAAACAGACTTCGGGTTTTGAACAGCTTCTGCTGAAAGTGGGGGGTATCAGTCTGAAGGAGAGCACATCAGGTGGGAATTGTTGCTTTTCACTTCTGTAAAAACCTATAATGAGAGAGAAATGGTTGGAAACTAGGTATTTCTTAAAAATAAAATGTTAAGTTTTAGGTTCTTGTTTTATGAAGAACCCCTCTTGGTTGGATTGTGATGCTTGCCTTGAGCTCTACTCAAGCTATGCAGTGTGTGAATTAACCATTTCCAGGTAGGGGTCTCCCAAAAGATGATCCCCGTTAAAATCAGGAATACAAATCCTCCTTTTGCTCTTTTTCAGGCAGGAGAGCATTCATTTTTTAAAAGGTCTTTGCTTCAACTTGTTTTTGTCCGGAATTTATTAAAAATAAATAAATAAAAGCAACAACTACAGCAAACCATATCACAGCTTGAATGCTCTGCTGGTCCAGAAGCAGTAGCTGTGGGGCAGTGGTGTTAGGGAAAGCAGTTGTGTTACACACGGGGAGCAGACTTGGGAAACGTGTAATTATAATTAGTGCGTGCTGCGTGGGGCCCGACGCAGAGGTGGTTACACCGCAGGAACAGCCCCGGTTCTCCCCGCAGCCTCTCTTCGACCTCAGAAACGCCAGTTTCTGCTTTGTAGTGTGATTCCATCATCTGTACCATAAAAATGTTGCTGACTTGCGTTATGGAAGGCCCCACACTTCATTTGTGGGTGGCCTCATAAAAGTACAATGACAGCCTGAAAGAAGGGGTCTGGAGAGGGACCGGGAATTTGATTTCCTGACCTGCTGCTGGTGCTCTGAAAGCTTTTTCCATTTCCTGCCTCGTGGATTATTTAACGCAACTGGAGAGTTTATTTCATTCCTGACGCTCGGATCTCAGCTCAGTACTTTATCGCCACATCGCGCTCAGCCAAAATTTGCATTGCACCCTCCTTCCAGCCTGTGTTGCAGTGGAGAGCTGCTCCACATAAAGGAGCCTTTTAACCCAGCAGAGAAAAGCCTAGCAGGGACCAGAGGCCGGAGGAGCTGGCTCAGACACCCCCTGTGTTAGAGAGGAGGTCGTGCTGGATGACAGAGTGGACCATTCAGTCCTAAAAACCTATGAATATTAATATGCATCTATTATGGTATAGAGTACAGTGAGGTCATTGATTAATGCCACTTCTGCCCTAAGCTGTTGTCCTGCGAGGGGATTCTCCAAGCACAGCGCTGCCACTGCTGCTCTGGGGCACTTCACTGACGAGAGGTTAATTATCTGTTGCATGGCTATTAAAACAAAAGACTTGCTGGTGTGCATTTATCACCTTTACATTCAGATGAACTTCTGCTTCTCTTGCAAGTGTCGAATAGGAGCACCCAGCTCACCCTCCTCCTGTAGACAGTTCTCTGGAGCTTTGAGAACCCCTTGGTGCAAGGGCAAAGTCACGGTTGTTGCAGGCGTTAGATTACTTTGCCTTATAAATTGTCTTGCCTTATTATAACAGTGCATTCTTCTATTGTTCCATATTCTCTTCTCTGTGCTTCCTAATGTTTAGGTTCCTTTTATGACTGTGCCTGCACTGAGCAGTTCACTGAAAACATCTACTTAGGTAGTTATGTCCAGTGCCTTCCCGAGTGGTTACAGTTAATTTGGAATCCAGAAAAGTGTATGATTGGCTCAAATTATTCCCTCCAAAATGCATTACCTTAAATTAGACACCGCTGACTTTTCATCTGCCTTCGCTTACCATTTTATGCAGGTTTGTTACCATGGATTCTTACACAGGAGAAAAACCACCCTTATTTTGTTATAATTCTGATTTAGTTCCATCTTACAGAGCTGACTATCCACGTGTTCGCCCTCTTTTCCTGATTGAATAATAAGCACTAGTCTCAAGTCGGAACTACAGGGCGCTGCAGTGTTGGTCCTTTTGCTGTGCTAAAATTTAAATAGATCCGGCTCACATTGGGAGCTTCACTGAGGAGGGAATAGGACCTGAGTTAGCCTCATCAAAATACTGCTCGGAGAAAATGGCTATTCTCACAAAAGCACGGGGAGCACATGCTGCACCTCTTGTGGTGAACCCTGAGAGTGGGGAGGGCTGTGGGAAGGGGTCCTGGGTACTAGCAGGGGGAGTCACAGCTGGCAGGTGAGCACGCCTCTGCTGCTCTCCGCCCTTGATTCATCCAGGTCAGTGTGGGCAGCATTCGTTCCTACAGACAGTGTTCTTCACATGCTGATGACCACTCTTATGGTCAAGAAGACTTACTCAGTGTGCTTTTTTTTTTTTCCCTGCAGCAGTTTTCCATGGTGTCACAAGTGCCATGTCAGGCAGCAGTGTTGGAGGCCAGTAGCGTTTTGTGTAGCATGCCACCTCAGCTGGATAGGAAATAATACTGCTGAAGCTCAAACAGAAGGAATTGCTCAGAGTCAAGCTTTTCTGTTTTTATATTCTTTGTTTTAAATTAGATGGCAGTTCTTAAAAAAAAAAAAAAAAAAAAAAGATTAGTTAAACAAGCTGCCTTTCAGAAATGCATTTGTTTCAAGCAGTTTTCAATGATTGTTTTGAAGAATAGTCCAGGTACTATTTAACCAACAAACCAGCCAACCAAACAAAAAAAATCTTCAGAGACCTGCAGTGCTCTGAATCTCTTTCAAATGGGTAACGTGTACTTAAAGTCTGTCTGTGCCAAAATTTGATTCTAAATGTCTTGAAAGCAGGAGCTTTTCTCCTTTTCAGTAGCTCCTCTGTCAAACAAATGAGTATTAAAAAACAACGGTGGTGGTAAGTTTGTGGAAAATCCAGTCACTAGACCTAAAAGGGTTAAGCAATTGCTGTTTTTGAGCTAAAAATGATAAACACTGTAAGATCCTCTGTAAATGAGCAGTCCAAAGCATTACAGTTTTAAATGCTCATGTTTAAAATGCAGGGGAGCCTTAATGATTCCCTGCATTAGAAATTTCTTCCCTCTAGCCCCATAATCTCTTATGCTGCTCAGGAGTTTTACCTGCGTAGTTCATAGATTTAGTAGTCTGATACAGTGTTATGAATTCATAAGATGCTCCTGTAATCTAGTATAAATCTGAGGCTGTTTTGGCTGCAGTCTGCTTTAAATACACAGCAGGGCACCTGTGGCAGCGGCAGGCTGCATGCGGACGTGTGGCACTGCCACTTGCAGAGGGCAGTGCCCAGCGTGGTCACCTTGCGGGGCTCCTGGCACCAGGGGGCTGTGCTGTGGTCTTTTGGGGCAGGTAGAGCGTGCACCCATTCAGAGACCACTTCACAACACGAGGACATCGTCAGCTGCAAATATTTTCATCCCTGTAGAGCAAGGGGGGCGTGGAGTTGCCTGGCAGCATCGTGCCTGCAAGAGCCTGGCTTTGCTCGTGTTCAGCCATCCTCCTGCACAGGTGCTTCACAGCCCAGCTGTGGCTGTCATTAAACTTCTCTGCAAAATTTTAAATAAGAGTAGACTTCTTGCACTTTAATGAAAGAGAAGAGATGGAAGGCATCCAGTCTGTATTTATACATGAGTTAAGTGATTTTCCCTTCTCGTGTGGTTGATTGCTAATGCTGAGCAGCAAATCAGTAATTAATCTATCACAGAACTGTAGAAAACAATGGCCGAAGGGAATTTTGTCCCTCCTGTCTCAATCCAGACAGGATTGCTCTAAGCTGTTCACAACATATGTTTGCCTAGCAGGTTCTTAAAAGCTTCTGGAGAGCGAAGAGCCCACCCTATCCTCAGCAAGCTATTTCAGTCTTTAACTGTCAGTGCATTTAGACCATGGAAGTGTGGCATAGAAGTTTACCCCAACTCCCTTTCAGGTGTTTCATGGCTATGAATTCTTGTGCATTTGCACAGCACAAAGAAAATTATGTTCTTTTTTGTCTTGCCATTTTTTTCCAGATCCTGGAAGGCTGTTCTCATGTTCTCCCCCTCCCTCCTACCACTGCTCCTCCTTTCCTTCCTAAGCGAGATAAGCTTTGTTTGATGATCACTGTCACCTCGTTTCCTCCACTCATACAGCCTTCCCTGACTGCTTAGGCTCCCGGTGAAAGTCTTTCCTCTTGTAGTTTCACCCACTGTTGACATGAGCTGCCTCCCACATAGCTAGAGAAGTTGTGGGGTGTTTTTTATTCTGCTCATTTGCTTTTTCAGAGCAGATGAGGTTTCCAGCACCAAGCAATGCTTGTGACAGTTCCTAGCAGTGTTCCTGAAAGCAGCGTGTACTCTTGTGGTCCAATATGATGTAGCTCACTGTTTGGGACACCGAATCACTGTCTTGCTGGGAAATAACTCAGCACACTATAACTAACGCACTTTGGCTGTTGCACCTTGAGCTCTCCACCTCGGTGTATATGCAGGGGACATCGGTCGGTGCTACCTGCCTGGGGCTGCCGCACCATGCGTGCTGCCTGCTCCTGGCCTGGCAGTGATGCAGCAGGGAGCACGGGGCCGAGCTGCCCTCTGCTCCCTGCAGAGCTGCTGCTGTGCTTCTGCGTGCTGCCCGGCCCGTGGGTGTTAGCTGCTGTGCTCAGCTGCCTGCTCGGGGACAGTTTTCTGTCCCCAGTGGCTGCCCTTAGGAACTAGACGGTGACTTGTCAGAGTAGAAGCTTCCCCTGTGCAGGGAGTGGATTGCCGTGGCTAAAAGTGTTGCTGGGTGCAGGGTTCATCATTTCCCTGCCTCCCAGCTTTAGTGAAGCTATTACGCTTGTTCTGTGGTTAGGTGTTTTTTCTTTCTGTTGAGAGGCTGTATTTCTTGACAGTTGCTTGTTCTTCCTCCAGGAGGATGCAGGTGAGAGAGGCCCTTTTTATGTCATGTCCTAGGTGTTTAAGTACTAGAGTGAAAGGATTTGCCCAGCCTGGACACATCTCTCAGTTCCCTGTAGCCAGCAGGTTCTCAGCTCTGAGCTCCTACGTTTGACTTCAAAGAGACGGAAACCTTTGCTGCTCTGCTACTCTTGGTAACATTTCTTTCCTCCTGAAAGATTTAATAACCCCTTTACTTGCACCACAAAAACAGGTTGTCTTAGGGACCCGGACAAGCAAGATACATATGTCGTTGTGCAGCAGGTAGGCTATTACCTACAGATTGCAGATGGGCACTTCTGCTGCCTCTGCAAAGCCTCTTCCATCTTCCAAGGAGCGAGTAGTTAGCCATTGTGAGAGGACAGCAGATACCGACGTCTGTGCACCCTGATGGATGGCTAATCAAGGAGGACCCTTCCAGCAAATGATTGATTTCATTAATTCTGCCTCTCGTTGCCATTTGGGGATCTCAGAACTATCAGGAGAAAATCAGTGTGGTGAGAGCGGTGAGGGTTACACATTGACAATTTCTCTTGTCAGTACTCAGACTCCAGACTCAGCCTAATCATTATCTGCTGACTTGTACACAAACCTCCTTAAAGGTTTCATTGTTCCTGGTGCTCCATGCTACCTGAAGTGCTAAGCTTTTCCTTTATGCCATGCAAAGCACAATCAAAGTGGGTTTATCAAGCTGATAAGTGGTAATAGCCAGCCTCTCCCGGAGGCTTACAGCCCTGACAATTAAACGCAGATTCTCTGTAGGCAGGGAGAAAAAACAGATGTTTTGTTCACGTGTCATATGTTTTTATTCAGGTAAGTTCCTTTTTGTTGGTGCTGTGTTATCACTTCTGTCAGTGTATCCTCCTCCAGATGTTCCTCTAAAAACTCCCCCGTACCGAGGCTGGCTGGCCAGCAGTGCTGATCCTCCACGACACGGCAAGAACAAGGATGTTGTGTACCTTATACAAAACAAGTGAGAAGCCAATAACTGCTGCTCATTTCTCACCTGCTTTGTTGACACCAAGAGATCTGATGGTAACAAATTTGTTTTTGAAAGTTCACTTCTCAGTGTCCATGAATTGGTTCTTGAACGCGTGCGTGAGTGGGAATCACAAATGTCTGTAAGAGCTGGATACAACGGAAAGTGAGAGGGCACTGGGGGAATCAAGAAGAAAGATCTGTTTATATAAAATACATAGAATATATATTTCCCATGGCGCTGAGATCTTGTGATGGTGCCAGAGTCTAAATAGTTTAGTTTCTATTGGACAAAGTTAAAGTAATTCAGGGATTATAGAAAAAGACGGTTTTACTGCTCTGACTGCTGCTGCCAGCAGAACCGACTCTTCCTGCCTCCCTGGTTGTGCTCAGTGGACTGGGGAATGGATCAAGGTGATTTCCCTAAAACAGATTTGATAACAGCGGGCTCTATGTGCTTCTGCTGCTCTCGTTATTTACCTTGTGGCTATTGCTGGTGTGTGAACAGTCAAGAATAAATAGAAATATAGTAATGCAGGAGTTAATGGAATCACCAGTCCAGGATAGTGGTCTCCTGCTCTCATTTTGCCATGTCAGGATTGATAAAGTTTGTTGCAGTCATCATTCTCCTTTGATTAACTGCTACAGCCTTCTTTTGAGCATTTTATATCTCAGATGTCAAGCTCTCTTTTTGCGGTGCCAAAAGGACTGCTTTAGAAATCCAAAAATGGCATTTTTTTCTGTTTGTTTGCGGCTCTAAAATGCTCAATTGCTTCATTATTTAGTGGAAGGTGCAACTGGGATTCATTTGGTACACTGACTAGCATAATAACTGAACTTAAATGGAGGTGATGTGTTGAAACAGAAGTGGGAAGTGTCTTTGGAAGTGTTTTAATGTTAGTAGTGTGCGTATCAATCCAGTGTAGCAGGAGCTGCATTGAACTGCTTTTATTTTAGAGTGCCTGCATATGAAGATTTAGAAATGATAACAATGCCCCATGTTTCATGGTGCCCTTCGTTAGGGACAGTAAGCGCAGCAGAAGAGCTGCTTAACTCACAGCTGATGGGGTGGGGGAAGTGAAGAGTGGGTATCTGATGGAAGTTTACCTGGAGATGGGCTCTCTAGCAGGTCTGTGAGGAAGATGACAACCACCAGGTTTATGGGAATAACAGCGCTCAGGAGCTTGCTGTTCTTCTGTGCTGGTGTTGCAAGATGTGAAAACATTTGAAATAATTGTAAGTGAAGTTAATTTGGAAGGGCAGTGGCTGCTAGTCAAGTAATATTTCTGTGTAAGGGAGATAAATTTGCAGGTTGATTTCCCGCACAGTTCATATGGTCTTGGAGGTATTGTAAGAAGTCATCTTTCATTAGTGATAGTCATACTTTATGCTTACAGCAGATAGCTTGTGGAAGCTTGTGAGCACAGAGCCTCAAACTGAAAGATGGGAGAGGGCAACTGACTCCTAAACATAGCCCCTCCTGTTTGAGGCAGGTATCAAAGCTCACCATCTTCTGAATTGGACCAGGACCACAGGAGGCTGTGGGACATCCATTCTTGAAAACATTCAAAGCTTGACTTGACAGGGCCATGGGCAACCTAATTCAGGTTCAGGGTTGGATCCAACCTTGAAGCTTGAGCTGCTTTAAGTGGGTGTTCACACCAGATGACCTCCAGAAGTCCCTTCCAGCCCCAATTATTCTATGATTCATAACCTCTTGACATGCTCAGAACTGTGGCAGGGTGTGTGTGTGTGTGCACAGCGCATATGATGAAACAAAGTCATTGTCCATTTGTTTAATTTCTTTTCTTATTTAATCCATTGCATTTGATTACACTCCAATTTTTCTTTTATCTTTGAGACATACGGTTGGAATGGAGCTCTGTGTTTATTGAAGCCAGTCCCTGCTGCTGCAACATGCATTCAGCCCTGTCCTGGAATCCCATCAATAAATCTTCTTATGTGGTGATTAGCCATGTTTGAAAATAATGTTTTTGTTTATTTAAACACGGGCTCTGATGCATACGTACAGTCATAGTATCTGCCATCTTTAGTCATCCAGTTGCTCAATAGCTGTCAAACAGATAAAAACAGATAAAGAAGTTTAGTGGAGATTAGATGCGGAGATGGAGGAAACTGTGTTGAAGTTCACTTAATAATTGTAATAGGGGATCAGCTGGTGCTAGGAACACCTCCACTTGGAGGGCAGAGCAGCACTGTGCAGGCTGCTCAGTGAGGCTCTCGGTTCTCAGTTCCCAGACCTTCCCAAGCCTCAGGAGACAGTACCAGCACTGAGATGCTGCTGGTGAGGGTCCTGCTTCAAGTGGAGGTTGGACTGCAGACTTTCAGAGGTCCCTTCCCAACCACACTTTTGTGATCTGTGGACTCTTTTCCACAAACAGTTAAAAGCAGAGAATTGTTTCCTTGTTGTCGTTTCCTTGTTGTCCCTTCCTTACCTGCATTGCAGAAGTGGTCTGAGGCTCCATGAAGACAGTTACACCTGCCTCAGCTTTTTGTTTGTATCACATTTTTCCATCCTTTGCAGGTGTACTAGTCAGAAGATATCAGAAAACATTTGCTTTCCTCAAGTAACTAGGACAAGAATATTTTAGCAAGCTGTCACTGTGTAGATTGGAGGAGATAGAATCAAGCTTGTTGCAGTGTTTGCTCTCGTTTTCAGCCTGGCCTGTTGCACTCGAAATCAGGCTTCGTTCGGTATGTCATGTTGGCAAGCAGAGCATTTTCTGGACACTCTGTGGCAGGTGGGAAGAGCTGAGATGCCTTTGGAGCAGTGGGCATCTTGCCCTTTTCAGAGAGCAATTATCTAGGATGTGTGGTTGTGGCTGTTTGTCACCAATAATTAATGAAGGACCATAGAAGCAAAAACAATTGTTTCCTTCTCTAAAATTCCTAAATGACATCCAGAGTTAAAGAACTTGAAAATCTAGTTGCAAGCACATAGAGTAGTTACTTAGAATATACTTGCTGGGAAGTTAATAATGTATTTTTCTCTGATTTTATATTGAAGATTAATAGAAGGATAGGAGTTCTAGGAAGTGAGTGACACTATTACTGCTTTGCTAAAGCTTCCTGTAGATAATGGCCCTTTTAAAACTCCTAATGCAGTGTTTTCCTCGTTTCTTTCATAAATGGAATGGGCTTCTCAATGTTTAAGAAAAGAAAATCGAGGTTTTGCATAAGTAGATGTTTGCGGTACTTCTGAGTCATTTAGATCCAGTCAGTCTCTTTAAATCATGCCAAAATGGCAACAAACCTGGATTTGAAGGAAACTTCAGAATTCTGAAAAAAGAATCATGGAGCAGATGTACCAGGCAGCCAATGCCTGTTTCTTCAATAAAATGATGAGCAAAGAATCGAAGGAGAGAAGGGCTGTAAAATAATACGTGTTCTTCCCTAAACCTGCCTGTCAGCTCCTAAATTCAGACTTCTATTTCCCATGCAACCACCAACTTGCATTTGGACAGCAGCAATGAAGTTGTTTCTGTACTCCCTGCTTTCTGTAGCACATTTGACAACGTGTGACAGAGTCCTGCGTTCCAGTTAAGCTGCTTTAATTTTAGCAATGAGCATTTTGACTGATTTGTTCAAGATTTCCAAGAAAGAGAAGCGACCCCAAATCAACTCATCCGTGAAGGAGATGAGAACTGAAAAGGTGCCTCTGGAATTCCTCGGTCCGTGTGAGAGGACGGCCGTCCTCCTGTGCTGGTTTTCCTCCCAACTTCACTTGTGCTGCCATCCAGAAGGGAGTCCATAAAGTGTGAGCTTGGTTGCGAGCCAGCCCATCGATGCCTAATGGCATTACGCACAGTGTGGATGTGCTCAGAAACCACAGTGGATGAATTACATACATGGGTGCCTGTTAATACAGTAAGAACAACACTAATATTGTTCTATATAATTTATTTCGTGAAGTTCACTTATTCATAGGTGAAGCACCAAATTAGCAAAACAAAAGTGGCTGGTAATATTATTAATAACGATCGCAGCAGTCTGAAAGATAAATCCCTGTCTGCTGCACTGCCACCGCTGAATTTATAATACTTTGAATGGGGCTTTCTAATACTTGGAATTTTAAACACTAGCCTCTGAAATGCGATTTGATGCAACTCAGTGAAAACACTTAATAGCTTTCAAGGCTCAGTCACCTGGAATAGGAGGCAGTATTTCCTTGTGGTGCTGGACCAGCGTGTCGCTTCCCTCCAGGATGCGGCGGCGCGATGACTTCAGAGTGCAAAGAGTTGGAAGTTTTAAATTAATGCCTGATTAATTTCTGTACTGTCATCATCTTTTCTCAAACCTTTAATTCATCTGCCAGCTTTATCACCAGTAATAGTGGGAAAACGCTTGGCTGAAGGAAATGTGAATCTAAGATTATGACTGGTGCTGTTGGGTGATTTCAGCACTTTGCAAATCGTGTTGTCAGCCGTCTCCGTACGATCTCAGCACTCAGAATGCGGGCAGCTGCTCTTGTGCTGGTGGGCTCGTTCTCCTAGTTTAAGGTTCATCCTCTGCTTTTTTACCTTTATCTCACTTTTAATTATCTGCTATATTATTAACAATGGCTGAATTGCATTTTTTGCATGACTTTACAGCATAGCTCCTAATTTACACAATAAATGCACCTCTGAGGCTTCTGGCTAGTTCTGGCTAGTTAGTTAAAAATAAAAATTTTCTTAATTCTGTGACTGTGGTTAAAATGGAGGGAGATCTGGACATAGACTTGGTTATGAAGATGCAAGTGGAGGTATCCAAGCATCTGTAAATGCTTTCTGCATGTGAAAAGCAAGGTTTTTTTAATTGTGGAAGTGGTAAGTCAGGAGGACGTTGTGGTTGTGATCATACAAATTAAGCTACAACTTAAAATTTTCTTGTTTCAGTTTATTAAGAACAACCAGAAGTCACATCCAAGTATTACTACAGTCCTTGGCTTTTCTTAAAGGCAAATCAAGGGGAACTAGCTAGTGAAACCTACACAGAAATGGGTGAAGCCTGTAGTTTCTGCACTCAAAATTAACAACAGCAGGAAAAAAAAAGTCAGAGGAGAAGCTCAAAACCTAAGCAGATGAGCAGCCTCAAAGGTTTTGACGAGTAAGCAAAGAGAGCACAAGCAATGTGAGGAAAAGACTGGTAAGTCTGATCAGCAAAGACAGCTATGTTTGGAGAGGAACAAATAGGGACGAAGGAGAATTGCCAAATGTTGAGCTGTTTGGAGACCTTGTGAAGTATAACAGTTTCTTCAGCTGTGTAACTCAAAAAAAAGTGTGTGGGGAGAGAAGATGCTGATGAGATTATGACAAGTACTTTCAAGATGCCCAAACCCAAATGTATGTTTTTTCCTGGTTTTCTATAAAATGGTGCTGATACCGGGATTTTTAAGTGTTGTGGGATCTGTCAGGAGATCGTGAAGCAGAATTAAAGAAACCTTGTAAGAATCAACATGCAATATCTTTTTTCCAACAGAGGAGATAATTATTCTGACAGGTCTCGTAGGGGAATATATTCGCAAACATTTTACTACTAGAAAGAAGGGGAGGGCAAAAGTAATCCAAACTACAAACTGGGGCAAAGAGAGGGAAGGGACAGAGAAGGAATGGAAACCTTTTCCACTAAATGGTCATAGAAGCATAGGATCATACAAACAAGTGGGTATAACCCACTTTGTTATAACAAATAACTTCAGAAATCACAGTCCGTTTCCCAGCTAATGTTTCTGTGACCAGCAGTTTGGAACAGCTTTCTGGGAAGAGATGTGGCTGAAGCTCAAACCTCTCTTAAGGTGTGATGCATTTCCGAAGGATGCTGCGCGATGCAGCCCTGGGAGGGACAGGACAGCCCCTCGCAGCCCTCCACTCCTCTGCATTTTGCCTTGTCCCATCTTACACTCACTCTGTCGGGCTCAGTGCTTGGGTGTTGCTGCTTACTGTTCCTGTTTCAGATCCCTCTTTGATGACGATGACAGGCACATCCCGTTTGACACGCTGTTGGTGTAACTCACTGCAGCGCAGCAAACGGGGAACCCCCTTTGATAAACATTTATTCCTGGAGAACATGAGCGGAGTTGGCAGGCACCCACCTTCAAAACATGAAATAAAAACCAAAGATTGGTGATGGGCAAGGCATTATTCCTGCATGGGTAATTCTTAAGTGAGAGCTGCTTGGCTATGTGCAGGGATACCATCCCCACAGCTAATACAGCTGAGCGACTAATAAAATTCACTCAAGGCAGGCATAATTGGACAGGCTCTTCGTCTCATCTCCCTGTTCTTTCCAGACCGTTATGATTTAGCAATGCGCCGACTTGCAGTAGGTGAGGAAGGCTGCCGTTCTTTCAAGCTTCAGATTTTATCGTGTACAGATTTGTTTCACCCTGGTGTACGTCCTTCACAAAATGTTCTGGGGTGTCACATCCCTGAGGTAGGACCAGCTCCTTCTCTCTCGTGCATGTAAAACCCAAGACACGCAGTTAGCTCGAACTGCGGTGGCTCGTCGTTCTCCGTGCCGGTATGGATTTTAGTTGAGCAAATCAAATGTGAAGCCGGGAACCTTGGGACTTGGTCAACAGAGCGGGGATGGGTGAAGGAGACTTAGGTACAGCACTTCTGAAAAGCAAATTTGTTTTCTTTTATAAATAGCTCTTGTGTAGTCTCCACAAAGAGCTTAAAAGCAAACCTTACGGGTTCGACATCTGTGTGCATGGTGCATGTCCCTTAAGCTTGTAGCGAGTGATAGCTTTGTCTAGCACTGAGAATAAAAGTAAGTGATGCAGGCAAACAACAAGTACAGCACATCTCTGCAAGCAGTGTTCTTGTTTAAAGCTCTCCTGTGGCACACGCAGCCTTCTGTGAGTTTGGGCATCTCAGCACTGGCGAAAAACCAGAAGGCAGCCTGAGGGCTGGTATGGCCAGTTCTGGGTCCTCCTGACAGGCTTATCCTGGTGCCTGTATGCTGAGGGTTCAGCAGTGGAGCAGCCACTTGCAATTCCCAGCTGCCCTCTGCGAGCCTGTGGATCTTGCTCACCGCTGGGACTCCTGCTGACGGGAGGAGAAATGGAGCTGCTGCTGATGGAGTCGGGGTTCGGGGGCAACAAAGAACTGTTCCTGAGGAGGTCCTGGCTAATACATGAAGAGCATGCTTGAGTACACAAGAAGAAGAAGAATTTTGAAGCTACTGAAGATTGTTCACAGACATTCCTGGTCTTTGTACTGAGCTGCTTGCTGCTGGCTCAGAAAACTGAACTCTTCAGGCACTGCTGCAGCCCATGGGGATGCAGCTCCGAGTGTGACCTGAGCAGTGAGGTCTTCACAGGGAGGCGCAGGCTGAGAGCCCATACCAAGGATTCCTGCTGCTGTGGTTTTGGTTGTGCACTGTAACCCCCTGCCACCTCTTCCCATTGGAGTTTGGTCTGTCTGTGTCCCACCAGGAGCTGCCAGAGTTGATGTTGCAGCAAGATCAGTGACCAGAAGCTGAGGTCAGCATGTGGTGGGCTGGGATTCAACTCCCAGCACATCCTCGTAAACCACTATGGATCCCTCCATGGTCCCACAGCATTGTTCCTGGGCTTCTTGGGGCTGCAGCAGCTTTGCACTGCATGGCAAGCAGCGACTTCAGCGTAGACCACAGCTTTCTGCATTTCCTGGAGCTTTGCATAAACAGGTGAAATAAATAAAAGCAGAAAAGTAAAAGGCCACAAAAAATTCAAATCTGGAAACATGCCTGGTAGCCAGAGATTTAAAGAGCTTAGTCTGGAGACAGAGGCTGACCTGATCATCTATACAGAGAAAAGTTATTAAAATGAAAAGAGCTTTTCATTTCTATCAGGTAAATTCATAACACAGCGAGGAGAAGATGCTAGAAAAATTAAATGAAGAATGCAGCAACCATGAAGGTGATTAGTTTTGAAGCCTTTCTAAAAGTCAGCCCTCACTGAACCAGAAAGTGCTGGGTGGAGGATGGGGCCGGCTGCCGCCTGGATGGAGCCCCTGCCCTGCAGTGAAGAGGGGCTGGATTGCAGCTGCAATAGAGCCGTGACCCCTGGCATGGGTCACTCATGTGCTTCACCATGGGGCTCACGTTGGATGAGTCAGGAGGTGTTTTCCACATGTGCAGAACCACCTGGGGAAGGCTCAGGGCAATGCAGGGACAGGAGGCAGCAGCTCCTGGAGCCTCCCCAGCTCCACCACCGCTTGCGCCAAGGTCAGCGTGCAGCAGGTGCTGAGCAGCACAGCCTCGGCAGCCCCTTTGGGTTCAGACCTTTGTCCTGTGGAGGATCCAAGCCTTCAGCAGCCCTGCTGCCAGTCGCATGGGGAAGCCCTGGCATCAAAACTCCACTTGAGTGGCTTTTGGGCTGCGTGACTCGCTGTGCCTTCACTCAGCCACCACTGACACAGAGCATTACGGGGAGATCTCAGCGAGCGTCTCCCAGAAGCATCGAGGCTTCACGAGAAGTCAGACGTGGAGGAAGTCTTTTAATGGGGAAATAGCCCTGTTTTGGGGGGTATTTCATGTAAGCTTGAGCAAAAATCAATAATTTTTTTAAACACTTGAGAGTGTTTTGCCTGGGTGCCCAGCCACCTGCTGAAACTTCTTTCACTCTGGTAAACATTTAAACGTGGAAATGATTTTTCTTGTTTTTTTGTGTGTTTTTTTTTTTTTTTTTTTCACAGATTATACTATGCATGCTGAATAATAAAAAATGTTTGTACAAACAAGAAAAAATCACTGGCGTAATGGAAATACCAGAGTGCCCTCGTTATCATTAAGCAGGACATTTTCCTCCTCACCAGGTAGATGAGGCAGAAATTCAGTTCATTACCAGGAGGAGGACAGAACAATGTACAGGAGCATTAAAATGAAATGCAGTTCCTTTGCCAAAGGCCTTGCCGAGAGCCCAGGAATGCCTTTGCTTTAGTAAAGGATGTTGTGAAGAGGTTGCTTGCTCTGGCTTCTGGTTCTGTTAAAGCCCTTGTGCTATGCTCTCTGTTTACAAAATAAGGTTTATACTCGCTTTTAATTTGTAAAACCAGAGGAAAAACGTGAGCTTGGCAAAGCCTTTTGAACTGCTGAATCAAGGACTGGCTGCTTGCAAAGAGGGATTAAAACCTTTTAATCCCTTTGTGTAAAAGAATATGGTGTTTAATGTGGTAGGCATGCTGGCAAAATTAATTTTCATGTTTTCTCAAGCACAAGATTTTAGTTCTGTCTTTGTTTTCTGCTTCTGCATATCTTACGGGTCCTTCACATTATGCAACGCGCTTTACGTTAACTTTGAAGTTTTGGAGAAATTTGCAAAAAACAAAATGCAGATGAGGAAGGACGAGGCAGAAGGAGCAGGCACGGCTGTTACGGACAGCCTCGGGCGCGCAGGGGGGGCTGGTTGCAGAGCCCATGGTGGGGGTACGGCTGGAGCACGGCGTGCGTGTGTGCAGGAGAAAGGCCTAAATAAATTCCTGGATAAAGGGAATCTCGGGTGCTGTGCCTTGTGTATGATTAAACATGCTCTCTAGGTGTGCATTTGAAAGCCCTTAAGTGAATGTTGTGTAAATGGTGATAATTGGAGGCAGTCTCTTTGCAATCCTTTCTCAAGCTAAGTAAGGTCCAAGGCCAAAGGCCCAAATGTTTAATTGTATTAAACACAGAGGGTGAAAAATTTATTAACTCAGAAAGTGTGTATTACCAAGTTAATTGGAAGTGCCTTTAAGCTATTACCAGGTGGAAATTTGACTTCAGGTTTCAATTTTAAATTAAAGCAAAGCAGAAAGCCGTTCCGTCAGGCTGCTGGAAGCACTACAGCGAGAGCAGCGTCCCCGCTCGCCCTTGTTGTTCTGCTCCGTGTAACGCTTGGGGTAAAAGCTGGGGAGCTGCAATTCAAAGCGAAACCCACGTACAGGGGTCTGGCTTTTCCCCAGGATACGTGGCAGTCTGGATGCACAGATTGCTGCAGTTCTGGGAAAGCTCTAAACAGAGGAGGGGAAATAAAGAAGGCCTCAGGATCTAGAAGGATGCTTTTCTGGGCTGTTTTTCTGTTTTATTTTTAATCAGCATTCTTCAGTCAGATGCGGGGTTGCTCGGTGCTTCTTGGCATATTTTTCTTTTTCTAGCAATGTGTTGTTTCAGGTATTGGAAGCAATTGTAATAATGGTGTTAGAGTAGACCCACCGCCCCCCTTCCCTAGTGTATGCACACAAAAATAAAAACCACGGACAAAAGTCAGTCACAGCACAGGCATTAGCCAGAGTTGAAGATTTTCTTACTAAAATATAAAGCAGCTCGCACTGATAGCCAGCCAGGCACTTGGAGAAAGACATTGCAATTACAACAGCCTTGAAAAATAATGGAGAAAATTTGCCACCCTGTGCGCAAAATCTGGAGGCACCCTGCAGACGTGCTACGGAGAGAAAGCACCTCCCCGCTGCGATGGGGGCTGAGGCGTCTGCCTGAAACTCCCTCCACAAATAAATCAGCACCCAGAATGTGCAGCACTGCTGAGTGACTTGCACGGCATCCGTGTGTGATGGATGACTGAGACAATTCTGTTTCGGTATCATGTCAGCTAATTTTAGGTGTTTAAACTCTTTCAACAATTTCCATGATTCATAAAGAGACAGAATTAGAAATTTGCTGAAGTGCAGCGCTGTAATGGCAGGCTGTTGCTGCAGTTTATTAATACCCAGTAATCGCGGCCTTAACACTTGAGTGAACTAACTGCTCTTAGCCGGTGTTTCTGTGGAATAAGCAGGTTTCTCCCAACATCAAGGTTTAAGGGTGGGCACGGTTTCTAGTGGTGTGGGGCTGGTTTATGTATAACCAGGTCAGACACCTGGCCAGAAGTGGATTTCTGTTGGCAGGACATGTGAGTTATTAACATATAGTTTTAAGAAGGGATTTTAAAATGGTTAGTTTTCCCTTAAAGACTATTTAATGATTTATGTTGGATTTAGTAAGCATAAATCCTGTATTAGCAAAAGAGCAAAGAGTGCTTGCAAATGGCAGTTTGCACGTGAAGATGCCCACAGGCACATCATCCCCTTTGGAAAAGGTCCCGCATTTAGGCTGGGCTTACGGCGGGGAGGGAGGCTGCAGCAATCGCAAGCAGCACCTGTTAGCTGAGAAGGTAGGAGCCAGAGATAGCGAGAGTTTGTGAATTTAGGTCATTGTAGATACTGATAAAATTACACATTTGGTCTGGCGTGTGCCCTTGCATTCTCCTCAATTAAACTTATTTACAGACAAACAAAGCACAGCGGGTCTCGCCCTGAGACGAGTACCTGGCGTCTTAGTTCACTGCATCCAGGGGAAATCACAGCCTCTGCTGGATGACTGCTTTTATTATTTTTAATTTAATTTTTCTGCTGAAAGTTATGGAGGTCACTGAGCATGTTAAAAGATCTACTACTTAGAGAGTTATGTATTAATCATTCACTTTATTTGGTTTCATTCTGTATGAACTCAGGAGGTATCTGTGAGGTACCTTATGGAAGCCAGGTAATGAAGGTGAGGAGAAATGCAGCTGGCTTTGAGATAATCTTTGTAGATTTGATTGTTATGGACAAACACACTTAAAGCTGGAAAATTAAACCACCAAAATGGGATTGAAGTAGCAGAATCATTTGTCCTAGCTGTTGGGCTTCTCTTAAGCATTAAAACCTAACAAGATGATAAAAGCAGAGAGTAGGATGTGCAAGTAGCATTAGGTAGCCTTCTGTGTTTCAGAACAGTCTGAGGAATGTGTGGATTTGGAATGCCATCTTCTGCGGCTGGGATGTGTTTTTTAAGCGTTCTTTAAAGTGGATGTGGAAAAGTTAATGATCCACTGGATAAAGGGAAATTTATGTATCTGTGCATGCAACAGCAGAGCATATATATTTGTATTATTAAGTACCTTACACCAGGCAAAAAGAAGGATAAATTTTTCAGTTACAGAGTGCTGTAGCAGAGTAAACTTGCAACAAAAAATAGGAGGAAATAGAGAATGAATTAGCATTGTGGTCACCAATGCCCATTGATGCTGGTAAGCTGTTGTTAAAGAGCTGTCATTACAAGGCTCAGACAGGCTCTTCACACTTGTAAATTATCCAGAAATGCAAAGTGCAAGTTTGAAAAATTACATTTTGCCAACCAATATTCCTAATGACCACAAAGGGACAGGAATCACGGTGAAATAATGGTGGGTATATTGAAAGGAAAATACAAGGGTATTACATATTAGGATAGTGAGAGAGCCTGGTGGCTTGCCTCATGCTCTGCAGCAAGTGCTTAGGAGAAAAATCATGGAGTGAGTTTCACCAGCATATCTTTCTAGCAGGCATCCATCCGTGCACAGATATCAATCGTCCAAGGTCATAAAGGAAGCAGATTAAGAGGGAAGTCCTTGCTGTATGTATAAGAATGGCCACCTCTGTCTTCTAGACCACTTTATTTCCTGTTCAAAGTCAGCTGTGAGCGTGAGGAAGCCTGTGTCATTCTTGTTTTCTTCCTGGTGGTGTAACAGTGGAGCCACATCATCATTTTCAGTGTACTCATCCTGACAGCAGCTGTGTGAGAGCAGCAGGCACGTTTCACAGTGGAAGCCAGAGCACAGTTGTACCTCAGCACAGGTGATGGGGAAGGTTAAAGACAGGGATTTAAACCTGAATTCCACAATTTCCAGATGAAAGGACTATTCCCACTATGATCTTTTCCTTGTTGTGTCAATAACTTCTTTTAATTCATTTAGCCTGGGCACCTAAATAAGGTTACCCACATATGCCTATTGCGTGTGCTCATCTCGTTCATCTCGTATCACAAGTGTAACTATTTTTTCTTTCACAAAAGAGACTACTTTCAGTCTTAATTTAGCCCAAGTCATAAAAGCTTTCTGATAAAAATGCAAGCTCCCCTCTCCTACAAAGCCAGTCTTATTTTTGGCTGCCCTTCTGTTCTGCTGAGAACAGTGGGCACTTGTAGCGGGAGGACAGAGTTATTTTTCTTTAAAATCTCTCGCAGCAGGTGAGTGTTCACAGAACACTTAATTGCAGAGATGTGTTTAATAATTCATTTTTCTCAAACCTGTGTGTGACTCTGGAAAAACAGCATCCACGAGAACAGGAGGAGTACTGTGATTGCTGGTTTCTGAATTAGAATTTTTGGATGAGGTACATTTGATGTGGGTGCTAAATACTTGAAAAAGCATCAGAATTCAATTTAATTTTCTCATTTATTTTAAGAAACCATCTGATGATGTGTTTTTGAAATAAACAAGTTAATATTTGTGTATAAGTGCCATATTTATGTTGGCATATATTACATTTTAGCCACTTTAAATTCTTTGGCTATTACAAAATTACAACGAAACATCTTTCATGTGACTGCTGTGTGCTTAATGTGTAGCAAAAGATGAGAACCTGTGCTAAATATACATGACCCAACTGCATTTTCAAGGCTCTGCCAGTCAGGCAATGCAAATCGTATGTAACATGGTTCATATAAAGGACACCTTGCTAGGTTAGAGGGTGGAAGGCTGCACCTCTGTGCTTCGGCATTGAAGGTTATCTGCCAAGAGGGACTTTTCTCCTTGGGAAGGTCCTTTGTTTTAGGGAGAGGCTGTATAGCCTGTGGAAACAGCCTGGGTGATGTTGAAGTGACTCTGGACTGGTTTGTTTTGTTGTTCTTGTTGATATTTTTTTTTAAGGAAAAGAAATGAAAAAAGGAGAATTGAAATGTTACTACTCTTGGTAGGGCAAATTTTAAGATAGCAGCTGAGATGGTTTTCTGATTTATAGCAATTGTTTCACAACAAGCAAATTGTCTAGAATAGCGGAGAACAACAGTGATTTTTTATATATAATAGGAGCGAGAGAGATGCATCTTCATGGTTGGCTGTCTCTTGCTCTCGGTTGCCCTGCAGGAAGGCAGTGTCACCAGTTCTGCAGCAGACCACAGATGTGCTTTTGAGGCTTCAGGGTCCCCTCCGAGGCCACCTCGTGTCCTTTTGCTGGGTAGGGCAGCCAGCAGCCTTACTGGCTAGTGCATGCCCGATTTGTCCGCTGGCATTTCTCTCTCTGGCTGTCTGTACCCATGTTCTTGTGGGCCTCTTCAAACATCTCAGGGGAGCATTGCCTTTGGAAGCTTCCCGCACCCTAGCTCAGCCTGCTGCTGTCCTCTGGTGTGCTGAAGCAGACTTGAGTGTGCGTAAATCTTTGCTAGCATGGCTTCCCCACCGTGAGACCCTCCTTGTGATTCAGCTGATAGGATTATCCAGAAATCTCTATTTGCTCAGCAAGTGACTTTTTCAGCGGTATTAGCTGTGAAAGGAAAGTCCCTTTCTTTGAAACGTTTAAAAAAAATGAAAAAGTTTCTTAATGGAGGGATGTGTCTGAGCTAGTTATCTTTCAGCTCCCTGTCAAATAAGATAGAGCCCATTTCTTAAAACACAAAGCACTCCATTTTTTGCTGTCTTCTGCTTCAGAGCTGTTGTTCCCATAAATTCCATAGAATAATGCAGTTCTGAGCAAAAAGCAAGCAGGAAAAATGTAAACCAAGAAGGTGATTTTTTTTTCTTTTGCTCCCGCTTGAGGCTTATGAGTAAATAGAAACGATGATACCAGTAATTTCCACTCCTAGTGTCATGGGAACTTGGTTATGAAGTGAGGAGCAAGAATTCATTTAGAGGGCAAGGACCGGGCGTGCTCCGGGGATGTGGCCCTGAGCAGAGAGGCCAGGGGGAGAGAGGCTGCAGTCGTTTGGACTTGGAGTTATCAAATGACAAATACAAGAGTCTGGAGTTGTTTCTCTGTGCGATGTAGTAAGCAGAGGTGGGTGTGATGGGCACCCAGCCCTCGGACACCTCTCCCTGCTGTCACCCAGGACTTGCTCAGTAGGTTCTCTCTTGCTTTGTCTTCAGAATACGAACAATCTTTTTGTTGAAAGCTTTAAAAAGAACAAATATATATATACACACACACACACGTTATATATATATATTCAGCTCCGCCTGGTCCTAACTTCATTATGAGAATGACAGGATTTCACTACAAAAGACATCTCAGATCTGTGTATTTACTTGTAGTTTGTTTGAACAACTAATGTTAAAATTCAGACTTGGCACGAAGGTAATCGTGGAGACTTTGGTCATGTTTTTTTTTTTAAGAAGAGAGGAACAAGAGAATGGCTTTGTAACTGATTAAATATTGTATTTTCAGTACACCAGTATTTTTTCTGGTTGTGTTTCCAAGGCTACCCCAAGAGTGCAAACTTTAAAAGCAGGTTAAAAAAAAGACTTCACACCATTACGTGGCTCTATCCCTAGTGGTTCCTGCTGCCCTTCGAGGTGACCGTGCTGTTGTGTCCCACAGCAATTAGAGATGGTGATGGGAGGGCAGCTGGCGAGGTCATCTAGTCCACCAAACGCATGTTTTCCATGGAATCCAAGAATCTCTTGGATGAAATCTCATATTTTTGTTAGCTCTCACTGAGAGAAAATTTGGGACTTGCTGTAAAAGTTACCAATAGGTTTAAAAATATGCATGCCCATGCCCAGCTGTTGTCCTGGGGCCAGAACTCAGGATTTTAGGTT
The DNA here is from genome assembly GCF_963932015.1 of Anas acuta. Lineage (NCBI taxonomy): Eukaryota > Metazoa > Chordata > Aves > Anseriformes > Anatidae > Anas > Anas acuta. The sequence continues at coordinate 11,303,465 of NC_088986.1, read as the reverse complement.
TGCTTAATTAGTATTTCCATTTAAAACTTTAGGGCATACAAACATTTCAAATTGCTTTGTAGAAATTCCCTTTCTCAGACTGTGTGAGAATTTGGTTTATATACAGGCATTAGTTTCGTGACCGGTCTCGGTGGATTTAGATGGTTTCCAGAAATCAGTGTTGCTCAATTAAATGTGTAGGGGGAAAAAGATTCATTACAACAATGTAAATTCAAGTTGAACAAGGCAGCAAGTTTTTTTTAGATTTTTACTGCCTGTGAACGTTCAGTTTCCTTTTGTTCTGGTTTTTAATAGTATTGATTTTTTTAAATGTACGAAAGTATAGTAAGTCCTTAGTGTACAAAGTGGGGAGTTGGTGTACAGTGAGAGATATAATTGCATTGTATCCTTCAAGGACAAAAGTTTTGGATTCTGTTGCATTTGTCATATGAAAAATTTAGACTATTTTACTAAGATCACAGAGTAAATAACAAAAAAATAAAAAGAACAAATCAACTGCAGAAATGCAATACAAGACATCAGCTCAGCACATTGCATAGCAAAACAGTCAATCACACCGCAATCACCAGCTGCCTGAACAGTAAATTAACATTTCACTGGGATAGATGAGAGGTGAATAAACACAGATATATGTAAATATAAACTAAGTAGAAATAGACATGATTATAGATGAGTAAATACGTGAAATCAGCGTCAGTTAAGCAAGCACACTTAATAATTACTTGCTGCTAATGTCAGGACAATGTGCCAAAGACTGCAGATGGTGGCCATTATGTTTTAAAAAGACTTTTTCTGGGTTTTGAGCTATTTTCTTTGCCCAGTCCTCGAGGCTTCTTTCACCAAGCATGGGCGCAATTCAGTACACCTCCGTAAATGTCTGTGGTCGGGTCAGCTCTGTGATTTTCCTCCAGCAGCTTGCTGAGGACAGACAGTGTGTCCCCACATCTGCGTGGATGGTGCTAACTCCATTGCATTCCCAGTCTGTAAAGGCTTTTTGGAAATAAAGCCAAGCAAGCTGCAGAAATAGAGGCCCAGACTTGCAGCTTAGTGTCTCAGCTGTCACCTCTGGCTGGGGCTGGCGTGTCCCCTGGTGTCTGTGGCCTGTGTCAGCGGTTGGAGGGCTCCCTAGCACACAGCTGCAATCCTCATCGAGCCTCTTGGCCTTGTAAAACGTAGCAGCTGGAGCAGGTCGCTTGGTTGAGCTGCCCCAAGTGTGGAGTCACCCCACTCTACCCTGTGGGGACATTGGGGTCCTGCATAAGCAGCTGGTGTGTGCTCAATCAGAAGATGAAGATAGGCTTAAGAAAGTCCCACAGTTTTAACAAAGTCTTCAAATATTGTTGTGTAAGGGCAAAGTCGCGCTTCACGGCTTTGGGCGATGTTTGGCTGCTGCTGAGGGAGGGAACCCATCTTCTGGTGCTCCCATTATGCTTGTCTGAGCCTGCCCCAAGCCCCTGTGCTCCCCAGCCTGCTTGAAAAATGACCAAAAAAAGTAGCTTTCTGCGAGGTTAGGGGCTCCATCTGCTTCAGAGAGGCTCTGGTGACCCTGGAGCTGCATGTAGGATTTGGTTGCTGGTTGTTGGAGGCTGGAAAGGGCGGTGAGTAGGATGAGGAGCGGGCAGAGCAAGCACCCTTTTCACTAGCTGCAAGGTCAGTGCAACTGTAATGAGCAGTGATCATTTTAATCTCTTACACATTAGGAAAATACATTTAAACATCTCTTCCTCTTGGGGTTGCTGAATCCATATCCCTCCTGGAGCATGGAAACTCCACTCTCAGTTCATCAAAAGCTTAATGTTAAAACCATCTTGGTTTACAGATGTTCCCAAGCTTCCCTAAAATAAAAACACCTTCATGTATGTGTCAAGAACATGAAGATGAGGAGCTGCAGCCAGCTCCACTGGGGACGGCAGCTGAAGGGGTCTGTCCTGTCGCTGGCTGCAGGCTTTGCCGCCTTTTTGTCTCTGTGCCGTTCCTAGGCCAGGCTCATCTCTGAAGTGATAAATCAGAACTGTATGCTGCGTTCAAAATGTGGCCTCACGGTGACCTGTGTGCAGAGTGACATCATGGGTGGACTCCATTAACTCCCGGCATGGGGTTAAATGTTTTAGTGCTGCATAGGGATAAGAGATCATCACATGCTTCTTACTTGGGCAAAGCAGTGTTTCAAAACTGCCCTGGGGTCAAATGGTGCCAGTGTTTCTTGTACAGTGGCTGCACAAAAAGATGAAAAACTTTCAACCTAGATACCTAATTTTATCGATCCAGAAGACACAACTGTATTTTCGTGAAACTTTTTATTGATTATTAAAATGTTACATGATTTTTTTTTCATTTCTGCTGAGTCTTTCAGGCCTGAAAGTCACTTTGATTTCCTTGCTGACTTTCAGTTTTAGTGATTAGTTTCTTACCAAGCATAGGCCAGCCTGTGCAGGTTTCCAGATACTTAGCCTGTAGAATTTTTATGTCAACCCAAATCTAAAATGAACTTAAAGCTTCTTAGCTGTGCACATAAAACTGTATCTGTTAATTTTGACAAATGTCTTAACAGCTTTCGGGAAAACTAATGTCAACGTATGGTACATTTTGTAGGTTTGGTGTGTCAGCTGTTCTGTAATTTCCAGTGCTATGACCACATTATAAACCTGCAAAAATCCATTTATTAAAAAAATAAGCCGTAAAAATGGTTTCAAATTGTCATATACCTGAATGAATGCCCAAGGGGCTGGGGGGAGCCCTCTGTTGCCCTCATTTACAGGCAAACCAGATGGACTTTATTCATTTCAGGAAAAAGGGTACTCAAGCAGAAACTGTGCTTGTCATGTTGCAGTCTGTACTGAATTTGTGTGGCCGAGGCCATTCAACCTGGATTTGTAGTGGGAGCACCAATTATCTTTTAATTTAGATTTACATGACACATTCCTTGCTTATCTGATGTTATGTCCTCATGGGGGTGATCTGGTTGTTTTTCCAGGCAAGCCAACGTTTATGAAAGCTCCTGAAGATCAGATTGGGATTTCTGGAGGAGTGGCCTCTTTTGTGTGTCAGGCAACAGGAGAACCCAAACCTCGTATCACATGGATGAAGAAGGGGAAGAAAGTCAGTTCTCAGCGGTTTGAGGTAATAAAAATAAATAAAATTGGAAAACAGTCTAATTCCTGCAGGTCTTAAGTACACAGTACTCATCATTGCAGCCCAGGTATTTCTGCATCACGGCAATACAGAGTCCAGGGCTTTAAAGTTTCTTCCCTGCAGCAATGCAATCTGTAGAGCTGGTGTTATTTGTGAGCATGATGCTGGTTGCACACACGGGAGATCCTTCTTCAGATGAGAGGTAGGCTAGCACTGAATGGGATGGCAGATAAAAGTTGCATCTAGCAGTAGTTTTCTGTTTTCATTGTGAAAGTCGATATGGCACCTCCTTGGCCTGCTATCCCTAGTGAAATTAAAAAGTGGGATCTCAGTATCGTACTGGAAGGCTTTCTAAGCAAGGGCTGCTGTCACCCCTCCCACAAATGCACTTGAAAAGAGAATGGTGAAGCCATCCGATAAGGTAATTTGAATTCCCTAGAATCACAGAATACCCCAAGTTGGAAGGGACCCACAAGGATCATCAAGCCCAATTCCTGTCTCCACACAGGACCACCCAAAAAAAAAACCAAACTGCATGTCTGAGAGAGTTGTCCAAATGCTTCTTGAATTCCAGCAGGCCCAGCGCCATGACCACTGCCCTGGGGATCCTGTCCCAGTGCCCGACCACCCTCTGGGTGCAGAACCTTTCCCTAACCCCCAGCCCAACCCTCCCCTGTCCCAGCTCCATGCCGTTCCCTCGGGTCCTGTCGCTGTCCCCAGAGAGCAGAGCTCAACGCCCGCCCCTCCACTCCCCTCGTGAGGGAGCTGCAGGCCGCCATGAGGCCTCCCCTCAGCCTGCTCTGAACAAACCAAGGGACCTCAGCCGCTCCTCATACGTCTTCCCCTCTGGAACCTTCACCACCTTTGCAGCCCTCCTTTGGACTCTAAAAGTTTTGTCCTTTATACTGTGGTGCCCCAAACTGCACACAGCACTTGAGGCAAGGCCGCACCAGCACAGGGTAGAGCAGGACAATCGCTTCCCTCAGCCGGCCAGCAGACTGAGAGAAGGGAAGGAGGAAGAACAGGTATCAGAAATATTTTTATAAGACATCTAATTGGGTTCACATTTTAGATATCAAATACACTATCACTGACTTTCTCCACCTTTTCCTCCACTTCCCTTTTTTTTGGAGTTGGGTTCTTCTGTCTAAAACTACTCTTAGAAACGTGGCCCTGCCCACCATTCTGCTCTTTCCTCTAACTCTCCTCTTTGTTGCTTTTTGCTTTTCTGACTAGAGCACAGCTGACTTCATTGCCCAGAGTAGATTGATTCAAGTCACCAATTTTTTAATCACGATTTTGTATGTGAGCAGGAAACCTTTATTAAAGTAATCAATTGCAAACTTTTTAATATAAAGGTCTGTTTTGTTGTATAGTAACTGTTTAAACATTCTGATTTGTAAGTTAATATAAACTTTGTAGTGAATTTGGTGACTGTTGTGGCTTACCAGAAGGATACACATTATTATATGCATTTAAATGATCAATTTCTATCTTCATTCACTTCAGTTTTGATACATAGTTAAAGCATTTTTAATGTGTTAGGAGATAGTGAATAATCTCTGTATTTTTTGCCAGGTAACTGTTAATTTTACCTCATTCCTAAGCTAGTCTTTATTAAGAAGAAAACTGAAATTCAGTTAAAATGATAAAAAATAAATTCAAATCTGATGTACACATGCTAAGTAGAGGTATCCATAGTTAGCAAATTGAACAGCGTTTCTGGTCTTGGTCTCTCTCAGGTCTCTAGTGGTTGTAGCTGCCTTCCTCTCACACGCAGCCTTTATTCAAGGGATATTAAGGGAAAAAAGGATTTTTCTGCTCTTTCACCTCATCACTTTTCAATCCTTATCACTGAACTGAATTAGTCTCTGCATCTGACTGTTGCTTTGAAATTTGGCAGTAGCTCTATACTGTGGAAGGATTATAGTGAGTTTAGCATTTTGTTACATTCTGTGTTTAATTTAAAATCCAATTTAAAAATATGTAATTTAAAAAAAAAATGCACTGCTGCAGTGTTCACCTTCCAATGTCCTGTCTGCTGCTACTTGACCCCAAATTAGGGTTTATTTGCAAGCTGCTTCTGTTATTTCAAGCAAAAGGATTATTCCTTCCAATGTGAGGAATAACAGATTTTTGGTGTCTTGGTTACCTTTTTATTTCTTCCTATTTTTCCTGTTGCTGCAGAGTCTTGGGGTGCACATTATTTTCTCATTCCTGTTTTCACTCCTTGGTCTTGGTGCTGTGAGAAGCACTCCTAAGTAGGGCTCTTGAAATCAGGTACAAGTTTTGCACGGAGGTGATGCAGGTCCCAGGCTGACACGTGTGTCTGGAGCAGTGTACGGCTTAGTCTCTCCATCTGCCCCTGCATTCCCCAGTGACAGGAGGGGTCTTGTGCCTTTCCCTCATGTTGTCACCATCTGCGGTTCAGTTAATATTTCCAAGCTTTACAGTGCTCAGTAATAGGAGAAGGACGAGTTTGGCATTAACAGTGGCCCAAGGCTGTGCCTTCACTGACTTGCCATTAAGGCATAACTTACAGTGATCCAGCAGTAAACTAACAAATACCTTTCTTCCCTGTAGAAGTTCGAGTAATGTATGTTACAGCTTAGCAGGAGGGAACGGCAATGATTTATTAAGGACTTTATTTATTATGCTGGGGAAGGAGCCGTAATTATAGCATTGATGATCACGCCAGAATTGCAAAGTACCTGATGCTGAAGGACGTTGAAAACAGTCACTTTCTGCTGAAGTTAGCATGCGCTGTAGGTGCTCAAGGTGTTGCTCTGGTTTTGTTACTATTTTCCTGGTGATCCCACAGGAGTATATCACTCTGCTCTTCCATCAAGGTGAAAGTTGGCACTAAATTGCCATCAGTGTGATTAGTAAAACCATTAGTGCAAATATGGCTCAGATGTTTTAAATCATCAGATCCACTTCTTTATTACCAGGTTGATAATTTTTCAACTTTAATTGATCCATAAAGAACCTCATTGGATCTTCATTTGTTCTAGCCTTCTCAGAGGGCAGATATGTTCTTGACTCTGAGATTTTTTGATTTCTGGACTTGGAACACTTGCCTAGTTGCATGATATTTTCTAGTTTACAGATCTTTTTGATTTGTTTTTAACCCCTGGATTGTTTTGACCTTGTTTTTGTTGCACTAGACAGCACTTAAGAACTGCTTTCTTTTTGTTGTTAAAGGTTATTGAGTTTGATGATGGGTCGGGATCAGTTCTGCGGATACAGCCCCTGCGTGTTCATCGAGACGAAGCCATCTACGAGTGCACAGCCACCAACAGTGTTGGGGAGATAAACACGAGTGCCAAATTAACAGTGTTAGAAGGTAAGTGGAAGGTGTTTTTTTTTTATGTCCTTAGGTAGCTGAAAACATGGCCTTGGCTTTGGTAGCTACATGTTGTAGTGCTCTTAAGTGACATGGTGATATCCTAGCTCTGTTTGGAAAAGCTGTGTTGTTCCTGTACCATTTGCTGTAATTTCTCTTAGTGATAGAAGCCGTTATTTTTCAGACAATCATGAGCAGGAAGGATGGCAGATTCCGAACTTTCTTTAAAGTGTATTAGTTGAATTGTCTGATTGAGGTATGTTATTTCTGGCTTGGAGGCCTAGCTAAAGAGACATTTGTATACTTTTCTCAGCTGCCTGCCTTGATGTAATACCCATCTTCAGGGTATCTGAGAATTGTATTTGACAATCAGAAACTTAATTTATGTTGCTGTACCTTCTGGATTAAATGAGCACAGTTCTTTTTGAATGGATTTTCAGGTTCCTCTTCAGATTTTGAGCTTGATGTGGAATTTAGCTGGGTTTATTTTTCACTGTAGTTACAACTTGTTAGTCTTTTTCTCTTCTCTTCTGCTTGCTATGTTGTTCCTTCTAAACTGAACGTTATGTGGAAGAACTGTGTGTTAGGTATAAAAGGCTTGTGATTAGTTGATATTTTTTATATTAGATTGTCGGAATTATTGTCTGCTTTTAAGGCAATGGGGATTTTTTCAGCCCATCAATGTGTTAAAATATTTGTTTATACATAGGATTTTGCAAGTGCATTGGATTGTTGCAAATTTAGGACATTTGGCTGAATGGTCTTTTAAATTTGCATTTACTAAGACAAGCAAGAAAAAGGCTTAAGCAAATTGCTTGCTGTGTATGGATTCATGAAGAAACTTTCAAGTAATGAAAGAACTGGACTGGAAAGTGTCTGTATGATTTGGAATCATCAAATTCAGATGAACTTGTTCTGTTCAGTCTGGTCATGAAGGCAGAGGACACTGGTTATCCCAACCATGAGTGTGTCGGCCATGCACAAGTGAAGCGTTTTTCCCTTGCTCTGCCACAGATATGTTACCGTTGTCCCTGGTTCTCCCTTCCCATTTACAGCATAGAGGTAATCATATTTTCCTCTCTGCTCTGTGACAAAGAATACATCAAACAACTGTAATGTGCTCAGACACTCTGGTGATGGGAGTCAGAGAAATCATTCAATACTTGATGTGATTGTGTATCTTGTTTCTGGAGGTGGGGCACCTTAAAGGATCAGCTTGCTCTTCAGTAGCAGTATTAAGAGATGGATAACAGGTGCTATAGACTTGAAAATTGTCGAGTGAAAAAAGCAGATCCCTTTGTTACTTCTTGCTTTTGCAGCCACGTATGTGAGTACATAAAGCTCGGTGGAGCTCCTTCAGCATTTTTCTTGCAGATCTGCATTTAAATGATTCTTACAACTGGATTTTTGTGATGCTCAATACTCGACTAAACGAATGTTCCACACATTCCTGTTTCCTTTGGTTGCAGTTGCCTTTATGTATCTTAGATATGTATGCACATGCACACACGCTAATAATTTATTTGCTCTGTGTTAAATGTTCAAAGGCCCACAGAGACATGCATTGCATAAAGGAGCACAACAGCATTTCTCAGCTCCGTAGAGCTCCTGCTGGGTTCCTGATGAGGTAAAACTTTCAGACCACCACATAAATAGGGAATGGTAGGAAACACCAGGGACGGGAAAAGACATGCTTGCGCTATTTAAGAGCCACAGAAGCAAAAGTCACTACCAGTCAGGCACAGAGCCTGCTTTTCTGTTTGAAAACTGCCTTTAATCAGGGGTAATGCTGGTTTAATACGATCCCATAAGGTCAAAAACCATCCGCAGGCTGGGGGCTGCATTGTCCTCTCAAGCTGAAGAGTATCGACCCCTTGCCAAGTACTCTCATAATGAGTAAAATTAAGAAGTATTTGCTGTGTAGCGGTTTGTATGTGCTTATGCAGAGAGTTGTGAGCTTGCTTACAGAGGAGGAAGAGGTACCTTGCATGTTGGCTTAGCCTGATGAAGCAGATAAGCTCTGTTATGATGTATCTGCATTCAGAAAACACATTTTATATCTTTCCTTTCTGAGATTTTCTGGGGACAAAAAAGTATTGTTTTTCCAGTCATGCTGTCTCATTGTTCTGTGTTGTCTGCCTTAAATTACACTGCTGCATTTTTGGGAGTGTGACTTTTTTTGATTATTCTTTTACACTTGGGTTTGCAGGGTGGGTATCACAAGACAGTGCCCTGGTTGTGGTTATGTTCAAACAGCCTCAGTGGTCTCTAAAACACTAACATGAAGTGCCCCACCTCTCTGTTCTGCCACTGCTTTCCCGACACAAATTTCATAGAGCTATTTGGAAATGACACATTTCACGTGGAGCAATTGATACCCTCAAGGCTGTCAACTAGGATTGGATTTTCCCTCTGCTTCTGGGGTTAAAATAATTTCTGTAATTGCTCTCAGGTGGCATTTTGAATGATGCAGACATTCTGCACTTCCTTTCAAGAATTTGACTAATGCAGTGGTCCCTGATGCATGACAAAGCTCTATCACAGACGTCCTCATGGTTACATGCTGCTAAATACACAGTACATATTGATTTTTACATTAAAAATCCTTTATAACAATAAGTTTAATGCTTCTTCACAATTTGCTTTTTAGAACACAGACCTTACCATTAAATCCTGAAGTCACAGTCAGGGTTTAGCAGGCTCTTATTAGATGTCTTTGTAGCTAACTAATCTGGAGCTTTATTTTATTTAGATTTCCACGATGTTTTACAGATCAGAGGCAGATAATCCTTTCTAATTGCTAACTTATTCCATTCTGAATATCAAGAGAGAAGCCTGAGTCCAGTCTCCTGGAGGAACTGGGAATCCTCACATATGCGAATCTTTTAACAGTTCGGTTCCCTACTGCCCATTCATTCTCAGCTCCCATGTCTCTTATTTTTTGCTTCTAACTGCAAATCCTGTTGTGACCAAACTACGTACAGACTTGGTGTAACTGGAAATTATTTCTGCTGTTGATAGAGGGAGAAACAGACGTGCATATACCTTCTCTGCTCATTTCTCCTGGGTAGCTGATAAGCTGAATTATGTATGAGTCATATTGAACATTTCTATCTTTTTTCCAATTATGACCTGAAGCAGCACAGAAGTACATTCCTGCCTGCCTGGCAGAAGAGGAAACCAGTGCAAGGAGGGGAGGGCTAGAATCAATAAGCTGACACACATTCCCACGAAGAGCCTCGGGGACAGTTAGTGGCTCTAACAAATTAATAAATATATCTTTCAGTTGTAACGTTGAGAATTACCAAGCGTTTTAAATAGGGAGATTAGATGAAATGTGAGTAGGAAGGATGCCAGTGTGGAAGAACGTGGCAGCAGGATGCCAGCAGGGCTGCCGACGTAGTGTCCTTCCATGCAACTCCTGCATTCAGCATTGCAGCAGTGCTCGGAGAGGTGACAAGAAGTGTTTGTCTCTGGTTGCCTGTAGACCAGAGAATGCCTTCTCTGTGGTTTCCAGCAGTCTCCACCCAGCAGGAAGAAAAGGAAAAGTGGTGCAAAAAAAAATCTTCAGGGGTCTTCAGGGGACAGGGAGGGGAATATTGATTCTTTGGGAAAGAAAGGAGGCTCAGATACAAACCATTGTGCCAGTCCCTTCTCTCGCAGAGCTTTCCAGCTTGGACATTTGGTTACAAACAGTGATTTCCAGAACTAGAGCACTGTTTAATTATAACTGGATCTTCAGAGCACTGTGAGCAGTCTTGGTTCTTGTTTTTTTTCCAACTCTGCTGTAACCCGGAGCATACCGTCACATCCAAGTGACACCGAGTATATTCAGGGTGTCATTTCCCTTTGTTTTTAAGTAGGTTAAACGACAGCACAGATCTGTGCAGGTCCCTGATGCCCCTTTCCCAGACTCCTTAATCATATGGCATGGAGCTGTCTGCCTGGAGAGCGCGGCCAGGCTTCGGAGGAGAGCAGCTCCTGGTAGAGGACAGGCAGAAGAGTTGGGGAAGGGTTGCTCACACACCGGGTTCTAGTCTCAAGGTAACCTGGCAAGTTAAGTTTTACTGGCCAGCCTCACGCTGTTGGAAGTCAAGGAAGTTTTGGTGTGTGTCTGTGGAGCCCTGGAAAGCGTAGCAGGTGTCCCAGGGTGGGAAACACCTCCACCTCACCGTGATTTGCCGATTACTGAACCATGTCATGAGTTTAATTTCTTTCACCATCTGCCAGCTGCATTCCAGTTCCTGGAGTTACTCTGTTTGAAATGCTGTAAATGATAAACATTTGACTGTTACAAATGATTTCTGCAGAGCTAGATCTTGCAGGGCCTGAAACAATGTGCCCTTGTAAACACGCTTCTAAAACTGATTTTGTCATTTTGATGGTAAACAGAAGTTAGCTATGTTTAATCCTTGTTTACGTTTGGTTAGTTACAAAAGGATCAGTAGGATCACTGGGCTTTGACTCATGTTTGTCTTCATTGCTTTTGCATCTTTTTGCCAAGAAGAATTTTTAGCAATGTGCTATAGAATTGAAGCAATTATGGAAGGGAAATTGAATCCACTGGGTGTACTCATTCTGATTGTGTAAATGAATTAAGATTCCCCGTACCCTCCTGCTCCTGAGATTGGCAGTACCCTCCTCACATGTCCAGTCAGGAGATGACACCTCTTTCCTCCACATGCCTTGTGGTCATTGACTGCTCTGCCTGATTTGGTCCCTCCATGGGAGGCTGCTCTGACAGCGGAGATCTTAGCCCTGTTCTCTGCTCTCCACCCAAGTAATCCAAAGTAGCCTCCACGTGCTTCGCTGCTTAGGGAGATGTCCTGATATACGGTGATGTGCAAACAAAGAAACCTGGGAGCGTTTGCTTTGTGCTGCACGGTGGCGTGTCTCATGCTTGTTAAAAAGGGAAACATTAAGCCAATTACTGCTCATGGTGGCACAATTGAGAAGTTTAGGTTGTCACCTCAAGGCGTATAAATCCCAGCTCACGTGGACTTAAGCTATTAAGGTATAAGCAGTGTTCACAAGGAAAGAGTATTAGGCTGCTCAACAGCAGGTTGCCTAGTAGTCCTCTGGTAAGTCAATTTGGGAGCCTTGTCATCCTGCTAAGAAGCCTAGCCATTTCTCAGGTGCTGTGCAGTGGCTAAAAGAATCCTGCAAGTTGCAGGGTCCCCCAGAGCACACAGAAGGTTGAGCAGAATTAGCAATCTGTTAAAATTAGACCAAGGAAATGTATGGACTGTTATGTCCCATGCCACTAGAACGTCTGAAGATGGTTTAGCTATTTAATCTTTGATATCTAAAGAGCACCTATCATCTCAATCTAATTTTATCTATTTATTTTAGAGATTGGATTCAGTGAGAATGGTACTGTTACTCTCATAGCTTACTTTTTGTAATATTTAACAAGAGAGACAAGTAATTCTCAGCTGGAGAAAAGTTTTAAGTGTTGTTGGTCTCTCCTACAAACAGGAGTCAGCAGATCTTGAGAACTTATCAGACCCAAATGCCCTAATTTCCATTTCTTATTTCTCTTTAAATGATTAACTAATGGCACATAACCATATAATGTGTCCATGATAGCAAGTTCCATCAGAGCACTGCCATGCTCTAAGGTTAACATCCAGGTTCATTCCACAAGTTTATGAAGCAAGTAATACAACCTTTGAAAAGTTTTATATGAAATATCACATAGTTAATGCCAAGCTGAACCCTTTGGAATTGTGCACTCTCATAAAATGCTGTGTCTGAAAAGGTACTGACCTCTTAATCTTGAGAACATTTGTCTTTTACGGCAAGTGGCTGTTTCTGCATATTGCCTCTCAAATGAGACCCTGGGAGATTACATCTGTAGCAGGAGGGGATGCTGTCATGTTCTTATCAGCAAGCTCATGGCGTCAGTGATATTGCAACACCCAAAACAACACCCGTGGTTCAGGAAGGACTTCCCAGATAGAAACAAGTGAACTTGAGTGGCAAACAAACCAGAAGGAAGTGTACTCTACAGAATTCAACAAAAGTTCAAACGCAGGGCGTGCTTTGCAGCTGCTGGATGTCTTGAAATAGTAAGTGTGCAGTTGTGTCCTGTAAAAAAAAGACTTCATGTTGGCTTTTTTAATCATCTTTTATTTGTTTCGTTTTGAAGAAAATCTCTGGTTACCTCTGTGAAACGAGTTTAATTAAGAGCACATAAAGTTATTGTGCTGTGCCTTGGGCAAAGGTGCTGCTTAAATTCTGTACCAAGGAGCATCAGGATTTTTGTTAGGTTAGGATGTGGAGTCCTTCTAGTTCCAGCTGCCTCCCTTCTGTTCTGAGCATTGTCTTTTACAACTCTTCATAAACTGCTGGTGTTGATATCGTCTTCAGGAAGTGAAGACAGAAGGCCAAGATACATAATTTGGAAGAATAAAAGAATGAATCCTTTAATTAGTTTTAAATATTTTGATTTCCAGTTCCATTGGTTGTGATCCCATTCATGTGTTATGGGAAGGATGAGGTGTACTTACTGAAAGCAATATCATTAATAATTCCATATTCCTTCACACCATTTCTAAAGGCAGCAGTCAAGGCCTTTTCAGTCCCTCTCACTGTGGGATGTTTCTTCTAGGCCTATTTGCATGCTCCTTTTCTTCTAAGCACATTAATCTGTTTTATGCAAAACCCTTTTGGATATTGTAATCCAGTGAAATTATCATCCCATGCTGGTTGTATTCTGTTGTACGTGTAGTACAATATTTTCAGTGTATTGGTATGCTTAGTGTGTTAAATTCAGCAACTGCTTTCTTGAGCCAGCCAGTGAGACATTTCACCTGCCATCGTGTTCACCACTCATCAGCTTGTGTTGACCAAACCTTTGATGCTTCTGATACGCCCAGCTCTTGAGGGGGAAAAAACACCTAAGAACTTGTCACCGGTAACAGTTGTCTCCTTCCTGCTTGCTCCGTTTCTCAAAACCCTCACGAAGATGCTCAGAATCACAGCTGCTCATTCAGAGTACTGTGGCAACCTCCTGCTAACTTCTATCTGTTAGGAAAATTGATAATTGAGCTCTGGGGATTCTTTTCTCTCTTCTTCTGGGCTCAGGGTCCGCAGCCAGGTTGCTTCTCGCTCCGTGCTATCCTACAGCTTCCTTGGAGATTGCTGTGGAAAGTGTGTCAGGCTGTTCTACTGCGGCTCTGCTGTCAAAACGTTCAGCCTATTCCAGTAGGTAAATGAGGCACAAACAGAGCAGTTTAACTCTGGCAGAGATGCACACACACAGGCAGATTCCTTTCCTGTTGGGGAGGAGGTGCTGTGGTTGCCATGTCCCAGCTGACACCGGGGATGGCCAGACGACTGCTTCTGCGTCTCTGTTCCAGTCTGAAACCAGACAGGTTAGATTAAATTGTCTGTGGTTTAAGCTAATCTGTTTTGACTTGCCATTGGAACAGATCATCAGTCCCAGCTGGGAGGCTGCAACCACCAGTGCTGCCTTCGATTTCGCTGCTGAAAGGCTGGCGCTCCATCTGCCCCGACCCCATGGCCACAGCAGTGTCTGAAAGCTTACACGGGGCTGGGATTTTAAGGGGTTGGGAAGCAGTAAACCAGGACAGAAACCTTGGCTAAAAGGAGTGGTAGTCTAAAAAAGCCAAGAGAGCAGAGCAGCAATGAGAAGGCTACCTAGGAGATGATAACAAGGTGTCCCATAAGCTTTGTGGCATAGATGCTACAGAGGCAGAAAAGATGTAACGCAATGTGGATGTAACAAATCGCAAATCTTTAAGTAAATACATTTGTTAGAAAAATGAGGATGTTTAGGTTAAGATATGTGCTAGCTGATGTGCTAACCTGCACCAGAAAGTAGCCAGGCAAGCCTCTCGCTGCACTAAAATCCCCCCTGCACTTTCATAGACCATCCACTGATCTGCATTTCTGGTTCATATTCTGTACCTGTTCCTGTTCGATTTGGGGGATTTTTTTTAACATACCCAACTAAAGATGGGCACACAAAGAACCTTACGGGTGTCGTTCTGAAAGCACAGGTGGCTCCATGGATTTTTGGGGATAAACCATCAGATGTATGCTAGGACCACAGTTACTTTTTTCATGCAGTTGATCACTGGCCAGCCTACCTTCTGTGTTTCTCTAATCCACCTGCATTTGTCTTGTCTCTTCTTGTTTCCTAGCAATGTGCAGCAAGCATATAGCAAAAATTCACAATATTTCTTAAGTTTGTTCCTATTATCCCTGTCACTTAAGGTGATTTGGCTCTTCTTGCTTGATTTTTTTGCCTGTCCTCTTTATTTACAACATCTCCCCAGCACTGTCGATATAATCACCTGCCTTCCGCGCAGAGATCGTTGATGCATCTCGTCGTTTCAGAACTGATATTTAAGGAACTTGTTGGTAGAGACCGTTGTTGTAGTACGAATAAAAAATAATAGTGAACAAGAGAGCGGAGTTGATTAGGTGTCAGTGAGCCCTGATTTGGCTCTCCAAGTGTCTGCCTGGTAATAACTAGGCTGACGCTGGGCCCAGTGACTCTCGGTTAATGAACTGAGTTTGGAGGACTGGCAGCCAGGAGAAAAGACTTGTTAATGAGTTGTCTATACATGGATCTAGAAATCTTTCAGAGAAGAAGAAAAAATAAAAATACACAATTACAAATAAATCATTTTATTTTATAAGTCGCTTTAATTGATGTGTATTTAATTCAATTGGAAAAGACAAAAAGTTAATTCCTTTAGAAAATTTGAGTAACTGTAGCTTTAAAACTTGTCAAAACAAAAATAATCACATTTCTCATCAGATTTTACATCTACCAGTGCCCATCAGAAGCTAAAATAATAGATCTTTATCATCAGATGTTTCAAAAGACCTTTCTTATTGCTGGATCTCTTTCAAGATGCCTCGTTCTGAGACCGTCTGTGGAGAACTATGGCAACCTGTTATTGACAGATGTGCTCTCTGTAGCTTGTATGTCAGCCCTGCTGCTATCTCCTGCTGACTAATAAAGTTAGTTGCTGGTATATATTTGTAGAGTCTTTGAAATCTGTTAGGTTGTGGAATAGCCTTCTGAGAGAGCTAGTTCTTCATTGCTTGAACTATTGGAAATTAATGGGAAACACTGCTTGATAATGCCATGCGGATCGTCTGATTTGGTTCCAAGGAAGAAGGGAAGGACAAGAGCAAGATGTCCTTAAAAGCCTTTCTGAGTCCTACTTTGGCAAAATTACCTTCTGTACGTGCTTGTAACTGAGAGACTCTGCTCCAAGCGTGGTGACCCGTTGTCATTTACTGGCATTCCCTGACTTACACAGGCACTGGCAAAGATGTAGCACCAAAGTGATCCCCTGGAACTTCTTGTGCAGAAGTGGGAGAATATATCCACCTAACAGAACTGGAGAGTAAGTTCCTAAATGGAAAATGGAGCACGGAGAGAACAGGATGTGATAACCATGACTGTAGGGAACGCAGTGCTCACAGTTCCAAAAGCATAAATCTCTGTATGTACGGGCGTTTCTATACAGTCATCCTGGACTTATGTTCTGTGCCTTATCTTCTTCCTCTCACTAAAAATCACAGCAAGAATTAAATCATTATTGGATAAATCACTATTTTATAAAGTGAATCCCAGAAAATCATGGTACTGGAATCTCAACTCATGCTAATAAATCTGTAGCCACAGCTGTGGAGAAGTGAGGATCTCCGTGGAGGCAGTAGTACACTTCGGGTGTCACTTACTGTGCCTGTGGAGGAGAACATTTCACAAGTACTTTAACTTTCCTGCAGAAAAAGGAAAATCTCAGAATTGCTATTGATGGGACACATTTTGGTCCTGGTTTGAGAAGCTGACTGCACAAAAGAAAGCTGGCTTTGCATTAAAGACCTTCATTATTGATTATCCTGACAGCTGTTTTCTGCGTGTTGTGCTTAGTCACAGTCTCACATCTACTTGTCCTTAGTATCTTGTTGATCATGTGTATTTTTTTAAATACAGTTTAGTCAGGAAGGCTTTACATTTGTGATGCCCATTAAAATGCAGTGCCTGGATAATGAGCAAAAGGAGTAATTGGTCCTAATTTGGAATGCAAGGAAGTAATTATGATGACCCTTCATTGTTAATTTGTCATTTGAACTATTAGTGACTAAAATATTTTTGGTATAAAGATGATCTAAAGTATGTGCCTTCCACTTGCTGTCTTAGAAGCCCGGAGAATCTTTATGGAAGTATTAATCTCATAGTGCTAAAACAACACCTTCCCCATAGAGTTTCCTAACTGCTCTTTTTTCTTGTGGGTATTTCAGTTGGATAATAAAGTAGTGACTCTTCCTGGCCTTCTCACCTGCTCAAATTCTTTCTGCTCAGAGCTCCAGAATAGCTCTTTAAAATCCTTTATCCTAAGGAAAACCAGTGGGTGTGAGGTATAATGAGATCTCTCTTTCCAAGATCATCGAGCTCCTTGATGAGGCAGGTTGGATGATGCCATGGGAAAACACTGCAGTGAAGTCATTCATCTGCCTTGCTAATCCTGCGCTTTGTTGTTTCAATCCTTTTATCACAAGGGTCCTGCCTGGATGAAACCTTTCCAAATTCCTGCTGTATGAGTTGAGTGGGGAAGTCCAAATACCAATCAGAGCTGTAATCATATCCAGCTAGAGTGTTCACCGTTGTGCTGTTATCCAAGATAAGGCTGGGGGAAATTTCCCTATGACGAGTGCTTTCAGCACATGATGCAGAGTGCTTAAAAGAAAGCTAGATGCACACAACAGAAGTAAGAGTGTGACCTTTAGCCTCTTTGAGACCACTGGAAATGCACTGCAAACACCAACATGTTGAAGACCTTAAAACCCCACAATCTGGCTTTTGGTCCTACAGCTCCAAAATGGCATTTTGCTTACAAGCAAGGCAATATGAATTTATTTTTCTGTGTCTCTTTGATTTAGACAGTGCCACAGTTGGTCCCAGTGAGGAAAAAGTCCTTAGAGAGAAAACAGAAAGCATAAAAATACTGATGAAAAATGCATGAACTGAACGCAGGGTGGTATTAGCAAAAGCTGTTGCAGGGGAAGGTAATGAACTGGGGAATGCGTGGTCCAAGATTACAGGATACCCAGTATAAAGAAGGGCAGACGCAGGAGGTCAGGAGGAGGAACAGGAGGGGTCTGTAAGAGTGAAGAGGAACTTTTAATTCCTGCCTGCATCTACTTGGCTTTGAGTCCCAGCAGGGAAGAGCAGCGTGTGCCAGCAGTGCTGCGGCTGCCGGCAGCACCTTCCAGACAGAGCACCATGCCTCGCGTGTGGAAAGCAGGTCGGGCAGAGCAGAGAGCTTGTGGTCCCGTGGAGCCCGTCTGGAAGGAAGATGACCCCTGGCAAGTACCAATAAGCTGAAAGCCTGCGTATGGTGGAGGTCAAAATGGGTCACCTGGGAGAGGGAACTGGTCAGCAGGGAGTGCTCGTGCTTGCAAGGGCCATGCTCTGTAAGAAGTCTGGGTGTTGCTTCTGCTTTCTGAAGGGAGGCTTTGTTTTTGGTAAGAATATCCCTGATTGACATGAGACCTAGCTGGGGGGGAAACTCTGTGTGTGTTTTTACAAATAAATGGTTCGGGCGCTTCATTTTGGTATGAGGTTGTTCCTTCAAAAAAAGTCACATTACAGAGAGCCGTAGCTGCAGCTTTGCCTGCAGGAATAATGTGGCCTCATGGAAAAAAATAGGAGTTGTTTTGCCTAGAGGTGGTAGGCTTAATGAGAGTCCACCTGATTGGCATGTAGCACACGTCCTAATGTAACTTCTGCCTGACGTGTGCTTGTGGTCCCGAGGAAGACGTTGCTGATCAGATGAATAGTATCTAGATTTTAAACTAGCAAAAAGAAACAATATCTTTATCTTTTTCAGTAGGATTTCAAAGTGTGTGTCTTGGGGCGGAGGGGTGGTGGTATTTAAATTCTGAAGGATTCATGTTTTTACTAATTAGACACTAAAACTGGTAGAAGTGTTTAAAAAAATAATAATGAAGCCTTAGCTCTTGCCCTGGGCATGAATTTACTAGCTTTAGTTTGTTGTTCTGTTCGGTTCATTGATCTTGTCACAATTGATGATTCATTAAGTTGTGACTACTGTAGGAATTGCAATGCACAGATGTGGCTGTGCTGCACATCTGTGTGTTCCCAACGTGCTAATGATCTAAAAACGCACTTTCTGTCTGGCCATCCACTGTGCTTCGAGTGCCAGCTGACATTTTGTATTATTGAGCCATTTGTTGTGGTTGGCAGAGAGAAAGAGTTTTTGGTTCTCCTTGTGCTTTTTTGTTGCTTTTATCCATATTTCACATAGCTGGATTTGCCTGTCCCAGCAAGCTTGGCCTTGCAGAACGGCAGCCGTGACTGTAAGTTTTTCTGCAGGCTGCCACCTTTTTCAATGTCGTGTGCCTTCTCCTGGTCCTCAGTTACAGTAGATGGGATTATTTGCTGCACTAAGTCACAAGGAATGGACATGTCAGATTCCAAAGCAGGATTTGCAGGCTTCCCGACTTTCTCAGGGTTCTGAATTTTTAATTTTTCAAGTTAGACTGAGATGGCATTGACTTAGTTTCTAGCTTACTGCTAAAAAATCAGTTTGCCCAAAGCTTTTTATCCTGGCAGGTCCCAGGAGACCTGAGAAATTTCCAGCGTATTGACGTATGGGCTGATGGGCACCAGCAATTCAATAGTGTGTGGGAACACTGTAAAACAACTGAATTGTTAAACTAACTTCTGGCTTCTTCACCTAGCTCAGACTGCTGTTTGGAGTGGTCCTCATTAGAGACTCACATTTGATCAAAGCATGAATCTGAGGGGCTGACTGATGCAGGATGACTTTGCAGTAATGTGGTGAGCTGTGCCCGCTGTTATACCATAGCGAGGTGATGGCTGTGTTGGGTGGTTAGCGTGTTGCCTTCTGACTGTTCTAACTCCATTTATCATCCACCTAGATGATAACTTCTACCTAGATGATAACTTCTTGGTGCAGGTGCTAACGGAGCCAACTAGGAAAGGTGCCCTCCTAGACCTGTTGCTAGAAAACAGAGAGGGTCTGGTGGGAGATGTGGTGATTGGTGGCCGCCTCGGTCATAGCGACCATGAAGTGGTTGAGTTCAAACTTTACGGTGACAGAAGGAAAAGTGCCACCAAAACCTCATCCCTAGATATGGGGAAGGCGGACTTCAGGCTGCTCGGGGAACTAGTCAGCAAGGTCCCCTGGGAAGCTGCTCTTGAAGGCCTTGATGTCCACCAGTGCTGGTCACTCTTTAAGCGATGCCTCCTAGAAGCACAAGATCAGGCAATTCCTAAATATCGCAAGTCAGGCAGGCGGGGCAGGAGGCCGTCGTGGCTGACCAGGAACATTCTTATGGAGATTAGGCGGAAACAGAGAGTGTTTCGCTACTGGAAGGAGGGCCAGGTGACATGGAAAGAATACAGGGATGCTGCTCGTGTCTGTAGGAAGAAAATTCGTGTGGCTAAAGCACACCTAGAGTTGAAGCTGGCTGTGTCTGTGAGAGAAAATAAAAAGGTTTTTTTTAGATATGTGAATGGAAAAAGGAGAACTAAAGAATACATAGGGCCGCTCCTTGACAGGGAAGGTCTTCTCACAGACGATGACATAGGCAAAGCAGAGACGCTTAACGCCTTCTTTGCCTCTGTCTTCAATGCCGATGATGGGCTTCGGGACCCAGGGTGCCCCGAGCTGGAGGACCGGGACGGTGGGGATGACAAACTCCCAGCCGACCCTGAACGTGTGCGGGATCTGCTACTCCACCTGGATCCCTACAAGTCCATGGGTCCGGATGGGATTCATCCCCGGGTGCTGAAGGAGCTGGCGGACGTCATCGCGGAACCTCTCTCAATTATTTTTCAACGATCCTGGGAGTCTGGAGAGGTCCCGGTAGACTGGAAGCTGGCAAATGTTGTGCCGATTTTCAAGAAGGGTCAGAAAGAAGACCCTAGCAATTACAGGCCTGTCAGTCTCACGTCAGTGCCTGGTAAAATCATGGAGAAGATGGTTCTCGAACGTATTGAGGCGCACCTGGGGGACAAAGCAGTCATTGGTCCCAGCCAGCATGGGTTTGTGAAGGGTAGGTCCTGCCTAACTAACCTGATTTCCTTTTATGATAAGATCACCCGTATGGTAGACCAAGGGAAACCAGCTGATGTAATTTTTTTGGACTTCAGCAAGGCTTTTGACACGGTTTCCCATAGGATCCTACTGGACAAAATGTCCAGCATACAGCTAAATAAAAACATCATACAATGGGTGAGCAATTGGCTAACGGGCAGGGCCCAAAGGGTTATGGTGAATGGCGCTGCGTCAGGCTGGCGGGCGGTCACCAGTGGGGTCCCTCAAGGCTCCATTTTAGGGCCGGTACTTTTCAATATTTTTATAAACGATCTGGATGTAGGAATAGAAGGCATTTTGAGCAAGTTTGCTGATGACACCAAACTTGGAGGAGTTGTGGACTCGAATGAGGGTGGAAAGGCCTTGCAGAGGGATCTGGATAGGTTGGAGAGCTGGGCGATCACCAACTGCATGAAGTTCAATAAGAGCAAGTGCCGGGTCCTGCACCTGGGACGGGGAAACCCTGGCTGCACGTACAGACTGGGCGATGAGACGCTGGAGAGCAGCCTAGAAGAGAGGGATCTGGGGGTCGTGGTAGACAACAAGTTGAATATGAGCCGGCAGTGTGCCCTGGCAGCCAGGAGGGCCAACCGTGTCCTGGGGTGCATCAAGCACGGCATCGCTAGTAGGTCAAGGGAGGTGATTGTCCCGCTCTACTCTGCACTGGTGCGGCCTCACCTCGAGTACTGTGTGCAGTTCTGGGCACCACAGTATAAAAAGGACATGAAACTGCTGGAGAGTGTCCAGAGGAGGGCTACGAAGATGGTGAAAGGCCTGGAGGGGAAGACGTACGAGGAACGGCTGAGGGCACTGGGCCTGTTCAGCCTGGAAAAGAGGAGGCTGAGGGGAGACCTCATCGCAGTCTACAACTTCCTCGTAAGGGGGTGTCGAGAGGCAGGAGACCTTTTCTCCATTAACACCAGCGACAGGACCCGCGGGAATGGAGTTAAGCTGAGGCAGGGGAAGTTTAGGCTGGACATCAGGAAGGGGTTCTTCACAGAGAGAGTGGTTGCACACTGGAACAGGCTCCCCAGGGAAGTGGTCACTGCACCGAGCCTGACTGAATTTAAGAAGAGATTGGACTGTGCACTTAGTCACATGGTCTGAACTTGGGTAGACCTGTGCGGTGTCAAGAGTTGGACTTGATGATCCTTAAGGGTCCCTTCCAACTCAGGATATTCTATGATTCTATGATTCTATGATTTGCTAGTGCAGACAAAACCCCTAAGACTCCTCTTGCTACAGGCCTTCCAGGGAGTGCCCAGGGAGAGCAGACTGTACCCGTTCAAGCACATGGCTGTCCTCTCTTACCCGAATTGCCTTTGTTTAGGCCATGTAAGTCTTTGTGAAAGCTAGATTAAAGGATGTCCATAAGAAAAATAGTTTTTAAAAATAAAAAATAAAAAAAAGATAAGCAACATTGAGTTCAGGACTACCTTTATCAATTTGCTCAAAAACTTAATGTTTAATTCCACAGTTGAAAGTGCCTAACCCAAGTTTTAATCCAAGCCATTTGGGTTTGAGTCTCAGAAAGAGCCCTTTTTTTCTGCCCTGTCTCTGAGATCCCTTTTCCACCTGAGCGTCTGTAAATTCTCTTCAAGAAGCTCAGCAGTGTGAGCTCTGTAAGCCCCTGTATACGTGCGGCCTGTTCTCTAGCTCTTGGCTTGCTTTTTGTAGCTCATCTTGGAATTTGCCATGCTATTTCTGTGCTCCTCCAGAAATGTATGCGCTGCAGTTCACACCGTATGTAACCAACTTGTTGTGAGCCCTTAGAGTCATCGTTTTCCAGGACTGTCTCCCATCTTGCAGGCTGAGCATATGTTTTTACTGATTCCTTTAACAACCAAGAATGCACTTGGAAAGCTCTAGAACATCCATTTGTCCAGGTGAGTGTGGGGGCACACGGTCAGACTAGGTAAGAAGCAGCTTCGTGAGGGGTTTTGTGATGTGCTCTGGGTAGTAACTGGCCTCAGTGACTCAAAAGTTTTGTTTTTTCCCAATTCCTTGGAATTGGAAAAAACATAACAAGGATAATCTGTTAGATGTTGTCTTTTGAATTCTGTACAGTTTGTAGCAGTAGCCAGTCTTCCTTATTTGTAATCCCTCTGAGATCTTCCATGCTCGTGAAGCAGGTCTGCTGAGGGGTGTGCTCTGCAGCTTGACTCAGTAGCTCTGATGGGGGGAAAAGCTCTCAGGTCCTTTTGCACAACTGTGGAAGAACGCACCCAGCTCTTCCTCATGGAGGTTTTGGCAGAAGAGGCGTGCAAATCCTTCATCTCCAGACTTGGCATGGGACTTCTGCTCAGCAAAGGGAAATCTCAAAAGCTGCTGAGCACCAAGGCAGTTTTTTTACTGCCTGTAATGGCTCCTTGCTGAGACTCAGTCCTAGATCAGCAGATTTGCCCTAATATTCATCCTCTCCAGCTCAAAATTTCGAGGTACTTGATGCAACTGAAAGATGGTAAAAGTAAAAAGATGGACAGTAACACATCAAGACTTGGTTGAATCCAACTTGCCATTTTTTCTTAGAACATTTAGTCTTAATACAAGTGAGATGTTACTTGTCAGTTACACGAGTCATAAGCAATGCTGGAGTAAATTGAGAAGTGAGCGGAGCTGAGCCAGGCAGAGCTGGCACTTTTGATCTTTCATTGCTCTTTTAGATACAGAAAGACAAGAGACCTCAGGGGTGTGCCATCTAGTCCTCTACTGCCATAAGGTTTCTTCATCGGACCGACGGTAAATACGTAAAGGGTGACCATAAAAAAAAGAAATCGCTGTGTTTAACAAAACTACCTGAAACATAAGTTAAGGCACAAAACTTGACAGCTCATCTTCTCCACCGTCCTAACATCTGTGTCACTAATATTCATTGAGGCATAGAATTGAAGTGCCTTCCCTTATCACTTAACCTGTTCTTTTTATGGTATACATTTTTTAAAAAAATTGCAGTGCTGCTGTCCTTTAGATCAGTGCTGCTATTCTAAGCCTAAGTTGTTTTTCCCTGGCTGAAAAATGAATCTGCAGAATCTGAATTTAACCTAGTGATTCATTACCTTATGCACTTTTCAGTTTATTGAGACATGAAGTGCTGGATTTCATGCAAACTGGACCTCACTGCCAAATAACAAAGTTTGAACCTGTGCTCCTTGTCACATTAATTGCTAATTTACAGCTGCTGTGGAAGAGCAGGTAGAGCGGTGCAGGCGAAGGATTCACCAGCAGGAATTACCCGGGCTCCACAGTTAGGCTGTTAGCATTGCCTCCCCACCACTACGGTTAGCGTGACCCTTTCAGCATCTTTTAAGCTATTGTGGCATTTATTGTAGGAGGCCATTCTGTCTTCAAGACACTCCTGACAGATACTTACTCAATACACTGATTTGGAGAGGAGCGGCTGCGTAGTTGCATACATTTCAGCAGAGTTATGGCTAAACAGCATGAAATTTGGTTGGTGTTTGCCCCCATCACCAGCACATCCCCCAGGCTGTTTTTCAGTCCCAGGCAGGAAGGGGAAGCAGGTGCTGCATCTAGCTGAAATGCTCCTGCCCTTCCAGTGAGCACCATTTAAGAGAGTAAATATGCACAAGTCCAGGTTTTGTTTAAAGCACAAGTCCAGGTTTTGTTTGAAACACAAGTACAACATCTTAGGTTGACAGTCCAGTTGTCAGCTGTCTTAAATAATTCCCGTCTACTTCAACAACAAAATAATAGCCGCTTTTTGATTATTAAAATACCACATCATTTTTATAAAAAGAAGCCTTCCCGTGATGTTTTGCAGGGAAGGGGGTGTAGTGCCATTTCTCAGGACGTGTTTGTACGCTGTCATGTCAGCCGCTCTGTGCAGCGGTGCAGGGTAGGCGTACCGTTTGCTGCTTTCCCAACAGAGCTGTTGATTTTCATAAAGATATTTTGCAAGTGCCTTACCCGTTTGGCTTTGTTAAGTAATGTTTAGAGGGTTCCCTCTGTGAGCTTGGAGGATTTTCCAAACTGACTAGTTTGGAAATTGCATTTGGCAAACCCTAAATTCTGAGCGAAACAGGTGCAACAAACGATTTTAATGTGTTGCCTTTAACTAGATCTTAATTTCTTAGTGCTGACTGTCTCTGCCAGTCAGACCAGTGCTCCTGTTTTACACCAGAAATATAATCTGTTCTGGTCCTGTGCTAAGTGGGAATGTCCTGGATGAATACAGGTGGTGAAACTGAGGTTGGTTTCCTGAATGGCTGTGGAGGGTGAAGGCTCAGCTTGCAGGGAGGGCAGGGCAACCTCATGGGCTGCTGTTGATTGCCTCATTAGGTTAATGAAGGCTGTGAGCACAGAGCCTCCTGGAAGACCCCAGAAAACAGCGTGACGTGCAGGTACACCACGCCGCAGTGGGCTCTGCAAGGCCAGGTAGGAAACAAGGCAGTAGATGGATACAGACAAACCTCTATGCACAGCACAAGCTAATGAAGAGAAAAAAATGATCACCAGGAACATCACCGATTACAGCATAATCATTGCTTGACTGCTGAAGAGATCAGCCTGGAAAAGAAGGATTTGGAGGCCGGTGTCTTGGGGAAGAGCCTCTGCCTTAGCCTGGGGGACTGCCAGGGAAAAATGTGAAGCAGCTTGTGTGAAAATATAATGTGTGGGTGATGAAACATTGGTGGTGCCTGGAAAGAGTCAGCACCTCAGTAGAACATCGTATATCAGGGAGAAGCGTGAGTCTTTCAAACAGAAAAATAGCCCTGTCTGTTGTCTGGGAGAGAGCAGGGTAATAACTGGGCAGCCCTGCCTGCATGCTCTGGCTCCAGCAATTTAACATCGCGTGGCTTCGCAGCCCTGCCTGACAAGGGTGTGCTCCTCTTCCGCTGTGCATCACTACGAAACAAAGAGTATTTCCAAGGGGCTTCTCAAATCTTGGTGTGATACCTGCTGGTGGTGCTCCACAGCCTTCAGAGTGTTAAATGCTGGAAGAGGCTTAAAGGAGCAAGGAGCTTTGTCATGCCCATGTCACCATTAAGTAAAATAAAACAGCTATGACTGGAAGGAAAGGAAAAAAGGGCAGCAAATTCTTGGGCAATTACTGGTACACGTTCACTAGTTAAAAGTAGGGAAGGTCCTGAAGCGTAATGGAGTGAATCACTTATGACCAGCTTTATGATGGTGTAATCTGACATTTACTTTCAATGGTAAATACAGAAAATGATAGTGAAATGTTGAAAATGCGATGTGTCATAAAAGTTACAGCCTCCTCGTCAAGTTTATTATGCTTTGGGAGACACAGGGACTTGGTTGCTTCCTGGCATTTGAAATTTAGACGCTGAAATGCAAACCAGTCTTTTGCTATCCGTGGGTTTGAGCTGGTCAAATATCAGCATAATTACGCAGCCGACCAGTTCTGCTCGAGTGCCCATTGCCCGCAGTTGGCTGCGCATCAGCTGGTCGGGAGCTGCAGGTTTCCACGGAAACTGCATGTACCACTACCTGTGAATAATTGAGAATGGCAGCTGTAATGAGAGAATTTGGGGCAAATTGTGTAAATATTCGTAACTAGATTACAGTGGTAAAATATTTTCACTCTAGATAAAGATAACTTCGAGGCTTAAGGAGATTAAACTGAAGAGGTCCCGGAAAGAATCCACCCTTGTGAAATCCAGGGCTGAGTGCTCTGAAACCTATTACAGATTCCCAGCATTTCAGAAACCAGATTTGGGAAAGTTTATTCCCTGCGCTGCCTCGAGGGTCCGATATCCTTTGTATTCTTGATCTAGGGGGCAGGCAATTGAAAGGCAAAAGCTCTGAGTTTGTAGCAGCTATGTTGGCAGGCAAGTGGCTGCTCAGACCCCTCTGCTTCGGGGCAGGTGCCTCGGTCTAGTCCTGCTCGCAAAGGCAGGTGAGGATACACCAGAGGTTTGGAGTAAAATAGCTGGGTAACCTCTGCCAAGTCTCCCCTGTTTTTCATCTTCAGCTTATTTATTTATTTCAGAAAAAAAAAAAAGTTAGATGCAGTAGCTTAATATTCAGAGCACTCTTGTGCTCTGCAGTGTGATCTGCATAAACCGAAGGAGAGATGTTACCAGCGAGCGCTTTCTATAAAGACAGCTTTGTGTGTGATGGAGAGGAAAAGCCAGCTGGATGTAACAGGATTCACTGTGATTGCTGCTCAGATACTGTGGGCATGTCTTTCTGTTGGGTTGAAGTGACCTGAAGAATTTCCATTGCCCATCTCTGGGCGTACTGTCTCTCGCACCGAGCTTGCAGAAGAAATGAGTGCAACAGTGCCAGCAGGAGATCTGTGTGGTTTCTGTTAG
The DNA here is from genome assembly GCF_963932015.1 of Anas acuta. Lineage (NCBI taxonomy): Eukaryota > Metazoa > Chordata > Aves > Anseriformes > Anatidae > Anas > Anas acuta. Next base: position 11,276,550 of record NC_088986.1, on the reverse strand, counting down.
CCTAAGGTTAAAAAGAAGTGGTGACTGTTTTGTGTGCTGCAGCTAATGAAAAGGTTTGGGCTAAGACATCACAGTTAATTTTATACGAAATTAACTTTTCTTTGAAACCCGTTTTGTTTTATTTTTTGCCAGCAACAGTTTCTCACTGCTGGTAAAGCGGGAATGCGTGCCTATTTTCATGTCAGCCCAGAGCAAGCCAGGGAGTTGGCATTACCTGCGAGAGTGTCGTCTTCGTCTGGGAAGCTTAAAAACCTTGTGCTGGACTCCTGGTTGTGCTCCCTGCCTCTCTAACCTCAGATCTGGGAGGTAGCTGCTTGTGCAGTTCAGAGAGAGAACGTTAATTGGTGGAACTGAGCTTTCCTCCTTGGAAGTAGCAAAGTCTGAAAATCCTCGAATCATGAATGTTGCTGGGTTAATTGGGTGGTTAAATTTAGCAAAGCTTCGCGTGTGCCTCACTGAACAAAATAAAGCTTCCATTTATTATTTACATGTCTGATGTGACATGAGGTGGTAGCTCAGGGTGGGCTACCTTGCAAGCCAGGCAATCTAGTGAGCAGTTATTGACTTGAGAGATGGAGCTTGTCATGAGTTGCATCTTCACTGATGCCGTCAGTTAATTTTGAGCCAGATAACTGTAACCAGCTTTCATTCCACCTAACAAATACCTGGGGATATATGGAGCTATGTGCTGGCAGTGCTTGGCTGAAGAGGAATTAGTTTTGGCTTCCTACAGTCAGTGATACACAGCACCCGGCAGCCCTATTTGTTAATTAAAAGCAGAGCGTGTCACAAGGCTCTGATCTGAGTATGTAAAATAAGGTCTCTTAAACTATGTGTTTTGCTCTAAAAAGACTCTGGCAGAAGGAGTGTGCTGCTGATGACTGAAGGATTTAATAATAAGGAAGGTTTAAATGGGAGGAAATGCTCCTGCTCAAGTTTGCCTCTGCTCATGATGCCAGAGCCTTGTCAGAGTGAAATATGTAGCCCGGGCTGAATGGCTGAGCAGCTTCCATCTGCTTCAGGATCTCTCAAAGATAATCAAGAATGATGAAAATTGTTTCTTCATTTTTGACCTCTAACCAACCTGTTAGCCTTATGTCTATAAAACAAGGGATGTCTCCAGACCGGACATAAATTGTAATGCCGCTGTAGATCACAACTCTTTTATCAATATTTGAACTGGAAAGAGCTTATATCAGTACAGCAGCAGTTTATTGTATTCATGAGAAGATCTCCGTACCCTTAAGACTCATTAATTTGACAGACCCCTAATAGCAGCTTGCAAATCTTACTGCCACTTCTCGCAGGAGGCGAGGTCCTTCCAGGTATGCAGCCCCAGGACTGGAGGAGCCATCGGCACGCTCGCTCCCGTACCTGCCACCTCATGCAGAGCAGCAGGGTTATTTTTCAGTATCCACAGCCTGGTGCCATGCAGGCGGCAGTAACGTGGTGTCGCCGCATCCTCCCTCATCTCCCTGCCCGTCAAATGCCCTCTACCAGCGTTCATCTCCTCTGTGTAGGACCAGGCATTGTGCTGCTGCTGAGGGTTTCCATACGGCTTCTGTGTTCTTACAGCCAGGCTTTTCCTGCGTGCTGCTTCCTTGCTTGCACCTTCGCTGCCTTGGCAATGGGCTCCCCGTGCTTTGCTCCTCGCTCCCCAGTGCCTCGTTCTTCCTTTCCCCTCTCGCACTGCACCGATAGCAGAACGCTGATGCTTAACTGGCCATATAAAATGATGCATTATCTCGCAACCCTCCTTTCCCCAAGCTCGGGTTTTAATTTCTTTGCGGGATCCGCGTGCTGGCTTCAGGCTGCAAGCACCTGGAGGAGAGGGGGGGCTTCGTGCTGAGCCCCGTGGAGCCCTGGCAAGGGGTCTAACAGCTCGGGCTGTCACTCTGCAGCAGCACATCTGTGCAGAAACACTTGCTCAGAGCCAAACAACGCTTGTACTAACTCTTCCATTTCTCCGAGGAGGACTGTCACAGCTTTCTGGAGATTTATATCCTCTCGCAGAAGTTTTGTTGCCCTGTTGAGCAGGCGCTGCCTTCCCACCGCTGGCTGGCACAGGCAAGGCAGCCCGACTGCCCAGCGCTGCCGAGCCCCTTGCACGGGCAGCTGGGCAGAGCTGCCAGCTCTTCCTAAATGCTATTCCCCTGTCACTCTGGCTGCCGTGCTCTGTCTGTCTCATTTGCTTACACGCCCTAAGCTCTCACTGCAGCCACTCTCAAGGGGTACTAAAAAGAAGGTTGCTGGGTCTAAATGTTGTTGGGAAAATGTTAAAGATTGGCAACCTACCGAGAGGGGCCCTTGGCTTAAGAAAGATTTAGAGGGCCTTAAATAGCAGAGGTCACGCTGGTTATGGGAAAGAAGAAAAAAAGGAAGAAAAAGAAAAACATTAAGTATGTTTGCACTAGATAGAGAAGTCCCTGGAAAACTGAATGTTTCTGCACAGCAGAGTCATTGAACTGCAGATGAACCTGAAAAAGCAGAACTGGAATACACAAGCATCGTCCTTTCGGTGTTTCTTCACAGCTAACACATTCGTCTGGGCCTCGTTTTTAGTGTGACATGAGTGAGTGCGTTGCTTTAGCCGCAGACTCTGTCCTTGGCAGGGACCCGGGTAGGCAGAGCACAGGTCCCCCACCCCAAACATCCAATTTGTTACAGGATTTTAAAGGCGAGATTTGAGACAACTGGCTGTGTCTTTGGAGATTCTCTGCCATCCCATAAACCTTCAGGAGCCTCCAGAACGAGGTTGTAAAGCCTTGATTTAAACCAGTGTGTCCATACAGAGGCAGATTGCTCTGTCACACATTGCCCCAGCACTAACATCCAAAAGAAGGCTCCAATCTTAGAGGAGCTGCAGAGCCTCACTGATGGAGAGAGGAAAGGATGGATGAGGCACGGGCTGGCATTAGGATTCACCTTTAATGTTGTGTTTTATTTCCTATGTAGCATGGGACAGATGCATTAGCCTGAGCTTTCTGCATTTGTGGCTAGGTTTCAGAAGGGCTCCCTGTCCTGAAGGTCTGTGATTTGGAGCTCGCTGTTGGAGCAGCTTTTTTTCAGGGAAACATCAAGTGAGCGGATCATCTGAGCAGCCTGTTTGTTTGGTGGTCCATCTGGGGTAATTATTTGTGCTGATAACACAGCTGCTGGCTGCAGCAGCCCGCATGCTGCAGGCTGGGCTGTCAACTGTAGTGCTGCTGGACCCCTCTCAAAGCCGTGTTTTCGTGGCTTTGTTCAACAAAGTGCAGTTGTGTTTGTAATCCTCGCCATGTCCCCGCAGAGCTGTCCTGCCCATGCATCTTCGGTGCTCCTGGTAGGAGATGCTGCTGCTCCCATCCCAGCACCAGGCACCACGGTTTCCTGACCGTGTTCCTCTCCCTCCTTGCACTGCAGCCCCAGGAGCATCCCTCATTGCACCCGGGGCAGCCTCTGCTTCTCCAAACAGAGCGGTCTGGTGGGCTGTGCACGAGGAATGTGCCCGTAACAAGGCGATTAGCGAGGATTTGCTGACCGGCGGGGATCGAGGCTGAGCGTGCCTGTTCCCGTGCTCGTCCTAATGGGGTTGTTCCTGTAGGGGAAGAAGCGACGAGCGCTTCCCTGCCACGTCCCCAGGATGTGTGCTAGTCCAGCCCCTAGGAGCTCGTGTTCTTTGATCTGCTGCAACACATCTGCTCAAAAGGATTAGCAGAAAACTCCCTTCTCAGCAGCTTACGGCTGTCGTATACTGACACCTGTATTTTGGTATTTGCAAGCTAAGCCTGTGCACTTAAATAAGCAAGCTCAGTTCTACATGGGTAAAATTGTAGGATGAGCCTGCTTTAATTAGAGCTGGTGAGACTCCTCAACACTCCTGCTGTTTGCTATCATAAACATCTTGCATATGTTTGCAGCACAGTGAAAAAGAAAGGCTTTTGGGGCAGGTGCCTCTTTTAAAGCAACAAATCAACTTCCAGATAATTGAAAAAGCCACAGTTGCTTTCGGAACAGGTAACGAATACAGGAGGAAATGCAGCTGCCAAGCGTCTGGAACACGGTCCGTAAACATCCCGGGAGGAGAGCGGGGATCACCTCCAGCAGCAGGTCCTACAGCAGCAGGGCTCCCGGGCTGAACATCTGCAGAGTGCCGGCTGTTCCCTAGGGGATGCGTGGAGGCAGCTTTCCTGGCAGGCTGTGAAGCAGGCAGGGCTCACTCAGGGCCTGGAAGTTTCTTTCAGGATCAGCTTCAACTTTTCCTAGGGATAAATCTGGGCACTTGATGTTTTTCAGATCCGTTGGTTCATAAATCAGACTGGGCAACTCACGTGATGAAATAAAGAACACTTACAATAAGGACTGAGCAGCTCAGTGTCAGAACAGCAAGGTTGTGTTTTTCTGGTTTGTTTTGTTTTTTGGCTTTTCAGGGTTTTTGTTTCTTTGCTTTTTTGTTTGTTTGTTTTTAACCTCTGTGCAAAACCCATGCTCTAATAATGCCTTTGTTTTCCCTCCTGTTTTGCTTGGTCCACGTGGAAGCTCTGTTGGCTTCCTGCTTCAGACGTCAGCTTTTTCTGCAAATGAATCAACCTCCTGTATCTTAATTTTATTAGGGGGTAGCTCTCTTCAGTCTTCCTTTCTGTGCCTGTCGCCTTTACTAAGCCCCTCTGGTGCACATTGCTCGATGTGAGCTGAGTCCTGCTCACACAATCATTCCTGCTGATATTGGTGAGCTATTCCTGTGCTCCTGCCCGAACTGACTTAGCATTGCTCTCCTGAAATCCAGAGCTGCTGCTCTGCTGCATTCAGAGATTATAGAAATCAGAAAGCTGTGATCTCTCATACAGGCTTTCTCTGGATTAATTCCTGCTTAAACTCAAAAAGATGTTTCAGAAAAGCAACCCATCTTAACCTGAAAATTGTCAGCGCTGTGCAGTCCCCCCCAGTTCATGGTGTATAGTTTCAGTTGTTAATTAACCTCTGTTAAAAGCTCTCCCTTCCAGCCTTCGCTTTTTATCTGTTACAATTCTCTAGACTCTTATCAAATTTCGGTTTCTGTGATGGCTTTTAGTTACTTTGATGCAGTTACCTCTCAGTCTTCTCTTTGATAAGGTGGACAGACTGAGACCCCAGAGCCTGCCTTTAAAGCGGCATCGTTCCCTGTGCCTAACCCGTTCCTGCAGCCCTGCACAGAGCCGGTGTCACCGGCGGCCCCCCAGGAGCAGTCCTGGACGCAGAGGCAGCTCCTCTCCCGCATGCAGCCCAGGGCTGGCCTTGCCCCTTCTGGCCGTGGTCCTTCTTGGCCCTTTTGTGCACCTGGTGGTCCATGAGACCCCCGTGGCCTCTCCAGTCTCTGCCCTTTGTGCGATGGGATGTTGGGGTGTCTCGGGGCAGCGCTGGTGCCTACGTGCTTGGCGCCCGAGCAGCTGCAGTCCTCGGGGCCGAGCTGGGGCAGCTGCCTTGTTCCTCCTTGTTACTTGTGGGCTGTGGGCGCCCTGCTGTCTGCGATGGTTTTCTTCCTTGCAGACCTACCCACGAGAACTGGTTAGAGCATCAGGCGCCGGGGTAAGGAGGCAGCTCCCTTGCACACAGAGGCTGTTCAGACACGAGGTCTGTAGGAAGAGATAACATTTGTATTAGGCTAGATAACACTGATGGAAAAAATGAATGAGAAGCCCTTCATCAAACAAGATCCTCCTCCACCCCTGCAAACTTAGCCGTCCTTGCATCTTGTGAGCTGCCTGGCTGTATCACGGCTGCTGCCAAACACTTTGACCTTCATTTGCAGGCTTTATCCTTTCCTTCCCCTGGCTGTGGGATTCTCCCGGCTTTGCCTTTAGCTCGAGAGGGAGGCTCATCGTATCCGGTTTCCACTTTATTGAACGGATCACAATATTCCTTCTGCAGGGTGTCGGTGCTCCCCGCCTGGAGAATTTTATAGTTGACATTTACGCCGGGCACTGCAAAAGTGGATTCAAGGTCTCCTTTTAAAACGGGAGCTAAACATGCATAGCACAGGCACACAAAAAGACCCTTATCTCTTAGTTGGTTTTTCATTACCTCCTGTGGCTGTAATCTGATTGCTTTGCATATATTAATGAAGAGGGAAATAAAATATTTGTAATAATAGGTGCATGGCAGCCTGGGATTTATTTATTTCTTTACTTCCCAGAAAGGCGTGCTGCAGGATTTATTCCTTCAGGCTGCCTTAGGATGCTGGCAGAGGCTGGTGGGTTGTTCTTGGGGCCACGGTCACGATGCTGGGAGGTGATGCAGTGAACTCTGTTCCCTGCTGGCTGTTCTTTTTCCAGGAGTATCTGAGTCTGGGCTCTGACTTCGTTTTGGGGTTTTGTTTGGGGCTTTGTGGTTTGCACAGGTACTTCAGACACGTTCATCACAGAAACTGCTTGTGGAACAGGCTGAAACGAAGGGTTGCAACCCGAGCACCCCTCCACGGCACCCTGCCGACTCTCCTCTGACTTTATGATACCAGAGCGTAAATACTTGAAAAATCTTTATGTTGCTTGCTTATTTATGTAAAAGGGAAGAAAAAAAGCGTGTGGTGTTCTAGCAGACGCGCTGAGAGAGGGAACCAGGCCTGCCATTTCTGCTCTCCTTCAGGAACACCAGGATCTGTTTTTCACACGGTTGAAGGGAAAGTCTAGATAATGTAAAAAAAGCAGATTTACTTTAGGGAAGAACAGATGCTTGCGCTGAAAATGTGACTGGTTTTCACGTTATCCAGGGCTGTCAGTGGGTGTTGAATATTTATATACTGTAGGGAAAAGGTGATGAACTAGATTGCTTCATACCAGCTTTTTCCTGCAGGAGTGAAAAAGCCAAGAATTCTCAGATGAAGCTTCCTGTTAGTTGTTTGCAGTGTGTGAGTAGCAGGGATTGCGTGGAAGAGTTTGTGGGTGATGAGAGAAAGCTCCCCCGGGTTATCTAGCGAGAGGTTGGGGCCATTCCTACCTCTCAGCGTGTGCTTGGTTTGACAGTGAAGATAAATAAGAGGGACCTAGGAATAAGAGTTCTTCTGTTTCCAAAAGGAAGCCTATGGAAATGCTTTACATCATATTTGCTTTACCGTCTGTAGAAGCTGACAGCTGCTGATTTTTAACCTCTCCCCAACTGCAGATGCCACAACGTATTCAGAAGCCGTGCTGATCATTAGGTCACTGATTGCCTATGGAGATGTGCCTGTTTCAGCCACCTTGCTGCTGTCCTGAAAAATCAGAACCCAGCTGCCTCACACGTAAAAAGTTGTTGATTTCTCTGTCCTTTGCCTCGCGATGGTGATACGTGTGGAGATACTGAAGTGAAAACACCCGTGACACCCCTCTCAGCTAGGTGAGAGCCCGAGCAGAGGGAGCGTTTTACCAGGGGCTGGGGCAGGACAGCCCTGTCACCGTAGCTGTGTACTTGAACAGGTCTCTGCTGATGTGATTTTATTTTCCCTTGGAGGCAGTTTCTCTGCTGAACAGGCTTGTCGTAAGCCTTCCCTCCTCTGGAGGAAGGACGTGAGAACGTTTGTGCAGGTGTCTGCTCCTTCTCCAGAGGCTGCCTCTGTTCCACGGCGGTGCTACTCACCCGTCTCCTGATTGCTCCCTTGCTTACTGAGGACTTACAAGCAGTCTGAGGTTTTTCTAGGAAGGAAAACTCATGGAAGATATTATAATAACTCTTAAGTTCTTCCAGCAGAGCAGAAAAGAAACCCCCTGTGAGAAGGTGCACCCCCGTGAGCGTGTGCGTGCATTTGAGAAACACGGCAGGATGCTTAACAGGGACAGAAGTAAAGCAGTCTGCTCTCATTCCCTAACCTGTTTTGGAGCTTGAGTTGCTCCAAACTAGATAGTCTGGTAAGGACCGCGTTGCTGACAGCCGGTCTGCATTAAGTGCACGTTAGCAGAGCCCTGCTGATCGATGTGGTGCTGGAAGCAGAAGGCTGCTCTCGGCTCACGGTACCGCCGGCTCCGTGGCACAGGGCCGATGGGACAAGCTCCCGGGGCCTTGCCCAGCGCTGCTCTGCCAGGCAGCTCGAGCTGTGTGGCTTCGGGAGGGATTTGATCTGCAAGTGGAAAGGAAGGCTGCCCTGAGCTTCCCTCTCGTGATCTCCGCTGCAGCGAGAGGGGGATTACGGCTCTGCTTTCAAATGTCTGAGAGTTGTTGACAGGGACAGTGAGACAATTCAGATGCAATCTGTAGTCCCCGATCTCGGTTGTTTTATTCAGTTCTAGCCACAATAAATTTCAAGGAGGAGAGGAAATACAGCACGTCTATCCCTTCTGTTCCGTTTCAGCACCTTTTGGCCAGCTCGCTGCCCTTCTCAGTCCATTAAGCCATTAGCATTTTTCAGTGCTTGGCTTTCGGAGAGCGAGGGGAAGGCAGAGCTGGCCAGATGCCTCGGTGCTGTGTGCCTGTCACGGGGGAGGCCCGTGTGCAGCTCTATCTCATGCTTCCCCATGCAGGGGTGGGATCCCCCAATCCCCTGAATAAACTCCCCGTGTGCCAGGGGGTGTTGCCTTCTCTGTAAGTGTTTTCCTGAAGGAGCAGGAGGTTGGTGAAATAGACGGGCTGACCTGGGAGCAACGGGACCTGTTTGAGTAAGAGCTGCGATCACGTTCCCAGCTCCTTGACAGCCTCCCGGTACTTCTATGAAACCTTGACAAAAGCCATTTTAGGAGGTTCTGTCTTGGGAATCCTTTGCCTGAAGGGCACCAGATTTGGGCTCTAAATCTTAATCCTCATTTCACGAGGCACCTGCTCGTTCTGAGGCCATCTGACTGCTTCAGAGCGCTCAGAGCTCACCTTTAAGCTACGATTCTTCCAAGAAAGATTTCTAACTCTGGCAGAAGCCGTACGCCGCTGTAATATTTTTCCTTTGGGAAAACTGGGACTGATCATTTATGTTCTGAGAAAAGGCCGGTTTTCATTTTACAAAAGAAAGGGAATTAAACCCCAGGTTAGGAAGAGCGAGAATAAAGAATTCCCCTGCTTTTATTTGCGCAGGCCGCGTGCTTCCTTCCCCAGCCCCAGTAACACGGAAACCCCCCGGTGACCCTGTCATTGTGCGGCCCCGAATGGAGATTAATCTGGAGAGCGGCAGGTAATGAATTGAGGAGTTTCAGCTTTTGTCATTGTGTGAGCGGTGAGGATATTAAGGGCTCTAGGAGAAGAAATACACTTACTCCTGTTTTGGGGAGTGTTTATCTGAAGAAGGAGTTCCAAACATCATTATACCGAAGTCTCCAACCTCTTCTGTTTGTGTTTGTATTTTTGGTCCAAGACCAAGAAGGAGGAAATCATGTTTATCAGAAGGAGCTGCAGGTGTTGAAAGCTGCGATATTAACTCCAGGCGTTAAGATGCTAAAAGAGAAAGGAAGGGGGTTTCCAGTACATTTTACTACTCTGCATCCTTTTACCTGCTTTTTTATTCCTTAATCTCTTTGTACCCGAGTTTCCTACCTGTAAATGGGAGTGAAGATTCCTGCTAAATGCGGCTGGAGCCCTGCTGTGACAGTAAGAACAGACAAGTTCGGGCTAGCCAGAAGCAAGCTGCAGACCATAATTCACAAAGAAAATACTCGCCTATTGTGTTAGCAAGGCAGGCACGCTGGCATCACTGAGAATCCTAAAAAAGAAAAGAAAAAGAGAGATCTCTGGCCCTGACGTCGGGGTGCACACAGCCACTTTGCACCTTTTGGAGCAGGTGTTTCCCTGGCCTGTAGCAGAGCTCCTGCTGCTGGTGTAAGGCAGGGCTGGAGGCCCCTCGGGAAGTTTCCCTGCTCTGCCCCGGGAGCAGTGGTCCCTGCAGACAGCTCCCGCTGGGGGTCTTGGACACCAGGCAGGCTGTGCTCAGCCTTGGTGCACAGCGAGGTGCTGCCTCTTGCACCAGATCCCAAGTGTCTCAGGTGTATGTGCCAGAAAAATCTGTGTAGAGGTGTTTAACATCTTGATAACTTATTTTTTTTTTAAATCCTATCGAGATCTAAATGTCAGAGCGATGGCTGTGTTATTCCTGTGCTGGCATCTCCGGTGTGACTTTCATGTCGTACGTGGAGGTGATGCTTTGAAGCTGGTCTCCTCACTACTTGTTGTCTCTTATAATCTTCCTATTCTCCCTCAAGCATCTCACACCAACCTCCTTTCTCTGCTTCGCTTCCTTTGTAACCGCGTGGCTCTGCATCCTTCCTGTCCAAAAAGCTACCCAAATACATACGGGGGAAAGGATCTCCCCCTCTCAAAATTGCTTAATTTGTCTTTCACAAGAAAAAGCTGGAGGAGGGTAGGAGGAACAAAGCTGCGACTCTTCCCAGCCCTGTGTGGGCATGTTTTCCTCAGTCCCTGGCCCAAGAATGTGCCTCCCCGTCTGATCACAGACACAGCAGCACCTCTGCGCTCCCAAGCTCTGACAAGCACAGCAGGCGGGCGCTTGGCACAGCGATCTCTCCACGGCTTGGTCACTCAGCTGGCCTTTCTTTCCGACCTGTTGTGCTCTGCAGGTGAGGTGTGAGGCAGTGCTGGCGCTGCCTGCTCCGGGTACCGTCCCTCTCCCAGCCCTCTAAACCCCGGCCAAGCCTGGCAGCGTCAGGTCGCTCCCAGCTCGCAGGGCTGTTGGCGAGGCCGGTACCTGCTGCTCCTTACACAGGGCTGGGAGCAGCGAATGCCAGACCTACAGGAAATTGTTCCTGGACTGGAAACAAAAGCAGAGGAGTCTGCCACAGCCAGACAAAGAGTTATTGAATTAAAGGCACCTGCTATCCCCAGCCGAGCGCTGGATACTGGTGCAGCATGTCATTTGCTGGGCAGACCGGTACCCGCTTCTGTTTTCAGATGGTTTTGGCTTCTGCAGCTTTTTCTCTGCTGTCTTGAAGAGCCAATTTATAAGCTTAGAGCCCCAGGGCGAGTGGGTAGGAGGTGTTTTGGGGAGAGGGAGAAAGTGGGAGTGTCGTGTGTGAGAAACAGCAATCCCACCTTTTCCAGGCCTCTCTGCATTTTTGTGTCATCAGGTGGCTGGGCCCAGGTGTGCTTTCTGCTCTCCGCATCCCTTCAGGGCTTTTGTTTTGAGAATCTATTGCATTCCTTCTGTCAGTGGCTTGTGGGAAAAACAAGACCATCATGGTACAAAGGAACCGGAGGAAGGAACTGGGATTTATATTACCTCAAAAATAATAATACCCTCCTTTCTTTTTCACATTGCCCTGCTTATTGAGGCTGCTTGCTCGCTCCCTCGTGGTGCCTCTGAACAAAACAAATTGTGCGCATGGCTCTGCGCTTCTCACCTTGAGCTGGCTCGTGGCAGCCATCCCCGTCTGGAGGTTTCCAGGGGTGCCCACTGCTTTCCTGTCTGCTTCAGCATGCGAGCAAGAGGTGGCAATGTGAAAACCGTGCGCTGGGACCTCGGCTGCAGGAGAGGAGAGCCACCCAGCCAGGGGTGCATGTGCCCTCGCCCCGCGGGCAGCAGCCTGGAGCTCGTGCTCAAACATTTGCTCTTTTTGTCTTTGAAAGTTGTTGCTGGTGGAGGAGGACGTGTCTGAACAAAAGCGCTCACTTCTGAAACGGAGTGCTTGCAAAAATAACACATTTACAGGGAAATGCCTCCCTGGCCTTCCTTTTCTACGCCCCCCTCCGCAGCTGCACAAGTTGTTGGTGGAGGATTATAAACGCGCCATACGCACGCTACTCCTGCTCCACATAAAGCCAGCAGCACTTAACCTCTCTAACTCCCAGAGAGACTGGGCAATGAAAACCTGATGCAAACCCAGCTGGGAGGCTGGAGGTGAGGCCGTAGAGGTGGCTGAACAGGCTGTTGGTGCCTCGGTGGGATGAGGTCTCAGAAGAGCCTGCGGGTGTTTACCCAGATCCAGAAGAGGACCTGTGCTGCCCTGCACAGCTTCCTGGGAGGAGGGTGTCAGGACTGCTGTCCTGATCGCTGGCCTCTTGTCCTAGAACCATGTGGAGGAAAAAGAGGTTAGAGGAGCCCTTTGGAGGTCCCCTCCCCAGGCCCTGCTCACACAGGGACCAGCTTCAGCTGGCATTCTTCACTTGCTTGATGCGTGCAGGGCACGCCCAGGGCTGCAGGTGAGGAGTGCAGGTGCCGGCTGCCTGCAGTGTTGTAGGTTGGCCCCAAGGACGGGGAAGCCCGCGAGCCACTGCGCCAGCACATCTGGCAAAGGATGGCCAGAGCCAGCTGGCCTGACGCTGTGCAGGGAGAACAGGCTTTGGGGTGGTGGCTGCAGGGTGTAAGAAAAAGGGTAGCCCCAACTTCTTCCTCTTGCAAATCACTTCTTAAATTCCATAGGTAAAAATCTTGCAAAAACTGACTCTTGCCATGGTTGTGCTTGGTGCTAGTTAGGAGTGTTTCCCTAATGCTCATTGGAGGTTTGTCCCCATGTGTGTCTGAACCCTGAGCCTTAATTCCTCAGCGTTGTTCCTTGGTATCTTTCTCCTACACCCCGCACCGAGGAAGCTGCAGGCATGCACGCTCGGATTTTGGAGGGCTGAGGAGCTGGCCCACCCTGTGGCTCGGTCAGAGCAGGCGGTACCGCTGCCTGCACCGTCCTCACCAGCTACTGGGAGCAGCTCGTGCTTCGGGAGATGGCAGGCAAGAAGCAGGTTTGGGTGATTGCATAAACAAATACATTGATGTCCTCTGTGATTAATACCGGATTTCTTAAAATGTTAAAACTAGGGCTGATTACCTTGACACATCCAGGACTGCAGCTGAAGCAGTTCTGTTTGGGTCTTCAGCCTTTAAATGTGGTGCTCCACATGACGCTGCTGGAGAAAAGACCAGCCAGCTTTGGGGTGAAGAGCAGAATGCTTTCTTCTTGAACTAAACATTTGTTTAGGAGTAGGGTGGTGAATTATTTCTCAATAAACAAAGCAGAGTAGGAAAGACAGTGCTACAGCTCATCTTGTCTTCGCACACCGCTCTTCCTTATGGGCAATCAGTGGGAAAAAACTCCACAAATTTGCATCGCCATGGGAATATGCATGAGTGTGATGCACAGGAAGGAAAGGAGAATTCAAAGACAAATAATTCGGTACGATGATAAATCAGAGGTCCACATATTGTAGTTACCGGTAGTACTTCTAGATTTTTTCATGGGGCGTTAATTTCTTCATAATCTAAAATAGTTGAGTCCAATGATTTGGCTTTTATTTTCTTCCTTAGGGGAAATGGGAAGGGCTGCCGAGCTTGGTGGGCCCTTCCTTTCTTGTTCCGCAGTCTGTTAACAGCCTCTGCAGAGGGCAGGGAAGGAGGGAGGCCTTGGAGAAACACCGGGGCTGAGCCCTGTTTGTTTTGCATTTCAAGCCCTGGCCTTACCCCTTCCTCGCTCAGCTGCCCCGGGAGTAGCTGAAGCCTTTTAGCTCTGGCAAACAGGCGAGCAGAGCTCTCGCTGCCTGTCCTATAAATAAAAGATGCGCGTTGTTAACTCTGTGTTATTACAGAGCAGTGGGCCTTCAATATTCATGAAGCTGTCACCTGCGGTTGGGTGCTGGCCCCGGCTCGGGGCCTTGGCAGCGGGCGCGTGTCGCCCTGCTCGGGGCTCCCGTGGGCTCCCTGTGGGGTGGCAGGGAGAGGAGGAGCGGGCACAGGCTGCGGCTCTCACGTTGGTGTGCTGAAGAGAGATAAATGGAATTGCCAGAGGGTTACTAATACCCTTTAAAAGAAGAAATATTCGCTCTCCCAAAAGGACACGGAAAAAATTAGAGCAATTACGCTTGTATCATAAACCCTGCACCGAGGGGAGTGGGGAGTGCGCTGGGAGGAACGGGACGCAGAGTAAATAGCTGGGCTGAAACGGGGCCAGGAGAAAACAGTTGTTAGTGCTTTCCCTTAATATGTTTGCTCACAGACACGGGGCCGGGCCGTGTCCCAGCGTTGCTGTGAGGTAGAGCACGTCGGTGCTGCGTGCTCTGACGTGATGCGGAGCTGCTCCTGCGCAGCTCGGTTTGTGTGCACCTCTCCAGCAGCCGGGGCAGCACAGCAGCGCTTCTCCCAGTGAGAACAAAAGTACAGGTAGCTTTGTTTTGTTAGCGCCAATTGATTTCTCCTCATTAAACCAAGTTCTCTCTGCTGCAGCCTCTGCCACGGTGTAACTGGAGACGCTCTGCTTGCAAATGCCTGTGAAGTCAGTCTATTTTCCATCTGTAAGTAATGTTTTAGTGTTTAATGCAATTTATCTTCACTCAAATTGCAGAAGATGTCAACACTAAAACATTTGCTACAGACATCATAAACTCGAGACATTGGCAGGCAGTGCCGAGCAGAGCCCAAACAGTGGCAGAGAATGCATATTTTTAAGCCATCTGGTACGCAAGTGCGATCGGAGCAGGAACTGACACGGAGCGAAAAACTCGCCGCTGTTTGTCAGATGACCTTTGGGCCGTCAGCAGCGCAGCCGCTACCGCATGTCAGTGCGCTCGCTGTGGTGTGTCCTGTCTCCGCACTCCCGGGTCCTGTTCCCTCGCTTGCCAGGCCTCACAAACTAATAGGCTTATTTAGGAACGTGTAGGAGAAGCTCAGCTCAACCTTCGGGGCTTTGCTCGGCGGCTCTGCCTCCGTGCTGCCTTTCCCCCGTGCCGCTGCGAGAGCCGTGGGTGGCGCAGCGCCCTGCTCCTTTCTCTCCCCGTGTGTGTTGCTGTTTTGGTTTCTCTGCGGTGTTCCCTTTGTCAGGAGGGGCTTGCACGGGTAGCGTGCACACAGGCACAGGCCCCGCTGTTTATGTTCTCTCTGTGGCGTGCTTCTGGAGTGGGAAGAGGACTCGGGAGGCTCTTGGTGTTTGGAAGGAGCCCCCTGAAACCTCGCAGCCTGCTTATTGCCGCTCCCTGGCTGGGGGTAGCGTAGGCTTCGGCAGGGCCATCTCTGCAGGCAGCTGTTCCTGAAACCAATGTTGCAAAGCCATGTAAACTCTTGTGTCCACGGCAGGCTTTTCAAACTCCCCGTTACTGCACGTCTTTGTGAAGCCACCTTCAGCACCCCCGTGTTTCCCTTTGCTTCAGCATTGCCTTTTCTCCCTCTTTGGAGAATGAGGCATTTCCAGATTAATGCAGTCTCTCTGTGAACAAACTTAACTAGGTTGCTCTAGATCTCTTTGTCTTGCAGGATGAATAATACACAGAAATATGAGTCACTCGCTCCCGTAAAACCAGCTGATATTATGTTTTTGTTAGGCAAAAAATTACGAGGCTCAGGATGGATTAAGTGCCAGGTTATACAGTCTGTGCCCAGTAGGTTTATGTGCATGGGAAAGAGCCACATCTCCTGGAAGGCACGGACGCTCTGAAAGCATTCATTGTCATCAGCAAGCTCTTCTGTGGGCAGACATCTCCTGGTGGAGGAGCAGGGCTCAGCTGCAGGCCATGTCCTCTCGGAGGAGGAACAGGGTGCCCAGGAGTCCTTGAGATTCGGAGTTGGGTATGTTTAAATGAGACTTCTTCCAGCGCCCGCTGCACTGAGAGGGCAGGGAAATGAGCAAACAGAGCACGGAGTGGCCTTCCTGCTGCAGGCACTAGCAGGCAGCTCCTGGATTTGCTCAAGTCCCGCTGGCAGCAGCACGTGCACGCTCCACGCTCTGCCTCCTGGGTCCGCCGGGTAAGTGGGGAGGTGACGCAGGACGTGCGGGGAGGCTGTAGGTACAGCTCTCCTCATTCCCACTAGAAAGGTATTGATATCGCAGAGGCCTCCAGTTCAGAATTTAAATGAGCCTGAGCCAAAGTATGGAACTATTTTTAGGTGATTTTAAAATATCCTGACATGTTTACCAAGCTGGCTTCAGACCAGCTAAAATGTGTAAACAGTTAATACAATTTATTGCTGAGACAGAATTTCTCCTTTCATCCAGTGGAGGTTGGTAAGTGCTTTTCTTCCCAACGCAACGCTAAAAAGCAAGGAAAATATAAATGTAAGCACCAGTGACACCTGACACGGTGTCAGTCTCCGAGCATCCCCTGGATACGTAGCGGTACCACAGCGCCTTCTCCAAAGTCACATTTTCTATTCAGGCGCACATCAAAAAAAATAAATAAAAGGAAAACAAAACTGCAATGCACAGCCTTCAGTGTAGCTTTCTAATGGTATATTGCTTAATAATTTAAGGACAGTGATAGCCTAAAAATTGCAGTCTTAGCAGCTTCGCCTAACCTACATTAGACAGAGGGTGAATATGATATTTATTACGTACTCGAGCTGTCTGACTTTATCAAGACACAGCCTTCGATGTATTTGGCAATACATCACTTAGAGCTCAGCGCTGCGTTACGTACCACTAACAAAGCCTTCTGGCATCACCTGGAGGGGCTGCTCCTGGGCTTGGCATCCCCCAGGGCTCCCTGTGGGGCCTCGTGGAGAAACAGCAGCTCGGCCATACAGCGCCGTGGGTGCTGCGGGGCCAACTCGAGTGGTGTCACAGCACCCTCGTGGTGTCCTGCTCCTCGTGGTGTCCCCTCTCCCCATGAAGGTCCCTGTCCCTGGTGGGTCCCCGTGGTGCCAGCGGGAGGGCAGCGGCTCTCCAAGCAGCCCTGCTCGCCCTGCTGGCTGGGTGCTGCGGCTCGCAGGCAATGTTGATGTTTCTGGTGCGATGCTTTGGGAAATTGTTTTTTTCCAGTTCCGAGGCTGCTTGTTCTGTGTAGGTAAGCGTGACAGCAGTGCCGGGCTCAGAGGTCACAGGGATCGCTCTCGAGAAAAGGAATTTTCTGATTTCAGGGAACTTTGGATTCAAGCGATAATACAACTTAATGTTATTTTTTTACACTGCTGAGATTTTTTCCCGAGTACTAAACCAAAAAAATACATTCATCTCTCGAGAGTGCACATGCTTCATGGGGCCTGCTATTGACTGTGGCAGAGAAAGGATGTGATTTCAGGGCTTCGAATATCTGTTGAGAGCGCTGATTTCCTCGGGAGATTAAAGTATTTCCATAAACGTGGCAGGGAATATTATGGCAATGGCAACGACAAAAATGAAAATAAAGATCTGCTCTTCCTCACGCTGCTTTCTTCTTGCAGGCTGTGTGACTGTAGCTGGGTTCCGGTGGTTTGGCTGGCAGGCCTTCAACAAGCTCCAGCTCAGCTGGAGTTACTTGGATTCCCCTTGATTTTCTCACAGCATTGCTGCTCTTCTGGATTTCGGCATTACCGGGAGCTGTTTGCCACCCATCCCTCTGAGCTCGGGATCGTGCTGCCGGCCGGCTGAGCTGCCAGGCTCTGCTCCCCTGGGTACCATCGGGGGCTGGCTGTGTGTACCGGTGCGCTGCGTGGCTTCCAGGTGCCTGCTTTGGAAAGGCCCCTGCTTTTCACCAAGAATCAAATCGCTGCCGGGCTGAAGTGTTGCATCTTGGCTGCTCAGTGCTGCGGCGGGGGGCAGCAGCCTCATTTCCACCTGGCTGGTGTGAGAGCTGGCTGTCGCCGGGCAGTTGCAGCACCCTGCGAGGCAGTCGCCAGCCCCAGTAAATCAGCACAGCCGGTGCTTGCCGGGTCGCCGTCTTCGTCGGTATATAACCCTCTGCACCGAGGCGAAACTCATTTGTGAAATGTGGTGTTGGTCAGCTGGATGCAGGCGCGGAGATCAGCTAAATGTCACCGTGTCACGACAGCTCCCATTCCCCCGTAATGTGGCAGCGCTGACAGGTTATTAATGGGCGCAGGTACCCGTTCCGGGTGCTTTATGGGAGCACCATGAGCATAAATGGCAGTGGAGGGATTTGTTTGTGGGCTGAGTGACTTCGTGGGATAACAAATGTTGCCGGCTGCCACCCTGGCAAGGACACGATTAATGTGGGTTGTGCAGCACGGTTAATTTGCTATGCATCTCAAATGTTTGCAGTGAGCTTCGCATGCAGATCCAGCGGACCGTAAGAAAAGTTTCTCTTTAGCCCTCAAATCTGCCTCATCTATTTTAACGTGATCCTAAAGGGACCTGACAGTGTCCCTTTCTGTGAAACAGAGCTGCTGGTGGAAGTCGGAGGCTCTCTGCTCTCCCTGGGGGCTCGAGGCTGGCTACCTTTGCCCAAGACTCTGACCTCTGTCCCGGCAGCATCCTGGGGGGCTCCGGGTGGCCCAGGAGGGGCACCCACAGGTGGGCACCCACAGGTGGATTCCTGCCCTGGGGAGCTCCAGCCCCAGGCTTCTGCTGGAAATGAAGGCGTGGTTTAACCATTCAGTAATTCAAGTCTTTCTCAGGTATTTCTAGGGCATCAATTTTAAAAGTGAAGTGCCTGACACAAGAACGCAGCTTTGCAAGGACCTGTCTACGCTGGAAAATTGTGCTTTCCCCCCCTCTTTTTAATTTAACTGATAATAAGGAAACCATAATGCACAGAGTAACAGGTTTTTAATTACTATTTTTCCTAGCCACCCTCTGTGTCTTCTGTTTTCTACTCAGGTTGGTGAAAGTCAAGTTTGTTGTTGGAACAGCAAACTTGGTAATAACGGGAGCAAAGAAACAATGGACTCTTTGTTTGGGAGCTCGCCTGAGCGTTGGGAGGAAAAACTCCTCCAAAAAAAAAAAAAAAAGACAGGGAAGGGGCAGTAACTTAAAGGCAGCTATTAAGCCATATTATTGGGACCCTGGGTTTGTTCTTAATAGAGGAAAATTAGCAATGCAAATATTTCTAGTCACCAATTATCCGTGATATAAATAGGTCGGAAATTTGCACTGTTAATACCAACCGTGTTGAAACCTTTTCTCAGCAGTTCATCAGCAGAGAGATTTGGGGTATTTTTTCTGATTTGTATTCCTGTGGCTTGTTAAAGGCTTGAAGAGGGGGAGGAGAATGGGAGTAGGAGAAAAACAGGTTTAATGGGCTGTAAGGAGTAAAACTCTTTTCTGTTACTTCTACTGTAAACAAAACAATCAGCTGAAGCCTGACTTTGTTTAAAAAGGGGGAAAAAAAAGTAAATAGCAGTGATTCTCCTGTGCTGCTGCTCTTTCATACTTATGCTTTATGTGCCTTCCTTACAGGGTTTCAGCCTTTAAATACAAAGAGGCATTAAAGACATCTCACTACCAGAATCACGCTCTGCAGCCGGTGTTTCAGCAGAAAGCATCAATAATCCAGGGCTGTCAACAAGAGAGGTGGGGAGACCAGGGGGCCGTGCTGGGGGGTGCCCTGTGTGTGTTGGTCACCCCAACGCTTCCTTGGGGGCCTTCAGAGCTTCTCAAGGCACCAAAATAGCTCAGAAGCTGCTTTCAGCCAACATACTTTATTGAATGAAATCTCTTGGTCAGGGACCAGAAGTTGCTATTGAAAACCGAATACAAATGCAGACAACACAGGGAGGAGGTGCGTCTGCCTTCTTGTCAGCTGTTTAATTTTTAATTACATGAATTGAGCGATAGTGGGTTGCATGTTTTGCTCCTGTTTGCTCTTTCATCATGTATCCCCACTGAAAACCAGCAGCTTTTCTGGTGCAGAAAACCAGGGGATAACCCCATCGGTTGTACTAATGGAAATTGGCATTTTGTAAATTTGGCGTTGGCATTAGTGGGTGCTGCAGCCCAGGCTGTGGGTTAGCTGTGCCATCCTGCTAGGTACTTGCTACCTCTCAAAGAAGAAAGATACTCAGCCTGGGGCAATGCTTTGGAGTATCCATCAGTTTCAGATTTAAAAAAAAAAGAAATAAAAGGGAAGGTAAAGGAACCTTTAGGCTCACATTCACCATCTCCTTGTTTCAGTCCAGCAACCAGGCCAACTCCCTTGCTGCTGAACCTGGGCTGACAAATTGCTGTAACCCTGCTGCGGGTTGCTCAGTGAGCGGTTGGTCTGTTTGCAGAGGGGGTGTTCCAGGAGAGTCTGCACTGACCCTACAGGCTGCACTGACCCTACAGGCTGCCATTCTGGGGTTCAGACGCTCCTGTTGCTCTGTATCAGCTGGGATCTCTCTGCAGGGCCAGGCAGTGCTATTCCCCCAGCAATCCTTAGCCCGTCAGCTCGTGTGGAGTTACCAGCAGCGCTCGCGGTGGTTCGGAGGTGAAGCCAGCCCTGGGGGGTTGAGGAGCAAGGTGCTATGTGTGGCCCACTGTGGGAGGGTCTGGGCCGTGCCTGCTCGGCCACTCCTGCAATTCAGAGCTCCCCCACTTAGCTCAATAACTAGCACCAAACGTGCTCAAGGAAGAGGCGTTCTCCTGGCTTTTCCTTCCCACCTCCTGCCACCAGCTCATGCCTCGAGGCGTTTGCTGTCCAGCAGAAATGGACATGAGGAGCCACGCTACCATGCTGCTGCTGAGGGGGTCCCGAGAGACTCAGGTGTGGTCCTGCAGCTCCCTCTGAATTCCTGGCATGGTCTGTGTGCACCTGGGAGCACTTCGGTTCAGAAGGGAGCATCATCGTCACCTGTCAGAAAGCTGTTAGGAAAGGCAGCTTGTCTCTGCGTGCTTAACCCAGTGAGGAGAAGCAGCTCTCGAGGGAGAGCACTTCCTATTTAAGCACTAAAGAATGGTAATGTCCTTTCAAATATCCTCCGAGATTTGCATGTCATTAGCCCGTCCTCTCAAATCTGGTGGCCCCCCAAACACTGAAAAGCGGAGTGCTAATCCTCTCCTGAAAACAAAGGTGGCAGACGTCCGTCCTCACGCTCAGAGGGTAGCGAAAGGCACGAGATCATTGCAAAAAGCCAAGCATTGTGGCCCCATTGTGTTCCCGGGAAGGCCAGCCTTCCTCTCGTTGGCTTTAGAGCCAGGCATGCAGCTCAGGGGATGACCTGTATCAAAACAAGGAGTAATTTCTTGGATGCTTAGTGGAAAAATCTAAGAGTGCTGCAAGACAAGTGGCAGCAGGAGTCGGGAAATACACCCCGCTTGGGATGCCTCGGCTCTGGAGTGACTGGTTGCAAGCAATAAGAACATGAAGAAAAGCCAAATGCTAACACAGAAGCAAACTTCTTGTTAAGTTCTCCAGCTCTTGTCTTTTCAGTGATTCAGTGTTTGTTTGGGCTTTTTTCTCCCACGAGTAGATTTTCCTGCCTGCTTGCGTGCTGGGGTGCAGATGTCAGGCAGGTGAATGCGAAATGGTGGCAGTGCAGCTTGCCGATGGTATCATCAAAATGTTGGCGTGATGTACTTCTGCGGAACAAAGGTGATGCTGCTGTGATAGTTCACTTTGTCTGAGGAGCCGAGGAAGGCTTGATAGCCTCCAGGCCAGGAGAGCTTTTTGTGCAAAGCGCTGCCAAGCGAAGCTTTCTGAACCCTTCCTTGGCACGGCAGCGTGGCAGACTTCTGGAAGGGGCAGAAGTGAAGGAGATGGAAATTGCCAAGCCCAAATGGATTGGGAAAAGCATGTGTGTGTTAGCTCACACGCCGAATATTGATAGCAGCATCTTTTTTCCAGCATGCTGAGCCAGTTGTCACCATGTGCCAGTCCCTGAATTTCATATGTTACTGTCTTTGCCTAGCAAGCTTAAACACCTCATCCTTCCCTTCAAGGCTTTCATGCTTGCATCTCGGTGCTTTTGTCTATCTGTCATTGCTTCCTCCTGTCTCCTTAAAGCTGCTTTTGTTGTCTTTTTTCACCCACAACTTCACCTTTTTCATATCACTCTTGGTACTCGTGAGGCTGGAGCAGCCTGCCTGCAATGCCACCGAGCCCCCAGTAGGAAAGGCCAGCTGCAGGACGAAGGGGCAATGCAGAAAAAGCCTGCAACGTGGTCAGTCGGTGGTTCAGATCCTATTGGTAAGGGTACAAGATCACCTCCTTTTGTGCTGTGCAGAATTATGGTATGTGCTGGTCTCTTAAAATTAAGGGTGTTAGACATCATGTACAAAGGCTGTGGGCTTTTAAATCATAAGGTCTGAAAATTGGATGCTCCTATTTAATGAAATTTGAAATACGTGGGAAGTCCTAGATCAGAAATATCCTACTCTCTTGCTAATATTTTAAAAAAGCAAGTGGTTGACCTGATTAATAAGCCTAATATTTGTGTTAGATAAAAATAATAAAAAAAATGTAATGGGATTTTGTCTATAAAGACCTAGGGTATTACTAAGCCAATTCCAGTCGGTGTGGACTTATGGAAAAGGCTTTCATCTTTTGTCATTGCAAGTTTAATTGATAAAGATAAGTGTGCAGTAGTGATATACTGAATTTCGTAAGGCGTTTGACTTGATGCTCTGATTGCTGCACGCGGTGCTTGAACGGTAGCATGTCAGATTTGATCAATGACCAGAAAGCAAGGGCAGCCCTCGTTGGGCAGGCATCAAACGGGGATGTTTGCAGTGGGGCTGAGCGCGGACCGGCGCTGGCTCCAGTGCCTGTCACCGCCTCCATCAGTGGCACAGGAAATAAATCTTCTGGCACTCGTGGATGACAAATGAAGGGAGGTGATCGGTGCAGAGGGCGAGGATTTTACACGGCTCGGCAAGCTCAGCTCTACAAACCAAGTGCTTTTCCAGGGCCTTGTGGAAGGCTGCACAGTCTTTGGGTAGGGTAGCCCGGCTTTCCACCGTGCAGACGCAGCTCCTGATGCCGTGCGTGCAGCTGGGGCTTGGTGGGGGCTCGCCCAGCCTTTCAGCGTGGTGATGGGGCCAGCGTGGCCCCTGAGGTCCCCGTGGCAGGGAACCTACAGGAAGAAAAAGTCCCCTGCATGGGTGTTGGGAAGAGCATCCAGCTCCCTCCTCCATGTTTTAAGAGGAGTGCTAACTTGGAGGTAAGAAAAGTGCAAGCGTAATCTAATGTTGGAGAAAAATGTGATTTAATGGTAGACTGGAGGAGATCAATTTGCTTTCCTTATTAATATGAAGATAAGGAGGAATTTGATTATAGTATATAAATAATCCCATGGGGGAAAGAAAGGTTTTTTTAAGGGCTTCTTAATCAAGTGAAGAAATGTATCAGAAGGACTTAATAGCTCGAAATTTTAAATCATGGAGAATTCAAATGGAAAGAAGGTGCAGGTTTCAAGCAGAGAAGATGGGCAACTGTAAGAACGATCCACTGCTGGGAGTGGCACGTTCTCCATCTTCAGCTGACTTCAGTGAAGCCTGGGTGACGTTCCTGGAGATCTTCTAAAGCATGCATTTGCTGTACGAAAAGCTAGGGTGCTGCTTTACTCACTGTGATGATAGACTTAGGCAGATCTTTGGAGGAAAGCACAGAGATGTTCAACAGGTGGGGGCAGGAGGAGCAGGAGGTGGTGGAGTCCTGCCTGCAGGAAGGGGCTGGAGCACAACTATTTGGCACCAGCCGAGCAGCAGGTACAGGAGCTGGTTGGCTCCTGGTGTCTTGGGGACATGCAGAAGGTCAAGGCAAGAAGGGAGGTGCTGATCTAATCGAGAGGCAGTGTGAGGGTGAGAGAAAGATGGAGGGATTTTAATGTCAGATGGGGGACACACTGCAAGCTGGAGGGGCAGGGCAGCGAGGCCGGTGGTGAGACAGGCAGCAGCCAAGGAGCCAGGAGAGCTGGGGGAGGTGAGTTGCTGAGCCTTCATCGTGGTGACACAGGGACAGCAAGGCAAAACGGTGCAAGGAAGGCTTTGAGAGACCCTGGCCAAGAAGCTGGTGTCGTGATGCAGAAGGAAGTTGGAGATCTGTCTTCCCTGCCATAGCAGCAGATGTACGGAGTGCATTCAGTGCGGCATAATGCCCTGATGGGGGCTGTCAGTCAGGAGGAATCTCACGCTATTGTGGTGTGTTTACACCAGTTATCAGAAACTAAATGGCCAGGGATGAAAAGAGTGCTGTGCCAGTAATCTTGGCTGCTACTTCAGCTGAATGACAGATACAAATCCTCAGCCCGAAAAAGGAAAAGCAAGTTAGGCAAACAGCAGTAATCTGTCTGTAGCTTCATTTTGCAGCTAATCAAAGTTGGATATAACAAGCATGTAGCATCTGGCAGTCCATAAATGATATGATGAAACCTTTAACTCTTTGACTTTCTGACAATGCTGCTATGATTTAAACAACTCTCCTCGTGTTAAACACTGGTGGAGTGGGAGGGAGGACAGGAAAGAGGAGATTGTTGAATTTGTAGCACTTTGCATCTCATGAAGAAGAGGCTGCTGCCTCCTTGTTGTCCACCTGGGCTTCAACAGGGAGGAGCTCTGATCTTCTGCAAAACCTGTACGCTCACCAAACCCTGTGTCCAGAGTTATTGTCGGCACTTGTTGCCCACGCGAAGCTCACTGAGGTAGAAAATATCTTGGAAACTGGCTTTCGTCTTTAGTAAGTTGGTTTGTATCATGTGATTGTAAACGTGGGAAGACGTGCAATTACATGACATAGTAAGACTTGGTGCTTCATAGCTTCTCAAAAAAAAAAAAAAAAGTCCTTGACCAGCAGGATTACCTTTTGGTGTCATCCCCAGCCACCAGAAGGGTTGTGCAGCAACCCAGGCGCTGAAGTTTGGACGGGTTCTGTTCCTTCTGAGGGATTTCTGCTGAGCAAGTGGTGGGTGGGCTGCCTGCAGTATGTGTGCCAAGGAGCGGCAAAAGCATGGGGAGCTGTGTCTTTTCTTTGTCTCTTAATGCAGAAGTCGGAACAGAAAAAAGCACAACCTCTGAGAAGTGGTTGCCGAAATTAGAAACAATATTTTAAGGCTAAACAATGTTTTGCTTAGAGCAGTAGATTGAGGCTTTTGGTACACATTATGCCTGTGCAAATTTGCATCTAACCTGATAGCAGGAGAGATTGAGGGGGATATACAGTGCTCGTCCTTACCCATTTTTGATTAATTCTCTTCTTGTGTATCCCTGTGTGTCGTTAACGGATGCAGACCTTTCCAGCACAGGTTTCCGTGATGGTTTCTGCAGTTGCTCTTTGCCACCGTTCTTACTCCTGAGGTCTTTTCAGATAAAGTTCTCTGAAATTCTGATGTCGTTTTAATGTGGCTCTTAATCTCAACTTTGCCTTGTCCATGTGTAGTCGTCAATCATTGTTATAGCTTGTTATGCACCCGTAATGTGCTTGGCCTTGTACGTGGCACAAAATGAGAATGACTGCTGGAAAGATGAACTAATAGACTAGGGATGTGCTAGGAGACCTCAGAGGAGGGAGAAATGTGGAGGTCTTGAGTTTTATACGTTTGTTTCCATTGGCTCCCTTCTTCTGAGCATTATGTGTGAGGTTTGTGGACATGCATTGTCTTTTCTCACCCGTCCATCTGTTTCATTCCGTTCTGTATTTTTTATGGCAAGCTGAGACGGGAGGGAGACTTTGTGCTGCGTTCCTGCAGCCTTTTCTGATTCATCCCTGCTTTTGTGGAGGCCTGGCTCTGCCCCAGCCACCTGTGTGTGCTGGGAGCTTGGAAGCTGCTCACGGAGGCCTTCCAGGTGCCCTCTCCTCCTGTCCACCTGGGGAGCAGCGTCCGTGCAGCTGCGAGATGAGCAGAACAGAGTGTGTCTTGGGGGAGGAACGAGGACGTGTGCTCGTGCGCAGGCTGATGGGCAGGGAGCCCCCTTCTTAGAAATACCGTAGGAATGTCACACCGGAGCACTTGGGGAGGCACGGATAAATATAGAGCTCCACTTCATTCAACTGTTGGCTAATGGACTTTTTGCCTATTATCTGAAGTGAGGGAGTGGATGCATTGCCTGGTGCCTAATGTGGTTGATGGCAGGCTTGCAAGGGGACAAGGGTGTTTATAAATCACCGAAAGTTGATCAGAATTAAAGATGAAGTCTCAGTAAAAAGGTAATCAGTGATTAAGAGTAGTTTTAACATCAATCTTTAGTTAGCTTCCCCTAAAACAAGGCATGTAATCTGCTGGTAATAATGATGAATGTCCTTGGAGACGCAGTGAATCAGACCTCAGCACCGGCTTTCAGTAGTGCTTACGGTAACGCTCCGTGACCTGCTCGGCGTCCCCTTGCACGCTGCTTATCTTGTGTTGCTCTTTGTATCTGAGATCTGCTTTGAGGCTTTGCAGAGTGTTTGCTTCAGACGTATTTTTGAAAGGGAACATGACATCCGCTCTCTCCTTTGAGTCCCGTGAATGAGCATTTTATCAGGGAATCTGCCTTAAAATGTTACAGTGCTATTTTAGTCTTCGTCAACCTTTTTCTAAAAACGTGCGCAGAGCAAACCGTAAAATCCTCAGCATTTAAACAAAGGGAAGTCAGCGTCTTAATTGCCCTGAGAGCTTGAGAGATTACTGGAGATCCAAGGATTACCACGGCCGTTTGTTTCGGTGCCTTTCCCTGGCTCTTGGTGTGGTTTGCACCTTTGCTTCTAGGCAGGAAGCCAGCGCCCCTCCGTCGGGGTAGCCCAGAAGCGTGTTCATGGGGACTGCATTGGTTCCTGGATGCACAGGAACACCCTGCAGTGGTAAAACACTGCTAAATGCAAGGCTGGGCTATCTTAGCTAGCAGTAGTTTTTCCGATGGAGCGATTGATTCTGATCCTGTGGAGTTGATGCCCTTTTCTGGCCTCTGTTAAAAGTAGAGGATAGAGCGGATGTCATTTTGCGCGGCTGAAATACAGAGCTTTACTCCCACCTCCATTTCATCTAGCTTTAAGCTTGCTTCCAGCTGGAACAAAGCACTCCTTGGGTTTGGGCAGCGATATCTTGAGCCACTGGAAAGGGGCCAGTCCAAAGCACTTGATTTCAAGGAGATTTAATATAAAGTTTCTCCTCTGAAGAATGTGAACCTGGTGCCAGAGGCCTTGATTAAGACCATTTCTAAGCCTGTTGGACATTGTCAGATGCCTTTCTTGGTGATTTAATTAGCTTTGTAGGAAGGTTTAGTGTCAGCTCAGCAAACAAATGGGGAGAGAGGGTATTGCTGGCTGTCAACAGTACATTAGTGTTATGTGAGAATTCAGCTTTAAAAGCATTTTTCTCAAGTACTAACCACAGTTCTCATAAATCAAGGAATAACAGTTTCAAAATTATCCTGTACAGGCCGTGCTGAAGAAATCTTTGTGATCTGAACATTTACAAGGAACGGTGACTCGAGGTTTGCCCCAGCTGGAGGGACTTTGACCGATGCGTCCAGGGGCATGGCGCAGCAGGGTATGGAGGATTTCCTGTGAAAATGGAAATGAATAGGAAAGACAGGGAAGGTGGTTGACGCTCAGAAACATAGGAGCCAAACCCTCAGCTCTGCTTAGCAGAAGGCAGGGCAGGGTGATGTGCGCTCGCGTGTCCCCTTGCAGCAGGAGCACTCAGCGGCTGCTGCGGGAATGGCACGGAGGATGCCTTAATGGGGCTGTGTGCTGTTTTTAGAGGAGATCATGGGCTGTTAAACAGTGTTTGCAGGGCTAGGGCACAGACAGCTTTGTCATTATGCCAAGTCAACTGGTTTCTAAAAAGAAAACCTAAATTTCAGCAGCACAGGAGCTGTCTCTTTCATCCCTATCTGGCTGTAGCCAGCATAGAGGTGGCCGGTGCCAGCTGCTCACTGCTGTTGGGGTGCTCTTGCACCCTTCACCCTGCTTCCAGTGCACATCTGCCACAGGTGGAAGCACCATGGGGTGCTCCTCAGTGGTACAGGGCACAAAACGAGGTGCCTTGCTCCATGGGGTGAGGGAAAACCAGACCACAAAAAGTGTATCCTGGAAAGCCAAGGTTGTTGCATTCTCCTCTGTGCCTCCATGGAGCAGTTGTGTGCTCCTCTGTGGCATGGGCTGCATGCGGCTCTCCTCGGGTCAGTCCATAACTAGTGACTGGGGAGCAATACCCTCGAGATCCCCTAAAATCTAGAAGGCTTTCAGCACTTTCTAGTCAGGACTTCTCTCACTTTGAGGGTTGAAATCCACACTGTCATTTTGAATATGTAGATACTGCTGATGATGTTCCCTTCGTCATCTGAAATGTGCCGTGCTCAAGCATAACAGCTTGGCTTGGAGGAGAAAGCAGAGAGGATCCCACCTGCAGCATGTGTCTGCACACTCGTGCGCTCTTTCCCAAACACTGCCTCGGTCCATCTGTCATGACAGAGTAAAAATAATCCCCCAGCACCGAGCGCTCCGCGGTTGCGCTACTACAGAGCCACGCTTAGTAATAAATCAAACGCCTGGGTATCGTGTCTCATCCTGAGCAATTACATTTTGGGGCGGTTTTACAGAGTTTATGTAACGTGAGTAGCAGCTCCCCGTGAGAACCTCTAATGTGCGTTCCTCACGGTCGGTCCCGAGATGCGAGTGGTGCTGCGAGTGTGGCAGGGATGAGGGGATGGCCGGTTCAGCGCTCAGACACCTCCACGATCATTTAACAAAGTTCCACATTAGCTACACAGCCAAATACTCATCCAGGCTATTGGGTATGGAAAGCAAATCTACAATTAAGCCCTCGCTGGCTCAGCTGGGGTCAGCAAGCACTTGCTCCAGTTTTCCTGTGACGTTTCTGGTAGGAGACAGCAGCGCCGAAGCCCTTCCTGAGGCTTCCTGAATTGAAGCCTTCGCCCAGCAGCGTGCGTGTCGGGAGGCGGGGTGGCCCCTCTCTGCAAGCTGTCTAAGCTCCTTCCTTAAAAACCAGCTGGTGGGATCTGTCTGCCTGATCCAGTCTGTCCCCCCCAAATTCTAGGCACCTTTCTCCGCATTCTCCTCTGCCGTTGTGATTTTTGACATTTCTGAGGCGGAGCGCTAAGTGGTATGAATTGGAGGTCGTGAGAGAAAACAAAAATAAAATTTGCATGCAATTTAAGGTTGTTTTCATAGCTGGTGAATAAGCTCTGGCATTAGGCTGTAGTTATGATTCACTCAATTAGAAGGTCATCAGCAGATCAAAATGAGAGCTAAATACCTTGACAAAAATATCTACCGTGGCTAATTTTTTTTTTGCACTTACCCCTGAGCTTTACTTCAGGAAAGCATTATAATATCGTCCGGTAATGTTTCTGCACTAAGCAGGGGTGCTCCTTCCAAGGCTGTAAGGACTAGCCTACAGCTGAACCCTTCTGTAGGAGGGAGAACCCCAACGGTGTGTGCTTTCTTAACAAAATACAAACAGAATATGTAACAAAATGAAATACAAGCACTTGAAGGACTTTTCTAATGATTACTTTTGTACAGCCATATAAAAAAAAATAATGTAAGGTTTTACTGTAAAATTGGGTGCAGCTTATGGAGCTGCTACGTCTGCTGGTCTGTAAATAAAATGTTTTGACACGGTTGTGATGTGGAGTGTCGAAGCCGGCTGCCTCACGTGGGCACTGTGCAATTACCCGGCCTGATCACAGCTCTGTAATCTAGCGGCTTGTTTCGAGATGAGGGTGTCTCTGTGCGGCCGAATCCCTGAAGTGTTCAGAGCAACAAAAACTTTGGTGGGGAAAAGAGGGAAAGGTAAACACCCGGAGACACTTAGGAGAGGTCGTCGGGGTCAGCAGACGCTGCCAAAATGCAGGGGGTGGGTGATGGATGGGATGTGCAGGGGGCACACGCAGGTGCAGCGCTCCTGCCAGGTGCCCCATCTGCCCTGAGCACCCTGGTGGCCTCCCCTTGGGGCCCCAAAGCTGCCGAGCCAACAGGGCTGCGGGCAGACAGGGGGCTTGGGGCTGCTCCTGCCTCCCTGCCCACCTCAGCAGGGTGCTGGTCGCTCCGGGTCAGAGCTTGATGCCACTTTTGAATTCAAGTCCATTGTGAGAGGCTCAAGGCTGAGCCCTGTCCTTCCGTGGCAGCTTTACAGACACCGGTCAGTTGTTCTGTGGCTGCTTCCCTCACCAGCTGGGGAGTGAGCGGGGTACCCGGGGCTCGGCCCCCATGCTGAGAGGAGCCAGTGTGTGGAGGAGACCCACGGGGAGGATTCAGCAAGACAAAATGCTTTTTGCTTCGGGGAGGGACCCCATAGCAGGCAGGGAGAAGGAGCAAAGGAATTACTCACAGTGCTTGTAACAGGAAAGGCCTCAGAAGAATAGAAGCCTTAGACCGGCAGCTTTCATCAGGAGCGTGGATTTGAGAACACGGCGATGTTTTTGACCTACCTTAAGCAAGGCGCCCAGGAAACATACCCTTGCAGAAGTGGTTAATGCAAGCAGAGGGGATGATTAAGTGAGCTAGACCTTGTAAAAGGATCCGTTTATCAAGGCTGTGCACCGGGGGAGCTGCTGTCCCCAGGAGGCTGGCAGGGGGATTTGCAGAGCCTTTCTTTGTAGGTCATGGCTTCCAATTTGTCTTAACTTGCTACTGATTAAAAGTTACCCGCGGATCTCTCTGCATTAGCGCTCTGAAGTGAGCGTTGCTGTGATGCTGCTGGAGCAGAGCCTGCCTGCAGCACTCGGGGTTGCCACCACGGTGGCCTCTCCCCAGCAGGCTCCACAGAGCCAAAGGCACCAGGCCCTGCTCATCGCTGCCCCACAGGCTCTGGTCGAGTCCCAGGAGACCTCTGAGGCTGCTTGCGGCTCTGCAAGAGGTCTCCTGGGTGACTGTAGCCAAATCTTTCTTCCACAGGGCTCCAGGTCTGTGTGGCACAGGGGGCTGGTGCTGCGCCCTCCGTGCCAAAACAATGAGCTCCGCTGCCGGCTGCCCCCTGGGAGAAACGTGATGGTAGTGGAGCTCCCTGGGGTGCAGGGGCAGTGCACAGGCCAGGCCACACAGCGTGTCCTGTTTGTGCATCTTCTGCCAGCTTTGCCTGTCAGCACTGTTGATAAATAAATACAAATCCAAAATACCCAGCTCCTCCTGAAGCCAGCAGAAGACCACAGCGCTTTGCACCTGGGGCAAAAAGGCTCCTTGGAAACATCAGCACAAGAGCAGGGACTGAGGAAGGGCACAGGAGGAAAGGAAGAGTGATCCCGGCAATGGAAGCTCTCTTAGCCAGAGCCGCCTTGTTCTCTGATGGCCTCCACGCTCTTTGGTATCATGTACACAACATTTCACCTCTAAACCAAACGCAGGCGTTCATTAATGCCAGTCGGGGCTTGCCACGGAGTTTGTAAACGAGCCTGTTGTGCTGAGTCAGACGGCGGGATGACACATCCACCTTCTCACGTTGCATTGCCTAAAATAGACCTTTTTACAGGCAGAGTTGGAGCGCATCTGCTCTCACTCCGCTCTGTGGGCTTGCGCGGGGTTGCCAAAAAGCTACTTCTCAGGCCACAAAGTGATTTTGCTGCAGCTTCAAACATCTCCTGTTTTAATACCGTGTAAATTAGATCAGCGACTTGTTACAGGTGTTGAGAAGGGGGAAAGCAATGGGTTAGAGGAAGACTTCTTTCCCAAAGGCTCCGGTAGCAGCTCGGTACTTCTCCCCAGTGGCTTTTAATGGGAATTAAGCACCTACAAGCTATTTTTTGCCTTAGAAAATCTCCCCTGCAGGCTATAGAAGAAGATTGGTAGCATTAAAAATGATGACATTTATCCAAGAAATGGCAAAAGGGAGCACAATAACCCTGCGCTTTACGGGTGCCTTTCATCAAAAAAGAAGCCCCACATCTTTGCAAATCCGAGCTACAAATGTGGCCGCGGCCTGACGTTTGACCACTCCGGTGAACTGCTGCAGCTCTTTAAGAGCTCGTCTCAACGCTGCGCGCCAGCTGAAGACACACAGTGAAATCTGTGTGCTGCCTGGCTCCTTGCTGCCGTATATTCTGGTAGTTGAAGCCAGAGCTATGGTCAGAGGGAGAGCAGGGTGCAAATCCGGGCTTTTCTGAGCGTCCTGTGCTCAGGGCGACGTGAGCGATGCGTGGGCTGCCGGGATGCAAGGCGCGGGATGCTGCCTGCTGCCATGGGTCTCTGGGTGGGTAGTGGTTAATTATAACCTGCCACTTGGGCTTTCCCCGGGTGACTAGCAGCGATTCCCCTACTCCTGGATTAATTAAAATGTTAAATAAGATCTGTCCCTAACGCCAGTCCCAGGGGTAGCATGTTATCATTTATCCCTACCCTTTAGTTATGGACTTCAGTAAGTTTCCAGACATCCCCGCCAGGATTTAATCCCAGTCGGTTTCAGTTTGGGAACGGGTTTTTGTGGAGTGCCATAGCACACTTTTATTGATTCTCTGCTCCAACCAGAAGGAAAAGCTCGGGTTTGCTTGTTCTGACCTGCTGGTTTTGTGTCTCTGATGAGCCCTGGGTTCCTGCTAGCCCTCAAGCAGAGGCAGGTCTGTGACTGCCGTTTGGTCTGTTAGGGTTTGGGATTACAGGGCAGTGGTTGCCAGATCACCTTTTTGCTGCTTCCTGCATCAGGCTCTGCTGCTTTTCTGATTCTCCGGTGGCTCAGCTCTCTGCAGACTTTAAAATAATTGCGAGTGATATAGCAAATTTGTTAGCTAATTCCCATAACAGGTTTGCATTAAAACTAAAAGCTAGGTGGCTTTTTTTGCTTGTTCTCCTTTCTGAAAAAGTGCTCGGCAGCTCAAGCACTTGAGTCACAAATGGCGCTCCATCCTCCCGGATTTACCAGCCCTACTTTTCCATTATTTAGTCCTGGTGCCTCCTCATTTCCCAGAGCGTTCGTGGCAGCATTAACTCAGCTCTGGGTTTTCCACTTTATTGACTCCACATTGCTGCTTTTTCTTTGTGTTTTCCTCCCGTGTTGCTCAGTCGTGCCTTCTGCTTTTGCATACTGCCTTTATTTATTTATTTTGTTAAAAGCACTCGCCTCGCAGCAGAGCCAGGCTGCCCTCCTCTTTCCCACAGCCCGGGCTGGCTGAGTTGGTGGGAGAGTCTGTCTGCAGGCAGCAGATGTACAACAAATTTAGTGATTAATAAATGACTCTGTGACGGGTGCTATTTCTGTACCCCTTCCTTTTGGAGGGCTGCATGTCAAAATCTGCACATTAATGGAACTCTCTGTTACTTCACTTTTCTTCTGACTCACGGCAATAGCATTTGCTCTTTTATTTGGCCATCGCGAGGGAATAGTAATAGATTTTCTTTGAAATCATTTTCCTTCATCATTTCCCATTACAGCAGTATACTTTGGCTTGTAAGGATCTCCTCAGCCCCTTCTGCTGAAATAGTTTCTTGTACAGCAAAAGCAGTGTAATAGAGCTATGGTTGCCTTGAAACGGTCTGGAGGTTATTTTTTTTTTTTTAAGTCTAAATTCCATTTTAACAGATATAAAGGAAAAACCTGGGAGGAGGCAGGGGAAGGCAGTTTGTTTCCCGTGATCCCAACTGGACATTGCTGCGTTCTCTCGCACACCGATGTTTTGGATGCTATAAAACGTGTTGACTTGAAATGCAGCAGGAATATGGACACGCGTTTAAGCTGGTTTCCCCTGAGAACTGTAGCAATCATGTACTGGTTGTTTTGGAAATGGAGGATTGCAGTAAAAACGAATTCCCCCCTGTGATGCTTTAACAGCGTTCCTGGATTCTGCTTGTGTAGCGAATGATGGGCTGGTGTAGCTGGAAACCAGAAAGCACCTGGGAATGGAAATAGAAGCATTTCTGACCTCACCTTAATAATTGTGATCAAAAATATATCCTGACATTGATAACTAAAGCGAAAGAGCAGCTGACAGAAGTCAGCTGGAAAGCGCAAGGATTAGCTGGTGACATTCTGATCTGTACAATTAGGTGGATGCTATTAACATTTAAGTAGTTTAAAAATCAGCTCCCTGAAATACAGAACTGTGTGCTTGAACTGTAAAAATGCCGTCATTCTACCTGACTCAGTGATAATTGCCTAGTAAGTGCTAAACGTAGTGAAAATGCAGCAAAGGCTCAGAAATGCAGGCTAGGAAGCGGTGATGGGAATGAAAGCAACATTCATCTTAAAACAAATTCAAAACAACACTCGGTTTAAAGAAAAAAAGAGAGGGAAAAAAAAACACCAACAACAGGCTTTTAAAATGCCAAGTTTGATGTAACCAAAGGAGAGAATAAGTGGTGGTGGTTTTCAACTGGAGAAATTGGGGATAAAAGCTTTGCTGTGAGTACAACAGTTTTCTCAGGCGCACACACATGCGTGCACGCGTGTCTGCTTGTAAGCACGCTGGAGCCCGAAGGTCTTTTTTTTTCCTATTTCCTCAGCCAGAGTGTGCACAGACAGTTGGGTTTGCCTATGTGAAAGCCAACTTGCTGGATAAATCAGTTCTGTTTGGCAACAAGCTGCTGTTGCTGTTAGCACATCTGAAGCCTCGCTTCTCGCCGCTGCATCGCGTGCTCCTCCAGCTTTGTCTCGCCGTGCTGGCAGGAGGCTGCTCTCCCTCTCCAGGACCATCCCACAGGTTTCAGCTGCCCTCCCCGTACGTTTGGACCACGGTCCAAAGTGCTGTGCCCATCTCTGTTTTAGAGCTACGAGGCTGTCAGCTTCAGCGCCCAATGCATTCCTCACACAGTTAATGCAGCAGCACCTGGGAGAAAATATGGTCGAAGTCACCCACAAGCTGAGCCAAAATAAGCTGAATCAAGAACCAGCTTGCTGTCACCCCTGGCAGCCTCCTCGGTGTGCAAACACCTCAGTAGGAAGCTGCTTCAGGGAAGCTGTAATGTCAGCATGTGTGGAGATGTCTGGATTTGGAGTGCATCTCCCTAAATCCATCAACAGTCACTTGATTGCCTCTATTTAAAGCATTTCGCTCGAACATACATGTCGACTGTTTGGCAAAAGCTTGATTTTTTTTTTAATGCTGTGTTTCTATGGAGCTCACCTTATTGAGAAGGTCTGTGTGTTGTTTCCATCTCCCACTCCCAGTGATAGAGAAGAAAGTCTTTCCTCTCCAGAATCAGAGAGGTGCTGGTGGTGCTCTGCCTGCTACCACTGCTACAGGTGCAGTGGAAAACAGGGAGTAAACCTGAAATATTGGTGCTGCGATACAGTAATTCAAAATTTTGCATACAATTCTATTAATCATATATGAGCCAGAATAGATGCCAGCATCCTATCCTAGAGCTACATTTATTTTGCAAAACAATAGGATAAGAGCATGTTTAGCTTCGTTTTTGTTAATTTAGTGAGCAGACATGACTGATTGCACGCAGGGAACAGAACTGTTATGTTAAAAAAAATAAATGATGCAGTCATTTTTCTGCCTATAGCCGCGTTTCAAAAACAAAGGATTATTTGTAGATCACTGGGAAGTGTTAAATGAGTTCATTGAATATCCTGTTAATATGCAGAGACGCAAAAAGAAAAGCTGCAAACGTAAGAATTCTTTTGTATCTGTGCTTTCTCAGAGATACATCAGAGAATATCAAAGACCAAAAACAAATTTTGAAAAACTCTCTCTTGCAGGTTTGGGTAAGGGAGGAATTAGGCCTGTTCCAAAGGATGGGGAGGTAGAGCAAATGTAGGTAAAGGAGAATTTTCTGCTTCTTGCTTATAGTAATAGGCATTGACTGCTTGTAGCAGGCTGCGAAGGCCAAGGGGGCACCGCTCCCGAGAGCCGCCTTGAGGGCATGTCCTCAGGCAGGGAAGGTCCTTGGTGCAGGTCTGATGGAGGCAGTCCTGCTGTGGACCATCTCTCACCCAGCGGAGATGTGAGGAATCCTCTGATGTGCTGTCTGGCACAGCTGGGAAGGTCCAGAGATCCTCACACACACGTCCCGTGTTTCTGCACGTCTGGAAAGGCTGAACCGTGCCACTGGTTTTGTCAAGAGATTTTGTAGTGATTAATATTTGAGCAGCTCTTAGACGGTAATGGAGGCTTGTTTCAGGATCTTTCCTATTCAACTCCTGCCACACACATCTGAATTTATTTTCTTCCTGATCGGCTTTAAAGGTGTGTAATCATGCGAGACTTCGACTGTTGACAGCACAATTTTAATTCTTACCAGCCACTCAACAGACAATTGATGCAGCAGGAACAGAGTGCAGGTTCCCACTGTCCCCTCGCTTTAATAGATGCATTGCTATCTCAGTTTCATTAATTGTCTCACCTCTGAACGCAGTATTGAAATGTTATCAGCTTCCCTCTTGGTCTTTCATATTCTTGCCATGCTCGTGGGACTGGAAGCAAGCTGGCTGTAGCCCCGTGAAGGTGAGGATGTGGCCGCACCGCACGCCACGCTCAGCTCTATGTGAGCGCTCGAAAAGGATCTTGTTTTGATAGCGTGGAGATAAGCACGGGCTAATTTACTGTGCTTGTGAGTTAATTCAGTTCAGCAGGGCTGTACCCGAGCTATCTGCCATCTCTTCAGGCCAAGGGTTCGACTTTGATAGGCTCGAGGTGTGCTGCTCCAGTACAAGTAGGAGATGTTGCAGGGGACAGATTTTGCATCACTGGCATTTCTATCTGTAGCAGGAACAGCTTGGTGCTTTCTCCTGGCAGTAAATAGTCAGTGTTTCGCTGCTTAGCAGAATAAAAGAAAGGACAGAAGTTCAGTGCTAAGGTTGCTGTTGTAACTGAAGACCACCTACCTGGTACCCCGAAGCTTCTTTTTACTGCTTGCATTAAGTACTATTTCTTGATTTTCTTCAATTATTTTTCCACTGCAAAATACCAACAATGTCATTTTTTTTTTATTTTATTCCCTTTTATAGCACTTTAAGTGCCTCTAGCTCTTTGACTTTAGCCATATATCTATCATCAGGAAGGTTGTTTTAGATCTGCCTACATTTAGCCCGGTGCATAAAGAGAAGTATTACTGCTGATCTCATTTTGAAATGTTACTGAGAGGGAAAATGAAATTACTGCAGGTCGTTTTGAAGCAGGAGCAGGGTTTGTAGTTGGAAGCAATGTTTCAGCAATATTGGGAAAGAAAAAGTGAAGCAATGACAATGCCACCGGTGAGAAGAAGGGGATGTCCTGGCTGCTTTGGGCACCCCGAGCCACCTCCCCGGTGGCAGGAGTCGCCGTGCTCATAAGGCATTCCGGGCAGACCGAGCTCGGTTTCGAAGGATCATCTTCTGAAATATGTTGATTATCAATATTTAAAAGGGCTCAATTAGGAGTTCAGGCATATTACACAGTGCAGCTAATAAGAGCCCTGGTGTGAAATACAATAGCACTCCGGTGACACTGTTACGGCATCATGGTTAATGACCAAAATATTAAAGAACTTATTGAAGTTCAATCATCAATCAAGGTAAATTGATTCTTCTGGCAAAGAATGCAAATGTGTTTCTTTGATTCTGCATGAATACCAACTACCCAGGCTTGGCTCACGCTCGTTTCTATGGTTATCAATTTGTGAACAGCTGGGTGAGACATGGGGAAGGGAAGGGGGAAGTAGCAATAATTAACTTTACGTTTACTAATTACTGCCTGAAATTATCACGGTAATCCCGATTACTAGATTCCTGCACAAAGTTTTCCTCCCCCCATTTTGCGTGTTGTCCCCATTGTCATCTCTGTTGGTCCTGAGAGCACTCCGAACAGGAAGAGCAGAGGGGATGAGCAGTTCGAGCCTTCCTGCAATCAGAGTTCCCTTCAGACGGTGACTGTGTGTGAGTATCTCAGTGTGTCTTGGTCAAAGTTGCCATTATAATCAAGATATCACTGGAGCGGAGGCTTGATCCCCCGCTGACAGGAGGCCATCGGTGCCTCTTCAGATCCTGCGCTGGTTCTTTTTCACCTTTCTCATCCAATTTACTCTGTTGGCCCCTGCACTCCGAGGTCTCGCACAGCTGCTGCAGGAGTTTGTTCCTTTTCCTTTACTTGGCTGTGCCGGTACCGGCAGCCTTTGCTTTGTCCCCTGGTGGCGTTCCTGCCTGCAGGACTTGCCTGTCATCCCTAGGCCCTGCACACCTGGCTGCTTTTCCATCTCTCTGAAGCCTGCAAACACGAGCACAGAGCCTGCTGGTTTAGCCCCGTCCCTCCTTTCCCCAAGCACACCGTTACTGCCACGCGGGTAAGTTCTTGAGGCTCATCCTGTTCCACCGGTGGCAAGTGCTGGGTCAGGACCAAAGTCATCTTCAGAGGCTGCAGCTGCTTTCCAGTGGGTGACCCTGCAGGTAAAACAGGGCTTCCAAGCACACGCTTTGCTCGGGTGTCCCTCCTCACCAGCACAGTCCAGTGGTCCTCAAGCCGTGCCACCTCTCGGCTGCACTTGGCTCCATACAAGGTTGATCCCACAGGCGCTGTCTTGGTTTCCAGCGTGGGCTGTCCTCTCACCTGAGCTGTGGCAGGAGCAGCAGAGACCTAACGTGCACTAATGATAACGCTGATCTCCTCTCATGCTGCTTATACAGATGTCACATTATGCTCTTCTAATGGAAAGTGAGAACAAGCCATTCCTCCCCTCAAGGACAAAGAGCTGGCACCATACCCATGGCTAGCAACTCCTGAAATCTTGCCAGGGCTGATAATATACAAACCAAAATTGCTGTAGTAAGAATTACATTTGTTATATTTCATAAAAATATCCTCATTAAACATTTGCTGTGAAAGACCAACTGTCAGAAATAGATCTAGGTTTATAATTGATTTTTCCTACATGGACTGCTCTCCATCCCAGCCTTCGAGTGAGCTTCATTTGTATGTGAAGAGTGTGTCAAGGAAGTGTAGGAGCTGTGGAAGACAGGGATAGAAGAGCTAAGTTGTTGCTGAGAAGGAAGGAAGTATAAATGTGAGAGGGAGAAAGAGATCAGCCTTTTTTCCTAGGAATACTTTTTTTTTTTTTAGAGAGAGATGGTTCTTGTCTTCTATTGCTCTGCCCAAAGTTACCCTGAGGACAAGTGCAGTAACAAAGGTTTTACATGCCCATATTTTTTCTGGCAGCGAGGAATAAAGGCCCTAACTGCACTATGGGGTACATAAAAGGCCGCAAGAAGTAATCTACAAATGGGAAAATATTCCATACAGCAGAAGACTTGAAGCTCTGTGTGCTGCACTTACCAGAAAGAAGAGCAAGAGGTGAAGTATTTGTGGAGTATGAGTACCCAGAGTGAGAGAAGGCGCTAGCTGCAAAGCCCGGCTGTTTAATCCATCAGACAGAGCCAGAACAAGAATCAATAACTGGAAGCTGAAACCAGAGAAATTCAAGCAGAAATAAGGCTCAGATCTCCAGCAGTGGGGCTGATTTGCCACTGGAAGTGTCGGCTTCTCTATCTCTTGATGTTATCGAGCACAGGACACCTTTCTGCAAGACCTTTCAGCCCAGCGTAGGTGGAAATGGAGCGCGAGGCGGGTGTGCAGGGCTGCTGCACGGAATTTGTCTCAGGGTGGGGCGAGTGAGGTGACCAAACGCTCTGTCTGGCCTTACACTTCTTAACTAGAAATGTAACAGGTAATTTCTGGATTAACTCAGCTTTGTGATTCTGGATAGATCTTTTCCACGAAAGCTGCAGAGAACTGATTTTCACTCAGGTTATTTTGAAGTGCAGGGGAAATGAAATTCGTGCTTATCAGCAAGCTATGTCCGATGGGGTGGCACGGAGAAAAACCCAGAAAGCAATCATATGAATTAGCAGCTAATCTCCCCCTCCATCTTTGCAGCCACGCTGCTTCCATCGCGAGGTTAACGGGGTCCTTCCGCCTTGCAATTTCATCTGTGCGTCAGGTAGCAGCTTGAATTCCTCTGCAGGGAAGTGCAGGTCTCTGCTCTGGGGTCTCAGGAAGATGCTAGCTGGAGCAGAAGTGCCCCACACTTTTGTGTGGTCTTCATCTGAGACTTCCCAGTAAAAATTTCCCTTTTTCAGAGGAAAAGGGAAGGGGTGAGTTTCGAGACTGTGCTCTGCTGGTGATTGACTGACCAGTACCAACAACCCCTGATTCTCAGCCCATTGACACAGTGCAGGACTGAAAACAGCTTTCAGGAAACGAGAGCGAGGATGGGAGGGCTGCGTGCAGGCAGGGCTCGCATGTCATCGGCTTCCCAGAAAATGAATCTTCTTCAAGGTTGCTGGAGAGAAATTGGCAGCCCTGAGAGTGGAAGAGGATGTAGCTGCAACGCAGCGGTTGATAGAAAATGCTGTCAAGTTTCCTCTACTGTCAGTTAGGAGGAAAAGAAAATGTAGCACAGAGCTGCCAGCACATCTGGCACGAACTAAAGGTTTAACTAAACTAAAGCAGCCGTCCTCCAGCTTGGCCAGTTACGCGCTACCCAAGAACAAACTCGGTGGAAAAGCTGACAGGTAACAGATGGTGCAAGCAACCGAACTTTGTTCCTCGGCTCCTGCTGCCAGTCGTGCTCCGATGGCAGAAGCACATCCCAGCACCTGGGCAGGTGGCCCCTGGGAGCAGCGCTGTGCTCTGAGCGTGGTCGCTCGCGGCTCGCTGGATGCTGCCTTGGTGGCCGTGCCAGTAACCACAGTTGTCAGGTATGGATTTTGCTATCTCCCTTTTTTTCCGAGGGAAATGTTTCATAACTAATCATGTCACTGTTCTGCTTTGAGGAAAAGGCACAAAGCTCATCCTTTCTTCCTGTGGTCATTATTCATTTGCAAGCTATTCTCACTGAATTATTCTAACTATAGCTAGAAAGCACAGAAAGACATGAGGGTCATTTGCGCACTTGGTGGAACCAAGACCCAGACCCCATAGTCCTGGAATGTAAAGATGCCACAACATTTAGGGTTGTCTGTGCTTGGGGAGGACCAATATCTGCTGCAGTGGAGCAGGAAACAGCTAGTTAAGAATAAATGGAGCACTCAGGGATGGGAAGCACAAATATTCGTCCTCT
The DNA here is from genome assembly GCF_963932015.1 of Anas acuta. Taxonomy (NCBI): domain Eukaryota; kingdom Metazoa; phylum Chordata; class Aves; order Anseriformes; family Anatidae; genus Anas; species Anas acuta. The sequence continues at coordinate 11,236,182 of NC_088986.1, read as the reverse complement.
TATCATCGCCATCTGCTTTCCTCCCATCGAGGCATGTGGCATACTTCACTTCATTCTAATGCCAGCTCTGCCCAGAGGGTTTTAGATGAAACAACTCAAATTCCTTTCTTCCTTATACCCTCCTCATAACATTGCCTGACCACAAGTCTTTGTCCATTTTTCCTAAGGTTAAAAACAAAACCAGCCAACCCAGTGGTAGAGACTCCTACTTCTTGCGTCTGCCTACGTTTCCTTAATGATTTAATGCGTTCCTGTATTCCTGTGTGATGCACACAATTGTGGAGGGGCATTTGTATCCGGACCTCTCCCCCCATTCCTGCCATCATTACACCCTCCAGCATTACACGCTTGTCTGTGCGTAGTCCCTGGGATGATGCAGCCGCTGTGCTACCTCAGCTTGCTGCCTAGTTAGGCTCTTCCTCTCCAGAGAAATGTTTTAAGACTTGCCAAATTGGTCCAGGCAATTCTGCTCCCATCCAGTTCATTCCCACTGTGAAGAGCCTGTGGAGCAAGCTGGCAGCTAGGGCTGTTTTCATCTTCGGAGCTGAAGAGCATCTTCGAGACTCCTGGGGGCTTTAAGCCCCCGGGAGCCCACCTGGCCCAGCCCGCTCATCCTTACAAGTTTTTCCTTCAATTGCTGCCTCGCCCAGACCTTCTGTGTCTTTATTTACTGCTCCTCTCCCTCCTGCTCCCATGCAAAATGCTACAGTACGCTGGCACATTTCCTCATTAGCACAAATTTCTGTAGTCGCTGAATTGTTTGAAATGTTAAAATCTGGACTGTGGTTGTCAAAGCCAGCATGCTTGGGAAAGAATGGCTCTTCGCAGGGCCATATGCAGCTCAAGGGAAATTTGAAAAGGAGAATCTGTCTGCAAAAGCAGCACAGTTGACTGATTTTTTTATTTTTTTATTTTTAACAGAACACTTGCAAATACCTACTGTAGCCTCAGCCAGAGCTGCGGTACAAGCACGCGTAGCAGGCAGTTGTTTTCCCTGGGCAGGTGGAGGAAGATGTGCTGGGGGGGAGCCGGCGCCGCCTTGTTGGAGGTGCCCAGCCGTGATGGGTGGGAGCTGCACATCCTAAAACCCCGCTCGTATGGGGTGGGCACTGCTCAGGAGCAGCAACACTGCCCACTCTCCTTGGACCTGCAGGGTTGAATAAGCTGCTTAGGCTGCCTCGGCACAGCAGCTTGCTTCCCTGCGCCATCCACTCCGTGAGCTTTCTCGGTGTCCCTGCTGCAGTTTATAAGCTCTGTCTGCCAGGGATCCTCTGGAGCTCCTTCAGCTTCAACTAAAGGATTGTCCTGAATATTTTGAAATACAGCCAGGCAGGCTCGAAGAACTGCTCTCGTGCAGATTAATAAATGGAGAACCCAACTAGAATGCTTGGAGAGTTTTCTTGGAAAGCTGCGAGAGTTTACAACCTTCTCTCAGCTATCTCAACTACATATTTATTTGACTTCTGATTCCCTTCAGAATTTCTCCCGACACCGTGCCCTGCACAAGGCGGTTCTTCGACTTGCAGTTAGTTTTAGTCCTGAATGCACAGTCACTGGCCAGTCTTCCCAGGTAGATGCGTACCACTGAAATACAGCTTGTGGAATTTGGGTCTGCTCTCGGTGTCAAAATGAACATCCCCAGGTGGATGTCTCATAGGTTACGGTGATGCTGGTGTCCTCCTGATGCTCAGAACTGTTGAAAACGTACAGGGAAACAGGTAGTGGGGTCAGGGGAGGAAGTAATTGGTCTAAGACTTCGTATAACTGTCTGTGAAAAGTTAAACACGGATTAGCCAGAATTGGTTGCTCTGAGACAGAAGTTTAATGATCCAGAGAGCAGCAGTAGCGGCACGATTCTGCAGAAAGAATTACCGTGGTGCAGTACGACAGGAATGCTGGAAAATCCAGTGCAACTGTTAAAAACTCCCATTTAAAAAGATTTTTTTATTATTATGAAATGAATTGCACAACCTTTCTGTTAGTGTGAAAAGTGCCTCTGTAGTACAATAAGCGGAACCGTGCGAACTGTGAAGCCTTAGGATTATGGTTGGGTATAAAGAGGTGCATAGCATGCCTTCGACTACATAATGTACTCCCCCCTGGAGTACTTCCTTCTTGCGGAGTTTCAGGTATGGAAAAGATGAACTGTTCCATTAGCAGAAATCGTTGCCTGCAATCAGGTATCATTCCAGAGAGCTGAGGCTTTGTAATTAGCAAAGGGAGCAGAGCTCTCGCTGCGTTGCTGTACTACCAAACTGGTCTTAGGCAAATTGAAGCAGGGAGGGCAGCGTGATGTGTGTGTGTGTGTAAGGGACAGCTGCAGGTAGCATCTCCATGAAATGTGTCTGTTGCCCCGTGGTATCCCTCCCTGCCCTGTAAAGTGTTCTGTGCTAGGGATTTGGGGGTGTTGCTGTCTCGGGCTCAGTGTGTGCGAGCGTTTCTTGTCGCTGCAGCTGCTGCTCCTGCACGAGGGCAGCCGGCTAACGCAGAGCCTCCCGCTCTTTGTTTTCAGTCCCAGCACAGCCGGGATGGGCAGCGGCCAGCTCGCAGCGGCTGGGCTCTGTCTGCAGCGGGCAGCAGCCGTCTGGTGGCAGCGCCGGGGGACGTGCTGCTGGCCCAGGGTTTGCCAACACTGCCTCTTGCTCCGAGGCCCCCAGCGAGCTGCTTCTGCGCAGCAGAGCTTGTTTAGGTGACGTGTCCATCAAAGAGACATTCAGTGGGGACATCTCCTTTCCTCCCTCCAGGGTAGCTTAATTCACAGACTACCTCCTACGGAGAGGGTATCGTTCGGAGTGAAATTACAGACAACTGACAGGATCCCTGTCCTCGTAAATCCCCAATAATTGTGACAAATGTCTGGAGCGCCGCAGGCTTGCAGCGCTCTGCCAGCTGCCCAGCCAGCCCGGCAGCAGCCACGGCAGCGAGGCTGCACCCCGCCAGGTTGCAGCAGTGTGGGGACTCGCTGCCGGCACCGAGCTGGGCCTTCAGACTGCTTTCTGGCAGGGACGTGCCATCAGAGCCGCTTACAGCAGCTGAAATGGCAGCGGTCGCTTCCTGCCACCTGATGTGCTCACACTGATCCCGGGCTGTAGTGGAAATCCACAGCTGGAGCAGGAGGGTTTGCTGCGAGTTTTGCTGCATCAGCAAAACCCTGACACTGCCGAAACACGAGGCTGGACGGGAGACAAGGCTCCGTGTCCCGGTGTCCTCACGTGGTGGGCAGGCACTGTACAGACAGTACCGCGGGGTACGAGCCAAAACAACGTTCTGCACACGTGTGCTAACAATGCAGCTTCTCCCGCAGACCGAGGGAAGACTTCTTATCATTTCCTAATCCCCCCTGAAAGACGACATGCCCCAGTTTCATCTCAGCCTCACCGTGGCGAGACGAGGCCTGTCCCTCGCACGGTGTGCTGCTCTGGGGAAGGAGGGCAGAGCCGCGCTGCGCCAGCGCCCGCGGAGCTGTCAGGACGGTGCCGGGGTGGCCGTGGCACCGGGCCAGGGCCACCAGCCGTGGCCACACTGTGGGAGGAGGTGCGGCCTCTGCCATAAGTTTTCCTTTCAGGCACTCAGAATTGACTCTGATGTTAGCAGCTGGCAAATGTGCTGAAAGAACCTGCCGTGTGTTTTTTTTTTTTCCTGGTGTATTACACTGCTGTGCCTCCCCTGTTTATGCTGCGTTGAACTTGCTTACTCAGCAAACTGATTTGTTTTTATTTCTGAATTAAGGACGTGAAATTTCTTTCGCTTTATGATTTTTTAAAAAAAACTAATAGCTGTAGAGTTGCCACATAGAGATTGATTCTTCTGGAAAGTGTGGTATTTAAAGCTATTCTTGCCTGAGTTCGTAAACTGCTTATTATGTTTGGTGCTTGGGACTTGAATCGCTTTTCTTGGCCAGGGTACTCCAAGCTCTAGGGGAAGAAGAGCGTGAAAGGTGCAGCTGCATTTAAAACTGAAGTGCTCGTTTTGAAATATCTGCCTGTAGCGATGGGAATTTTTCTCCCTGAAACAAGTGTTTGGTTTCAGGCTGGTTGGAGACACATCCTTAAGGAAAGAAAAAGAAAAAAAAAAAAAAGGACTGTCTGCGGATTCATTTTTCCATTACTTGGAAGTCATCTTGTATATAATTTAGATAGGTCTTAACGAGGCATAAAGTCACTTTCAGGAAATTGATGACTCCTTGTTCGCTCCTCTGTGAAATGAGGGCCTGGAGCCTCCCTTTGTTCCATCGGAGGTATCATCAGATCTGATTGCAGCAACCCGATGAAGCTCTTAATCCGAGCACTGGAGTAACCACAGCCCTGGCCTTCTCCTCTCTATTGATCTCGCTGCAGGGCCACGTTTCTATTTCACCTTCGCGTGCTCCAAGTTCCCTTATCTCTAGCAAAGCTCATCCCTGGCCCTGTTGGGTTGCTTTAACTCTTCAGTCACCCGCTGGTTCTGGCCAGGTGCCGCGATTCTGTAGCTGTGTGGAGGGGACTTGGGCCAGCTCCGGGCCTGTGTTGGCAGCCCAGGGGCCAGCTCAGCCACATGGACAGAGAAGGACACAAAGCACCAAGGTCTGTGCTGGCCACAACCTGCTCACAGCCTCCAGTTCCACCTCTTTTTGTCTCTGTTTGCCCTCAGCAGAGCGGGGCGCTGGCACAGCCCTTGTTCCACATCACAGTGTGCCCCTTGGCCACTCGCCTCAGCTCTGGGCACTGAGGAGGAGGCTGAGCCCCCAGGGACACCCAGGGCTCACTGGGGTCCTGGCATGCCATTTGCTCTCTGGTTCTCCATCTGCAAGCATGAGCTCTCAGGAGAAGCCAACGGGCATGAATTTTCCCTCGCTCCTTCCCCCAGCACCGCAGCGCGCCGGCTCTCCCCGCCTCAGAGCAGGAAAGGTCAGGAGCCTCATAAACAAGGTGAGCGGCCGCGCGGGCTGCCTCTCCTCCTGGCATTAGAGCGCTAATGAATGTTCTGTCATGGTCCCGTGCATATTGCAGGAGGCCTTCGCCTCCACAGCCTCGCCGGGCCTCCCAGTTACCAAGGTTACTGACGTGACTTTCCCCGGGGAGCGGAGCAGCAGCAGGGCAGGCCGCTGGCTCCGCAGCATCCCACCGCCATGGGCAGCGTGGCGGCGCCTTCCTCCTGCTCCCTCGGGTCCCTGCTGCTCCCTTGCCCCTGCCCCGCGCTGCCTAGGGTGTCGTTGGTCTCCTTTCTCTTTTTGGAGTAAGGATCGTATTAATTTTGTTTTGCTTGCATAACCCGGGCTGTTATCATCTGACTAATTACTCGCACATTTTCCTTCAGACAGCAAATGGGAGAGATAAAACTGCAGCAGGTTTATGTGATTTCTGCTTATCAAATTACTGTAATTATTTGAAGAATGGCTTAAAATTGTATGGAGTAATGAATTTAATTACGAGTTTGCAGCGATGCCTCGCACTGCACGCGGCTTGCAAATGGGCCAGTTCATGAGCGGCTCCTCGCACAGCGGCAGCGGGCGCCTTGCAAGGGGGACGGGGCTCACCCTCACACACAATGAATTTCTCCCCACATGCTTACACCCGAGGAGACCACTCTTGTGCACAGCTGTGGGATCTTTGTGTTTCCCACTGGTTCCAGTAGCAGTTATACCTGAGGTTTCAGACTTTTTGTCTTGTTGACTAAGATACAGATGGTACCAGGACAGCTAATTGTAGGAATACTGACCTCTAGGGTCAGATGGGACTGGACAGCACCTTAAGTGCTATCACTGGTATTTCACGTAGGTGGGTTATGTGGGTGGACAAATGCAGTAGAAGGATCAGTGGGAAGGAGGCAAAGCCAGACGAAATGCCATCCTTTGGAGCAGGAGAGTTTCTGAAAGCAGGAGCGTGCTCCCGAGGACAGGCTGGCAAATGGAGTAGCCTCCGTTCCCAGCAAAACTGGATTGTGGAAGGAGGCACAGGGCCAATGGAGGGAAGAGGTTTGGGCTGGCTGCATCTAGGCGGTGGAATAAAAGTGCAGCCAAGAGAGAATTGAAGTGGCTGCATTGGAAGTGGAAGAACTGCTGGAGCTCCTGATCCTCTGCACCGTGATGTTCTCAGCTTCACAAAGCAGCTCTGGATCATCTGTACGACCCGCCTGCCACCTCGCGCTCTGCAGCGTCCTGTGTGATGCAGAAGTTAGTGCAGTTTCAGCTGCTTAAAATATCAGATATGAAAGGCACGGAGTAAGTAGCCAAGGGCCTTCCAACTGATATTGGAAACCTTTGCAATGATGAAGTGTCTTAGAAGATGATACTGACAGATGGTCTGTGGGCCACGGTTCAGTGATTACTCTGTGGCACTGCGTAAAAAAAAACACAAAAAAATAAAATTGGCTACCATAAGAGGTTACCAAATTTTGGAAGTGTGAGTCTGGCCGGATTTGGGCTTTAGGCAAATCAGCCTGGCATGCCGAGAAGAAGCCTTGGCAGCCAGGAGCCTTGTGTTGATGCAGGCACAAGGGAACGTGTGCGGGATGGAGTGGTGCACGGCACCGTGTCTGCCTCAGTGTGAGGTCAAAGCAGACTCTGAAAGGTACGGGCTATTCCAAGAGCTTGTCACAACGCAGGCACGAATCCTGCGTGATCTCCGAAGTTTTATGTGAGTGAGAAAGCAGCAAGATGTGATGAGAGTGGCAGAGGACCACGTGGTTGTCGAAGCCATAAAATAGGTGCAAATTTTGGCCATCTTTCCGTAACCCTGTGTAAGCCAGGACGAAAGCAAAGCAAAGCCCACTTTCATTTGGGAAACTCCTAAGGATTAGTGCAACAAATGCTGCACTTGTTCATATGTTGGTGCAGTCAGCCGTGAGCACAGTCAACCGAGAAGAGCTGGCAGGGCAGAGTGCTCTGCTGTCCCTCAGGCAGCAGCCAGCCCCAGTGGGTGTCTGAAGGGAGCTGTGCTCTTCCTTCCCATCTCCACGTGAACCATGTGCATCCTTCAGTGTGGGGGACAAGAAGAAGGGAATACCTTAAGCACCAGAGCATAGGATTTCATCATAGAATTGTCCGGTTCTTGTAAATTCTATGATAAACATCATAGAATTGTCCGGTTCTTGTAAGTCCAGCTACACGGCTTTTCTCAGTTTGTGCCTATAGGAAGAAAGAAGATAGCAAAGCTGATCTATGAAAAAATAAGAGCATAGGAGTCATCTTAAATTCTTACCAGCATCTTGAAAATGTGAAATAAAATTAGCAATAATATTTTGCACACAAAGCTGCCTTCAGGAGGGATGTGTGTCAGAGGAAATAACAGTGGCTAATGTTTTCTTCTCTCAATCATTTTTAAAGGTCACTTCATGATCAAAATCTACTTGCTAATTTAATTTCTATTCTCAGTGTAAATGTAAGATGATGCTGTTGATTCTGTTTGCAGGTGGTTTGCTGGCAAGGATCAACCTTTTGCCTTTGTTCTCGGCGTGTCACGGTCTGGGCACAAAGCTTGTGCTCGTGGCAGCCCAGCTTCACGTGCTGCTCGGGCCATACCTCCCGAACCAGGGCTTCTCAGGTGTTTTAATCCAAGGGCTCTCTGAAGAAACACGTAGGCTGTCCATTGTTGTCTCAAAGTATTCTCTCGCAAGCAAATGAAATTGTGGTTTTGCTTGCTTCATTTATTTTGATGTTCTGCTTGCTGCTTGCATGTGTGGGAAGGTGAAGCCGTGTTTATTTGCTGCTCTGTAGCAGAGCGGGGTTGTTTGTGAGCCACAAGTTGAGAGGATGCTTTCTTGCTCAACCTGCTTCATGTGATCTTAGAGGTCTTGCATCTCCCCAACACTTTCCTTCCCCTATTTCCGTAGGCTTAGGATGCCACTTTCTGTCTCTAGGCGGTTGGAAACCAAGTGTGTCAGGGATGTCAGCAGGGAGAGAGCGAGAAGGAGAAGGAACCAGGGAGTAAACTGCATTGGAGAGCTGTGTTAGCCTTAGCTCAAGGACTTGTCAGTATGAACCCTGGATTTTCAGCTCTCATATGGCAACATTCAGTGATATTCCCAGATCTTCTGCAGAGGTCTGCCTCAGCTGTGCTGTGGGGGAGATGAGAAATGCACAGCGGGTTGCTGCCTGCTGTAGAGCCCCGGCCGTGGTGTATAAGCCTCAGGAGCAGGCAGCTCAGCTTGTGTGGGTCTGTGGTTTCCCTGCTGTTTCTGCCTTCTAGGGAAAACCCCAAGATCCCTCTCCAGCTGCTGAGACACAGGGCGAGTCACGAGGAGATTGCACTATGTCTGGGGAAGACCGGGGCTGTATTGATTTTCCACAGATAGGATCAGGCCCCACTTTGTCTTCCCTCGGGCAGGTCATGGGTCTGAAAAACCCCTTTCCGGAAGAAAGTGCAGCATTTTCCCAAGGAGTCTGAGGCCCCCGTGATTGTCTCCAGCATCAGGGTCTCACTGTGCAGGCTGTCCCCTGGCGTTTTGTGGTGGTCTGCTCAGCGCCATGAGCAGCTGAGCTTCAGCAAGTTCCCTTTCTTTCCTTGGCAAGTGTGCTCCCATGTCCCAAGCGAGCTTGTGGTCAGATTCCCCATCAGACCTGAAGATCACAGCCATGTCTTCAGGCCTCAGCAGAGCAAACTCGGCAGGGTTTGCTGTTGCCTCACTGAAAAGGGCTGCAAAGTCTTCTTTGCTTTGCAGGTCAGGGATGCCTGGGAGAGGAGTGCCAGCAGTTACTTTCACCACACGCGTGTTCTTACCTTCTCTAGCTGAATCGTCCTGACAGCAGTGGCCTGTATGCTCAGAGCTGGGGAAACACAGGTTCACAGCACTCATATCTGCAAGGAGCCTCTTGCATCCTCTAGGAAAGACGCACAGCGACCTCTGCTTAGCAGAAAGTTTTCTTTCCTGTTCGTGGTTGCAGCTGGGAGAGCCGTGCCTCATCTCCGGCTTGTAATTACATCAGGGGAGTACCTTGGGAGAAGGTTAAATAGTCTTTTGTATATCAAATAAAGCCAGTGAACCTCACTGAAATCATTTAATGAAAACAATCCTGATTATCTGTATATTCTGCCATGTGATATTTTAAAAGAACATCTTAAAGGGAAACGCGGAATTGTTTAAGGCCTCTAAAGACTGGAGTGCAGAGGCTATGCGGCAAATGCCTTTATAATCTAGGATCTGAAGTAGGCTTTGAATCCAATTGTTTTTTCCACTGTTGTAAAACATGAGAGATTTTGATACGGTAACTCGGATTTGATTCAGAACTTTCTTATTAACCGCTCTTCATGCACATCAAATTTTAGAGACTGAGCTGAAGGGCTCTGCGCATGAAGGATGGAACTGACTCAAGGACAGAGCTATTAAGGTGTGTAATAATCAAGAGAGGAAAATTAATTGTCTCTAATTTGGCATAAATCCCAGGGACGATAACTTTGGTTATTAGGAATTCAGGGCCTATTTCCAATTAGTTATACCCAAGCATGCTCTCATCTCCAGCTTGGGCGGTCTGATCTGGGAGCGCGTTAGCGCAGCCGCCGCTGCCACGCTGCAATAGAGGACGGCGCTGCCTGACCTCTCCTCCCATGGTCACCACCAGCACCCAGGGCTCACCTGGCAGTAAATCAAACCACGGCCTTGTGGTATTGCTCCCAACACCCTGCCCGGAGCACTCGGCATGTCAGCTGCTCGGCTGGGCAGCGAAAGCACCTGGGCCGTGGTGGAGCAGGTCGGGGAGGCTGCTGCGGCTTTCCAATGGGCTTTTTAGCCTCCGAGCTTCCTGCTAAGACATCTGCGCCAGCAGAGCCAGGGTCTCTTCCCCTTGGGTGTACGATGTAAATAGTGCAATTGTAATCTCTACCGGAAAATCTGGTCTAACCCGGCACGCACCGTGCCTGCGCCGCTCCGAGGGCAACTCCTCCGTGCTGGCAACGTGGGTGAGCGCGTGGCACTGCTCCACGGACGTGCAGCGGGGCCAGTGAGCACAGGGACATTCCCTGTGGTGCAACGGGAGCACCTGAGGTTCCCAGGGAGTCGATAGGGACAGGTCCATCTGCAAGCCGGGCTGTGGATGTGGCACAGAAACACCAACCGGGACAGGCAGGAGCACCTCTGGCTGCCTGCCTGCGGGAGGGGCAGGAGGGGAGATGGTTGGCAGTAAGGGAGGTGAACCAATTCCTGCACTCAATTCCCATGTCCTCATTTTCGGAGTCTTAAAGCCTTGTCATGCCATAGCCCTTGTCTGTTGAATTCTGTCTGCCATCAGGAATGAAAGAAACCTCGTCATGGGGTGTGGGTGACATCCCCCAGTAGCTGTGCTCAGTTCAGCTAGTCCTGAACCCTGGCTTTAATACATGAGAAGCTCCTGGGAAGCCCCCACTGGCTACCTTCCTTCTCTGTGACTTCCCATTAAAGAAAAAAAAAAAAAAAAAAAAGAGGAAACATCAACAGCTGCTGTGGGGGCTGCTCTTCCAGCCGCCGGTGTGGAGATGATGCAGGGATCGTCCTAAATCAAAGTGGAATTGGCTGCAGTGGAAGCATAGCAGCTTGCCTTCAGAACAAGGCCAAGTATTTGGCACTTTCAAGAAGGAAACACCCTTTTAAAGTTTTCCTTAAGTTAATTTCTTAGCACAGCGAGGCTGAAGCTTGCCAAATCCAGGTATCTGTCCAGCTTTTTTGGTCTGTGCCGGGTAATGTTTACAGGAAAGGGAAAGGACCAACTTCGAGGACAACGCATCCTGCCCAGCTGGGAAGCCGGAGGCCCATGCCACCGAGCTCTGCAGCCCTCACCTGCCAGGGAGAGGGGGCAGAGCCACAGTTCCTCTAGTGCTCATTGGAAAAATTGGGCCTTTGGCTAACAGCAAATACCTTTAACGTTAGCGAATGTGTTCTTCTTGAAAAGCAGAGGAATTGTAGCTGATCTCCTGCCTGTGGTTTATGTTAAGATGCGTACCACGGGAGCCAAGAGGTGCCTTTTTTTTTTTTTTTTTTATCCACTTGGCCTTGATGTGGTTTCACTGCCAGCTTTCCATTTATCTGTTGCGTGCTCTTTAATTCATGAGGGCTTGCTCTGGGGATTTGTTTAAAGCCTTGGCTGAATTTGTCAGCCCCTCCTCCTGTGGTGCATCCTTCAGAAAAGATGGGTGTTGTGGCACGGCAGTAAATAGGATGCTGAGCCTCTGTAACTCTTGCTGTCTGGGTAAGAAGTGTGTGTCCTCTCTTAAACTCTGATCAATGACATCAGCCCGGCATTAAGACCACCGCTTGTCTGGGCGTAATGTCTTATTTATGGTGTGCCATCAGGGGCGTGCTGCTGGTCTTTCACTGAGGGCCTTTCTCCTTCCTATGGTCTCTGAAAGACTGTTGAGGTAACCAGAGTCTCCTCTAAAGTGCTGTTGGAGCCAGGGCAATTAACGGGGCTTCTAGAAAGTGGTGTCTCATGTGAAGATATAAAACTCACAGTAGGGCAGTATTTCTCTCCCTGACTCTGGTCAAGTCTTGTTGTGCTCTTCCCCTGTACAAGAAGTCATTTCCCCACCACGTAAATGAAGTTACTTACCGATCTCAAGATGTTTTATGCAGTGGAATATTTTAAAACTTCTGAATAGAAAGCAGTGATTTGCCCTATCACTGATCTGTCTGGAATGCAGATCAGATTAAAGCCCTTCTTACATTTTAGGAGCGATTTCTGTGCCTGCAGACGTTCTATGCCTGAGTTGGCTGCAACAGAACAAATCCACTGAAACTTCACATTTATTGTTTCGTTTGAAGACAGAATTTCTCTGAGAAAAGATACGTGAGAAATTTTCAGGCTCACAGAGGTACCTGATCTCAAGATAGGAACGTTTTCTTGAAGTAATTTTCTCTTTCTTCTTTAAAGAAATAAAACCTCAGACTAGAAATTTCATTTGTGTTTTACTGGATTGGCCTTTGCTGGGGCTGGTTCTGTGGACTAGTTTTGCTAACTTGTTAATAACATTTTGATCTATTTTCTGAGCACCTGCTCAGCACACAGATCACTACAGGTAAGGAAATGGCAAATGCAGCTGCGTGCGTGAGAACTTACTGAGGGTGGGAGGACAGGACGGCACTGCAGAAAAGGCACCGGGTCAGGGAAGAGGCAATGCAGGGAGGTGGGGAGCAAAACAGGCGGTTGAGCACCAGGGCTGGTGCTTTCCAGCCCGTTTGCTGCAAAGGAGCCTTGCTTTTTGTAAGAATCTGTGCTTGTCCTCCTTTCCCACACCCACACGCCGTGATTGCTGGCTTTGGGATTCCAGCTCTCACGGTACTACAGAGCCGCTCCGTCCCATAGCTGGGCAACTTTGGGGGTTGCCTTCAAGTTTCAGTTCAGTCCTGAAGATCAGAGAGCAAGGAGGTGTTTCAGGAGGGCATTCGTCTTGGGGGGGAATTCTTTGTTGTCCTTTTGAAGCCCCGGCAGTTTGTGAATCCCAGAACTGGAGCATATTTGTGTGTTCTCTAATGACTCTCTGGCTCCTCCCCAGTACAAACTTAAATTTCAATTTCCAAGCTAATATTTCCAGAACATTTAAAGCGTTCTCAGGAGTTTTTGATTGGGGGTTTTGGAGAGGGTGAAAGACAGGCAAAAGGGGGTTATTTTTCTCTTTCAAGTAATATCACAGCAATTATCCTTAAAAAGTCAGCAATTGCAGCTCTGCCCTGCTGTCTGAATGCCTTCCTCTTCAGTAGTTTAAAAGCAAGGAAAGGCTTTCTCTTGTAGGAACTCTTCCCCGTGTTGGGCCAACTGCTAGGAAATCAGAATTTTCCAGCAGGATATTTTGCCAAAAACATACAACTTCTTCCTGTCCCTGAGCCTAAAGTTTTTTCCTCTAGACTTGCTGGCCGTAGCTTCAGCAGGCTGTGATGTTCCTCCAGAAGAGAAGAAGCCACTGGCTTGGCGGTGATGCAGCCAGGCTGCAGGAGCTAAATAGAAATCAGATTTTAGCACGATCTGGCCCTTTCAGTAGGAGTTAAGTGACCGAAAATCTTGCATTCTGGCCTGTGAAGTGGAAATGAACAGATTTAGTATTCCAGCTGAGTGGCAGCAGGAATGCTTCACATTAATCTGAAACTCAGCGTTAGGAAGCGTGGGAGAGCTCTGCTGTCAGATTAACTCACTTCTCATGCATTTTTTCCTGCACCGAGCTGCAACCAAACATAAATGGATCAAAAGTCAAATGCCCCATTAATTTAACCGCACGTTGTATTTAATGACATATGGAAATGCATTATTGATTGCACATCTTAAAAATGAAAATCTCCATGCTAATGACATAGCACATCAGTGCAGGTGAAGTGGTATGGAAAATGCAGGGAATTCAGAAATGACTTCGAGCACCAGAAAGAGCCATTTACCAGCTTTTCTCTGAAAGGACTGAAGTTTGGGGTATGTTTTAGTGGGAGTGTGTTTATATATTCTGTCACAGGGAAACGTGCAGTGACAGTACTTGTGCTCGATTACTCGGTATAAAGTATTAAAAAGAAACAATGCTTGGAAAATAAGTCTACGGGCAGTTTTATTCAACAGTTGGTGCTAACAAATGGTACAGCCCTGCCTGAAAGCACAGCTTGGGTGTCTTTTACTGTTCCTTTACTGTGGAGTCTTAATAGCTGGCTGCAAAACCTTTTTGAATTCATTGTGCTTAAAGAACTTTTGAGAGCGTTTTAAAGGCTTGCTTCCAACTGCTGGTTTTAGGTTTTGTTTGTATTTTTTTGTTTTGTTTTGTAAGTAATAGTTGTTGAAAGAATCTAATCTTATCCCACAAAACTCTATTTTTACCTGTTTGAAATTATACTGTATTTTTTTTTTTTTTTTGGTGGGGAAGGAATAAACAACATTTCTACCCAAGCAAGGGTTAAGGAAGGGGCACTTCTTGCTCAGTCAGGGAATTTTGCAGATGTGATCAGTTTTACTTGTGTGTAAGCTCTTCCTCACCCACATTCTTGACATTTCTTGCTGTAGTCTCTGCTGTGCTGTACTTTGAACCCTGAAATGACTCTCAGCACCGTACAGCCTAAGCCATTTTTTGTACTTCGTTAACACGAGTGTCTGGTTTCTCTGGTCTCTCATGCAAAACTACTTGTTTGGATGTTTCTTTGCATGTTGATGGGTTTGAGATGACTTGTCTGTGGACATTGCTCTACATCATAATGCAGGGCTTGGATTTGGAGCAGGAGCTCAGGCAGGCTCTCCCTTGTGTCTGGAGCTTGTTTAGGCCGAGCAGATAAGCCGCTACTATAATCTTCCTTCTTGTTATTTTTTTCCCACTCTTTTAGATATACCAAGCCTAAGTCTTGCAAAAAAATGAGGTTAGGACTAAGACTGCATGTATGACTGCCACAGAAAGGAAGCCAGAATGGAAAGCAAGGAGGAGGTGGCCAAGGCTGGACAATGTGGTAGTTGGGATTTTGTAAATGCTGTCTCACTGTTGCAGTCTAAGCTGATCAAGGTGTAAATGATTGTTTTCTTCCAGGATAGGTTGAGGTCTCCTAGCTGATAGCAGGCTCCACAGCTAAAGCATCCTGAGCAGATGTTGTCATTGCTTAGGAAGATCCCCAAACTGTGGGCTGAAACAGCCGGTTGTGTGTGCAAACCTTTAATTTGCTGAAGTATGTGACTGACTGCTCGCTCCTGGTCGGCTCTGAGTCAGCTTCGGCGGCTGTTAATCATCTTGCCGCTGCCCTCTGTGAAGCACAGGTCACAAGGCGTGATTTGGGAAGAAGAGAGAGGAATTGCAAACCTGGCAAACCCACGCTGCGCCCTGGGCAGGAGGGAGTGCTCAGGGCCAGTGTGTGGCTAACAGAGGGCTTGTGCCAGCCGTGGCATTGCTGCCATGGCTCTGTGCTCCCCAACCACCACGGTCATGGGAGCAGGGTGAGAAGTGGTGCCAGGACATGGCCTGAGACCACGGTGGGGCCAGTCGGGAGCTCCCACATCTGCAGAGCCACCCTGCTCCCCTCCATGACACGCAGGAGGTCGGGACGGCCCTGCCCGAGAGGTACCAGCCATCCAGCCATCAAGGGACAATGTCAGCAGTGCCCTTCTGGCAGCTGAAGGTTAGCCCTGTCTCCAGCGGGTGTTTTATGGGCTCATAACCTCCAGGATGAGCAGGACCAGCGAGCTCCCACGCCGCCAGCCCCCGGGGCGAGAATCAGCCTGACAGTTTATCCTCTTCTGCCGTGTCTAGTCTCGTATTTTCTTGAATTTTCCTTACAGTACTTTCTTTGTTTTGGACTGACTCAGATTCTTTCTTTTGTGAACTGTTTTGTTGCTGCTGCTGCTGTGATCTTTCTGAGAGATAGCAAATACTTTGTTTACTGTAAGCTCTTGTGCAGTAATTCATGTGGTTACACCGTGACACAGAAAAGTCCTTCTGGAGCTAATTTCCACACCCACCCATTCATCTGCACCCTTCTCCTCGTTTTCAGCAGGCGGCTTCAGCGTGTCACGTTGGCGTGATGTCATCTGAAGCTGGCAGATTTGTCATTAAGAGCCTTGTCATCAATAGATGACTGTTTGTGTTTTCTGCCTGCCTGAAACTGTTTTATACTTGCTAACCCAGTAATTAATACTCTGCTGCCTTTGAAACAGGTTGGTTTCACTGCCCCACCTTTTCCTTAGGCAATTGCAAGGCGGTGCCAATGTCGACGAGGCATTAATTAGCCTGCATGAGACTTGGCTCCAGCAGCAAGCACGCACAGCCGCACTCGCTCCTTCCTCCTCCCCGTGCAGGCACAGCCTGGCACCAGGCAGCCTTCAGAGGCCACAAATTTGGGTAATGTTGTCGGTGAGCCTCTCGGGGAGCTTTTGTGAGAAGGAGGGATGCAGGAAGAGAGCGTCGCCTCAAAATGGCTGATAAACTGCTCTTTGTGCAGCATCAGTTGAACCTGAGCAGCGCCGTGTCAGGGTTTTCTTATCGTGGAAAATGATGCCGTTCTGCTGGGCCGCTGCATTGCTGGAGTGCTTTTGATTGTCTTGCGGTAATTGAATAGCTGTGCTGTGTAACCTGTGCTGAAGGAATTAGGGCTGTTTATTCAGCAAACAGATGTCCTGGATTGTGGTGTGCTTACGATCTTCCTAGCTTGCATCTTTCTTTAGTTAATATCACCGACTACCCAGGCTATCTTTCTTGCACTGGTAATTTAGCATTTGCTAGTGTGTTTCAGTGCCTCAAAGGGAGCTTTGGAAGCTTGCAAAATGTGCCGAGTAACGCCGTTGATCCATCAAATGGGAGTCCAGTAGGCAAGGGTTCCCCCCGCAGACCCCTCCAGCATCCCGTTACATTGCTCCAGCCCTCTGCCTCTTACCAGGATTGCTTCAGCGCTGGTGGCTTTAACTGGGTGAGATCCCAGCCTAGCTCACCGAGCGGGTACGGAAGAAGTGAAATAGCTTTCTATATGTGCCTTCTGCTCCTGTGCAGTGCTGACTGCCATCAAATGCATTTATCAGAGATCTCCCTCTGCCCTCAATCCATTTCCTGCCTTGTCCCGAGCACTGCATACTCCTGTGTGGCTTCAGATAGCTGGCAGAACTGAAAACAAAGCAGCTTTGTGTTTTAATCATTCCTACCCTAAAACCAATGTTGGGCTGGAAGTTCCTCAGCTGATGCATGCTGGCAGAAGCCAGTGGGCTAGATAAGCTATTTTCAGCCCTGGGAGCGGATCAGGCCCAATCTCTCTCCAGAAATGAGTTGAGAACACCCCCTTCCAGTGGGGCAATGGTTTTTGATAGATTGTAAGAGATTTAACCTTATAGCTAGGGCTCTAACATATAGAAAAGCTACTTTTTGCTATTTCCAAATTATATTGAATATCATTTTTTTCCCCTCTCCCTCAGCAGTCTGAACAATTGGACTCATGATACTAAGCAGGCCTGGCTTTTATAGGAAGAGGAATATGACAAATAACACCCATAAATGTGTTTACAGTTTTCACTGTCTTCTCTAAAATACTGTTTCTGAGAATTATGTTGACACAAAGGAAATTCACGGTGGTAGGGGGAAGGTTTTGCAGGTGCCAAGTCATGATATGACCTGCAAAGCACAGCTGCATGGCTGCAAGACCACTGGGTGCCATCTGGGGTTTGCGCCAGCAGGAACCTGATATCCAGCCCTCCAGTTTTTCACTTCTGTGAGAGATTACAAGTTTTGAGCAAGATCCTGGGGCTAATCCTGCAGGATTCAGCTATCAACAGCTGTGCTCACCATGGGCTCTTCTGCAGGCCTTTCAGCAAGCAGCTGTTACACCGCCCCACACTGGGGCTGATCCATGCGTCTCAAAAGACAGAAGTTGCAATTGCCTCGGTGCTCTTATCCTCAGCTGATATTTGGAGGGATGTAGAAAATCAGGATGCCCCAATGGCTGTGTGTCTCACGGCAGCAGCCTCAAGAAAGGTGTTTTTGGTGAGCCCGTAAGGAGCTCGCTGTGGCTGCAGCAGCTGTAAAGGAGGCCTCGGCTCCGGTCCGGGGCTGTGGGGAAGGCTCCTTACCCCTGCTTCCCCCTTAAAGATGGGAAATCTGCAGCACAAAAGAACCACAGGAGCAGGGGGGTTAGATTTCTGTCACCTCGGGAAGGGGATTAGCAAGGCGAGCTGTCAAGTGAGCAGGATGAGATATCCTCGGCACATGCTGTCACGCTAGATGCCGGAGGGACATTCCTGGCTCCTCGGTGACTGCTGCTAGCAAGACCTCAGCCTGGCCGGGGCTTTTCCACGTTTCGGTTTGCAGTTGCAAAATCCACTTCTTTCTTTCTCAGTTTCCCCCTCTTCTCTTCTTGTTTTCCTCTCAGTCATTCCTGCTTTCACTGCTTTTCTCCAAGGAGGGAATTAGAGCTTGCAGCGCCTGTAAAACTCCTGCCCGTGGCTGGATTTTGCTGCTCTAATCTGAGGCCTACCGGAGCTACACCCCATGACAGTATCTGAGTCCCAGAAAGAGCTGGTGTCTAGATAGCCTGCACTTGGAAGTGAGTCCGGAGCCTGTTTTAATGTGTATTCAAAGCATACTAACTGTCCTTGAATAAAACCAAGTGCTGACAAGCTCATTTCTAGAATTAGAGTATCCACGTATTGGCACGAACAGGATAGCTATTACTGACGAGCTCCGTGTGCGGACAAGTCAGTACAGCTAGCGAGGGCTGAAAGGAGCCGAGGCATGACTGAGCCTCGTAATTAGACCTAGATTAGACTTTTGCCGGAGGGGAAGGCAAGGCAAGAACAGCTCTGAACTCCTATCGTTGCCTGCAGTGGTTGGACACGGAGACATCCCTCACCGTCCTGGTGAGCCAGCGCTGCCCAGCCGGGCTGGGGCGGAGCCCCCTGGTCTGCACTGGAGTGCTGTGACAGGAGACATGGCCTTGTGCCAACCCCAAAAGGGATTCTCCACACCCAGGAGGGCTCAGGAAGCAGCTGAAGTTCCCGCTAACAGATGGCTCAAGCACTGGAGGCTGCCTGCAGACAAGGGGCTCATCCTTCCCTTGAGTTCAAGGCCCAGACATCGCGGCCTAGGCGCGGTGCAGGACCCTGGGGCAGCCCAGAGCTAGCAGCCAGTGAACCTGGCTCTGGGTCCCTCTCTGGAGCCCAGAACAGGCCTCGTTTGGGATTCTTAGGAGGGCAGAGGTAGCTTTGCTCCAGGGTCTTTGTAGGCAGCGTTTCCCTGTTGCACCCAGTGAAGTCACAGTTAACTCCTACCACTTCTGTGGGTTTGTGGCTCATCGCAACGTGCTCAGGGTCGCATACCTGTGAAAGGTTTCCTGCCCTCTCTCGTTTCTGTGGAAGAAGGATCTTTGCGGAAGGGAAGAGATTTTTTGCACAAATGCTGTTTTCGGATTTGCTTTTAGCTTTTGTTAAGCCTCCACACAGACTTTGGACGAAGTTAACGAGGTGATACTTCACTTTGTGTGTTCTGTGTAAAATCTTAAACAAACCGGGAAGACTGCAAATACTAAGCGTGGTGATTAGATTAGATCACGTCAGGGTTTCAGCCTCCCCAGAATAAACATCTGTGCCTCCAATATCATAAATAGCAAGGTGCTGCACTTTAGGCAAACGTGGCCTTGGTCCAAGGGCATGTCATCATTTTCCACTTCTCTTATGTATCTTCCTTTGCTTTTCAATCTATACCACGCTGTACATCTGTGTGTGCCCTGCTTTTGTTTCTTTTCAGCCATGTAGGAGTACGCATTGTGGTTGCTCAGTATCGAGTGCTTCTGTTGCTTGTTATTGAATGCTAGCTCTGGTGTCATTCCAGTTAAGCTCTATGTACCTTTTGTCTTTGAAAATCAATGGAGAGCGAATTAAAAAAAGAACCAGTTTCCACTGGTACCTTTCATTTAAAAAATAAATATATTTATTTATTTATTTATTTATTTATTAATATTCCTTTTATGTTTGCTTATGATGAGAGAAGCTTCTAGGGAGGCCTGGGAGACACAATATGGTTTGTGCTCTTAATAAGCATCAGGAACCTTTTCTCCTTTAGAAGACCTTGGATGTCTCAGAGCCACTCTCATCCACCTAGCAAAAAAATATTCCAGGGCAATGTTTTGTTTACAGCAGATGTTGCCTTCTGCTGCAGTCTGGATGTACAAACAAGTCATGGGTCTTGGGAATTCTCCTGAGATCATCTTAGGGAAGAGTTATCTAAGATTAGCCCCCAAAGGCTGTGTTTGTGCTGCAGGTATGGCAGAACAGGGAGAAGGAAGCACCTGAGGTGGCCTGTTGCTGGCACTGTTGTCAAAGAGTGAGGGGACACAGGTCCAGATGTGTGATGGTAACAGGAAAAATCAGGCTGCAGCAAGTTCAGCTCCTCCGGGACTTTGGGAAATGCTGAGATCCTGCTTGTTGAAACACTGCAGTGAGCTGGGAGCCTTGCAGAATTGGATTTGCCAGAGAAGATGGTTTGCTTAAGTTCCCTTAAAACAGGAGGAAAAAAAAGATACTGAAAATAATTGAGTTTCTGGTGCTTTAAAAGCTTCTTAATGTTCTTCAAGTTCTTTTTTTTTTTTCTGTGAAAGCATGTCCTTTTGATTGCAGTTCAGGCTTAGCAGAGTACAGTACATCTTGCTACAGGATGAGTAAATGAGCTCTGTTCTGCAGCTGCTATTGAATGACAATGTTGGAGCATGCCTTGGCTTATCAGTGAAGGCTGCCTAATGTATTCAACCCAGCCTACCTGAGCATGCTCTGCAGCAGCAAACCCAATTAACTATTTTTGTACCTGCTGTATGAATGGCTTCAGCAGTCCTGGTGGTGCCTGGTTTTATGGTATTTCAGTGAGCCATGCCAGAGCATGCACTGGCCATTTGTCGCGTACCGCCGTCGCTCTCTGCAGCCCAGAAAATGCACCAGGAGCTTGCCACGGCACAGCCTGGCAAGGCGGCTCATGAGCAGAGTGTGGCTCATTAGCTTTACATTCATTAGTTTCTAAAAGCCTTCTGAATCAGATCTGGGGGCATGAGGAAGAGATTTACAATCTATCCTACCAGTGTGACAGAATGTTCCTAGTCAAAAAAGAGCAAATGGGCCTCTCTGGACCATTCTAAGGGTTTTTATTGTTTAGCTGTTGTTTTTCAAGATGCCTCAAACTATTTGGCGTTGTGTTTGTCTGTTATCTTCAACTCGGTCCTCCCACAAAAAGGCAAATACCTGCTTTTGCTGAATTATTAACAACAATAGAAGAAGCTTACGTATCAATGAAAATTATGGACGTTTCCCAAGGCAATTGATTTAAACGGAGTTAAATTTAGTGGAAGCTTCTATTGGTATAATGAATGCTCATTATAGAGCCTAATGTGCTTTAAGGGCTTGAAAACCTTCTCAGTAGGGAAGTCTGGATGCTGTTTTCCAGCAGAGGCACAGATGCTGTACCATGTTACTGCTGTCCCTACAACTGTATCCTATCTCTATTCTGGAACCTTTCTCTTTAACCTTGTGTGTTTTTTTACTTTCTTTTGCAGAAGACCATCTCCCAGCTGGCTTCCCAACCATTGATATGGGTCCGCAGCTGAAGGTGGTGGAAAAGGCCCGCACAGCCACAATGCTCTGTGCTGCCAGCGGTAACCCTGATCCTGAAATCTCCTGGTTCAAGGACTTCCTGCCTGTCGACACTGCAACTAGCAATGGGAGAATCAAGCAGCTCCGCTCGGGTAAGGTAGCAAAGCAAGTAAGCCTCCCCTACCTCCTACCCTTCCTCCCTGTTGTCTTTACTTGATACTGTTATTTTTCCTCATGATGCTGAAATGCAATTCTAAATTCAAATGTCACTTTGATTTGAGCTTGTTTCTTCTGCAAAGTAAAAGCTGTTTTTGGAGCTTATCCTACCTACCAGGATATCATGATTTATTATATGGATAGATTGCCACAGACATTCCTTTTGGAACATCACCTGGATTCTTTCTTCTGTAGAGTGTCTTGACATTGCCCCAGATCCCTGGTAGGCTTAGATGTTTCGCTACCAACTCAGCAGGTCTCAGCTACTTTTAATGGGAGCACAGTACAAATCGGTATAATGAGACACTGGCTGAAGTTTTACAATCAGTGGTCGTGTACTACTTCACTCCTTACACAGATGCTGCAAGACAGTTCTCTGCTTGCTGTTGAGATCTTTATCACTCTTGCTGTGTGACACCACAAGAATAAAGAAAAATTCAAGAAGCAGCGATCCTATGGATTTCAAAGGAAGGTGGACGCAGTTTTGATATTACCATTTCTTTTTTATTATTTGATAAGCTGAATACTAGGTTTAGAAATGCAGACAGTTTGTTCTTGTTGGTTTAGTGAGGAACTCTTGTTTTTCTGCTGCACTGTTCAGTCTCTCAGGACTGTAAGGCCCATTACAGAATTAAAGAAAATAAAACACCACTCTTTTCACTCGATGAAGTGCAGCTCCCCAGCATGAGTTGCGGTGGATATTTAACAATGCACGGCATCGCTACATCGCAGCTTTAGCCTGGGGGAAAAAGTCCATGGTATCCTTCTGAGAGCACAGAAGGACTGGAGCTGGAGTGGCTTCAGCCTGGAAAGGTCTCATGCTTAACTAAGAGGCAGAATGCCTTGCCTGGCTGTGATGTGTCTCCGGGCACTCAAAAAACATTTGTTATGAGTGCTGCTGCCAGGGCAACACCATCTTCCTCCTAGCAAGGTGAACGTCTTGACACATTTCCCCATAGCAGGAGCCCTCTGCATAAATCTGATGATGCTTGGATGATAAGAAGTAGGCTTTTACTTGGGGGAGTGGGTAATGAGACATCACTCTCGTCAAAAATAGAACCCAGCCTGACACTCCTGATCCCACCTTGATGTACCAGTGAGCGCTAATTATACTAATGCATTTATAGCTTATGAAATTTCCCAGTGACCTTTAGCTTATCTCCCCCACAACATGGTTTAATCTTGATCTGTTTGTGCTGAAAGAAAATATCACACTTGTTAATTATTCTGAGAAGCTTTAGGAAGCAGCAATAGGAAGGTGCACATGGATGTGTTTCACTTCATAGCTGACTAAATCAGCATCAGAAATTACCATAAATGAGCAGCAAGACAGCTCCTGATGCACTTGCTGTATGTTCTCCAGCCTCCTTTTTGCAGGCACTTGGCTGCCTCTCTACCAGCTGCTTCACAAGTTTCGTGAGATAGAAAGTTTAAAAACAAACCAGTAAACTCTGTCACTGTGTCCAAGTTTTGCTTCCTATTCGCTGTTCTTCAGCAACATCTCAATTGAATATTTCACCGGGGATTCAAACTCTAGAGCTGGCTGCTTGCTGAAGACACAGTAATTACCAAGGGAGGTGTCAAGGGAACCTTTTAGAAATCAATGAGCAGCACACATCCTCAAACTTGCGAAAGAAATTGATTAGCTCTCTAATGTAGTAAGGGAGGTTTCCACAGTTCAGTGCAAGAGACTTCCAGATATGAGTGGTTGTTTTATTTTTAAGGACCTGCTGATATGATGCCAAGATTCTCCAGGGCTCTGGCTCCACCCTGACGTGAATGGGGAACAAGTTTACCACTTCTCATAGGCCAGAACTTGGATCCCTGCTAGCATGTGTGGCTTCTTCCTATATTTGTGATAGATACAGAGTAGGGCCTGCCCTTTGAATCAGAGAATCGTTAAGGTTGGAAAAGACCTCCAAGGTCATCTGGTCCAACCGTCCCCCTGCCACCAGTACTACCCATTAAACCGTGTCCCTAAGTGCCCTTGGAGTGCGTGGGCCACACTTACCTGACTGCAGTCAGCCTGTGTGAGCAATGTGGTGGGCTGGGCAGCCTCTGATCCATTCTGCAAGGTGCTAATTGAGCTCTCCAGCATTACACCTCGTGGGGCAGAGTTGTTTTTCAAAGAAAAGAATATTTAAATAGATACCTCATTATATGAGAGTTTAATAGTTTGCAAAGTCTCTGCTCCATTAAGATAATATCTTGCAGCCAGCCTGGCATATCTGCATGAATGTCAGTTTATACTGTCTCAATCTAAATATACGCTCATTTAATTTCATTTAATTAAAACCCAATAAAACCTAGACAGATGCAATATAGTTAAAATAGTTACAGCACAGTGTCAGCCCAATATTGCATATATAGAGTGTCCGACCTTCACCCAGTACATAATATATTATTATTCAGATGTCCTAAATATAGGTTATAAAGGTGAAAGCAGCTCTGGAGTCTAACTGGAGAGTTGAGGAATGATTTCATTTCTTCAGGCTCCTAGTGTGGAATAAATAGCTAAAGAAAACACATGCTAGGGAGAGGTGCTCTCTCCTGACACTCACAGTTATGTGGGCTGGCAGTGCTCTGCGGGCTGCAGGCAGGGCTTTGAACTCACATGCAGTCAGATCACGTGCCCAAGTGGGCTCTGAACATCAGTTTCTAGAGGTGTGTTCATCTCCTGTGAAGGTATTACAGTGTGTGGTTTAAGACAACCAAGCTGTCGTGTTAGGCTTTTCTAACCCTGGCATAATGGTGTCTATCAGCAGCAAATACACAGTTTATAAGTCTGCCCTGTGTCCTGCCTTCCCTCATTTGCTAATTACATCTATATTTGTGTATATGCATTTTTCTTGTTAAGTCTCCCCTTTACGTTTAGAGGGCTTTTTTCTCCCAACACATAGACCTTTCCTCCAGAATAATGCTTAATTCTTTTTTAAGCCCAGCTCTTGAGTAGTTTGGCCAGTATGTGTTGGGGTAATTGCTCTAGAGATGAGAACAAAAATAAATACAGGTTTTCATCTCCATTATCACAGATCAAGGCGAAGGCAGGGTCTCTGACTCATTCTGGTTGTAGCAAAATTCTCCCTTGCTCATCTTGCTAGTACTTCCCACCTCTTGTTGAAAGGCTGCTTTTCTGCAAAGGCAGTGACTCAGGACAACTCCCTGTTCTCTCCCAGGGTGCATGGCTTTGGTCACTGCTTCTCAGTCACTGACACACAATTTTAGGCTGGTTCTGGGCTGGGAAACCTCCCTTGCATGCTAGCTCGTTGTAAAACCTGTTTGGCTGAACTGATTTTAAAACTGTCTGGAGATTGTAGTAGCAGATGATGCACATATGAGAGTCAGGGTCAGTGCTACACCTCCAGCCATGTTTTAAAATTAGTTGATGATGTGGCAGAAACTTCCTCAGTATAGATCAGACTGTCCTGATGCTTCACAGCTATTCCGTAAAGATTCTTGGATCACAAGCTCCAGAAGACTTCAAAGCAACTCTGATGGTATTCATACTCTCAAAGCTCTTGAGTGCTTCCAGCGAGTTTCATATTTAAAGAATTGCTCTTCCACCTTGCTCTTCAGAACGCTTCTGAACAAAATGTCAAATTAGAATAAATAAATGCCCTGAATGGTAGCATACAAATGTCTTTGCCACATCAGGAAATTCCAGAAATTCAGAGAGCGTTGTCATCTTGTGGCTATTAAAGAACTTGGTGCTACGACAAGTATCATTCTTTTTTAATCACCATCAATTAACAGAGCTACAGAACTGTGCCCTAGACCCTTGTGTGGCTTTCAGGCAATTAGCTGCAAGTGAAGTATCAGAGAGGGCTCTGCAGGTGACTTCAGTCGCTCTCTGGAAAAGTGTAGGTGCCTCTAACAAAGAAGCAGTGGGAAGCTTCTCACCGTATCATCTCACTGCATTTATGCTCTGTTACTAGGAAGCATTTTCATTTTAGTCTTGGTCCTAGAGAGGGGAGCACTACTTATATGGAAACAGAAAAAATACCCAACATACACAGAACAAACTTGCAAAAAGAGGCAGTGGCTGTGGGATGGCAGTGTGGCTGATGGCTGCCCTCTTCTGCTTCACTGGTCATAGGACTCAGGACTCAGGACCCAGCAGAAGACACTCAGCTCCTGGCAAGCTGCAGCTTCAAGTCCAGACATCAGATAGGCATGGACTTGGATCAAAGTGTAACAGCAGCCAAAAGGTTGGGGCTGTTTTTACTTATTCAAAAGTAAAAAACCCACTCAGGAAACCCACCAAAGGATGGATGCTCTCTCACAGGAGGGGCTGACTAGAGAGAAGTTGAAGCAGTATCACGGCCAACCAAGTGACAATTGAAGTTTTATGTCCTAGAGGAACTATACTGTACATCTGGGTCTTGCTGTGTGAAGCACACTCATGGTTGCAACTGGTGGCAAACAGCCAGGCTCTAGGATTCAGGCTTGCATTACTGTAATGCCTGGTTGTGGCCAGCAAGAGCTTTGGTTTCCCTCTTTGACATTGCTTTGGAGTGGTTTTCTTTGTTTTTGTTTTGTTTGGGGGGTTTTGTTGATAGGTCTGGGATGAGTTTGTGTCAGCAGAGTGAAGTCCCTTCTCCAACTAAGCCTCTCCTCCACACTGGGAAATACTGGTGCAAATAATCCCAGGGTTTTTTCCAACATCATGCTGTGTTTTGCCTTGCTTTCAGTGCCTGGCTGTGGGCTTCCAGTTAAACATGGGATGTCAGGGTTGGTATTCATTCCTGCAGAAGTGAACATATGGGGTGTTAATCAGTGCCACTTAGCATAGAAGGGAAATAAAATCTCCTTATGTTTAAGGTTTTCAAACCTTTCAAACCACACACAGGGAATTGAGTTTAAAATTTGATCTTGGAGAGCCCTTTGTGTAAAGCAGCCTGGTGATCTCAGGGCACGAGCTGGCCTCAGTAACGGTTCAAGTGATGGCACCCCCATCACTTGATGGACTGGGCACTGGTGGCCTATGTGCTGGGATTCAGGCCCCTTGAGAGACACCCTGAAAGGACAGTAGTCAGAGATGCATTATCTTACAATGCAAAGGGAAAACAGGAACTTTCATTCCTTCCGGACGAGGAAATTTGGGGACCGATAGGAAAGCCTTGAGCACTCTGCCTGATGTTGTCCTCTGAGCATCTTAACTTTGCAAAGGTGAGAGAGACCCAGAACAAGCAGCGTGCCAGATACAGAGCGCCTCTCTGCTGCTCCCACAAGGGTTGGCTTACATTTGGAGGCCAGAAGGATTGGGACTTAATGCAGGAAAAAATGGGCTGGTCGCACTTACGTTTGAGGGAATCTGCTTCAAGTATGCAATTGCTCCTGGAGCTCTGTGTAGACAATTGCATGTTAGAGGAAGGGTTTAGCCTCTACAGGGAGTAGATTTAAAGATTTGCTGTGAATCTTTTCAGTTCTAGGACAGAACAACAAACCCCATTTAAGCCAGACAAGAGAGAAGGAAGTCCTGTTTGCTGCCCCTCGGGCTTGTGCTCAAAGTCAACGCACCGTTCCCGTGGGAAGTGACATAGTGTGGCGATGCTTTTCTTAACGCTGAGAATTGTGGAAGGGGGGCCGGGGGAGGCCCTAGACCAAACAGAACAAAAATATCCCTTGGCAAACTTTCCAAACAGGCAAAGAGAAATAACCCCATTTTCCATGGCTGTGCTGTTCCATGCAAGTTATCTGTGGGTATAACTGTTCTGTCAAGGGCAGCGGTCGTTACCAAGATAGATAAATAAGCAGCAGATTTGTTATCGCAAGGAAAAGATTACCCACAACTCAGTGACTGCAGGATCTTTCCTGATGCTTCAGTCATCTGTGGATAGAATGTGTCAAAAAATATATCCAGACATAAAGTTAAAATGGGGTAATGTCATCTTGGCAGAGGAAAATGCTAAAATGAGTGGTTTGAATTGCTGCTCCTGCTTAGAAAAAGGACTCTGCCTATAGGAAGGGTAGTTAGGAAAGAAAGGGAATAAGTATAAATATTGTAATTACTTTTTAAGAGGCGAGTTAAACATGCTTAAAATATGCCTTCTTTGTATTTACAGAAATTCTTTTCTGTCTTTCTTTCCCATTGGGTGATCATTGTTGTGGATAATGGAATGAGCTGTAAATCTGAGATACACGACACTCTTGTATGCGTGCTGGTATTTATTAATCAATACACTGAACATGATTTGACACACTGTGTCCTGTTTAACCCTGTTTTTCTGTCTGTTTAAACTCCTCAGTTTTCTTTGGTAAGTGCTTGGTATTCAGATCCTACAAATCTGCATAAAACCAACACATACCATGAACTGCCTACAGATTCAATCTGCATGAATCTCTCCCTTATACTAACAGCCTCCATGTGTGCAAAATAAGACCAAGGGGACAAAAGTAGTGGGGATTAGAAGGGTTCCCTGCCAATTTGCCCGGCGGGAGCATCTCCCCTCGAATCATGCACTGATATTGGTTGTGCTCTGAACTCAAGACACTGCCCAGTGGATCCTCCACTTGCTAAACGCATTGACCTCGTAAAACAAACCTTTACGGGTCGTTGCAACAGGTTAACTGAACCTCACTCCCAGAGAAGCCCTCCTTATAAGATACTCTTCATTATAGCATGTCAAATTATCGCCAGTGCCTTATAAAGAGGGTAGGGATTCCTTCCTCCAGCTCACATCCAAATTAGGCAGGAATGACAGAGGTCTGGCTAGAGTGCCATTGTTACGTTACCAGAAACGACTTCGTTTTGAAATATTTCTCTATGTAAAGTTAATTCTGCATGACACCAATTTCTTTTCCGGAGGGAACCTGGTGCAGGGTTTATGTGAATGTGGAGAATGGCTCAAAACCGATTTGTTACCCTCTCCCCTTAGTTCAATTTCTTTAAGTGAGCGGATTTTGTCCCACTGGTCATTCTAACCTCTAAGCCAAACCGCACCTAGTGCCCGCAACCATGTGCTTTCCACCCCTCCTGCCCAGCACACTCACGGTCACTCAGCCCCCGGGGCACGCACCCCTTCCGTCTTCTGGAAGGAATGAAGGGGCACTGCACCATCTCCCGGCGTGTCCTCCATCTCAGCTGCTTGACCAGTGGTGTGGGTGAATGCAAGCGGTGAGGCCAGCCAGCAACGCCACCCTGGCGGCTTAGTTCGGCCCCCGGTCCCGAGGATGGTGGCTGCGATGGTGAGATGCAAGGCTGGGTGCTGCACTCCTGGAAGCGATGAGCTTTACTAACCTCCTGAGAGTGTCACTCTGACTTTTACTGCACATCAGTTTCTTTTTGTTTATTCCTGTCGCGCTAATACAAATTCTAGCTTTAAAAAAAAAATCTTTCTGCTTTTTAGTTATAATTTTCTTCCTTTCCTCTTTGTACTAATGCTTCTCTCTAATCTTATTTGCATTCAAATTACCTCACCAGGTGGTACACCGATCAGAGGTAAGAATGCTGAAATGTGCCTCCAGTTGTCACGTCACTCCATCTCCTGTCTGCCTTGTCCCTTCTCCTCCAGTGTTTCTCATCTCCAGCTTTTACTCTCAGCCCTAACTCTGCCAGTGCTCTCGCTCATCTGCACTCTCCCACTAGTGTGTTTATTTTGGTTGGTTTTTAGCGTGACTTCTTGTAGACTCATCCATTGCGATTTTGCACTGTTGGAAGGGGGTTATTCAACGGAAAGTTTGCAGCTGGGACGGTGGTCCCCGGCCTCCGCCACGAGAGGGTTGATGTCTCCTGCAGCTCCTGCAAGTCTCTGAGCTTCCCGCGCAGTTTTGGCCTCCGGGGTTTTGTGTCTGGCGGGGGGAGGCTAGATGGATTGCTTTGGCGTAAGTAGGTAACATTTTCACAAGAGAACAGTCAAATTCCTCTCTGCTGCTGCTGACAGGCATGAAGCTCTAATCAGAAGGAGATAAATTCTTGAAAGTTTGAGCAAATCTGGCTCTGGGATAAAGAGCGCCTTTGTTTGCCTTGCTCGTGTTTGCCTTTCAAGAGCGCTAACCCTCCAGTGTGGCAGCAGAGTGGAGAGCTGCTGCCCCCAGACCCCCCTTTCTGAGCCAGACGTGCCGGTGTTGCTTTGTAGCACAAAGATTTGTTTAAGCAGACAAATCAGAAACACATCTGGTTGCTTTAAGCCTTCATTAATTAAACCCACCTATGGTCCGACAGCCCAGTGTGCGCAGTCCCTGGCTAGTTTTCGCAGCCTGTATGCACCAGCGATGACTTTCCAATCGGAGCGTTGTCTTTACTAGCCTAAACGCTCAAAGCTGTCCCTTTAGCTTAAGTTTGGCGTGTTAATCAGCACTACATGCTAAGGCCCTCCCGAGTTCTCTTGTGATTTTGGTTACCCCTGTTGACTGACCCCTGGGTGTCTCGACAGAATGACTGCCACCTACAAACCGACACAACCTCATTCGTTCAGTTTTCCCCCTTTCCCCTTTCCTCTCCCTTTTCCCTGAATCACTGCTGGAAGTTAATAATCTGACTCTCTGGAACTGGTTCTGTTGCTGGGGGTTAATGTTTTCAGCTCCCGTTAAGTGATTTTAGAGCAAATGTGAATTGCTGTTTGATGTGTATTTGCATTAAGTTGCCTCTGTAGCAAATCTGGGTCAGGGAGAAAGACTGCAAACCTTATTTCGCTATGAATGGGCTTATATATCTGTCATTCCTCCCTTTGGAACGCTCGAGATTGACAGCTGTGATGTTACAAGCTCCTTAAACTATTTCTTCATCTCCTGTTCCTATTGCAAATCCTAAAACGAAACGACAGCCCGAATGCTAACTAGCCGAGCGCCCCGAGCTCGCAGCCTGGCGCGCGCCGCAGCCATCCCGGGGCCTCCCCGCACCCTCGCCCTGGCTGATGACATTAGTGACTCAGCACCAGAACCGCCTGGATGCTCCATCCGTCCTGCTTGGGAACCGGGCACATCTCTGTGAAACGGAACCATCCATCTCATACAGCACCCCTCACCCCGCACCCCCCACCCCTCCCTTCCCACCTCCGTTTGAGTCCTGACGAGGTATTTTAAGAATGTTCTTGACATTATTTAAAATATATGTGTCCTGTTTGAATGTCAAAGATGACATTTCTGTGAGAGCAAACAGAAGCCACGTGCTGCTCTCTGGCTTCTCCCAGAGGATTTCTGTCAGCCTAATGCCTTTTATTTAAAACGGAGGTCATTGAATTTCTAAAGATAACGACAGATTAGATGAAAGTGCTTTTGTGATGGTGAGGTTGTGTCCATGTAGAAGTGACTGTTCTGCCATGTTCTATACCCAGCTGCACTCTTGTTCCTCATTAAGGTAAGTTGGATGCTTTGGAATCCATTAATTTGGTCTGAAAGGAAGGGTGAACTAATGACTCTTAACAAACCCTTTTGGTAATAATGTTGGGGGGAGGAGGGTGGATTTAGTTTGATTTAATTGCTGCTGTGACTGTGTCGCTAGGGGCCGCGTGTGCAGAGTCCTCAGGCGGCTCGAGCATTCTCCAAGGGCCTTGTGCTGGACCCAGAGTGGGGTTAGCAAGGGGACGACCTGAGAACTTCCCCGTGTGCCCCACCACACAGGAGGAGATTTTTCCAAATATCTCATTTGATCTTGGCCCCTCTTATTTGGTCCTTTCTGTCCAAGACAACTCTGGCTGCAGTGAAACGGGAGGAGCTCCCATCTATAATTCATAAATCTCGGTTCGTAGCTTAACTCTTCACCCCTCGGGGACTGCCCCGGGTAGTAATTAAATCTCAAAATCCCTATTTGTTCATCAGAAAGACACAGAGCTGGCAGACGCCCATCACATTAGGCAATAGCTGGCTGCTTAAGGGGACCCACAGATGGTATCAGCCACTCCATGTTTAAGCAAGTTATGCCCGATTCTGATTTTCAAAGTAGAAAATAAGGTGCTCGTTTCTAGCATTTCTCTGGAATTGAACTCATTCAACCTTGTGTGAAACCTGGCTGCATTTTCCTGCCCCAGGCGCTGAGAGACAGCAAAGCACAGTTGTGTTTCAGGTGGGTGCTGGATTGAACAGGCATTAGATCGGATGCACATGAGGAGGTAAAGAAATATCATCATCTCAGGCATTATCCCTCTGCAGTCAGATTTATTTGTTACTTCTCTGTCACCGCAGGAAATAACCTGAGGTTCCTATACATAAGAGTATTTCTTCCCCATAGACGTCAGCATTACAGAGGTCTGTCTGAATTAACTTTAGATCAGCTCACTTGGGTGTCAGGAGCTGTCTGTCGGAGAAGCCAGGTAAACACCCGCACCAACTTCTGCGGAGCTGCAGCTAAACCTTTCCCAGTCCCCGGTGAACTGGTTTAAATATAGCTCCAGTATATCTCTGCTACCCTGCGAGCTGGAGCGGAAAGCTATCCGGAGAGATTAGAGGGAGCTAAAAGAATTTTGCTGTCTTTTTGAGCATATGTTTGTACATTTGATTGCACTTGGTATGTGATAGAATTTTGCCTGTTTCCTGAGCTTTTTCAGACACAAAAAGAAGGGAAACAATTTAAAACAAGAAGAGATGTTTGAAGGAGCAGACGGTGTCAGGGGGGTGGTTGGGTGGGGTGTAGTGCCTGGAAGTGTTTGTAATGCCATGTTTCTTGTTTTCTGGATCCAGATTGACTCGTGTCCCTTTAGAAGCGCGCACAGAGGTGATTCTGTGCGTTTGACAGTGCTGTAGCTTTCCCTCTGACACAGAGTCCCCTGAGATCTCCTCTACCTGCTGGTGAGAGATCAGAGCCTCCTGAAGCTCCGCTGTCTAACAGGAGCCCTCGTGCTGCCAAGCACGTTGGATCTCCTCTCCTCCCTCCCTGCCCCAGTCCCGCGCGGTGGCAGTGGTCGAGTGCCACCAGTGGCTGCCCCAGTGCACAGGAGAGCAATTTCTCAGCAGCCCTGCCAGCCACAACGTGCCCCTCGCATGCCAATCACCGGCCTCCCCAGCGCAATCAGCATAATGAACGCTAACAATGAAAATATATTTGTAGTTACCTTGTTTGCATAATTGGCACTGCTGCTGGCTAGTGGAGGCGAGGTGCAGTCCTCGCTAACAGCTGGGAGGTGCCTCTGCTACAAATTACGAAAACAGTGAGTATGGGAATGCTCAGTTTCATTGCCAGCGACTCTTGCACGGTTTTGGTGTCTTGTAGCTTTTCACAGCTCCCAAACCCCTTGGTGTCGGGGCTCTCACACTGTTCCTTTTTCCACTGTGTTCACACTTCCAGATCTCTTCTGGTCTGTCCTTGGCTCTGGCCCTGCTCCCCAGCTCCCTGCATTGTGTTAGGAGGATTCTTCTTCTCTGGGAGGGAATTTTTAGCAGAGGAGGGATCTGGACCCTGACCAGGGGCTGAAAGGGTGGCTAAAAATGCTGTTTTGTGGGAAGCCAGGCAGAGTTTCTGTGGAGGAAGCTGGAGGAGAGACACAGGAGGGGTTTGGGGTAGCCACGTGCTGTAGCACATAGGATGAACAAAATGTACCTGTTCCCAGCTGCCCGGAGGAAGGGTCCTGGTCACGTAGCTCGGTTCGTTAGCGCCTGCATCATGAGTGCTCCCCTTAAATGAGCACTGCGGCTGCAGCCTGCTTCCTCTGACTCCCGGGCACTTGTGGGAGCATTTCTTCACATGTCTAATTTTATAACCAGGGCAAAAGGTCACTGCCTCTGTGAGCTGGGGGCCTCCAGCTGCGAGTACCCTGCCAGAGAAACGGAGCTGCTCCTGCTGCAACGGGTCCAGGGCAGCAGTGCCCCACAAGCACCATGTGTGTGTCCTCTTCTCCCGAGGAGCTGTGGAGCAGCATTTCGGAGAGATCAATTTGGATGGCAGCTCAGAGCCTTCCCGTTCACTTTGTCACCTAGAGGAGGGAGCGACAAGCTCTCCGTGGTGCAGCAGTCCCCGGTGCTGCCAAGAAGTGGCCCTTATCAGGATCTGCCTTCCCCCACTCTGCGCAGGGCACTTCTTAAATGCTTCTTTTAAACGCTGTCACTGCAACTAATGGTTCTGCCTGAGCACAAGTGTATTTGAATAGATCGTATCTTGGAGAGCCGCTAACGGGGATGCTGTCTGTACCCAAGTCTAAAGAGCAAAAAAGAAAGAAAAAAAAATCAGAGAGGAGGGAAGGGACTGGTGGAGAGATAGCAGCACTGAGTGAAGGACCTACAAGGGATGCCTGTCAGTCAGCAGAGCCTCCTCCAGCCCTCAGTCCCCAAAAGCTCTGCCTTGTCACCATTCTCCCTGGCACTGGAGAGCAGCCAGGGGTTTTTCTCAGGAGCTGGCAGCGATCTGATAAGCTGAGATGTATTATCGGGAACAGATCTGAGCCACAAGCGAGATGGACGCGATATGGCAGCACAGTGGGGAGCGGCTGCCCCTCTTCTGCCGGAGCCCTGCCATGGTTCGGGGGCCTCGGAGGCAGCAGAGGTCGGATGCTGCTCCGCAGGGAGAGGTTTGCTCTGATGTGCACAGCCCCACAAGCTCCCGAACAAGCTGCCTGCTGCTCCTCCCTATACTCCTGTGTGTGTCCTCGTGGTAGCTGCTCCTCATGCGCCTGCCGAAGCTGTGCTCTCTGATCGCACGTCAGGATTCGGCTGGGTAAATGAGAAGGGCCCTGGCACAGGAACACTCATGGAGTCCGGATGAGAAGTCTGCTGTGACACCCTTTGTGAACAAGACCTTACTCAGCAACTTGCACAACATAAATCCCAAGTAATGAATAAAAGTAAATCAGCCTGCCTAGCCCTGGTATGCAGAGGCACGGAAGATTATAAGATGAGATGTTGGCAGGGCTAGGAATAGAAATCAGGTCTCCACGTTCCCAATCCTTTGCAGTTGTCAAAGCAGATTTCCCCATGCTGTTGAGGGTCTTTGGATGCAGCTTCCATGAATTTCAGAGCTAGGAGTTGCTCAGGACTTGGTTCCTTTTTTGTCTGTGGGTCCTCTTGTGCTGTCCAGCCTAGGCTTGAATTCTCCAGGAGGTGAAGCTATTGCCTTTCTCCAGGATGACCAAACCAGGACCTGGAGCATTTTACACTTGCGGAGTTATTCCCAAGGCTCAGATGCATTTAACGTCTCCAGTTAATACCTGCAATGCCTGAGCTTCTTACCTGTGTTCATAAATCTCGGTACCCCGAGACACGCCGTACGTCCCTGTATCCATCACTTGGATGTAGGCTGTCCTTCAAGAAAACAACCCCGTTAGTCCCACTGACTGCCATCAGCGTGCTGTGATGCTTCCCCTTTGTGCCAGCTGTTAGATACACGATGGGCTTTTTGTGTTTGTCTAATGGTAATTCATTGTATTGACTGTTTTCTTGCTGGTTCAGTTGAGGGGTTTGCTTTTAACTTCCCTCCTGCTTTCTGGGTTCTCTCCTGCTCCTGCCATGCCACAGTTTGAAGAGTTGTGCCAGCCCAAAGAAAACCTCAGTCCCCTGCCCCTTGTCCCTGAGCATTTGTAGAGTTGCTGACACACATTACATGTTTGTAGTATGATTTCAGAGAGCGGTCCGCTCTGGCTGCACGACTGATCGGCAGCGATAACGTCGCTCCTCTCTGCCTTCATTTTCTTCCTCCTCTTATGTTTTGCTCTTCTCCCTCCAGCGCTGATGCTGAGGTCCCTAGAGATAAAGAATAATATGACTAACTGGCATTTAAGAGGTATGGTGATCGCAAGATTGCATATGTATAAAGGATATAAATACCAGGGGTGGCTATTAAATGGCTGGGAGGAGCGTACCAGGAGGTGTATCCACGGCACGCTCACCCGGGGTCTCGCTCTTTTCCAGGTGGATGCTGCTGCCTGTCACCCGGGGCTGGCCCTGCTCGCAGCCCAGCCAGCTGACGTGGGCTGCAGGCTAAAGCTGAGAGAGGCTTTTGGTCAGGGTGATGACATCCGCCTTTTATTTTTAAAGTTCGAGTGTCTTGCAGCAAACAACTCTTGCCAGCCTGGTGCAGGCACGGAAAATGAACTCTGCAGCACTCGTGTACCCACAGAGTAATGAACGGGAATTAGGGAGGGGATAATACGTGGCGAGCTCTGGGAAAACCATCCTGCCAGAGAGCATAACCGGGCTGTGGCATAAATTCCTCGAGGAAGTGGTGAAAGACCTATCAGTCGGCACATTGAAAATGGGATTGGACAGAGCACAAGTACATTTACAACAGGGAGCAGTGCCGCCCCGGCCCCCAGGGACGCACAAGATAACCTAATAGGCTTTTCCATTTCTAGATTCTCTGATTCTCTGTATCTTGTCAGCGCTGGGAAGCTTCCTCCAGCTCCACTGCCTGTCATGCCGCTGCCTGCTTGAAGATGTTTTTCCCAGGCAGCGTGCAGAAATTCGATGTTCTCCCTGAATTAAGCAGCAGTGCTCTGTAGGCTTTGGGCTGTGGGTGTCCAGAGAGCGCCAGGGCTGAGGAAAGCTGGCAGCTTCCTTTGTTAGGAGGTGGAAGGATTTCTGCAAACAAGCTCTCTCTGTCTAGCTGAAGCCTCGTTCCCGGCACTAATGCAACAATAGGGAGGGCTCTGTACATCTTTTTATTATATGGCAGAACCCGGGGAAGTTCATTTTTCCCCATGACATATAGACTTATGCGACAGTCTCAATTTATCCTTCTAAATAATGTAGGTGGCAGTGGTTGATTCACATTAGTTTTTCTTCTGTTCTGATGATATGAAAAACTCAGTTTGACCTCTGCAGCTTGAACCAGCAAGAAGGGGGAAGGCAATTTCACCAGCTATTCTCAGTGCCGCTCTCAGTGGTCGTTTTGAACCGTGGCAGGCAGAAATGAGTTCAAATCCTTACAAGCAAAGGGGTTAATGTTCTCTTTTAGTTCGGTATATGGTTTGTGAGCAGAGTCCCCTTCTTACAGGCAATCCTAACCAGCACAGTCTGGGCACTTGGAGGCACTTTAAAAATTTCTGCCACGCTGCCTGGGGGAAGCAGGCAGAGCAGCAGCCGCTTCGGTGTCTGGCCGGCGGCCGGCTGCTCCTGCCGTGCCAGCGTGCTGTCACGGGCATCCTGCCTCTCTCTTCACCTCCATCTTTCCTTCTACATACGGGGCCCTGTTAGGGGAGTGCAGCTGTGAGCAAATCTGCAGTCATCTGCGCTAGGCAAGACGCAGAGGTGGTGCTGGGCACTGGTGGACGAGGCTGAGCACATGAGAGACAAGCCCCTTAGACCGGTGCTCACTTGGAGCACGGCACAGGTTCCCCATGTAAATTGCCATTCTGTGCGCTTTGGCACTTACTGCAATTATTTCATGTGCCCCGGGTGCATCTGGCGTTTCAGGGATGGGATCAGGTCATGTCCTGTGGTCTGGACCAAGCAAATATTCCTGCCCCAAGGCTGGAGGAGCAGCGCTGCTGGGATGCAGGGAGGGTGGCTTTCCCGCGAGCACCATGCTGCCAGATGGGTGCATTGCATCGCTGTGTTTATTTGGTGTCTCAGACTGAGTGTCTAATTATTTTATATCAAGTGTAATCCACTCTGAAAAGACAAGGAGATCCCTGACATGGTGAGAGCTGAGAAAGGCAAACTGTTTTTTTCTCAAAGGGGGATGTCTGCTGGGAGGAGGGGTGGCGAGGTGGGAGAGATGGGGCTCTGCCAGTTTCTGCAGGAAGGTCGCAATTTGTTGAGCATTTGCTAGGCTTTGTGTGCATCAGATAAGAAACAAACAGCTACAGTTAGCAGCCTTTGTGTTTAGCTGTTTTGATTAAAGGCTTATTAAAGGTCCTTTTATTAGACAGGAGTCCTATACCGAGCTGTAATTAATACGTGTGTATGTGTATGGTTTTTGCCTTTATTGAAGCAATGAATATAAGTGGTTGGGGCGGTTGGAAATGTATCAGTAACTGGTTCCCTATGCATTAAAAAAAATAACAATAATCAATTTCACAAGCTTCTAACAGCAGACCGGGTACCTTGTGGCTGCATGCAGGTACCCTGTGGGTCCAGGGAACAACATCACAATGTATTTATCCAGGAAGATGCTTTAAAAGCGTGGGGCATGGCCTTCCTTTTCTGAGGCTGTCTGTTCAATTACCAGATTTGCCATAATCTGAATTGTCTGTGTCATCTTGTTTGTGCGCAGGAGCTCTGCAAATAGAGAACAGCGAGGAGTCGGACCAAGGCAAATATGAATGTGTTGCTACCAACAGCGCAGGAACCCGCTACTCTGCCCCTGCTAACCTGTATGTGCGAGGTAAGAGCAGCTTCCACCCAAGGGGGTCACCCTCCTCCCGCCCAAAGAGCTCCATGGCTATCTGCAAAGGAGTGTGTTCCCTCTTAGTGCCCTGGTCACACTTTGTGGATTGTGTGATGCGGCCGTTTGCTCCAAAAATGGCAAATGAAGTTCAAGGATATCGTTGATCCACGTTGGGTTTGACTCATGTTTGCTGGAAATCTGTTTTTGCTGTTTACACGGTGTTCTGTAAAATGCTGAAATATGAGCGGAATTGGAACTCCTTTCTCCCTTGAACTCCTTAGCTTTGTGTCACAGTTATTTTAATTGGGATCGAGGGGTGCTTAATCCTCTTAGTATAAACTAACCTTTGGTGGAGTTGTATAAAACTGGTCTTGCTCTGATGAGCCAGCTGTAGGTGAGCTGGTATTTAGGCCTCTGCTTTGGAATGCCTATCTTTAAAAACTGAACAGCTTTTTGGAGTTGTCCTAATCCATCTTATATGCATCAATGATTGAGCCCCTGGGTATTAATGGCTCACACTGGGAACATGCTGGAAATTAGCTGCAATTCATTTAAAGTGATTTTCTAATGGTTATGCTATGTTGCCAATTTAAAACTATTTTCGACATACCAAAAAAACTAGATTTTACATCAAGACGGTCTCTTGCCAGTTTTCTTTTTCTACATTAAAGGTATTTGAGTTAGTCTGGAGAAAAGCAAGGGCTAAACCCACTGTACCCTTTTTATTAATTTCAGCAAGAAAAAAATATGCTGCTTCACATGAAACTCTGCATAACCAGAGCCACTGGTAAGGAACCCCTGGGAAATGTAGCTATGGGTTTTCCCAAGAAGAGAAAGAAAATTCTTGTGCTAGCGCAATCGTTGTTTGTTAGGAAGTTAGAACCTGATTTTATTTCCACATAGTAAATCAACTGTCTAATAATAAAATCTCATCTTCATTTCTTCCTTCCTCTGTTTTGAAGAAAGAAAATAGAACCTTAAAGCTGTGTATGCATTAGTTAGTATGGAAAGAGGACATGATCATGATTAATTCTTCACATGCTGTGTGTTTGCTTCTAGAGGTGGCTTCTGGCATCGTCGTCTTTGCTTGTTCTGGGGGACTGCTTTTTTATTTTGCAGACTAATTTGGATTATGAGAGTCTTTGGAAGACTGAAGTATCCAATTAAGCATATTCAGAAGATGAAGCTGTATCTGTGCAGTGGAATCACTCATTTCACTCTCACAATGTAATTACGGATGATTTTAAACTCCATGTATTCTTCCAAGTTCATTTTTCAGGCAAGCTGTACTAAAACTCATCCCAGATTGTCCCTTTGCACTCAGAGGGAAAGGATCCTAGCTACCAAGTTGGCTGTTGTTGCATAGGTTTGTGTGGAAACCGAGCCATTTTGCTGCAGCATTTGGGGATGACTTGCTTCCTGTGACATGCTCAGACTCTCAATGCTCTGTTTTCTAGAGAGGTGTGGCTGAAAATAGGCACAGCAACTTCAAGAGGTAGAAAAACCTCCTCTTACAATGTTCTGGTTTCTTTCTAATGAATGCTCTTTATTTAGTGAGTGAATCCTGTAAGTCTGAGGAATGTACTGAATTTTACACTTGACTTCCTGCTCAGCAAGGTTCATCTGTCCTCTTTGGGCTAGGCATGGGCCTCAGATGGTTTGCACATGCGAGAGGATCCTGACGTTCACTGAAGAAAGCATGTTCTTAGACATATGCCTTGCTGCTAACCATCATTTTCTTACACATAAATTTTTGGAACAAGCTTTTTTATTGCACATAATCTTTACAATGTCAGTCTCTAGCCTGTGTGATCCTGATAAAGCTCTGCTGTATATTTAAGACAGGATACCCCATAAATTACCATCGTATGAAATTCGCTGTGGATGCTAGGTCCAAGATGGTATTTATGCTTATAACTTACGCTTACAGTTTCTGATAGCGAATGTTGTATGAAGAAAATATTACTGCTGTATTAGCTAATGACTTGAAAAAGTTAGTCAAAACAAGAATAGGACTTTACTTCTTAAACGAGTAAGAGAAAAAATGGAAATATCTTAATTTCTCACATCTGGGATGCAGAATAAAGAATCCCCAGTGTCTTTTTTTCTGGGGATTGTTCCGCGGTGTTGTCATTAGAAGGATCAGTAACTTCCGGTTGGGTCTTTAGTAAGTGCCTGCATCTTTGCTACAGAAGACGTTAATTAATGCTAAATTACAGTTGAAATTAAGTGTGTCGGCTGCACCACCACTGCTGCATAATGGTTTCGTAATGATTGACCTCAGTGTGGGGAATACCCAGGAAGTTTGCCGCTTTGGGGGAAGCGTGGCTGAGCGCTGCTGCTCGGTAGCTCTGTGAGCAGCAGTACTAATTTCCACCCCGTGCAATTCTCAGGAGCGCTTGTACCTGCTCTCATTCACAGCCTATTGTTTTTTTAACAGTTCAAATGTTTGTTTGTCTTCTTGACTCTGGGGGCTTGTGTTTTTGATCATGTCCTCCCCTTTCCGAGCCTCCCAGGTAATCCTTTGTGGGTGTGCTGTGTTAGAAGGTACAGGCTCATTAGCATCTTTATCATACTTTTCTCACTAACAAAGGAAGATAGCAGTGGCTGAGAAGGAGCATGCAGGCACTGCTCAGGGCTCCCTATATCAATGAAAGAGCAGGAGGAGGAAGGAGCAGGATACGCCGGTGCCTTGTCTCTGCGAATCCTTCAGAGCCAGCACTTCTGCACAGATGGACTTCATTAAAAGTTAAAACATTTCCACACCAGGGATTTGTAAAGGAAAATGGATGCATTTTCCTTGAAGCTATTATTTTCATCTTACTAAGTGTGCTGGAAAGCAACCCTCGTAAGCCTTCTGCTCCTGGACTGACAGGTCTATCTGCCTGCTGCTGCAGAGCCGCGATGGGACCAGGGCGCAGCGCGGGGAGCGGGCTGCCTCCTGCTGCCCTCCTCTGCCCTCCGTGCACACAGGGCTCTAGGAAACACCCGTACCACTGGAGGAGCAAGGACAGAGCAAAACCAAGAGCAGAGAGCCTGCAGGGATGTGGTGGCTATCTGGGGCACAGCAGATTCCAGGAGGGCACGGTGCCGTGTTCCCATCCCACCAGTGCTGCTGCGGGTGTTGTCGTTCCCCCTACAAAGGAGCACTCATCCAGCCATGGTCCATGGTCGCATGTACCAAGGTATTGTTCTTGTAACAGTGATTAGATTTGGGACCTGATGGTGCTGCAGGGAGAAGGGAGGGGAATAGAAACGTATGGAAGATATGATTCCTCTAATCCAGAGAGCTTACTGTCTAATTTAGCAGCAAAAATCCAAGAAGTTGATTCAAGACCTACAAGAAATTGATTTAAGAGTAGAAAAGAGATTGGACCTAGCATGAAAAAAAAGGTAGTTTCATTTCGTCGTGCTCACTGGGAGTAAAGTATAATGCCACTGATTCACCTAGGCCATTGGGTTTTTATGAATACATTTCACTCTTCATTTGCCTACAGCTTCAGGGACATCTGCACAAAGATGAACATTTTCAGCTCGTAGTCTGGTCCTGTGACATACCTGTGAAGACAGTGACCTGTGTGGTACTGCCCTCAGTAAAGGCACTGTTATTTGACTCTTTCCCTGTATGAAAGGTTTTTCCTGCCCTTCTCTTTCTCGACCCGTGGCATTATTTTTTCAATAAAGGAGATGAGCTGGAGGACTGTGCAAGCATATCCTTATAAAAACACGGTGGAGTTCACTGGCTGTTTTCCCCAGCGCTGCTTATGGCAGTCAGCAGTACCAGTGTTATTGGAATAGTCGTTTTTGGAGTAGTAACTGCATACTTCTGTTAAATGCTGCCCAGTTTTCACTTCTTAGGTGCTGCTTTTCAAGCCTGCAAGGCATGGCCCCATGGGACAAGTGCAGTGAATTCCCTTGCCCAAAAGGCTGCTTGGACTGCATGTGCACAGCTGCTTTAAAGAAAGACCATTTAAAACTGAAGTGTCTCCTCTGTGCCTAAATCACAGACAAGTAAATCAGACTGCAGTAAATAGAAATGGTTTTACTGCAAAAATCTGCTTTCTCAGTCTGCCCTTTGAAAGGCCAAGCTAGCATTTCATGTGGCAGCAAGGAAACTTGCTTGGAGTCTGGAGTTTCATTTGCCAAGTCTCACTAAGGTGCTGTCACCCAAGATGAAATGAGGACTGTAGCTCTGTCTCCAGCAGCGATTCTCTGGCCTCCGCAGGGTTTTACACCAGGGGTCTCGGTGTCAGCCTCGGCTCAGATGTGGAGGGAACTGGCCGAGATGGCCACTCGCAGCTCTACGACGCTTGCTGCAGTGAGGACCTTGTGCAAATAATAATTCCGAATGACTGACACCGGCCTGGAGCAACAAGACTTGAAGCCTTTAAAAAGGACATTTTGTGCTTATGTAATATTAAAGCAGCTAAAATAGCAACAGCAGTCAAAGCTTGAGGGTGTTGCCAGAAGAACAGAAGCTGAGAGTGGTGGTCAGACACTCAGCGACCAGAGCTGGAGATGCCTGAGAAGCAGCTAGGTAACGGGGAGCGTGTTTCTTAACAACCCTGCTCACTTCTGGCAGTGTGCTCCGGCAAACCTGCCTCTCGTCAGGGCTGAGGGGTGACAGTTCTTGTCCAGAGAGGGGCACTGCTGGTGCCCGGGGGCTGGCAGTCAGCAACGGCGAGCAGTGACTGCGGAGGCTGGTGAGGGAGACGCCTGGATGACAGGGAGCACGAACAGGCACTTGAATCGGAGCAGATGACCCAGACTGCTGCTTCAGATGTCTGCCCTGCACCATCAGAAGAAGCGAAAACAGCCCGTGATAGAGGTCACAGAGCAACTACCCCTCAGCTGCTGGTGTGTGGCTGGGAGGGGCTGTGGGTCTGC
Organism: Anas acuta; assembly: GCF_963932015.1. Taxonomy (NCBI): domain Eukaryota; kingdom Metazoa; phylum Chordata; class Aves; order Anseriformes; family Anatidae; genus Anas; species Anas acuta. Next base: position 11,193,946 of record NC_088986.1, on the reverse strand, counting down.
GGGGCCGTGATCTCCCTATACACACTCGGTGCAGTCCTGACCTCAAGCTGGTGCTACAACAGAGCGATGCAACACAGAGCAGTGACCCCTTGATGAAGCAAGTGCATTCCTTTTTATGGGATTTCAGTATTTTTAACTCCAGTTCTTTTGCCCCAGGGCACTGCTCCATGCTGAAACTATTGCTATAACCCACGCCAGAGCAACTGTAGTTGGGTCAGATGCACATTAGCTAGCTGTAAGCAGCCTCGTGGGGAATGCAGCCAGGTGTGCAGCCAGAGCAGCTCAGCACCAGCAGACGTTTGCTGCTGGGACTCTGTGCCCCTTGGGCTGGAGCTGGCTGGCTTCAGAGCAGGAGAGCCAGGCAGAGGCTTCTGCCACTTCTCCTTTTCCCCACCTATTCCAGTGGATATTTTTGTCATGTTTTTATTGCAGGGGAGAAACGTGTGCACCGTCGGTGTTTTCTATGAGCACTTTGCTATGCCATGGTAATTATAATGATCAGTGTTTAATAAATAATAGTTCTCTGCCCTTCTCCTAGCACTTTTCATCTGAAGATTTCAGTGTGCTTTATAGAACTCAACTAAATAAGCTTAACAGTTTTATTCCCTGCAAAGTCCTTTGGCAGTTAAAAGTACAATGCAAGGCTCAAGCCTGATTATTTGTAAAATGACCTTTATGGAAAACAGAACGAGGTTGGCTGCTGGCTCAGTGCACGGCAGAGCAACAAAGAAGTGGACTTGGAAACCCATTTCCCCCTCCTCCCCACACGACCTGCACAGACATCTGCGGAACAATTAGGCCTGCGTATCTGTGCCGACTAAGTGTCCATTCCCTCCCCTTTCACATCCCCTTGCACAAAGGGTTAGGAAATCCATCTCTGGAGCTCTGAGATTTTCCGCTCTTAATTGAATTCATGCGTGCGTGTGTGTGCACTCTGAATGGGAAGCGATGGCTGGGCAGCCCGAGCATCCTGTCTGTCTCGAGGATGGAATATACTCATCAGTGTGGCATGAGCACATTGTTCAGCGCCTATAATGGGAGGTTGTCTTATTCTCATGTAATCTGGCGTAAAAAAGACAATCTGTCCTTTTGTTCCCCTGTACCTCTGAAAGCTGTAAAAAAATAAAATTTGATTTATGTGGAGTCCTTGAGACGCAAGATGTGCTTTTGGAGATAAGCAGGAACAGGTTCGTCCCCCTCTGGGTTTTTGTTAACCTCTGTGTCTTTTGGATTCCAAAATGTCTGGGTCTGCCTTTAGATTAGTGCCGTGCGTAACACCCACGGGTTTTCAGCACAGGGCAGATGCTGCCAGTTCCCGGCAGAATTGCAGAGCCAATTGGGATAATGAACTTTCTTGTTGCTTTCAGGAAAGTATCAGCTTCCCACCCTGAAAAGCTTTAGAAATCCATTGCTTTGTTTGGCCTCGTGATCCAAACTCTGACTTGTGCATTCGCATCCCGGCGACAGCCCCCTGCCTTGGCTCAGGGAGCCAAAGCCCAACACAAAAGCAGCGCCTCCCGTAAACCCAAGCTCATCCTTCCTGCAACGAGCTGCTGTGGGTAGAGCACTGCTGCTGCTGCAGAAGACGAGCGTGTCTGCGGCAGGGTAAAAGCCAAACTCAATCAGCATGGGAATTTCTGTCTGCAGAGCTGGAGCCATCCGACACTCCGGCCTGGCAGACACATCTCTGATACGGCCTCGCTCTTTGCTGTTTCAACCTGGCTCTCAAAAGGGACGCCTGGTTTTGCCTTCTGGGCTTGGCTGTCCTCTGCTGGCATTTCGGCTGTGACTTTGCGTTGTCTTGCACATAGACTGGTGTGTTGGAGTTACGGGACAAGCAGCCCGAGTTCATGGGGACAGGGTGATGTGTGGTGTTCTGCGAGGGGGCACGGGGTAACACCAGCCTTAAAGCCCCCGGTGGTTGTGGGGGGACAGGTGTCACTCGCTGTCATTGCTCAGGGTCCTTTGTTATGAAAAAAAAATAATGGTAAAGCGTGCCTCTCAGCCTAGGAGTGACATGGATAGAGAACTGGAGATAAGGGGGAATGTGAATGGGATCTGTAAGGAGATGAAACTTTCAATTTACCATTTATCAGGTTTATCTGAGATAAAGCAGCAGCTGTTTAAGCATTAAGTCAAGGGAAAAGACCGAGAACTTTCTGCCCAGGTGTTCCCTCTCTCGTTAAAGCTGTTCCAAAATGCCCTGCTGCTGGCTTTTATTCCCCATAAACTGCTAATATAATTAAAGATTAAGAGATAATCCAGCAATTAGTGACGAATAGCAGGCCCCAAACTTGTTCCTGTTTGACAGACCAGAACGTAATCTGTTTGAATTAGCCTGTTTCACATGTGCCTCCTCACCTTCCCAGCTCTAATCTGAAGTGTCAACACCCCGGGACAGCCACCGCTGCCTCCTGACGCAGGGCAGTCCCCAGCAGGCTCCCAGAGCAGTGCCACCGCCCGTCCCACAGCCGTAGCAGCACCCTTGGCATGCCTGGGGGACACCGACCCTTCTCGGCTTCTGCAGCAGGGCCGGGTGGTCCCGTAGCTGTTGGGGCATCGTTCCTTGGGCTCACGCCCTTGGCCGGGCTCTTGCCCTTCAGTCGCGCAGCCCCGGTTTGCGGGAGCTGGGGTCTGTGTTCAAATGTTCCCCAGAAATGCAGCCGCTTGGGGTTGCTTCTGCTTGCCAGGAGCATGGCTCTTCCTGAGCAGGGACAGGGAGCAAATCCTCCCTGCTGGGAAGGGCTGAGCAGCAGTCCAAAGCCCCTTGCTGTCTGCTGAGGCCGTGCAGATGCGATACGCTCCAGGAACTAAAGGGATACGGGGGTGGCTTGGGAGCAGCAATGCAGAGGTTCCCTCCCACCACAGGGTCACAGGATGGAAAGTTGCCTTACATTGATGTTTTGTGGACCAGAAGGTGATTCCTCTATCCCAGAGGAAACCCAGGCCCTCCTCTAGGACTGTGTTAATCCATGGCTGTGCGTTTCAAGGACACCCAAGTGGGGCCCTCAGTGGCGTTGGCCCTCGCTCGCGCACCGGTTAAGCTCCAAGTTGGCTGGTGCTGGTCCCCTGGCGCCAGGTGAAGTGAAGAAATGAAAACAACTGTTTTGCTGTTCTCTTCCAAGCTCCGTTACACTTCACAGGCCGTAGTTGTAGCTGTTATTGGCAGTTTGCTGCCGGCTCTGTACAATGTCAGTGTTGGTTAAAATCCTGTCCTCTAATCACTGGAAATGGCTGCCTGTACGCCGCACTGTACAATGCCACACGCTGTTCTCTAATTCGCAGTGTTTCTGATGGAAAGCAAATTCCTCCCCCCACCTTCTCCCTCTCCCCTCAAAAATGTGACTCATAAGCAGCCTTTGACTATCAGATCCACTTCGGTATTCTCTCGGCGAGGCTTCGATTACAGCTGATCCGCCACAGATCTGTAGCTGGAGTGAGGTCACTCCCGCTAGAGAAATAAGATCTCCTTTGTCTGTAAGGAAAATGCAACTAACCTTCTACTGTCTCTCCCGCAGGAACAAAAACGGGGACCTGCTCAATTCCCTCTGGGTGTTTTTGTCCTGATTTCTTGTCCTCCTCTCACTCACAGCACAGGGTACCAATAAGGCTCTCCCGAAACTGAGCCCAGCTGAGACCGTGCATGTCTGTCACTTGCCTAATGCCTCTCTGCCACCTTTAGCTCTTTCTTTGGAGAGGGGGAGCCGCTCTTCATGCTCGAAGACTTTCCATCCGCCACTTGGAGCATTTCTTTCATACTCGCTAAAATTCGGACCTACATGTATATGCTTCCCAGTGTGTGGCCAATGGGTTTCAAGTGCCTTTGCCATCACCTTTATAGCTGGAATGGGTGCGTGGGAGCGTGTCCGTCCGTGTGCTGGCTGCAGTGCCTTGCTGTGTGTGTCGTGCAGGTGTCTGTGCTCCCAGCACCTGGCCCGGCGCGGGGCCGCCCCGAAGCTCCCTCATGTGAGTACGCCCGGGTCCCCTGGGGCTGGCCCTGCCCCGGGCCAGAGCGGTGCGAGAGTGGCGTGCTCCTGGCCCCGGCACGGAGCGCTGCGTGTGCACGGTGGGGAGTCCTGGCTGACCTCTGTAGTCTTGTCTTGTCGTTTCAGTGGTGTGCGGACAGATGAAGCTTGGCCTGTTTTTACTCTCTGTGTTTTTCCTTGTCTTTTTTTATTCCCTCCTCATCTTCATCGCACTCTGCCATCAAACAAAACAAACTTTCATCTCTCAGATCAGCGAGAAGGTTGGTCCTTTTCACTTCTTATCCATCTACAGTACGCCACGTCAGATGGGACTTTTCCAGTAGGGAGAGGAGAGCCATCCCCCAAAGGGGAGGGGGCCCTGCAGACTCTGGCTCCCTTCCAGGCACGGCCAAAGTGTGCCTGATGAAATCTGCTTACTGTTTGCTGTGACTCTGCTGATGGCATTGATACTTTGCTTGCATGTCTGTGTCGCTTGAGGTATGAAATGTACAGAATGCATTTTGCATGCAAATACCAGCCAGGATGGTTTTATTCAGCAGTGGGGTGGGAAGGAGTGCATGCTGCTCTACATGGGGTCCTCCTCCAGCCTGTGCTAGGTGCCAGTCCAACACCTCTGAACTGCTGCTGCTGCTTGCTGGCCAGAGCTCAAAAGCGGTCTTGGGAAGCAGGGATGAGAGATCTCCAGCCCCCTGGTGAGCTGCTAGGGAGAGCGGGTACCTCCTGTAGTTTTAATACTTTCTCTAGTGTGATCAAGGCTTGGGGCAGCTGGCCATGCTGATGGCACCTTTCCTGTTCCTCAGCTGGCCCCACGCTGGTGGCAGCCACTTCTCTGTGCTGGACAAGGGCTCTTTGCATGAGAAGGGCACAGGCAGGGTTGCCTCCCCTCTCTTCCTTGGGGTTGGGCCTTGATTTCCCTGGCAGGAGAGCAGGGAGCACTGGTGGAGGCCTCAGCTTTTCCTCAGATGGCGCAGGGATGCCCATGGTGGCATGCACAGGAGCTCCACAAACCCCAGGTCACCCTTTGCCCTGCTCAGAGAGAGCAAACCAGAGGTGACTAAAGGACACTAGTGAAAGGCAAGTGCTGCTTTTAAATTAAATCTAGCTCCAGAGCTCGCTGGAGGCTGGTGTTTTTGGCAGAAGTCCTGAGCTGGTTTCCAGAGCTGACTCCCCCACCAAGCAGCACTGCGCGGGGCAGAGGGATGCTCGCAGTGCCCCCGGGGCCTGGAGCTGCTCCCGGGTGGCACGGGGAAGAGACCCCGGCTCCTCTGCACGTGCCATCAGGCAGCTGCGTGAGTTGATCTTACAATCATCGCTGGAACAAGTTTTAACAAGTTGTCATAGCAGTTGTTCCAGTACAGTGACTTCGCTCCCGTTTCTCTCCCCGGAACGTGCTCTCATTTAGATTGTACTGAGACACGGGGCCCGGGTTGTTTACCCTCTAAAAATAGATTTCATAGAGGATAAAATTACCTGAGCCCAAGACAATGATGGAAAATGAGAACAGGGAAGAAAAGAGACGAAATTAAAGCCGAGGCCCAAAGCTTCCCAGATTTCAGTGAATTTGGAGCACCGCTGTGATGGCTCGGGCACCTCTGGAGAGCAAACCTTTGACAGGGCACTTAAACGTTTTAGCCGCATGGCTTAGCTGAGGGGAGGCAGCCGAGAATGGATAGAAGCCAGCGGGAGCGGATAATTTCTCATTCTTTCTGCCGACCCCTCCTCCCCACCCCACCAAAAATACCCACGTATACAAATATTTAATGTGAAGCCAGAAATTAGTTTCTAAATATTCCAATGGGATTTGCCGTGCTTATAATTTGTTTGGCACTGATAATTACATCTTACGTTTTTCCAGCTTTACTTAAAACTGTGTACTGCTCACCCATGCATTTAATTATTGCTCTGTGACTGCTACAAGGTTATTTATTAACGAGTTATTTTATCTTGATACAGTGGATCTTTTCTCTTATTCTCCTCCTTAATGTTGTGTTATTTTCATCAGAGAAATTTCAGAGAGTGAATGCAAATTGCATAGCTCCACAATCTCGCTCTCCCTTACTTTGCTATTAGTATGTCAGTATGCTGAATGCTGATGTGTCTCCAGTGCTGCACCACTGTAATGATATATCCTCTTTTATATGTGGTTGTCAGCGCAAATAATTAGACCTAAAAGTTATAGCTGAAATATAATCCAAAAATGGCAAGGCCCTGTTTTGGAAATTGTCTATAAAATGTCAGCACTCAAGGATGCATTGGAAGCATAAATAGTACAGCATTGTTTGAGCACAAGATTAGACTGTAAATGCATTTTTTCTGGTTCCAATTTTTCCTCTCCTGCTGTTGATTCTGTCAATAGATTGTGAGACACCAGCAACTGACTTTCCATTTGAAGTCCTCCCTTGAAATGATAGCGCTAGGGAGAGATGAAAGGTGTCTACAGATGAGTAAACCGTGCAGACTGATGAGCGTGTTCGAGGAGAGCTCCCGAACGAGCCCCTTCCAGCTCGGAGGCGGCGGTGCTGAGGAGGGCAGCAGGTTTGGGGCAAGGCAGAAGTGCGCCTAGGGTGAGGAAAGAAGAGGTCCCGCATCGCTGCCGGCTGGAGGGAGGGGTGGTAGCACTGCCGTTTGCCCAGCTGTGCTGCGGCCGAGACAGCCAGCAGGGAGAAGCAGCCGGGTTTCCCCTGCCCCAGCAGCACGTCAGGGTCTCGGGAGCACGGGCATGTCCCCCTGGTGCCGTCGTGTCGCCAGCAGGGCCTCAGCATGCTAAAGAGGGGCTGACAGCACGGGCCTGTGAGCCTTGAAAGCTTTAATGCCCAGAGCTCAGAGCCACCACCCCTTGCAGAGAGCAGCAGGGAGGAGGTTCCCGGTTCCCCAGGGGGTAACGTCACCCTCAGAGGGAACCTGAGACCTGAGGACGCAGCCGCTCCTGGTGGAAGGAGCCGGGCAATCGATTCTCGCTCTTTGCTCTCCAGGCAAGGAATGTGCATGTTAATGCATGCTGAATTATTAACGTGATTCAATCTCAACCTGCGGGGCTGTCCTGTTGCCTGCTCCCCTCCCTCCCCCCGGCGGTGCCCCCATCTCCCCACCACCCTTCCTCCCTGTCCTGTGGGATCAGGGCACAGGCTCGGGCTGCGCGGTGCTGCTCACGCCCCAGAGTTGCACTTCGCTTCCCAGGGCCCAGTCTCTGAGCAGTGCACAGCACAGAGCCCTTAACGCTGCCTGGTCTTGGAGTGGACGGCGATGAATCTCATTTTTGACACTCTGCTGGTTTAACTAAACCTCTGAATTCTGCTATTGTCCATCGGAATGATTTTAATATTCACAGTAATTTTCCCTGTGCTGTTCTTGCAAAACCTCCCAACCACCTCCTCAGATCTTTATCCAAAAAGAAGATTTAAAAAAAAAAAAAATTGCAAATTCTTGTCAAGAAAATTATAATAAAAAGGGAAATTTCATTGCTGCAATAAATGAAGAACAACAAAATTTTCTGAAGCAGTTAATGTAGCATCGTGGGCTGTGCTAGCCCATAGATTTGACTTGTAAATTGGGCAGATCTTCTGAAGAATGCTGCTGTTTGAGGGGTTACACTGATTTAAATTATTACCAGGCTCCTATGCTAGGAAAGCAAGAGACTTAAAGCGCTGGCTTGAGCCCGAGGAATGTGTTGATGGTGCTCTGCAAGCTGCTGTGAGATCTCTGCCAGCTCTCGCTAATGCTAACTGACAGCAGCTCCCCTTCTCCCTCCGTGCTGGCTGGGACGAGAAGCTGCCACTCATCCCCCCGTGAGGACAGGAGGCTGGTGGAGCCCGTCCTTTCCTCTGCACATGCTCCTGCCAGGGCTCGTCCAGGCCAGATTGCTCAACAAAAGCCTTGCCCTGACCCTCTCCCACCTCCCGAGGTGAGAGCTGGCCCCGGCTCGGTGCCAGCTGCCTGGGCAGGCGCCGCTTCTGCAGGACACATCGAGGGGGACAGGGCACTGACGGGGCTCGGCGTGTCCCCAGGAGGGTCCTGAGAGCCAGTGTGGGGCGTGCTGCCTCTGGTCTCACAGGTTTGGGTGCATGCTGGGCTCCGACCCTCCTGCATGGCCTCCGTCCTCTGTCCTCAGCTCGCACCGAGTCACTGTGCGCCGTCCCGCTCGCTGCTCGGCCCCAGCACCGCTTGCTCCCTGACTCTTGTGGCCTCCAGTGCCTGCCGGCCTGTTTGCCTGGTGCATGTGCATGAGTGCTCTGTGCACACCTCTGGCTTTGTCCTCCAGGTTTTGCTCTTTTTTTTTTTTTTAATTTATTTTAATGCAATGTGGGTGGGTGGTTTTGGTCCTTGGATGGGGACGGAATTTGAACAGCTGAAATAATTCGACGCCATGTGCATCGGAAAACGAAAGCTGACGTTTAATGAAGGGTGCTGGGTTGCTTTGGTTGGAAGTACACCATCATGTGAAACCATTGCCATGTCCATCAGGTTAACTCCGTATTCTCATGACCGCGTAGCGCTTGAGTACACTTTGAGTTGTGTCTCGGTTGGGGAGCGCTGCCCCGTCAGTCAGGTAACGCCTCACTGGCGATCGCTCATGTAGCTATTGATTTCAGATTTAATAATTGATTAAAAGAAACAACCAGCAAGACTTTGGATATAGACATTAAAAAAAGAAAAGAAAAGCCAGTATCCTTCCCCTGCCTGGTAAGGAGCTAATGAGCCCTGTTTTGTCACCGAGACGACGTGTAGTACACACGCGATGTTGACAGCATTGTCTCATTTATCACGAAGCCTCAGCGCTGTTGTAGATGCTAGCGCGGGGGCTTCCGTCTTCAGTCTATTTCTGCAAGCCTGTTGCTTGGGGGATGACTCATCAAAGGCAGCGCTAGGTTTGGTCTGGGGACAGCCAGCTGGGCGAGCAGCACCGCCACCTCCGCGGCTCGCCGGGGGGCAGCACCCGCGCCGGCCATGGGGAAGCGGCGGGGCCGGCGCAGCCCCCAGGCTGGTGATGCCCACGGCACCTCGTGAGCAGGCCCCGCTCAGGCTCCTGCCCCATATCCGCCTTCCCCAGAGCTCCACCAGCCCCGTTGGAGGGGTGTCAGGGCAGGGAAGGGCTCCTCGGGTGCCAGCCGGGTGAGAGCCACCGATGCTCTGGGCCACCCCTCCAGTGGAGGAGGCTAGAGCAGAGCAGGGCTGCTGGGCAGGACACGTTCGGGCAGTTTCCCTTTTCAACTACAGACTAAAATGAGCTTGCCCAGAGGAGACAAAGATTTACCGAGCACAGTTGTTTCTCTACCCTTGCTTAAATAGGCCCATAACACTAACCCTGAAGAAGGGGCCTCATTTCTCAGTGTCGTTTTCCTGACGGGAATGCATATGGCAGGCAGCTTTAGAGCTTTATTGTAGCTGAGAGTTGCTTACAAATAAGTCTTGAATGAAATACCTAGCGAGGGATTGATATGAAGAGAAGCTGTGCAATGAAATAAGGAGGAATACATCTCCCAAAGTGCTGCCACGAAGGTGGGGAGGGTTCTGCCAGCCCCGCACTCTCCTGTCAAGATGGATATGATCTCACATCTGTCAGGATTAGTTCTCTCCTGCCCAGCAAGGTGATCTGTTCAGGCCCTGACAATGTCATGCAGCTCTGGTGACTATTTTTTTCTGAGCCAATGTAGAACCTGAGTTACATTTTGAAAGGAATTATATTTTATTTAGCAGCACACGTGTGCTAATTCAGAAAGAAAGCCTTCTGCTGCCCCTGCCCAAACCCTGCGAGGTTTAGGGGACAGGTTGCTTTACTCTAGAGCTAATAAATTGAGCAGGTAATTCTGTTTTGCAGAGCTTCAGTAGGCCCTGCACAGAGAGATTGTGTGACTGGCATTTGTGCATGCTGTCTAATTAGGGGGATGTAATTTAAATGGAGAAACGTTTCATGTTAGTAATATGATTTTAAAAGACTATGTTTGGAGGGAATGGACTGAGCCATTCCTTAATGAGTTCTTCTAATAAGACGCCAGTGGCTAAGGAAGGAGAGAAAAGTGTGCACAATTTGGCAAAGCAGCGAACAGCTTCTGTGCTTCGTTTTATCCGTCCCAAGGGATAGAAAGGCAAAGCTGTCGAAGCCCCCTCGCGTCCCCCTGCAGTGCAACTGAGTGCTCGCTGCTGCTTCTGTCCCCCTACTAGCTGTCTCCTCCTTGTTTCAGTGCGCCGTGTTGCTCCTCGATTCTCGATCCCTCCGAGCAACCACGAGGTGATGCCAGGGGGGAGCGTGAACCTGACGTGCGTGGCAGTAGGTGCTCCAATGCCCTACGTGAAGTGGATGGCTGGCGTGGAGGAGCTGACCAAAGAAGACGAGATGCCCGTCGGCAGGAACGTCCTGGAGCTCAACAACATCATGCAGTCTGCCAACTACACCTGCGTGGCCATCTCCTCCCTTGGCATGATTGAAGCCACGGCCCAGATCACTGTCAAAGGTAAGGAGTTATTCCTTGTGATCCTCCTGCGTGGGTTTCAAAGGTGTAGACCTACCCCAGAGTGTTTTGGGTGCAGCCAACTGACTGCATTCTCCTGTGACTTTTCCACCTTGCAAGGGAAGTTCCCAAACCCACAACCTCTTCTTTCTTTCTTTCCTTACTGCTCTGCCTCTTTCCCTCTCTTCCTGTTCTGTTGCTGTCCTCCTGCCGCTGTCTCACAGGTAGCTTTGCCCAAAAGGGAGTGTTACTGCTGATTGCTGACTGCTGGGGACGGGGCAGCCCGCCCAGACAGCTCCCTCCTGGGAGGCTGAAGTACGTGTCCTGCCTTTCCCATCGAGGGCCAAGCAGGCTCACACTGTCCCTCTCCTCTTCTCCTTGCAGCTGATTTGTAGCTCGGATTTTCACAGATATGTCATCCTTGGAGTCTGCCTGGTCTCACAGGCCGCCTCGTGCACTGTGGCCACCTTTAGCACCGAGTCCCTGCTTGAACAAATCACAGATCTGAGACTTAGCCCCCTCTGACCTGGTGATTAACAGCAAATTCTCCTTTCCCTGGTGCTAGGCAGAGGCTGCTTTTAACCTCAGCCACACACCGCTCCCTTCGCTCACAGTGCCTGCTGCGTGGTACCTGTTTTCTTACAGAGGAAAGGGGTTGCCTCGGTTGTAGTACCTACCCGAGGGTGTGCAGGAGAAAGGGGCAGGATGGGGAGGTGGTTTGGGTGTGGAGGGGAAGCAGGGCTGCTCCACTGCACTGATGGGTCCTGGTATTTACCCCCTTGGTCCTGGGAAGGCTCTGCCTCGCTCCCCCTCCTGCTGGCGTGGTGTCCGCTGCCACCCCAGGACTTCAGTCCCTTGCCTTCCTCCTGGTTTCTGTCTTGTCTGCACCTTCTCTCTGGATAGCTCAGAAGAACGAAGTACTTGGGAACCTTGATTTTGGGCTGAGCATTTTTCCTATTCCCACCTCATGCACAGCTGCATTACAAGGCACTAATGACTTTAACTAGAGTGGTTCGTAGGAGGTTTAAACTTACTTTAGACTTAAATTCACTCATTGTCTTAACGTGTTTGTGTACTCTGCAGATCTCTCTCATGCGTACTCTCTTTCTTTGTTCTTTTGGTAAAATGGCAAATCTGGAAATGTTTGCTTGCAGTAGCTACGTTCTCATTAACACTTCAGAGATGTCAGTGTCACAGAGTTCTTGTGTAACAGTTTGTCGTCTGGTTGCAGTTTGACACACCACCCAGTGAAATAGTCGATGTGAAAGTTGGTAATTTCTCTGGCTGTATCCCTCCTGCATGCACTGTAATACTCGCAAGGCATTCCCCCATCAACCCATCTAACAGCACTGTCCATGAACTCCCCGGGGCCTAGGGTGCTGCCTCTGGAAGCAGGGGCGTTAGCTCCAGATGACTTGCAGTGCTCCGATTGCTTTCCTGTATCCCTTTGTAAATCAGCTGTAAACCCGGCTGCTGGGGCCGGGCCAGCCCAGCCCAGCAAGCACCTTCCTACTGCCAGCTGAACCCCCATGACAGAAACATTCCTGCATCCCCGTTGAATTACCTTTATTTAGCCTGCTGCTGGTAAGTGCGTCAAGCACGTCTAATAACATGATTGCTCTGTTTATCCTTCCATTAAGAACCACTTCAAGCAATATATGGTAATATAAAAATGCATGTTCTAGAGTATGAAATGATTTCTGCCTTTTAAAGAAGAATGTTAATGGGAGGTGGCAGCTCCATTTTTATCCCCGTGCACATTGCAGGGTTTGAGCTGACTGAATTATTTAAATCGCACCTCTCTGCCTTCCAATTGCAGCGCTGCCAAAACCTCCAACGGAGCCATTAGTGACTGAAACGACAGCTACCAGCGTGACCCTCACCTGGGATTCGGGCAACTCCGACCCCATTTCATATTATGTCATCCAGTACAAGTCCAAGTCCTTGGAGGGTCAGTTCCAGGAGGTGGACGGTGTGGCAACGACCCGCTATAGCATAGGTGGGCTCAGCCCCTTCTCGGAGTACGAGTTCCGGGTGATTGCAGTCAATAACATTGGCAGGGGTCCCCCCAGCGAGCTGGTGGAGGCCCGGACAGGAGAGCAGGCTCCTTCAAGTCCCCCCCTCAAAGTCCAGGCGCGGATGCTGAGCGCCAGCACCATGCTGGTCCAGTGGGAGCAGCCGGAGGAGCCGAACGGACAGATCCGAGGGTACCGCGTTTACTACACCACCGACCCGCATCTGCCTTTGAGCATGTGGCAGAAGCACAACACCGACGACAGCCATCTCACCACCGTGGGGAGCCTCATCACAGGGACCACATACAGCATCCGTGTCCTGGCCTTCACTTCGGTGGGCGACGGGCCCCCCTCGGACATCATCCAGGTCAAAACGCAGCAAGGGGGTACGTATGGAGTGAGGTGCCGTGCCCCCGTGCCCTGCCCCAGTGCTGTGCAGCTCGGCTGTGTGTCTGCTCTGTACCAGGTGTCACAGCTGCACTCGGTGCTGAAATGATGGTGTGCCCAAGTGGCATCCCCACCCCACAGCCAGCAGATTTAAGCTGTCAGCTTGCACCAGGGAACTAGGATCGATCTCTGTGCAAGTAACGCAGCCTGCTGTTTTGTCTGGGCTGTGATGGCTAAAAATGTCACACAAGGCCCTGGATTTGTATGTTGGCACCTATGCAGCCTTGCCAGGGTTTGAGTACACGCGTGGAAGTACGGAGCTGTGATGTAGTCGGGGTCTGGAAGTAAGCATGAGTCCCATAATCACCTGCTGGGTCCCAGAGGTGCTTGCTTGCTGGCTAGGGTATTCCAAGAGCCCCGTACTGGTGAGAGGGAAGAAGGGAGGGTCCAGAAGGAAGGCGTGAGGATCCTCCCAAGGTGAAGCATGGATTCTGCAAAGCCATGAGACTCTTCTCCCTGCATCTGCCTCCTGGCACTAACCATGTGTTTGGTCCTCAGTTCCTGCCCAGCCAGCTGACTTCCAGGCAGAGGCAGAGTCTGACACCCGCATCCTGCTGACCTGGCTGCCCGCCTCTCAGGAACGCATTACCAAATACGAGCTGCTCTACTGGGAAGGAGAGGATGGCGTTCAGGTGAGTATCTCTGCTTCAGCAGCACTTAGAGCCAGACATTCAGCAGCTTCAGAAGGGGCTCTGCTTGAGCTGGGCTGACAACAGGACTCTTCCTTCACCATGTGTCTTCTGTCCCGCGGGCATGTGATGGGGTCCAGCAATCTCCGTCTGGCTCCTGTGTAAGTGACCTCAGCAGTGAGTGTTGATTCCAGCAAGGTAGCTGGTAGTAGCTTGGGACTGGAAAGGCTCCAGAATGCAATGGCACCATCCCTGATGCATCTGTACTGCTGGTGTCTTTAAATGCTTCCACATGGGTCTGAAATGGCCTTCAAAATCTGTCTGTAGCTCCTAGACTCTCCAGAGCACTTCAGGAGCAGATTGAGGCTGGCCTAGAGAGAGGCCTTCCTCATTTACTGACACATCACTAGAAGTTCAGCTCTACACGTATCAGAATTAGCACTGGCATCAGGGCACCACAGTGAGCATTGTGCTGTGGCAGCATCGCAGTGTCCCATGGTCCTCTTCTCCCCCTGGGTTTTATAATGGCATGAAAGCTACCAAAAATAAGTGTCTGCCAGGTGAAGTGTCAGCAAAACCAGCCTTCAGTCAGCGCTGTTCAGGTGCATTGGAGGTCTTGACTGCTTGGGGATGAGGGCTTCGCTATTTCACAGGCAAATACCACGTGTTGGGAGGAATGTTGGAGCTGAGCACCAGCTTTTCTCTCTTCTCCAGCTACACCAAATAACTTGTGTTTCCCTTCATTTGCCAGCAAAAGGTGGAGTTTGACCCAACCTCGTCGTACGCTGTGGAAGGTCTCAAACCAGACACGCTGTATAAGTTCCGGCTGGGTGCCCGCTCTGAGCTGGGGGTAGGAGTCTACACCCCCACCATCGAAGCCAGAACTGCCCAATCCAGTAAGTGTTTGACACTGCCCTACTGAAGGCAAAGCAAAAGCAGTCCAGTTCCCATCACCTGGGCACGGAGCAGCTCGGTGTCTCTGCCCTTGGGTGACCGCCGGCGTGTAGTTTGCTAACGGGCGTAATGGGGAAAGTCAGCTGAGATTTTGGATCAGGGCTCTTTGGCAGAGGGGGTGCACCCAAGTGGTAAGTTCTTTCGTTATGTCCCTTTGATCATGCTGTCTTTCCCTAAGGGTAGGTTCATAAAAACTGATGGAGGAGTGAAACAGACTGGGAAATTGCTTTGGAGAGATTGATTTGAGTGGGTTTGTGCATCTCTATGAATTTACTCCCATGCAGACGAGCTGTCTGGATGGGCAGCGTATGGGTGTTCGCCTGGCTCTAAATGTGACTGTCTCCAAGCCATTGGATTTTCACCCCTTCACTCCCCATTCCAGCAGCCTTGCATCTCCAGGAGCCCTTCCCTGGTTCATACACTTGGTTGCAAGGTGAGGCATCTTTTGAGGCCAGATGTGCCCGTGGCTGTCGGGTAGCTGGAGGAGTGAGCTTGGGAGAATGGCTGTTTGTCTGGGTTGTGTGAGCAAGCCAGGCTGCTGCTTCTGAGGCTGCAACGCTGGGGGAAACCAGAACAAGCTGCAGCAGAGTTAATAGGGAGGCTAGATAACGAAGTGACCCAGGCAATATCACTTTCATCCTCACTCTGCCCCATGTGATCACAGAGCTGGAGTTCGCATTGCTCCGGTTGGCAGCTCAAAGAGCTGCGCATAAGCAGATTAGGGCTATCAAAGGGCCTGCGATAAGCTCGTTTTCACTAACGATTTTTGGGCTTGCTATTATGCAAAGAGCATTAAAAAGGGGAAAAAAGACATTTCCGTTTTCACCGTCTGTCTGGGATTTACTAGCCATGTGGGGTGAGCAGTTGGCAAAGGCAGCCAGCCTTCCCTGCAGGGAGGGCGCTGGCATGCACAGCAGCAGCGAGCCTGAGACGGCCATTAGAAAGGGAGCTCGGGCAGGGAAGAGCAGCTCTGCTCACTACTGGAACGACCTTCTCTTTGAGGGAAACGCAGCTTCATTACCATATCAGTCGCAAGGATTCCTGCACCCTGTTAAGTGAGCTAATGGTGCCTCGGTGCTGCGAGGTAGACAGGTATGAAAAAGGAGAGCGGTTCGGATCAAGCAGTTATAAATGCTTGAACATTGAGAACAAGTTCAGAGCAGGGGGATTTGTATACCTGTTTCAGAGGTTTTGTATTGATAGGAAAAGGCTGAAGCAACTCCTCTGCCTCTCAATTTCATCAGTGGATGCTCATTCCTTGAACACAGTTAATCAGACAGCCTTGTGTGTAAATGAGTCCTCCAGGCTCACAACAGTCCAACTAAGAGCAGCCTTTGCTTTGTGGACATCTTCCCACGACCTGCTCCATGTGCTGGCTGCTCACAGGAGATCTCAGACTGGTCTGTTTCTGAGGTTGTCACTTCACTGGACAGTGGAGCAGTAGCTTCTGACATCTGTTCAGGAAGTGAGATGGGGACAGGCTGGAAAAGCTTCAGCCCAAAGCCACAGGAATAACTTGGTTTGTCCAGTAAAACACTGATGTACCTCAGAGTTCTTCGGTTTATCCAAAAAGCGACTGGGTCATGGCTTATAGGCCCCTACTTGAGAAGCTTTCTAATGGCACTCTTTATTCTCCAAGAAAAGTGCTTGACAGTTACTCCTGGCCTATTCAGTGAGGCTGACACACCGCAGGTTGAGGAGTCCCAGGGCAGGGTGGATTCTTACATCCTGGGGGTCTCAAAGTCAAACAGGTCTTTCAAAAAGCTTTGCTCTAGCTCAGCAGAAGTTGTGTGCACAACAAATGACTTCCAGGTAGAAATTCTTTGGTCTGCACTTAACACCACCTTGTGTTAGATGGTTGGATTGGTCCCCTGTGACCTTAAAACTTATTAATCTGGGAAGACTGTTGCTCCCAGCTACAAATTGGCCTCCTTCCTGCGCTCTTCCATCTGGCTGTGCTGAGAAAGGCTGTTAGATCTCAGAGGATGACATGTTCAGGTGGGGCACGAACCGCAGGAGCAGACAGACTCCTGCTTTCCAAAGAGCCTGTCTTCAGGCTCTGTTCCTGGCCCTGACAAGCCAGACAGGGGTAAGGCAGGAGGCACATCATTGATAATGAGTCACTAATGGGCTGGAGGGAGGTGTCTGCACTGCTGCTGCTGGCTCTTCTCATGGCATCCCTGCTTAGGAGCAGTGGGGATGTTTGTCCAGGAAGACCACAGGGGTGCAGAGCCCCTTCATACCCTCCCACCTGAGAAGAGAGCTGCCTCCTGGGCTGTCTTTCCTGCTAAGCTGCTTGCTTAGCTGCTGGGCACCCTGCAAAAAGTACGAGCACGGCTGCTCCGAGGGGCTGAGGAGCACGGGGGAGTTCTCCAGGAGCCTGCAGCACCTCAGGCAGTCAGCGTGCTGCAGGAGGGGAGCGGCAGCAGCTCCGTGCCCACCAGGCCTCACCATTAACACACTGTTCTGGCTTCAAGTCTGAAGGTGGATTTGAGGCTGCCTGTTCCCCAGCACGAGCAGTAGGTGGGCTGGAGGGGCGCACAGAGCTGGGGGGAGGCTGGATGGAGCAGCTCGGAGAGGGCAGTGCTTGCACCGTGTGCCTGTGGGTGCCACCCAGCCTGCTCTCTGCTGACCCCAGCAGGGCCACCTTCATTCCTTATACATTTTAAGTTGATCCTGCTTATGTTACCAAGTTTTATTTTGCTTTCTTTAAGTGTTTATCTGAGTTTGTGCCTTGTACATCATGTGTGTGACTCTTACCCAGTCAACAGCCAGCGTTTGACCTGCCTGTGCTGCCAGCCAAAATTTTGGAGAAGGAGCTCACTGCTGCATCCTGAAGGGTGCTGTGGAGGCCCAAAGCCAGAGCAAGTCTCTGCTGTGAGAGGCTTCTCTATAGACAATGGCAAAGGAAAGGCTTGCCAAGCTCCTTACATCTCACCTGTCCCCTCTGAGGGATGCCACCAGGCTCTGTCTTATTCTTTCCCTGAATTCACTCTCGCTGTTGCTTTGGTGCTGTATCTTCCTACTCTCTTCCCTGCCACTTCTCTACTTGATTAACCAGAAGTGTGTGAGGATTCGTTTTCTACCCCTACTCCCTTCCAGTACACCAGCTGGCAGGGCAGTTTCCGCTCTGCCTGCCTCAGGAAGACAACTGCCTGCTTCCACACATGGCTTTGGCTTCTCTTTCCTCCAGTGCAGCCCATAGCCACAGCCCAGCTCTGCCCAGGCACCAGCTCTGCCCACTCTCCCTCCATCTTTCCTCTTCCCAGTCTCCGTGGATGGGTCCCAGTCCCTGAGCACAGAAGCGGGCACTGAGGGTTATGAGCAGCCTGCAGCTGCCTCTGCAAGCGAGCTGCCCTTGTTCCCAGCAAGCAGAGGTCACTGGTGGCATTGGAGGTCCGGTTGTCTCCAGCTTTCCCAGATCTTCTTCCACTGCCATCCCATGCCAAGCACATTGAGGCACAATTGTTGGGTGTTTTAATTAGTTTAGCTCCCTGCTGCTGTCCGGGGTGATGCAGGTTGTGTTCTCCTGTGAGCAGGCAGGCCAGACTGTCCCTGTGCCCCCGAAAGGTGAGCTCAGGTGCTGATGGCTTCGAGGACTGCAGCATGGGGAGAAGCACCAGCTTCTTCTCCTGCATTTCTGGGTTTCTGGGTGCAGTGAAGAGGGGAAGCAGCCTTTCAGCCACCAAGGCAAAGCAAGATGCCTTATACTCCCTTATTGCTTGGCCAGATGTCTTTGTAGCCTTACAACTGTGTGCTTTTTTGGTGGTGGTGCCCTGCCCTCTCTGCTTAGGGCTCTTGCTTTCTATGCAAGCACCCAGGGACGCACCCATCTCCCTTGTCCCTTCCACAACCACTTGGGCTCCTTCCCTTTTGGCTTCTGCCCTCATGATAGACACCTGAGCACAGCTCCCCTCCTCTTTGAGTGCTGCCTGTGGCAGCAAGGTGCAGCCTGGACAACACAAACCCCTCTGCAGGGGGCTGTGCTGTTCTGTTACTGGAGGCCCTGTGACATCTCCGTAGCATCCCAGGCCAAATGAGGGGGCTGCCAGGGCACTGGGTGGAGCAGAGCATCTCTAGGGCACTTGCCCAGTTTGGTGCCTTTTCCAGCCTTGCAGAGTTATTGTCCTGCTGCAAGATTGCCACAGCCCTCGGTCATCTCTCCTTTCCTGGTCCCTCTCATTCCCCAGATTTGTTTCACTTCTTTTTCCCAGCAATGTTGTGTGGACAGGACCAGTCCTCATCCACTGCCCAAATACTGTTCCCCCCCTGTGGTCAGTTAGCACTGCTGGGGCTTAGAAGCTGCCTCAAACTGCAGGTGGTTTTTCACCTGGGAGGGATGAAGACCTGCCTACCTTCTCCAGCAAGCTGCCGAGGCAGGTAGCCAGTTTGGGAGGCACGAAGCAGCCAGTCCCAGGTACGAGGCACCCGTGCAGAGCAGCACACCCGTGCTACCTCCTGGTTGTGCCCGGCGCCTGGCTCCCACCTGGGTGAGCTGCTGCTCGCTGCTGACAGTCGGGATTTCAAACTCTGCCTGGGCGCACCCCAGCCAGCCTCAGCCACCTGCCTTCCCTGCCCTCTGTTGTTTCCTTCACTTGTCTGGGAGCGGGCTTTTGTGCAGTCTGGTGTGTGAGCTTCTCCTTCTGCCATT
This sequence comes from Anas acuta, assembly GCF_963932015.1. Lineage (NCBI taxonomy): Eukaryota > Metazoa > Chordata > Aves > Anseriformes > Anatidae > Anas > Anas acuta. The sequence continues at coordinate 11,174,818 of NC_088986.1, read as the reverse complement.
CCTGCCTTCTGTAGCTTCCTGCCTCTTCTGGCTTCCATCTGCTTCAGATCCTCACTGAGAGCATCTTCCTTTTCCTTACCAATCTCTCTCTTTCCCTTTACTTCTATTTGCTGTTTGTGAAGTCAGTGTCCAGAACTGCGCTGGGAGAAGCTGTTCCCTGATGCAGAAGAGCATTTCTGTCCCCATGCTGTTCATCAGGCCTTCAAATACAAATTGCCCCAGTGCCGTCTTTGGTGACCCCCAAGGAAGGCAGGCAGACATCCAGGAAGCTACTGGCTGCATTTTGTGCATCCGTTTGGTGCTCAGTTGGCTGGGTAAAAGTTCCCTGTGCATTTTGGTTTGTCCTTCCACTCATTTCCCTTCATCTCCCCACTTCCTTCATTTATTTATCCCCAGCCCCCTCTGCCCCACCCCAAGAAGTCGAGTGTGTAAGCACCAGCTCCACCACCATCCGGGTAAGTTGGGTGCCGCCGCCTGCCCAGAGCCGCAATGGGGTCATCACCCAGTACTCCATTGCCTACCAGGCAGTGGAAGGAGATGACAGCACCAAGCATGTGGTGGATGGCATTGGACGGGAGCACTCCAGCTGGGAGATCAAGGACCTGGAGAAATGGACCGAGTACAAGGTGTGGGTAAGGGCTCACACCGATGTGGGGCCAGGACCGGAGAGCATCCCCGTGCACGTGCGCACTGACGAGGATGGTAGGTGTTACCGAACTGCTCCCTCAGCTGCCCCGGGGTGACCAGTGCTGCCCTAAATGAGGTGTTTGCAGAGGGGAGAGGGAGTGGGGATGTGATCCCTGGCAGTGCTGCCTCGAGCAGGGCCGGTAGCTGCCAGGAGCAGTGCTTTGGTCGGCTGCTTCAGGCAGCAGGTGAAGGCGTCACGGTGCTTTGGCTTTCCGGTGCTGTATGGTGGTGAGTTCCCTTTTCCTGAAGGCAACGTGAGCTCTGCCAGCCAAAGGCTTCTCACATTGTGAGAGCAGGACTTAAAGTTTACTTGTTGACCTGAAATCCAGCAAACTAAGAAGGAGAAATGAAATCCATTTGAAACTTGTAGATATCGCAGGAAAGCTGCTTCCCGCCCCGGCTTCCAGGCAAGCCACAGCTTATATAAATCTGCTCTTCCGCTCAAGAGTCAGAATATCGCATGTACAGAGCACTTTACTGGAAACGACAGCTTTAAAGAGAAATTGCTTTGTATTAGCAGGGCTGTCAGTTATGTCATCATGACTTAAGCCATTTCCTTTGAAAGTGCCAGAGCTTGGGGTGACAGTAGGAACTTCCATGGCTTCACGCTGACCCCAGAAGCTGCAGATTTAATGGGAGGAGAAAGAGGCACACCATCCAGGCAAAGAAAGGATGATCTCTGCATTGCCCAGGCAGTAGCAAATTGAAACCAGACGTGTTACGGTTCCCCTAAATGGACTGCCACTGTCCCCCTCGTCTCGGTGGCTCTGGAAGCGGTGTCTGGGAATGCTGGCTGACGGCATGCCTGGGCTGGCAAACACATCTGTGTGTCTCCTGCTGCCTGCATTGTTTGCTTCAGTTCTCCTTCTGCAGACTCGTAGCCCAGGGGAAGCTGCTACCCCAGAAATGTCGCAGCAAGCGCTCTCAGTTTTTGGGCACTGGGGTTGGACGTTCCAGCTCAGCTGTCAGGAGCGATTTCACATCCCTCTGCCACACTGATGCTCAATAGGTAGCCACGCTAAAGGAATGAGAAATGCTAAATACTGTCTGAAAACAAATTGAACTTGCCCTCTTGGGTCTGGGATGCAGCGTACGCCTCCCGTAACAGGGCGACTTCCCCTCCTGCAGTGGGATGGTGTGCCCTGAAACGCCAGGCTGCTCACACGCACAACTTTGCGTGTCCCCACAGCGTCCCTGCACCATGCCCTGCCACGGCCTCTCGCCTTCTCGTGGCAGCAGAGCTTGACACACAGCTTCCCTGTGGTTCTTGGGGAGGATCTTGCTTTTTGCTCGGGCTCCTAGCTGTGTGTGGGGGCAGGTGCCTTGCTAGGACAGGAAAACCCTGCGACTTGTCCAAGGTCACTGCGCTAAGTGAGCTGGATTACAGCGTAGGCTGCTCCAGCCAGGAGGAGGTAACTACTCAAGCACAGCCCCCTCCATTCCCGTATCTTGGGCTAGCCTCACAGTGCTAAAATGCTCCATTCCTCCTTTCTCTATTTTATTTAATTACGTACAATTAAGAAGGACATCTGGGGAAAATAATGAATTGCCCTGCGGCTTAAAAACTGCGCGTACCTGCTGGGTAGCTGTTTCTTCCCCATCTACTTGGACGAAATAGCAGCATTCATTATGTCTGCTTGTCAGCTATCCATCCCTAATTATCTAATACTGATTGTTTCTTGCTGCGTGGAGAATTGGGGCGGAGGGGGTTCCAAACCCCTGGACTTTCCTGGGCGCTGGGAGGTGGAAGGAGACGTGCAGCAGAGGTGTGAGGATGGAGCCCAGGCCCCTCGCCGGGGTGCTGGGCACTCTGCTTGCAGCCCTCCCCTCTGCAGGGAGCGCACAGCTCCGCACCCAGCCGCTTCGGGAGGCAGCAGCTCTCCAGGAGCAGCCAAGAGGCTAATTTTTTAGCATTGACATTTTTGTCACAGTCGATGCAAGAGCAAAAAGTAATAAGGAGGTAATTTTTCCAAATGGTAAATACGGTATAAATATATTTTTAAACGGGCCTCACCTTGCAAGAAAATTGATATTTTCTGGGCAGTGTAATTTTTCATTTTATTATCAAAAAGCATTCAGCTAGCCGTGCATGAAATACAGTCCCTAGAGCTGTCACAATCCCCACAGGCCCCTTTATCTGTCTGAGTTCAGTGACTGCTGTCTCTGAGCTCTGGGTTATTGTTTTAGGATGGTGCTTTTCCCCCTCATTAACCTCTTGCTGTCGCAGGGGATGAGCATGCACGCGCTCTGGCTGCTGGCAGGTACCAGGGCTGCCCGCGAGGCAGGCTCAGCACCCAGTCGTGCTACCTGGGGCTGCTGGACTGTGTTTAGGTGTACGCAAGGGGATCTGAGAGGAGGAGGTGTGCAGTGACAGGCAGGATGCAAAAAGGGCTTCAGAACCCCTGCCTCCACTTCAGGGCACCCTGAACTGCAGGTGGTTACCATACTCTTTATATTCTTGTATTGCTCTTTGCTTCTGGCCACTGCTGGGGGGACAAGAAATGAATCTGATCTGGCACAGCTGCTCTTACAGGGGTATTGGTGCATATCACAGCCCTGCTCTTTCCCACTGAGAGCAGCAGAAGCGCTGGGACAGGGTCAGGGTTATGGCCACACTGGAAAACCGCAGTACGACCTCCCGGGCAGGTGCAGGGGACTCGTGCCAGCAGGGTCATCCTTGCAATGAGGCGGAGGGAAGGTAGCAGAGGTGTTAAGAGCTGGCTGACAGCAGTTGCGTGGTGCCTGCTAAGTGTCCATCCCGTGTGTGTTCCAGTGCCCAGTGCCCCACCGCGAAAGGTGGAGGTGGAGTCTGTGAATTCGACCGCCATCCGCGTGAGCTGGAAGCTGCCCATCTCCAACAAGCAGCACGGGCAGATCCGGGGCTACCAGGTCACGTACGTGAAGCTGGAAAACAACGAGCCCCGAGGGCAGCCGGTGATCAAGGACGTCATGCTGTCGGAGGCACAGGTACGGCACGGGGACCACGGGCTGGTGGGCATGGCACCTTCCCTCTGCGGAGGGCTGGGCTGGCTGGGCCCAAGCATTTCTTGGCTGCCCCTTGCAGCTCTGCAGCGTGGGACACAGCCCTGCCTGAGTGGGGCGAGCAGTTTATCCACAGACCGTGGCTTGCAAACTGGTAAAAAGTTTACTCAGGAAAAAGCTGCTGTGGGAAAGATGATGTATCGGGTGATGCTCCTCTCTTCCCCCTTCTCCCACGTGTACCTCTCTCTGCCTGCCTCATCCTGTGCAGACTCCAGCTGGAGCAATTTGTGTTTCGCTGGTCAAGTTATAACCCTTTGGAGAGTTGTAAATAAGCCTCAGCTCTGCTGCTTTCGTGCTGCTGACTGCGTGCAGAGCAAAACCCCTCTCTGGGCAGAGCCCGTGGGGTGCTGCCTGCCCGTGGGACGCGTGGTGTAGTTGGGCACCCTCAGGTGGGGACAGCTGCCAGGCTGGGCAGCCCTGGCATGGCTCAGCAGAGCTTCCTTTCCCTCCTGCTGGTGCTAGGCAGCCTTGACACCAAACTGAAGAGAAGCCACCTGAGTCTGGGAAAGGCTGGAAGAAAAATTGGTGAGGTTCAGGCCCACATCGCCTGTAAACAGCTTCACCTTCTGCCATCCTGATACCACGCTCTGCTCGTATTCATGCAGTCTCCTGGGTACCTCACTGGCACTTAGGCAGGGCCCCATTCCCACCCAGAGCTACAGGCATGGTTATGGGCTCTGTTCAGACCCCAGAAAGGGTACTAGCCTCTTTCCCAGGGACCCGGGAAGTTTTTGGAGCCCTGCGATGATACACAACTCCTCTCTGGAGCAAGGGTCCTTCATCGTGCACGACCCGTGCTGTTCTCAACAAAGATAATGGTATAAATGAAGTACAGGATCTGCTGCTGTTGGAAGCGACGAGTAATCGATTCAGAGCTGGCTTGCTTGAATGATGCCCAATATAAATACTGGAGAGCTGCAACGATTAATTGATCTATCTCCTGAACGCAGCTGTGAATCATTTATACGTTTGTCAGTGGGGAGTGCAGCGCACAGAGGCGGCTTTACTCCCCATTCATATTCTGCAGGATAAAACTCAGTAATAACGTGGAAGGGGAAAACTTTAAAGAGAAAATGCTGTAAGGGTCCTCGCAGTGTTATCTGGGGCACATCTCTGTTTGTTTCAGATGTTGCTTTATTTTAATCATTAGAAAAGCTACTTGCTGCCCTGTACTTATTCCAGGAGGATATAATCTTCCATGTTGTTGGAACAAATGTTGCTTTGTTGTTCAGCTGGAGTTTGGAGTTAATGGGTTGGTCTCAAGCGTAGGTGGGTAAAGCTGGCAGTGTTTGTGATGGTGTTTTCACATATTTTATGCTTGCCCAGCCAGTTCTGCTTTCATTCCTTACTCATATGCATTTTGGAGAGAGGAAGGAACCCCACACTAATGTGCAGAGCCACTAATGTACCAGAGCCAGAAACTTTCCAAGGACTGCTGGATTTTGCATGGCTCTGAGTGTGTGCAGTTGTCATCAAGGAGGCGAGTTGCTTGAAGTTTCCTGTCCTGTCAAACCACTTAGCAGTCTTTCATATTTGGTGAATTTATGTGGGAAAGTCCTCGATTGCTGCAATATTTATGTGCTGGCATACACTGTGCTGAGTGCATCTGCTGAAAGTCCTGAATGGAAGCGAAGGCCATGAGACAGTTGCACAGAAGTGACTGCTGTGAAGGAGTCACGTCGCTCGTGGGATAAACTAGTGATGACCCTGCAGGGAAGAGGTTTCACTGGCTTGGCAGAAGAGCTCTTCATTTCCTGAAAGAGCAAGAAGCCAGGCATGACCTGTGCTTGTGGTGAAATGCATCTGCTCCGGAAGCTGAAGAACCCTCTGAGAGCTGCCATCTTTTAGTACAGCAGCACGTGTCTTTGCCAACAGGCAGAGGTATTTTCAATGGAAGCAAACAAAGACTGACGGGTACACCTGTCCCTGAAGGTCACGGGATGTAAGGGAGTCCTGTTCAGTACTCATAAACATTCCTAACATTTAAACTGATGTACAAGGAGATAATTAAACTGATTGAAAATGTGGGGTCAGAGCAGAAATTCTCGGGACACGTAGGCAGAACCCCTCCTCCTGCCCAGCCAGGCTGTCTGCTGATCCTGAGGAGGTATGTACACCACATAATCTGCTTCCTGCAGATGGTACGAAGGCACTGGTATTAAATCTGACTCGTGATTTTTGATGATTGAAGATGAGAAATAGAGAGAGAGTAAACGAAGATGAAAGGAAGAAGAAAAGGGAATGGAGATGTTAGCTATGCAGATAATACAGATTCTCAGTTTTCAAAACCATTGGAGCGGAAAGGATTCAACCATCAGCAGTGAAGTGGGGGCCCTGGTGCTGGAGAGATCACATTTATGTTGCAGCCTCCTGCCTAGGGAGAATAATCAGCTGTCTGGAAGGTCCTGTGATGGAGCTGAGGCTCCTCACTCCTCTCTGTGGCTGTGACTGATGACCTCCATCAGGCTTCTGTGTGCCTTCTAGCCTGAGCTCTCACTCCTACGGACAGGCTCATGGACCAGCAGAAGTGGCTGTTTCCTGGGGAGGAGCACCCAGTGACAGCGACTATCCCACCCACACCACATCCTGCAGCCCCTGCTGTCGTGGCTCAGCCAGGTCCCACAACAGGCAATGGCAGAAGGTTTGTTTCTGTGCCCTGGGTCTCCTTCACGTCTTGTCATTGTAGGAGCAGGTTCCTGGCTGTGATCATCCCGGCACGGAGAGCGCCTCTGGAAGGAGCAGGGCTGAGCCCTGCCACTTGTTTGCGCCCTGCAAGACAAGCAGCTAAACCTGGTGTGAATCTAGGTGTTGGATTATTGTGTCCTGCGTCCAGCCTGCTTATCCTCATCCCAGAGTGGAACATCTTTGGGGCGTGCTTTCTCCCCTACCCTCGACTTTGTGGCACCTGCTGGGAGCTGGCTGGATACAGCTGGAGGTCTGGTTTTGTGGAGAGACTCCTGCCACCTCCTCCTCCCTGCAGAGTCATAGCAGGGGAGATGTATGCAGCCCACAAGAAGGACTGCAGGTTTCTGGGAAGACTGTGTGGTCTTCACAGGTGGCACTTCTCCATCCAGCGTGGAGACTGAATGCACGTCCCACCAGAAGAGCAGGAAGAGGTAACGGCAAGCACTTCAAGCTGCTGGAATGAGATCAAAGAAGATGGGAAGCAGAGACTCCTGTTCTCCCTGGGCAGTGCCCACCCCAGGCGTAACACAGAGGAATTTACAGCCTCCCCCTTTTGCTGGGTGCTAGTCAGGGATCCTTATCAGGATCTGCTTGGAACAACTCCTGCTTGTGCGCACGTAGGTGCGGAGGTGAGATACACCCTGCTTCGTGAGCGGAGCAAAACTGAAAGGCACAATCCAAAAGGCATTGCAACAATGGACAAAGAAGTTGTGGAGCCCACAGACTTCTCCATATCCAACAGGCTCAGCGCCCTGAGCTTGCATCTGGAGTTTCACTGTTGCACCACGGTCGCTGAAGCAGAGAGAAGGATCTGCAGGAAAACCCAACATCCGCTTCCCTTAGCTGGGGCTGCTCAAGAGGGCTGGAGTCTGTCTTTTGTAAGAGCCATGGTCAGGGAAAACAGCCGTTCCCTGGTGAGACATGACTATACTGTGTGGTGTTGAAGTGTAAAATGAAACGTTAAGGCATTGCAGCTGCCATAAATACAGACTGTTAGCTTTAGCACTTCCCTGAGCCATCCTGCCTCATGCGCACAGCACTGTCGGAATTCTTTTTATGACAGCTCCTGGGCCTTTCAGATCAATTTGTCTTACTGACCAATCTTAAGCATTTAAGAAGCAATTGAGCAAGTTTAGGAAGGAAATGTTTTGATCCGCAGATGATATTTTCATAATGAAACTGAATTTATATCAGGCTATTTATGCAGGCCTGGCTTTTCACTGTTACTCCTCCAGCACAGACCTCGAGGTGTTTCTCTGCTCTCTGATCTGATACAAGATTAAAGGCCACTGAAACACAGGAGCAAACACAGTCTGAACATTAAACGTTGGCCTAATATCCTGGTGGATAATAATCCCCCTGCTGCGGTGTGAGAGCTGCGAGATGAGGTGCCCTTGCTCTTCCTTGCAGTGGGGCATCAGCGTCTGCTCCTGGAGCTGCACATGGACAGCAGTGGGGCAGCTCGGGGTGCCACCACCCACATGGCCATCGTCCACCAGGAACAGTGTTGGAGCAGCAGTGTCCTTCTGGGAGAAAGAGCCGCCAGGCCTCATTTCCTTCCTGTAGCAAGATTTTTTTCAGGCTGTAGGTAGCAGGGCAGAGCACGTGGCTGTTGGCCGTGGGGTGGGGTGGCCGGTGTAGGTAGGACATCGGCAGTGGCTTGGGTTCAGCTGAGCACACAACACTGGAAATAACACCAAGGTGCTAAAAAGGGGACCTCTGGGGACAACAGTGGTCAGTCAGGGCTTTGACTTTTGACTTTAGAGGAAGTCTTTAGGGACAGCTTGACCTCTTTGCTGAAATTAAATTTGAAGATGGCTTAGCAGGACAATTCTTTTGCAGTCTTATGGCGTGAAATAAGTGAACTGCAAGAAAATCTTAGAGGAGCATTTCTCCCATAGCTGCTTCTTTGTGAATTCAGAAAATGAAGTAGCAAATATTTTGAAGGCATGCCATGTATTTTACTTCTGAGGAGAGTTCTCTACCACTGTGATAAGCTCCAGCCTGTGAAAGCCACCTCAAATAGCCTGAGTACAAAAGACAACTTGTAGCTTTAATACCATTTAGTACTTCCGCAGCATCAGCAGGTTCCCAGGCACTTCAGCAGCATTAGCTGGGCTTCCCAGTGTCCTGAGAAAGTCGGGATCTGAGCGCCATTTCACAGCTGGCGGTTCAGGCTCAGTGCAGATCTTGCCAAGGCTCACGCTGTGAGTCAGGGGCAATAATACCTATCTTCCACTTTCATCTCTGTGCTTGAACCCATCGACCGGTGCTTCCTCCAGGCAGATTCAGTAACCTGAGATGTAACGCATCACCTTGGCTGAGAGAGCTCTCTGTGATCTCTGCAAACCTCCCTTTGGTGCATCAACCACAAAGAACCATGCTGCTGGCATGCCTCTCCGTTTTGATGCCTTATAACCCCAAATCCCATCAGAAACCTGCATGGTCTCTCTCCAGAGCCATAATTGAGCTGCCGTGGCTGAGATCCCACGTGATCTTTTACTGGGAAATGTTTTGTGTAGAAGTCTTACCTGCAGGGCTGCTCTTGCCAGATGAGTGTTTGCTGTTTGCTGCCGTGGTGCCATGTAATTGGGAGCGAGGAGCTGTTCCCTTGGTACGGGCACCAGTGGTAGCCCTGCTCCAAGCCATGCGGCGCTGTTGGAGAGGAACAGCTAAGTGTGGAGCTCTGGGTAAGATCTCAGCCTCATTGTTTCCAAAAGATGACCCTTCTCAGTTTTCTGAGGTCCCCAGAGCACTTTCTTGAAGGTCTGTAAAGGTCATATTGGTACGTCCCAGCAGACAGTCCCTGGCGGGTTTTGTGTGTTGAAGTCTGTAGTTTTCAACAAGAGATGGTGGCTGGAGGATCACTGGGACAGAAACTGGGGATCAGCCCACAAAACTGTGAGTGCTGCCGCTTGTGGGGCAACCCTGATCCCCAGAGTCTTGTCCTTTCTTTCTCCTGCTGGTGGAAGAGGCAGAAAAGTGCAACCAAAGCCAGAAAGGGAAACAACTGCAAAGTTAGGAAGTGGTGATCTCGCCATCGATATGGGAAGGAAGCTCCTTGCCCCCATTTGTGTGAATGATCTCAGACCTGCCGCGCAGGCTAGCAGCATGTAGAAAATTGCTCTGTCCCATTCCTTCCCTTGGCACAGCCTGTGCCAAGCGACCCTCTGCGTATAAGTGTTATAATCCCCCCACCCAGTCCTGCTAACCCCTGCTGTCATCGTCGTCGTTGTCATCCCCTTCCTACACGTTGCCCCTTAAAATTCTGTGTCTCCATTTTTCTCTCCTCCTTCCTTTCTCCCCCATCAGTGGAGAGCTGAGGACTCCGTCGACCATGTAAGTACCACTTGTGTGTATTCCAGGTTGGAAAAGAGGGGTTTGGTAAATCGATTTGTGAATTTTGTAGACACAGTGCTGTCAAAACATCCCTTTCACTCCCTTAATGAGGCTGGAGAGTTACATTGTGAAACCTTCCACAAGCAGCAAATCCAGAGAAAATTGGCATTTAGATTGCTACTAAATGCAGAAAAGCAATTGACATTTCCCATAATCTGTATTTCCAGCTTGTTGCAGTGCAGTTTTAGGCAGGCTCAAGTGATCGACTCAGGAGGTGCATCCGACTTTCTGCAGCAGTTGGCCCACCGAGTCACACAGTAAAATTAGATATATAATCTTTAAAGCACATTGATTGTAGTCATGAAAAATAACCTACACTCTCAACCATGACCTTTGGCTGAAACACAGATCGTAATAAGAAAACAATCACATTTAAACAGTTAAATCCAATTTTTCCCACATAATTTTGAAATATAAAATTGGAGGAACAAACTCGAAAATGACCTTTTTAGAGTCAGCAATTCAATTACGTGCCCTGCTGTGAGCTTCCCCGGCACGAAGCATTTCTCCTCCTGCTTTCCAGGGGAGAGTCGCACTTGGAGTGGCTTTGTCATGCCAGCACTGTGTTTACACGAGGCGATCAGACCTTCTTTCCTCCATCCCTCGTCTCTCTTCCCCTCCTCCCGGCTCGCTTGCTTTGCTCCCGGTGGCATGCTTTTGCGTGTGAATTCCTCTTTGCATGGATTTGGGAGGAGTGAATTCTCTTGGGATGTTCAGAGTCTGCAGGTTTTGTGTGAGTGCTTCCCCGCGGGCCCGTTGGCACCGATCGGGCTGGGTGTCCACTCACCCGCACACACGATGCTGCAGGGGCGGAGGTGGGACGGGACTCTGGTTCACACGGTGATTTTGGCGGGGTTCTTGTTGGTGCTTGTTGATTTATTTTTTTTCCTCTGGGCTGGCTGGTTCCGCAATGGTAACAGGGTGATTTTGATGAGTAAGCCTGGGCAGGGAAACCTGAACCAGCAGCACCGACTGGAAATCAACAGCTTTAACGGCGTGGGTGTCTGTGCGAGTGAGTGCTGGGAGACTGGCTGTGCTCTGGGAGCCACCGCAGGGCCCCTGTCCTTAGTTTTAATGGTCCCAGTCCCTTTCACAGCACCCCCAGCTGAAGGCCCTTCAGGGGGAGCTGCGGGGAGCTGCTGTGCTCGCAGCTTTTTGGGCCTGGCCAGCCGAGCTTGGCACGAGCCACGCTGCCGCTGGAGGCCAGGAGGGAGGAGCGGGGCTCCGCGCTTTGATCTCGCATTGAGGTGCGGAGCCGTGCCCTCCTCCTGCCCAGAGGAAGCCAGAGCATGTGAGGATGCCAGTGCCCTGCCTCCTCCTCTCAGACCTCCCACGGCGCAGGGTTTTCCCTCGGGTCTTGCCAGTGCCTCGTGCTGACCCCATCTGTCCCTGCCGTGCCCGGCGGGGAGGGCGAACGTGGTGCAGCGGCACTGCAGGTGCTCCTTCCCCGAGCTCACTGCTGCCTGCCTTGCCCTTCTGCTCTCCCCGCGGCTCTGCTGCAAGACACAACCTCAAAAATCCCCAAACGAGCCCCCACGAGGTTTCCACAGCTGGCTGAACTGGCTTCTGCTCTGGTTCACAGCTCCATGGTCCTCTTACTCTGTGGGGTGGCTGTGTCCCCAGGCCGGCCTGCCTTTATGGGGGGCTGTCTCTAGGGAATGGGGGTTAGGCCGTTCCCTTTTCCTGTGCACAGGTTGCTCGTGGGTCCCCAGGAGGGCCAAGTTAGAGACAGGGTGAGGTGAGGCAGGTGAGTGGTGGAGCGGTGGCAGTTACCAATGGTTGGCTCCATGGGGGTGCCAGCGGGGCGAGACGTGTGTGCTTGGGTGTTGTGCATGAGTGTGTGCCAGCGAGCATGCCCGTGTGTGGCTGTTGGGAACACTGACCCCAGCGCCCTCCTTCCGCTCACTCTGGTAATGGGGATTTGCTCTTCTCATTTGCCTCTTCGCCGCCTCGTGGACGCGCTCCCAGGAGACGGTCATTGGAGGCCTGCTGCCAGAAACCACCTACTCCGTCACCGTCGCTGCCTACACCACCAAAGGAGACGGCGCCCGCAGCAAGCCCAAAGTCATCACCACCACAGGGGCAGGTGAGCGTGGGGAGCAGGGGCCGCAGCCTTGCAGGGGTGGTGGTCAGACCTCCCGGGAGGTGCCCAGGGAGTACGGCCATGGCACCTGTGCAGGAGGAAGCGAGAGGGCTGGAGGTGCTGCCGAGGTGCATGCTCCTGGGATCTCCAGCCCTTCCTTACAGGCTTTGCTGATGGATCACCTGAGCAAAGTGCAGCAAACAGATGGACACTGCCAGGGCCCGCAAGAGAGCAGTGGAGCTCGTGGGTCATCTGCGTAGTCCAGAGACCTGGGAAGAGGAAATCTAAAAGTCCAGGCCCTCCCTCAGCTTTGGAGTCACAGCCTGTCCTCATTTTGTCCCTGCTGCGGCAGGAGTTAGGCGAGTGCCATTTCTTGCTTCCTGTGGTGACTGCAGCGCTGCCTGGGATGGCCGCTGGCACGGAGGGCTCCTCAGAGGCGCTTCTCAGCTCCCCCCCAGCCATTGCTACCTCTGCCTTCCCTGCCGTATATAGCTCAGCCAACTTGCTCCTAGAGCCATGGTAAAATCGGTAACGCAACAAATCCTGCTGTAGGAGTGCTGCGGACACAACCTGTAGGTCTGGTGATCCCAGCCAGTTCAGTTCTGCTGTCTGAGTAGAAACGTGTACCCTGTGCCTAATGCAACACAGGAGCCTCGGCCAGGAGCAGGGGCACCCAGGAGTTCATCAGGTGCTTTCCTCCGGATGCTGTCAAGCTTGCCTTTGGCGGTGGCACCAGCTAGTTCTCATTGTCTTGTCCTCGATTTCCCACTCACTAGACCTGTCCTACAAACGATAATCCTGCTGTTTGTCACACCGGCCACAGGAACGGTACTCACTGCTTGTTATTGTGGGAATGCAGCTTGTGCAAACTGAGAGCGTTTGTTCCTGGTGCCTTTAAACACGGAACAGCTTGCCATCTCCTCCGTGCTGCATACAGGGAGCTCCAGAGGTAGTTTCCACTGTCACAGTCTCAAATGCTGACTCCCTTGTGCCTCACCATGATGTATGCTCTGTTCATCAAATTGCTACAGCTGTCCTATGAACAGGAAAAGCTTCCTAAACATCCCAGTGTTGCACTGTAAACCACGGTGAGTCTTCCAATGTTATGATGTACATTTAAAGTTAATATTTTGAATCAACTTTGAAAATAACGTGTCCCATAGCACTAGCTGCTGTTAGACATTGTATTATGAGTGCAAGGAGGATGGCACTGGCAGTGGAAATTTAATTGTGTGTCTTAAATACCTACAAAACCACCCCCAGAGCTGCCTTTGTACTGGCTCATCTGCAGGCTTGACCTCAAAGGGGAGTGTTGGTATCGCCCTCTGATGGCAAAATTGAGGCATAATTCCATCAAATACGTGTTTCTCCTGTGCTCATCTCTGGGCTTAAATGTTTCAAAACTGTGCAAGGGTATTTAGCCAGGTTTGGCTACAATCCCATTTTCATTTTCATATCCGTGGCCCCATCCCTTTGATTCTGAGTATCTTCCCTATCAGTTGATTTGTTTACAAATCTGAGCTGATGTGGAGTGAAGACGCATCCTTTTTTTAACTGAAGGAGATCAAGGTATTAAACCATCAATTTAAAGCCATCAGTTCCTAACCCATGACGGCAACACCCCTTGACTTGCTCAGCATAACCAAAAATCCCATGGAACGCTTGTGCTCACCTCTCACATCGGCACTGACATCTCGAATCTGTTCATCAGCTAAACCAAAATGTGTTCTGATGGCAAACAGCCCGCCCAGCTCCGCTTGCTGCCTCTGCAGATGGTAAAACTGCAAGGTTTCAGGATGAAATTAGTCTTCCTCCAGACAGACCAGGGCGCTGGACGTGGGCTTCTGTGTGTCTGTTGTCGAACTGCGCTGAGGCCAGCGTGGCCTGGTGCTGTGCACTAGCTGGAGTGTCTGAAGACCACTGAGTAGGAGCACGGGATTCAGATCTTCTCTGAGATAAATGTGATGCTTTGAGGTACCTTAAACCTTTCCTGTAAAAGGGGATGGTTTTGGGGGCTGGACATGGCTGGATTTATTGCCTGTTTAGATGGCAGCGCATGGGAAAATGGCAGCCAAGAGCTGGCTGGCTCCAGCTTCCCTCGGCACCGGATTAGGGTCAGTCTGCCTCTATCCGTGTGAATTGTCTGTCGTCCTCTTCACCCTGTTGTCTGAACTTTCCCACTTTCCTCAATCCTCACGGACTGAGCAGCACGGAAGCTGTCCTTCCTCCCCCTCCTCCCAGGCTACAGATGGTCATTGTGTGTTTATGTTGCAGTCCCGGGGAAGCCCACCATGATGATTAGCACGACAGCCATGAACACAGCCCTCATCCAGTGGCACCCACCCAAGGAGATGGTAGGGGAGCTGCTGGGTTACCGGCTGCAGTACAGACGTCTTGATGAGGAAAAGATGAACACGATAGACTTCGGCAAGAGGGACCATCACTACACTGTGACCAATCTGCACAAGGGGGCCACGTACCTCTTCAAGCTGTCCGCCAAGAACAGAGCCGGTCCGGGAGAGGAGTTTGAGAAGGAGATCACCACCGCAGAAGACGTGCCGAGTGGCTTCCCGCAGAACCTGCGCGTGGTGGGCCTCACCACTTCCACCACCGAGGTTGCATGGGACCCCCCGGTCTTGGCAGAAAGAAACGGCAAGATTGTCAACTACACAGTGGTATACAGAGACATAAATAGCCAGCAGGACATCGTTAACATCACCAAGGACACAAGTATCACTCTGACGAATTTGAAGCCCGATACCACTTACGACATCAAAGTGAGGGCCCGCACCAATAAGGGGGTTGGGCCGCTCAGCCCCAGCATCCAGTCCCGGACCATGCCTGTCGAGCAAGGTAAGTGCCCTTCTAACAAGCCCTAACAGCAATCTCTGGCTCCAGGACAGGGACCTTTGCTTTCATTCATGAGGCTGCGCTTCCCTTGGCTCTGCGTAATGAGATCAGGTACCATGTGGCTCCCTAGTGTAGAAGTAGTTCAGCGAGGGGAGGCTCAGTGAAGGTTTCCTTAAAATTGTCGTTTTGGGGGGGAGTTGGTGGTAGCTTAATTGCCTTCATCGCTCCACAGGCACACTTTGCTGTTTTATCTGTACATGAAAGGCTCTTGCTCAAACTGGCGCAGACAGCTGGGTAGGATCATCTGCAGATCCAGTACCTGAGCACCACTGCTTTTTGATCATGGCAAAGGGCCAGCAGAGCACGAGCAAAGGGGGGAAGAGAAGGCTACAGTTCAGCCGACGGCTCCCTTTCTGTGATGCTGGAAAGTATAGTGAAAAATGGAAACTCCACTGGAGACTGGGACTTGGTAAAAGGCTGCTGCTCTTTTCTCCTCATATCTCACTTCTCTGCTGTAGCTGAACTCTCCGACCTCTGCTGCTAAGTTAGACAAAGAGAGACTTGGAGCTGAGCTGCTGCCTGGCTCCCTCCTGACTTGGCCTTACAGTGCTCAAAGATCTTGTTTTTCATTTCAGTGTTTGCTAAGAACTTCCGCGTCAACGCCGTCATGAAAACGTCTGTGCTGCTGAGCTGGGAAGTGCCTGACTCCTATAAATCTGCAGTGCCTTTTAAGGTAAGGGTGGGATGCAGAGGACAGGGAGCTCCTCCTGTGGCAGCGAGTAGGGCAGTGGAAAGCAGCACCTTGACCTACTGCGTGGTGTTTTCAGGACATCAGGCAAGAGAGCAGGAGAGCAAGGTCACGTTGCTTGCTAGTCTGGCATCTTGCAGAGCCCAGATTAGGTACCTGCTCTTGCTTTTGAGCATCCACATGTGAGCCATGGCACACAGCAGAGCACACTGCTGCTTACTTTTCCTCCTTTCTTAAGGTGTTAAAAGGTATTATAAATTTGTTGATTTATTTTCTTCTGATGAGTTACGGAATAGCCAGCAAGCACTTGCTGCTCATGTTAGAAAATGAGTGAAGAATGGGGGCTGAAGCACGACAGAAAATGTAAAGGAGGGCAGAGGGCAGTCTGAGAACTGGGCTGTCTCAGGAGTCATAATATGTGTTTCTGGCTTCTCAGCATCCAGCTAGAAACCTGTCTTGTCCACAGGCACTTCTGTTACATATGCATTCTCCCCTTCATAGTGTCCCTGAAACTTGCAGTGTGCATTTTCTAAGAGGAGTGGAAACTGGTCCAGGAGCCCCAGCTTACTGATGTGTAGCTGGTGAGCAGTTGCACTGATTGTTCACACAGTTCCACTCTGGAACCCCACAGGTCTGGATACAGTGTTGTCCACCAGGCTGCAGACAACACTGATGACCCAGTGTCTTCCTGCTCTTGTTTGTCCCCCAGTTTGGATCACTGATGTGGGTAAAAGACACAGACAGGGTGGAAATTTCTGCAGATCTCAGTACAGCTTCTCTCCCTTGGGAGAAGAGACCAACATGTCACATTGCTAAGGATAATCTTCCACCCAGTCTCAGCATCTGTCTGCTGCCTCCGCTGAGGTGGCCTGGGCTGGTAGCAGCATGCTTTCCCTTACCCTTGCACATGAACTCTGCCATGCTGGGCCTAAAATGCAAATATAAGGCCTGCATGAGCAGTGGAGGAGCCATGGCCCAGGGAATGGGAGGAAGATGTGGAGCTGCATCCATATGAATGTGCGAGCACCTCCCCTTGTTGCTAATTCTCCTTGTCTAAATCCTAAAGCTAAATTACCATGATCAACAGCAGACACTTGTTAACATGTAGAGTTTAGCTGAAGCAGATAAGGCTTTTGTGAAGACCTCATGGCATTCAGAGCTTCTCCAGGTGTAGGCTGCATTAGGATCAGCACTCAGATATATGGCCACAAGGAACTTCCCCGATGCTTGTTACCTTGCACTCTGCTGAAGAACCAGCCCTCTCCACCTTCCCTTCTTCCTGCGGTCCGAAGCCCTCAGCTCTGTCTGACAGCTCGCTGCGAGGCAGGAACAGGGTGACCTTTGGAGCGTTACTAATGCGTAAGGAGGGTGGGCTGGTTGGAGGTGGCCAGGATCAGGCATGACGCCGATTCCTTGTCTCGGCCTCATAGCTGCAGCTGCTGACACAGACCGTGAGTCAGGGTCTGCCCCTGCGGTGGGTTAACCCTCAGATGACACGGGAGCAGATGGCATTAGCACTTGCTGGTTGAAGAGCAGTCATGCAAACAAGAGTGTTACAAGGATATTTCTCTAATAGTGTCTTCCTTCTATTAATATTCCCCGGCTTGCAGACACACACGAGCGGAGGCCAGGAGCTAAGAGGGTCAGCTCCAAGTCACTGACTGTGCCACTCGATAGAAATCCTTAACTTTCAGGACTTGGTATTTTTATAAACAAGGTTCACCTCTCTCCTCTAATTCAGGCACATGGGATGCTGAGGCCAGAGCCTAATACTGTAACTAGCATAGCATTTAAATCTCCATGGGAACAATTAGTATTATCTACACTTGATAAACAGTCTCACGCTAAATCTATGTCCCAAAGGGTGTCATATTCTACTTTAACAGATTTAATTAAAGTAGATATTGTTCTGACAATGAATAGTGAGGCACAAGTAGGACTGGTGCTGTTTTTTTATAGAGGGTGAGCTGAGACCTTAGGAAATGTTACTGCTACCAAATCAATAATGAAGGTTTTCGTTCTCTTCAGGGAATTTTCACAGCTTCTTCTGGTCCAGGAGATAAATTCCTTGTAAAACGTTGCCCAGCCTTTGTGGTGGAGCAGAGGCACCATTCCTTTTTTGTTTCAGCACGCTTGTAGAAAGGCATTCTGGAGCTTTCATGGAAAGTGTAAGACAGATGTGACCTTCTCCTTGGGGAAACTGCACTTCCCTGAGACATTCTTCAGCTGAAGAGCAGAATGGAGGATATATTGGTTGAAAGCAGCACCACAAGGTGCTGTACAAATGAGGAGAAGCACATTTTCCAAATGATTATGATGCAGGTTCAGAAATAAACCCCAGTTTAAACCTGGGCAGTGCTTTCAGGCATTGCGTCCCGTGGAATGCAGTAAGTACTCCTGCCCCCCAAAAAGTCAACTTTGTCTGCTTCTCCGTCAAGCAGTTATTTTTCTGCAGTACTGCACACTACATGTCTTTTCACCTTGTAGTTCAATACATTCTTTGCTACCTTGAAATGAAGCAGCAGACCTTCAGCAGTGACATTTGGACCCACCTAGCTTGTGGCTTTGCAAATTCTCTCTTGTGAGTAAGAGCAGCACAAATGACATTTTACAGCAATCCATGGGCTAGTCAGCGATGTTTGGCAGTTCAGAGCCCTTGGGCCAAATTTGCTGCTGACTTAAGTAGTTACCAGTGGGCCATGATACAACCTCTAAACAGTGTTCCTGCTTGAGCTCCCAGGCATCTTCAGCTGCACGCGAACGACTGTTTGTGAGCCCTTACATTATTGTAAGGTTTCTGTAGAGGCCTTACCTAATGGTGCATAACATTTGAGAAGACAATGTGTTATGGCAGGTGAAGGAATGTGGAACTGCTACGGCAACGGTGAAGAAAGGAGAGGGCAGAGAATGGTTCAGGAAATCATTGGAAACACTAATTTCGCTCTTTAGACACAAATTTCTGTGCATGGTAGTGGAAATCATCATCTGGTGTTGGAGCTCAGTCAGGGACTGTGTCCTGGCTGGTTCCAATGCAGAGCAAGCAGGGAAACGCTGAACTGAAGTGCCCGAGCATCTTTTTGGCCTCTGCTTGCCCCAGGAGAACAGCTGTGTCCCCAGCAGATGCCTCATGCACAGGCAGTTGGTGAGCAAGTGTCTTCCCTAGAGCACAAGCAGAAGCAGTTGGTGATGCCTTTATTAGGGAAAGCTCCATAATGAGAATTCGCTCATCTGAGAGGCAACAGAACTCATCATGGACTTTGTATCATTCCGGTGTAGTTATTAATGTTGGAATTTTGGTTTTGCTCAAGTCTGTGTTGGAGCACATAAGGTGAGGTCCCACTGCTCCCCAGGACAGCTTAGGACCTGCACTGCAGGATTGCTGCAAGGGGTCGTGCTGGGACAGACGGCAAAGCTGCTGAGGTGACATGAGGTCTGCCGCTCTTGTCTTGGTTGTGCTGACTTGCGTGGCAGAGCAGGGTGAAACCTGCCAAATAACTGCCTGATATCCCAGGGCTACAAGAGACGTTTCTTCATTTTACCTTTTTGCATTTGCTTTAGCACCCATCTGACACACGTCTCTAGAGAAAGGGATGTAAAGCCCAGGAGAAAATATCTGAAAGGGAGTCAGAGCAGAGCAAACTCGTCCAGCGATCCTGACAGCCTTTACTGCACGTGGGGCATCTAGCAGGGGCTTTATCCCTGCAAACCTCTTAATTATTTTAGTAGTTAGGACTTGGTTTTGCAGTTCATCCCTGAAGACTGAAGCACATCAGCAAACAAGGGGATTCTCCCCTCCATTTCTGGCTCCTCAGTGCCACTCCATTGGGAATCCCTTCTCAGTTTGCAGCACCCTCAGGAGCCAGTAGCACAAGAAATGGGGCTCCTTTTCTATCCCAATCTCTGAGCAAAGTGATCAGAAGAGGATCTGAAGCATGTCCTGGCTAGCTGTTTGGATACTACAGAAGCAGAGGTGCGCATCTCAGGCCTAACCTGCTCCCTGTGCTCTGCTTGCTTCCCAGGACCTCCCCCCACCTCCCAGCCCCAGCACTAAATACTAGAGCAGTGCTAATCAGCTGCCCTTGTCCCAGGGAGCCAGCAGCTTTCTGCAGATTGCTGCCACCTGCTAAAAAGGTGACTTGGAAGGAAAGTTCAGTCCCTCCCTTGCTGCCTGCATCAGCCTGAGCAGCAGGCTCAGCTGGCAAGAGATCTGTTTGACTTCAAGTAATTTTTCTTCCACGGAGCTGTCTTCTCTCTCTCAAGGCCCCCGTTGGAGAGAGCACATTTTGCTGTGTGGTCTCTGCCTGTGGTGTGTAATAGCTGCCGTGGTTTAACATGCTCCACTCTGCCCTTGCCCGTTTTTGGCACACCGTGGCTCTGCACCTCTGTCAGGCATCCAGCGCTCCCCTGCCACGCTGGAAGGTTGCCCGGTGGAAGGAAGCAAGCTAGTTTGTTGCTGCTGGGGCACAACCTCTGCTCCCCCCAGTTCTCTACACACCGTTCGTCTCTGTCTCTGGGATCTCTCTGAGTTTCTGCCTTTGCAGAGCCAGCACTGGGGTTTGGGGGCATGGGGGTTGTTCTAGCAAGAGCAGGATGGAGCTTCCCGGGACAGAGAGTGCCACAGCTGCCATGCCTTGGGCAGGGGTAGGTGTCTCTGAAGCAGGACGAGGACAAAACATCATTAGCGGAGGGGCTGGCAGCCTGGGCTTTTGGGGGGCTATGTATGGGGGGGTCACCCACTGCCCTGGGCCACCGATGGCCCTGCTCTGCCTGCCCCCAGCCCCTCGCTGCAAGCGCGGCAGCGAAAAGCAGCGCGGGTCCCCTGCGTGGCACCAGCATCTGTTGTCATGGTGACGGGTGTCACACCTGCGGAGCCGCCATTTGTTTCGGGTACCAATTTGCGAGCCCAGCGCAGGATTTGTCAGCTCGTCGGCGAGGCACGAGGCACGTAACCCCCCCGGTCACCTTGCTGGGAGGGGGAGGCTCTGCGCCAAGCGCTCCATCAGCTGGGAGGCACGGGAGCGGCACCGATTTAAAGCAGATGGGATTTCACACCGAAAGCATATTGTGTGCTGTAGCCTCGTGAGACGAGGAACAAAAGACCCGTTCAAACCCACACAGGGGTAAAACACAGCCATCTGCAGCCCTTCCCCAAACCGGCACCGAAAGCGGCGCGTGTGGCACTGCCAGGCTCTGCCCAGGTGCCCCCTCACCGCCCTGCGGAGAGCGCGGCTCAGCCCTGTGCTGGGGGCTGCTCTTCTTTAAGGCAAGATTTATGGCTGTTTACGAAGCGCAGGGTAGCTGAACCACCTGAGGGAGGGCCCGGAGCCAAACTGTCGGCTCCGCCGCTGCTATTTTGAGCGTGGGTTTTCATCAGCGGCTGTCGGCTGCATGAGCGTGTCCTCTTCCCCGTTTCAGATTCTGTACAACAGCCAGAGCGTGGAGGTGGACGGCCACTCGATGAAGAAACTCATCAGTGACCTCCAGCCGGACACGGACTATTCTTTTGTGCTAATGAACCGCGGGAGCAGTGCTGGGGGGCTCCAGCACCTCGTCTCGATCCGCACTGCGCCTGATGTCCTGCAAAGCAAACCCATCGCCACAGACAAGTACATCCAGGAGGGAAAATTCACGCTCAGCCTTCCCAAAGTCCAGACCACCGTGCCCGTTAGGTAGGTGCTGTCCCCAGCTGGAGAAGGCAGGCTGGGGGGGCTGGAGATAGGGAAAAGCACAGGGCGAGGCTCTGCCAACCGGCCGGGATTGTAACTTAGGAGGGAATTTCAGAGCAGGCTGCAGTACAGAGCCAGGCATCTGCCCGTACCGTGGGATCACACTGCTGGCTCTTCCTGAGCAAATATTTATGTGCAATAAAATTAAGACAATTCTCTGACAGTTTGCCCTTGCCCTGGTGGGTATACTCCAGATGCTACCAGCAAAAACACAGTTGAGGATCAGGAGGGACTTTCTCTGACACTGTATAATATCCTTTAAATAAATAATGCCTAAAGCCTCAAGGAGATTAAAAAAGCGAGTTTGTAGAAGTCTTATTCGTTACTGTGGTATCCTTGTGCTGAAGCACAATTCCCCCAGGGTTCTTGCTACAATCCGATTATATAAATGTCCTTCTCGCAGCTCCTACACCACCCTCTGGAGCACAGTCTGTAGATCTTCATTAACCTAATGAGCACTAACAGGAGTGTTCTCTTCTCTGGTGCAGCTGGAACGCTGGCCTCTTCCTCACTGAGCCCTTCCACTGCTTAGAGGGCAGGGAGTGCAGCAGGTCGTCTCGGGGAGGGATATGACACGTTACTCGGTGACCTGCTGGAGAGATGACTTAGGGTGCAGTGCTTATGCTGTCCTTCCTTCCCAGGTGGTACTACATCGTGGTCGTGCCCGCGGATCAGAGCACCAGCAGTCTGACTGCTCGCTGGCGGACACCTGATGAGATGGAGCTGGACCAGGTAGGAGCCTGCAGCAGCTGCTGGAGTGGAAGGGGCTCCCAGTGTCATGTGCAGGTGTCAGGAGAATCTCATGCAAGGGGTTTGTGGGCTCTTTCTTCCTCACACCCACCATCCACACAAAGCAATTAGGAAAAATTCCAAGAAATCACACATACAAATTCACAGAAGTCACACACAGGTCCATTAAGAAAAAAAAAATAGTTGTAAGGTTGAAGCACTGAGAAATTACGAAGTGTTAGAAGATGCAAGTCAGCCCTTGCTTATCATTAATCTTTAATTACGTGATTGCACAGCCTTTTCCATGGGGTCCCAGCTCATTCCACGTATGGGTGGATCTGTTCTGCATGTGAAGCAGAGCTGTGTGATGAAGAACTGCCATCCGTAGGCCTCCTGCATCATTTCTTTGCAGAAGCTGGAAGTTGTTACAAGAAAGAGAAGACTAGGATGAGAAAGGATGGTTTGATTTTGTGCTTTAGATAGTTAAAAAGCTATCCAGAGGACTGTTTTCTACCTCTGATTGTTTTACTTAGACCTGGGCAAATGATTTAAAACAGCTTTTGTATTAGCAGCCACTGTCTTGGTTCTTTTTGGAGCGCTCAGTTTGAGATGCTGGAGCCTTAGTTGCAAAGCCTAAGCATCCCCAGCTGCAGAGAAAGTCAATAGGAGCTCTACTGGATACAATCAGTGAAATAAAAAATGCTGAGTTTTCTTTAAAAACAAAACAAGCTTTTCAATTTGACAGTCAAAATTAGTGGACGTTTTTTACATTAACGTCCCTGTGCCTCTGTTCTCCATCTGTAAAATGAGGATAATCGCTTTCATCTCACCTCATATGGGTGTTTGGAAGATAAGATCGTTAATGTTTGTGAAGCACTTGTAATATTACAGTGATCAGCACCATAGAAAAGCCCACGAGGAAATTATTAATTTTGTCTTCTGAGCCGGGTTTGAATAGTAAGCAATAAACAAGGCCTCAGGCTGCATAATGCAAAGAAGAAAGCAAAATATGGAATAGCTGCTCTTTGATTAAGCACTGTCTGTCCTGTGTATTGAGCAAGGCAGGGGAGTTACAGAGAAGACGGTCTGTGACCATGTAGTCAAGGATCGTAACATGGTGCCCATACATCAGACAGCTGAATTGGTTTTGCACAGGTGATGTTAGTCCTGACATTTTCTCATTTTTGAGGATCTGAACTGTGCAAGCCTAGCACTCCTTTGGTGCAGGCTTTTGGTGTGTTAGGTGTAGAGGTGGCAGCAACATCCAGCAGCCTCAAGCACAGCTGGAGCCCCATGGTGTCATACACACAGCTGTGCTTTCTGCCGAGAAACAAGAGGGGAGCAAACTCCACCATGCAAAGGCTACCCTTCTGCCTCTTCCCCCGTGCTTTCTCTAACGTGACTGTTCGTGAGAGGGCGAGGATGGACTGATGAGAGGAAAGAGGAGGGAGTGCCTTACCGAGCTCTCCTGTCAGAGGGAGTGAGCTCAGCAGCACAGCTTTGTGTGCACGTCACTGTCCCCAGCCCCACCGTAGCACTGACATTCCCTGGCTGCCCTGACAATGCTGCACTGATACATTCGTGTGTGAAATGTATTTCATGCCTCTTTCTTCATTTTAAATTAGAATTTCTGTTCCGAGCCTGGTATTCGTTTTTCCTCATTAGAAAAACATCTTTAAACATCTGAGAGTCTTTTTTAGCAGTGTAATTGAATTTTTGTGTGTTTATATCCTTTTTCATGAATTTGTGGCAGACTATGAAATTTGCCATTTTTACTCTGAACATCCCATGAAATCTGTTATCACTCCGTGATTTACACAAAGTTCTGCCTGCAACCCAGCAGCAGGTGAAATATTGAAGCACTGACAGAAGGGATAGACACAGCAAATGTCACTTCTTGCCTCTACGTCAGCATCAGCTGTAATTCATGTCCAGTGGCCGTAGAGAATGTGAGTTGCTGTCTGTACCAATAGCTGGGCCACAAAATACGTCCCGGTTCCCTTGCAGCCCACTGGGATGCCCTGACTGGGTGGCAGCCAGGCTGTCCCAGTCCTGCCACTCCCTGTCAGCATCCCAGGGCTCAGGGCTCACCCAGAACCGAGAGGTGCACAGTGAGGGTCTGCAGGTGGGTGCCCCAGCAACACCTAAACACACACACACCTCCCTCTGGTTTATTTGTACCATGTCCAGATCAAACCCAGGGTCTTTTCCTGCCTTCCCTTCCTCCCTGCTGAGTCCTCCAGCTGGTGAGGGAGCAGCGCCAGGCGGTGCCACGCTGGGCGAAGCAGTACTGATGCACCTTGTTTGTCCCCAGCTGCTGGAGGCCATCAGCCAGGGGAGTCAGAGCAGGCGCCAGCGCCGCCAGGCAGACAGGCTGAAGCCGTACATTGCTGCTCAAGTGGACGTGCTGCCCGAGACCTTCACCCTGGGGGATGAGAAGAACTACAAAGGTTTCTACAACAAGCCCCTCTCTCAGGACCTGAGCTATCGCTGCTTCGTGCTGGCCTCGCTGGAGGACGGAGACACGGTAAGGGCTTCCTGCTGGGGAGGGAGGCACAGCCTTCCCTAGCAGAGCTGAGGGGGCTCAGTGCGGGTGGGAGCCTGACACGTGGTTGGCATGGGAGAGTTCCTACTTCTGCTTCGCTTCAAGTAAATGCCTGGGGAAAACAGCCCCTGGAGCCCCTGGTCCTTCTCCAGCCAGAATCTCGCTCCCAGCTGGAAAAGCAAACCTGCCTCCTAGCGCAGGGCTGGCAGCAGGGTGAGCTGCACACGTGCCTGCTGTGTAGAGATTCTCACTCCCGTGCCTCCCCTTGCTGCAGGGAAATGGGCCATGCTTCTGTCAGTAATGTGTCACCGGGCTCGTGGGGCCTGGGCATGTGACAGGGAAGGGAGCAGCTGGTGCAATAAGCAGGGAGCAGCGCGCTGAGACCTTGCATCAGTGTCCAGCTGTAAACAGGGAGGGCAGGAGTGGCGGTGGCAGTGGCTAGTGTGTAAATAATGGGAATAATAGAGATGTACAGAGTCCTTTGGTCGGCTTCCAAGCTGCAGCTTCCTTCCTCAGCCTCATTTGCTTGTAATGGCTCATTAGGGCTGGTCAAGTTCTTCATTACTCATCCAGCTCACGTGTTCTTGTGGCAAGATGTGCACGCTGGTGAGGGGAGGAGAGTCACAGATTAACAATAAGGTAAAGCAGAGGCCTCGGGGTATGCTGTCCTGGCAATCCCTGTCAAGAAGAGATGACCGTAACCAGATGATCCCAGACTAACATCGTCTCCTCCCTAGCAGAGATCTGCCACAGCCCTCCGGTGAGCCACCAGCAAGCAGGGTTTTCACGCTCTGCTCCTACCTACCACCTTTCCGCATCCCCTGCTGCATCACACACATTTTCATTTGAAGCATGAGACACTCTCTGCAGGGCTGTGCACCATCTCCCCCGCTCAGCTCCTCTGAGATTGCTTGCTGTGTCTCTAGTGTCAGCAGGCAAGTGTGGCATTGGATTTTTTAAAGCAGAGGTGGGGTGGGTGAGGGGTTGAAGCACCACCTGTGAGACCAGGGCACCTGCACCTGTCCTGCCTTTGGAAATGCCACCGAGATAACAGTCCCTCTGATCTCTTTGGCTTGGGACTTCTCTTGGAAGGAGCCATTTCCAATGTGTGCCTGCAGAAATGTGAATCTTGGCCTCCTGCACAAAGCTTTTGGGATGGATGCGCGTTACCTGGCTGCACGGAGCGGCATCCCTATAGCCGTTCCCCTACCTTCTGCAGCTTGGCCTTCCTGGGCAGTGACGGGTAAAGCCTCTGTGCCTTCCTTTCAGAGCAGCCCCCTGCCCCTACAAAGAGAAGCCCCCGGCCTTCTGCCCTGACCTCTCACCTCTGCTGGGGCATCTTCTGGTCTCTGCCAGGCTCAGAGCTGTAGCTGGCCCCTGTTAAACCAGGCAGGTAGAAAAAGGCCAGCGTGTTGTAGTGGTCCCAAGCAGATTTGATGTAAGAAGCAGGAGCCATCAGCTATGTTGGGGTCATTGAAACAGGCTCTGGTAGGGCTGAGACGTTTCACAGACAAGGCAGGAGCCTCTCCCTTGGCCCCACACACCAGTGTTGTCTCTGAGCACTGATAAATCTGAGGAGAGCAGCTACGATGCTGCACCTGTGCTTGCTGCCAGGAGGATGTTACAGGGAAGAGCATTTTCTGTGCTGCACACGTGTGTGAAGCCAGCCTGGCTGGGATCAAGGGCACCTCTGAGAGGAGACCGAGATGTGCATTTGTGTGACACCAGCACACTTGATTCTTCTCTTTCATCCCCTCACATGCACGCAGACATGGAGCGCATGGCTAAACTTGGACCTTAAAGCAGGCGATTTATAGATCCACGGTCACCTCTTTGTGACCAAAACCTTCGATGGCAAGAGCAGAGCATTCCTAGGTCCCTAATGCAGGGCAGCAGGTGCTGCTCAGAAGCCACAGGCACTGAACCGATGCAGCTCTGGCCCTCTCTAATAGGGGGGAAAGGATTTCTTTTTGCAGCGTTTAACCCTTCTGACCCAGCGAGGCTGAGCTGCGAAGGGACACCACGGCTACGTAAGCCTTAGCAACAGCAGCAGAACAAGCCAGGTGCGGGGTCATTTTTCTGCAGGAATGGGTTGGGTCTCTGCTAATCCTGTCTTGCTGGTGGGGCTAGCAAGCTGTCCCTCCAGGTTATAAATCACCGGGCTGCCAGAATGCAGAAATCTCTGGAAAGGGGCCTGTGAGCATGAGCCCCTTTCCAAGGTCTGTTTATCAGAGCAGAGACACCGGGAAGAAAATGTTCCTGTCATTTCGTTCCTTGAAGAAAACCGCCTAGCCCAGCAGGGGTTTTCCTAATATAGCCCTGTCCTGGAGAGATGTGTTGATATCAGCACAGCAGGTATTATGAACCACTTAGGAATCATCAGCCAGCCCCACTGTGCAATTGGTTGGGATTCAAAAGCCTGTGATTTGGCTCCAAGAGAATCCAGGGCTGGCAAGTGGCTCTTAGCTGGGCTGCTCCAGTTTGGCACCTCGGGGCCAAGTCTGCTGGCCAGAAAGTTGCTGGCACGGGAATGTTTCACACCAGGAAGAGGCTGTTAGTGCAGCGTGACCTCTGCTGATGCTGAGGGAGGGAGGACTGTACGGTGTGCTGCCGGGGTTTGAGAAGCATCACCATTCCCTGCTAGCCAGAGGCAAGGGGAAACCTCTGTTTCAGGGATGCGGCTGCTGCTTTAGCCTAATGGATGCTTGCTGTTCTCTCCCTCTCCTGCCGGTGCTGTTCAGAAGAGATACGCAGCCAGCCCCTACTCAGATGAGATTGTGATGGAAGTGTCTTCAGCCAAGCAGCAGGACGAGCCAGAGATGCTGTGGGTGATGGGACCTGTCCTGGCTGTGATACTCATCATCATCATCGTCATCGCTATACTCCTCTTCAAAAGGTGAGCTCCAGTCCAGGGCGGTGCAGTTACAGCACGGGCACGACAGGAGGTGGCACCTTCGAGACTCCTTCCAGCCTTCAGATGGGGGGTGCCTGGTAGACAGTCCTTGGTGGTCGCAGGGAGGAGGAAGGTCTCCTTTATAAAAAAAAGGCTGCTTTATAAAGATTGCAGAAGGACTGGGTATGCAGAAGGTAATTAATACCAGCCCCAGGACACAGAGCTGCTTGTGGATTTTGGAAACCTGTGAGCAGTGGGACAGGGGAGAACAGCAGCTTTGTCCCTAAAGCCAGTGTGACCACTCTCTCATCTCACAGCTTGGATTTGCAGCACCAGGAACATCTGTAGTACCACTTACCTGCTGAAATTGCCTGCTAGATCTCTGGCAGGCGCCCCCACTGCTGCGAATTTTGACAGGGGGACATGGTCTTAGTGAGAACAGGGCGTGGATGTGACAGGCTGAAATCAGAGTAGGAGCGCTTCTCTTGAGGCCCCTGGGTCCTGGCTGCTGCGTCCCTGCTGAAGCAGCCTCCTGCTCACACGTAGCAGAGCAATCCTGCCAGAGCTGTAACTGGTGCGAGGCGATTGTTAGTCCTTGCAGGTTGCATTTGCATGTATCTGCGTAGCCTGTTCAATTACACTCGGTTATATTGTCTATCAGCTCAGCTCCAAGGTTCTGCTCCTCCTGGACTCTCTATTTACTATTTATGTGTATCTGTAGCTTGGGGAAGGGAGCTGCTTTTGTTGTCTGATTAAATGGAGCTCTGCTGTGCATGTGCAGTCAGTGCCTTTCTGTGTCAGTGATCATCTCCTTTCTTCTGTTTCTGCTCTTCCCTGGATCTAGTAAACAAGAAAGGTATGAATCCATTTTATCTTCCTGTTTTGCTAAAATTTCAAATCTATTTCCCTGTTTAAATATCAAGCCTGGTGCTGGTAAGGGGCATCTTTGTTTTTGGGAGCTCAGGGCTTGCCAACACTGGGGGTTTACAGAGATGTTGTTTCCTCAAAGGCATCAGCCTCCCAGTAATTGTTAGCCCCTCACAGGCTGACGCAGGGAGATGGTTCCAGTGTAAAGACTTCCTAGATTGTTTTTGCAATTAAATTAAAAATCCAGAAACAACAACAGCAGCAGTTATAGGTGCTTCTTTGTATTCTCAGTCACTTCAGACTGAGAGCTGTTGCAGCAAGAGTGCAGGTGCATTCTTGCATTCTGTAATGAGAAAGCTTTAAGCAAACACCAGGCAATTGTAAGAAACAAAGTGTTGGCTGATCTTTACGGTGGGAAAATGGCCCCTCCTTCTCTGCCCAGGGAGTCTGTACCTGGGCCCCACAGATGCTGTGCCCACCTTGTTTTAGCTCTGCTTTAACCCAGCCTGGTGTGGGTCGAGCACCATGAAGCAGCCCCAGCCCTCTGTGCTTACCCTCAGCACTCCTGTCCCTGCTGCATCCTAGCCCACGCAGCAGCACCTCCGTGTCCAGCACCACCTGCGTGCTCGGAGGGATGCTCTGTTATCCTCCTGCTTTTCTCCCGGCGGTATCTCTGCTGCATATTCACAATTTCAGATCTACAATGGGAACGAACAGAACCTGAGTAGCAGTAGCTAGCTTGGGATCTGGAGGTTTGTTTAGCGGTGGCCCCAACTAGGCTAATGAGAGAGGCAAACATTAATGATACGCCGTGCCCATTCCCCAGCAAAGCTAGGCCACCTTGCTCAAGGGCTCAGGGACTGGCACGCAGTAGCACATGGCACATCCTGCTATGCTCCTGAGAGGAAGAACAGCGCTTTATTTGTTTGCCATGTATTTTTCTTCCCTTCTATCAATGCTCTTAGTCTGTCGGCTCTTTTGTCTCAGTCCAGGCAGCTAGGAGGCTTCTGAGGTGTGGAGACACCTCTGAGGTGTTGCGAGCATTGTAAGACTCACAAGCTGGTCCTCCCCACTGAACCACCCCAGTGCCTGATGCAGCCACGGGCTACAGATGGAGCTTGCTCGCAGTCTGTGCTTCAGAGCAGGTTTCACTCATGATTTATGCACGAAATTTTACTTAATTTATTACCAGTAGTGCCAGCCCAGCATGGGCAGGGGAAGTGATGGTGCCCTGTGCCTGTTTAGAGCATTTCTGATCATGGGTGGTTCAGGGCCATCACCATCCAGAGCTGCAGCTGCCTGTGTGCAGAGCATGGCAGCCCTCGGGGTGCTTCGAAATGCCTCACAGTGACGGGGGAAGCAGACACTGGCTGTTGTGATTTACAGGGTGGTAAACGTGCTAGTGTTTGTGCAGACGAGCAGTGGTGCAGCTCCCTCTTTTGCAGAAAGCATCAGGTCAGCAGAGGGGTTCACCATCAGGCAAAATCCATTTTCAGGCTGTTGCCAGGAGAGAAAATCTCTGCGTATTATTGCTGCACACTCAGCACCTTGGCAAAGCACCAGGATCAGCACAGGCTCAAAAGAGTGTCCCTGTCCAATACCCTTCTGTACTGCACGGGAACATCCAGTGTACTTGTAACACAGAGCAAGAAGTGGGACAGAGAGAATTGCTAGAAAGCCTGTTTGCAGTATTAGATTGTCCTTAGTATTCACTTGTCCGCTGCTTGATTGGATCTGTCCCTGCCTTGCCTGTGAATTCCAGCAAGAGCCCGAGGTGGTGGCATTGCTTTAGGCATAAATATAGCATGAAGAGACAACAGTGTATTTTATTGTTCCATTAATACACGCCTTGGGTGCCTTCAGCCATTCAAGACGTATATTAATGGCCCAATAAAACACACCCTGAAGAGCCTTTACACTATTATATTACAGTGTTCTATATTTAAATATGTCTAATACGTGAGAAAAAAAAAAATTGGATTATATCCTTCCACTACAGGAAATAGTTCCTAGAGGGAGTACAAGGGAAAGAGATCTTGGATCTATCAGCTTTTTCTCTAGTAAATGTTATGCAGAATATCACATTTCAAATGTCTCACTAATCAAACCTCTGCCATCTCTGAAATACAATGAGTCCTGTTCAGAGATGGGAAATGGGAGGCACAGAAGATGTGACTTGCCCGGAGCCCCAGGGAGCCTGGGAGGGAGCTGGGTAGCTGGGACATGGGCACACAGACTCCTTTCCAGGGTGGCTTGTGCCAGGCTCTGCCAGAGCTCACCTGCTTGTCTCCATCCTCTGTCTACAGGAAAAGGGCACACTCCCCCTCTTCCAAGGATGAGCACTCCATCGGCCTGAAGGACTCACTCCTGGCCCATTCCTCTGACCCGGTTGAGATGAGGCGACTCAACTACCAGACTCCAGGTAGGAGCAGCAAACCCCCTCGTGTCCCACCTGCCCCAGTTCCCCTTCACCAGGTCACCATGATAGAGGGGGAGCCACAAGCTTTCCCTCAGCAACTCTGCACCTTCGTGGGCACAGGAGCATAGATGGGGCTTAGCCCAGGGTTATCCAGGTAGCCACTCTGCCTGCCAATCCTTCTCCCTAGCCCTGTCACAAGGCTGGGAACTTGGATGGGGACAGCCCGTGTGTGTTCTGTGTCAGGTCCTACACAAGGCTCACACACAGCCAGGGCCAAGTGGTCACCGTGAGCCAGGAGGAGCCCCCGTACAGTGCTGGGAGAGCTCGCAAGCGCCCGTGCCCACGTTGCTCCCAGGTGCTGCGCTGGCTTGGTCCAGGCTGGGGCTCAGCGCTGATCACTGCTGGTGTGGTGCTGCCCACAGGGGAGGAACGGGGCGGTGGTGAGCTCTTATGCTGCAAGGGTGTCCCAGCAGCTGTGTCCCGGGACGTTCGGTGTGCTGACACTCCTGCTCTGCTCAGCTCAGGGCGAAGAGCTCCCTGCAGCCCCCGCTGCTCCCCGGGCAGTGCTGTTGCCCAGTGAAGGGCACTGCTGGTTTTGGTGGCCTCAGTCCAGATGATGGCTCAGTAACAGCTGTTGCTTTCTCAGTCTGACTGTTCACTGCAGAGCATCTCCAGTCATGCCTGTGCTGGCCTCCGGTGCCTCGGGCTGTAGCTGTTTGCCAGCCTGCAGAGGCAGCTGTACTTCCCACTGCAGAAAGGTCTCATGCTGCTGCTTTGTGTCTGTCTGTCTCTGATGGCACTGAAAGCACAGTGCCTGTCATTGTAGCGATCAGAGGCGGGCTCGCCCCAACTCATTCAGAGCCTTTCAGAGAGCCTGAGTCCTAGATGAAGTGGAGGAGGGCTTGGGTTTTGTGATGGAGGGAGCAGTTAGCAATAAATGAGGCACAGCGCTCTTCTAACTTGCAGCTCCTCCTGGTCTGTAACCTACTTTCCTTTTCCTCCCGCTGCTCATTCAGCTAAGAGCTTTCGTCTAACAGGGGAGTTTTGAAGGGGCCATTTCCTGGTGTAAACATGCTGCCCCTGGGAGGGAGGGAGGGCAAGCGGAGCCTTTCCTCTTGCCGCTCACAGCGGTCTGGCTCGGCCCCGACTGCGGTGGCGTGGGTTTCACCAGCACAGCTCCCTCTGTGCCAGAGCAGCTGCCAGAGGAATTACGTCTCCCAGGCAGGACCGATGGCAGCTTTTGTGGGTAGGATGAAGCAACAGCCTGGCAGTTGTCAGCCAACCTGGCACGTTAATTGGCCACAACAGACCAACACAGGAGGAAAACACTGTAGGAAGCAAGGGAGGCACCTGCAGCGGGGAGAGAACATCTCAACAGGCAGTGATGGCAAGCAGCAAGAGATGTGGGGATCGCACACAGTCAGCAACAGCTCGCGGCTCCTTGGGAGGAGCGAGGTGTTGAACAGGGCACCTGGTCAATGGGCAGGGTGCCTGTGTGTGGGGACTGGTCTCTGTGACGTGTCCCACAGCCCAGGGACACGGGGGACACCTTGCTGTGTGCTTGTGGTTCACGTTACGTGGAGTGTGAGAGGTCAGGCACCTGCTCCCTCTCCAACAAAGAGTTTGGGTGTTTGCAGCAAGGGCTTCCCTTGCTAGAGCTGTAGGAAGGGTCAAGAGCTGCCATCAGAGAGAGGGGACATCCAGGAAATTTTCCTTTCCCACCTGTACCTAAGAATAAGCCAGAGATACCGGCTCATTTGTTAATTTTCCAGATCTCTCTGGAGAGATAAAAACAACCCCAAGAGCCCGGTTTGCTGGAGGCAGCAGTGCCCTGCGATGCTGCCAACCGGTGCTCCCCACCCAGTGACAGCACCACGTCCCCCCCCATCACTAATGAGGCTCTGTGGGGTGGAAGCAGGTGTCGTGTGGCTAGAAATGACTGTTCCAGCTCCTGACAGGCTTGTACTCGTTAACGAGGAGGCACAAAAGCCTGCGAGCCCAGCAGGCCCGTGCTGCTGCCCCTGTCACCCGCCAGCAGCCGAGGCGGTGCCGCGGGGGTGCGCTGACAAGAGGTGCTGGCCACTGGCCCTGCACGCCTCAGTAGCCAGCCTCCCTGCCGGAGTGTGCTGAGCAGGGAAAACCTTGTTTCATGCATAATTAATTGGGCTACTGTTATTAAATATTAAGCTTTCTCATTTTCGTGGGTCTTACTTCAGACAGAGGTTGTTTCCCCGCTCTGTACCAGCTCACTGCTTCGCTAAGTGGCTGGCAGGACGTGGGACCGGCAGTGTCCCCGTGTGCCATGAAAGGAGGCTGGGTTGTGCTGCCCAGGAGCTGCAAGCCAGCTGGAGGCTCTGGGGCACCGAGCAGAGGTAGCTGGGGCTGCGGGCAGTCCTGGCCACCAAGCAGCACAAACCTCCCTGTACCACCATCTCCCTGCCCTCCCCTGGGGCACGAGGCCCCAGCCAGCGGTGTGCAGTGGGAACTGGGGCTCTCAGCATCAGCTGGGGGCCTCTGTGCCCGCTCCCCGCTCATACCCACACCGCCACTGGGTTGGCAGCATCAGAGTTAAAGCCCCGTTCAGGAGGGAGGCTTCTGGTGCTGTGCAGGTGGTGCTTTCCTTTGCATCTTCACCTCTCTGTCTTTCCATTTCTGAACCTCTGCGATGATGACTAAAGGCTAATGGGATTTCTGTTCTTGCCCCGTTTCTTTTCTTTGCAGGTGCCAGTGTCCCCAGTTGCCCGAATATCTCAAGTTAGTTTTAACTCCTGTATTTATCTTTTGACACCTTTTGCTTTTTCTTTCCCTTTCTCTCTCGTCTCTGTAATTTCTGTTTCAATGTCATGAAGGTCACCCTCACTCACAGCACACTGTAGATCAGCAGTGATTCCACTTTGGGCCACGACGCGCGGGCCCCGTGGGTACTGCGTGCACGGCAGCACAGCGGCTCCCACAGCACAGCACGGTGTGGCAGGAGGGCAGGAACTGGGTGCCGGGCTGCCCCAAGGCTCCTGCGGCAGCCCTTCGCCTGCCAAGGGAGGCAGTAATAACAGCACTACGGGAGTAACTGCCCCTTTGTCTCTTTTTGCCTTGTGAGCTTCAAGTTCACTCTCAAACAGCCATAAAAGTGTCTGCTCCCTGCCGAGTCTGGGCATCCACACTCAGGAATGGGAGAGGTAGCACAGATGCTTCCCCCAGGGGCAAAGCCAAGGGCTTTGCATGCTGCAGCCCTCCTAGCCTGGCAGAGAGCTCGACCTTCTCTCGCCAGAATCCTTAGAAGAGCGTGTAGAAGTCTGGTAGTGTGCACAAAGCCCATGCAAATTCCCTCTGCCTTACCCTGCACCACATGTGGCTGTTGTTCCATGTTCACTATAAGAGGACAGCGACTGCCTCTTCATCCCCTTCTGCTCTCACAGCTCCTTTGGTGCTACAACACTCCTTCGACTAGCAAAGCTGAATTTTGGAGAGATACCCTTGAATTTCTCAGCAGAGATGAATGTCTGCAGCTCTGCCGTGGTCCA
Source organism: Anas acuta (assembly GCF_963932015.1). Taxonomy (NCBI): domain Eukaryota; kingdom Metazoa; phylum Chordata; class Aves; order Anseriformes; family Anatidae; genus Anas; species Anas acuta. The sequence continues at coordinate 11,140,624 of NC_088986.1, read as the reverse complement.
TGGCTCTGCTGTGCTTCATACAGGACCACACTGGGATAACCACATGCTGTGGTTATGTTTCAGCCTTTCTTCCTCCAGCCCCACACTTCTGCCTTGGTCCCATGCTGTTCTCTTCATTTACTTGCTCAACCAGAGCAGCTCGGCGCTACAAAGGCTGCTCCTGAGCTGCAGCCTCTGGAGCTGGGCACCAGTGAGCAGAGTTTGCAGAAACCACAGCATCATCTTCATGGGCCCTGCTCAGCCACCTCGGGGATCCTGGTGGCAACCAGGGAAGCACCTGCAGGAGGACCTCAGCACAAGGCAGAAGAGGGCTCCCTCCTTCCCCACCTGTCCGTGTGCTGTCCGGCCACCCGTGGATAGCCCCGCACTGACAAGTGCCGGAAGGCTGAGCACGTGGTGGATCAGAGCTCGCCTTTGTGCAGCAGTGGCAGGTGCTTTGGGCAGAGGTGTTAGGAGCCCAGCTGGGCAGCAGCTGCAGCGTAGCGTGCAGTGACACTTCCCTGTTATCACCTAATGACTTGTCACCGCTGTGTAAAATGCACATACCCAGCCTGGGGACTGCTCCATCACCTCAGCGGCCCACCGCTGCCATCTGCGGCAGCGTTCAGGCTCCAGAGCCATCGAGGAGCTCCTGGCCATGCTCCAGCCCATCTCCCTGGGTGTGAATCAACAGCTCCAGCCTATTAATAATCATTATTTCCCACGTGGGGGCTCTGGGAAACCCACAGAGCAGCCGATGGAGTCATGAGCCTTGGGATTTGGATGAGCCAGGCTTTGGATGCGGTGTTTCACAGCCGCGTTCCTGCCAAGTCACCATCTCAGCTTCAGGGAAGGAGGTGGCGATGGCTGAGCCCTGAATCCCAGAGCTTGATGGTTTGCACGTCCCAGCCCGGCAGAGCTGGGCTTTGGGCCCTGGAGCCGGCTCTGCCCCGGCCACGGGAAGGCACCGAGCTGCCCGGCAGCGAGCAGAGCTGCCCCTCAGCTCTCAGACTCGTGCCACCCCCGACCCGGGGAGCAGCAGTTCCTCCATCGGGTCATTCCCACCTTTCCCCAGCTCCCCAGAGGACAGGGCGATGCCCGCCCACCCGTAACGCTGTGCTCATACACTTGCAGGGGCTTCCCCTGCCGCAGGTCTGGGCAAGTTTCTTTTTGGCTAATGCCGTAGTTAGGGCTAAGCAGGAGGATCAGCCTCAACCCTTGGTGGTGAGAGTGCCGGAGAACCCCCGTGTTCAACCCCAGCCCGTGTGGGAGCCTGGGAATCACCCCGACAGCACCCCCAGGCCCGTTCCCATCGGGGGCTTGCCCGAGCCCCTGCCCGCTGCGTGGCCTGCTCTGGGTGCCCGTGGCTGTAGTGTCTGAGCATGCTCACCCGGTCATGCCCATTCTGCACATCACTTTTCTTTTTGTTTCACTGAACCGTGTGCTCTGAGAGCGCGTGCCGCATGCCGCGTGGTCTCGCCGACCTCCTCTCCATCCCGCCTGGCGCTTCACATCGTCCGTCCCGCGTGTCCGCCTCGCGCCCACCTCTTGGTTTTGCTGTGCACATGCTGCTGTCGAGCCCCCCCCTCCAGGCGCGCAGAGCTGTGACCCGTTCCCTCTCCTCCCTTCCCTCCTTGTCGCACCCGCAGGCATGCGCGACCACCCCCCCATCCCCGTGACGGACCTCGCCGACAACATCGACCGGCTGAAGGCCAACGACGGGCTGAAGTTCTCCCAGGAGTACGAGGTGAGCGTGGGAGCGTGCCGGGCAGCGGGGCAGAGCCCTGCCAGCCGGGGCTTTGGGCAGACCCCCAGCGGAGAGGGCTCGGGAGCTGCGAGCAATGCCTCCCCCGCAGCGGCATCGCCTGCGTGGGCCCCGAGCCAGGCTGGGAGCCTGCCAGCTCTCCCTGCCAGCCCCGAGCGGTGGGAACGCGCCCTGAGCGCTCGGAGCATGGCTCGTGCAGGGAAACGGCCGAATGCGCCGCAGCACGCCGTGCTCCCACCATGGTTACAGCCCTGGGAGTGAATGGGAGCTTGTGTCCACCCGCCTGGGCTGTGCTTCTCTGCTCTGCTGGGCAGCCCGCCCCTCGAAAACAAGCAGGCATTCGGGTTTCCTGCCCTGCTTTCTGCACCTCTTCCCTGCTGCATGCCGCTGCACCCTGCTGCTGTTAGCCCCTGCAGCTCAGCTCTGCTGATGTCCCGCTGCCCCCGAGCAGTCCTGAGCTGCAAACTCCCCCAGGGACGTGCCTCCAGGGCTGGGTGCTGTCCCCACCCGCACCGATGCTGCCTTTGTGCTCACATGGGCACACGGTACACATCTGGTGACACCCCCATCCTGCACGGCACCTCCAGCCCCAGCCCCTTAATGCCCATCCTCCCCTGAGGATGACTTGCCAAGGGGGTGAATGTGTGCAGGGGCCGGGGCCAAGCAGCACAAGGGCTGCCTTGCTTTTCTCACCTCTCTGCAGGCTGGGAGATGAGGTTGGAAACTTGAAAATTTAGGGAAAAATTCCTCTGCCAGCCACGAGAGCAGCACTGGCAGGCTCTGTTTTCCTGTGCTTGCGTGCAGGACCCTCTTGAGCTGTAGGGGACTTAGAAATAACCCCCCACTCGTATTAAGGAGGGAATAAATTTGGGATGTGTCCTTCGCATGTGTTATCACTTCTGTTTGAATTGTTATCTGTTCGTGCCCGTGGCCTCCCCTTCCTGCAGCATACTGGTACTGATTCATGAGATGAGATTAGAACATTTCCCCACGAGGTAAAATTATACACGCCAGGAAAGGGAAAGCAGATCTCTGCGCTGAGAAGGTGAGGGACGAATTCCAGCTAGTTCAAAGGGTGAGCTGCGTGTATCTGAGGGAGGCACGGAGCTCCTGTTTGCTTCAAGATGCTAAGAGGAGGCTTCGCTGTCCCTCCGCACACCGCTGCCCAGGCTGGAGAGGAGCTGCGAGTTCACCGGCTCCAGGCCCGCGTTGCGGCTTGGGAAACGTCTGGAGGAATAATGTGCTTCTCTTGCAGTTGCTTGCGCTTTCGTGTCGGTCCTGTGAGTGCAGCGCCGAGGTACGCAGTCATATCTGTCTGCCTCGGGCCTTTCGTGATGAGTCCAGCTGAAATGTTAAGCAGGGACGGCCGCTGTGCTGCGTGCGGGCTGCGCCTCTGCTGCGCCGCGGGGCTGCGGCAGGATCCGGCACCCGGGCACCGCCGTCCTCACACAAGGTCTGCTCGGAGCCTGCAGCATAACACCGAGCTGTGGGAGCTGCTTGGGAAAAAAACAGCCTTAAGTAAATTCTCTTGGCTGTTTTCATGAGCCGCTCTCTCCTCATTTCTCTTTCTTTGGAGTATCGTGGCTGGTTGAGAGCACCAATCAGTTGTGCTTTTCATGTTGAAGCAGCTGTTAAGGAGCTGATTGTTGCATGTAATCTTTTACCCCTGGATTCTGCTGCATTGGACTCCTCATCAGATAGAAATTACCAAACATGACAGGTTCATAAGGTGTTTGACACTAGGACGAGCCCCAGAGCAGAAATGGGTGCCCCTTCCTGGCACATGGGGATCATTACAGCCATTTCCCAGTTGAGATCCTGGGAAAAAAAAATAATCCTGGACTGAGTTGGCGGAGATGGGCAGGGGTGCTGGTGCGATGGGTCTGCTCTCATCCCGCTCCCTGGGTTTGGCATGGTGACGGCTCCCCTCGGGGCTGTGCTTGGAGGGCAGGACGGGGCAGGGCACGCCTGGCGGGCACTGCTGGTAAGGGAACCTGCAGAGAGGATGTGGAAAGAGCAGGGGTGGGACGGAGCGGGCTGTGCAGCCCCAGCGGGAGCCCCCGCTGCGAGCAGTGACCCAGCACTTGAAAAGTCCTCGTGTCCCCACGGCAGGGTCGTGCTGCCACACGGGGCATAGCAGAGCTGCGCAGGGAGAGCTGAGGGAGGCAGGTTTCCCTGCTGAACCCCTCCAGCCCGTTTGCTGTTGGGCTGTGCTGGGGAAGGGTTGCGTGTTGAGTGGTTCTGCAGAGCAGCCTGACGGCTCCACGGGGTGCGGGGCTGTTAATAGATGGCTCCCGTTCCAGCAGCAGCGGCACCCCAGGCAGAGAGCAAATATTTAACAGCACTTCAAGCGCCGAGGCCAGCTGCCTAGAGCCATCAGTCTGGCGCTTGCCTCGCTCCTGCCGGCGGTCGCGGAATAACCCAGACACGGGTGACACGAAACAAGACCTGTGGGCACCTCCTCGCACGCCTGCGGAGGAAGCAGGGAGGGTGGCAGAGATCTCTCAGCACGGCCTGGCCTCCATTCGCACAGGTCAGGGAACAAATAGCATTGCTCACACCTCCTGGCAGCCCACGGGGCCGAGCAGCCGGGGCGATAAAGCCAGCGCAGAGCGAGCTGTGTGCCCACTGCCCCAACAGCAGGCTCCCGTGCCGAGGGTCTGCCCTCACCCCGAGGGTCCCAGCCGGGCCCCCCGCTCCCACCAGTGCCACTGGAGAGGCTCAGCTGCAGGCTGGGAGCTGCAGCAGGACTGGGGGGAGCAGAGGGCAAGGGCTTGGCATGCGTCCCGGCCCGGCTGTGCCAGGAGGGTATTTCATTTTTAGCATACAGCGAGAGCTACAGTGAATTTACAGTGTGGGATTAATGGAATTAAGTAAGTAGAAGGGAGGCCAAGGCCCTTAATTATTTATCGGCAGGCGCTGGCGGGTGCTGTGGCTGTGTTGGAGCTCCTCCTGTGGGCCGCCTTCCCGTGCTGCAGCCCGTGGATACGGCGGGATCTTGCGCTGAGCTGAGGGATGCCTGCAGTGTAGAAATGAGTGTGCAACGAGTGTGCACACACGCATGGCATCAAGCATGGGATCCAGCCATTAGCAAACACAGACATGGGGCTGCTTCCTGTTCCCTTGGGGTTGCTGCCGTTGCCCTGCACCACCTGTCCAGGAGAGAACTTTTCCCTTGTGTCCAAACTGCGACATGAGGCTGCTGCCCCTTGTGCCCAGTCCCTCTGGCATGCCCCTCCAGGGCACCCTGCCCAAATCCCCTGTTCACTGCCATTTCCCCGAAGCCCCCAAGGACACAAAGCCTCCAGTGCTCCTGGCAGGGAACAATAGGGCCCTGCTCAGGCAGCAGGAGCAGCGCTGGGGTCCCCGGGGGCACTGAGCCCCAGGGTGCTGCTGCAGGGGTCCGGAGAGCCCCCGGGGAGCTGCACATTGCGAGCGTAATGGGCTAATCGGGAAGTGGCCTGGCAGGCACACAGCGCTCACGTTCCGGTAAGAGGAATAATAAGGCTGAAGCAGTGCCAGCCATTGATTTGGGAGCGCATTATGTCCTCATTTGAGACATGGCGCAGATTGACAGCGGTCAATGCCTGTGCTAATGTGCTTGATTTCACAGGAGGCTGGGAAGCGCTAACAGCCCGAGCGCCTTCCCCTCGCCGTGCCCTTGTGCAGCAGCCGGGGCCGCAGAGCAGCACAGGGCCACAGCCACGCAGCCCGGGGTGGCCGAGCTGTCCCTGCCCCACCACGGAGCAGGGACACCGCCTGCAGCCAGGTCTGGGAGCTGCGCTGAGGAAGAGGGGGCAGCAAGCCCAAGGCGGATGGCATCCGAGAGACAAACTGGCACCCAGGGATGTTTTCAAGGCATTTGGAAAGTGCTCTCGAGGCTGTCGAGGAAAGAGCTCTTTTCCAATCCCGTTTCAATGGCCTGGCTCCGTCTTTATGTTGATGGCAGTAGCAGCAGGGATCCCTGAGCCGCTTCAGAGAGATTGCTCCTTGCACTTCCATGCTGGGAAGGAGGAGTTTTACTAATTGGGCTTTTTTCTTAATTTGCACTTGCTGTCTTACAACATCTCCCCTGTCTCTTTAAAGCAAAGCAAAACTAAAAGTCACGGTGCTTTTAAGTTTGCTCCTGGCTCATTTCCTTCCAGTTTCCCAACCCTTCTGCTTTCTAGGAAGGCTGAGTTGAAAGTGTTACTCTCATTGTGTTTTGGGACGAAGCGGTGATTCCTGCGAGCCCCAGAGAGGAGTTAGAGAAGCTTCCCAGTGCCAGGCAATTGTGGAACAAAGTCAGGAAGCAGCAGTGCTGCCATAGACCGGGGTTGCAGAGCATCAAGTGGAGATGGCACAAGAGTTGCCAACTGCTGCTCCACGTAATGGGCTTCAACTGCTCTCCAAGCAGCCCATCAGCCTCCCGTTTATTTACTCATTTGTTTGCCTTAAAGGGGGGAACAGGTGTACATTAATTCATCACCAGAGTTTAAATTAAATCATTTTACTTCTAAATGAGTCACTAATTTGCAGGAGTATTTAATTAGACCCTCTTTGCACTCAGGTGCTGTATTACTTCTGACTTTCTCACCTGTTTGCCCTCTTAAGAGGCTGATGATGATTAGACCATTTCTGCACATCCTCGTTGCACATCAAAGCAATTAACCCTAATGGCAGCACCTTGATGCCGCTCCTCGGTTCTGGGGGCTCTTGGCAGCCTCGTCTCCCCGAGGAAAAAACCCTTTCCACCGCCGTGGCAGGACTCAGGCTTGCTGGGCAGAAGCTGGCTGCGCCCCGCAGTGTGGGCAGCCCTGCAGCCTTTTGGCAGAGGTTTGCAGCATGGATTGAGCACCAACAAGTGCGCTCAGCTCCGCCTGCCCCTGCTGCAAAAGGAGGGCTGGTTCCAACACCCACCTGTGCCCAACGCTGGGCAAGTGCTCCCCGGGTGCAGGTAAGGCTGCTGCTTTCTTCTGTTGCTCCTCAGCAGCCAAAGCATCGTCCCAGGAGGTTTGGACCCAAATGCCCCAGAGAGGCACCGGGGTTCCTGTGCCTGGGCTGAGGAGCGTGTGGGGCCGTGGGCTCCCAGCCAGGAGCGGCACTTGCAGTCTCGCTCCTCCCGTCCCTGCCACAGCGCCTCCGAGCGCTGCTGCTGCCTGCTTATTACACTAATAATAGAAAATTACAGGTTTTCTGTGGGAAATGTCTATTTACATCCTACATTTCCCAAACTACCTATTAGCATCGCTGTGATGTCACATCCTCCCATGCGTTTCCGTCAGCGCTGGCCTCCCCGCCTGCGGACGATGTGCTGCTGCAGGACAGGACGGTGGCTTGGGGACAGGCGGCTGCCACCTGGCACGGTGCTGGCCCGTGCCCTCAGGGCTGGCACAGCCAGCAGAGCAGTGCCCGAGCTCTGTACCCAAGCTGGGTTGGGGTGGGAAGTGCCGGCCCGGTGGCACAGGAGAGCAGGGGACAGCGATGGTGTCACCCTGTGCATGGATGGTGGCTGATGGTGCCGAGCAGAGGGACAGAGGGGGCCGTGCAGGTCAGCCCGGTCAGGGAGCTGTGCTTCCCAGCTCAGCCTTGTGCTCACGGCCGAGCTGGAGCTGGCTGACTCGCGGGTGTTTTATTGCTGGAGAACCCTCCGGCCGTGGCTCTGTGCCAGGCGATGGACGTGGGTTTCTGCAGAGGAGAGCACGCGGTGCTTCCCCAGCCTGCTTGCTCAATGCCTGTGGGCTGCCAGAGCTTCAGGGGCCCCGAGCTGGAGTGTGGGTTTTAAAGAGGCTTTGCCTGTGCTGGTACCAGCGGGGGGGGATTAATGGGATGACTGGTTCCTGCTGTAGGTGCCTGCCTCAGGCTGTGTGAGCAGAGCAAGTCCCTGCACGAGGCAGCTGCCTCAGCGGGTGCCTCACCTGCCTCTCACCGGGGGCTGTCCCATCTCGGAGGTGCTTCTGGGACAGGCCCTTTTCCCCTGCCTTTGTGCACCAGCCGTGACGCCAAGAAGCTTTGGGACGAGGCCACCTGGCCGGGCAGGAGCCGGGCGGGTGCCCGGGTGCAGGCACCAGCCCCTGGCCTGGGGGGGAAGCGCGGGGTGTGCGAGGCCGGGGCGCGGGATCGGGATGTGCGCTTCTCAGGCAGATGCACGGCGTGCAGGCCTCAGGCCAAGATTTACAACCACGTCTGTTCTCCAGGTTTATAGCTCCTTGTCACTCTATTAACTCAAACGAGAGATGTTTACATTGCATAAGTAGCTGGAGCAGTGGATAGTAACCTATCAATTTTCATGACTATTCCCTGGCAGAAGCTCCTCGGCTGTGTTGCAGGACACTAATACCCAAAGCTCCCGGGGCACCAGATACCCAGGGCTTGCTATATTTCAGGAGACTGCAGTTCAACATCTCATAAAACCTCTAGGTCAAGAACTGCGCAGTCAGGTCCCTGTGGAGCCCTGGCACAAGACCAAGCTTCTGCTGATGGGTAGCTCCAGAGGAAAGGATGAGCACACAGAAAGAGCTGAGGGTTGCCCCAGCGAGGGGCTGCTTTGCATGCAGGTTGCTGGAGGCAGGTTCCACCGGGGACGGGGTTTTGGTGTGGTCAACGTGGCCCGGGACAGCCCAGGCAGGTGTGTCTGGCCTGGGGAAAGGCGCTCGGGGAAATGCAGATGTCCTGGCTGAAGCGTGTGTGTGCTGCAGCATCCTGCTCGGCTCTAATCACTCCTGCCTCCCTCCCCCTCTCTCCGCAGTCCATCGATCCCGGGCAGCAGTTCACCTGGGAGAACTCCAACCTGGAAGTGAACAAGCCCAAAAACCGCTATGCAAACGTGATCGCGTATGACCACTCGCGTGTCATCCTGACCTCCATCGATGGTAAGTGGTGCCGGGGTGGGCACCCCAGCAAATGGCAGGGAACCATCCCTTTTCCTGTTCTCAGTCAAGCAGGGGCAGACACTGAGAAACACTGAGCACCAAGAGGTGCTTGGAAGCAGGACAAGGGCCTGCTGGCCCTGCAGCCCCCACCCCAGCATGGCTGCAGGGCCAGCGTCTTCCCCTAGATCTTGGTGGTGTCTGTGCGAAGTAACACCGAGAGCTGAGGGTGCCCTTCCCCTGGGACATCAGGCTCACACATCCCCCTGCTTGGTGGGAGATGCTTTGGGCCCTGGTGTTCACAGCACTGAGAGAACCAGCACCACACTTCAGCTAAGGACGCTGCACATCTGTGGGGCCGGGGCTAACGCCTGCTTTCAGTGTCTGCTTTGCAGTCCTCGTGCGTACAGAGGAGCTGGAGGGCAGGTACCGAAACCCAGGCTCACCCGTCCTCATTGTAAGTCAGCACCCAGCCCTGCGCATCACACCTACATCTGCTCCTGGGTGCTGAGGAAGATGCAGCTAATTCGGTGCCCCCCCTGCCTGGGGAAGAGACTGGCTTTGCATACAGGTGGTCATGCAGCCGCTGGCATCCTTTTCCTTGGAATGGAAGTGGCTTTTCTAATGCTAATGCACCACTGATCCTTTAGGGGAGGAGGGGGAGGTCTAGGTGGTCCCTCACAGCAGGACCTGTTGGCAGCAGCAGTGATGCAAAGCCTTGGGGTGCAGGATCATGGGCGAACCCCCTTAATTAGGCAGCTGTGGGGTGAGCACAAGGGGGACAGTCCCTCTTTTCCAGCATGACTCGGTTGCTGTTAGTGGTGTCTGTGTTCCCCAAGTGCCCTGCCAGGCCTGGCTGCTGCTGCTCCCCCAAGCTGTGCTTTGTTGCTGCTGGAGGCTGCTGAGACCTGCAGGAAAAAAAAATAAATGCCCAGGACAAAAGGGCGAGGGGGAGCCCCCCAGCTTTGTTTCCTTCCTCTAATGAAATGCAGATGCTCTGTCCTTGGGGGACAAGGAGATTCCTGCTGCTTCCCCTCCTGGCAGCCAGGCAGCCCGTGCTGAATTGGGGTTTGGAAACACAGCCCCAGGCCCGCACTTTGCTGCATTCATTTTAGTAACTGTGTGTTTGCATTTTAAAGGCCTTTACAGGAAAATCCTTTCCTCAAGGTGCCGGAGGCAGGGCAAGAGCTGGAGCAGCCTCTGCCAGCAGGCAGCAGGGAGGGTCTCGCCCCGAGGAGGGTCCGGGGGCGGTGGGAGGAAGGCCTCTGGCTCCTCCAGGGTGCTGGTCCCTGCAGGAGGGGCAGGAGGACATCCCTTGCCTGACATCCCCTGCGAACAGAGACAAACAAATGAAGCAGCCTCGTTGTGAAAGGTGCTCTAGGACCATAACAAATAGCTGGTGAATTTAAGACAATTATTTCAATCAGTTGCTTGGGGCCAAACGAGTTCCTTAATATTCCTGCCTGTGAACTTCCCTTTGTGTGCGGGTGGCAGCTGTCTCTCGGCTTTGGTTCTGCCTGATTGTTGCATTAATGTGGTAGCTACAAAGGGTTCTCCTTTGTTCAGGCACCATCCCTGTCCTCTGCAGGGGCCCTGCGAGAGATGCTGGCCACACCCTGTAAAGGAGATGTGTTAAGAGCCCTGTGAACATACCCACCTCTGCCTGCAGGACCCAGCAGAGCGATAGGTGCAGGGTCGTGGGCTGTCCCCAGAGTAACACTTTGTCCTTTCTTTTCTCCTCAGGGGTCCCAGGCAGTGATTACATCAACGCCAATTACATTGACGGCTATCGGAAGCAGAACGCCTACATCGCCACGCAGGGACCCCTGCCAGAAACCCTCAGCGACTTCTGGAGGATGGTGTGGGAGCAGAGGACAGCGACGATAGTCATGATGACCAGGCTGGAGGAGAAGTCCAGGGTACAGTGTGTGCTTCCTCGCTGTTCTGGAGCTGGCAGTGTGAGCAGGAGTGAGGGGTGGGAGCAGTGCATGGCGTGAAGGAGCCCAGGGAGAGGCAGGTCCTTGGGAGCATCTCCCTGTGGGGCAAAAGGGTGGCAAAGCCTCCTGTCACTGTGCTACCCGACAGCCTCTGCCATGCCCAAATGTCTGTGCACACCCATCCAGCCTTTCCCTGCCCACATCACTCATGCCAAAGGAGGAGAGCTCTGTGGAGGGAGTGCTGACAGGCTCTGAAAGCCCGGGGGCTGCATCCCACAGCCCGAGAGCTGCAGCGGGTGGGTGGTACCGGCAGCACCCCGAAGTGACAGCGCTCTGGCGATGCAGGGAACGGCTGACGGGGTCTCTCTGCACTGAGAAGGCTAATTTGTGCCTTGTCCAACGACAACATGTATAAACGATGGGCTCGTGCTGCCAAGATTAGATATTCTGATGTAATAAATGCAAAGCTGCCTGCAAGCCGTGGGAAGGGCGCGAGGTGGAGAGGAAGGAGCAGAGCAGGAGCCCTCGCCGCGGGTGGTGGCTCGCGACAGAGCTCAGCCCCTGAGGCCGCAGTTCCTGTGATGTGACCAACGTGCTCCCGTGCCCAGATGCACCCTTTGGGCAAAGGCTGCCCAAGCAGGAGGCAGCGTCTGCCTCTTGTGTTCCTAAAAGTAAAATTTTAGTGGTGAGCATTTGTGCTTGCAGAATATTTTAGCGTTGCCATGCCAACAGCAGGAGAAGGGGCTGTGCGCTCAAGCTGTGAAGCACCGGCTATTTTTAGCCCAATAAGATCGTTCTTGAGAAGCAGAAGCTGTCAAGTTTGGGTTTAGTTGAAACTTTTGCCCGCACGCTTTCCCTCCGTTTCAAAGCTTCGGCACCAAAATGCTCGTAGGGGTGTCCCAGCCCACGCTGGCTGCAAGGAAGCAGCTGGAGCAACAGATCACCATGGCAAAACAGATCTGCTTTTCCTGCCTGCGTGAAAATAGGCTTTGTTCAAGGGCTTCCCCGGCTCTGCAAATGCCCTACAGCCTGCAGGGAAACCAGTGCTCCTCGGAGAGGAGCTGCCTCTAGAGATGCAGCCCAGCTTTGTGCTGTGCTTCCCAAACTCCTGTACCCCATGGCTCTCACCCTCCCCAGCCCAACCCAGGGGGTTAAAATGCCCGGCACAGCCTGCCCAGCACATGGGCTGAGCAAGACCAGAAGGTGCTGCTGGTTCGCTCTCTTCAGTGAGGAATCATTCAGGGACTTTGTGATTCCCCATTTCAGTCGTGGAACGTATGTTTGAAGTGCAAGGAAAAGCCCTTTTAGGTTGCCAAGCAAATCCATGCCCGGAGTCCTGACTCACTCAACTTCTGGGCTGCTCGGCTGTGCGAAGGCACTCCAAGGTGCGTGTTCCTCCAAGATAACAAGCTCCCTTCGACCCCCCAGGCACTTGTCTTTGCCTGACATGTCTGTGCTGCTGAGCTGTGCATTATCTCCCCCCAGCACACTCCCGTCGTGTCATCCCCTAATTACCTCTGCAGCATTGGTTTCTGTCCCAAACACGGTGCATGTGGCGGGGCTGGGTCCAGTCTTCTGGTGACAGGACAGGCTGGGAGGCCCTGTCACGGGCAGGGGGTGACCAGATCCCTGAGGAGAGCTGCAGGCTTTACCATGGGTGACCTTGGAAAGTCCCCTTGTCCAGGGCCTTCAGAGCAGGCACGGGGTTGTGTCTGCAGCTGCAGGGGGCAGCGGGGCCGCATGGTGAGGTGCCCAGCGCAGGGCAGGCTCTGCCTCCTTCCCAGGTGAGCTCTCCTGTCCCTCTCGGCAGTGCTGCCTGCAGATAAGCCGACCAGGACCAGCAGAAGCTTTGCAGCCCTGTGGGGGTGACACTGCTTTAAAGGGCTCCTGAGCTGCAGGGGGAAAAAATCTTTAAAGAGCATCAGCTTTTATGGTCTGCAATTTCAGCTGGCTTGATGGTCCAAATCATCCTCCCTTTTTCATGTTTTCACAAAGCGAGAGGCACATAAAGGATAGAAATGGCTGGATTGTGCAATTTAGCTGCCTTCAAAGCTTTACAATCAGTTTCAGAATCATTCGGTGGCAGTTCAGAAACACACATTGTAGATTAGCTTTCCCGGAGCTGCGAGCGCGGCGTGTCCCAGCTGGGGCGCATTGCACGACAGAGGCATTAAAGCAGGATTTCTCCCTCCCTGGGCTATCCTCAAGAGCCCAGGGTGGAGGAGAGAGGTCTCCCCGAGCAGCTCCAGGCTCCTTCTGTCCCAGCCCCGACCCTGAGCAGCCATCCCCGGCTTGTAACATCTCGTGGGGCTCTGTGTCCCCAGGCAGGCGTGCAGAGGGGTACTCAGCCAGGGGATCTGGGGCAAGGGGACGCTGGCAGCCGGGTCCTGCTCCAGCCCTCGGTGCCAGCTGGAGTTTGTGAGTCAGGCCAGGAGCAGAGCAGAGCTCTCAAGCCGAGGAGAGGTGCCTGGCTGCTCTTGGGCACGGGGCACCGAAGGGGAGGGACAGGAAGCACTCAGCAGAGCTGCCATAAGTGGCTGTTGAGGACATTACCGTGCTCCTTAAGTTAATGAGAAGCAAGCACCGCCAGAAGAAAACATCTCTTATCTGCTGTAGTGCCACAGAGCATCGGCTTCAGCATAAAATTTACAGAGCTTGAAAATGGGGCATAAACATTATGGGTAAATTTGGCAGAAAATGTGACTGACTCTTATCTGGTCATGAATAAATAATTTTCAATTACCAGCCCAGGCGCTGCTATTATCCCTCACAGGGAACTCCTCTGAAGTTTGTTTTGTGCTCGAGCACACACGGCACCGTGGTGCGTGGGTGGCAGGAGGGGACTGCTGTCCCCGTGGCGTGGGTCAGCCTCGGGGACGTTCCCTGCAAGCTGCAGTGAGGGGCAGGCCAGGACAAGGGGGGACAAGGCAAGTGGCTGCCCCTCTGTCCCCCCACCGCCTCTAGAAAGGGGTCACATCATCCCCAAACTGGGAGAGGCAAGCTCAGGTGGCCAGGGATGCGGCTGCAGCTGCCACCCGCTCATGAGGACAGGATGAGTTTAGCTGTGAAATAAGGTCTGTGACCTCGAGTTGTTGGCTCTGCAGCCAGTCAGCGTAAAATAATGTGCTGCTCTGTGCCAGGCGAGGAGGAGAACCCTCCAGAGATGCGCACGGGGCCGGCCACGCCATGAGCACAGAGCCGAGGCAGCAGAGCAGATGGAGGGCAGGAGGCGCCGGGCACCCAGCGGGCAGCCCCGCTCCGGGCACTTGTGCAGACCCCAAAAAGCAGGGGCAGATGCATCCGTCTGACCCCAGGCTATGGTGCTCCAGCAACCAGGCAGAGTGCAGGATGTGGCTTCTTCACTCTCGCAAGCCCCACAGTGCTTAAAGTGCCTTCAATTAAAAGGCAGAAGTTCATTGATTTCTAATTAAGCCTGTTGTTTCCCTTCCCACACGTTCCCCTGTAAACACGCTCGGCTAATAATTAAGTTTACTATTCCTTGACAAGCACAGATGATCTTCCATTCACTCCTCTCTCCTAGGGCGGGAAACCATTTTCGGTGCAGTGCACAGGGGTGGGAATGAAGTCTTCCTGCTGTCAGCCAGGCGCTGCGGCTCCGCGGGGTGGGAGCCAGGTGCTAGATGAAATCGGGAGCTCAGGGTGCCAAATTAAATGAGGGAGCTCAGGGCTGGAGAGGAGAAAGCCGAAGGAGTCAGTTGCAAATGCTGAGCTGTGAATAGTGCAGGAGGAGGAGGGCATCAGCAGGTGAGCAGGGAAGGAGTCACAGGGAGAGGAAGGAGCAGGAGGGCTGGGGCCCTGGGGATGTATTGGGGCTGTCTGCCAAGCAGGCTTGCAGCAGGAGCTGCGAAGGTTGGGAGGGGGAGAGGAGGGGTGTTTGGGACCCGTTGCACGGTGACTCTTTTCCACATCCATCCTTTTCTCACCCCAAAGGCCCCAGCCAAGCACTGACCCTTTCTCCTCTCCTCCCTGCAGGTGAAGTGTGACCAGTACTGGCCGAGCCGGGGTACGGAAACCTACGGGATGATCCAGGTCACACTGCTGGACACAGTCGAGCTGGCGACCTACACCGTCAGGACCTTTGCCCTGTACAAGGTATGGCATGGGCTGGGCTGCTCGTGGGGCTGCAGCGTGGCCCCAGGCAGAGGCAGCTGCTTGTTCCTCGGGTGCATCTGGCCACTGTCAGATTTTGGCCAGGACACCTGATGCTCTAATGTAGGCGCTCAGACCCTGTGGAGGGCCCCCAAGCAGAGGCCACGCTTGCCTCTGGCGAGTGTGCATGTACCAGCTGGCCTCCCATTAGATGGACAACACGGGAGGCAGGGGATTTTTGGCGCTGCTGTCACTAATAATGCAAATGGAGGAGCCGTGCGGCCGTTGGTGTGTGCCCTTCTCTCCTGCCTGCTGCGTAACTCATTAGTGTTGGGCAATCCCCAGAGGCAGCGCTAGCAGCAGCGTGGCACAGCAGTGCAGGCAGGCTGTGCACGGCCTCAGAGCACGGCCCTGCTGTGCTGGGGACCTGCTCACACCCCAGGAAGGCATCTTGTCCCCAGCGCTCACCCAGCCAGTCCTCCCACATTGCTGCACAGATCCCTCACCCCGTGAGGCTCCACAGGGCAGCCCCTGGAGGCACGGTGCTGATCGGCCATCCTGGGGAGCCGTGGTGCAGAGGGGTGGGGAGACTCATGGCTCATTCACCTTCCTGTCCATCTGCTCCACTGCTCAGAGCCACTCTGCTGCTTTCCTCAGAGCATCCATGCAGAGGCCTTGCAAGGAACCTGTATTTTGCCTCCTACTTTTCAGCGGCAAAACCCCAATAAATGCGCCTTAAATGCCTGCTGTTACCCAGCCGGCTGGATACCTCGTTACCCCAGCAGCGGGTGCCCCTCCTAGGGTGAGACTGTCCTCACATGGAAGCTTTTCTCTGTCCTCAACAGAATGGCTCCAGCGAGAAGCGAGAGCTGCGGCAGTTCCAGTTCATGGCGTGGCCCGATCACGGGGTGCCGGAATACCCTACCCCGATCCTAGCTTTCCTGCGACGGGTCAAGGCCTGTAACCCACCCGATGCCGGGCCCATGGTTGTCCATTGCAGGTAGGACGGCGTGTTCACAAAGCTACACCTGGGCTCCTGCCTTCTGGCTGCAGGAGCTCTGCCCTGTCCCCCTGAAAGTGGCACCTCCTGGTCCTGCAGGAAGGTTTCACGGCAGTGTAACCGGCACCACGTGCTTGGGCTGGGAACAGATTGGCAATTAGCGATGGCAGTCCAGCAGTGAAGGTTGTGTTGCTTCTGCTATGTCAGGTTGAACAGCACTGCTGTACAGAGAGTCCCAGAACACAGGTTTTCTTGCAAAAATGCAAGCGCAGTTTGAAGATGAAGTGATCTGAGCCCGGTGTAAGTAGGTGGTACCTTTCAGAGGCACATCGTTGACAGACACGCGTGCACTGACCTGTACCAACATTTATACACAGTATTTACAGTAGAACTCTTTAGCGGGGTAGAAAGGGAGCTCTTTAAGCAAAAATATTAGTCTGCTAAGGCTCAGCATCCTATCCAGGCAAGATTTATCTCCAGCAGCCGAGTGGGGACTATTACTGAACAAACCACTCCATCATTGCTGTTCCGGCATACGCCTTACCAGCAGTGCTTAATGCTCTTCTTTCATGCTCTGTTTCAGATGGGAGTGGGATATAATTAACACACAAACAAGCTATATTAAGGCCCTGTTAAGGATCTGACTTGCACCATAAATGAGGAAATGTCTAGCTCCGTGTCTCTGCCTGTGTTTACAAGCCGTGACAGCGTGTCTGTTGTTTTCGCTCTCCTGGTGAAAAGTTTGAGGGTCGCTGCTGCCCTTCCAGCAGATGCAGAGGGGCTTCCAGGACTTGAGTGAAGGGCTTGCCATAGAAATGCAGGACCTCACCTTGCTGCTTTCCCCTCTGGGGCTGGCTGGCCTAGTTTTATGGGTTAGGGAACAGTGACCCAGGTTAAGGAACAACCAGACATGAAATTTATGGGTTTCATTGGTGGTGGAGCCCAGCCTGGACTTCACATCTTCCATCTCCACATGTATGCTGTCACTCTCCTGGCTGTCAAACTCATTTCTCCTTCCCTGTCACTGCACCAGCAGGGTGACGCCGTGTCCTTTCTGCTCCTTCAGGGAGAGGAGCACAGCAGAAGCGCTGAGTAGCCTCCCATGCTCTCCCTTGCTACTCTCCCTCGCTCCTCCTGTCACCTCTTGTTTGGGGCTCAGCTCGTTAGCCCGCAACGTGGGGGGCAGCCTTCTCTCTGCTCCAGATCCAGGTTCTCTCTTATACGAGAGCAGAGCTTGCCTGGTGCCCGTGAGGGGCGGCATCCTCTCAGACCTCGTGCTTTGTTCCCGCAGCGCCGGCGTGGGCCGAACTGGGTGCTTCATTGTCATCGACGCCATGCTGGAGCGGATGAAGCACGAGAAGACCGTGGACATCTACGGGCACGTGACGTGCATGCGCTCGCAGCGCAACTACATGGTGCAGACGGAGGACCAGTACATCTTCATCCACGAGGCCTTGCTGGAAGCAGCCACATGCGGCAATACCGAGGTGCCTGCACGCAACCTCTTCGCTCACATCCAGAAGCTGACCCAGGTGCCGCCAGGCGAGAGCGTCACTGCGATGGAGCTGGAATTCAAGGTTGGTGACAGCGCCCCAGCAGCCCCCCTCCCTGGGGCCCTGTGTGTGCCCACACAGCCCCACTGAAACGCTCGTCCAGGGGCTGGGAGAGGAGAGATACAGCTCATTACAGGCAGTTACTCTTTTGCGTGTTTCTAAACCAGGTAGGCAGTGATTTAAAGTACATTTGAATTGTAAAGCTCGTGTCAGCCGTGGTCCCCCCCTGGATTGGCAGCTTCTGGGGAGAATATAAAAGGCAGATGGATGCGCAGTTCGCAGCAGCACGTTCTGCTCTAGGTTCACTGTGCAGCAGGAGCTGCATCTGAAATCAGATGCAGATCGTGTTAGTGATAATTGATGTTACTGTGAACAACTTGTCTGGAAACGGCTCCAATTTAAATATGTGAGACGTTTATAGTCTCATTTCTTCAATGCTGAGCTCTGTTATCTTTTAACCACCTAGACACCGAGCCTCAGTGGCTAGAATTGGTGAAAGCAGTGTTTTAAGACATACTGCTTTCAAGAAGCCATGCCCTCATTTTGCTATCTGTATCTGAGACTGCCTGCTGCAAATATTTATTACAGCCTTGGAGATGGAAACGAGCTCTGGTAACCGCCAATGTTCTCAGGTGAGGTGCATTAGTCCAGTGAACTCATGCAGGGGAATATAGTTCATGCAGGGAGCTAGCAGACCATGCAGGCTGTGAAATGAACTGCAGCAATACAGCCTCACCCCGGGAATTCCCACCAAATGGCAAAGGAGCAGGTGAGGCAAAATATTGACTTTCTGCATAAACGGGGAAAAACTGAGCAGCTCTGGCCTGCGGTCAACAGAGCTGCTGGTGCCCTGGACGTGAGACAGTAGAGGTGCCTCTGCAGAGCAAGGAAGGTGTCACCTCCTCGTGGTGGCACCTGCCCTGAAAGCCCCCCCAAGGCTGCCACAGAATTAGGCTCAGCTCTGGTAACTCTATTCTAAAAAAGCAATAACATTTGGCCCCACTCTGTGCCCTGGCAGCATCCACTGCTTGGGAAACCTTAGGGAGCAGGATACCGGAGGGTCTCATGGGGCTGCATCGCTTCCCAAAGAGGCCCCTGTCCTCCTGTAGCCAAGGACCAGCTGCCACGCACAGAGGGAAAGGTGGCTCGGGGAATGCTAGGAGAGTCTTGGAGAAAAAAAAGAAAAAAGGATACTTCTGTTTGAATGTCTCTGCCAGCAGATCTAAGTAACACATTTACCATGACTCCAATTTACAGGGCTCAAAGGGAACCATAAAATCATAAAATGTCTCGCAGTAACCCAGAATAGATCTTTGCCTAAATATGTCACAGTTCTCACATTTCTCTTGGGTTCTTCTGGGGTGAGAAGCAAATAGCAAGACAGTGCTGGGAGATGGAAAGCCTTCCTTCTCTGCTGCCACCAAGCCCGTGTCTCTGGCTCAGCGAGGGGCACGGCCTCATGTGCTGGCCTTCGTGTGTCAGAGAGCACGTGTGGGTCTCTGCTCCCCTACGTGCAGCTTCGGGGCTGCGCCAGTGGTTTCCCCGTGCTGCTTCCTGGAGGGGAACTGCTGTCACCTGCAGCCACGCACCGAAAGCCAGCAGAAGGCTGTGCCATAGCTAGGGGTGCCACAGCAGGCACGGCACTGGAAAGCAGACCGACCTAGTGGGAAATACAGCAGCCAGGTGCAGCCTGCCTCCTCACAGAGGCAGAGCCCTCCATCTGGCCCAGAAGGATCTAGTCCCCAGGGGATGTCCCTCAGTGAGAGGAGGGAACGTGGATTTGTGCCAGGGGGCCCCTGCCAGGCTTGCTGCTGGGGTCCCAATTTCACCCCAGACTGCTGTGTGCCCAGCGGGGTCTGACATCTCTCTTCCTCCTGCAGCTGCTGGCCAACTCTAAAGCACATACCTCACGTTTCATCAGTGCCAACCTCCCATGCAACAAATTCAAGAACCGCCTCGTGAACATCATGCCATACGAGCTGACAAGAGTCTGTCTGCAGCCCATCCGGGGCGTCGAGGGCTCCGATTACATCAACGCCAGCTTCATAGACGGGTACAGGTAAGAGCCAATGCAGGGAACCAGGGCATGGCTGCCTTCTCTTTTGCCACGGATTGGGCCTGGCTGCCTGGAAGCAGGCTGGGGATCATTGTGCTGCATTTTGTCAGTCTCTGTCCTCTCAGAAGCTTCAGTTATGATGTGTGAAGACTGCTAGTGAGTGAGGGCTGCCGGGCTCGCTTGTGTTGCTGTAGACAGATTCCCCCATGGCTGGGGCAGGAGGCTGTGCTGGCTGTCTCCTGCAGTGTTTTACAGGACCTTCTGGTAGGCAACTCCATTTTACATCTGCAGCATCTAATGCAAACCCGTCCCCTTTGCTAGCTGCAGCAACCAGGGGTAGCAGCATGCTCACACTGTGTGGTTGATCCAGGCAGGGGCCCAAGGCTCATTCACCCGTATCTTGATTTTGCGGGGTCTGTGGATCCTCAGACAGGGCTGGTGCTGCGTACTGGAGAGCCCATCGCTGGGTTCTGCTCTCCAGGATACCTTTTAGAAAGCACAACTTGAGATCTAGAAGGGCAATAATACTTAGAGTTTCTGTATCTAACTGCTGGCAGCGTACGTGTATTCTCTGATGCCAAGTGCCAGGAGAAAGGAATGCAGGAAAACAGCCCGGTGGCCACATCTCCTTCCCAGCCAGTCTCTGGCCAATAATCCAGACCGAATCCCAGTGATGCACGTACAGGACTCGCTCCTGTGTCTCTCTGTGCAGCAGGGTCACCCAGCGCAGGAGCAGGGGATGCAGCGATGGATGCAGCAGGTCCTGCTCCAGTGTGTCACTGCCCAAACGCTGCCGACGGGCTGGTGGCCTCCCAGGAGCCATGAGCAGTGCCAAAGGGAGCAGGTGTCAGCGCTGCCTGCCCAGCAGCTCTGTGCCTCCTTCCCTGCTCCAGCAGCTGAGCCCAGGAAGGGCTCCCGGGGAAGTCCTGTGCAGGGGTGAGAGGAGGCAGGGAGCGGACAGGGAGCAACTCTGGGAGTGTCTCAGCACAGCCAGACCACAGCGAGGTCCCCTCAGGGTGGGACAGGGTAATGGGGTGGGAGGAAGGGGCTGGAGAAAAGCTGTCCCTGCAGCCTCGTCTCCCTCCTGCCCCTGTGGCTGGGAGCTGTGCAGCCCGGGGTCTGGCAGGAGAGCTGCAGCCCTGTCTCACAGCTCTGGAGCCAATGGATGCTGGTTTTGCCACTCGCTGATGCTACAGAGAGGGGGGTGCCAGCGCAGCAGGTGGTACCATTTCATCTGCTGCCTACCCCATCCCCAAGGAGCAGTTATCTCTTCCTGTCCTTCCCTTTGAACGGAGCAGTCTTCCTCTGGTGTTATCTGCAGAGATCAGTTGGCCCGAGGTCCTGCAGGCATCACGGATGCTGCATCTTTATTAGCTCTTTTGTTCCGTTGCGCACACCCACTCCCTGCTTTTTACGATGTCTTATAAATCCACCTTGAAGCAGCCCCTGTCTTCATCCTGCACATTACAGCTGTCCTGCAGCACGTTCATTAATTTTTAGCACCGGCGGAGAGCTGAAGTGTGGTGGGAGGGAGGATGCAGCCCCTCGTCCTGCGGGCTCCGGCGCCCCGCAGTGGTGGAGCGAGCCCCAGGATCCGCACACGGATTGTGCCAGGCTTGGTGCTCCCAGACCAACGAACGAGAACACAGGAGCTGGCTCTTCTCAGAGTCACCGGAGCCTTTAAGCTGCTCCACTCGTGCCCCACTCACCTGTTCCCCAGCAGGAGAACGAGGGTGATGCTCTGGCATCCCCTGGGGCTGCCGTGGCTGTGCCATCCCCTGCGCGGGGCACGGAGCTGGGAAGTGCCCAGATCTCACTGTGGTAGGTGCGAGCAGTGATGCTCTGCTCCATCAACACAGAGTGTGTGACACTGATGGATAACTCCAGGAGTGAGTCAGGAGGTTTGGCAGAGCGGGGCAGAGCGTGCTCAGCCCGAGGGTGCTGTCATCGGGGATGGGGCAGGGCCACGCAGGACACAGGAGCTGCTCTCACACAGGGCGCTCTGCGACATGCTCTGCTGGAACAGAACAAATCTGGCCGGCTCAGAAATGTTTGCACTATGGTATTAAGTGGTTTCCTCACCGCCCTGGTTATGAGGTGGTACGCGTGCTCAAGGTGACCTGATTCGGTTGCTCTGTGCCTGCCCGTGCAGTGGGAGGGGAGGTGGGTGCTGCAGGGAGTAAACGTGCAGGAGGTGCAGCTGGGACTGTGGCCAAGCACAGGCTGCGCTTTCAGCCCCCTGGGCAGGCCTAGGTTCCCAAAAAGGCTCAGTGCAGCAGCACTGGGGATGAACAGCAGGGAGGGGCTGGAACGGGGACACTCAGCCGGGAAGGACTCGCAGCCTGTCTGCATCCTGTGCCTGGTGGTGCCCACCAGGTGTGTGGGGAGCTCTCAGAAGCCATGTGCTGGGCAGCCTCATCCCTCCCACAGTGTCTGAGGCTAGCCCTGGAGACCTGTCTGCTGCAGCACGGGGCGCTGCCTCCAGCTCCCCCGGCCCCCCAGCTTGTGGGAGCTGGTCCGAGCTCTGTCTCGTTTGCCACAGGCAGCAGAAGGCCTACATCGCCACGCAGGGACCGCTGGCCGAGACCACGGAGGATTTCTGGCGGATGCTCTGGGAGCACAACTCCACCATCGTGGTGATGCTGACAAAGCTGCGTGAGATGGGCCGGGTACGAGTCCTGCATGGGCGAGGAGGGGGCTGCGGGGCCGCTCTCTGCGGGCATCACCGCCCAGCACACCCTGCCCCAGCCTTGGGGTGTCCGTGGCTGCCCCTGTGGTCCCACAGCCCCAGGAGCGGGACGGCGGCAGGGTGTGGGTGCTAACTTCTCACCGTGCTCCTCATCCGCAGGAGAAGTGCCACCAGTACTGGCCCGCAGAGCGCTCCGCCCGCTACCAGTACTTCGTGGTGGACCCCATGGCGGAGTACAACATGCCGCAGTACATCCTCCGCGAGTTCAAGGTCACAGATGCCAGGGTGAGTGCTGCCTCTGCCCAGCCCTGGGCAGCCAGGGGAGCGTACAGCAGCTCCTGGAGGGACCAAAAAGCAGGGAGCTGCCTAACGCCGCAGGCAGGAGGGGCTGCTGCCCCGTGCCTGCTGCTCCTCTCACCGCAAGTTCCTTCCTTGCCAGCGGTGTGGGCCCAGTGAGCAGCTCGCTGATCGCTATCAGCACCAGCCCGTGCCTTGCCTGCGCCGTGCACGTGGGCCAGGTTTATAACACGGGCTCCCCTGCAGCGAGCGTCTGTGTGTGTGCAGAGTGCCTCTCGCTGTCCCCTCACCCACGTTCCCGTGTAACACCCCTGTTCCCCCCGCAGGACGGCCAGTCGCGGACCATCCGCCAGTTCCAGTTCACAGACTGGCCTGAGCAGGGCGTGCCAAAGACAGGAGAGGGCTTCATCGACTTCATCGGGCAGGTGCACAAGACCAAGGAGCAGTTCGGGCAGGATGGGCCCATCACGGTGCACTGCAGGTGAGTGGCACGGCTCAGCACCCACCTCTGCCTTCAGCAGAGAGCCCGCGGAGATGCCCCTGCCTCGCTCAGCCCGGCAGCTCCCACACACTTCACATCCCCCCTGCAAGAGGCAAGCAGGGGACGAGGAGAAGGCAACGTCCGTGGGTGGATATTTATCATTGGCAGCATTTCTGCCAGGTGGTGAGAGGAGCCCAGTGCCTGCTCGTTCTGGTGTGTAGCTCCATGGACAAATCTTTGGGCAGGCCATGGTGCCACAGCAGCTGCACTCAGAGGCAGAATCAGTGGGTGCCATGGGGCCAAGAGGGCAGCTCTGCGTGGCAGTGTCCCTTCAGCCTCTCCTGGCCCCACCGAGCAGGTCCCATGGTCCACGAGCTGGGGACATTGGCACCACTCCAGGGAGCGGGGCAGGGAGGGCAGCCCCCGCTGAGGCCGGCGGGTCTCTAACTGCCCCTCTTGCTCCCCCTGCGCAGCGCTGGGGTCGGGCGCACAGGCGTCTTCATCACGCTCAGCATCGTGCTGGAGAGGATGCGCTACGAGGGGGTGGTGGACATGTTCCAGACGGTGAAGACCTTGCGGACGCAGCGGCCGGCCATGGTGCAGACAGAGGTGAGTGCCCGTCCTCCCCGCGGTGTTGGAGAAGGGAAGGGAGCCGACATCTCTGGATGCTGCCCCATGTCCTTGCGTCCCCATTTCTCATGCCGCCCCCCTCGGTGCCTTGCAGGACCAGTACCAGCTGTGCTACAGAGCGGCGCTGGAGTATCTCGGCAGCTTCGACCACTATGCAACGTAACTAGTGCTTTCCTCCAGTCGCGGTGGGGATGTCTAGGAGTGGAGACGGGTCCCTCTGAGCCAGAGCCGCCCATTCCTCAGTCCTTCTGTACAGACCGAGGCGCTGCCCAGGCAGCTGACCTCCACGCCAACCAGTTCTGACCACGGCATTTAGGAACTTCGCCCCAGCGCCAAACGAGGGAATCTGACTCCAAAAGCATTTCCAGTCTCTGGCTGCATTTCTGCTCATGTGCATCTCTCGCCCTCTCTCACGCGACTGCATTTCACAGCGAGGCTTTAGGTGGGTGGAATGGGATCTTTTTTTTAAACATGTAAAATAGTTACTAGTGGTTTTTATAATCTCCTCTCTCTTTATTTTTTATTTTTTTGCAAGTCTTAATGTTTTGCCGAGGCAGAACTGGACCCGCCAAACCTTTGGGAGTTGGGTTTTTGTTTTTTTAATTTCCTTTTGCTTTTACATTTTTTACCGCCCTGTGTTTATTTCAGCCCAGTCACTGCTGGTTCTGCCCATTTTAGTGCAGCTTCCTTGGTAATTTGCAGCAGCTGGCTTGTGGTTCCTGCCCGGCTCCATTCCCTGTAGGCTGCTTTTTAAATCCTCTGTAGAATATGAAATTTCATGGAACTGGACCTAAGCTACCAATTATTTTTTTAGCCTTTCCCTTCCCCCATTTTTTCCTGAGTAGGTTTGGGAGGGCATGCGGGGTCACTGGAGAAGCGGTCCCGTTTGTCAGCTGGAAACTCTTCAGTCCTATCATGACGCGTGTCAAACCCACCCAGTGACCGTGTGTATTGGCAGATCCCGACACGACGCGAGTTGTCGTCGCCTTGTTCATGAGAGACCCGAAACCCCGGGCTCCTGGCTCTGGAGCCCTTTTTTGTGTGTCTCGCTGGGGAGGGGGCAGGAGGAGCAAGCGGGCCCCACACGTCCCCAGGGCTGGGACAGAAGCAGCGAGACACGGCCCCTTTTGTTAGCCCCCCAGTTCTGTCCGTGCAAGCGCCACCCTGTCACCTCTCAGCCACGAGGTGCATTGGAGCATTTGACAAAGGCAAGGAGCACAGCCCCGGCTGCTCCCTGTGGGAAGCAGGGTGCGGGAGGGGAGGGGAGGGGGAGTACACATGGCTTCCGAGGTTGGGTGTATCTATAATTTCTGCTATCCTGCAAATGTTAAAAGTCATTAGAATATTGTACTTTCTGCTACTTCAGGACGTTCTAATGAACCAATGTGGCAAGACTACTGGACTTAATTTAATGGTACTATATATTAATACTCCTTATTATATCATGCTTGCACTAAAGACAGAGTGAGCAGCCCTCTTTCAAGTGCATTGAGTTATGAATAAAGGTGGTGGAAGGGTATCTAATTGTATTATCACATGTATTCCGAATGTTAAGAATCCAAGCTATGTTGAAATCAGCAATCCAGGGTTGGTAATGTTGGAGGACACATTCATTTTTACCTTGTGGATGCATAGTGCTGTAGGGGTCACTGTTGTATACAGTCTGTTTTCTATTTGTTAATAAAAAAAAAAATCTACAGCATCATTGCATAATTCTTGATGTTAATAAATTTGAATAATCGGGTTTCATACAAGCTGGCTTTGCTGTCTGTTTGTTCGGAAATAAGCTGAGGCTCCAGGGTCCGTCGGTGGTGGGCATGCTCCCCAGCCTGCTGGCAGAGGTCCTTTCCTGCGGGCACACCCCAGCCACAGGTGCCCTACACCTCCCACGGGGCCCCCATGGCATGAGACCTGCCCTGCCCAGCTGCTCTCCTGCCTCTTCTTAATCGTTATTAATCAGAAGAGCGTTTACCTTCATCCCCTTCCCTGCCAGCAGGCTGGCTGCGGGACTGCGCTGGGGCAGCGACAGACTGCTGGTGGGTTTGCAGGAAAGAGAGGGGTTGGTGGGTGGGTGGTGGGGGCAATACGAGTCCTGGAGGAGGCTGAGACGCTCCCGGCCTCCTGGGGTGCTGCAGTCATGCCGTTCTGCAGCACCGAGCTCAGATGCATGTGCTGGCACTGCTGAGCAGTGAAACCATTGCCCAGCCCCTGGGTGCAGAGCAGCACTGGAGGATGTGCAGGTGTGAAACCCACTTCAGGTGTGCCCTGCGTGGCTGCGCCTGCTCTGCGTAGCCCTAGCCCTGCCTGCGTATGTCCAGCAATCCCACAGGGCAGTGCTGGCTGCTGGGGAGCAGCACTTGGACACAGCACAGGCGTGCAAAGGAAAGCCCACTGCAAGGGGCAGAGCCACACAGGACGGGGCCCCACCGCCTGTCCATCCTTCAGGAGCCTTTTCCTGATGTGATCACAGGCATCTTACGTGCTGCTCGCTGCCTTTGCTGGAGCTGTGACATGTCACACTTCCTGCCGGGTCAGACTGACGCCTCAGCAGGCGCCCGATGCAAAGCAGCATTTCCCCCTCGCCCAACTGGTTCAAACCCAGCACTTCCACCTGGGGTGACCCGAGGCTGGCTGAGCTTCTCTCACTCTGCTGTGGGGCAGCTCCGCACGAGGCTGCAGGTCCCAGGGCACAACAAGTGCCTGCCCTTGTGAGGCAGAGCACGTGCACAGGCGTGTTTGTGTGTGTGTGCACAGGCACACACCAGCACTGCTGGCACTGGGGAGCTCTGCCCTGCAGCGCTGCCAGGGCCCACGATGGCAAGGCTGCATGGCCGAGCACGCAGCTGCTCGTACATGGGCACGTTTGGGGAGGGACGAGGCTGTGCCATAACCGTTGTGCTGTCAGAAGCCAGCCAGCTGGGAAGCAGGTAGCGAGCACCTGCCTGTGCTGCAGCCAGAACGCTTTGGCTGTGCCACTGAGCAGCAGCTGGTGGCGATGCTTTCCCCGCGCAGTTGTGCTGCTCGCTGAGTGCTGCCCAGGCAGTGCCACACGCACGGCTCAAGCCGTTCGTCCCTGCTTGGCTTCCAGCGCGGTGCCTTGCTCTTACTGGGAACACCCGTTGTCAGCACACGTCCACATCTGCGCACACATCCTGCAAGAACACTCGGGGCTTTCTTCTCCTCTTGGTAACTTGGTCTTAGCCCAAACCTTTTACAACCAGCCCAGGGAAGACAGGGGGACAGAACGCTCCCAATTCACCTCCTCTGCAGGCTCCCTTTCTTTGCTTGCCACATGCAAAGCACCTTTCTGGCAGGCAGTGCCGATGGGCTGGGTAGAAAGAGGAGAGGCAGAGGGGGAGAACCAAAAGCCTCGTGCCAGCCTCACAGAGCTGAGAACGGCTCCGCACAGAGAGGCCCAGGAGGCTCCTAAAGAGCAAGGATGGGCCCTCTTGGCAAGGGGATGGTCCCCAGGAGGACAGCAAGGTCAGAGAGCCACAACACAGCTGCTGTCTGTGGGGGAGGTCCCACTGCACCAGCCTCCTCTCACAAAGCCCACACTGCTCTCCTGAAGCCAGCCCAAGGGGGTTGGAGTCATACCAGCTTGAAAGCTCTTGTTCCTTTAACGTTTATTTCCATTTACCTGTTCCTTTAATGTTTATTTCCATTTACCTCTGCAAATCTCACAAAAGAGGGGGAAAAAAGCCCAAACACGTAGGCTTGTGGTGTGCTCCAGGCAGATGAGCCAGGCTGCCTGTGCCCAGTGCCTGGCACTGCTGTGCCTGTTCTGCATTTCTCAGCTTTCCCTGGCCAAAAAGAATTTATCCTGGCTGGTGTTTTTTGCCCCATTTTCTTTGGTACCACTTTGAGGTCACTCCCTCCCTCCAACAGCAGCCTGAATTCACTGAATTCGCTACCGTGCGCCAAGCCTTGAGTGTGCGGTCCCAAGGCAATGCAGAAAGGAGGAATTTGGCCTCTTTCCTTTGGCACCTCTCTTTCAGACTGATCACACTGACACTGAGCAGGGCAGCCGGGCAGTTCGTGTTGTGTTGTGTTCTGCTTTTTTCCCAGCAAAAACCTTCCCTGCCTTAATTTTCGGAGGTAGCCCCAGTGCAGTCAGATAACCAGCTCTGCAGAAAGCGAGCCGCTTGGCAGGACAGCAGGCAAAGGGCAGCTGCTCCTACGCAAATCGGGGGCACTGAGGTACCCCTGGGCTCTTTTTATTTTCTTATGCATTCCCGTGGTACCTATAGCAAAGCTGTGCCTGGCCAGGCCTGACTTGCTTCCTAGCACTGCTAGATAACACACTGCCCCAGACTTTGCCTTTTGGGACTCCAATTTTGTTTTTTGGTTGTTTTCAAGGGCAAAACAGTGATTAAATGAAGGAACAGCAGCACTGAACGACTCCGGGCTTATTCTGCACAGCGACTTGGAAACTTCCCCCACAGCCCCGGCTTCCATTGTTCTCAGCAACACTGCCGTGTGGGCTTGTAAAGTTTCCCAGTGAGTGACCTTTTTATTTAAAACAATAATTTATTTCACTTTATTTTTCCCTCCTGTTCTGCCCCGGCTCATGTCCGAGAGCAGGGCAAGTCCTGCTCCCACCGATTAAGGCCGATGGCTGCCCTTCTGCCAGGGCGTGACACCGAAGGACCCGTGTCTGAGGAGGAACATGAGGGAACGTGGGGCTTTGCTGTGCCACGGGCGGGGTGAGGGGAGGCTGCGGGGGGGCCCGAGGCGCTTTGGGGCTGGCGGTGCTCTGGGGCCCGGCCCGGCCGCCTTGGGCCCGAGTAGGCCGCGGGCTCCCCTAGCAACCGCCCCCTAGCGACGGCCTCCGGGCCTGCCCCCGCCCGCCTAGCAACCGCCCCGCTCCCGGCCTCCCGATTCGCTGGCCGGCCCCGACGGGACGTCGAATTCCTATTGGCCGCGGCAGGAGAGCGGGGCGCCGATTGGCTGCGGCGCAGAGGGCGGGGCGGGGCGGGGCGGCGGGGAGCGGCCGCGGTGGCGTCGGCGGCGTCGTGCTGCGGGGCCTCATTGGGCGCGTGGTGCGGAGGGATACAGCGGGCCGGGGGGGGAGGGAGGGAGAGGGCGAGACGCGAGCGGACCTCCGCGAGGCGAACGGGATCCCTCCGCGCCGGGCCGGGAGGGGAGGGGAGGGGGAGAGCGGGCGGGGGGGGGGTGTGAGGGGAGGCCGCGCGCTTGACGGACAGCGCCCTCCTCCAATGGGCGGCCGGGGCCGGCGCGGACCCCGCGGCGATTGGCTGGGCGGCGGGGAGGAGCCGCGGGGCTGACCCGCCCCCCTCCCCCCCCCCCCCCCCCCGCCCCGCTCCCCGCCGTGCAGCGGCCGCCCGGCACCATGGCCTCGGAGCTGGAGGGCCCCAACCCCGCGCGGATCATGACGTTCCGGCCCAGCATGGAGCAGTTCCGCGACTTCAGCCGCTACATCGCCTACGTGGAGGCGCAGGGAGCGCACCGCGCCGGGCTGGCCAAGGTGGGGCCCCCTCAGCCTCCACACGGGGCCTGCGAGCCCCCCCCCCCCCCCCCCCCCCCAGGCCCCTTTGTGCGCCTCACGGTGTCCCCTCCCCTCCCCTCCCCCTCAGATCGTGCCCCCCAAGGAGTGGAGGCCGCGGCGGTGCTACGACGACATCGACGAGCTGGTGATCCCGGCGCCCATCCAGCAGGTGGTGACGGGGCAGTCGGGCCTCTTCACGCAGTACAACATCCAGAAGAAGGCCATGACGGTGCGCGAGTTCCGACGGATCGCCAACAGCGACAAGTAGGTCTGGGCCGGGGGGGCTCCGTCCTGCCCCCAGCCTCCCCCCAGCCTCCCCTCAGCCTCCCCTGCCTGACCGAGCCGCGCTCAGGGGCGTGGAGCGGCCGTGGGTTGGGAGGGGGAAGCTCTTTTCCAAAAAACAAACCTTTGCCGTGACTGCTCAGGAGGGGCAGGGACACGGCCGGCTGCCTGCCAGAGCTGATCTTGTCTTCCAAGAGCAGAGCGCATCAATAGCTTTAAGGGTCTGCCTCTAATAGAGCAATTCTCTGAAACCTGCTTTAATGCTGTACGTGTGATAGTCTAGAAGATGCGTCTGCGTTCGCTATGTGTCAGTGTAACTTTAGCCCCTCGGCTGTGAACAAAGAGGCCGGTACGTATTAAGCAGGTACGGACAGAGCAAACAAGTGTTTTGTTGGTAAACTGAGCGTGCTTGACCAGTTTACAAGCAGGTGAGTCTGGGAATTAGGGATTTTCCTTTCACGCTTCACTTTTGGTTTTGTAAAGTTGGCCTCTGTACCGTTTCCGGTTTCAAATGCATCCCTCTTTGCTAAGTAGCAAGGAGTAGAAAGTGAAATTATTCTGAGCTGAGAAAAGCGCACTGAGCAAAAATGAAAGTAAACTAGGAAACAGGGAGGGCTGTTTTCTTTGTGATCCTTGGCTGCCGAGTCTCAGCTGTGGTTGCTGTTCTGGGAGGGGCGGGGGTCTGGCTGATAATGTGCATTAGGTGTTTTTCCTGTAGCTTTTGATTCCTTCAGTGGTGGAGAACGTTGTTTTAAACTCCTCAAGTATCAAACTGCAAAGTCTTTTGTTTGGTTGTTTTTTTTTCAGGTACTGCACGCCCCGCTACACGGACTTCGAAGACCTTGAACGAAAGTACTGGAAGAACCTTACGTTCAATGCCCCCATCTACGGTGCTGATGTTAATGGCACGCTGTATGAGAAGGTAGGACAGTGTTGGTTTTCCAGTAGCGGTTATTTCTAGATGTGTTGTGTTGCATTCCATAAAAGCTTATGAAGCATTTGACTCTAACTTTCACAAAGAGTTAATGATAGTCTTTGCAGAAGTCCAGCTTCTGAGTAAGAAGGAGCACAATAAGCTGTATTTTTGTGATACGCTTTCCGTTTAAACCAGATAGATTAAAAGGGCTACTAGAGGTAGTGTTCAAGGGAACCTCTGTGAGTATTCAACTGTAAACACTTATGAACTGTAACACTTACTTAGTAAATGTTAGTGTTAGCACTTAACTGTACACCTAGTAAGTGTACTCAGTGACTTCTAAAATTAAAGAACCACTGTCACGTAAGTCTTGTTTGACATAGAGTGCTTTGTCCTGAATAGTGTTCATCAGTGAACCGTACACTTTGATATCAGTTAGTGCATTTATTTTTGTGTGACAGCCCTGTAGCCACTGTGTGTTAGGATGATAAACATATGAAAAGGGCATGTATTCTGGTGGGTAGTTTCCCAAATTCTAATTCACTTCAAAAAACAAAAAGCGTTCAGGATGCAAATTGTTTCCCTTCAGGAAGGTTGTCTGCCATCTCTTAGAATATCAGCTCAAGCTTGCGCTATTGTTCTCTAATGGGTGAAGTCTGTAGCTTCATGACTGTTTCCTAATCCTTACTGTGTCAGCTGTTAAGTTCTTTTTCTGCATAAAAGTGTTTGGTAAGCAATCAGTATGTAAGGTAACACCATGGGAAGCTTGTTTTAGGTCAGCTAGCTAATGATT
Source organism: Anas acuta (assembly GCF_963932015.1). Classification (NCBI taxonomy): domain Eukaryota; kingdom Metazoa; phylum Chordata; class Aves; order Anseriformes; family Anatidae; genus Anas; species Anas acuta. The sequence continues at coordinate 11,109,779 of NC_088986.1, read as the reverse complement.
TGAACTATGCCAGTAAGTGACTTGTTGTGAGGTGCTGTTTGATCACAAGCATCCTATAACTTTTTGTGACTGTTGACTTAGTTGTGCGGCCATGTTCTTTGTAATGCCCGTTTAACACGAGACTTCTGTTTTGCAGCACGTAGATGCGTGGAACATTGGCAGACTGAACACGATCCTGGACATCGTGGAGAATGAAAGTGGCATAACCATCGAAGGAGTGAATACTCCTTACCTCTATTTTGGCATGTGGAAAACTTCGTTTGCGTGGCATACTGAAGACATGGATCTCTACAGTATTAATTACTTGCATTTTGGGGAACCCAAGTCATGGTAAGGTTTCCTAGATGTAGGAAAAGAATACCATAAAATATTGGAGTCAAAGTGGTGAAGTTATCAGAGTTGAGTAAAGGAATTACTGTGCCTTCTATCTTGCAGTGCAGTTGGATCTGATGAAAAGAGCATTAGAAACCTGTAAGGAATTTAAAACCAGTACGTGGCCTCTGTAGAATTTTTTGGTTACCTTTAGAAAATCTCTTTGCTGTTGTGATGCAAAGAGTTCTCCAGAATTACAATGTCAGGTGGACAGAATCTGGTGTGATAGGTCTAGAACCTGGAAAACTTACTTAAAATTTCCTGAGCTGTAAAATGGTCATACAGAGGTATTAAGCCTGTCATCATGCAGTCACAATTTTTGACGGGCTTTGAAATGTAGCTGTTCCATCATAGATATAAAAGCAGGCTAGTGGATTTTGCTAGACGGTTTGCCCAGCGTCAAAGCTTTCGTGATTCTTTTTAGGGGAGATTTCTGAATTTTTCTGTAGTATGGGTTGCATTTTAAGAGTGAATCATTCCCTTCTGTTCACAAATGAATTTCTCAAGCAACTTCAACAATTGTTTCCATGGCAATTTTGTTGGAAACTAGTATTTTTGGCTGCCTTTTAATGCAACTTTGAAGTCAGGAATAATAGCTAGCGCCATGTGACCAGCGAACAACCCCATGCAGTGGCAATAGCATGGGAATAAGCAGAATAATTGAGTCAGTTTAAACCTTTTGGCTATTGCTTCTTTTACAGTCGTAAGTGGAAAAAGTTAACTTTGCAGATGCTTTGGGCTGATTTACTCAACAGGGAACTCCATCAAGGTTGTAGCGCTCTGTCCCAGATCAAAAGAAATCTAAGTGGTTGGTTTGGCTAGAGTAACTGAAACCAACTACGAGTTTTGTGGCACTCCTACAAAGGTTGTACAGAGAGAGACATAATGCTAACAAGTACGCTGCAAACTGTGCCTGCTAAGGATGCGGCATCACACCTGATTTAGTCCAGCCTTGGACTGAGCTGCTAAGAGATACAATTCCATTTTCTGTCTTTCTCTGTGTTTCTTGTACTGGGTATATTGTGGGCCTGCAAACTCAGGTTAGGAAGTGCTCCTGCCTTTCTTCTTGTAACTTACATTTTTCCTATGTGCATCAGACTTCTTATTTCTCTGGCTGCTTAAGTAAAAGTCCCTAGAGGAGATGGTCAGCTTTTGGCTTTTGATTTTCTTAAGGATAGGGGGGTGAAAGTCCTTGATAAAGATTTTTAGCTTTGTATCATCAAACTCTGAAAGAGATGGTGTGGAGATGGAGGTATTTTTTAAAAAGAAAAAAAAACAGTAATTCATGCCTTGATGCCCTGTTATGGTTTCCAGTCAAACTTTGGGATTCTGTCATGTCACTTGAACTTAATGGAGTTGTTCTTACGACTTGCAGGTACTCTATCCCTCCAGAGCATGGGAAGCGGCTGGAGAGACTTGCCAAAGGTAATCGCGCAATTCTTACTACTGGTTGTTAGATCTGGAAGGTTGTAGCTGAGGGAAGATCCATCTGTGTGTGGTCTTACTCTCTTTCAAATGGGCGTCTCTTAAGGACACCTCCAGCTGTTGTTCTTTTTCTTCAGAATGCAAGTTAGTGCACTTCTGACAAGGTGGCCCATACTTCTAGGCCTAGGGAAAAATACTGGTCAGACAATAACTTTTAGTAAAAGTTATTGAAAAAATAATTCAATTCACAGCAGAACAATAACATAAATCTTTGCCTTTAATTTAAACAGGATTCTTTCCGGGAAGTGCCCAGAGCTGTGAAGCGTTTCTCCGTCACAAGATGACCCTGATCTCTCCATCAATTCTGAAGAAATACGGCATCCCGTTTGATAAGGTGTAGAAAAGTAGTCACAGTTACACAGTCAAAAGGTTCATGCAGCCCTGTCTCATCTCAAACAGCAGCCAGTACCAGGTGCTTAGAGAGGAAAATAGGAACAGGGAGGACATACAGCAATCCTTTCCCACTGTACTTCCATTTATATAGCAGTATAAATGTAGTCTAGTCTTTGAGTCCTTATTCAGAAATACTGTTACACCTGCAGGGGCAGCTGAAGGGTTGCATGAACCTTTGCTAGGCAGTGGGGATGTGTTGAAGAGGAGTTGACCGAGAGCTGTACTTGAGTGAGAACAGCAATAAGTTTCTGAGGTGTGTGTGGATAGAAATTTTAGTTGATGTTGGATACTCTTAAGCCAAATGGCAGCAAATACACATGAGGGTCTCTATGAATTCCAGGTACCTTATCGCAGAGTATTTCACGTGTATAGCTACTACCATGCTATTTTGATCAGTTCTGTCGTGTTTTAGTAAAAACTGTTGAGTGTTGCTTTCTAGTGAACAAATGCTTAAGTAAGAGAGCGATGTATGAAGTCTATCCATTGCAGCAAGTAACTCCAATTACTGTGTGTGGGTAGGGGTTTCAGATATGTTGCGTGCAGGGTACAGAAGCTGCTTTTATTCAGACCCACAGAGTTGAGTCTTAAGCTGTGAATAACAGTGCGGTGTCTCAATTGCCTTCTAGGTGACGCAGGAAGCTGGGGAGTTCATGATAACCTTTCCTTATAGTTATCACGCTGGCTTCAATCATGGATTTAACTGTGCTGAATCTACCAACTTTGCTACTCTTCGGTGGATTGAGTATGGGAAGCAGTCTGTACTGGTAAGTGGTCTGTTGCATACAGATAAGCTGAGTACAGTGCCTGATGCTTTGCTCCTCTTTAAGCCCCTGATGTTTGTTCTAAGGAAGTGAATTCAGTGCTTTGTTCAATTTAAGATGTGATGTTTGCTTCCTGAGCAGGTAACGTTGTCCAGTCAGCCTCATATCTTTCTTTAGCAGAAAGGTTTGTGTTTTTTTTTTCACCTTGTGTAGATCAAGTGAGGCTTCAGAGAAGAGCAGGAAGCTGACTAGCATCTTTCCAAAGATCAAAGGGTGTGGTTGGTGGTCAGGACTTGTCAGTATTTTGTCTGATATTTTAACCATTGTTTATTGAGTGTTTAGCTTCAAGTATGGCTTCATTAACTTAAGTCATTTATCAATGAACCTTTAGACTGGACAATATTATATCCCTGTAGGAGGTGCCTTACAAACATGGATTACGTTTTCAGAAGTTCCATTGAAGTGAATGCTTTCAAACACTGATTTTAACTATAACCGGATAAGGGGAGCCTCTACTGCTGTGGTCAGGCCCAGACTTTGTATGGCTCCAGCTTCCTCGTTACAGTCTGTTTTTGCTGGCTGTTCTTGCATGAGCCCATGGATTTTTAAGGCTGTCAGCTTCTACCAGCAACTATGTTAGGTACATAGTTGGTGAGCTTTCTTTCTTAGTTACTGTGGTAGCATCTTTTCTGTTTTGTTTTTGCTGACTTTTCTGCCCAGTTTTTAGCAAGTAGCTTAATACATGCTGTTTTGCTTTCACGAGAGAGGGACTGTTCTGAGGCTTACATACATGAAAATGGGATTATTTTTTTTCTTCATTTAATCTCCTGAAAGCGAAGTGATGTAGGAGTGCAGAGTAAAACTGTTGAGCTGTAGCCTTACTTGATTTTTTTCTGTGATTCCAGTGCTCATGCCGGAAGGACATGGTGAAGATCTCCATGGACGTGTTTGTGAGGAAGTACCAGCCGGATCGTTACAAACTCTGGAAGGCTGGGAAGGACGTGACTGTCATTGACCATACTCTTCCAACACCGGAAGCAGCAGAATTCCTTAAAGGGGATCTTATGCAAAAAGTCAAGAGTGGGAAGCAGTATGCTGAGGAAATGGAAACAGGAGAAACATGTAAAGAGGAGGTGGACGGGGATGAGACAAAAAGGTAGTGCTGTACATAGTTATTAGCAGTTGGATTCTGCTGCAATTTGTTTGCTATTCCATAAAACAATAGAAGTTGGAGTTAGCAATAGACTATTTTTTTTCTCCTGGGAATAGGGTTTGTTCTTTATTTTTATACTTTTTTTTTTTTACTGTTTTAATCCAAGTTATGATATGCTGTTATACATGAGAAATGCACTAGCTTGGAAGATGGTTCATCTTTGGACAGGTGTCTGTATTGGAAGTGTTTACCATACATTTGGAAGTCAAAGGAAAAAGGTGGTGTATTGGGATCATGAGATGGTACTTGCTAGCAAAATCCAGTAGTATCAGTACTCCAAGTTGCAACGTTGGTGTGTGACAGGCAAATTGCTTTAGGTTTTTCAACCAGCGTCAGCTAGTACTCCTAAATCTTTGTTCTTTTATTTTGTTTTGGAGATAAAGAATGTCTGGCTAGAACATACTACACCGTTAACAGGTGCCTACTAGACAATTAACAGGTGCTGAGGAATACCGGTTCTGCTCCTATAAAGGAAAAGGAAGCACTTCAGAATAACTCAGAAACTATTTAGCTTGCCAGATGCTGTATCATAAAACGTGACCCAGACCAGGCTGTATACTGTGTGTCCAGACATAAGTGCAGCAAACTCATGATGTGTTTGGTAACCTGGTGTGAATTTCTCTTCTGCAGCGTGCCGAAGCATCGCATTGGAACCAAAAGGCACAGAGTCTGCCTGGAAGTACCTCAGGAAGTGAGTGAGAGTGAGGCCTTCCCCAAGGAGGAGCTGAGCTCTGCGCAGGATGAAGCAGACGCGGCACAGCCTTGTGAGATACCCACAAGTGAAGCTGGGCAGCAGGGTGAACAAGGGCGCAAGCTTTCAGGTAACTGTCAAGCTTTATCCTGGCACTGGAGGACAGGATATTAATCTTCAGAGAAAAAGCTGCTAGATCTGAGTCTGCAGTGCTGTCTCATAGAAGGCAAAATGATAGAATGTTGTTGTGTCAAAACAAAAAAAAAGCAGACACTAATTTGTCAGAGCCATGGAAAGCATGTCAGAAACTTACTGTCATGAGACTTGAGATATTGGCATCTAATTTTTGAGACCAGAGAGTAGAGCTAAAACAGTTTTAGGTTGTGCCCCTTGGTTAGATGTGGCTGACGCTGTTGAGTAGTCATCACTTTAAGTAAACGAGATAAACACAGCTTGAGTTGCAGGCTTTTGTAGCCTGTATATGGATAACAGCCCAGTGAGAATTACATGGTAAAAATACTTACTTATATGTAGGGGAAGAGCACATGTAGGCAGCCGTCCTGTATCTGCTTGAATGCATGTAGTTCATGCGGATGTTGGTTTTCAGCTGAACTAAAAGGAAGTATTGCAAGAGACTTGCTTAAGAAATGGGTGTTTCTGGCTTTTGACTCTTGATTTTATTTTGTCTGCTGACATACTGAAGTTTATTCGATACCTTAGCAGTGTAAGGTCCTCTGTATAGCACTGTTGTACAGTGTGACCTGTTCAGTAAGTAAGTGTACAATCACTTAGTAAAGCATAAGCAGGCTGCCTGGTAGCATGGCTCTGCTGTGCTGTATGGATGTTTTTGTAGTAATTTTGTAATCAGTATGCTAGAGGAAGTTAATGTGGCTTGTACTGGGCCAATTGTCTTTGCTTTTAAGGAAGGATTGAGGTGCCTATGGAACAATATAAGAAGAGGGTAAATATGTACATGTTGCTTCTCTTTTGTATTCTGCTTTCCAGATGTTTGGAACTTGTAATTAATGATCCTCTATTGGTTTGTGCGTTTTCTCTTCTCCTTGTGTTAAGTCTCCCTTGGACCCTTGTAAGCTCTTACCCACAGCCTCACGTGGCCAGGAGTTGCATTGTCTAGCTACACTGTGTAAGGGACCATCTCCTGCTTATTTTAAACACACCTTCTGCCACTTTTGTTTGATGTACCCTGGTTCCTGTAATGTAAAATGCAATGAGCAGATGCTTCTATTCTCTCTCTCCAAGGCAACCATGATTTTATAGGTGTTTGAATTAATGATCTCCTGTTTACATGACTTAGTGTCACATTTCTTTCTTGTCTAGTAGTCTGCTTTCCTGGTTGACTTTGTGCAAGTGGTTGCAGGCTGTTCTCTCTGCTGCCCAGACTTTAGAAAGAGTCAGTGTATCCTTTCTTCTAGATTGTGGGGGCTCAGCCAAATTTGAAGAACTGAAAGCTGTGAAGCTTGAGGAGGAAGAAGAGGAAGAGCAAGAAGCAGCTGCATTGGACCTCTCCATTTCGCATGCTTCAAATTCTACTTCAGTTTTGCCGACTTCGAAGCAGAGTGCAACTTGCAGCGTTCAGCCCGGCTCGCCAGCATATTCTGGTTCTTCAGACTCTGAATCGACTGATCTGTTGCCAAAAAGAACTGTACCTGGGCCAGCTGGGGTGCTTACAGTCCATAGCTACGCTAAAGGGGATGCCAGTGGATCTGACAGTGAACAGACTTCAGGAAAGAAAACCAGTGCTACTGCCAGCATGAATGAACAAGAACTGGCAGAGGTACGAATGGCGTGAGTACGGCAAGCTTAAGGGCTGCGTTACGTGGTCGTGGACTTACTGTGCCACAACTTCTCTCTGTGCAGATTACATTTCCATTTCATTGCTGTTTTGGTAGCAGGTTGCTTAGTCAATAATCTGTTTTTTAACACCAATAGGATTTGCTGAACAACAACAACAGAAAAATTAAGATTAACGTCCTACTCCCTTTCCTTGTCTAGAAAACAAGGAGATCCCTTGTTTTGAGAACTTCTCTAAATTATTCAGGTGCTTTAAGCGAAAGTGTAGCTTGGTGGTTTTGAGATGGTAGTGTTACAGGCTCATCCAGGTCCTTCTGTGGCTACAGACGCCTGTTTGTACCTGAAGTAAATCTAGTTCGGTCCAGCCCTTTATGATGATGACACTTTGTTTGATGTTGTTATAAAATAACATACATGTGCACATCTCTGTCCTTATTTTAGAAAGAAATAATGGAACAAAAAATTACTGGTTGGGGAAAACATAAATTTGAATGTTTAATGAATCCTTGGTTAGACAATCCAAAAGAAGGTTGTAATTAACATCTTACCTGTTGTTGTTTTCTCAAATAACTTTGTCTCCCTCTGTAAGCCTGTGCTGAAGTAGTGGGAGGCTGGCAATGGTTGGATCTTCAAAATTCAGGAATTGCAGAAATGGAGCAGCAGCTGGACAAATGTGTTGATAAAGCTGAAAATGAGCTTGAGTTCTCATGTATATTTAAACTGAAGATACTGTGCTACTGATGTTGATGTCTCCATTGCATGCTCCATACAGGGAAAAGAAGAAATTTTAAATGGGTGTTGATGGCTTTTCCCAGTATGGTGTATTTCAAAACAAATCTTCCATTAGGTGGTAACTGGGGATACTATTTCCATTTGAAGAAAAGCATATTTGTTTCTGAGAATTCTAGTAGCTAGTTCTGTGTAGGGGATCAGAGATGTTGTGCTCTCTTCTATCTTGTATATTTAAAAAAAATTACAAAGATGAAAGACACATTTAATCTAAGATTTACTTCTGCTTTTAAAGGAATGAGAGATTCAAAGAAAGGGTGTTTCTTATCCTACTGAGAGACTTTCTGTTACTGGTCTTTTTAAATCATTGCCTTTATGGCTGTGCTTGTCAGGTTAGTAGTAATTTTGTCAGTGTGTGTCACTTGTTTTTACATTAGGCTAAGGGTAGAGGAAGTAACAGTTGTTGTAGTCTCCTCCTTCCAGTCTGTCTGGGAAGACACCAGTGCAAGTAATAAGAAGATGAGGTGAAAGCTTCCTTCCGTTTAAAATAAGGCCCTTAGTTTGAGATGCCAGTGAGCTCTGTCTTTTTTTTTTTTTTTTTTTTTTAACTTGGAATGTCAAAGTTGACATACCAACTCATTATTTTTTCAGAATGCTTGAGACTTACTGTGGCCCTTCAAAGTTGAACCATTCGGTTTTTTTGTTTGTTTGTTTCTATCTTTTATGCCATTCTTGTATAAGTAGACTTAGCGCACTGGACACTGGGTCCTGTGCTAAGTCTCTAAGTGGCTCAACAGAGCTCTTACAGAATTGAACAACCAACATAAACTGAGTTTTGCTATGTTGTTTTTCTTAGCAGAAGTGCTGCAAGCAGTTCATTGTTAAAAGGTTGGCTAAGTTCTCAAGTTCGTTTGTTAGAAATAAAATCATATTTTTTTAAAAGGTCAAAAGTACACGTGCTAACGACTACTGAATTGTTTCTCCTTGTGCAGGCAGCAAAGGAGTACATCAGATCAATGAAGGAGAGTAAGAAATCCAAGGGTCGTCGCCAGCCATTGAGCAAGCTCCCCCGCCATCACCCGCTCTTGGTTAAAGACTGCATTAGTGATGACGGTAAGCCCTGTGCTCTTTGGGAAACTATAGAATGGGCCACAGGTTGTGTGGGCGGTGTATGGCATTCTTCACTGCATTCAGCAAGCTATACCTGTGCATCCCAGACAAGGTGCTTGTCACCTTCTTGTGTTTGCATCATTAAAATTTCCTCTTGAATGGCATCTTCCTTCTTTCCTGCTCTATTCTCTGGAAATTTACAGCTCTGTTACGCAGCAGATTCTGGTACTACTTTGTCCTTTCAGAGTCAGCCTTAGACCATTTCAGTAATTGTTGCAAATGTTTATATATTTTCTTTAAATACATACAGTCTTTGGCTGACAGCCTTAGTCTTGATGTGTTCTGGGGCTGATACTGTTCTTGCCCAATAAGCCCATCTTGTATCTGATGAATAGTTGCTTGGTTAGTAGAAGCTGCTTAAAAATGAGACTAGGTTACTGACTCCCATCACCCTTCTGTAAACTTTATTTGTGGCAGTCTTTGTTATCTCCATTCATAATGTCTTGCCTTATTTAGTTTTACTTGCAAGAATGGTATCTATGAAAGGGTACATAATCACTGACAAATGATCCCTTGTTGCAGAGGCATCGGAGCAACTGACTCCTGAAGAAGAAGCTGAAGAGACAGAAGCTTGGGCCAAGCCACTTAGCCAGCTGTGGCAGAATCGGCCACCAAATTTTGAGGCTGAAAAAGAATACAACCGGACCATGGCTCAGCAGTCTCCTTACTGTGCTGTTTGTATGCTCTTCCAGACGTATCAGGTATGTAGTCCAAGTCTGTTAGTGTTACAGTAGAGGTGCCTGAATAAGTTTCTACTGTGATTGTCAGTTTGGGCATCACTACTTAATAAAAGCTGTATCAGTGTTGCAGCCTTTCCAGGGAATTGTTCCAGGAGAGCACAACCTGGTGAACCTCACCACACCTCTGATGGACTGTCTGCGGGTTCCCAGGGACTCACTCTTCTGTTCAACAGAAGCTTTTATGTTCTGTGGTTTTTGCTAGTACCACAGAATGGAGCTTGAATGCTGCTGGAATCGATGACAAAATCCATTCCATTTTTCCAGAGTGAGACCTTCACTTCTGCGCTTTTTAAAAAACCGCTTTAAGTCCACTTATATCTAGCACATGGTCTTTGGGGAGCTAGCAAGGAGAACATTTCTTTAAATTAAAATGAGCTAAGATCATGTTTGCAGATGACACAGAAAGCTGTCTTTTTTGAGTATATCCACATCAACAGTACATGTAGCTATGACATGTAAATGTGCTTTAGCAAAGTGCAGCTGTAGCAATGCATGGATTGAGAAGAGGTTGCGAACCCCATTAGCACGTTGGCTAAATGCTTAGGTAGAAATCCCACACTGAACTTCTTATGTCTGAGCTAAGTAGTAGCTCAGTAGTTGTCTGCTGGCATGTGCCGCCTGCAACTTAGTGATAGCTCATCCCTTCCCATTTTATGAGCTAAGATTATTTGATTTATTTGAGATCACCGTATGATTACGGTGGCTGTAGAAACATTTTTACTATATTTTGGAAATAAAGACCTCAATTTTTTTTCCAGGTTTTATATTGCATGTAGTTTCTAATTTCCATGAAGACACAAGACCATAGCTTCTGTTTGACCTTGCTGTTTCTGTCTGATAGGAGGTTCTTGTTAGGACTGGAACTTCTACGTGGAAGCTGTATAATTACTGAGTTTCCACTACTGCTGGCATTGTATAAACTTAACAAACTGAGATAACTTAAGTTCTGTTAGCTTCTTCACTTCTAAATGCTATTAAGCAGAAAACTCCAGCTGCAGTTTTCAGGTGTCTGTCTACATCAGGCTGCAAGGAGGGACTGCACCAAGAATTGAGCTGTGGTTATGGTTTTTGTTCAAATGTTTTTGTAGCAAGTCTGGGAACTCACTTCCCTTACCCATTCACGTGAAAGATGGGAACAAAATGCCAGACAAATACTCCTCCTTCCTTTGTGAAGAAGAAAAATACCTGTCTGTTACAGGCAGAGTGTGGAGGCAACAGTCAAAGCTCTGGAGTAACTCCAGGTGCCGCGGATGGGAAGATCCGAACCAAACCCCTGATTCCTGAGATGTGCTTCACTACAACTGGCTGCAGCACTGATCTCAATCTTTCAACCCCCTACTTAGAGGAAGATGGAACCAGCGTACTCATCACCTGCAGGAACTGCCAAGTTTGCGTTCACGCAAGTGAGTGCATCCCGACTTACCCCTAAATGTAGTGTTCTGTGCTAAGTCTGTACTTCCTAGTAAGCCTCTGTTAATCTACAAGTTCAGCCATTATCTGACTGGTGTATATTTGCAGTGGCTGTCGAAATATGGAGCTGACTGCATGAACAACTTGCAATACATGCTATTCTCTCTAGGCTTATTGATTTTAACTGCTGCCTTACTTCAGGACCCTAGGGGAATGGGTCTGATCGTAGGTAAGCTCTTATCTGAAATGTGTCTGTCCTAGGTTGTTATGGTGTACCCCCTGACAAGGCCACTGAAGACTGGATGTGTTCCAGGTGCACAGAAAATGCCTTAGAAGAGGTAAAGTTCCATCCTTAACAATCTTATGAGGAATGTGGTATATCTGGGAACTCGCTAGAATGTTCATTTCCATAGTGTTTAAAGTTTGTTATTCTCTCCTGTGAAAAGAAGGCAATTTTAGAGAATGTTTGTGAGTGTTTAGAGAATGTTTATCTGTTGCCCTCAGGGCAGCACCTTTTGAGAGCCAAAGGGCTGAGCTGGCCAAGGCATTTAGCTCTCTTCTGACAGTGAAACTTTTTTTTTCCTCTGGATGCGCATTTTGAGGAGGTAGTTGTGGTCAAGTGCATTGCTATGGACTTCACTCTTTCAGCCAGTTTCTTCCTTGTGACAGGATTGCTGTTTGTGTTCATTACGAGGAGGAGCACTGCAGAGAGCCAATGATGACAAGTGAGTATTCCAGCCTTTCTTTTTTCTTCTTGTCTTCAGGGAGCAGCTCAATTCCTAAGTAGATGAGGCTAGGCTAGTAAAGCAAATGCTGGCATTTGGTGTAATGGAGTGACCAGCAACACTTTTCACACTTTGTGTTACTGGGGCAGGAGGGAACCTATGTTGAAGTGTGTTTATTGTTTCCACATTGCCTGCAGCAATCGTCACCTCTTCAGGTAATACGGTACTGTTTCTGTTGACACCAGCTGTTAATTGCTTTGTGTTTTATAAGCACAAGGTGCAGAGGTGTAACACACCACATGAAAATAAGGTTCCTGATGAGATAAAATCTCTTGGTACCTTCTCAAAGAAGATTTCAATTTCTCTATGAAATGTATTGTGGTGATGGAGCATAAATCACACTAAATTGCTCTTCTGTTAAATCTGATTGAAAGTATGAAGAAGTCTTGTTTTGCCCCATACCTGCCCTTTTGCTAGTAGTAGGAAGGCAGATGACACTGCTAGTTCTCAGCCTTTGTGATCAAGCAGAAATTAGGTTAATGTGGCTAGCTTAATCAGAACTATATTTACTTAAACTCCAAAGCATCATATGTTGACCTGGCGTGTGTTCACCTTTTTTTACCCCTCTTCTGTCCTGACAGATGGGTTCATGTAATGTGTGCTGTAGCTGTACTGGAGGCAAAATTTGTAAACATCGCAGAGCGCAGTCCTGTAGATGTTGGCAAAATCCCCCTGCAACGTTTCAGACTGGTAAGGAGCACCTGTGCTGCACTTCTGGGGTTTCCTTTGTTGTTGTTCATCTTGCTAATTCTGAAAGTATTGGTCTGGAAGGAGAGAATATGCAGCTGTTTGTGTACAACAGAGATCAGAGGAAATATAAACTCTTATTAGAAAGATCCTTGCTTGATCTAGTGGTTACTGATGCTCCCCGAAGGCTTGCTTTACTTTTTAGCATTTAACATGAGTACTATACTTGTTGCAGGTTTAAACAACTCCTGAAGTCAGAATCATGTCTTACTGCAATGGGGCTATCCACTAGAAAAGTCTACAGCAGTAATTCTTGTGTCCTAAGCATGTAATGTCCAAAAGTATTTTCCAAAAAATGTGCTGGAACTAAGTCATGATACTGAATTTGGTGAAGCTGCACCTTTACTGTAATTAACTACTTGTTTAGCTTACCATCTGTTAACCAGTTCAAGTGCGGCCTTAGTAGCTAAAAGAATACATCCTTATAGTGCTTTCCCCAAGATTAATTCAGTGCTGTGTATTCTAGCTGCTAATTTCTTGTGCTTGTTTTTATGTAAGCTTAATAGCCAGGTGCTGAAAGACCCTGTTGACTTAGGAGTCTTATAAAAAAAAATATGTATATACACACACACACACACACACATATATATATATATATATATATATAAACGATGAATCCATCATCTCCTGGTGCTTGAGTCTTTGGGTCACATGTCTTGTGCATGTTGAGATAGTAGATATTTTAATGTATATTTTCATCTTTGGGATTACCTAAATGTATGAATTCTTGCCTTGTCATGAACCAGAGGTGTTAGCCCTCTGTTTCTTTTCATCAAAAATTAGCAATGCTCTCTCAGAATAAAGGGTACAGCATCAGATACTTAGACCAGACTTTTTTTTGTGAGTGAAAACTATTGCCAAACAGTAACCTTTAGCTTCCAATCCACAGAAATGCATCTTCTGCAAAAAACGAAGAAAGAGAATCGCAGGTTGCTGTGTACAGTGCTCCCACGGTCGGTGTCCCACGTCCTTTCATGTTAGCTGTGCCCAAGCAGCAGGAGTCATGATGCAGCCTGATGACTGGCCATTTGTTGTCTTCATTACCTGCTTCAGGCATAAGATCCCATCACAGGCAGAGGTAAGTAGGTGTGGGACTCCCAGGATTTGAACAGCAGTATCTTGGAGGGAATGTGAAGTTTTAGATTGAGTAATTCTGTTAAAACTTCACTGAAGGCTTGACTCTTTTAAAACATTCTAATTATACTGGTCTTGGATTCTGATCTCAGTCTTGCTGCTGTTCTGAGTGATCTTAGGTCCTTTATTGTATTTTAGTTTGAAGCCCAGGAGGACAGAGTACTACATTCCTCCTGTGGCTGTTGTAATGAGGAATAATAGTGTTTTCATGCCATGATATTTAATATGCAACCATTAGTTCTGGGTCTCCAGAAGGCTGTGTGAGTTGTCATAGAATTTCATGCTTAAGTGATTGATTAGTTTACAAAGTTCCCATATAGCCCTTTTAGCCATCAAAACCACCACAGTCTATTAGAGAATATTGACTGTAAAGGCCTTGCGTTGCTCTGAAAAATGAGACTTTAATTTACTAAGTAGCTTGCATTAGGATTGGACAGCTGTAGCTAACAGATCAAGTTTTAAGCATTTGAAATACTAGAGGTAGAACTTTCCCAAAAATGCTGCTGCTGTCATCTTTAGTATAGTTACTCACCTGAGCTAAAACACTTTGCTTCCTTGTTTGCCAGCACCAGAGCTGTGTCCCTCAACACATTCTTTGTGTCATTGTGTTTAAAATGTGCTTTTCTCTTCTCAGCGAGCGAAGGCTGCACTCCAAGATCTGTCACCTGGACAGATAGTCATCAGCAAGCACAAGAATGGTCGCTTCTATCAATGCGAAGTGGTCAGCCTTGCAAAGGAGACTTTCTATGAGGTCAACTTTGATGATGGCTCCTTCAGCGACAACCTGTATCCAGAAGACATTGTGGTATGTTATGCAGTAGGTGTTTGGTTCCAATAGAGGGCACATGATGAGAGTCAATTCCTGCTGCTCCAGAGCAGGTTGATGATGGAATTTATTAGGTGTCCCATACCCTAGGGCATGTTATGGCTGAGATGTGCTGCAAGACAGTGTGAAGGGTGTTACATGAGGCTGACTTAGGTTAACTGAGGTTAGCTGAAGGACAGGTGTAATGGAGTGCAGCTAATCTTTAGCTGCTTAACAGTGGTGAGTCTGAATGAAAACTCGCTAGTACTTTCATGTTATTCCTGCGTGAAGTACTTTGAAATTGGGCACACAGTCAGGATTCAAATACAGGTGACATAGATGTTTCTCAATCCCTAAAATGGGGTTAGTAATGGAGTGCTGTGCAATGTCCCTGATGTGAGTGGGATGGATTCCCCTGTTGTTTGTGTCTTCACATAAGGAAGCTGCTTACCCTTCTGCTTCTCTCCCATCTTCCTCCTTTATGCTGCAGAGTCGAGACTGCCTTCAGTTAGGTCCTCCTGCTGAAGGTGAAGTTGTGCAGGTCAGATGGACAGATGGACAGGTTTATGGAGCCAAGTTCGTCGCGTCACACGCCATCCAGATGTACCAGGTACAGAATTGTCTGAAAACTTACTGTTCACGACAGCCTGATGATTCAAATAGGGCTGTTTGCAAAGCTGGCAGAATTATAGTATGGTCATGCTTAAATGCTTGAGAGGAAGTTGCTCCGTGTTTTCAACAATGACAGTTGCTGGAGTTAACAGCAAAGCAGTGATTGCCTGCAGCTCTGCTTGTATCTGGCTACATGCCTGGAAGTCTCAGCTTCTGAAAAGCACCGGTCTTTTCTTCAGCTGACTCAGTTCCTGAAACTTAATCTATTTCTAAAAGAAGTTTGATTTTGTTCTTGCTGCTTAGTGCATCTTGCCTTCACACTTCCAAGAGTGGATATTAAGGCAATATATTCAAGTGACCATCTAGACTGTTTTGTCAGGAGTTACAAGAATATCCCAAAATGTACTTGGCTACTTTTGCTGTCATGGGATTGGGTGAGGTTCAAGTCTGTTCTCGTGTGCATGCCTGCATGTGTGTCATGTAAAATCCAATTGGTAGAAGGTTATTTCATGGGAAGGTTTCTGCAGGGAAGAGAAAGGAAGGGTAGCTGTGGAAGTCTTCTAATTTCGTAAGATTTCTGACAGAACAACTTCCCTTTTCCTTTTAGGTGGAATTTGAAGATGGGTCTCAGCTGATGGTGAAAAGGGATGATGTGTACACTCTGGACGAGGAGCTTCCTAAGAGAGTCAAGTCAAGGCTGGTAGGTAAAACAGGGTGTAAACATCTACTAAAGAAGTTAATGCTTACTTGATTTGTCCTTGAACAGCAAGCTACGTGCACAGCAGCAAAGACTTATAATTTGATACCCTTCTTAATTGTTAGGTAGCTTTATTGTTTTGATCTGGTTACGAAAGGAGGGGAAGGAGGGAGAGAGTCTCATTCTTCTCCTTTTTCTTCTTCTGCAAATAATGGGAATTTGTAGCACAGAGTCACTATCTGAGACAGCACGTGTTACTGCCCCCTCTGTGCATGTATTTGTAAGCTTCATCGGGTATTTCCGTTGCAAAGAGCAGTGCAGTTCCTCTTATCCTTTGTTCTGGAAACCTCTTTGTAGGGTGGCAATAAGAAAGCTGAACATATTTATTTATTTTTAATTGCAAAGTAATCCTGGTGGAAAAGGACCCCTGCAGGTCTTTGCTCCAATCACCTGTTCAAACCAGGTTAAATTTTGAAGTGGGGCAGACTTACTCAGCCAAGGTCTCTCTTCAGCCAAGTTTTGATGATCTCCAAGGCTGGAGATTCTGCAGCCTCTCTGGGTCCCTGTTCTGTTGCTTTATGCTTCCAGCTATGAAAGTTACAACTCAGGACAATGGGATAGGTGTCTTGCTTTACAGCATGGTCCTGCACACCTACTGCAGGCACACAGGATTTTTGAGGTTTAACAAAGAGCATGTAAAATAGCTGACTACTGTCACCAGCTATTTAAACCTGCCTGCTACATAAGGCACACAGTGTACTAGATTGCTGTACAAGTTGAAACTCAATTAGCTACTCAATTAGCTGTGATTCTTTAGGTTTCTGATTACAGCTCACTTCAACTTACCCAGACTTTTAAATCCAATTTCCTAAATATTTTTCTTGCACAGAAACCCAAGAGGTCAGTTTTCAAAGAAGTCTGAATGTTGCCAGGTGTCCCATCTTGCTCTTTTCATACAAAAAGAGGATATGTAGGCAGGGATTTGATCTCTGTTCTGGCAGCTAATTCTGCTTTTTCTTTTAGTCAATAGCTTCAGATATGCGCTTCACAGAGATCTTTGCAGAGAAGGAGGTCAGACAAGAGAGGAAGAGACAAAGAGTGATCAATTCACGCTACCGGGAAGATTACATTGAACCCGCATTGTACCGGGCCATCATGGAGTAAGCGCTGCCTGTGGCAGAGGAAGAAGATGCCCACTTTCCCCAAGGATTTAAACGCTCCAGTACAACAGGCCATATTTGGATGCTTCAAATCCAGGGTTTTTTGTTTTGTTTTGTTTTGTTTTTTTCTAAGGAAGCTAAAAAGCTGATGCTCTGCAGTAGCTGAAAGGCAGCTGTTCAGTAGTGAAACAGATCCCATTTGCTGAAGCTGATGCCTGCAGACTCCTGGTCTGAAGTTGGGTCCTTACTGAATAAGCCAGCTTGAAGGGGGTGCTGCTTTCATCTCGTCGAGCAGTCTTGCTTTTTCTATTAGAGACAATATGACAGGTGGCGAACTCTTCTGGGAGTTCTAGCCAGAAATCTTGGCAGCTGCAGAATAGTACAAAGCCTATTGTTTTATCAGAATAATGTTCCTGATCTTGGGAGTCTCCCTGGTGGCCACACCTGGGCTTGAGCAGGCAGTATTACTGGTGCTTGACGTTGAACCTCTTTTTATATTTATATCCATCTTTTTTTTTTTTTTTTTTTTTTTTGTTGCAAGCAGCTTCAGGCTCTTGTTTCTCAGCACCTCCTTTCTGAGGGTTGAGCTGTAGGCTGTTCAGATCCAAGCAGACAGGAGGTGCTTCTGTGAACAGGTGAAATGTGAAATTGAACCCTGTCGGACAAATTATTTAACCCTCCACTTAATATTTCTGTTCTGATGCTTGTTTAGACTTACTCATAAGTTTAACTGTATGTGCCTCAGTATCAAAAAAAAAAAATCTGTCTGGAGCCCTGCACAGTGCAGCCTTCTAACAAGAATAAGCATTCAGCTCCCAATAGACACTCAGTTCCCAAAGATTTTCTTTTAAGTTTCTTCCCACTCCCACTAAGGCAATAATGACCAACGGGACAGAGTTCTAACTCTTCCTTCTTCAAATCCAAGCATCGCAGTATTGGGTATGACAGGGCAGCGGTACCTGAGGCAGTGCGGTACCTCTTCTGTGGCAGCACTGCCCTTCGTGTGGCCACAGGCTTTTGCTTACAACAGCTGAATTTGGGTCTGTGAGAGATCAAGCATGCGCTGAACTGGATGTATTACTGAAGAGCTGTGCAGTGCTCTTCTGAGGGAGGAGTGCTGCCACGTTGCAGTCTAGCAAAGGTTACCACAGCATTTTTACAGAGCGTAAGTAGGGCACATCCCGGTTGCGTTGGAGAGGACTTGCTACCTCAGCAACAGGAAGTTGAGTTAAGCTGGGGAGTAGGTGTACCTCAAAGATGTGCCAGCGTGCTCCTAGTAACTTAAGCATTAACACACCACAGCAGGAGCCGTGTAAATACACGTTCCTTTCCCGTTCTGTAGGAAAGGGACTGTAGGCTGTGGAGCAGATTGGCCACCTTCCTTTTGCATGGGATGATGAGGTGACTTTACTGCTGGAGAAAACTAAGGTAACGTTCTCCAGAAACAGTTTGAGAGGAGTATTTTCTAGTGAAACAGACCTAATGCATCCCTGCTTCTATAGGGACATAGCAAAGTGTCTGCAAAGTCTGGATTTGTAACTTTTTTCCTTTTGTTACGTAGGAACGCTATAAACCAAACTATTCTGAAACCCCGGTGCATCAATTTGTGATTAGCAATAAAATGTAGTATTGTGTAGTGATACAACTCTTGACCAGAAAAGAAATAAACTACAACTTTTATAAAGAAAATCTTCCTCATCCCTACATTTTTCTAGGGTCAGGAGGCTGATATGAGTAGCAAAGATTTGCACAACCACAATTTTTCATGGAGTTCCTCTGTCTCATTTTTGTGGTGGAGTATCTTGTTCATCAGTATTGGAAGGCTTAAACAGATTCTGAAAGGAGACAGTGGCTTTCCTTTGTGTATTTTTTTTTTTGTTAATGTCCAAAACTCCTGGTCTCAGGGTATTAAATCATTTTCTGATGAATGGGGGATAGTTGATAAAACTAGGATCTATGAAGGCCAGAGTCTAGTAGCTGTGGGTACTCTGGTCTATGCAATGGAAGCAGAATTGCACTTCGGCATCGTAGCCTATACCTAAGCCTCTCTGAAGCGATGTGCTATTAGCGAATGTGGAGAAGAGCTGGCAGGTTCTTAACAAACTTGCCTCTGCTCCTTCAGCATATCTTAAGATATGGTATTAACTTCACGTAGGCTGAACACTACCTGCATATTACTGAGAAATGTATTCCTTTTGCCATCTGCCATTCTCCCTCCAGGGAAAAAGAGGCCTGTGTGCAGGCTTTCTCCTCAAACCGCCATATAACTCAGCCGCACCTTCGGGTGCCACGTGCTACCTGTGCTACAAACACCTAGCTCTAAACAGCTTCATCCTAAACAGATAGCCTAGGACAACACAGCTGGAGTTGTTTGGAGTGCTGCTGTTAAACTGCAGCAGGTTTTGCTACCCACCTCTAGGAGTATTGAGCCAAGAGCTTCTATGCCTTGTTCTGGAGCAGGAGCTTTGTTCTGCTGCGTTTTCTGTGGGCTCCAGACTTTGCTCTTGTCAGCTGGCTGCACTGTGCTGGAGACCGCTGCCATCCTGCACTCCGCGACAAAGGGCCTTTCTGAGTTTCCTGTCAGTTCTTGTGCTGCATCGTTCAAATGTGAACATACTTTATCCTAGTGCAGTGGTTGAACTGCGTTTTGGCTCCTGTCTGTGAACTTCAAATTGGTGATCCTGATGTTCGGGGGTGGGGATCTGTATTATTTGACTTGTCAAAAAAAATTGGGTTTATGGCTTGAAGCATAACAGGTAGCAATAAAAGCTCTTTATAGAGCAGCTGTCTCAAAGGTACATTTGCTTTTAGTTACCTGGAGTTTGATCATGACTGATAACAATTTTTTAAGTAGTTTGTTTTTTAGGCGTGTGTTTATCGATGTTACGGCATCATTCCAGTCCGGGCAAGGTGCTGCCGGAGTATCTGCTAGTCAGGGGCTTCTTCAGAGCGTTCAGTAGGAAATCCTGCTCGGTATGCCCCCTGGGAGCTCTCACGGCCCTTCATTGGGTCCATTACACGTGATGCTGCAGGCAGTAGACCTCCTCACTTCACTTTTCATGAAGCTTCCATCTGTGACTGGTTCAGGTTGGACCCATAAAAAGCATTTTTAGTATAAATGAATCATGGTTTGCCCTTGTTCAGGATGAGCTTGGCAAGCCAGCGGTAATTTTTTATAAGGTTTAAAAAGGTGACTGTATTCTTTCTAAAGCACCTGATTGCAGTAATGTTTCTTCTGCCTGTGGCTGGCCTTCTAGGAGGCCTTTCTCCATCAGAAGACCTCTCAGGTGACCAGAGACAGTACTGTCAGAAGCAGAATCTGGTCTGCTTGCTCCTGCTCTCTTCCCAGTGTTTTGAGCTGGGGCTGGACTGATTCTGCACTGTTTGAGGAGTGTGGCCCTCTGACTGATCGCGTATCGGAAGGCTTCCACGCATCTCTGTTCTTCCATTCTCTAACTGGGCTCCTGTTGTCTGACATGTCTGCAGTTGTGCTTGTTTGTTTTTCTTTTTTTAAATGCAAACATGGGATGAAAACAAGACTCTGGTAGCCTGTATTTTGTTTTCAATTTGAACAAGTAATAAATCTAATCTCAAAATGGGTGATCTCTAGACTAATTTAAAACCTTCAAGCAATGTAACTTGGAAATTCTCATCATGTTTCTAATTGTTCTGTTAGCGTTACTCTTTTCCAATACCCATCTTAATGCTTATCCAGTAATTTCTCAGGTGCCTTTCAGAGATGCCGAGCAGTTCTTTTACTTAAGGGCTGAGTGGAGCACGGCCCTTAAACCAGAGCAAGGATGGAACCACGGATCCTTCCTGACTCAGGTACAGACCTGAGACAGCAGCATTAACAGCTGAGTTGCCTTAGGTTTGCTCTGTAGCAGAGAGGAGCAGTGCCAGAGTAGCAGTCATCAGAAAATCTTACCTGGATGCAGAGTCACGTAGCTCTGTTCTTTGCTTAGTGTTGACTCCTGAATTTCACCTGCTAAACTGTCTGTCGGGGAGATTCTTCTACTTTAGGTCAGGGATTTTTGTTAATGACACACTGAGTGACCTTGAATAAATCGCTTATTCATTGTATTATTACTTCAGCCCATACCTTTGAAGTCTAAAATGCCAGATATTCCTGAAGGCAGCTTTTCTAGTTGGGGAAAATGTTAACGTCTCCTTTTCCCTGACAAGTCTGTAGACATTGCATGGAACCTTTAGGTCTGACTTACTCCACACTTTACGCTAACCTAAGTATTTTAGGTTTGACATGAACAACATGAGGTATTGCTAAAAGTGAAAATGAGCCTTTTTTCTCTTTCCCGTGATCATTCTTCATTTCTTTGCTTCGCTGTTAGAGCTGTTCAGCAGCTTCAGGTTTTTCACTCAGATGAGTAAAGAGTGCTATGCTTGAGGTGGGATAGATGTGTTGTTGTTTGGTTCCAGTAATGAGCATAGCTGAGGTAGGTGTATCAGTAGGTTTCTTTTGACCACACCAGCCTGGTCTGCAGAGGAATGGGAAACATGCACCCGATTGCTATCTTTGAGGCAGATCCATGCATGAATATCGCCACAGCCTCCTTGCTGCAGCATGAGTAATGTGGCCATGCTGAAGTCAAAACTGTTCTGACAGCACCTAGAGAAGGAAGGAAATGTGTGGGAGGGTACTGGAAAAGGATTAAAATGGTACAGAATGTGTGTAGACAAAAAGGAGGAGGTAGGAGAGCCTGAAAAGAGGTCTCCTTAGCCTGCAATTCTGTTTTTAAGAAAAATTCTCAATTCTGCATAGTTCTGGGAACACCTTCAGTACACAATGCAAGTGAGAAATGAAATACGCCTGCTGTCTGTGCTCTTCTACCTGAGCTGCTGGCAGAGTTGCTGTCCTGCATGCCCCTCACACTGCAGGAGGACCCAGCGTCCCAGTAATTCATCTGTGGATGAAAACTTGCAGCTGGCTGAGGGAGGAGCTGTCTCCTTGCTGACTAGGCAAGGCAGATGGCTCGTGTCCTTGGATGTCTTCATACCCCTGCTGAAGTCCTCGGTATACAGTAGGAGAAACCTGTCCTCACAGCTAGAGCCTTTCTGCCAGGCAGCCTCATGTCCAAACAGCACCCCTGGCTGCACCGTGGTGTGTTATACACAAGTACACGTTAGACAAACAAGCTCCTTCCAGAACTATTGCGAATCAAGTCCACAATCTCTGAGGTGCACATGGACCTCCAGCAAAGCCTGAGATGGGGATCAGGTGGTTATGAGTGTGTGCTGAAGCTGGTTCAGCTGCCAGGGCTGTCATTTTCAGCCAGTACCAAAAATGCTGCTGCTCTTGAACACAGTATCCCTGTCCCTTTTCCATTCATTTTAACACTTCACAGCTGGGTTTAACTCAAACTTCATTACTGATACCCACAAGCAGTTACACAAAAAAAAACACAACTGGGGAGTGAGGCTAAGGAACAAAGCATCCTTTGGCTCAGGTGCTGGCTGCAGGTTGCATGCAGGGGGCCATTCATTAGTTTGCAGCCAGCTCTGTGGAAAAGGGGGAGTGGGCCATGCACTGCCTGGCTGCTGGGGGGATGGGGGGATGAGCACCTACACCCCATGGCTTAGTGTGGCTGCTCGGCCCCACAGCGGGGACACAAGGATTGCTTGGCCAGCCCAGCAGAGCCTGGGGATGAAGGAAGGACAAAGGAAGCAGCTGTGGCAGCAGCCAGAGAAGGGGCTGGGGGTGAGTCGTTGCCGGCTTTCTCGTTTCCAGCTGGGTGGATGTTCCCAAACACCATGTAACAGCTGGTGCCTGTGAGGACTGGCAGGGGACTCTTAATTGCTCTTAATTCTGCCTTGCAGTAACACAGGGCGTCCCGCTTGGATCCCTGGTGGAGCAGGGGGCTGCTCTGCTCATCCTGGCAGCAGGGGAGACCCCAGCTCGGGCCCTCAGCGCCGTGAAGGGCCTGGCAAGGGGAAAAGGGACAGAAAAACAGACCTTGGCTCTTCTCCCTCCCCAGCCGGAGAGGCTGAGGGGCTGCCAAGGGCTGTGCGGCAGGGAGAAGAAAGGCGACGTTCATGGGAGCTGCGTGGCTCCGAGCTGCTGGGCTGCGGGCCAGGCACGTCAGCACCTGATGGGCCAGCCCCAGGCAGTGCTGCAGCCCTTGCCTGTTCCGCCTTGGCACGGGGCTTTTCCAGATAAGCTGTACCCAGAGCCGTGGGGGCTCTCCTACCCCACCGCCTGCCTGCTCCGGCCTGGCCTCCTGCTGTGTGGGAGCCTTCCCCAGGAGCCCGGCTCCCGTGGTGCTGCCCCCGCACCAGGCCTGGGGCCGCCTCCCCCGGCCTCTGCCATTTTGTGGGGGCCTGGCTCGCTCCTGGCACAGCCACAGGGACCCCACAAACCATCGGCCTCCAGCCCTGCGCTGGCAGTGCCGGGGCTGCACGGATGGTTCCCAGGAAGAGCAGTGGGGGCATCCCCTCAGGGCTGGGCTGTCCTCGCCTCCCCCGGCACATTCTCCCTCTCCAGGCAGGCTGAGACACCCGGCTCCTTCCTTCTTCCTGGACAGAGGAGCCCTTGTGCGCCGTTCTGGGGAGGCGCTTGGTACCTGGGGGGAGACCTTGCCCTCCCTAGCAAACATGTCTGGCTGCCGCTGGGCCCTGCCCGGCGCCTCAGAGGTGTTTCAGGCTCACCCCTCTCCGAGCACAACCTGCCCCGGAGCCCCAGGAGAAGCAGGTGAGGTCCCTCAGGCTGCCGGCACCCCCTCAGCTCCCGGGGGATGGCTCCGTGCGGGCTGTGACTGCCCCGTGCCTGGAGCACGTCCCTCAGGGAGATGCAGCCCAGCCACCGGGGCCTTGTCCCCAGGGCCACCAGCCCGCGGGTGGCCGGAGGGGTTTGGCCGTGCCAGGGTGCGATGGCCTGGGCAGGAGCACGGCATGGGGTGAGGGGTGAGGGCTGTGGGGTGGGGGTGGCACTGCAGGGCTGGGGCACGGTGCCTGTGACATCCTGGGGTCCGCCGTGGGTCTGCTGGGGACTGGGCTGCTCCCGTCAGCCTAACGGAGCCTGTGGCACCGCTGCCGTCAGCCCACTGCCTCCAGGGATATTTTTAGGGCTGCCCGTGCTGATGAGCAAGAGCTGAGAGGCTGGCTCCGTACCCGGGCGGCGCCGTGCCCCTCGCAGCCCTGCCTCAGCACACAGCTGGTGGGGAGTGTGGGTGGCGTGCGGGGATGCTCAGGGGCTGCGGCCACGGCCCCCGGCTGGGAGAGGCAGCACAGCCTGCCCTGCCCATGGGGCTGCTGGCGGCTGGGCTGGGCTGGTTGTGACCCCACTGTGAGCACGTGTAGCCGGGAGCCAGGAGGATGATCTAGCGTGCATGGAAATCATCTACATGTGCATCGATCCCTGGATGGCACTTCTGGTTTGAGTGCAGAGCTGGCCTTAGGCAAGCAATATGTGAGTAAGTGGCTGTGAAGATGGTAGTGAATACGTGCTGTGGTGTTCCTTCTCCCTCTGGGCTTGCACAGTTTTGCTGTTCTTGTGAAATCAGGTTTGTGACCCCCCCCCAGTTTTCACTGGTCCCCTGTGGCTGCCAGCTCTGCACACCTGCTGCTCAGGGCACTCCGTCAGTGTCCCCTGCCACCAGCCCGTGTCCCGCCAGCACACGCGGTGCCCAGAGCCGTGGGCCACCTGTGCTAACCCCTCGTCATGCTAAGTGGCTGCAGGAACGTGCTGGCTGGCCAAACGCTGAATCTCCCAGAGAGCTTCTCATGCCCTGCAGCAGTGTGAACGCTTGGGCCGCATCCTGCAGCGTGCTGCGGGGCATGGGAATGCTGGGACCAAATGATGGCTGTCAATGATGATGTGAAACCTCTGAAGTGTGCCTATCCCCACGCACCTGTTATGCCCAGCATGACCAAGATGGCACACAGGCATCGTGTCTGTCTGAAATCATGGCAAATGACATTGCTGCCAAGCTCCCATCGGGCACAGCCTGGCTGCTGCAGGACGCAGCTCTCCGGGACTGATGCTGGCTCGCAGCCGTGTCCTCAAGGCACAGGGAAGAGATCAGAACTATGCAAATTGCAGAGGTTTGTAAATCCAGAGTGGGTTCTGTGAACCGCTGGGCTTAATGCTGTGTTTTTTGGCACCAGACCATTTGGGTGCACACAGGAGAGACCAGGAGGAGCACTGAAGGTGCTCAGCGTGGTGCAGGAAGATGGGCGGTGTGTTATGGCCACAGCAGGTGGACCTGGGTTAAGAGGCTTCAGTTCATCGGGCATCCAGGGAGCAGATGGAGATAAGCTGGGCTTTAGGTAGCAGAGTGGGGAGAGAGGACCGCTGCCATGTGGCTCCATCACCACATGAAGCTGCTGAGGCTGCACAAAGGCTTTCTTGCTCCAGCACAGCTAAATTAAAAAGTAGCAGAGCTCCAGGGTGGGAAATGGGGTGGCCCTGGGCAAAGGCCTGGAAACACGCAAGGCCGCCTGCCTGTGTAACACCCCGGGGCCAACCCAGGCTGTGCCTTGTCTGGTTTTAGAAAATTTGTGTGCGAGGGGGTCAAGAAGTCCATCCTCTGGCTGAGCCTCTCCTTTGGGCTGCTGGGGCTGTTTGGATGGGAGAGGAGGAGCTTCCCCGCCCAGCACCCAGTTATCATGGTCTTTGCCCCCAGCGCTGAGCCCTGTGCAGGTTTTCCTTGCAAGGCGAAGGGGAGGCGAAGGCAGAAGGAGTAGCTCCGGGCCATGAGGTGCTGGGTCTCAGAGGTAAGGGGGCAGCGGGAGTGGGATGGGGCATGGGGTTAGGTGCCAAACCGGGGCACGAGAGCCTGCTGGCATCTGCCCTGTGTTCCTGAGGAAGGCAGCGCTCATCTCCGCTACTGCCTGACCCAAACCAACCCAGAACCACCAGGACGAGCAATTTCTCAAAACGGTAGCAGCCCGACCACCAGCTCAAAGGGATAGAGTCAAGGAGAAACAGCAAGCGTGGCAGCCCTTCGTGCCCCAGCCAGCGATGTTGCGTGGTTGGAATGGAATCGGCAGGCCGGCTGAGCCCCTTTAAAGCTGCTGAGCGACACAGAGAGCCTTCGGTGACCGCATGGCTGCGAAACGTACTTAATTTGAAGTTTGTGTTTTTCTGCCCTCAAGTTCTCACCTTTGGACCTTGCACTCCCCTCTGCTGGGCTGAAGCGCGCCCTTAGCATCACTCCATTCCCACCTGAATGGCAGGGGGTGGTCTCGTGATGCAGCTCAGTTGCCCATTCTCCTGTCTCTCAGCCTTATTTTCGCCCCATTTCTGGCTTTAGATACTTTGTCATGGCGGCGGTGCTGCTTCTTCAGATTCCTGTGTCTGTTTTGCAGTTCTGAGACCTGAATCTGGCACAAAATTGGCTTTGCCAGAGCTGCTTCTGCTCGGAAATCCCTTCCCCGCGTCTCTGGCTCACCTCTCGCCTAGCCAAGGCGCTGAGATGCAAGCGCAAGCAGCAGCTGTGCGTGGGGATGGCTCACTCTCTGGCTTTTTTCCTTAAACATTTTTTTTCCCTCCCTCCCCTGCTTTCTGGGAGATGCTCCATCCCACAGTACAGGCCGTCCTGGCTGTTCCCAAGCACCTTCCTCTGCAGCCAGGGCTGTGCCTGCGCCGTGGGTTGGGGTTGTTCTGGCGGGATGTTCGCCTCGCAGCGTGGCAGCAACAGCCCCTTCGGTATTTGGATCAGCAATGTAAGCCTGTCTCTTGTCATCTAGATAATTGATTTTAAAAAATATTAAATGGCACCCGACCAAGAAACAGTCGCTGGGGGTCTAGACGTGTTCCCAGTTGTTGATGTCTCCCCATTAAATCTTGGCTCGTGGACAGACCTCAGAGCTTAGTTGTTAATGCACGCAGTTAATCTAACATGAGCCTTATTAATTCTTTATCGTACATTTTTAAATTAAAATCCTACATCATTGTTGACTCCTATGGAAAAGCCAAAGTGTGCTGCCTGGATGCTCTTACCAGCCAGACCTTTCCTTGTGCCCAAGGAGAAGTTTCTCTGACACAGTCTGTGTTGTGCCGACAGCAGCAGGGTGCTGTTCGCTGCTTTTTTGCCTTCCCATTAACAGCCTGGGCACAAAGCAATCTGCTGTTTCTCTGCTCATGGCTTTAGCTCTTCAAAATATCCTGGCCTCCTACCAGCTGAGTATTTGTTAAAAATTAACGTGTGTGTTTCAACAGGAGCTGCAGTTACCTCACCAAAATGTTGTTCGAGAGATATCTGGGGCTATGTGAGTGGGTCCCCCCACCACCCCGGTGTCCCACCCAGGTTCTTGCCATTGTGGTTCCAGTGGTTTGTGAGATTCAGATTTATTTAACAATCATCTCAGTAATTTGGGTCCACCTTGCTCCTCGCTCCCCCACACTGTTACCTATCAAACAGGCACTTTGTCCATGCCAGGTGCCAAGGACAGCAGCCTGGGTTTGTGCCATGGGCTTGGAGTGGGGAGGGAACAGCACGGGCATGGAGGGAGCCGGGCTCCATCGTCAGCAGTGCACGAGAGAAGCGATGGTGATACCCTGCGTGGGCTGGGACAAAGCCTCACTTCACATCCACCTCCCTGCGGGGCTGCTGGGGAGAAAGAAGCCCCTTGGAGTGGTGAATATTCAAAGGAAGCCTCAGCTGGCTTCTTGAAGGGGCAGAATTAAACGTGGAAACTCCACCCGGCTCGTTACTTTGCCAGGCTGCTTCGCGGTGCGGAGCGCAGGGACTGAGCAGCGCCGCGCTCCTGAGCCGCTGCTGGCGCTGCGCGTGGGCTGGGCGCGGCGTGAGGAGCACCGCGTGCTATTGCACTGACTTCACACCCAAACCAGCCTGAGAGCTGGCAGGCACGGCTGTGCTTTTTGCTGTCCTTTATCGCCTCGCTCAGCCGGCTAATGAGAGCCGGGATGCCCGCTCCCAGAGAGCTCCTAACCTGCTGCAGCTGCCAGGCTCGGCTCGACAGGTCCCCAGAAAGTGTCACCCCTGGTACTCGTGATGCTGGGGCAGGGAGCAGGTGAGGGGTATGCATGGAGAGAGGTGTCCCCAGCAGCCCAGGTGACAAGTGGTGGGGCTGGAGAAGATTTGGGACGACCCCCTGTGAAGGCTGTCTGGTGCTACGGCAGCAAGGACTAAAGCAATCCTTTAAGACAGGGAGTAGGAAAAGGCAGATTTAATCTCCAAGCTTGAGCATTAGGGAGGCTCTTTGTGGGATTCTGCGTCTTGAAAAGGATTCAGGAAAATTGGAGAGGCTGCGTAAATCAGAAATGCAAAAAATGGCTTGAGGGTGGGAGGAAAAGCCTGGCGGTTCGAGAATTAAGCAACTCGGTATATTTTGCTCATCAGGAAGATGGATGGGGGGGGTGTTGCTCGCAGCATATGCACAGTGTCACCAAGAGAAAATGGCAGGCTCTGACAGGCTCTTCAGTCCAGCAGAAGGCAGGGGAGGACAGTACATGTGCGAGCTGAAGCCAGGCAGGGGGTGCGGGCTGCTCGTCCGAGGGACGCCTGACGCAGCCCTGGGAGCGCTGGCAGAGCCAGCTCCCCTCGTCACAGGCAGCCTCGCTCCTTTCTCGGAAAATACGCCCGAGCCAGACGTAGCACGTTGGGATTAAGGCGAGGAAACGCCGCGTGGCGTGCCGGCCGGCGGCTCAGCCTGGCGCAGCGGGACGCCAGGCAGCACCGCTTCATCCCTTCTCCCAAGGAAGACCACGGGGAGCGTGGGGTGGCCGCGATGTGTGCATGCAGGCTGCCGCTGCCCAGCCGCCTGCGCTGCGGTGAGTGTGACTCTGTGCTGCTCAAAACATCTGGAGGGGGGCAGGATTTTTCAGCAGAGGTTGGCTTGTTTGAGCTCGTTTCGCGAGGGACTGCTGCCGGTGCTATTCAGTGGGGCTGCTCTGAGGGCGGCCAGAGCAGCAGAAATGCAAGGTGCTGCCCACAAACTGAGCACGGTGATCCCCAGAGCGCACAGCAGGCGTTTAGGAATAATGCATGACGAGTGTGTGAGATAAAAACAAGTTTGGCTGGAGTGATGGAGACAAAATATGAGTGTGTTACAGCCCACGTTTCATTCCCCGAGCCCGTGCATCAGCAGAGGTAATCCCTGTCTAGCTATTACTGGAAAGAGATCTTTGCTGTGGTATTTAGTGGCATTTAATTAATAATAATGTATTACATTAATTAGTATCAAGGCTGATGCGATGACATGTAATTTGGGGGGAAGGATTACAGCGTGAGTATTAGAATGAGAATTTCTATAGGGCAGAGAGTCAAATGAGGTGAGCAGGCTCGCTGCGGAGGGAGCCTGGAGACAGATGTGTGTGTGGCAACCAGTGTGGATAGTTACAGCACAACTTTATTTACTGCTGAGAAAAGAGCACATCACTGTTATTCACCTTGACGTGTCACACCTTGTGATGTTTGACCTTACCAAACAAAAAGGCAAACAGGTGCTGCTGCGGAGGAAGTGCCTGCGGTTGATGACACCAAGCACAAGCTGCGTTTGCGGAGCAGATTTGATGTGCCAGCCTGCTTTCAGAGGAGGGGAAGGGAGAAGTTCTGCTGAAGGCCTCCAGGATGTGGCCCAGCCCTATCAGGATGTGAGAGCCTGAACAAGAGGAGAGCTTTGACCCTGCATGTTATGTGGGCACTGGGTTGTACCCAGACAGATGTGAGTGCCCAGGGGAGCTGGTAGGGGTGATGCAGGGCAGCTGGGTGTGGGACACCCACAGGCACCACCTGCTCCTGGTCCTGCTGAATTAGCTGCAGTGTGTCCTCTCCCCAAGCCCTTCCTCCAGCCTGCAGGCCAGCGATGCTGTGGGGCATGCTCTGCAAGCACGTGGGCAGACACAGGCTTCATCCCAGGGCTTAGCGGGTTGACTGCAAGTGGGTTTGTGTGGACCAGGATGTGCCCCAGTTCTTGCCCTTTCATTTGGTCAGTTTTACTGGAAAAGCTCCAGTGCGTTCCAGAAAGCAGCACGGCAATATGATAGGATTTAATCAGGCTTAATTATTCCCCTGCTGTCATTCTCCTAGCAACATCCAGCTTGACATCTGCCTGCAAATGAAATGTGTAAGCTAAGTAGGAACATGTTCAGACTGAAGCCCTGCCACTCGAACCAGATCACTCCACTAATCGTTGCTGTAATTCATCTCGTGGCTGTTAGCTGCCAGGTGGTGGTACCTGATTTCCATAAATGCATGGCACTCTCCTCCCTGGGTTTTTCCAGGCAGGTAGGCTGCCTGACTTCACACTGGGCTCCTTCCAGCACACCGACACCTGATAGCATGGGGTAGAGTTTCCGAACGACAAACCCAGGCTCCTTGGCAAGCCCCAGCCTTGTTGTTATCTGCCTCCACACAACAGGTCCCTGCTTATCTGACTCCTCATCAAAATCAGGTCACCTGCTGTGCCCGCCGAGCAGGCAGTTTGAGCTCTGAGTGCATGAGCGGTCAACTTGCGGTGTTTTAGGTGAGGTCAGAACACATCCAGATATGGTGCAGAGATAGGGAGCTTGCGCTACCTGGCCGGAAGGATGGAGAGGTGCAGGGAGAGGCAAGCAAGAGCTGGGTGCTTGTGACTGAGCTGAGGAGCAGTAGGCGGTGAGGCTGCTTGAAGACATGAACCTGCGGGAGCAGCCGTGCAGCTGGAGGGGAGGCAGATATTTCGGATGGGTGAGCATGACCGGTGTCTGAATGTATCAGCCCTCGGGAGGTGGGGGACAGTGTGCTCAGTGGGGGCCAGATCCATGGACTGGGTTGGGCTGCTGTGGTTTTGGCCCCTCTCCACCCCCTGGGATTGCTGGTGCCAGTGATATCCGGGTGTTGGCATGGATCTGTTCAGATTTTGTGTTGTGGAAATTGCATCCAAAGGGCCCAGCGGGTTGTCAGCGTGCCATGTGCATTCCTTGTGTCCCAATGGAGAAGTGTGATGGATCTGTGAGCCCAGCTGCAAGGATGCAGCACATTCAGCAAGCTGGCATGGCTTCATTTGTGCTGAATGTAAAGCTGGGATCTCTGCGGTGCCTCAGAATAGCAGCCCCCCCCCCCCCCCCCCCCCCCAGCTCTCCCTGGGCCCTGTGTGGGCTCTGCCCCTCCCCAGGGGAGTGGGCTGAGCAGGACGCAGCCTGTGCCACCACAATGCTGTCTGCCTGCAGGCACTGGCACCCAGGCTTGCCCACAGCAGGGAATGCCACTGTGCTGACACCAGCCCTACCACAGTCCCTTAATTTCACGTGGCTTTCTGTTTCCTTGCGTTAGCACTGAATCACGGCGAGTGGAAACAGGAAATCACTGCTTTTCATGAATACCCTGAAAACGCGGGGCTGTTCATTACGGTACCTTTTATTTTAGAATAGATATATATTTTCCTCCTCTATTCGTATCTCTTCATCATCCCCTCCCCGCGCCCCTTCCTATCGGACATCTTTCACTCGCTCCCTGCCGAAGGAGCACTGGGGCAAAGCTGGGGGGCTGCTGGGGGTGAGGGTGCGAGGCGCAGACGGGCAAACGCCCCAGAAAGGCCTGGGAGCAGCTCCGGCTGCGTGGCACGAAGGGCGCTGTGCCGGGGGGGAGCCCGGGGATGTGCGGGGAGGGCCGGGCCGGGCCGCGGCGCGGAGCCCCCAGCACGCCCCTAGGCGCAGTGCCGCGCCGTGATTTACCGCGGGGGCTTTGCGCGCCGCGCGCTGATTGGCTGAGCGCCGCGCCGTGATTTAAAGCGGGGGGGGGGGGAGGTAGAAGCACCCCCGCGCATGCGCACCGCCTCCCCACCGCAGCGCCCCTCCGGGGCAGCGGCGCTGCCGGCGCGCCCCCCTCCTACCCTCGGAACTCCTCCCGCGATTGGCGGCGCAGGCCGCCCCCCGCGCTCTCCCATTGGCTGCCGCCGGCCGCTATGCGGGCGGGTTGGCCGCGCCTCGCCCCGCCCCGCCCCGCCATTGGCTGCGCCGCGGGGCCCCCTGCGCGCGGCGGCGGCGGCCGGGGCCGGGGCCGGGGCCGTGGCGGGGCTGTGCCGGGGCCGGTCCCGCAGCTCCCGGCATGGCGGCGGCCCGCGCCCGGCGGCCGAGAGCCCGGGGGCGGCGGGGTGAGGACGGGCGGGGCCGGGGTCGGGGTTGGGGTCGGTGCCGGTGCCCCGCTGACGCTGCCGCTGCCGTTCGGTCCCGCAGGTGCCGTAGCGGAGCGGCCGTGACGCCAGGATGGGGCTGCTGGTGCTGGTGCGCAACGTGCTGCTGGCGCTCTGCCTCTTCCTCGTGCTCGGCTTCCTCTACTACTCCGCCTGGAAGCTGCACCTCCTGCGCTGGGAGGACTCCAGTAAGTGCGGGGACGGGGCCCCGGGGGGGCCGGGGGCAGCCGGGGCGCTGCTTGGGGCGAAAGCAGGGCCACGCTCCCCAAACCCCCATTTGGGACCTCAGCAGAACGGCCCCTTCGAGCTTGTGGCTGCTCATCCTCAGCACAAAGAGGTTACGTGCCAAGGGTTTCCTTCCCTGCATCCTCCCCCCCTTTGCCATCCCCTAAAACAAGCAGAAAAGGATTTTCTCCTCTGGTGGGTTTGGATTCCGTCCCCTGCTCACCTATTTGTCACTCTCTCATCCCGCCGTGCCCTTCAGAAATCCTCACCTCCCACCCCTCCTCCCCGCTGTTACCTGCCAGCTGCCCGGCATCCAAACCCTGTGCCTGGCTCCCGACCCTTTGAAGCCCGAAGAGACATTTGACCTCACCGGATACAATCCGAGGATTGTGCGGCGCGGTAATGCCGCGGGAGGGTTTGGTTGCAGTGGGATAGGAATCATGCTGAGCTTTGATTGCTCAGTTAGTGCTTCCAGTTCTGCTTGTGCCAACTGCTTGCGAGCGAGAATCATTTTTTTGAAATACAAAAACAAGAAGACAACTCTCTCTTCTCCCCTTCCTGCCCAAAATACAATCCGGCCTTCTCCGCAGCTGCTCCATGGGTTGTTTCAGACATCTCGCAGCCAACCCATGCTCTGGATCAGCGGCTGGGAAGCTCTGATCCAGAGGGATTGGGTTTGTGTCCAACAGCAGCCACCGCTCCAATTCTCCTTCCCTGTATTGCGTTTCTGGGCATGCTGCTGGAGGCTCCTGCTGCAATGCCTAATAAGCTGCATGGTATTTTTCTACCTCTGCACGCTCCGTATCTGCTGTTACATGCCCTGAGAAGCTGTGTGTGATGGCAGATGATGGCTCGGAGATGCTCTTTGCACTGATGCAGTGAATTTGAGAGGAGGACTGCTAAGGTGACCTGTGCTGGAACAGGTATCACAAGACTGAACTTCTGCAAGGTGACACGTAGCGTCTTTCTGGACAGGGAGTTTTTTGTTCAGGTTGGTGCTTCAGGGAGAGAGTCAAAATCTTGATGGTGACCTTCTGAAAACTAGCACTTTTGTCAATGATACGTACAAAATCCTTCCCGAATGGAAATAAGTGCAGAATGCAGTTAAAAGAACAGCTTGGTCATGTTATATTGCCAAATTGCCACACGTGCCATCCTTTGCTTCTTTCATAGCATCAGAAATTGTGTTGAGACTTCCCCCAGCCTGTATAACTAGCAAACAAAAAAAATGAAAACCAAACAAAACCCCAACCAAACCAAACAAAACCCCATGTGCACAGCAAAACCCTTCAGGCTGTAACCTGTGTGTGAACTTTGTTAAATGCGGAGGAGGAACCTTGTCTTTGTGCCACGTACCGGGGCGCTGGGGGAGCTTCTACATTTCTTCAGGTTCTGCCTCTGGATTTTGTGGCTGTAGTTTTGTGTGCGATTTCTTGTTTTAAGGCATGGCAGTTTCTTGGGGGTTTTGTGGTCATTTTGTGGTCATACAGCGAAGGTGTAGGCAGAGGTGGATTTCCAGAAATTGAATGCTTCTACTGGAAAAGATGACTTAAGTTAGAATAATTTGTGTTGGGCGTCCTGGCAGCTTCCAGGTACCCAGGGTGTTCTGACAGGAGGTGATGTCACTGTCTTTGTCTTAGGTGTATGTCTACTTTTTATTTTAATCTTGTGTTTTAAACGTGTTCTTCATTTAGTCCTGGAAATTGCAGTGCTTATATTAAACTTCTTCAATGGTTACAAAGCAGTGATGCCGACTTGAAGATTTAGCTTAGCAATCTTTATCAGTTGTCCCAGTTGGTATGCGCTGTACCATCGTTTCTTTTCTTCTAGAGACTTTTATGGATTGTCTTAAATATCACATGCAGCTCCTTGCAAGTTTAGTGCAAGCAGCAGTCAAATGTAAGAGGGAGAGTTTTTATGTGGTTGGTTTTGAAAGCAGTGAAGGTGGTAGCGGTTGTCAGTTGATCATTAGAGTTCTGTTTGTACTAAAAATGTTTTATTTATCATGTAATTTTATACATGAGGAACCTATGCAGACGTGAATTACACATTCAAAATCCTATATTGGGAAACTTGATAGGAGGAGTTAACGTTAAGCTTCTATAAATAAGCATTTGGGAGTTAACAAATAACAGAATTGAGGTTGCTCATTTAACCGTGATTAGGCTTCCTTGAGCACGTGTAACATAATATGGCTTATAAAGTTACAATTTTCTTTTATCTAAAGAAAGCCTTGCCTAATCAGTACAGGAGGCAGATGATGTTTGATAGCTGTGTTTTTATTTCCTACGAATTCCGTCTGTGACCGTGTCAATTTCTTCCTGATACAAGACTCAAGTCGAAAAGGGCAAAACAAAGTTAGCTTTGTTAATTCCTGGGTGTTTAATAATCTGAGAGTATTGATTTTATGTGTATGTCACTTTTTCATTCCATTATTTTCTTTTTTCACATGACCGGTGACTTTGGTGTCGGTGACTCCCTAGTTTCAGTGGTCACATACATTTTTTCTCTAATCCGCTCTTTGTGCCAGCGGAGGCATGAAGCTCAGCTGATCCTGGTATCTGACACCCTCGTAATCTCTTCAGAGACTGCTTTTAGAGAACTTGACACCTGTACTTAACACCGGCCAGAAATCAAAGTTGTCGTAGAGTATGGTGAAAAATACTTCACCTGCTTACTTGGTGCTCGTGTGATTTGTTCACTTAATGTGTTAGAAAACGCCCGTACGTGGCTATTAGGGATTTGAGTGTAAGAACTCTGGTCACACCGAGATGTGGATGCTTGTATGCTCAGCTGCTACGGAAAGAAGCAAACAGTTGAAGTATGTCATTTATTGCCACTTCTGACACCTCCAAGAAGGGAGCTAAACTTCTGAACAGCCTGAAAGATGCACGTCGGTGGTTCTCTTACCATCTCTGCCTGACTTGAAATCTGTCCTCTTTGAGTGATGCCTTCACGAGTTTTGGGAGATCGTTCTCCTTACTGAGTGACTCTACACCTTGCCAAAACACAACGGGGAATTGAAATGAATTAATTCTCTAAGGCTTATCTTTCCTGTGACAGGAATAGACTGAATTCGCTAATGTGAGCTAATTAAGATTGAATTAGGCTCAGCTGCTTCTTCCATTCAAGACAAACTGCCAGTGGCTGTGCCCCCTCTCTTACCCTTGTCCTGAGCATGGTGACAGGCTGTTCTTCCCGCAGCCTTGCCTTTCTCATGTGTGTGGTGATGCTGCTAGGTCTCAGAGCAGCAGTTTGGCACAGAAAGAGGTGCGTAACACCGAGTGCTGGAGGGCTGCGAGTTCTGGGCATCGCTGGGACTGTAGGAGCAGTTTGTAGGATTGAGGTGAGCTTTCCTTTTTTCCATTTCATTTTTATTTTCTCTTTTCCTGGTTTCCGTAATGCAGCTTTGGTCTCTGGCAGTAGCAGTAAGAAAAACCCTTTCTTGCAAGTTCTCCGCGGACAGGCAGTCCCTCTGATTCCAAGCGCTGGGTTGCCTCGTGGCGTGCTAAGTGCGTAGAATTGATAACGTGGGGTGGGACATAAACAAGGAAATAAATTTGGTGGCAAGGCTGGGTATCCTGTACGTACGTGAAGGACCTTGCAGCAGCAGGTAATTGTAGCTCTTTTTATGTACAGCGAGTTGGCAGGGATTTATTAACCAATAACAGTAGTGATAGCAGCAGGCTTTGAAGGGCTGAGACACGCACCACAGCCTCTTTCCTAACAACTCTCTCCTGTCCTTTCCAATACCTCGGTACGTTTGGCTCTGAGGAGGAAGGAGATGGTATCTGTGCTACTGTGAAGGAGACGGTGCATGGGAAGGTGCCCCGGCATCTCTGGGCAGTAGGAAGGAGATGGAGCCTTGCTGACAGTGCTTCAGGATTTCCTTTATGTTCCTCCTTGGAGGAAGACTTTTTTACCCAGAGCTGTGAAGGGCAGAACATGGTCACGTTAAAATGAAATCCTGATGTTTGTTACTTAACCTGGTACGTGTATAGCTGATTTTGCAAAAATGAGTATGTTGTAAGGAAGGATTGATTCCATTAAAAATGTCCTGGCTATGGAAATATTGGACTCATCCCCCCAAGGCAGCACTTTTTTTGGCCTCTCCGAGTATTGAAATATGCTTGGGACAAGGGCAGCGTGACTGTGTTTTTCAGTTCTTTATTGTATTTGCATCTACATTAGCATTGAATTAATTTGAAAATATACTCTATTTCGGGTACTTCTGCCAGAACCCAAGTTAATACAATTTATAACTATAGATTTTGAGCTCTCAGTTTGAATGTGGCTTCTGAAACATCCCCAGGTATTTTCTGTTGATGTCTCCATAACAAAATCAAGTCACTGCTCTGTCATCTGTTGCTCAGTGTTATTTTCAACTCTAATTCTGGAAAGGCAGCCAAAGAGATAAGCTCTGGGAAGAGATTTTCTGAAGGTATTTCAGGACCCTTATCCTTTTTCATTTTTTTTTTTTTTAATATCTGTTTCTATGGGAACTGAGGAGACATAAACAGGCAAAACTGACTCACTTCTGGTTGCAGGTTTTTCGTCTGCTTGCATTTCCATGGAGACCAGTCTCACAGCAAATAAGGCTAAATTAATAAAAAGCAATCAAACTTGTACCTTTCACATATGGTTTCTCTCTTTCAAAATGAAATGGTGTTTTTGTCAATTCTTGGGCTAAGGACTAAAAATGCGTTGAAGAAGCTGATCTTTTTACATGGGTTTGGAACATGCATGCCCTTTCTCGTGTGGTGAAAGCCTCACCATACATGTGACGGTATGTGGCAGGTTTATAGCAGTTGTAGTTGGAGTTACTGGGGTTGTTACTTGTCCTGCAGTAAGGGAGGGGATCTTGCTTTCCCTGACATCTGACTTCTTTCCATTCTGTTCTTTAATGACAACCAGCTAAAAAACATTCAGCACCAGTGAGCAGCCAGGCCATGGAGGCAAACTCATCCCCTTTGTGGGGGGAAAAATGTGCACTACCTTTGTGTTCAGACCTCTATATCTGGGAGTTACTGTCCTATTTGCCTTTGCCAGGAGAATGAAGTGCTCCTATAAAAATAACATTTCAGGGCCAGCTCAACTTGGCACTGCGAGCGTAAATCTCTGATGAAAGTGGCCGGAGCTCAGCTGGCTGGATTTATGGTTAGGTGGATGAGGAAGCACATCATTTTCTACTGTGGGATTACGAGGCAATTGTGTCCCTGTTGGTGGGGATGACAAAACAAATGGTGATGTTGATGGTTTGTTTCTGGTGCTCTGCAGCTGTCCGTGGCCATAGCCTCAGGGGTGTGTGTTCATTCTTTAGGGTGGACTTTGCTGCTGCTGCTCCTCCTCAGGCTGAGAAGCCTGATAGATGTTAACCTCGTGGGCATTAGTTGCTTTTGAGAACTGTTTTGGGCAATATTTTGCAGCAGCATGGGCTTCCTGAAAAATAACAAACAGTTGGTTTGTTATTTTTCTTTGCAGGGGAAGAGACTGGAAACAGAGTTATTAGGAGTTCACAGTTATTAGGAACTGCTCGGTCGGTTTCTTTACTCAGCTCTTCTGTACTCCATGTTAATGCTGAACTTATTGTACCAAAACTGATAATGAATGGTTAGAAAGGTCTTGTAAAATGGATCCAGCAACAAATTTAAGGGATCTCTTTGCTGCTTTTCAGGTGCTTTGGAGATATGAGTATCCCAGTGATGCCTTTTTGAAAGAAGGGTTCAAAATAGGTAGTAACTTATCAAGAGAGCAGTGATTATTAGATATAAAGATGGAAAAAAAAAAGGTGTTAAAATGACAGTTGCCTGGTAAAATACCCTAATTTTTCTAAGAATTCTCCTGTTGGGCTGAAATGTTTTGCTTGTATTGAGCTTGAAAGCAGAAACTTCAGAGCACCAGCTGTGGTGGGCAGATCTCTTATCTGTGCAGAACACTGAAAAAACAGAATTGGTGCCCAGACATTATTGCTGATCAATTTACTTTGTGCTCCCTGGGAACCTGCCAGAATCAGGAGCATGGCGAAGCCCAAATTCCTGGAGCTCAGGGAACTTGGTCGTGGCAGTGACCTCCCCAGGGGTGTCAAAAAATGTGGGTGGATGTGTGCTTCATCTTTGATCCTTTACAACCACGCTGCTCTGGGGACTCTGTCTGTCCCTCTGGGAATTTCTAGTGCTGCAGTAACGTTAACAGCATGGGGCAAAACTCTGCCGGGGCAATGGGAAATGTGCCTGATGGAGCCCTCGAAGGCAGGAGCGAGCATTTCTCTGCAGGAGGGGAGCTCCCAGCACGCTCCTGAGGCTTAGGGAGCTCCAGGGTCAGGTTGCTGGCAGCAAGAGCAGAGCACCCTGAGCACCTCTGGTCCGAGGAGCGGCTGTAACACGGTGCTTGCACTCACTCCATCTCCTTTCTAGCTGTTTCAGCCCCGAGTTCCTGCTTTAGGTATAAGCCAGCAAAGTATGAAAGCGAGGTGCAGGAATAAGTACTTCTCTATCCTCCTACACTAGGATAGTTTTACATCCTAAAGCAGTCAGGCGCTCTGGCTTCTCTTCACGGTGGCAGGCTTGTCACTTTTTGAGTCCCTCGTTCATGTCTTTGTGTCCCCCTGTCCCTGAGCTTCCCTTGCTCAGCCACTGTGTGGTTCCTCCCCATTCCCCACTGTCTGGGTTTGGCGAGCAGTTCCCTGCCTTGCCTCCATCCTATCACCGTACATCCCCTTGGCACACGAAAGCTGTACCTCTGCCCTGTAGCTGACACAGCAGGGGCTGTTGTGCCTTCAGGTGTTACTGTGCTTGATGGATGCTCCAGCCCAGCACTCTGATGTTGATGAATAGATCACTTGTATTGATAGCTAGATTTTGGACTTTCTCCTTGGCCTTAATACAGGTAGGCTGGCCTTGGACACCTTTCGTGCTCACGTCAGCTCTGCTGGCATTGTTGGGGTGATAACATCTGGCAAAAGGCAAAGGCTGTGCTTTGTCTTGAGCTTGGCAGCTGCGGTCTGGCCATGGCCTTAGTACTGATTGTGACCATATCTGTCACACACACGTTTTGGAGAAGAGATTTTTCCTAGATCGTTGTCTTCTGCCAAGCTACTTAGTGCTTTTGTTGCTGTCAGAGCTCATTTTTCTGCTGGAAACAGAATTTACATCCCAGTGCCAGGCAGAGGGAAGGCACCAGCCAAGCCTGGCGATGACTTGCAAGGACAGTACGGCTGGGTCGCGAGGTGCAGCTCGGTGAGTTGCGTGCCTCTGTGCTTCCCAAGGAGTGCAGCTGTGTACCCACACACCAAGCAGAACGTAATTTGTGCTCTGCGTGCATATCCCGAGTAGGTGTTGGAACCTGAGATGGCTGACTTCTACCACAGCAGCACATCACTCTTGGATGCACTGCTGTCTTGGGGAATAATAGCTCGTGAGGCTAGCACCGAAATTCTTGTGTGATACAGAAACTACAAGGTATTTCATAACTGGTACTTGGTATTGTGAAATAACCATAGGCTTGCACAATCAACGTGTCTTTGGGGGTCAGAATTTAGCTCTTCTTGCTATGTTCCAAAAAAAGCCCAACAATGTGTTAAATAGTTATTTGTATTTTTAGGAGCTTATAAACATATATAAATATATATGTTGTTTGTCCTAAACTTTTTTCAAATGATGCTGGGATCCATCCTACGGTAACTCAATCCCTGTTACAAGGTGTCATTTTTTTCTTAGCTGTTTTCCAGTGGATTTCAGCACTAGGAACATTGATTAAATCTGAGGTTCATCTGAGCTGCTTACTCATCTGAGCTGAGTGAGCATGCCCCTTACCTCTTGGAACAAGCAGAGTTAACGCAGCGTAGCTATAGAAAGCTTTAAAGGAAGTAGTAAGGATGTGAGGGCACAGAAATCAATAAATGTTGAGTTTTTCAAAGGGGTAAGTAGCTGAGGGCTTCCCACACGCTAAGGCTTGCTCTAAGTAAATGTTGACAAGGTTAATAATTTATATGTACAATGTACAAAAATCTTTTTATCTTTGTCAGAAATGAACCAAACTCCTAACAGCGGTAATGCTACGTAAGTATTGCTGTTCAATTGCGATTGTGTCTAGAGATCCTAATCAAAAAAATGTACTGAGGCATGTTTCTTAGGATGAAGGGTGGTAGCTTAAATAGACTTGACTCAAGAAGGCGGAGGCACAGGAAAGTGAAATTATTCCGTGTCACACAGCAGCTCAAGGGCAGAGCTATGAATAGAATAAAGGTCTCCAGGCTCTCAATCCAGCATCCAGTTGGCCAAAGGAGGCTTCTTCTCCTGTATTAATGCATTCTGCATCTGCTAGATTGAGAGAACAGGAATATGCTGAAGTTGCTTGCTTGGGGCAGAGATGATCTGCTCCTATTTGTACGAACACAGCACTCTTTAAAAGTGTAGTGTCAGTAACAAAGCTGGCGAGGTGATGGCTTGCTTGGGCCATGCTGGTGGCTTGATGTAGGTGCTGCAATTAGGGGATGATGAGGCTGGTGTTACGAGCTCGTACAACTTGCCTAAGATGCTTCTGTGTAAGTGCCTGAACAGTTGTGAATGCTGGTTTGGGGTTTTCAACCTTCAGATTCCCCACATCAAAGGCACAGCACTTCATGCTTTCTAGCTGCATTAATACCGCAACTGCATTTTTCTTTTTGAAGGTAGGTTGGGTTTTTGATGTTTGTGTTGTTTGTGTTTTTTTTTTCTTGTGGAAAAGTTTAATTTTGCTCTCCATACTCAGGCACAGAACTCCATTTTCTTGTATTTAAACTTAAAATAAAATAAAAATGTTCAAGCAGAGACTAAACTTTGAGAATTTGTACTCAAAGGCTGAAAACGTGAGCTTTTGAGAAGTGGGGAATAATGGAACAGTTCAGGCGGTTTTAACCGTAGCAGTCACTAATGCTCTGGGTAAAATTAGAAATCTAATTACTGTGAATTTAGTTGCTGAGACTCTTTTTTGCCTTTTGAGACTTGCCCCACACAATTCTGTCACGTTCTAAATAAAGCATAGGCGGTTCTCCATTATGCTGCTCGGAAATTAGTAATTCTGCATTTTTGTTAGCACTGTTGCTGTAATCTCTGCTTAGAAGAGCCTTACTTGAGCATTGGGAAGGCTTTTATTATTATTAAATATGAGTCATTACAACGTTAATTTCTCTCTATATTGGTCCTTTTGTGTTTGGGTCCAGTACTTCATTAGAAGCAGAAGACCGAGCTAATACAGTGTAAAGACTGCAAAATGAGTTCTAGTTCTTAAAAAAAAAAAAAAAAAAAAAAAGTGTTACTTCTGATTGAGTTTTCTAAATTTATTTAATACTTAAGGACTTAATTTGAATATTTCCAAACTTCTGAGAGGTTTGCACGTTGGAAAAAAAGGCTATATTTGCATTAGGAAAATATGAAAGGTTCTGCACAATATCATGTTTTATTACTTCTGCTTACTGCATGTGCTGTTTCTCACTAAGTTAGTATTATAATTATGATGTGTTGGATCGAAGAAATAGTTTGTGCTCCTGTGAATAGAGAACAGACCACTATGTAAAGAGACTGCCCTCAGGCTGCTGCATCCTGACCTTTAAATGCTTTAAGTTTCTTGGTATAATTATTAAAACTATTTTTTTTAACAAGAGCTAAAAATAGCTCATAAACTAGGGCTACAT
Source organism: Anas acuta (assembly GCF_963932015.1). NCBI lineage: Eukaryota > Metazoa > Chordata > Aves > Anseriformes > Anatidae > Anas > Anas acuta. Next base: position 11,068,075 of record NC_088986.1, on the reverse strand, counting down.
ATTCTTTATGATGTGCTCTCCTATGCAAGTTGCATTTCCTGCTTCAAAGGATGGATGAAGGACTAGAGAAACCTTCTGTTGTAAAAAGAACTTTTGGTGCCAGGTATTTCACTCTCTTCCAGCAACCTTTGCAGTTGTAGCATAAAAAAGAACAAAGGTAAGTTTGTTTGTTTGTTTTTCCTGCGCACTCAAATATAATTGCATAAGTTTGGGCTACTGTGGCTGATTTTATTTAATGCTTAGTGGTGTAGCTAAAAGGTTAAAAAGCTCCTCTCAGGTGTTGTGTATTAATCGCTGTGTTTGACATAATGCTGCTTTAGTATAAACACGCCTCACTCAGCAGTCGTGCGTTTGTTTGTGTCTTTGCAGCAGTGGAATTACCCCGTAAGTAGCTTTCTTTATCCTCAGCCTGGTTCGTGATGTTAGCTAATCTCATAATGGGCTCTTCTTGAGGACCTGCTTAAGGAAAGTTTGGAATATCTGTACGATGGACTACTTCATGTGCTGCGGTTGCTTGGCTGGAAGAGCTGGACAAAAGCTGTCAGAGCATTTAGCCTGCAGTCAGCTTTGCTGCTTGTGCCCTGGAACAGGTGGCTGGGGGGATCGAAGAGCTGTTCGTGCTCATGGGAGGGTCTTTAGGAGTCTTGTGGGATATGGGAGTCTTGTGGGATCTGCTGTCAGATCTCTTCCTGAGAACTCCAGATGATGCACCAGGAGCTGCAGTATCCCTATCACCTCTTCCTGCATGAACTGTTCTTTTCCCCATGATTTATACTCGTCTATTCCCGTAAGCAGTGATTTTTAAAAAGGCACATTGTGTCTCCCACTTGACTGGAAGTAGCATGTGGTACTGTGATTTTTTTTTCCTGAAGAATGAAGTTTTTTGCTTTGTCCTCTGACTATTTTTTTGGTTAGATGCTTTAATCTTTGCAAAGACTAAATGACACGATAGCAGAGGTAACGTGAATTGACTTTGGGACGTGCTGCAATGGAAAAGTTTCTGCTGAGCCCATGGTTAAGCAGCTCCCTCTCTGCTGGCAAGCGTTCAGATACGCTGGGAAACTTGTTCGTATAATGGATCCCAACAGGAAACTGATAGAGTGTGAAAATACAGAAGCCTTCCTTTCCCTCCTGCTCCAGCTCTTTGGAAATGTTGGATTTGATCCATACCAGGCAGGCTGAAGTGTTTGAGTCCATACATCAGTTCCAGTCTTGCAGGCAGCCAGGTGAGGAGGCTGCGGCTCGCCGAGGCGTGCGGTTATTGCAGGTACCACTTGAGGGCAGTAGATGTCTGCTGCCTGACCCCTCACCAGGACTGCAGTGCCAAAAGCTCTTGAGTGTTGGGTCAATGTTATTTCAGAAAATAAAAATAAAAAAATCACAGCATTCCACTTTCCTATGCAGTTACAAAGTGGCACCTGCAATTCTCTGGGTAAATTTCAGTAAATACTAAGTCAAAAATCCCTTCTCCAGAGTTACTTGCTTTTAGAGTAACTTAATTTGGAAAGAACTTCGCTATTTGTCTTATCCAGTTGCCAGTATCCATTTTCATAATCTGATCAAGTCCCATCTTGCAACAGGTTTTTGTTCTTGCCTCCTGCCACTCCTATTCAGAAGGTATTTTTCAGCTTCATGCTAATAATTGGACTTTTTTTTTTCTTTTTTTTAATAAAAAGAAAAAAAAAAGAAAAAAGTTGAAATTATCATGCATTTCCCCAAAGAACCTGGGGAGAGTAGGGGAACGTTACTCAGGGGTGCAAGGTTCCGGGGTACCATGCTTGTGTTATTGCAGAGGGAGGGGAATCCAGACAAATCTGAAGTCCTGAGGAAACCATGCTTAGTTACTTCAGTGATTTTTCAGGACAGTTAGGTTAATTTAAAGGACTTTTGCTAGTTGAGGAGAAATACCTTTTCAAACCTAAAAGCTTCTGGCACCGTCTTTCTAAGGCACTGAGCTTCACAAACTGATTGTATATGAAAAAGCACTCTTTAAGTCTAGTTAAAAGCATAAGTGAGTAAAGAAGATGGTGAAATAATTTAATTTTCCTATTAGCTTTTGGTAAAATTGACCTAAATGGATAGCAGAAAGTGTTATTAAAAAAAAGTGATTATGAAGACACAGCGTGGTCAATGTTTAAATCCTGGTAGAAAATGCAGTTAAATCATATGTGGTAACTATGGATGTGAGATCAGCTTGAAGATAAAAGTAGGTTTATCCTAGCAAAGCAGGATTAAATTTGGAATTTGGCTTGGGAAATAAGTTACAAGTGGGAAATACCCACTTCAGACTAACTCTGAATATTTATTTTCTCTGTTACTTTCTTACATTCTTGTTTTGAAATGCAAAAAAAGCTTAATAATACTCTGGTTTTTGACTTGGGTTGATTATGAGAAGTAAATTAAGGGTAATTTGGGGTGGCCAATCAATCAGTGCCTTCTTGATTTGTTTCCACTGAGCCAGGGGCAGTGTATTGCTGGAGCAGGACCTCTGTCTCTATGTTAATTCTGTTGTTTAAAACTGAGTCTTTTAACCTTCTCTCTCCCAGGTTTATATTCATATATTTTTTCTGGGTCTGTTTAGCCACTGTCACTGCGGTTTTAGTGGTAAAAAGAGCTATTTTACTAAATAGAACTGCAATACACTCTCCTCTTAATTTTTTTCTCCTTTAAAAAATTTTGGTGCTTTTCAAGAATAAAGTAAGACTTCGCGAATTATATGATGATAATGGTTGGAAGGAACGTTGTGAGATCTCTAGTCCAACCTCCTGCTCAACATGGGGTTGGTTGCTGGTTGGGACCAGGTTACTCAGGTTCTGAAAACCTCAAAGGATGGAGACCTCACAGCCTTCCAGTACAACCTTTTCCAATACCTCGCTGTCTCGATTGTGAACAGATGTTTCCATATATGCAGCCTGAACTTCTCCTGCTTCAACTTACATGTATTGCCTCTGTGTCCCACCATGCAACACTTTAGGAACCAGGCTCTGTTTTCTTTGTAGCCTTCTTGCAGGTGCTGGAGGGCTGTGATTCGTCTCCCCAAAGCTTTGTTTTCGCCAGGCTAAACAAGCCTCCTTCACTCAGTCTGTCCTCATAGGTCATGTGTTAGCATCCTGGTGTTTGATGATCCGCACAATCCCTTGTTTGTCTGTAGCCCTCCCCAGAGCCCAGGCGTGATGCATTAAGACAGAGGGCTCATTGTTTTTTAGAATATTTCGTGTTTTGTTTTGTTTTTCCCAATTTTTTTCTGCTTCATGTCTGTTCAATCACTCTATGTACTTTCTTTTTATTCATCTTCTGCTTCAAACAGCACTTAATCATGCATTTGTTGTACAGGAGGTGCGTGGTGCCTACGTTGGAGCTTGTTGAAGATATGCCAGATGAATGAATGGACACTTAACATTGAATGGATGATACGAATGTGCAGTAACAACACAGGAAATGGTGTTGCTACCAAAAAGGCTTTTTGCTTCTGAAGAGCCTTAATCCAAAAGCAGTCACAGTTCAGGGAGTAGGAACAGTGGGATGAGCTGAAAACCAGACATCAGGCAGCAGGTGCCCTCTCTGGGAACCTGTTCCATGTCCCGCTACCTTCCTGGTGAAAAAGTTCTTCCTAAAGTCCAGTCTGGACCTCCTGAGCTGTGACTTGTGGCCACCGTCACTTCCTTCCCCGGAAGGACTCAGAGGATGGTGTGGGCATTGAGAATGTTCTCCGTATGTCTGCCTGCCGTCCTGCAGGTGTCATGGATGCAGGCAGTGGAGTCCCAAAGGCAGTACGAGAAGTGGGGTATTCTAAGATAATCAGGGCTTAATTTTGAAGCTCCTGAGCTCGACAGATGGAAAAAGTCAGGGAAGGAAAGGCAGTGGCTGTTTGTGCACCACTAGTAATTTAGCCTCTGAGTACTTGACAAGCAGCTATTTAGGAAGCCCAGAATAACAAAGAACTATTTGGAAGAGGATGGGCATCACAGACTGCTGTGTAATCAGATGTCAAGGACTGGTGTGAGGATGATGGTTGCAGGGGAGGCTGTGCAAGTGATCACTGGCTCCCCCTGGAGAAGACAGTGCTGCTGCTGATAGCTGGATCTGGCTGTGCACTGCTGCACCTGAACAGTGCTGCCAGCTGTTAATGAGGGGCACGTCTGGGTTAGGACAAAAAATGTGGAGATATTTGGAGTGCTGAACTCAAGTTTGATCTTTACTGAGGAGGCTGCAAATTTGGGTTTGCAACCTGTTTTGGGGGAGATGAGTGACGACAGCATGTTGCTTCCAAAAGGATTCAGCCATCATGCTTCCCTTGTGTACTTGTGTTTGTTGTTCCTAATCCCTTTGAGCATTTGTATTGATTATTCTGTCGTCTTCCAGCTTTCTGGACTTCTTTCTTCAAGACCATCTAGTTCTGCAGTTTCCCATACAGTGCAGATGTTATTTTCCAAGCTATTTTTGAGGTAGTTTATTTTTATTTTTTTTAGTCAAGGATCCACACTAAGCTCTTTAAATTTCTCCCATGAATTTCTTCATTGATTTTAAACCCTTGCAGTCTACTTAAAGCATTCCCTCAACTGTTCAACAGGACGTGCATTGTCCATAGTCTGGCATGTTGCCACTTCATCTACCTTTTGAGTCCTTTCATCCAATTGCTCGTAACTGCCTTGTCTTGCAGTGACCACACCAGCAGTAGCGGTTGTCCCTTTTTTTCACAGAAGCTATTTTTTGTCCTTTAAAGGTGAGATTTCCAAGGCACAGAAGTTAATGATCGGTGACAAACAACATAAACTCAACTCTTAGTGAAAGAAGAGATAACTGAGTATATTCCTCAAGCTTTCTTCTCTTAAAATAACTTTTATCTGTTCCTCCTAGCATGTGCCAGTGTATACCTTATTAAAAAAAATAAATTAAAAAATATATATTTGTAGTATTTCCGTTGCCCTTGTCTAGTGGGAGCTATTGGAATGAATGTTTCCAGAAGGCTGCATGTTGCACTGATTGCTGGGTGGTTCCCTTCTTACATCCTGTACAGTGTGAAGCCTCATCTCTGGAATGGCTGTTGGGTCTCATAAAATGTTAGAGGAAATGTGGTTATTTGCTATCACATGGCAAATAAATCCCATGCAGTTGCATGTTGGATGCTGTACTCCAAGCCAGGATTATGATCTCGTGCAGGCTCACATCAGAAATTTCATCTTGAAGACAGGAGCAAGTCCATTATTTTTAATTCTTCTCTTCCCTCATGTTTCTGCAGCAAGGCGAGCGATTTTAGATTCTCTTAAAGGGCAGGCTTAAAAGTGCCCTATGTTTCTAGATGGATGAATACTGGGCAATTGTACTAATGAGAATGAGATTAAGTTGCTGTGATTGTAACCACCTAGAGACTTGGGCTGAATTAAAAAATACCTTATGGCAGAAACCATATATATATCTCTTATCACTGCCCTGATGTTAAAAATGAGAACAGTGGTCTTGAATGGTGAATCTGTAGGTAATGCATTTAATTAAAAAATAGAATTCATTTTTAACTGATAAAATTTCAGTTACTTTAATATTTATGTTGTGTATTTCCGTGCCAGTAGCTTGCATTTCTGTTTTCTGGGCTCTATCTTTTAGCCCAGCTCCTTCACTGGCATTAAGAAACAGCCAAGAGTGAGAGCTGGAACTGCAAGGTAGTTCCTTTTCCTGTTGTATTACAGTTTGTTTACTTTCTAACATGCTTGAGTAAATATTTAATTTGTAAACTGATTGTCCTATGCTTTTTTAACTGTAGATTAATATACTTTGCTTTTAGTAATGTTTATTTTTTTGATTATCTTATCTTAAATATTGCCACTCATTTTAGAAGCTGTGTGTGTTGTGTTTTTTTTTTTTTTTAACAATGGCCACTCAAAATATTTTCCTTTATAGGAAATTGTAGAAAATAGCCTTGGAAAGAACTGCAGGAGGTCTTTCTCCAGGACTTTAGAAACAATATTTTTAGCATAATTTTATGCCAGCATATGTCAGAAGTACTCTATAAAACCTAGTGATGGAAACTTGGACAATCTATCCCAGTGCTTAATTATTCTTCCCTGTAGACAGATTCTTCCTCATGTCTGCCCTAAATCATTTTGATTGCAATCAAGTCAATGGTGAGCTTTTTTGAATACCCTCCTCCCCTTCTCAACATATGTTTATGTGTTTTAGGTTAGTTGATAGTCTTCTTTTCAGTCTTGTTTTCTTAAATTTTCTAGGCACTGATCGTTCTTACTGCTCTTTTTTAGACCCTGCAATTTGTCCATATGTTTCTTGGAGTGTGGTACTCCAGGCTGCTATAATTTTTTATTTTTTGAGGCTTTGTCTGTATGAATGGAATAGGAAATGTAGGTTGTGGCTATATTCTTGTTCACGCTTCTCAGTGCAAACACATTGGGGTTTCAGTATTGCAGTGCTGATTCAGATCAGCTTGCTGTTCACTATAACTCATAACACCACCATAGCCTGCAGGAAGGGTACCATGACCCCTTGCCAAGATTCAGATATTTGTATACTTGCCATATACGTGGATGCCTTGTTGCTGTTGCCCTGGAATGTATAAAGCTGTGGTTCTGGGTCTGCTCCAGTGGAAAGACGAGAAACCATCCTGTATGTATCCTGATGGGAAAGCTAACCTACTAGCCCGTAGGTTACAGTTATCAAACATTCTAAACAGGAGACAAATATGTGTTTTTTTTCAGCCTGAATTAATTCTTAGAGTTTTGATGTATAATTTTAGCTGTCTAAGGTAGGATTAAGACGTCTGATTGATTGCCTCTGAGGAATGGCAGAGTCCTTTTCAGGTGCCTAGATCTGGTCGATGGTAGCTGCTTCAAAGTGTTGATTTTTTTCATAATATTGATTAATCCCTCACAAGGTAAGGGATTCTGTTCTAATGTTGCTCACTTTGAAAGTTCTTTGTGAATAATGGAAGTTCAAGATTAAAAAGTTCAAGGGGAAAACTTTAAACTAAAAATCTATAAGTTGATTGTAAGCAAAACTCCAAAAGCAAACCGCAGATGAAATATCTGGTGATTCTGCACAAATCAAATCTGCCCTCAACAGGGATAGAGTTTCATCTCTGTACAGAAGGATTTTATTGTTCCTCAAGGCAGGTGGTGTGTAGTTTCGATAAATGCACTGAAATGTATTCATCCACAGTTCATTTTGGGACATTGACTGTAACCTCATAAGCTAGTTCAAATGTTCCATGCACTTATATGGCTTTTTCTTCTTGCTGCCTGTTCATACAGGTGTTGCATGGAATGCCTGTGCTTCAAATCAAGCTTTTTTGCCCTCTAATGCTCGTACAGTTGGTGCTTTTTCTACTTCCCCTTGCTTTCCACATGACCAGAGAAGGGCTGTATGTGCTTCCAGTTTCTGAATTTCTGTGCTGCTAAAGATAATCAGCTCAGCCCTGAGGGCTGTCTCTTCTGAAGTCCATAGCTTGTGTTGAATCCCCACTCAATACATTCTTCAGTGAATGGGTTTGGAAACTTCAGCCCAAGCTGAAGCTCAGGGACTGTCTGCCTGTCTCCCCATTTCTCCTCTTGCTGTGCTGAATGTGCAATGTAATGCCGCATCCCTCTTCCCAGCACAGGGCTAGGAGGTGGTCATAAGATATCAGGAGTAGAGAAGTCTGCCTGTGTTGTTACCCTTAGGGCCATTTGCAGGTGGGATGTAGCCATCAAATGGCTTTTTGAAGAATCCGAGTGTTTGGATTTCTCTGTGATGTGTGGCTGTTGGATGATGCGCTAATTTTAAAAGCTAAAACCCCCTTTGAAAGCTACTTTTGGCTTTACAGAAATGATCCATATGTTTCTGTGGTGTTGACTCTCTCTGATCTTCTTTAGAAGATAGTTTTTTATGTGTATATATAAAACTTTTTTCTGTGATTGGAAAAATTAAAAAAAAAAAGGCCTTGGGGAAGAAAATAGCTGTACGTCATAACCAACCCCAAACCTGACTCTAGTGTGAAGTTACCAACAAACTTGAATGATCTCGATAGGAAACTAGATAGTTGATAAAGCTATGTAGATGTTCTTGGTAGCTGTTCCTGCACTGGGTGTCCGTGATGGTCAGGGCTGAGCTTCATCTTGTGCTATTCTGCTCTGTAACAGTAGAGGGTACTGTTGTTGTAAGATACAAAATGAGTTTTTTCAAATGTTGATGTGTGAGCATGGAGCTTGGGTATTTATGCTTCTGGTATATTGGTCATTGGAACACCTGGCATATTGTCAGTTATCTTTGGGTCACCTCCTCATATTCATCCCATCTATTAGTGCATTTAATAAGTAGTTTTGTGAAAATCTATTAATTCTTTTAGGTCAGCATGAATGTTTTCTCGTTATTTTTGCTGTCACAAGAAGTGTTTCAAAGATCCATTTTTCTTATACAGCTCTCTTTTCCTTAAGTACTATGGAAAGACTGTTTGTTCTTTGCTCTAGATTGAGGCACTCATTATGCTGGACAGGTTTGCGGAGAGCTGTTCTTCTGGAGATGAAATTTTAAAAAGAACAGTGATTTGGGGAAAAAGCTGCAATTATTCTATCTCTTGTTGAATAACCTTAACAGTCGTTCTTCTTCTGTTTTATTTACCACATTCTTACATGGTCTCTGGCCTCTGTTCACCATGGGGTTGTTTTATTTGAATGTCGACAGGTGTGCAGTTATTTAAGACCCGCTTTTAAGGAATGTTACTGCTTTGCCAAGGATTATTTGAGTTCTGTGGAAAGGACCTGAGCTTTCCAAAACTAAGTTTCTGGGGTTTTAGTTACATGGTCTGTTGATTTTGGTGGCTAACCTGCTGTAAGTAACTGTGTACTTGCCTTTTTCTGGGATATTCTTGGTGTTTTTTGACTCGTACTTTTTCAGTGATCCAATTTACAACCTCTACCCTTGGCACAGACATGGTGGTGGAGAGCTGCTGTGGTGTGCTGGGCCACACGGTATGAAAACTGTTTTTTTTTTTATTGCTTTGTTGACAAAGTACTGTGTAAGTACACCTTGAGGTCAGCGTTAATTTTGGGTTGGAACTGGTAATACTGGTGAGAGCAAAATGTCTTCAGGTTGGTCACTGCCCTATTCCAGCTGTACCGTAGCGTATTTACACTGTTGGAAATCCAAGTATGGGTGTATTTGTTGTTATGCTGACAAGAAATTCTGCTTTGTATGTCAAATTTTCTACAGTTCTGAAATTTCAAATTCCATGGAGGAGCTTGTTGCTGTAGGACATGTCACTGACATTGAATATATTGAACAAGTGCAGAGGAACTGCCCAGCTCCTGTGAAGTAACTCTGGCTGTTTGCGGCCTGAATGCTGCTAAGCTGGCCGTGCCTCTGGAGAGCCCAGGGTAAAGAAGGGTTTATTATGGGTAATAGTTATGACCTCAACAGGATCATTCTTGGATTTTCACTCCTGGGCTCAAATAGTAGCTGTAACAATGCACTTCATTATGTTGGAAGGGAAATTCTATGTAGGTGAACCCTAAGCTTACAGTTATTGGATTTGTCGTAGGCCTCAGCTCTTGCTTTGAGGCTGATTAGGGATTTTTGCCTGGTATCATACCAGTGGCAGACTGGGAGGTTTGTCCTTCTTGCAGTTAGCTGGACTCCTCTGCATTTCATTCATAATGTGGCTGGAAGTACTTGCACTAAAACCACGAGATAATGCTGATTTAGAACAAGGGTGTTTCACTGAATCATAAAATAGTTGAGGCTGGAAGTCACCTCTGGAAGTCATCTTCATCCTCACAGTGAAATTACTTTAATTACGTTTCAATAGAATTTCCTGGTTTGAATTTGTTCCCATTGCTGCCTGTCCTTTCACTGGGCACCTCTGAGGAGAGCCTGTCTCTGCCGCCTTTACTCCCTCCCATCGGGTATTTATACACATTACTAAGATTCTCCTGATCCTCCTCTGCTCAAGGCCGAGCAGCCCCAGTGCTCTCAGCCTGTCCCATGGCAGATGCTCCAATCCCTTAATCACCTTAATGCGCTGGACTCGCTCCATGTGTCCCCGTGCCTCTTGTAGCAGGGGATCCCCAGCAGGATCCCCCCTCCTGCCTTTCCACAAGGGTGCGATGCTGCCTCGCCTTCCTTCCCCTGCTTGTCCACCAGGACTTGTCCACCAAGTCCTTCTCTGCAAAGCTGGTTTCCAGTGGGTTGGCACTTGGCCTGTGTGGGTGCACACAGTTATTTCTTCTTCCCAGGAGTGGGACTTCACTTTTTCCTTTGCTGAATTTCGTGAGACTTCTGTCTGCCCTTTTTTCCAGCATTTTTTTTTTGCCAGCAGGCCTGCTGCCCAATTCAGCAGCAGGCCCATATTTTCTCTGGTCTTCCTTTTACTCCTGATTTACCTATAGAAAGCCCTTCTTGCCCTTTTTGTCCCTCACCAGATTAAACTCTAGGCAGGCTTTGGCTTTCCAAAGCCTGTCCCAGCACGCTAGCACAGTGTCTGTTTTCTTCCCAGCTCACCTGGCCCTGCCCCTACCTCCTGTATGCTTTTTACATTTGAATTTTGACAGGCGCTCCTTGTTTGTCCATGCTGGACTCCTCCTGCCTTTGCTCAATTCCCTTCATGCTGGTCTGGACCATTCTTGAGTGTGAAGGAGGTGCTCCTTCAAAATCAGCCAGCTCTCCTGCAATACCTCTCTTCTCTCCAAGCCCTTATCCTATGGTGTTCTTTGAAGCAGGTCCTGGCGGAGGCTGAATTCTGCTTTTCTGGAGCTCCAGGTTACGACCCTGCTATATGCCTTGTTTTCTTTGCATTGCTTGTGACGTAGCATTTGGTTCTGTGACTTCCCTGGCTTGGGCATCAGTAGCATTAATGCTCCAGGCTGCATTTGTGGTGAGCTGACTAGGTTGCATGCTTTAATCTGAATGAAAGATTTTTTCTGTATCTGAAATGCATACCTTGTGTGAACTAGGCAGTACAGCTCTGAGTAAGCGCTAAATGTTTTTTCAAAAGAATATTTTCTTTTGGTGTGTTCTTAAGTTATATTTACTGATAGATCTGTTCTAAATGTCTTTTGGTCTTACATACCCGTGCTGGTAGTGATGCCATTAGTCTCTCTGATTCTTATTGCTGCATGCAGTTCCCCTAGAAAAACTTCAGTCTAGTTAGATGTCATTTAAATGTCTTCCTTGCTAAACCCTTTGCCATCCCCTTATGAGTGGCTGGAAATGCAGCTTAAATTTGCACTGTCTAGCCATGCCCTGACTTGTGCAAGATCATGGTGTAACCCAAAGCATTTATTCATGGTCAAGCTATCCTGTATGTATCCAGAAAATAAAAACTGGCCTGGAGGAGTTGACTGCACAACTAGCCTAGGAATTATATAGGCTGTTGTGTTCCTACAGTTACAAAATCTGTTCTCTATCCACATGTTCGTTAATAAGTTTCACGTAGCATGGGTATGTCCAAGGCATAATGGGATTCTGGCAAGGGATCCAGCTGCCTTTTCAGAAGGGGCTTTCTCAGTGGAGTTTATCTAGTACCTTTCTTCATATTCTGCATCTTCTTCCCATACCCTGTTACTGTAAACAGTGGCACTATTGGGTGGTATTTAAGGGGGGTGCACATACCGCTCTTAAATGCCATAGTTCAGACAACTGCAGAATAACATCCTAGTTAGTGTTCGTGGTCAGCACAGCTGGTAAAGTGCTGGCAAAAAGACTTACAAAGTGATTTGAGAAGGCTCTGCTTGCTATAAGTCACTACCACCAAATTAGCTTAATTAAAACCAGCTGTGGGAAAGTGGTCTGCTGTAACTGATAAATCTCATTTCCTTCTTTCACATGTCTGTGGGCCTGGAGCTGGTGATAACTGCCTGCTTGGATGCAGTGAGGATCTTAAGGTGGTTGTAGTTCCCTTCCATATGTGCAATTTTGAAGTTGGCCCTAAATCCAGCTTTTGGCTCACATTTCTCCATATGGAGACCTTGGCCTCAAAATGCTAGGGCTTGTGTATCACACTGAATAACATCTATTATGGCTAGCATTGCCATTACTTGATTTGGTTTGGGAGATCTCATGGGCATGTTTGTTTTAGTATGGTTGAGAAAGAATGTCAAGGTTATTCAGGCTGAGAAGGATGCTCTTTTATTAAAGTTTTAAAACCTTGCAAAACCAAACAAACCCTCTCCCCCCACACCCCAACCCCAGGCTTTGCAAACCACCAGCTTAAGCTGCGAAGAAACATACGGTTTGTTTTCTTTGAGTGATCAGACCCTCGTGTTTTGTGACCTGGTGCCCCAGGCTTCTGCAGTAGTCCTTGTTCATAGGATGCCCTGCTCACTGCTCTCTCTCCTTTTCCTGTTGGCTGTTCTTTTGTGCAGGCGATTTCAATCACATCGATGGCCCAAAAGTTGCCAATATAGCTGGCATATCACAAACCAAGAGGCTGTTTTTCTGTTTCTGATTTGATCCCAGACCTGCCAGTGTCGAGCTGTTATTTTGCCAGTCAAGTATAGTTGTGGCAGAGGAGGCAGCTGTTGAGGATAAGGTTAATAAAATGACTGTTGCCATTTATGAGGAGTTCTGCTCGTGGAGTAATCCAAGAATGGTGAAACTCTAAAATTTGTGAATCCCAGAGAGTCTATGAAATCCTGGCTGGGAGCACACTTCAGCAGGTGGCTGGAAATGCTAATGGGGAACGGGTTCTGTTGTGGAATGCCGTGGAGGGCTTGTCTTCCTGAGATCCCAATGGGTTTTCTTTGAGGAAATTGGGTTCCTGTAAGGATGGGTGCTGGCAGCTCTCAGTTTCTGAATTGTGGCTTTTGGTGAAGAGGAGTTGGCAGTTTCACATTAACTTTGTCAAAGCCACTCAGTGTTGCAGTGATGCTGGTACTGCTGGATGCTTGGTTACTGTTCTTAAGCAAGCTGCTCCTTTGTATTGATGGGTAGATTAAAGTCATCCATTGATCCAGGGCGTGGGTTTTTGTTGCTGCTTTTCATTTTGTTTGCTCTTCCAGGGGTGCCAAAAATCCTCTGAAAGTCTAGGTGGCTGCTCTAAAGAGCAAAGTTAGCATGGGTGTTTGAGGTGTGACTCAACACTGAATTGTGGCACATCTGATGATCTGGACCTTGAAATTTCTGGTGTTCCTTTTAGAGAGATGGGAACAAAAACGTATGAGTAGGTGTTTGGTTTCACAAGTTTGCGAAATTTAGTTAGGTGCTTAGAAGTTTATGTCCATTGATCTTAGACTGGAACCAATGTTTCTTAGTATTTGACCTTCTGTGTGCCCTTGAATCTGTTCCCTCACTGGATTGTTTCTCTGCCAAGTCTTAATTTAAAGAGATTCATTGTACTTTTATACATGGTGTGATGGGAGGAACACTTTTTTCTTTAGATAATCTCCAGCTGTATTTGTCCAGGGACTAGGTAGTGTGATGATGAACTTCCTCTTGTGCTGCTGCTGTTTGAATAACTTCTCCATTGTCCTCCACTTTCTGCACATGGAAACAACCTGCTGGCAGAATCTAGTCCATCTCGGGGTTATTTTTCTGACATTTTGGTGAAGCAAGTGATTTCCTCAAATCAAACACTTTTGTAAAAGAAGGTAATAGGAAGTGAAAAATCTATATACGCACTGTTCAAAGCTACAGTTTGTGTGTGGGGTTTTATTCCCATCTGCATATGGGAGTTCTCATAGTCAAGCAGATACTCAAGGAACAGCATAGCATTTTTTGGCATCCTTCTAGGATGCACAGATGACTTCTGGAACATCTTAATTTCAGATGCATGTGTTGGTGTTTGGTTTAGGACATGGTGTGGCTTTTGGGTGGAGGTAATGCCTTGTGTGGATCAGCTGCTGTGGCTGCAAGGTAAAGAGAACCTGGAGTCACAAGCTGCTCTTCAAAGCATGGACTTTGAAAGAAAACATGCTTGGTATCTCCCTATATATATCAATTACCTCTAAAATCATGTACTGTGTAGGATCTCTGAAATCCAAATTTTAGAACATGTTTTGGAAACCTAATGAGTTCTAGGGTTTGATGGGCCAGAAGCCTCTTCAGATTTTGGAATCAGTTGTGGTGATCCTGTTTAAAATAAAATAAAAAAAAAATTTGTCCCCAAACTGAGGGGCCAAAAAAGCAACAGTGAAAAATCAATCCAACATTTCTTTGTCTTCATTATCACCTTTCATGTGAATAAGTAGTCTGGTCTGTTCTTGTAATGCAGAAGTAGAGCGTTGCCATTTTGTAGAGAAGATGCCCATACAGCACTTGTATTCAGGAGTTGTTTTGCGCCCATGCACTTCTCTTGTACCTTACCCCCTCCTGCCGTTTGTTTGGGTTGTGAGCAGACACGAGAGATGAGAAGTGTCACGGTAAAGCTGTCCATATGGACTTGCTGGCAGTTATTTTGGCAGCCGGGCCAGATGTATGCTTTAAGGTTTTGGGAGGCTTTCGACCACTGGCTCGCTATCCGAAGTAGTAGATCATTTTCAAACAAACCCAAGAATGTGAGTTTCCTGATGGAAGTATTTATATTTCTGGAGTACTGGTTATTGCTTTTGAGGAAGGGGAGGTTTCTGAGAGCTAGCTCAGAGAAGCCAACATGCAAAGAAAGTTTTCTTTCTATACTGAGGACAGAGGAAAAAATCATTGAACGGCTTCAGTAAGCATGAAAAGAAGACCAGAGCATTAAAATAATTTTAGTCCTAGTTGCTATTAATTGCATGTAGGTATTTTTCTGTATGTAAAGTGAAGTTCATGTGCAGCTGCCTCCCAGAGCTCTTTGAAAGCTGTGAGGGTATCTGTGTAAGTTTAAGACACTGTCATTAGTACAATTACTGGACTATGATTTAAGGTTAAAAGCCCATGTGATACTTTTACTCAAACAAAATACAGCTTCGCTTCATATTGCTGTGATTAAAGTCTGATACAACCACTGATGCTCAAGAAAATGTTATTGTACCAAGCTGGTGCTGTATTCTTGAACCACATTTTCACATTTGTTCCTGTGTACTTCCCAGCTGCCAGTATCCATTTTCTGCCTTGCACATGCTTCTTAAGCTTAGAAGAGAGACGTCTTACTGTTTTGTAATTTATTGCATGTCCCGCTTTGGAATTTGGGTGTATGAGTGACTTCTTGGTGCTTCACTAATAATTGAAACCAAAATATAAGACTTGGCTTTGGATGATGCAATAAAAATAATTGAGTTCCTTAAAATGCCGAGAAACTGCTTGGGATTCATTAAAGGGTTTCTCCCTGTCAAGAGAAGAACCTCTTGGATAGCAGCTTTATTGGTGCAGCTTGGCCTGCTTCTTTTCCTGACCTTCCACAGTAGATCTGTCCTGCATCTAGTGTCATGTTCCTCAGAGATGAGTATGTTCTCCTTGAACTCCTGCACCACGTTGGACTCCCCTTTCCCTTTGCATCTGGGGGATCTCTGTCCATCCCATCTGGAAGGAGCAGCCTGTGAGGCCAGGGCAGTCGGCCGTCCCCTGGGAGAGGCAGATGCAGCAGGTACCCAGGAGGTGCGAATCCCACACGCTCAGAGTGAAGCATCACATCGTCCTCGTGCCCAGGGTTGGTTGTGTTGGTCGTGGCATTGCAAAGATGTGTCAGGGATCCAAACAAACCCTGCTCTTGTGAGCAAAACATATCAACGCTTCCTGCTATTAAATGGTTGTTTGGGCACCGCTGAAGACAATAGCAATGTAATATCCTTTTGAAGCATTTGCCAGCTGGCGCAGGACGCCACAGCTTTTCATTCAGTTCATTCATTGCAGAATAAAGAAAATTGAACGCTCAGAACGTTTGAAAAATACATCTGTTTGGAACATGAGCGTTGTTTCTTGTTTACTTAATTTGCCACTTCATTACAAACGTCCTGATGGAAAAGGGACGATGCGCGCCACAGCAAGCGTGACAGTCGGCGAGGCTCCATGAAACTCACGAGGGAGATGAGATTGTACGAGGCCCTTCAGGCAGCATACCCTGAAGAGATGTATTTTTGATTAACCAAAGGGATGCTGAGAGCTGAAAGAGGATTGCTCTGCAGTTCACAGTGTAACTGGTAGATCTTGGTGCCACCGAAGATTGCTGAGACAAGCTACAATACTTAGCTATATCCATTCTTAGCTCGTAAGCCTTTTACCAGAGGCTCTTTGGAGAAAAAGCAGGCTGTTTATTTCAACAGTTCAGAAACTCTTTCACCCAAAGACTTGTTCATGACTGTAGAGTTAGAGCAAGAGGACTCAGTGCAGTTGTGCTCTTGGTTGGTGGTGAGTCAACCAAGACAGGAGCCAAAAAGACCAAATTCAATGAGCAAGGAGTGAGGGTTCAGCTGTAGGCTTGGCCATGGAGTCATTAGTCTATGAAAAGGGAGTGTCCTTGAGTCAGCCACAGAAACAGAGGAAGAACCTGCATGGCCTGCTGTAGCACCTGGGGACTGTATGCCTAAAAAAGCTGCTATTACGCAAATGAGGATGGTGTGTGCAGAGATGCTGGCTGGAGCTAGAAGGGAGAAGCTTTTCAGTTTGAACTGTATAAGTGAATTAATATTTACATCAGAATATGTTTTCTCCATTTTAATTGTTTGAGAGTAAAACAATAAAACAATTAAATTAGGGTGACTCTTCCCCACAGGTTACATTATGTGGATTGAGCACGAGCACGTTCCTCCATCTCTGTACTAGTGGCACAGAGGGCCAGCATCCAGACTTCTTGTAATAGAAACAAGGCTGCACTGCAGCAGTTTATTAAAGTACAAAATCCAGAATTCATTGGAAATGTTCTTTACAGTCAGATGTTTCCTGTTGCTGAAGATTCATCCTGTTGCTGAGTGACTTTTCCCCTCCTATAAAGGGAATAGGTTTGAACTTCGAACTCGGGGCTGCTATCAGTGGGAGACAGCGCTGAGCAGAAACTGCTCGTGTGCTTTGCCTGCCAAAACTTGCAGCCCCTCTGGTTACTGCTCTTAGCATGCACAGCTGTGATGAGAAACTGGTGCCTGTGCTGTGAGTTTCATCTCAATATATTCCTCATCTCACACATCGTAGGTGTTAGGATACCTGCTCAAACAACATGCTTGCAATTGTAATTTCTTGTGGTGTGTCAGCATGGGAACGCTACCTACTGTTTTTCACAGAGTACCTATGTAGGAGCTGAGATTACTGGTGAGGGCAGTCCTGTATACGTCCTCTGACCTCCACTGGTGTTGTGACAAGTGGTGCCCATGGAGTGTCGTAATTAGTGCCTTGGGTTTTGAATAAAGAAGGTGAGCAGCTGTGAGGCTGTGGCACTGGAGATGTTGTAGTGACTAGTGGTCCTAAGACAGAGCCATCTCGCCGTGTTTGCAGAAAGGTGAAGTATCAAAATTGCTTGTGCTATAGAAGTAAGTTTAGTAAGACAGAATAAACGAGGTGGGAGACACAATACTTACGCCAAAATAGGATATTTGATAAATGCTGTCCGAATAATTTATTGTTAGACTAGGTAAATGACAGCTCTTCCCTAAATCTGTCTTCAAGTAAAACAAAGAATTAGGAACTGAAGAGTAACCTGTCAAGTAACTTGTAAGTGCAGGCAGCATTGTGAAAATCAGAAAATAACTTATATATTTCCTCTTATGTTTGAGAGAAGAATGTACTTGTCATCTGTTTAAAAAAGAAAGCATTGTATAAGTTTGTCACTTTTATGTCAATATCTGCTTATATTTTTGCCTCTACATTTATATGTTCTTAGATGAGTGTTTTTTAAGGTGTTCATTCTTTTAATAGTCGCACACTGGACAAGAGTTATTTTTCTGTTGGTAATTTATCTGAATTTAAAACAGTATCTTCATTGTTCTCAAGATGAAGTTGTGTTACAAAATCTGAGGAAGAGTGTTTATCTATGCAGTATCTCTGGGAAATAGAACTGATTTAGTTCCCTTCAATTCCTTGGACGTAAGAATTATCTAGAATTTGGGTAGTCATGATGACTGTTTTTCTTCCAAATACTTTTTCCTTTTGAGCCAGAGTTGCTCTGAGATGGGTCATCTGGCCAAAAGAATCTCCACAGTAGTATCTTTCTGAGAGTGGCACTGCATTTGTGACCTTCATTTTCCGACTAGGTGAAACATGATATTTTTTGTAATTACTGGCCACTTCTTTCTCTAAATTACAAATAATTTTTTACCTTAAGTATAGGAAGTTTGCATCATAGAAAGTTGTTCTTAAATAGAAAATACATTTTGATTGCTAATGGGGTATTTGATCCTATCTCCCTTGAAAAAGGGAGGCAGCTGAATGACAGACCTTTTCTGTAATGGATAGTCTTCTCATTCAGTGCTACAAAAGCAGCACCTAACATCTTTTGTTTCACTCCGACTCTCAATCAGAACTTTATTCTTGAATGTTGTTACAGCAATTGCCATCCCCAGTGCAGGTGGTGGAGCTCTGCAGGATATCTGGTCTCAGGTCAAGCTCTGGAGGTAGAAATCACATTACATGTTATTAAATATAGGCTGCAGTTCTGTAGGAGTTGATCAGTGTTTCTGGAGTGCAGGGTTATGGAATGAGAAATTTAAGTGATCATGCATACAAGAAATCAGTGCAGACCTCAGAGCCTGAGCTCTGTAAGAGGATGTGCCAAATTGCAGCCTTATGTTGCTCTGTATTATTGTATTCCCTGTTTGGCTAGCTCTGTGGAGCGTATTACTGTAATGGTATGTGATATTGAGGCTGTGTTAAGCCTTTATTATTAAACTCTTATAACTCCTCTGGGACTAATGGTTTGTGGTTTCTCAGGACCACTTCCAAAGCAGCACGCAATCTTTCTTTTTTTCTTTTTTTTTTTTTTTGCCAGGGAAGTCTGTTTATTGCTAAAGTCTGGTTTTGTTTTGTTTTTTTATGTGAAGAAAAAAAAAGAATAAGAGAATTTATTGGTTCTACTTCGTTGGTTCTCAATAGGATGAGACAAGTATCTACAAATGCTTGCAGGGAGAAATTGTAGGGGGAAAAAAAGTGGCTTCCCAGAGGGAAGCTGTAAAGAGTCTCGCTGAAATTCTGAAACACCAGTTAAGTAAACTTACAGATTATGTTTCCTTATTAAACATGGATTATATTTGCCATCACCATTCTGTGTTGCCACTGTGGATTTTCATTTTCAGAGCTGTGTTTTCATCAATGATGAAATCAAAGCAAGGACAAGTGTTTGCACTGGAAGTTGGTCTGTGTATTTGCTCTTACACGGGTTCAGTAAGCCCACAAGATCGGGCACTAAGAGCTGATTCCACACATCTCTGCAGAGTGCAGTACCCAGGCAGGATATTGGATGTTTATCCTATGGTGTCTGCGGCTCTTTCTTGGAGTATAAACTTAAGCCGTTTTCCAGGATGATCTTGTTTCTGTGTCTGCTACAAACTCTACAGTTTGTTGGTCAGGATCATCACTCCTTTACGCAGACTCAGATCTTCATTTATTTTTCTTTCATTGAGGATGGAGGTGTTGGGAGGCTGCAGTGGTGGAAGGTGCAGTAGCCTGTAAGGGACAGCGGTCAGATAGTTGTATGCTGTCCAGAAATGCCTTGACCTAGGCACTGTGTGCAGCAAGATGAGTAATTTCTTTCCTCTCTGTTGAGGCCAGTGGACTGTGGCGTAGAGTTATCCAGGCTGTCAGAAGCTCAGGGATAACAAAATAAATAGAGGGAAGGATTTGTAGGACACCTAAGAGAGGGGACGCTAGGGTGGAAAGGGGTATGTACACGTGAGGAGGTGGGATGAGGGCTCAGGGACTTCTGAAGTGTGGGACCCTAGCCTAGAAATATAGTCAGCCCTCATACCTGGGAGACTCAGGGCACAGTTACTACAGGGTCCAGGTAAGTGCAGTGACAAGGGGAGCCAGCTCTGTTTTGCAGGATTTCTTGTGTTCAGGGCAGAACTGTGCAAATCCAGTTGTGTTCCTTCAAAGGCAAGCTCAGCTGTACGCCCAGATTGGAGTTTGAATCTATTCCCAGAGCAGCGCTGGGTCTGTCTGCAGTTTGTCTGGGAACTCCTGGTTCCCAAACCAGGCGGATCCTGTATTGGATCTGTCACTGTGAGCTCTCGCGTGGCACTCCACAGCCTGAAACAGCTGTGGTGGAGCAAATCCAGGTAGCTCTGCCAGCTCTGGTTTTCTTGGGGTGGTGGAGCAGATTCACACCTTGCTCTGATTTCAGGTGCTGTAGCTGGTTGGTGGGTGGGAAGTGACCCAACGTGTAGGTCCCACAGCGGCTTGGACCCAAGGTGACCCAAAGCAGCTCTGCTGTCTGGCTGGTGAGGTCTCAGATGTTATTCCTGGCACCGAGTGCCTTCTAAAAAAGTATTTCTTCTGTCTTTGTCTCTTCTGATGGTTTGGACCAGATCCAGGATTACATCTGGTTTATGCTGTATCTTCTTGTGTTTTTTTTCTTTCTTTTTTTTTCCTGCTCTAGCTACTGAAAAAATGATTGAAGCTAACGTGAAAACAGATGTAAAAGGCTGGCATTATGGTGTGTGCAGCCTTAAGCTGTGCACATTGGCAAGTTATTGGGTGTCAGGTTTCATGATTTGAGCGTGAAGGCTGCTCTTCAGTTGGGAAGGTAGAAGAAAAAACATTTAAGCTGCCTTATGGAAGGAGGTAGCTGAAACATCAGAGGCTGCTCCTTCAGACGTGAGCACTTCTTGGCACCTAGACCAAGGGCGTGTGTAAGTGGGTATGTTTTACATCGTGTCTTATTAAATTTTATTTGCCTTTGAAAGACAAAATGGGCTCAGGGGCTTGGGGGAAGGCACTGTGTGGGCCGAGCAACCACTTTGCCTCCGAAAAAAGTCTAGAAAGCCCAGAGGACTTTGAACTGAGTGATGTCTGGAAGAGATTTGAGGCTGGAAGCAAAAAGCCTGTTCTTGTGTTTGTGAAAGCAGGACTCTGTCTTTGCAAATAAATCAGACTTGACTCAACTGCTTATCAAATCTCCATCAGTTTATTACAAAAATCACCTGTAACACTCAATTTCATTGCATGTGAACAGCTATCTGGGTGGAGAAAAGGTGATATGATGATTATCCTCTCAGCCCTTTCAACGTTTATTCCTTTCTTTCTGAAGCGTTAATGTCAGAAATAAACACTGTGTTTTAATAAAGATCTGTGATTTGGGGAGGCTGACTGTAATACAGGCTATTCTCAGTGAATCTGGTGTTGAAACTAAAACTAATAGTCACATGGAGAGCTGAATTGGAAAAGAGAGCTCGCATCCTCACTCTGCTGGTCGTGTTTGTTTTTGGGAGGATGCTAATGTTTTCAGTTAAGGAACTGAAACATTAAATACGATCGTTGCAGCCTGCAAAAATGGTAAGTATGGGGCTTGCAATGATTTTCAGCCATTCTTAGATAGGTCCTAACATTTCACACCCAGTGGCTGAATGCAAAATATATTGGGGAAAATGAGTGACATTTCAGATTGGCATTAACTACAAAGCAATATTTTATGTTGATAAAAATCTCAACAGTTTTTTACAAGTAGAGCCCCACAGAGATACTTCAGAATTAATTGATGGCAGATGAATTTAACACAGTTAAAAAGAATTAAACCCCTTGCTATTTAGAATAATATAAAGATGTCTGAATTTCACTCCCAAAAGAGGAAATACAGTTGTTAAGTCCAGATGGATTTTTATTTTTATTGGAGTAAGTTTTGAGACTAGTAATCTTTTTTCCCTATTTTTTTAATGTTACTACCACAGTGTTGGATCTGGGACAAAACAGGCCTTTTTTTTTTTTTTTTTTTTTAAATTTAATATTATTTATTGTTTTAAATCCATTTAGATGAATGGTTTTACTGTGTTGATTTTGGAAACCAACACCTTCTTATTGAATTTGTAAGATTTGGGAAATGAGCACAAGGATGAAATACAGTATAGAAAACTCCAGGGGTCTGTCCTATGTCAAATTACTATCAGCTGAATTGGGATAACTGTCAGTGTCTGTGGTTGTCACCTGCCCAAATGCAAGGTGATGCTGTTGGGAGCTTAACCTCCTTCCAGAGTGCTAAATCTGATCGTGATTGTGGTTTTTGCCTTGTGCTGAGGGCTTGCACCAAGGCAGCTGCTGTGATGTTGCAAGTGATGTGATTACACTTGAGGTCTAAATTGCAAAGAGAAACTGAGGAATTCAGTCCATTCATTTAGCTGAAGGTGAGAGGCCGTTCTTCAATTAGTTGCTGTGCCAGTTTAAAGCTTCTCACTGCATAGTTGTTAGTGCTTTCATGGCAGTCTGTTCTTCCCTGTGTTTGCACACTGGCAAGCTGTCTCTGAGTTCTGGGCCCGATTCTGCTCTGGTGGTGGTGGAGTAGAATTCCACGGACTTTCTGCTTTGGTTGGGGATTGGGATAAAAAGGATGGCCAACCAGGTGGCTTACTACCAAAGTAATTATTTTATCTCTAGCAAGAATAAAGCTGGAAGAAAACCAGCACTGAGTGTTGTACCATATGGCAGCTCCACTTGGTGGGGCAGAATATCAAACCATTACTGATAAATCTTGCAAATGGGTTCTAGGCTGTGGAGTGGTATATGAGGAAAACGAATGCTTAATAAAGGAGGCTGAATCATGTGGTGAGCTAGATGCACGCAAGCAATATTTGTTTCTACATGGCCAAATTTGAAGTTGTTTATCTAAAAACTAGGAACTAGAAAGCACAATTGCAGCACAGTTTGTCCCATCGTACGTAACAGTGACTAAAAGTCTCGGTAATTAGCTGGTGAGCAACAGTCGCTATTGTGACCGTGGTAAACAGTGTTGATGTGCTCCCCAGATGGCAAAATAAAAGGGTGTCAAGTAGAGGTTTTACTTCTTGGATATTTCATACACCTGTTGCATTAGGTGAAGGATGTTGATGGCTTGAAATGTGTCTGTGTGAGAGCCACTGGTATGATTGAAGATGTGGAAGACATGCCTTATGGTGAGAATGGCAAGAAGCACAAAGTACTTGGCTTAGCAAGCAGAGTGTCAGGAAGAGCTGATCTTGATAACGAAGTGCCAAAATGGGGACAAAAAGTTCATAATAAATATGGTAAGAAAGAACTGTGAACTCTGCAGTCTAGCAGTGAAAAGCATGTTATGCTTCAGTTTTGGCAAGGTCAACCAAACTCATTTACTTTAGGCATGAAATGAAATTATTTTTAATAAATTATAGCTACTTTGTTGGGTAATGACATCATGATTTGTTGGGTTCTCCAATGCTCCAATACTGGGTGCCCGTTGTCTGGCTGGCTGCTGAAGAAGTTCTTGTGTTTCCTGGTGGAATGGAGCATAAGGAATTACTAAAGTAAAATAACAAATGTTACAGCAATGGTGCTAAGAAAAAGGGGAAAATGAACTTGTACTCTTGTGTTACAGATTCAGTCGTTCTTTCCTTTGACTCCGTTGGACATACGATAGGCTCAGGTACAACCTTGCCTTCTTCTCTCTCTCCCAGCTCGTGACAAGGCCGCTATCTGACGGGGCACGGTAGCCATGTTGGGAGGCAGGTAACCGAGTCAGCCTCTGGGGGAACCAGCTGCCCAGCCACGCTGGATAAAGAAAAGAGCTCCTTTGCTAAGTCTAGTGGAAGCATTAAGGGTCTTAGCACGACACGGGGATTAACACGTGGGACCGCTTCCACCTCCCGGCTAGGAAGATGACCTGGCCGCATTACGTGCGGTCGCGGTGCGGCCTGTTCTCATGCGAAAGGCATTAGGATGATGTCACCCACCAGCTGAGGAGAAACTGCTCCACGCTACTGGGAGAGTTTCTCAGCTAAATAAACAGTTGAGTTATTTGGAGAAAGACAGCAGGAATGGTTCCAGGAAGGAGAAAGCAAAAGGGTTACAGTTCAACAAATAGGGCTGGAAACTTTTATTTGGCAGAGGTCGACCAGCATTATCAAAGCACAGTGCAAATGGTGCCCGACCTTACTTGCTTCGGAACCGAAGCACGACCTTCAATTAAACTGAACCAGAAAAAAAAAAAAAAGAAATCCTTTGTGTGGGAGGTGCTTCATGAAGCCAGTAACTATCCATTTGGCTATCAGGAAAACATAAGCTGTAGCCAAGACACACCATAGTGGGCACCATACTCAATAAAATTTAATTTGCAGTGTATGTATAATGATATGTGAACTGCAAGGGAAAGCTAAGAATTACTTTTTATAACTTTAAACCCCTTAACAATTAAAGGATGTGGGTACTTACTGTCTTGGAGAAAAGAAAATATAACCCTGGGAAAGGTTTCACATTTTATCTTAATTGGTAGCCTTTCCTCTTAGGTTCATAGGAGCAACATGCTGCCTTCCAACATAGCACCTGTCTTCTGCCTGCACACTTTGAAAGAGAGCTTGCTGCCTGACACTAATGGCAAAGCTTGAACACCCAATTCTGGTTTACTAACCCCAGAGCTAGTGGTAGTTAGTTGCTTTCTTTACGATGCCCCAAATGCTTTCTGCTATCCCTGCATCTTGCTTTAAAATCTAATACCTGGAAATTGATCTGGTGTGGGTGCATGGTCTGATCTGGGAGAAATTCAGGGTGCTGAGTGTGGAATGGGTATGGTGTGCTAATGGGGAGAATAGGACCTCTCTTAATTCCCTTCTACTAATTAATATCAATCACAACTGGAGTGTGTCATTGCCTGCTTCCTTCTGCATTGGGTGATGGTTTCTTTAGCCTGCAAAAGTAGGGGGGGAAGTTGCATAGGTATGGAATAGTAAATCTCTGAATAAAATCCAACGCTGTATTTAATCTTGATTAGAGCTGAGCAAGTCTGAATCAGCGTACCTTCACTGGAGTTATGCCGGATTGATACTGGTGCAGTGAAGAACAGAACTTGTCCTGGAATAAAACTTTGAAATATTAACATTTCTTCCATAATACTTCTTTGGCTTCTAACTCATGCAATAACAGTTAACCCTGTGGAGAGCTTCCAGTGCAGGGTATCTATAGAGTTAATCATAAACATTGTTATGATGCTACCAATAGGGTGGTACATTTATTTATGAAAAGTAAGTTCAACTGCTCCATGTTCTGTGGAGTACTGACACCAAGGAGTGTGGGAGACGAGGCTAATGTGAGCCAACAGACTGTCTGGGTCTGCTTTAAAAACACCGGTTTTTGTTCTGCTCATGCATTGCAACCCAGGCTTGGATCGGTTTGGGATAAGGCAGTAAAACTTGATCTCTTGCAAGCCTTTGCACTGCAACTAGATTGAATTTCTTCACTGAAGAAATAAAAAAAAAAACTCTTATTTGAGAAGGGAGGCTCATAAACGTCCCAGAAAGCTGTATGTTTATTGCTTTCATATTTAGTACTTTGCATTCATTGTGCTGGAAACCAGATTGCGCTGAACTGTATCTGCTCTGATATATGTAATAAGATGTGAAGATGTGTGGTGTCTATCCAACTGAGGGGTAGCTTTCCTTGTTGAACAGGAAGGAGAGAGAGAAAAACTGTGGCAATTGTGCTTCCGCAGTCCATCCCATCTCACCTTGCTGCAGACCCAGGAAAAGACAGAACCCAGAAAGAACCAATGGCAGCTCCAGACACAGCCATTCCTAGTAGGTGATGTTTCAGGTTGGGGTAAGGAGGGGCAAAAGGTACATACTGTGAAACATAACAATACTTACACTTTTTTTTATCAGTCAGAATTGAGACAGCTGTGAATAGTAGTCTTGCTGTTAAGTTTTCTTGCTGTTTAAAACTAATACACTGACTTCTATTTGCATACTAATCAGCTTCTAGAATCGCTCTTTTGTAATTGTTACTCCTACCTTGTTGCAGCTTCTGTATTTTTTTTTTGAGTTGGCTGTTGGTACTCATCTTGGTGTTGCCCTTAACTCATTGTGCCATGTGCAAATCTTGGTTTTCAGTGGGGCTGGAAATCTGGCCGTATACTTCTCTGGCTAATTGTACTCTTTAGGTTGCTCTGCGTAAGACTTTCTGAACTCCATGTTCAGGAAAGATCATCTGGCTTCTAAGCCTTAAAGTACCCTTTCACGGAAGATTATTAGCCCAGAGGGCACAACAGTCAAATATGCCCAGAGTGAGACAACTGTCTGAGGCTGATGCTGTGGTCTGGCTTCCCCAAGCCCACATGTTTTTATGATTATCTTCTAGATTGCCCTTTCCCTTGAAAGATAAAGTTTGAGCAGCAGAGATAAGTGCTTGATATGATGTCTAGGCCAATGTTTCAGCCAAAACTGTTTCAGGAAGGATGATTTCCTGCCCTGAACTTGGAAACGTTCAGCAGGACAGAGGCTGTTTGAGTAGACCTAGATTTCATCTGCTTGCAGTAGAGAACAAATGCTCTTTCCCCAGGCCCTAGTTGCTTTGTTCTACTTTGTTGCTAGCAAGTCAGACATTGGACCTTGGAAGTCAGATTTATACCCTCAGTGTTTTAAGACTTCTGCCTCCCATGTCTGAAAGCAAACAATTAAAATTTGTCTTTGCTGAGCCTCATTAGGAAAAAAGTGCATTGAAGGTATAACTTTCCCATCTGCTAATGCACTTGCTGGGAAAACCTTATAATGGGCTTGCACTGTTGTTAGATGTATTTGGTTGCAGTACTGGCAGTACCTGTTGTATTGCAGTCTTGAGAACTACCGAGTCTTCAGCCTGTAGTTGCAACATCTCTGTTCAAGCAACCAAATGTTAGTGAGGCCTTGCTCAAACTGTTTAGAGTATTGTAACTTGCTTCTTGTTTTTATTGCTTTTCTTCTAAATTTCATTCTTGGCCCTTATCAAAATTTTGGGATAACAGTACAGTAATCAGCTGTTAGTTTAAATCTCTGCTTATTTAGGTGTTTGCTGCTAGTAATTTTTTCTGCTAAAGACCTTCCCCTTTTTGATGGGAGAAGCTGATGGAACTACAAAAGAAACTGTCTTTCATCTGTTGAAGATACTCAGATAATCACATTAGGAAGGAGAATAACCCAGAGTCTGTCCTTCTATACAACACCAGAGTGAATTTGGTGACTATTTTGGATCCTCCTGCATTTTGGATGGAGAGTGGCATGGATGGAGGCCAGAATAGGAACACAACTGAAATTGTCAGGCATTAAGTTGGCAGAATAGTGACAGATTTCTAGCATGAGAGAAAAACACTGGTGAGTTGCAGATCACTTGCTGTTCTTTGGCTTTCCCCATGAGAATCTGGTAGCACAGGTGGCTGCAATTGAAAGCCCTGTTGAACTGTTCCAGAAATATCCTTCAATCTGCTCACTTTGGTTTCTAAGTTTAATGGCAATTAACTTAGATAATATGTTAAATAATAGAATTTGTGAGGCTCTGGTGGATGGTCTTGGATCGAGGGAAAACGATTTTAGTTTACCTTTGGAGCTGATATGGTTCTAGTATGTGTTGCCCAGTCTGTTTGTTTTTCTCCACATTGCATTCCTGACTATCACTCTTAATGCTACGTGGTGGTGATGGGAAAGGAGGGGTGGGGAGGTGGGCTTATTATGCTGTATTTTTCTGTATTTGTGTAAGGTAGAGAATAAATAGGAAAGATCTTTTTTTTCTGCTCTTGGTTTTAGTGGCTTTATTGGGGAAAAAAGTTTTTTCCATTTCATTTCTTATTAATGAAGTTCTACTTCATTCGTTATTGCTTTGAGTTGTGGACTGTGGGAGCTGCTTGAGTGCTTGCCAAGGACTGTCATGTATTAGTTGCATAGTCCATACCTGACTCGACCAGTATGTTCAATGTCATCGTCTGTTGTCTTCTCATTTATGCTCTGTTCCTCCAATTGAAAATACAGCTGTGAATGAGTTGAGGTGCTCATGCCAAGAAGTAGTCTAAAGAATACCTTAAAATGGAAGTATTTTAATGGGATTTTCCTCTATCATGTGGCATCTCTGTATCAAGTCAGTACATCCTGTAGGTCAGTAAAAGCCAACATAGATTACTGTTTTGTTAGTATTGTTCTTGACTTTTATTAGGAAATAAGACACAAAATCTAAAATGAGGAATATCTCTGATTCAGTAGGGCAGCATTAACTCCATTAACCACGTGAATACATGGCAGTAAATGAAACAACTGTTTATTTAGGAGAGTTTGCAGTCTGGCTTTTAAACAGATGACTCCCTAGGAAGAGAAAAAGGGCATACATAGTTCATAGGAGGAAATTTTTCATCTTCCAATTGGAGTCTTTCATGGAATTGGCTTAAAGCAGTCCATTGGTTTTCTATCCTTGGAGGCTGCTGAAGTTGTATAATTCCTGACAATTCTTTTAGAAATAAAATCTATATTAAGGTAGCAGAGCCTTTCAAAATGTACTATGCTGGAATGACCTCCTTTGTGTTTTAGTTTTTTTCTTTATTATACCTATTTCGGAGGTAAGATAAGCAGGCAAAAGACCCTTCTGATGGATGACCCATGCAGCACTATCAGCAAGTGATTGCTTATTTGTTCTTCTTGTGCCTGGGGGATGAATAATGTAGTTGCAGTGCCTGGTGAAGGAGACCCCTCTGGTGTATTGCTTTCCTCAGGCTGTAAAGCTGGTCCAGATGTCTTTGGGGCCCCAATAAGAAATTACAGGGGAGAAAAAAAATGAAGGTATAGAGCTGGAAACTACTTCCTCTTGTTATTAAATGTGAGAAAATAAGAAGTATCATCATGAGGTTAGGTGTCACCAGGGTATGCAGGGCTTTGTGACCAGAGACAGATTTCCCCGTTTCCCTGCTTTGAACTCCCAGGTTTGAATTTCACTTGTGCTGATGGTGCTTGGCGTATCTATTTCTGCCAAATAGGGCCATTTTTTGTGAGGTGCAGTATTTAGAAAATAAATAGAGCTTGGTGCAGCAGGTTTGGTATCCTTAGATCAGTTTGCACAGCCTATAAACAGTTTTAATGGTTATGAAATATCAAGTTTTGCTGCTGTTGTTGGGAACTGCTCTATAGTTCCTGGTGTTTTTTGTATTTTTCCTGATTAGAATGTTGTATGATTTTAACTATTTGGGCTGAAACCTACACTGGAAGGTGGGATCATGTTTCAAATTGATATTTTCCAAAAAAATTTAAGCTATTCAGCCTTTTCAATAATAACAAAAATCATCTTAGAGAATATTTTGTTAGCTAATATAGTCTTTTTATTTCTTGTGTTGGTCCTGGTTCTCTAGACCTTGTGCTTTCACATAGGAGTGGTATTGTCAGGGAAGTTCTTTTGCTCCCTATAGAAAAAGAAAGCTTCACTGAGGCTACATTATAAGTCACTGAAAAATCATTTTTTATACATACGATTGGTGATACATGCTTCTAGCACTGGGCTGCAAAGGTTAGGAAACTCTTTGCTGATAATGGTTCTGTGCATTTTTACAGTGCAGGGAAAAGCAGCAGGGATTGGGTTAGTCTAAGACTAAAGGTTCTTCCTGGTGTCATTTGAACAACCTGCAGAAAAAGGCTGTTAAAAATGTATGCAGAAGAGTAAATGGGAGTGAGGGAAAAATGGAACACAGACTTCAGGGGATGGGCACACAGTCTATGCAGAGACAGGGCTGAGGAGCCCAGGGGGGCTCAGTTTTGCCCCTGCTGAACTTGGCCATGCAATATTTTTTTCTATTTTTTTTTCCCCAGCTATTTAATTCTTTCATCAGAAGAGGTTAAAGTGGAAAATCCTAAGGAAAGGATGCAATGTTGTGTGCGTGTTTGTCCAGTACTCACACCCTTGCTCAGTAAACCCAAGCAGTATTTTTTTAACCCTGGAAGAAAACCTTTCCTCCTTCCATTTCAGTTGATCCATTGCACATGACTTTTTTTCATCAATTCTTGTTTTGTGAGTTCTAGTGGAATCGCTTTACATCAGCTGAACTTTTGTAACTGTCCATATGTCTTTACTTTGTCCATGGTAAATGTGGGGCGTTTGACCCTTTTTCATTGCAGGGTAAGTCATTTTACCTGGCCTTTGCTACAGATGAAGAACCCAAATGTGGACAGTGACCGAGGCTTAGTTTGGTTTGAGACCCCAATTCTGCTGAGACCCAACTGCATTGGACAGGATGAAATGTATCGGGGTGGTCTGAGCTGTTCTTGATAAGACTTCTGTCTCCCGAGTATCACACCACTTTCTTTGACAAACACAAACATTTTGCGTAAAACAGCTGCAACTGAATTTTCTGCCTTCCCTCCCGTATTTGCATTATGGGTTAAATGCAGAGAGAACAAGGGCTGCGTGTGGCCCATCCTTTAAAGAAGTTTAAATTAATATTCCAGTTTTGTTGGCAGTTATTTGTACTGCGCTTCTAAATAGGTAGTTGCTAAAGGAGTCGCACTTCAGTCACGGTGCAGTCATTTACAGTGGTCTGGAAGGGTAAAACCAGCATGCCAAGGCAGTTCTTGCATTATTGATTTCAGATTTGAAGCATAAGGGAAAAATTTTGTACATTTTGCTTGCATATAGCTACATGGTTACAGATGCAAAATGCAAATTGAAAACTTGATTGATATTGTGCGCTGTGCCTTATGGCTTTTTGGGTGGTCTGTATGGAGTTTCTAGACATTTGACAATGCATTTCTCACTTGCTGCCTGTTAGGCGGATTTCTCTTGGATGCTTGGGAGAAATTTCCATGTTAATGCCAGCATTGAATTTGGCACAGGGTTTGCATCATTTATAGAAATTGCTATGCTTGGCTGTACTTCTGTTCACATAACCATCATTACATGCTTTGTTATGAAACTGTTGTCAGTTATTAAATTGTTATTCAATGCTGATCTTCCTGGAAATGGAGACATGCGTCTTATTTCTGACCTGAGGAGACCTCTTGATCTTACGGGCATATGATGAAACCTATTTCCAATGTTCATGCATTTCTGTGCCTCTGTACAGTGCCGTACCACTTTGCCAGCTGAGATGTGTAGCTTCCTAGCACAAATGACAAAGTGGTCCTTAGATCTCTTCTTCTGTTACCATTGCTTTTATCCCTTACGGGCTCAGCCGTGTGGGCTGAAAAGGTGAAGTCTTGTTCAGATTCTTGCAGTGAGTTCCTTATTCCATTTATTCATTTTATTTGTTAATTCCAGCCAGCACAGCTGCATAATGCCTTGCCTGGAGACTGGTGGGAAATGCCATTTCTCGGAGTGGTATGAAACCCTGCCAAGCATGATAAAGTCAAAATCAAAATGACAGTGTCACCAATACAGGCTGCTTTGGAGCTCATTACAGCCAAGAATATGGTGTTATCATGAGTAAAAACTTTAAACCTCTAGGAGAAGAGGAGAGTGTGTGACAAACAAGGTAAATCTCATGCAACATTGCAGTGGGGTATGTCAGCTGTGGCCCTTAGTGTTCGGTACACCTGCATTTTCTAGTGCTTTGATTGCAAAGCTCGTAAAAGGCTGAGTTAGTAGAAACCCAGGATGTTGCGCTGGTGATGCATCTCTTATTGCATTTCCTCTCGTTGTGTTTCCTGTTGGGAAGGATGGAACGCTAGCTGGAGCGGGGTAGGGATGACAGCAAGCTGGTCACTGGCTGTATGTGCTTTAAAATAACTAAATATATCTGTTGCCATTTACTCAGCATTGATGTTTTCGGAAGGAGGAAGGGTTAATAAAAACCGAATCCATGATTTTTCCCAGACCTTTCCCTGCATGGTCCTTCATGTAGAAGAAGTAAGGATGGAGAGCAGATAATTTCTTGTGGAAATCAGGAGGAGAGCAGCACATGGGAGCAGCGCAGCTTTCAGCACGCAGGGGTTGGAGGAGGGATGATGCATGGGTGTGCTGCTAACACCGTGTGAGTGGGGAGGGATGGGACGGGGGGTGGCACACTGGGTGCTGGCAGAGAACCGACAGCACGTGCCAAGATCTCGTGCACGCCTTCTTCAGCTTCTGTTAGATAAGTTTATGTGAAAAGTGATTCTTCCCTTGACTCGGGAATGAAACCTCCATGGATATAAAAACCAATGGCACGGTTTGTACTGACCTACCTGGTGCAGTCGTTTTATCTCGGGTACACGTTTAGGCTTTCCTGTTCTGTCGGTAAGTGGTGGCGTGAGGAGCTTGTTTGTGGTCTTGTGTAAAAGTCTGCAGCAGAAATTCATGTGGTGTTTTTGAGGAAGGCAAACTTGATTTCCACTGCACTCTTTCTAAAAGACTATGAGAAATCTTTTGCTTATTGATGGTGTTTTTTTAATACCTGCTGATTGTTGAGCTGTTGGTGGTTTATCCTTTACTTCTGTGTTTGCATTGTTTTTTCTTTTATCACAGTGAGACTCAGCGGTTCTCAGTGTGAGTAGGCCCCTGAGCATAACCCAGTAGGAGCAGGACACTACAGCTGTTAGTTCTTCTTGTGTCTTATGTGAATTCTAAGCGTTTCAATTCTTGTTTCAAGTGTTTGATTCACGATACAACAATGTATTCAAAGATGCTGAATACAAAGCTTCCTGCATATGGTAGTTACAGGAACTAAGTTTTATTTCTTATCTCTGCTCCCTGTTTGAGTCTGTGACAGTGACTTTGCAGTTTCCTATTGAACAGCATCACCTCAACTTGAAGCATTTTGCCCCCCTGAGTGACTCTGGATAAAGGGCTGTTTGATTATGAAGTTGTGGGCTGGAAGAGACAAGGAATTGAGGAAAAACTTTAAAGTTCTACCACATCAGGACCTAGGAGGAATGCTTGTTTTACAGATTATGGACGTTGCTTTGCTTTTTTGATTGCAAAAGTATCTCAGTTAATTCTACTTTTTTATAAGCTAATCATGGCCCACATGCTTCAGTATTTGCTGGACATTCAGAAATGATAGTTTGGGAATACCTTTAAGTAACAATCTGTGATAACAGCTGCTAGCAACTGGAAATTATAATGCAGCTATTTGCAGTTAGAAATAATTACTGCCTTTCTGCTACGTTATAGTTTTGGTGCCTTTTGCAGAGGAGATGCTTGCAGTTTTTATGATATTGTGTCCCTTGCTTTTGTTTTGCAGAATACGACAAACTGGGCTTTCTCCTGAACCTGGACTCAAAATTGTAAGTACAGTCGGACTCATCGTTTCTGTAGTTATGAGTTTATATTGCAAGCAACTTTTTGTCACTTGGCCAGCTGGTTCGTAGGACTACATACTCCTACCTGGGACAGCCAAATCCTGCAGCAACCTGGCAGTTGCTTTACAGTAGGCTTTACTGGCTGGCTTGGATTGTGGTTCATGGGCTTTAATTCCCTAATGACTGATCAAGGGGCTATAAATGTCCACCTGAAGCCATGCTTTTCAGTCTGCTCTAGGTGTCACATC
Organism: Anas acuta; assembly: GCF_963932015.1. NCBI lineage: Eukaryota > Metazoa > Chordata > Aves > Anseriformes > Anatidae > Anas > Anas acuta. The sequence continues at coordinate 11,034,867 of NC_088986.1, read as the reverse complement.
CTAGTTATCCATCTTCCAAACGGGGAGAAGTGCATTACAAATTTGAAGGCAGGAGGAATGCCAATCTGCAATTTACTGGGAGGGTTAAAGTTCCATTTCCACTCTTTTTCTTTGAAAATGGATACTGCTATTTTTGTTTGTAAACTGGAGTGGAAAGAACTTCAGTACAAGGTGGTGACTGTGACTGTTTGCTATGTCAGAAGAACAACAAAGTGTCAAAGGAGGATGGATATTCATCATACTTTTTGCCATAATCGGTCAAGTTGAGACTGAACTTCGTAACACTAGGGGTCACTAGTGACTCTGTTTCTGAGGTCAACAGCCTAGGGGAAACTTTGGCATTAGGAGCAAAAAGACTACTAAAAACCTTCTGCTTCTACTACTTAAAAAGACATTGAAGCAATCCAGTAGCTTTGAGTGACTTGAGGATGCATCCCCCATCCAATGTATCACATTAATTAAAAAAAAATAAATCGGTATTTTTAAGAAGCTTCAATGTACTCATTGGGTGTAACGTTAAGGTTTTGAGTTTAGTCTTGCTGAACAGCTTGTGAACATCCATAATGAAATAAAAAGCCTTACAACTGTGCTGGGGACTGTTGTTCACAGTAAGTGAGAAGATCTCTAGGTAGGAGCTGCTTTTACAGAAGACGGTGAGTATGCAAATCACTGTAGGTGAGTGTATCAGGTGGGATAGTGCTGTAGAAAAACATATATGGAAAAAAAATGGAATACTGATTTTTGTAAAGGATGTGCATCATTCAGTGTGCAAGAAGTATGACAGTTATTGCATGAATGAGGACAGGGTTTCTTTCTGGTAATGTAACGTTCTGTGCTTTATTTGCATACCCATGGTGGCTCTGCAGTTCCAATTTCTATACTAAATTTTCTGTACTGGGACATCCTTGTGATTTAGAGAGCCTTATAGTGCTGTGGATGAGATGATATATCATCTTCAGTTTATACACATAGATGCTAAAGCAGCGAGATTAGTCCAAAATTATGAAGCAGGTAAGTAACTTCTGAATGAACATCTTAGTGCTAGTGAAGAGAGAAATAATTTATTTTTTTTAGTAGTCTGACTTATTTTTTTAACTTACTTAATTTTTGTCATGACTGATGTATTGAAAACACAGCTCACTGACCATCTGCACCCTTTTGATGTACCGACTTTGGATGCCAGCCTGTCTAAACCACTGCTTCAGTCTTGTTCTTCCTATCCTTCCTTCTGTGCTCACTGTCCTTTTGTTTGTTGCTTTTAGCAAGTCTCACTGAGCCTTCCTTCATTTCATACCTGTTACATTTTTTTTTCTCTTCTTTGCTGACTTACCTGTTTGGCTTACACCTCCTTTGGGACACAGCCTGTCAGTTTTTTTACCTGCTGGAGGGCTTCCAAAACCCTAAACACTTCTATGTAAAACTCTCCTTGATAAAAATTCTCCATTATCTTTAATAGAATAATTTTGTTGACTATTCAAAAGATATTTACATAGCACTCTAAAAATGCTTGTTTGCTTTAAAAGCAGACCAGCCACAAGTTTAGCTTCTGGAAAGGCATGAAAAATAAAATCAGCATGATTAAAATAAATACAATGAGGTTAGGTTAAGGTGCAAAGAAAGCAAGTATATCGGTAGGTGAAATCACATGGCTGGCTTTTGTGTGTTTATGTTGTTTTTAACTGCAGTAGTTCTTCATTGGTTCTATTTTTTCCCTTGTTTGTTTATCTTTCCTCTTTGAAAGTAAAGGTAGCACTGCTCTGAGGTGGACCTGCTGACTTGCAGAGTTGCCTTCCAGCCTGAATTATTCTGTGATTTTTTTCAATAACAAGAGTGCTAGAGAAAAGCTGAAAATACCATAAAACATACGAAATAAATGTTGAAAGAAAAATGGGTGTTGGAAGATGAAGCCTAAAGGAATTTGCTGCTGTTCCACAAGTTCACCATGTGGTCAGGATACCAAATGTGTTTTTTAAGTACTTTCTGTGAATTCAGTGGAATTTAATGGTTAAAAATGTGTAGTGCTTTCTGCAGCTCTTAATCAAGATGTTAGTATTGCAGAAGGACTTTCTGGTTAAAAAATCTTGCTCAGAGAGTTAAGAGGGATAATAAGTTCTGTGCTGATGACTTTTTTGGCAGAAATAATTTAATTATGTCTGTTGTGATATAATCGTCCTGGTGGAATTTTGCCATAGATCATAACTTTATAGAGTGCACTTAATTGACAGCGTGTGAGAACGTTGTGTGACTTGAAGCACTTGGGGCAACAATTAGTTTTCTCTTTTTTTTAATCTTTAATCTTTCATTTGTTCGAAATCTGTTCCTGGCTGCGTTACTTAATATCATTTAAGTGAGTGGAGGAGTAACTTTCTACAAAGGCATAGTTGCAATAAAACTTAAGTGCTCTGACACGAATTTTAAATTACATTGTACAGAGGAAAGTATTTGGCAGGAATAAATAGAAATGTATCCATTTGCCTTTGCATCTTTTTTTTTTTTTTTTTACTACTTTATCATACTGTACTTTGTAGGTACCCAAGGCATGTTACTCCTTTTGTTGTGGTTACAGCAATGTAATGATTCTGTTCGCTGGCTCTCTTTGAGTTCATGGAAGTGGCAAGGAAGCCACGTTTTGTTCTCTTTGGAAAGAAAATGTCAGAAATACGTGTGTTCTCTGCGGGAATTTTATGGCTGATACATTCCTTGCTATGGCATTAGGGAGACTGCAGCGGCCAGAATTCTCACCTGGAAGGGGATGGAAAGTTTTTAAGGTACTGCACACGTCTTGTTGCTCTGAGCTTGTCAGAATGTCAAGATGGAAGCTGCTTGCTTTCTGCAGCCTGTGCTTAGGCTAGCTCTTCTCTGGAAAGTCTTTTATCTTCTAAAAATGAAGATGGTACCCAGGTAGGGACTGTTAAAGAACTACAAGATGAACAGAAAGCTGAGGACATCTGCAGGCAGTAAAGTTACTGAATCAGCTGTTCTTCACAGTCCTGAGGAGATTCAGGTCTTGTTTTGACTAGCTTATTGAAAAAGATCTGTTGCAAAAGGAATTTATCTTTGAGTTATGTTTGTACCAACCATAATATTTCCAAAGTTAGAATACCAAAACAAAATATGCCCAAAGTCTGTAAACAGGCTGGTTGCATCAGTTTCTCCCAGGTAAAGCAGTTTCCCAAGCAGCAGAGCTTCATACTATTCCTAAAGCTTTAAGAATAAAATCCAACATTCGCTGGTTATGTAGAGAAGTGTATTTATACAAAAAATACGATACAATTCATAGGTCTTAATCCTTTTAGGGGTGAATAGTTCCTGAACAACTTAAGGCCATCAGTCATGTTAGTGACTCAGCCAGTGGATTACTAGGTGCCACCAAGATTTGCAGTTGCTTTCTAACATCTGTGCTTGGCAAAAGGGTTGCGTGCTTTTATTACTATTAAATATTTATATTGTAGTAATTCTTTGAGGCTGGCCAGGTCCTAGAAATGAGTCTCATTCACTACAGATTCTGAGTCATTCTCAGAGCAGAATCTCTATTTGCATGGAGTGAAAGGAGAGTTCTGCAGGAGGATCAGCGTATGGTCATGTAGTTAATTATAGAGTGTGTCTCAATGCGTATTTGGTGAGGCCCAGATTAATGTTGTGTGGTCCTTTTTAGTTTGTCACTTACTAGCACAAAAGCTCGGTTCAGTTACCATAATGATTACTTGGAGTTACACGTTAGAAGTGCAGATTTGCTTGCCTTGTGCACGTCAGAAGCCCCTTTTTTGTGACAGCCAGTGTGGCTTGGGGGCTGTTGCATTGTCTCCCTTATGCTTCTGTACTTGCTTTCCTTACCTTGCCTGTGTGCCATTTTATGACATGTGAGATGGAAGCTGGTATCTGGTCAAACTGCTACTTCTGCCCTCAATTCAAACTCATCCTTCAAGAGCTATTTTGGAAAATACTTTAGCTGCTGGATCGATGGCGTTATGTTTTTAAACAACAGCCAGGTAAAGGCCTGCCTTGGGTAATGGCTGTTCTCTTTACCTGCTGCCACAATCAACTCTAAACCTTCATGGTAGAATCGCAGCTGATGAATGATGGAGGAGGTGTCCCAGGGTTTACTTTGTCTGGGGAAAAGCAACTCCCTGATTAAGTCTTGCAACTGTTAGGAGATGTGCTTGAGCTTCCTGCCAGCATTTGGAACTGCTGGAAGTAAAATTCTTCACTTAATAAGAGACTGGTATTATAATGTGTTAACTTGAGAGTTTTTTTTATAGGTAGAATCACAAGCAAGAAAATTACTACTTCTTTCAATCAGAAAAAATGACTGAGATCATTATGGTTGACCACAATAACATAACATGAATGTAATTAATACACTGTGTTTATACAAGATATGGTATACATTCTATATAACATAGTCTTCTAGATAATTGAAATATGGAATACTTTTTCCAATTTTTCTCTGTGCTTTGGTAGGCATCTTGTTACATGTTATTACAGCTATTTACATGTTTTTCCAATATTATAAATGCGGGGGATGCAACAAAGATTTTTTGAATAATTGTGATAATTTCAAGATTGTCTTTGAAAATAAAAGACAAAAAAAAAATGAGTCTCTGTAAAAAATAAAATAAATGGAAAGCCAAAAATAATAACTTCACCCTGCAAGCTCAAAAGAAACTTGATCTAGTCTTTGAAAAGACTGTAAAAATGGAGGGAGTTTGGGGCTAGGGAAACACACAGATTGGATTACTTCTGTTTGTTGAAATTTCTTTCCTTCAGAGCTTTAATAATGAAGAACTGAAATGGAGCCCCTTCCCCTCCTTTTGTTTCTGGGGTAGGAGGTTGCTTTGAAGCTACGTGTGTGTCTATGTGTGGTACTTCGCCATTAAGCACTGTAAAAATAAGCAATCAACGTGTTGGAATGCTGGGCTTCCCCAGCAGCAGGCATGAGGAGATTTCTTTGTGCCCTGTTCCTTCTCCCACTTGTTTCTGTATTTCTGCAGCCCTGGGTGGGGTGGAGGGAAGAGTGAAGTGAGAAGTCACAGGGATGTCCCTTCCTGCCTAGGCAGGAGGGAGTGCACATCTCGCCGTTGCTTTTTCTGAAAGGTTATTTCAAGATTTGATATACTTTGGTATTTTGGTATTTGGTACTATTTGGTAAAATCATTGGTATTTTCCTGACACTCAATTATTCATTTCTTCTTCATTTCGTATTTTTCCTTTGACTTTGGAAGAGATTAAGTAGAATATGCCAATCTGCACCAATTGTTTGAGCACTTCAGGTGTTTAAAAATGAATCCTGGCTATTCACGGTGATTCAGATATTGGGCTGTTTGTTCATCTCATTAAACCTCCCATGTGTGGTTGGGATGCAATTGCTATCTCAGTTCTTTGTTTTGTTCTTCCTAGCTCACTTCATATTTTTTCCCAATTTTGGTATTTTGGAATTCTCATAAAGATTCCTAAAGCGAGTCTTTTATTTAACTTCGGGATTCTTGTGTTAGACGCAACATCAGGAGGTGAAGAAAATAAAGATTGTAGAAGTCAGAATTTCTGGATAATTAGATATAACTGAATCATTACTTGATTTGTTGTATGCAAACAAAGATAAAAAATTATGTTTGGTGCTTTTAAAAGGGCCAGTTTCCTGAAGCTGGAAGTAATTATGAATCAAACTATGTGGGAAAAGAATGTAAAGCAAAAAATATGAATGGCTGGGTATTGCTTAGAGCAGCTTTATGCTGTTTGCTCCACTAAGTGCAGTTTCATAAGAAAGAAAAATGTTCCTGGAAAACCAGTTTTACCTACAGGATAAGTGAAAAAGAATATTAGTGTGTTTATAGAAAAGGTAAAACAGTGAATACAGGGGGTTTTGTTCTCTTTGGAAAAAAAAAAAAGCTTTTCTCAGCAACAACAATTCAAGCAACAGATACCTAAGTGTATGTGCTTGGGGATTGTTATGTCTGGGCAACATTCTTCTGATTTTGAAAGAGTAGCTGAGGAGTTTTCGGACAGCTAGGGATGACAAATCTTCAAATGCTAGGGGATCTCCATACTACTGGTCTGAAGTTGATATATTATAAATGCAAAAATGCAAACAAACTCTAAGCTTTTCAGCCCGTTTTTTTGATTCTGAGCACAATAACAATAGCCAATGTGGATTTCCACAGTAAATAAATTGTAATGCATGTAGTTCAAACTAGCATGCGTTTTTTTGGTTAGATGGGTTTGATCTTCAGGTGAGCATCTATGAAGGTGTCTACCATGCATGAGTTTGGTTTCTTTCTTGTTATATTCATCTTGGCACAGGGTTTGCACATCTTGTTCTTTCATGATAGACTGCTTGTTATAAAAACTGAGAATCCTACAAAGATTCTCAGTTTTGCTTAGTTCTCTTTTTTTCCTTCCGTATCTATAAGGCAGAACACTTTGTACTTCATCAATGCAGTAGCATTAGCCTAACTGAATGTAATTTGTTTTTCAGGGTGAATGTGATTACAGCTAGTAACTTTAAAAAATCTGTTTACTGTTGTTTGAGCAAGCATTTTTTGAGCTGTTGCCTTCCCAGAAGGGTAAACTAACTTCAGTAGCAAAACCCAATTCAGGAACTTCCTATAAGCGCATAAATTACTGGGAGCCTTCATGTTCCTTTATCATCTTGGGATAAGAGCATGCAAAAAGCCACGCTTCATATTCTCCCTTCAGAAAACTCTTCTAAAAGTTAGAGATTAGGCCAAGTAAAGAAATTACTTTTGGCCAGCTTCTGCCCTGGTGAACTATTTTTAAATTTATGGTTACTGAATATTCTCCTCCTAAGACCTTCCTGATCTCTGAATATGTTATGGAAATTGAATAAATGCATGTCACTGTGATGGATTGGGCTGTCTAAGCATAGATCATTCCCAGAACTTCAGTTTAAGAGGTTAGAAATGCTGTGTTGAGGCCATTAAGGGAACGTCTCATTCAAATTCTAATTGGTTATAGAGTTTATTGCGAGGACTAGATGTTCTGTGGTGTTGTGGGGTTTGATATGGATCTATGCTAAAACACTAGCATTCATCGCTGTGTTCTTGATATTGGTCTCGAGGAACAATGTGAAAACAAGTGTTTTGTTGCTGCCTGTCCCGAGTCAAAGCAGTTGTGGGCTTATCATTAAACTGACGCAGGAGTTGCCTCCATTGGAAACCCCTCAGGCATGTAGGTGGTCACCAGGCTCTCCTGCATCTGTGGGGTTTAACACAAACCCTTCTTGCAGGCCAGCACTGTTCCACCCCTGAAGAACTCTACTTCCCTTTTGTTTGTCCATGGAAATACTTCAAGGAAACCTCGTATGCCCTCCCCGAAGAATTGAGTGTATTCCATCAAGGGAACATTACAGTGTTTATCGAGCCTGCCTCTGAAGCATGTCTCTTACTCAGAAAAGCACTCGTGCTGTGGTATCTAGACACGGTTTAGTTGTCAGCTCTTTATTTATCTTTTTGTGTAAGTGGCAGTGAGGAGGTTTTATGAATGGGGTGTATGGGAAGAGACAGCTTACTTTACTCAATCTGCCTCTATATTTGTCTTCTGCATTGCCGTAATGTGACCAGATATGTCAAGGCCGTGCTGTGTTTATGTGCTAAAAATGCCAGAAATAAATGTTAAGAATATATATAGTGACTATGTATATACATGCGTGTGTATAAAAGAATATATATCAAGGCAAGGAAGAGTTTGGTGGAACGAACTCATACAAATGTCTTGCATGCTGAAGGACAGCAAAGCTAAGATATGCTTTTAACAGCTATGATTATAATATGTTAGGTAAAATAATATCTCATTTATGCTGAAAGAACTCAGGAAGCTCTTGCTGTGCTTGAGGAGAATTGCATAGCAGAAGAAGAGAGGCCGGTGTTGAGTGCCACACTGTGAAACAATGATCCTGGGCTTTTTAAAAGAAGGAGAGGTTCAAAGAGCTCTAGGTGTGAGAGACCGAATGGAACCCCATTAAATATAAGCCAAAGGTGCATTATTTGTTCTGTTCCTCGTCTTACAGAAACATGACTTACAAGTCTTACTTAGTAAAAATTCTTTATTTTGCTGTTGAAAGTTCAAGGTTTGAAGACCTAGGACCAGAGTAAGTTTGGATCAGGTTGATCACTTTTACAATGTTCTCTTTCTTTAGGAAGCATGACATTGCTGCTAGCATCCTTGACAGATCAGTGCAGGAGAAGTACCCTGAAGGGCCCTGACCCTGACAAGGGCTGGTGGGAGAGCTGGTGTTGTGTGGTGCTCAAGGCACTGGACAAGACACTCTGAAGACTACCTTGCAGCAGGAAGGTTACCCACTCCTGATGTGCCACATGAGGGAGGGAGTCATGAGCTGTTGTTGTAGGATCCTTTTAATGTTATGGGTATTTGAGTTGAGTTGTGAGGCTCAGATGAGGTTTTCTCTAGTTGCTTTTGGGAAACCCAAGCATTAACTTCTGTGGCATGCTGTGTCCTCTCACGTTACACAGAATCACGTGGGATTGTCTCTCAGCTCACAGCAGAAATGAGCACAGGCACAAACACTACTGCTGATAGCCCCAGGTCTGTTTTCAGCAGGGAGAATCAGGACCACAAAGGGAGAGGTAGAAAACTGCCAGAATGTGTAGGGGCTCTTTCTTTCTTTCTTGTCGGCCTTGCGATCTGTTCCAGCTGGTTGATGGAGGAAAAACTGAAAAGCCAAGAAACAAAATGTTTATGATATACATATTGAATGCATTTGGATACTCCGATTATACAGGATTCAAAGCTGTGTTTTATTATCATGGAACTCAGGCTTTTGTGAATTTGTGAAGTGTTGCCTGCTTGAGTTAACGAAGAGAGGAGAGGACCTGTTCCACTGGAAAGTGAAACCTATTTCAGTGCTCAGCCTTGAAGCTTCCCTTAACCTGTACACCAAACATCTTGGGCATATGCTTTTTTGGATATTCTTTTCTGGAGAGCCCTGACCAGCTGCTTCCTCTAGGACTGATGCTCGGTGAAGACAAGGGTGATACAAGAAGAGGGGAGGTCAGATTAACCAGGCTGTGTGTGGTTCTGAGGCAGTCTTCATCCTGTTCTGACTCATTGCAGTTGCACGTGGCAATTGGGGTGCTGGCTGCATTGCCTTTTCAGACAAGCAGCTGCTCTTTGAAGTTTAAAAACAAAAAGTCTGACCAGAAGAGCGTTCATTAGAGTAGTGTATGGAGCACAGAGAGGTTTCCATCTGGGTGGCTCTGCAGCTTCTTGTTGTTAACAGTACTGCCTATTCTTAATTATTTACCCTAAAGCAGATTAGATTTTGTTTTACGAGGGCACGTTGAGTGCCAGTATCTGCTTCTCCAGGTCAGTGTTACCTTCTGTGTTTCCAGCAAGGCTTCTGGAGGAAACGCTTTCCCAGCAATTTGTAGCTTTCCTCTTCTGAAGACTTCAGCATGGTACCTATTAGATTACTTGGTGTGAGTTCAAATCCATGGCATCTGTCTTTAATATAGGTCAGTGAAGACAGCGTTTTTTGAATTCTTACTACAAAAAGAGGAGTGCAAAAAAAATTCAGGGCCTCATGACTGTGTACAGCATTTTGTAACACAACTGCTAAACCACATTCCCCAATTGTGAGGTCGTCTGTTCGTGCCATCTAAAGTAATTTATTCACTGACCAACTTTTTTCCTCTCCATTTCAGTCCAGTCTGGGAGAGGAGAGGAAAAAAAAGTTCTTCCTTTTTCTTTGGTTAAGAGGAATTGATTCGTTATTCCATCTCAGGCTGTCCAGATCATTCAAAGAAAGGTTTAGAGGGCAACCTTTGTCACCCTTACCTTGCAGAGTCACCTGAGAAAATGAAGAGGGAGAATATTGTGAACTGCTCTAGCTAAAGATTTACTACCAAGAAGCTGAGAGAGATTCTTCCAAGTGGGATTTATTCCCCTGAGGCTTGATCTTTGCCAATTGCCTATGAAAGAGAGGTGCTGCTGCAACATGAAGGACTGATATCCTGAACTTCCTTTGCGGGGAAAATACAAGTGGGCAGACCCGAGGTTCACCTGCCCCATGTCTTGCTGCAGAAAGTGCTCGGCAGAAGTGTCCAGGGAGGTGGTAAAACATGAAGTGATCCTTGCTCCCGTGTTGCTTTTCAGTGTTGCTGCCCCAGAGGTGGAGGTGCTGGCAGACCTGCTGGTGGCTTTGGATCCCAGCGCTGCTTTTGGCTGCACTAATGTGCTGACATAACAAAACCTACTGATTGGATGCATGATACATGACAGTAGGGCTTCCTTTTGTCAGTGTTTTACTATCTTTAGGTTAGTTTTGGTTGGTGTCCCTAATGCTGACAGTATGGGAAGCAGTAAATAATCACTGTTGGCGTTTTCCAGACCATTCTGCCATGCCAATGTGCTTTCGAAACTGGCTGAGCACTGTAAGTTTTTCTGAAATCAAGTATTCTGTAAGCTGCTTGTGTTCTTGGATGAAATAAACTACATTTTTCAGAAGTAAAATTTGGTGATTAAAACCTTAGCTTAACTGATTTTCTCACTTGGCAGTTAAAGCTGCTAACCACCAAAATTTGACATTCAAATCTACTAAACTGTAGCATCCACAGACTTAAAACTGTGATTTCAGCTGTGATGCTTCAGGAATTTTGAGTTAATCACTTTTTCAACTCTAGTCTTCGGGGGAATATCTTTGTTTTCAGAGGTACTGACTCCTGCTCTGGGCAGGGGATTCCTGGATTCTAATTGGGTTGAGTTATTAATTCCCATCCCTTTAGCACTCGTTGGTCTTTCCTGGACCTACACTGCTGGATTCGTTACACTGCAAATAGAAAAACACTGTTCCTGGTCCAAAGAAAGCATTGCCTGTGTGTAGATGTAACAGATGAGGGGCGGTGATGAAGACCAAGGGTTACAGCAATAAAATTATGACATTTCAATCCATCTTCTTACATTCCTTCATTTGGGCAAAAGTGGATGTGATATTTGAGCGTTTTATTTTCCATCAGACTTTTAATTGGCTCACTTTTTATGGCCGTTGTGCAAGCCATGACTTCTGAGAGGTATTTAAATAGAGGACTCTATCAGTTAACTTCCTAAAGTTTTGCAAATTGCGTGTTTTTAATATTGGGAAGTGTTATCGCTTCTGACTACAGGGAGATGGAGGTTCTCCTCTTTAAGCAGTTATTTCAGAAATAAATTAATGTAGGAATCCGTTTGCCTGCTGTGAGAGTTTTCATGACTAAGGGAGTCCTAACACACTCCATCTCCAGATAAGAGACTAACCTCTGGTGTATCTTCTTTGACTCTTATCTGTAAGAGCAGAACGATGATCCTTATTCATCCATCTTCTAGGGATGGAAAACTGTAATTCTGGATATGAAAAGTAGTCCAATAATATACATCCAGGAATTATGTCAATTATCAGCAAGTTCCTTTATCCTTAATTTATGAGTTTTTGTCCAAAGTTTGATAAATAATTGAAAAAACAGAACTCATCTTCTGTTTTTAATTTCATTTTCTATATTGTTTGTAAACAGCTGTCTACTCTGTGAATCAAATTTCCATGTTTCATGCTTTTTAATGTAGTCTAACAATATTTCAGTTATTTTTCTCCTTTCCGTGTTTCTTAATTTGAGATTTTGTTTGTGTTTTTAACTGTTTTCTGTACTCATTATCTGTGTTTATTTGAATATAGTTGTTTTCTTCTCTTTTAAAATTTGTAAAACAAACAAAAAACAACAACAACAAAAAAAGGAGATCAGGAAATATCAGGGATTATTACTCAATTCTTGGAGGAGTATGCAGCGTGAGGTCACATACAAAACGTGCCATGGACTTTTCTTGGATTTTTACCTGCATCCTTCATCTCCAGTTTTATAAACTCACCATTTAGTTTCTATATTTCCTGGTTGGGAAAAAAAAAAATCCTTTCTAGCCTGAGCATTTCTGATTCTTTGTCTGCAGGGATCCTAACTTTTTTTTTTTTAGGAGTTGATAAAGGATTATTAATTGTGGAGATCCAGGCTGAGTTGCTGGCTGCTCTGTAATTGTGGAGATCCAGGCTGAGTTGCTGGCTGCTCTGAACTATAAGAGATGGTACAATGATACAGACCTTTCTGAAACAGAAATCACTTAGGGCCGTGTTTCTAAAGATGTTTATGTATTTAGCGCTGTTGAGACTAAGCTGAGATTGCTTCTTTTGCCTAGTGATCTAATTCCAGGATGGGAATGTCTTTTTTTCCCTAGTATGTCAAAGACCTGGAGTGGAATTCAGTAAGGAAGTAGGATCCTCGAGCCTTTTGGAGGACGGAAACCTTGTCTGTTTGTTGGTTTTTTTTTTTTTTTTTTTTTTTTGCAAAGGTGGCATTTCACAAAGGGTGAACGACATTGCCAGTTCTGTTTGTGTCGTTACCCTTCAGTGTCCCTCTGCCTGGTGGGTATTTCCCAAAGGCAGCATTGACATTGGGTCTTGCTGTCATTTAAGGCTATGGAGGCGGGCCGTGGGTTTTGGTGGAATGCCTTTAAAACTTTGTTTTCCTGAGCCAGTTTAATGTAACCTAATCTTCTTCAGCTGGTGTTCTTGAATAGTCCAATTAAATAAATAAATGAACGCGTTGATTATCTTTGCTGTTAAGAAATTAATTTCACGAGAAACCGCAATTCTTGGTACAGAAACAGAACAGGACATTTTTTTTAGTGTGCATCATATCTTTTTTAGAAAGAGGGATTTGAACCATCTCCCTTCCTATTCAGTCACACAATCTCCTTGAAGAACTTGCTTACATACTGAAGTAACATTTGAAAATATTTATATCTGTTTAGCTGGCTATAGTGTGATAGATGCATTTCCTGTCTCTTTCAGTGTAAGCATTCTGCTTTTCCTCTTCTATCTCCTCATTCCTTTTTTTTTTTGTTTGTTTAGTTTTTCCTCAGCTGGACTAGAAAAACAGCAAGTGTCACATGATCTGTCCATGTAATCCTTTGAACCAAAGTTTGGAAACTAAGGCAGCTACAGTCAGAGCTCCTTAAATTTGTCTCAGTTTTCCAAACCAGGCTGCACTCCTGCTGGATGTGGCAGGAGGGAGGTTCTCCAGCTCACCTTCTTTCCATGTCTGGCTCTCAAGGAGATGCCACCTGTCAAGATAACGTGGTGATCGTGGCTCTACTTAAATGTTCAAACACATTTTTCTGTCCCTTGCTGTTACTGGTGCATGGGAATCGATGTATTAAGCCTGCTTCTTGTCTGACTCGGTGGCGATAATGGAAGGAGGGTGCAAGAGCTGCATCATCAGAGCAGCTGAAGGTGTCCTCCTTGGCCTTTAAGTGAACTGGTAATACTTGCTGGCAATCTAAACTGAAGAGGAGAATTGATGGGACATTTACTTTCACATCTGTCTAATAAAAATCCTTGCCAGTTGTCAAGAGAAGATTGGTTTATGGTTTTGTTTTGGGGATTTTCCACCTCGAATGGGATTTGTTGCTTCAGAAGCCTCAGATATTATGAAAAAGCATATTGAGACCTGGAAGCTGTCTACTGCTGAGACTGTAAACAATGTATAAAGCAAATAACATTTGAAGATATGTAACTCTGATATTAATTAAAATCTAAACAATTGCATACCCCAGCCACTCAGGCTATGTATCCATTAGTGTCTTGGTTTGGGGCAGTCCCGTAATTTTGAAGCAAATCCCGTATTTGCATCTTACTGTGCATGCTGACTGTGTTCACAGGCTGCTGTTGTGAAATGTAGCTCTGAACAGATTTGGGGGAAGTAAACTGAAAGCTTTATTCCAGGACCCTACCACAACCCTATCAAATATTTAATGTGGATATAAGGGTCTACAAATATACTTTTGGCCAACAGTGAGCCATGTACGTGATGGATGGTTGTATCTGACCCAGGGAACCCAGCTGGAAATCCTATCTGAAGTAAAATGCCCTGAATCTTGTGTAATGTAGATATGGGAGTCTCAGCATTAACTGCTTTGATCTAATGATCTCCCCTTTTTATGCCAATTCACCTTCTTATATTACCTCATTATTACTTCATAATAACCACTGTTATATGTGCCTTTCATCTCATTCTGGTGATGTCTCCTATTCATTCTTCAGGTATCATGATGTACGCTTTGTAGAGCTGTTCTATAGGTATAAGAATGAAATTACATTGGACGAAAGAGAGAGAAACCTCAAGGCAAAGGGCTAGCACGTTTCTGAAGAACTCCTTTTCCTTGTTTTAGACATGTACCAGTGCATATGTTCTGTGTGCAAGAGTAACCAGTCCTCAAAGATGATCTCAAATAAATGAACTTTTTCAATTTTTACAATTCACAATTTAAAATCCATGCAGAAGGCCAAGAGGCAAAATGTGTCTCCTAAACTAGATTCTGAATATTTAATTATGTGAGCTTAGTTGTGCAATTCTTTTTTTAGTGGTCCAAACACTGAGTTTTTAATACTTCCTTTTTTAAATGAACTTAAATTCCAGTCCCGTGAGGATGACATGCTGTCCCTGGTCAAGGCATGATGAAGGAATTAACCATGGTGACACTTTCATGTTTGAGATTAAAAGATGACACGCATCTGCCAAATTCATGCAGAAGGAAAAATCTTGTTTCTTTTTCTAATCCTCTGAAAGCAGCTGGATTTTTAACTTATCCAAATTGTGAAATTTTGTGAAGATTGATGGCTACATAACAGCGTAGAGAAGCACAGAAAATCTTAAGGAGGAATTCAGGATGTGTACTGGTCTCATAGGAGAAAAGTTAAGAGAAAAAAAAAAGCAAGAGTGCAGTTTCTTTTCACTGGAAATCAGCCAGTTGCTTTCCTTTAACTTCATCCTCATGCAGGCACTTGTTTAAAAATCGCAGATGTTTACAGTTACTGACTATGAATTGTTTCCTTCATTCATTCTTGAGCAATGTAGTTTCTTACTGTTTTACTTTCCCCTGCAAAAAGTCTGAGTAAGGATCCACAGTAAGGAATCACCTTCACCCCATGTTTTTGCTGTAACTAGCAGCGTGAGAATCCAGAGTTGAAACTGATGTGCTTGGACTTAGAAGATGCAGAGAAGATTTACACCTTGGTTCTGTAACTGCTATGATAGCCCTGGCCAGCTTACCCCAGTAACCTCCTGTGTCATCAGGATCTCCTTTGATTCCAGGCACAGTAGCAGAGTTAGTGAGATGAGGCTGTTCACTAGTAAAGCACTAAGAAAGTAACATAGTTTGGTTTGGTTCATAGTTCTTGACTCATCCCCTGCAAGGAGAAATCAGGATTCTAAAACAAAAATTGAGCCTATGCTCTTGAACGCTGTGCACCCTGTTCTGCTAATTTGTGAGGCTTCTTTTGCAGAATGTACTCTTAGTAATACTATTTCTTCTATTGGGAAATAAGAAATGTAATCACAAAAGTAGCAACAGATGCAGCAGTGTAATAGGTACACAGTGTAATAGGTACAGCGTCATCAAATATGAAATAGGTGCTTATTCATACATTTTAGTTCTGAATACTAGTTTTGTTACAGAGCTGTGTACCTACTAACAAACATTAATTTGTTTGATGTGTAGTTCTCTACCTTACACCTCCAGCATTAGCCTCCCAGTACAGGACACTTCATGCAAGATGTTTTGCAGACTAATTTGTGGAAGAGCAATCTCTGTGAGATCAATGAATCTTGCAGGGGGAAAAAAAAACACACAACCACAAGACAAGTTTATACATCTAAAATGATGTCAGCTTGGATGGCTTTACGAGGTAGTAGAAGGGTAGACATCAAGGCTGTATGCAGCCTTACTCTAACCATTTAACGTTGAGTTGTATGCTAATACAGGGTTATCGTTACGAGCATGTTGGCAATGACAGCGTGGCCTCAACATATAATCTGAAGAAATCAAACAAAATGTGTCCCTAGATGGATTTAAAATACAGAGTGCCCATTTCTAGTTTTCTGTAGCCTGCTGGCTTAATAAGTGGCTAGAAGAAAGGAGATGAACAAACGTTGAGTGATACGAGATGGCAGCTACAATTGGCTTACGAGAATTGTTCTGCCTCTGGCAGTCTGGCTCATGAACTTCATCACATCCAAGAAATGTCAGCAGCTCTGCCCCTCGGGCTCCAGCAGCTCCGAGTATCTTTGTGGGTTTTGTAACTGACAGCTCCAGCATCAGTATGCTGCGCTGACCGGCCCTTCTGTGCGAAGCAAATGCACGAGGTTGTCAGCCCTCTGTTCTTTTTGCAGAAACGCCATGATGGGCATCTGAGTGACATTTTAATTTGATAATGAAAGCGCTATTAAATCAGAAAAGAGAAAAATGCCTGTGCTTGTGGCACAAGATATTCTGTGTGACCACTGAGGTCATTTGAGCAAAGCCTGCCATTCAAATGGTTATACAAGTTTGCCAGCAATGACTCACTACCGTGGTGGCTACAGATAAATTCTGGTTGCTTTGTGCTTGTTTTTGAAGATTTTGGTATTAGGGAGCTCTGTATTTTTCCCTAAGCCAGAAAAATCCAGTAATGCTTATATTTGTTTGATAAAGATTAAAATTTCCCCCCCTTCTTCACACCTGAAATGCTGGCATGCTGCAGCAAGCAGTGAGCTATACACCACTTCGTCCCTTTGGACTGTGTTAGAAGGGAATATATTTTAGCACCATTAAAATGTTCTGTTTTGTCAACAACAGACCTTTCCTTCCTTGTGCCTATTTATAAAGAGATCTTGACTGGAGTCCAAACACAGATCACTCAGTGCAAGTCCTAGATAAGGAATTGTGATAGAATCAAATGTTGAAGATCAAATGTTTTGATCAAAATTGTGGGAAAACTGTGGCAGAATTAGAGTTGGGCCAATGTTACCTTAACTTTCTTCACGTGGTTTTTATCTACAAAGGTCTTAACAAATGAAATACTTACAGTAACTTTTCATTTTGTCTAGCTTACATCTTTTTTCAGGTGTCCAAGACTTGGACTGTTTCCACTGAATAAAACTATATTCTTTAAGAACCATTGATTTAGGAAATTTTGTAGAATATGTACCTAATTTTAAAATGAACTTTGCATCTCCTGATCATCCAGTTGGAGCTGGCTGTGATCTCCTGGGAAGTGGTCCCAGTACCGGTGCAAGGGGAGTTACTGCAGGTTCAGCACAGAACTGCTGACATTCAAATACAGAACATCCCTGGTTGGGGTTTTGTTTGTAGCACTGCTCATGATCCCTCCAGGATCCCATTTTCAGTTCAGGGGTTCAGCTTTGTATCACTCACTTGAAATGCCCTGAATCCATGCCATTACCTCCAGCAGCAGTTTGCAACCCAACTTATGTTGGTGATGCATAGAAAAGGAAACACTGTTGTGATAATATTGGGCTCTTCAAAATGATTTTTGTGGATCTATTTTGTGGATCTGTAGTGGTGTCTTCATTTGACTGTTGTTATTGACCTGTAGGAAAAAAACCTTCGTTATGTGCCTACTGTTATTAAAGCAGTGCCATACATACAGAATTTTTGATCTGCCCTCAGTAGTAGTTAACGCTTGCAATCTCCACTGATTATTGAACACGTAACTGTAAATGCATTTTTCTGGTTGGAGTATTAATAATTCTCATGCTGTGACCGACGTTAAGATATATAATGTTATCTCAAAAGCCCAAGTGAGTTAACCTTTGCTATGTTTTCTCTGAAATGGTGAATATAAAAATTCTGCAAGTGGTAAATGGGAACACGAGCAAAATTAAATGGTACTTTTCCAGGTCACTCAGTAGGTCTATGGTAAAAATATGGACTTGACTTAAGTATCTTTCCTTGAGTTGCTAAACGCTAAACAGATGTTGTTTCTGTACTAAAGTTAAGTGGAAGAAAAAATATATATCTGAATTTGGCCCTGGAATTGCTAGCCAAACTCAGTTATTAGACACATCTCAACAGAACAGCAGCAATGTTGTCTGTCCCAAATGCTGAATGCATCCCTTGATGATAGCCTGTCAAAACTGCACAGCAATTTGTTTCAAATGTTTGAAAGGTATCTTACAAATAATACTTCTCTATAATTCTAACTTTGATCGTACTCTAGAAAAATAGCCAAAGCAAACCGCTGGTTATGCTTTCTCCCTTTTGAAAAGCTGAAGTCTAAAAAGGTGTCTTAGTATGTTTTTTCCATAAGCTTTACCTTCCTAGGTACGAAAATGTTTCAAAAAAAATAGTGGTTTACTGGTATTTCACCTATCTTTAACTCTCTCCTTTGTTGTTTGTTCCCCTGTGGTGCTATATTGCAACAAATGAATACCCTTCTGTGTTGGCCATTATTCCTCGTAGCTGTTATTGAGAAAAGTTGTAAGAAAAAAATGACTTGGATGATTGCAAAAGCCAGTTCATAGCAGGAGAGTCCTGACTCTGTCCTTATTTTTTACAGGCCTCCAGAATTGGCATCAAGGTATGCAAATTTCTCTGAGGGAGTGTGCAAGCCTGGTTATGCATCAGCACTCATGACTGTCATCTTCCCAAAGTAAGTAATTACTGTACCTTTTTTTTTTTTTCCCCAAGTAAATTCATCTTGGTTCACAGGCTAGTTATCTCCATTTAAAGGTTTCAGCTGTCTGAGAATTTGGTAACAATGTGATGGATTATTTCTATGGATAAACTAATTACTGCAAAAATACTCATCTCGTTTTCATTTTAAATATGGCTTCAAGAAGAGGGTTTCTTTGCCTGCTAAAACCCAATATTCTTTTTTACTCCCTTGGTAGCTACTTACAGATTACTGTTAGTCACCTTTTCACAAGCAGCTAACTGTGTTCAACTAATGTCATGTAAAGAGGGAGTACCTTTTCTCTAGTCTAACTAGGTGTTTGTTTTCTTGTTCATGCATTGAAAAATTATAGTTCTACAGACATCATCTTGCTGGGGTTTCGTGTTCAGTTGCTTCTCCTAAATCTTACTAAGGTCTGCAGTTTTTTTCTAGAATGTCTTTCAATTCCTTATTAATAGCATTCAATGTCAGAATTATCATTATTTTATGTAGGATTGGTGTAAGGATGGCTGACCTGTAGTTCTGCAAAGAATTCTCTTCTGAAACTTCTCTCATACTCAAAAAACTATACAAAGCTAACAGTACCAAGCCAGGTATCATAATTTATTTAGAACTCTTAAATGTAAATCATCTTGACTGCATGATTTCTTTTATTTTAGCTTATGTTTTCAGTTGCTTATGTCATTAGTAAAAAAAAAAACATGATCTCTCAAGGTGACATTTTTCAGGCTTGGTCTTTTCCATAGAATGTTGGAGGGTTTTGTTTTGTTTTTGTTCTGTTTTATTTGGATAAAGTTGGTTTGGCTGTTTTCAAGCATGAATAAAATGAATAAATGTTTTCCCATTCTAAAGGTTCCTGACTTTTTAGTGCAATTTAAAATGTAAATATGCAAAATATGATGCAAATAGTTGAGATAGAATAAATATTTTTCAGAGGATGTAACTCTTCTTAGTAAGTGCTTCTTTAATGGTGAAAATGTGACTTCTGACTTTACCAAGCATGAGTATGCACTAGATAGATGAAAGAGCAATGCCCTAGAGATTTCAAAATGTGGTTGCTGGTAAGGAAAGCCTGAATGGAGTTATTTCCACAAGATTATTTCCTCAGTCAATCGGTTCTCATTCTCGCAGTGCTTAATGTCGCCATTAATAATCCAAGCTGGAAAAAATCCTAGGGTTAAGTGTGCAGATGATACGTTTATTGGAGAGTACTCAATAAATGGTTGGGTACTTCTAGAGAACAATCTGGATTGCCTGATTTTTTTAAGTGGCCACAGTCCAATGAAATATATTTTAAGACATCCAAATATGAAACAAGACATCTGGGAGGAACAAATGCAGATTATACCTTTAAGATAGAAAAACTTATTGGAAGCAGACAGAGAAAAAGCTTCATGTAGTCTCAGCAAAGTGTCATAGCTGAAATGTTGTTCTGGGGTCACGTGGACATGCGTAAGATGAGAAATTTTGCTTGTCTTTCACACTGATGAACCAAAAACAAACAAAAAGACCCACACAACCCAAATCTTCCCGAGCACTGTGTCCAGTTTCAGTGGTGAAAGTCTGAGATGGGAGGGGAAAGAAGAGGCTGAAGGAAAGCCACAAAAACAAACAAGGACTGGCTTAAACAGTAAAGTAAACAAGGCTCCTTAGAAATAAGTCATGTTTCTGCAGCAGGAGACATATCCAAATGAGGAGAATAGGAAAGAGCATTAACTTTGGCAAGTTAAATATACACCGTAGTAAGGTAGGCCAAAAAAATGTTGAGGAACAACTTTAGAAAGGCATGAAAAATAATAAAACTTTTTGTCTAACTGTCAAAAGTGGAAAGCCTGCCAGAGATGCTGATGGGCTGATAGATGATCATAATACTACATGTGCGCTAATGGAAGGTAAAGCCACAGCAGAGAAGTTATTTGCATTGCTATTCACTGCAGAGTGGTTCCCATGTGGAGACCTCCTTTGTGGGGAGCTAACTGGGGGAAGCTGTCAGGAGGGTGACATTTTGGAGCAAAGCAGCACAATGAATTGCTAGGAAAAGTTCTCACTTTGTGAAGAACTCGGCGATGAAGTTGCTGAGTTACACATGGTTGTGTATAATCATTGCTTAAATTGGCCTTAGAGGGGAAGAATGAAAAGCAGTAAACGTGTCAGGCTTTTAAAGAGGGGCTCACGGAGTGTTTGGGAAACTGGAAACTATTAGAGAGCCTGGTTTCTATATCAGGCACCTTGGTAGAAACTATAAAAAAAAACGAATAGAGTTGGTGTTAACAAGGATAAAGGCGATAATAGAGAGGAGTCAAGTTGTCTTCTGTAGCAGGAAGTCTGGGCTTGTAAATGTGCTCATGTCGTGTGAATGACTGGATGAGCATTTGGTGAAGGTGATTTAACTAACACAACATGTCTGGATTTCTTTTTTAAAAAACAAAACAGTTCTTGGGGTTTCCAAGACTGTTAGGAGATTGAACTGGTGTAACCCTGTAGTGATTAGGTAGTGACTCGGTAACGATGGGAAATGGTATGGAAAAAAAAAAGAGAAGGTTGTACATTACAGCAATGTCACTCAGAGCCCTCTGCAGAACGTGTGCTAGGATCTGTGGGGTTCCAAGAGCTCGTAAAATATCTGGAACGGGGGATGAATTATAAACACTGACACATTTTTCCAGGTTGCAAGACCAAAAGCTGACTGAGGAATGTCAGAGGGACCTGACAGCACAAAGTGATGGGACAAGGGAAGAGCAGGCCAGGTTCAGTTCTGAGAGATGGCAGGCAGTGTTTATTGAGGAGATTGATCTCATGGCATATACCCAGTGATGTACTCAGTTATGCCTTGCAAATTGGGAAAGAGAAATTGGAATTCCTGTGGATGGTTCTGTGACTTCTTGACTGACCAGTGGTGGCTACAAGAGGGAACATATCAAAAGAGAAATGAAGAAAAAAATAGAATGCTATCCCACCGTGTCTCATGCCTTATACCTACCTCTGTGTTCAACAGTGGATGTGATTCTCTTCAACTAATTTTGAAACAGATCCAGAAGAACTCAATGTATATGGTGGTAATAAAGAACAAACAAGAACGCAGAGCTATTTCCGTGCTCAGGAAGATTGAATGGACTTAGACTTTGCAGTTTGAGGTAGAGAAATCAGAGGGCAGAAGAGATTGATAACTATGTGTAAAGCAGTGGAAATGAAAATTTAGTGTACCAGGTTTAAAATAAATGAAGGGAAATTTTCAGGGGAGTTTTAGGTTGGATCTCAGGAAGAACTTCCTTACCAAAAGGGTTGTTAGACATTGGAACAGGCTGCCCAGGGAAGTGGTGGAGTCACCATCCCTGGAAGTCTTCAAGAGACGTTTAGATGTAGAACTTAGGGATATGGTTTAGTGGGGACTGTTAGCATTAGGTCAGAGGTTGGACTCGATGATCTTGAGGTCTCTTCCAACCTAGAAATTCTGTGATTCTGTGAAATAATATTTCATGCTATTTGCAGTTATTTTTTTCCTGAGGATGAGTTTCATAGATGACAAAAGATATACAAAAAAAAAAAAAACAAAAAAAAACTGACAATCAAGTTCTATTGACTTGGTTTTTGGTGTTTTTTTTTTTTGTTTTTTTTTTTGTGTGTGTGTGTTTTGTTTGTTTTTGTTTGTTTTGTTTTTAGTGTGGCTTAAAGACAGGTGGGCATAGCTTCATAGAAACAAATTGCAGTCTGACTCAGGACATCCCTTGCCCACCGAGAGGAGTGGATGCAGGATCTCAGTGTTGCATCTCCGTTAGGAGCTGGCCAGCTGGGCTGCCTCTGGTGCTCACTGCAGCCGGAGGAGTTCTGCTGCGAGACCTCGGTTATCTGATTTTTCACGTTCCAGAATGATCTGATTCTGCCTCTTAAAAGCCGACTAACAGTAGACAGTGACTCAAAGTGCCTGCAGTAAGGTTGCTGGTTTCTCAAAGAAACAAAGAAAATGGCAAGCGGCTTTGGTAAAATCATATCAGTAGGGCTTTGTTCAGTGAATTTGACTATTTTTAGTAGATCTGAGGTCACCTACGAGTCTGGAGTTAATGCTGTGACCTTTGTGTGGAAGGCACTAACTTGTGTTTGTGTTAGCACTGCAGTCTCCTGCCTGTCTGGCCTTGCTGTGGAAATGATGCTGCCTGTGTACAGTTATTTCTTTTTCTATGCCATGTTCTTTATTGAATGAGAAAAAAGACCTCTGCCCACAGTTTGTGGCTGCCGTGCCAGCCTGGGACAGTTCAGCTACTGACGATTTTCCAACCACAGACTCTTGTAAGCTGGCTGCTAACACCAGAAATTCGAGGAGTTGGTAAATACAGAGGGCATGCAGCCTGCAGACTCGTGAATTGCTGTTTGTAAGAGAATATGGGGAAGAAATATTAAAGAGAGAGTGTCTGAAAAGACTTCAGATTATGGGGGAAGAGAAAGTCTGATATATAAAGAAGTTACAGGTGTTGTCACCAAAATAGTGAATTTATGTAAGACTACTTCTTAGTGCCAAGAATATGGTTATAAACAGCTCTTTCTAGTGACTTGGTGCTAATAAAAATAATCTTATATACATGAATTATAAACTCCTTTAAGTCAGCTCATAAACAAAATGAATTTCACTTACTTGGCTATTTTGCTGTAAACTTTCTACTGATTAGCAATTGACAGTTCACATTCCCAAAATTCACATTTTTCTTTTTTAGAGTTCATTTTAAATACAGCAGCCCACTCTCCACTCTGAGGAAAGCCAGCTCTCACGTAATCTCTTGTGGTTTTATATTTTCATGCTGAATCGTTGCTTTGTACATGAAGTTCAAAATGTTTTAAACTTTCATAGCAATGGGGAATGCATGACGTGGGTATACTCCAGATAAAGACGTTTCAGTGACTTTCTCTCATCATTTGTCATCTGTCTTTATTTTTCTGATGCTTAGGTCTCCCTTGATGTTATAGGTCTTGACTCCTGTGCTTTCCTCCACTTACACAGGCCAGGTGTGTAATAGCCAGCACAGCTCCAGAGTGCCTTTCTCCATCACGTACAGAGACTCCTGTACTTTTGATATCTGAGCTCAGCAAAATTTTCTTTGCCATTGCTGTACTGCAAATATAGCATATGCTTTTATTCTTAAGAACGTGTTTTGTTTTGTTTTGTTCCTAATGAGCATAATTCTGATAAGGCTTGGAGTTTCAGGTAGAACTGGAGCTTTAGCAAGCATTGTGGATTGGGATGATTTCAAGATGTGATTCCCTCGTCCCAAACACTTCCCATATCTCCTTCTTGGAACCTGTGCTGCTTATAATGAGCACACGGGAACACCTTTCCAATTTATGCTTTCCTGCTTTGTTACTTAGATATTCAGGGAAGAAAAAAAAACAAAAAACAACAGCATGGGCTTGTGCTCAAGTGACAGGGCAGGAGCTCCATGCTCAGAGGCTGCCAGGAAGGTGACTGCTGTTTCCTTTTTGATTAACTATTTAAGAAGTGCAGAGGAAGCCAAAGGATGGCAGCTTCATGTGGTTCTGGAGAGCTCACTGAAGAACCAGACTGGGTAATTAGTTTACCACTGAGAATTGCTAGGGAATTGCTATTTTAAAGTGTTCCCTGACTGCAGCACGACCTGCCTTCTGTGTAAATTGTGATCTCTTTGGGTGCAGTGGGTAGTAGTATTCTTCTATGTATATATAAAATATATATTTATATGTGTATATATTTAATTTTTTTTCAATGCATAGGGGCAGGGGCATGTTGATGGAGGTATGTTTTCTCCTGGTAAGTGCTGAACACCCTACGCTTCCCTCGGTTCCTTAGTGACCTCCACTCTCAGGAGCTCAGGACTCCAGGACGGGAGGATCGGGAGGCGGTGGCGGTGCCCAGGGGCGCTGAGCAGTCGGCGTTTCGCACCTCTCCAGCCCGTGTCCTGCTACGCGCCTGCCTCCTGACCCTCCTGAGTCGGAGCATGCCACATGCCTGCCTTCGCCCCCTTGCTCTGTGTTTTGTAAAAACCCCGGCTAAACAAGCGTGCAAGCCAAAACATGCACATGGCGTGGTGCTCATCAAAGCGCCTCTGACGTCGAGGAGGCACCTCGCCTCCCCACCCAGGTCCCCGTGGCTTTTCCCATAACACATCCTCGTCTGCCGCAACGCCCTCGTTGCACTGCTTTTACCCTTCTCCTTGTGATGAAATACTGCCTTTTTTTCCCTGTACATTTCGATTCTCTCACTTTTTTACCTCTACGTTTTGTGCGTTGTGTATTATATCCAGTTTGAAGACACAGAGGGTGATTTTTTAAAACATACATTAACGTAGATTTTGAGTGACAGAATTGGGTCAGGGGATACACCAGGTCGTAATGTATGTTCCTTTGCTAATTCCTGTGTTTGTTTTATTGCCAAGCACTCATTTGAGAAGCTCGAATCTCTTACTTCTGCTTAAAGGTGAAAAGTACGTTATCTCACCAAATGTGCCATCTCAGCTGACTGTGCTTTAGTGAACGTGCAGCACGGTCTCTTAGAAGATGTTTGCTTTTAATGTTCAAGCTAGGATTGTTGTCTGAGCTGTTGTAGCTATTTATAACCATGGAAATGGGATTGTCCTTCACAATGCACCGGCTGCTTCAGTCAGTTTCACCTGCACAGGCTTCAGGAGGAGGCAGGCATTAACTGGCAGCATTTGATAACTGATGTGCAGGGTGTTGAAAACTGGAACAGGTGATAAGCAAAGCTGAGGTTAGAGAGTGTGGTCAGATAACTCATTTCTCTTTGATAGTTTTCTTTGATTCCCTGCGTTCATTGTTGTTGTAGAGAGCAACAATTGTAAAGCCAGAGATGAGCAGACGAGGCTGTGCAAACACAACTTCAGCGCTAGCTCCGAAATTCATTGCCCTGAGATCCAGGTGGTGTTCTGCGTACCCTTTCTGTCTTGGCTTTGTTAGCTTAAGGAGTTCATGCTGTCTGTCCCTTGTGCTGCTCCCCTACCTGAGCTAGCATAAACACCTGCAGACAGTGCAATAAACTGGATAAGTAAAATAATCCCCATGTCCGAACGTTAGTTTTCCCTCCCCCATCCATCGACTCCTTTTGCGCAAGCTTATTTTTAATCCAGATGAGTTCACTGATCCCGTTTATGGAATTACCAAATCACTGTACAAGCCCAGCCAAGGGTGCAGCATGGGTACGCCGAGCTGAGATGATGGGACTACAAAAACCCCTTCAGCCACCTGGGCAGGAAGCAGGTGTCTGGTTTCACCTTCGGTTCGTGCAGGGTGTTTGTGTTAATCCCATGTTGACTGTTCTCATTTTCAAAAAATGTGCAGAGTACATGCAATTCCTATGTGCTCATCATGACGGTAGATTCCATGCAAGATCTATTTTTGGAGCTGAAATCTTTCATGCTTAACCTCTCTCAAGATTAATAATAATAATAAATGTGTGCAAGTCCATGTGATGTGCAGGCTTCATGCCCAAGAAGTTTGTCTTCAGGATCCTTTCCATGACTTCTGAATTAAGTGAGATTGTTAGGTGAAAGCTCCGATGTAGGCATGTGGACCTTGGGGTGCATGTGACTTTTCTTTTCTTGCTTCGGAAAAGGTGTAAGAGCATCTTTGTTCTCACCTCAGTATGAGTACACACTGCATCTTATGCCAGAGTGGGAACAGGATTTTTTTCTCTTCTGCCCCTCCTCCCCCAAATACTATAGTTATTTTGAAATTCTGAACTTTAACCAAAACAAACAAACAAAAAAACGAGGGGTGGGGGGGTGATTACAGCTTTGCAGATGTACAAATAAATAGCTGTATTTGTGTGAACATGCATGATTGTAATAGGAGCAATAAATTTAACGCGTGCCCCCAAATGAGCATATTTTATTGTGCATGTGTTTGGGCTCTGTTGCTGTGGCCCATCTGCTCCAAAGCTATACTAATAAGAATATTTAGCTTTCAGGAAAAATCTTGCAGCAAAGATTGTTTGAGGATCTGAGTGCATTTGCGTCTATTTCAATGCTTTCTTCTCTTCTCAAAGATCAACATAGTGCTTTTAGTTCAGAGAAATTTTATGTAAAATATATTAACAGTATATGATTAAAATGAAAATATCAGCATGAAAGTTGAATTCTGTATGTAGATATTGCCATGTTGTGGTGTTGGTTTTATGTTTTTTATATGTATGCATGTCTTGCCTTCTTTTCTTTTACTCATAAATCCCTTTAGAAAAGCTTTTTGAGTGTTTTTAATGTAATTAAAATTCTGATATCTGCCTTCTGAAGGTTCATCATTATTGGTCCACCCCGTCATCTTCCCTGAGCCTCAGGAAGTGTCCTGGTGTCTTTGAGGCTCTGCACATCACCAGTGGTTTTTCCTTGATGTAAAAATTGAGCAGCTTCCCTCAGAGTTTTTCCTGAATTGTGTTGTGGAGTGGATAATAGTTTGTTCTCCCTACTGGTGGTTTTAATCAAGTTCCCTATTTGGGGATAGATTTCAAACCAATTTATTTTCTTCTACCTTTTCCCCCTCCCCTCTTGCTGTCACACTTTGTTCAATTATTGAAATGTTTCAGGAGCATCAGGGCATGCAAATGCTGTCACCCAGCCAATGTACACTGGCTAAGAGTACGGATGAAAAGCAAGCCTAATTTATGCAAGATTATTAGGCTAAATTAGAAAGAGTCTGGGGAGCCCTCCAACTCTACATTAGGCAAATGAAGGTGAAAACTAGAAAGATTAAAAAAAAAAATCTCTTTTGACTGTAGCAATGTGAAAAGTCACTTGAGGATGATGTTCAGATCACGTTGTAGAAGCTCCACAGCAGCGTAAGTTCTTTAGGTAATTACTTTCTTGGTAATGTAACTCTTTTTTTTTTTTTTTTTCCTGTAATTTTAAGGTAACTATGCAGCTAAAGCAAAATCCAAGGATGAATTGCTGAATATTTTAGAAGTAACACTGACTGTTGTTGTAATGTCAGGGAGCACGGTGGCTTGGTGGAGTTCCTGTGGTTTCACGAGGGTTCTTGCTCCCTGCTTCAAGCCAACCCAAATCACTTTCAGTGCTGGAAAGTAAGGCAGATGTGTTGCCACAGATCATCGCATTTACCCTTCTGATTTGTTATTCTTCCAAGCTTAAACATGATGAAAGCCTCAGAATTGTGGATATTTCAAATAACACGTCTTGCACTGTTCTTGTAGAAGAAATGAACCCAAAAGGTGGTCATTTTAGAGGGTTACATGGCTTGCCCTTCCTAAATTAATGTCACACAAATTTTAGCTTGTTTCTAACCTGTTTATCAGCAGTGCCAGCCTCGGTTTCTGTTTACACCACTGCATACATTGGGATACATGTAGAATTGTACTGTTGACAGTGACACCGTGTCATAAACAGATTCTTGAGAAATAAATTAATTTATCTATGAATGAAATGGTTTACACTGAGAGAGAAGACCTGCCCATGAATGAACAGTTCTGAATATAAACACTTCCTGGGAATGCTACAAGAAAGGTGAAATTGTGTTATAAACCTGACCATAACAAGCAAGGGAAAGGTTCTTGGGCCGTGAGGGCTCTGCCTGTCCTCGTTGGGTCCGTCCAAGGCTGGCTGAGTGCTCTGGACAGCAGCTGTTCCAGTGTGAGGGTCTCCAGCTCCGTTTTGGACAGAAAGGACCAACTTTGGACTGGTCTCAAGGGAGGTTCAAAGCCACACCAGCTGCTTCACCAAGCAGTGAGTTAGGGATGAGCAGCACAGCCTATCTGCTCTGCAAATTTTGTTTATATTTTAAGCATTTGTTTGTAAATGCGTAACCTGATGGCTGGGTGGGTATTTAAAGCTCCAATATCCAGCTCCAGGCAGTCTGAATGTAACCTTTAGCAAAATAGGCAGCTCTTCAGAGCAGGTGGTGGCCGGCTCTTTTTGCTTTTGATTTGTTTCTTAAACATCGTCTGAGGACTTTCGGCATCTGCAGAGGAAGATGTTGGCCTGGGGCTCTGTGAGCACGTAGCCCGTCACTGCTGGACCTGTGGCTGCTGCTCTTGGAGCTGTTGGGAAAAGATGTCCTAAAGGAGGCAGAGTAAGCGTTACAGGTCCCAGTTTAAGCAAAGAAAGCTAAAATAAGAAAACCACAAACTTTCTCTGTTTTTCCCTTGTTGGGGATTTTAGTCAGCACGTGTACTGGGCATTTCTCCTCCTTTGGACAGTTCTGATCTCCTGGGTAATAACAACTATTTATGGAACAACAGGATACCAAACAGTTTATAAATGCTAGACTTGTTTACTTCTGCTCTGTAACTGCTCGTTTCACACAGGGGTTTCCTCGTCTGTCAAGGGTAAAGAAACTTGGCCAAGTAGATGCATCTGCAGAGCAGTAGTTGGCCCATCCTGGCCATGGTGTCTTGGCAAAAGATCCGTCCTGCTCCACCAGCAAAATGTTCTGCCTGGGCTCAGTGGGGAAGGTGTTTTAGCAGGAAAGTAGCAGCCTCATTTCCTAAGAGGAAAGGAGATTTATTTTTCTTTGCTCCTCCCGGGTCAGCAGTGCGATGGAGTTGTGTTTGGTGTCTGCTCCTCACGGGGTGTGCAGGGGGCAGTTTGAGGTGCCTGTGTCCTCTGCCTCTTCTCGGAGGAACACATCCTTCGTTCTTTGGTGTTGCGTTATTAGGATTTGCTGTAACTGGGAGGCTTCTAAGCCATGTCCAGACAGGAAATGAGAGGAAGCTGGAGTTAACAGGTGGTGTTCTCCTGTCATGTTAATAGTTCTTAGTTTCCTCAGATGGAAACTGAACTAAAACCGTAAGAGCAGAGCAGGCCTCCTAGACTATCGAGTTGAAGTTCCCCTCTTGCAGATAGCTGCATTCCTAAGCTTTCATGTATTCAACATAAGAGAAGGGTAAGCTGACCTGGATAATGGAAAACATGTGAATTAAACAATGGAAATGTAACAGGGAAAAGAGAAATTGGTGATAGTGAAATGGGGGTATTTTTGAATAATTGCTTGTTGCAGACAATGCGGTCCAGAATACCGAGAAACATGCTACTACCGGAGTGCTCTAACATACCAAAATAATTCACTTCAAAATTCAGAGCTGTACCAGTTTTCCAGTGCTGGCTGTTGTGCATATTTTCTTTCTCCATCTCAGCCACGGCCATACGATGATGAATCGGAGATATTTTGACAGACGCCAGTCAGAGGGATGTTTTTGACAGAGTTTTTGGAATGATTAATGTCACTCTGAGCAGTTGCTTGCGTTTCTAAATGTTTGTTTTCATTCATCTCCTATTTGTTTCACTTTTGCAGCAGTGCCCAGCTTACTGTAATGAGATTCAGGAAGCTGGAATCAGGCTCAATTAGTGAGGCTACTGTAAATATTTTCACTGACAGAACTGTCTTTATTCAGTTAAGATTTCAAAATATTTGAATGTTGGTTTATGATAAACAATTAGAAGATCCAGTAATTCAAATAAAGTGATACCAGGAGGGCAGTTTATTCTGAGATAATCCTGTCTTTAGTTAATCTAAAGAAATGTTATTTACTGAAGATGCAAGAACCCCAATACAGGCAGTGGAGAGGGGAGGGCCACGAGGGGAAAGGGAAGAGGAAGATGTTCCTGCAGCCAGGTTTATTGGTGACTAGAGATAACTTTATTTAACAAAATTGTGTTGCCTCTCTAGAAATGCACGAGGGATTTTTACATGTAGTTGATAAACTGAATAACGATCAGAGTCACTGTGTTTGGAGAGCATGAAGCAGGCATCGCTGAGAAGGCATTCTGCCTTGTGGGGAAGATGACCCGTAAGTAACCAAGACAGCTGGTTTAGGAGGAGACCTCGACAGGTTCTTCATATTACTGCTCTGTGGCTGTTAAGGGATAAAAAACTAAGTGGGAAAACTGCCTTAAAGCTGGTACCTAACATGCTACTGTGTTGTGTGGGGTTTTCTAGAGTTGTGGGAGTCTCACTTTCCTATGTTTGTTTGTTGTGTTTTTTACCATGGCACTGATTTTGAACTGCTGCTGAATTTCCTGTCTAATACCTACAACCTGGCAAAGTCAGGTCTGAAACAGCCTGCACTAAAAATTAGAAACCCAATAGTGGGAGTTTTCAAGCTCGTCTCAGTTTACACGTGTTGAGAGAGTTTGTCTGCTACGTTTTATGTAGGTTTGGGTGGGTTTCTCTTTTTTTGGAGGTTACAATGCACCTTCTCTTTGTTAGACCACAAAAAAATAAAATAAACAATTTTTGGAGGAAATCACAGTTTAGGTTCTGGATTAGTAGCTTGGAAATAGCTGCAAAACAAAACCATAAAATTAACCAAGTGCAAGGCTTTGAAAGTGCCCGACATCGCTGTCTGAATTTCATCAGATACTTGAAGAGTTGGGAGGCTTGTATCGGCTGTGGAGAAGCAAAGTTTCAACTCTGACTCCATAAAGCTGCTTTTCACAGCAGTCTTAGGGAGGAAGATGCTTGTTTCCCTTTCTCACCTTCAGCATTTGCGCAGTGCCACAGCCCTGGGCCTTCCTCTCCCGTGCTCGATGATCTCGTCCATCTCTCTGGTTCCTCCCCAGAGCTCTCCTCTCAGCTGCGTTGGCCTTCTCACGCGGGTGGTTCGCACGGGCTGTGTAGTAAGTGGCCCTCCTTTACCCTTCTTTGGCTGCATCTCTGTTTACTGTTTTTATAAATAAAATAGTAACATTTCTAGTTCGCAGCATAAGTCCTTAAAAGGCCTTGTACAGCACTTCATAAATCCTGCGTCAGGAAATGTATTTAACGTGTGCGCGCCCTATTCGCGCTGCTTTCTAGCATGTGGGTGGAAGCTGGATGCTGAGCTGTCTGAAGTGGAAGTGTAGTAACGGGCTGGGTAAGAACCAGAGACACATCTCTCAGCTCATCTTTGGAGCTCCTCATGATTATGGATATTTCCACCTTTGTATCTGTAGCCACAACTTTATATCACATCTGATAAATTTAGCTTTGCAAATCCTCTAGCTTAGGAAGCAAAACGGGATGGAACTGGTGGACTTGGAGACAGCAGATAAGACCAAGAGGGTCTGTACTGGTGGTCCAGAGAATTCTGGCTACTGGGGGCGTTTTAAGGGATCATGGGGCCCAGGGAGGGGAGCACTGCCTGTTATTTTTCATGGGCCAGTGCAAAGCTTTGCCTCCTGGGCTCTGGAAGCTCTGTCAGTTCCCCCTGACAGGTACAAACTGGTGGGCTTCCAGTCAGGGTCGCTCAGTAAAAGACCCCACAGTTCCCATCATCCCTGGAGCATTGCAGCCACCTTTCCTCTGCTGAAATGAAATGAGCTAATTTGTTTCCCAGCAGCCTAATTGCTCTTGGTTTATTATAGAGACTATTTGGTGCCCTGTTCTGAAGACTGTTTGTTCCGGACAGCATGTTTTAGAATATGTTTGTATGTGCTGGCAAATTTTTCAGTTGTTTTTTTTTTTTAAAGGTCACCTTGGGTTTAGGAGAGTTTAAAGAGCTGCAACAGCTAAATAGATACAAGAAATTCAAACAAATCCTGAAGGTGGTTGGACTGAGGAATTCTTTTCAGCTTTTCAGGCTGAACTTCCTTAAATTTGCCCCATTACTGAACTGATTCATTTACAAATGTATTCTAAGGCCTTCCTGGCTTTATTGCCCACAGCTGCCTTAGAACTTTCCAGGTTTCCTTAAATCACAGCAGTTCATTAGTTAAGCCTGCATTGGTGTCTTAGTTTCTTCATACCGGGCCGTTTCATTCTGACCTACACCTGTTTCTCAAATTATGGGGCTGAAATAGCTGCTGCCATTGTGTAGTTCCCTCTGTTCGGGGGATTTGCCGCCTTGCCCCTGTCTGGATGAATGACAGACGTTTTCTTCAGCGCAGGGGCTGGTCAGTGGTCTCCGTTTTGCAGTGCTTAGCACAATTGGACATCGGCTTTGGTCCGATTAACATTGTGATTGACATCGTTAGTAATGTTCCTGGAGGCTACTGGATTTTCTGCTGGCAAAAGATCGCTCTGCCACTTCTGTACTGAATGTTTCTGCCCGTTTTGCAATTCTACATGCTACCCTCTCTGTGTAGCCCTGGGGCTATGAGCCACTGTCTTATCTATCCCTTTCTTTCCATGGTAAAATCTTTTCTTCTGTCCTATAGATCACTGCATCTCCCACTGTGCTGCAACGCCATTTTGGAGCAAACACTTGTCAGGTCGTTTTGGTGCACTTCTGTTCACAATTTCTGCTAGTCTTCGTCTCTGAACCTGTAGGAGCTCTTTGGCAGCTGGATGATAATGATCTTACTTTAACATTTGATGTGGTGCCATGTTTTTTGGGTTTGGAATGCACATTGGAAACATCAGAAATGAATTTTGGCTGGAACTTCAGTGCAATCTTGCAGGCAGTAAATAACAAAGACTTTAACAGGAAAAGAGAACCCAAACACTTCGTGTTCTGGGTTGGCTTGTATGAATCAGCAAGTCCTGCATCTGCGTTGCTAAATAACAAGACACGATTGCTAAATGTGACCCAAATAGTATACCCATGTAGAGGCATAACCCGTGGGATTCTGCTCCAGAGTTGTTGTACGGACAGCATCAAGCTGCCCCCTCTTCACATAGCTGAGCCCTGAGCTGGGACTTTCTCTTTTTAGTATTATTACAGTAATGTGCTTCTTTCTCCTCTTGTTTACACTTGTGCTGCTCCTTTTAGTCTGTTGTAAAACTGCTGTTAAGTTCACCCTTCTCATTTGTCATGCTTCCAGTGACAAGATCTTTCTCCTTTCACTAACTCTCTTCCACTATGTTAAATTCAGGCTTAGTGGCCTGACAGTTGCTGCCAACCACTTAATTGTTAGCTTAGTTAAACACAAAATCTCTTTCTCTTTCCAAGCAAATCTGGGAACATTCTGACAGCTCATCCAAGCTGTTTGCAAGTCTGTAGTGGGTTTAATTGCACAAAGGCAATATTGGATGATACTTTCCTGTAAAAATATTCAGAATTGTTTAATCCTTGTCTCTGGGTACCTGAGACTAGGGGAAAAAGGCAAGATAAGGCAGAATATCACTCATACGTCTGGCAGGAGGAAAAGAAAGTGGATTTGAATCACATAGTCTGTTTGCCAAATGTTGCCACGAACTATCCTGTGAGTTTGAATGGGATAAGGTTGAGCGACGTGTTACAGAGTGCGTGCACAACGCGAGAAATGGTGGAGGTGAACCAGGCTTTGGAAGGAGGAGCTCATCTGTGGCTCTTGTGCCAGAGCCAGCAGCCCTCGTGGGTAATTTTATTCTCTCTGACATGTCTGTGCTGCTCTTGGGATGAAGCTTTTACCTCCGCGTGGCGTGCCACAGTGCCTGCTTGCAAGGTTGTCTTGGCAGGAGCCTGAGGTCCTTGCACAATGTTGCTGTATCATGTGGATGTGCTGAAAGGTCTCTGACCTCAAGGTAAGTTAGAACACCCATTGTTTATATGGCATATTTCTCAGGTGTGCTCATTCATTGGAGGAAGGTGAGGTCTGCCTAGCACGTGGCCCTCCTGAAAGACAACTCAGTGTATTGTGAAAGAGTAAAACCACACTTTATTAACAAATAATAGAAATGTACGATGATGATAGAAGTCATTGTAAGGTGATCATGTTACTAATATAACAGAGGTTGTAAATGTTAAGAATTATCCTCATTGAGTTTCCAGATGTTGACTCCTTTACTGCTTTTATTATTTCATTTTACAGTTTTCATTTTCAGATGCTCTGAATTATGCCGCTGATGAGGAAGGAGGAGTACTTGTGTTCAGGTACACAGACAACTGGCAAAGCATTTTGCCCACAGGCAAGGAGAAGAGGCTTGTTTTTTTTTTTTTTCCTGGCCTGTGTTGATTATGTCTTCCAATCATTAGTTCTCTAGTTTGGAACTAGTCAGAAAACCTAATAAAGGGAGTGATTGTAAGGTGCTAATTTAGAGTGGTTTTTCAGTGTTCGCTGTAGTGCCTTCCAATACCATATGAATTCAGCAGTTGCAGCTCTGAATTTAATGTCTTGGTTTCTTCACCTGCAGTGAGAGGTAATTTAAAAACCAAAACAAAAACACCCAACACAGTAGCTCTATCTGTAGCTTCGTATCTGGAAGACCAAAGGGGACACTGGAATAATTCAAATGCACTCGCAAGAGCTCTGCCTGCTGGGAATTGTGCCACAGAAGAGCGTAGATTTCTTTTCATTTATTGCCGAAGGAGCATATCTCCTGCAGGTGCTGTAAGGAAGCCAGGTGAGGTGCCAGAGCAGTAATCAAAATGCATGTCACACTCTTGCAAGCACTAGAAATTATGTGAAAAAAATCAGCATTAGCACAAATATGACAACAGTATATTTCATACAGGATGTTTAATGGTCCATTGGTACTTTTGGTAACAGTTCCACAGTGTCTAAGATGCTTATTAAAAGCGCATCCATTATGGCTTATACTTCAAAAAGCAGACAGAAATGAAAAAAACTTATACATGTGTATATATATATGCAGTGGGGCTGAGCAACTCATTAAAGAGTTGAACGTTGAAAATTCTGGGTTTTGTGTGCACGGATCCACAACTTTAATGCAATATTAATGCTAGTTTTTAAAATTTATTTAAGAAGAGAAGGAAGAATGTGACCAACAAAGCCATGACTTGGTAATTCTTTACTGTCTACATGATGCTTTAAAGTGCTCTAGTATAAATTTACTAAGATAAATGAGCAGAAAATATTTTCAAAGCAAATGATTCATAATAGAAAACTTTTTTTTTAATTGAAACACACATGTACTGTCTGAGCTCTGTTTCTTTTGCAGTCAGTTTGAAGCCTTTGACTATAAACCAGCATTTCCGAAATTTGGTCTAAATTCATATTTTAGGTACCTTAAAGCCTCATTTTTAGGTATATATGCTGTAAAGCCATAAAAGCTGAACGTATTCAATACCTCTGAAATCCAGGCCAAGGTTTTTTAGACTTATTTTACTTAAATTGACTTAGAAAACTGAGCTCTGCGAATCATATTTTGAAAATGCTGACCTCAATCGCAGAAAGTTCCTAACGCCCAAATTTTCATGTGGAAATGGAAAAGCATCACTGATGCTGCCTGTCCCTTTGAATAAAGTGTCATGGTAATGGTTGAACTGTTCTGATAAAACTTATCACAAAATAATTTCTGAGTCAGTCTCATCATAGGACTACTCTCAAGAAAATAGTTGAAAGTTATAGAGGAATAGAAGAATAAATGTTACGGGAACAGTGCCTGCTTCACAAGCAGGCAAGGGATTAGCTTCAGCTTTTCTTCCTCCTTCGTTTGGATGAGGAAAGATAATGAAATAAGGAGTAAGCAGACTAAGGTGCTTCCACAAGAAGATAACGGGACATGCTCTTGGAGTGGCTGCTGGAAAGGGGCAGATGCTTGGAGGAAGGGCAGATCCATGTCCCGCGCATTACAGAAGCAGCAGCAGTTTGTGGGCTTGCCAGCCTTTGTTAAATCATTGAGATGTGGTTGTGTTGTCAAGAACCTTGGCTTTGTGACAAGGTTTCTCTCTGGGAATGTTACAGTCCTTTGGGAGCTACCCACTTTTTGGATGTCTATAAGCTCTTTCATGCCTGGGGGGCTCTGGCCTCAAAGACATTTTTGGATTCGGGCTTGGATAGTACTTCTAGAGAATAAAACCTGCCATCTAGCTGCCAATGTTACCCAAGTGCTGGCTGCTGCTACTTTTTCTCCAGTCTCTTGCTTTATACATTTTGTCACATCAGCTGGCTCCGTGCTGAAATGATGTAGAAACGAAACCTCAGGTCAGATAAACAGAAATCCGTATTGTTCCCACGGTGTGCCTGCATTCAGGAAATGGCCCGCTCTGCTGGCCAAAATGGCTCGTGGGCACAAATTATGAAACCAGATCACATGTCTGAGCCGCAGCATTTACAGTTTTCTGATCTCTCTACCATTCTCTGGATGTTTTGTAAGGTTGTTGGGAGCTACGACTAATAGAGGAATTGTCAGCTTGTTGAATTATTAATTTGACTTGAGGACAAAAGTGAAGCAGCTTTCCTGTTTGTGCTCATTATTAGTGTTCCCTGTGCAGTTGCACTGTTTCTGTAGTTTGTCAGAAGACTGACGAA
The DNA here is from genome assembly GCF_963932015.1 of Anas acuta. NCBI lineage: Eukaryota > Metazoa > Chordata > Aves > Anseriformes > Anatidae > Anas > Anas acuta. The sequence goes on along the minus strand of NC_088986.1, from coordinate 10,998,261 downwards.
GAGTAGCTTTAAAAAAAAAAAAAACATTAGGGAGAAATTGTCATTTTTACTATCTGTTTCCTTTACAACCCGACTTAACAGTTTATAGCGATGCTTGTTGGACGTGCTGGGCCTTTTTGTTCTTTTAATCTCTGCTCTGTTGCTGTCCTTTTGTCCTTGCCTGCAGCAGCCCTGCTGGCTGTGTTGTAATCCTGAGTCTCCTGATGCTGTTCCCAGGTGCGTAGCAGTGCTCTGATCGTGATTTATTTATTAGTTCTTCTACTTCTTCTCTTAAACTGTGGCGGCATTAAATTGTGTGGATAGACATTGAGCCTTTATAACCTTAGGAGACCTTTGAATACAAATACTGAAACTCACTGTTCCCTGTGTTAGATTATTTCTTTCTGGTCCTCAATATCAACTGAAGAGAGCAATCCCCTGCTTTCCCTATACCTGTTCTGCAGGAGGCATCAAATTTGTACGGGCACCTTCATTTCAGAATAAGACTGTAGGGTTTTGCACTTAAATACATGCCTTGATTGGTTAAATTACCTTTGTGTGTTTTAAGACAGGTAAATAAGCATTTTAACAAATGGATGACATTTAATGCTCACAGGTTTCCAGTTGTGTTGAGTGGCAAATTAAAGCAGTGATTTCCAGAGGACGAAACCCCGTAGTTACGTGCGTTAATCCAGTTTGAACAAGCTCTCTCTGGTCAAGCATTAGCTCAGTGGAATAGCTACTGGTATTGATCAAATTAAATGCCGTTCTTCCATTTGGTAATCTTATCATTTGATTAGGCTGATTGAGGTCAGCAAGAATTATGACATCTGTATAAAGTGGAGTTTTAGCAGACCCTTGTTTTTGACGTTTGAGCTGGGTAGGATTTGAGCTCTCGTAATTTGAGCGTTCCTTGCTTTGGGAGGAGAAGGATCCCAGCATCATGGCCTGCTGGAGGGGGGTGAGGCCCTCTGGAGATGGCCCAGTCCAGTGCCCCGCTCAAAGGAGAGTCGCCTGGAGCAGGGCACTCAGGGCTGCACTCTGCTGGGTCTGAATATCTCCTTAGATGACGACTCTACAGCCTCTCTGGGCAGCCTGTCCTGGTGCTTGACTGCCCTAACAAGGAAAAAAAAAATCTAATTTTATATGGAATTCCTTGTATTTCATTCTTGTAACCTGTTGCCCCTTATTCTGCACATCAGTCACCACTGAGAAGAAGAGCCTGTCTCTGCCGCCCTTACTCCCCCCACCAGGTATTTATACACATCAGTAAGAGCCCCCTGATCCTCCTCTGCTCAAGGCCGAGCAGCCCCAGTGCTCTCAGCCTGTCCCATGGCAGATGCTCCAATCCCTTAATCACCTTAATGCTCTGAACTCGCTCCATGTGCCTCTTGTAGCAGGGGATCCCCAGCAGGATCCCCCCTCCTGCCTTCCCACAAGGGCGCGATGCTGCCTCTCCTTCCTTCCCCTGCTTGTCCACCAGCACCCTCATCTTTGCCTGCCTCACCGCCTCTGCTCCATCGCAGAGATGCCTGGTGCAGACAGGAAGGAGGTGGAGGACAGACTGTATCTAATTCAAACCTCAGCTCTCGTCTGTGTTGGGGTTTGTAAATCTGCCCTCCTGTCTTTTCGCTTTCAAGCCCTGTACGCTTAGGAGTCGACTTCAGAACAGTAAAATCTCTGTGAAGCAGAGGCTCTGGTCTCTCTCACTGCTACAGTAATGAGCACTAAATTACCCGTCCTGAACTGTGTACATCTAGGAATTTTAAAGAGGCTTAAGAATGTAATGATTGAGCTGCTAACCAAAATGTGCAATCTCTCATTAAAATCAGACTTTCAGCTGCAGCAACAGAAGGAGCAAATGTATTACCTAAACTTGCAAAGGGAAATTGAGAAACCGCAACACAATAAACTTGCTTACCAGGAAAACTCTTTCAAAGGAAAATTAAACATTGCCTTCTAAACATTTAGATGACCAATGTCTGACACGAAGCAGCACAGCTCCTGTAACTGAAGATCATGCAGCGTGAACCGATTAACATATGAACCTATGTATATAGTATGGGCAGAAATTTCACAATGTATTGCCCCTTTCTTTTCTGCGACTTCCTGTTACATCACTTCTGACATTTTCCTTATATTCCTTTATATTTGCTTTTCCTACACTGCCAAATGTCTTTTTACTCATCGTTTACTCCTTTGCTTCTTTTGTCTGCCCCCAGGTCTGCCCCTGGCTAGCCCCACGGTGTGCTCCTGTTCTGGCAGCTGCAGGAAACGTGGGACCAGCCTGACCTCTCTGGTGTTACAAGTGGATTCTCCCTTTGGTTTTCTAGTGAAACTGCTCAAACCACCCACCACGGCCACAGAGATAAATGCTGCACTGTTACTTGTGACCTGCTCTCTTTGGTATTTGTTGCCCAGCAGTGAGACTAACAGCCCGGCTCCCCACCCCTTAGCACCATAAGCATGTCTTCTCCACTGGGCTTTTCCAGAACATGCCCTTCTTCCCAGCTGTGACCCTTGTTCCCTGTTTCATAAGTGCATCTTGCCTTCTCCTCGTCTGGGAGAGCAAATTGTGGCAAGAAGTCCGTGCTGCTGAGGTGTGGTACGGCAGGAGCGGTGCTGGTGCGGTAATGCTTTGGTGAATGTCAGGAGCTGCAGCATGTAGGCAGCGTGTCAGGCAGTGTCTGGAGGTGAGCTGACTTGTGACTTTACAGAAGGGTGGAAGAAGCAGTGTGGTAACTGGTTGCTTAAAACTGATCGTCTTTTAGGTTTTTCCAGCCAACAGCCTTTAGCAGTGTCATGCTGGTTCTTCTCAAGATGTTGCTTAGCCTTTTGTCTCCTCTCTTGTTCTCTCATGGCAGCACATCTTCACCAGGCCCTTCAGAAGCTTTTTTACACCCAACTCCAGCAAGCTTCCTCTAGGAGAGCCATGCAGATCAGCCTTTGGTCCTCTGCTCTTCCTCTTTTAATCCTTGCTTGGAGGAGGGAGCCACAGAGAAGACCTGCATGTCTGCATGCCTCCTTCAGACCTTCTTCAGACCTTCTTCCAGTCTACTCCAAAATAAAATCTAAGCTTGTCTCTAGGAAGGATGGATTCTGTACAAGCAAAAATGTGATGTGTGTGTAGTTTGCCGAAGAAATGCGATAGGTATATATAACTTAGTGAATGGCAGAAAAAAAGTAAATTCCAGTAGTATTAACCCTTCACAGCTCTCAGTAGACTGTTTCAAGCTGTTCCTAGCTTATAGGCTTTACTGAGACAGGATTTGAATAAGGTATGCATAATCTTATATTAATGCAAGTAACAATACAACTACAGTAACCGATTAAAAATATATGTATTCTGCTTAAAGGCGTTGATTTTCAAGCTGATTGGGGTGGGGAAGGAACTGCGTCCCTGGTCAGTTTGTTCCACTGTGGTTTAGTACAGAGTTGTTTTACTTTTGTAGGAGGTATGTAGCTGGTTTGTGTTTTAGGTGGGATCGCTGATCTGATCTGGTATAGCCTTGGTGCTTGATGTAATACATGTCCTTCTGTTTCGCGACTGAGTAAAAACATGTGTGGCTGCACACATCTTATTCGTACCATTTTTCAAAACCTGCTAGCTAATCTAATCTCGGTTAATTGGTTGAATGATTTCAGTGTCTACCAGAGGGAATTTGTCAACACTTCCCACACAAGACTGGGTCTGAAGTCAGTATTGCTGCATCAGTGTGCATGTTTCTGCGCTTCCTGCAGCTCGATGGAGACAACACATGCGTGAGTGTGCAAGGCAAATCTGTACAGAAAATGCAATGGGAACGTGTCTGTGTAGTCATCTACTCTTGTGCTGAGGCTGGAATTACTGTGGCCAGGGTTGCAATAGCACTGCTCTTCTTCCTGTGCCTGACTTGTTCCCATGCCAGCTCTTTGACAGCTGCAGGACATTGCTACAGAGGCCGTTTTTTTGTGGCTAGCTCTATTCCCACGCTAGCTAGTGGGTAAAGAGGAGTAATGTGTCTGTTTGTCACTTGTGGCGGGATGGACCTCATCTCCCGATGAAATATGTCATCTTGAAAGCGTTTCACTCCTTTTGTGTAGCTGCTGAGAACATTGGCTGGCTCAAGAGAGCAAGAGAAGATCTCCCTGAAGCAGCTGATAGCTGCCATAATAACTGCCCCTTCTTGTTGGATGCAGTCTCTGGGATTCATTTTCTGCAGACTGGAAGCCCAGACCACTGCCTGAGCATGTTTTCTGGGCTTGTGCATGGTTTCCCAGAAAGCAGCTGGGACCCATCGTACTTGTATTGCCCTTCAGTTCCCTATAAATGCTTAATTTCTGGTGCTCCTGTCGGTTTCAAGGCATCTAGGGCTAGTCATGGAAAGCTGGCCTGGGTGAGTGCAGGGAGAGGCCAGGCTCTTACAACGTGATGGGAGAAGGACAGGTCTTAAAATCTGCTAAGTGCTCTGCCAGGCCGTGTGTCCCTGCTACCCTCTGAGGGGCAGGAAGCGAGCAGAGGGAGAGCTGATCTTCTGCACTGGGTCTTCTGGCTCAGCTGAGCTCAACTCTCCCTTGACTTTTACTACAGGAAAAGAAGGGGGTGAAAACACTGCTGCAGTCTTTCTGCATAACCTGTTTCTTACATGCATCCAAAAAACAAACCCGTGGTTCACTTCTTTGTGCATCAGGTAATGTACCTGGGCAACTCCTCGCCAAGGAATGTGGCGGCTGCAAAGCGTCTGCGGGGGTTCCGGGGGAGTCTGGGCAAATATTTGGAGGAGAGCTCCGTGGCTGGGAGGGAAAGGGGGGACTGCTGATTAGACAAACCACATCAAGCTCAGGAAATCCGCCGAGCTGAAAAGGTTTGAAAGCTGTGTGAAAGTTAGGGAGGAAATATTTTATCTCTTTGCCCTTTTCTTACTTTACCTTGGACATTCATTTGTGGCCATTTTTAGAAAAGAGATTTTGAACTCTGATCTGACCCTCTGCAGGCTCGCTTGCATCCTTAGGTAGGATTTTCCTTACTGCTGTGCAAACAAGTTAATGAATTCTTCAAAAGTAATCCCAAGATAAAAGTCAAGCAACACTTTTTTTTTTTCTTTTTTTCTCTCGCTCCTTCAGAGATGCAGTAATTATAACTACCAGCAAAGCACACATCTCTGATCCCCAGCCTCTGTTTTTGTGGTTAATGCTTGCACAGCTCAGTGCCTAGAGCTCGCAGCCATCTCGCAGCCCAGGAAATGCCCGCGATGGCTTGGCGTGTGTGCTTGTGACAGTAAGCCAAACAGGCAAAGTTTGTTTAGTCTTGTGTTTTGCAGCATGAAGCACACTCTTGATATCAAAAGGAGAAATAAGTAGTCATTGAATGAAAGCTCACACCAGCTCTTCTGGATTAGCCAAGGCTGTGCTAGCAACAGGCGTGTTTGGAAGCTTTTTGTTGATAGCACTGCATATCTCCCTGCTCTTATTCCAACTAGAGTTGCTTTTGTATTTTCCCTCCTAATTCCTGTTCTCAGTACAGGTGATTCTAATCCCTGTCACCGGGGGCTCCATTTTTCAGAAAGTTGGCTGATAAAAGCTGGCAGGAGCGGACCTGCTTTGGTGCCTCTGAAGCTCTGTATCACCAGGGGGGTGTCCATGTGATTTGCTTCACAACTGGTCAAGATACTAAAAGGAAAACCCTTGCTGCAAAGCATGGACCAGGCTGTAGCTGGGGAATAACGTGCACTGGGAATATTCAAAAGTAATCAGTAGAAGATAAGCACGGTGACACGATTTGCTCAGAGGACATGTAACTGCACTTTCTGTTGGATTCAACAAAGTGCGGATTGTCTCTGAAAAGCTTCTTCGGTCGTTTGGATGCTTAGGTTGAGACGGCGATGTTTACATAGCATTGACGTGAGAATCTGCAGGTTTTGTAATTAGGGTGCTCGTGAACTTCGCCAAGTACACTCAGTCTGTAGCTGGGTAAAAGCGAGATGTCCCGTAGAAAGGAACGGCGTGATTCGGGTGGGCCGAGCATGAGCGCTACGGAGGTGAATAATGTGGGATGATACTGTAATGTTTGCTTGTGCTGTGGCTGTCTGCTTTGAGTCTGTTTGAACGTTTGCCCGAAGAGCACCCATAAATACTTTTGGGAAGTTTTCTCTTCGGCCCACAGTGTTGCTATTTTGCTGGCTAATGAAAATCTGCTTCTTCTCCTGTCATCAAGATCAAGGGCTACTCAGCTAAAGTAGTCCTTCAACTTCTCTGTTTAGACAGGGAAATTTAAGAGTGGCCTGAATTAGATGGGCTTGTCTGCTTTAACTTTTTTTAAAAACTATCTTCCACTAATACGGGGAGATTGATTTTAGAGAAAGAAGCTTTTGGGAAGGATTTGGAAAGGCCGTCAAAATGTGCTCTGGGATTTTATTATAGCTTTGAATGATAAATTATTATTTTTAAGGATTGTTTTTTGGTAGCTTGTACCATAGCTTTCTTGTTATTTCTTCTATTGTACTTAAGTAAGTTCAAATGGGTGACTAAGTGTTGGTTGATTTATGGGAGGGTAAAAGTACTTAAGATGATAAGACATTAGAAATAGCTGGTGATTGAGATTACTCACTATTTATATAACAGTCTCCATTTTCGTTTGCCAGTGCATTCCAAAACTTTCACTTTTTAGGCTGTGAATTTTCATTACTTTTTCCATTTTTTTTCTTACCAAGGTGATTGTTTTGTTAAAAGTAAGATTGCACAAGAACAAGATGACTGCAATTTGTCATTGTAAGGGCAAGAAATCTGGTGACATTGAACATGTCCAATCCCAAAATGCCTGGAGTGCAAAGTTTAATATCTTTATGGAATTAGTTTTAATACTTTCAAGAAGTGGAATAAAACCATGAAAACCTTCTCTGACAGATATAAATTGAAAGTAATTGTTTGTGGAGCCCTTGAATACTGTAATGGCTGTGCAGGCCATCGAAGTGGTTAGACAAACATAGGTGGGCAAAGAGAAGAATGAGAAAATAAAACAGGAATGGATGATGCCAAGAACATACAGTGAATAGGCTGAATTCCAGGCTGAGGCGGAGAGCGCGTTACTTCTTTTGTGGCTCCACCATGGATCCATGGAGATGCTGGGTTACGAGGTCACCCTCTGTGCTTTGTTCTACCCTCCCTTGCCCCCACTCACGGGGGCTATAGAAATCCCCTGGGTGGGGCAGGATTTCTGTGTCAGCCGGCCCCGCTGCCAACTGAGTCTTGGTGAAGTTGGGTAGCCTGGGGGGCAGTCACGGGGAGAGCATTAACCATAGGGGTGAACACTGTGGCTCTCTACAAAGGCTGACCATAGTTCATGCAATTAAATGTTACTACTGGGGAAAAAAGTAGTGGTTTGGTAATGTTCATTGCTTTTTGTAATGTTTGGGGGTGAATACAAATGACTGCTCTGAATATGCCTGCAGTATTTCTTCGGTTTAGAACTTGGGATCACTCAGACTGCATTTTGTCCATGTGCTATAGCTCCATTTGATAACAGTCAAAACACGTGTAATTTTAACTTTCACCATTATGTCTTGTTTTCTTTCCCACAGCTGTAGGAAAAGTGCTTTCTTTATCAAGGGTATTGAAAGAGAAAACATTTTGTATGGTTTTTTTATCCCCTCATCTTCACCATAACCATTTCCTTTAGTAGCTAATAATATTTAGTATTTATTTCGGTGACTTTCATAAATCTCAAATGCATAAACCAGCAGCATCCTTTTTTGCTACTGGCTTGTCTTGTGGGAACTTGTTGAAATGGAGTATCTCATCGAAAAACTCCGTTCCTGGAATGAGGAGCTCTGTTGTGCTGTTCTTCAGGTGGTGCAGCAAGAGAAATGGGGGGAGGTTTTTTGGTTTGATTAGTGAACCAGGGAGGGTATCTGGTCTTCCAAAAGATTTACAGCTTTTGGGAGAGCAGGCTTTTAGGATCTTACCTTGTGTTTAAAGGTATCTTTAAGGTATCGAGCCTCTGAGCAGAGCCCCCTGAAGGAGTTAGTGGTGTGGTCCTTGCAGTCTGTTCCAGTGCACCTTGAATTTTAGGTTGGGGCAGTAACACAGCACGGGGTCCTCCTTGAGAGGATGCTGCCTGGAAGGATCTTTTTTTTTTTTTTTTTTTTTAACCTGTGTACCAAGTAGAACAGGAGAGGTGAGTGTGGTTCAGACTTCCTTTTTTTGTCAGAGTAATCAAGTGGCACCTCCAGCCTCTTCTTCCCTGCCAAATGTTTGGCTCAGACCAGGCTCCTTGTGGGATGATGAAGTGAGGATATAGCTGTCCGTGCTGTCTACTGTTCGCGGTTTTCTCCGCTGCACTTGCTCCTTTAGTCAATAAATCCTTCCATTTTTGTCAGGTGGCCTCTTGCATGGAAACTTTCTGCAGAGTGCAGTCCCCGTGCCTTATCTCTGGAAGCCGTACTGAGAAAGATTTTTTACAAGCTCAGTGCCTTAGCCTTGTTTTGTTAAAAATTCTTGTTTATTTGTAAAACCATGGGACCAAAGGAGAGAGGCTTATATTAAGCAGTGCTGATATTATCTGGAAGATTTTAATGCATGTTGCTTTACTGATAACTCTCAGGCTCAGAGCTGGAATTAATAAGGCGAGGAGACAGAATTACACAAAGCTGGGCACGGGGTCTGCATCTCCTGCATCAATCATCCTCTCCAGCTAGAGGGACCTGCTGCCACTGGCACCTGGGGGGCTCCTCATGTCCCCCCTGAACACACTGCTTCCCTTGGGGTGCACGGTTTGGTCATTTTTGTCTAGGTTCCCAGTCAGAGCCTGTGAGATGCAAAAATCCTTGGAGGAGGCGAAAGCCTCTGCCTGACCTTGAAATAGGAACAACTCTGCCACCAGTTCATCCTGCGGTAGGACGTGAAGTCTGCTGTGCAGCAGAGGAACAGCAACACATCTGGAATTTTTCATGCAGGGATTGATATGGATCTCATTAATGGCTTTGTAATGTATCTGTAGCTGTGTGTCACTTAGTGGTATTGCTCTGATATTAGCGATCTCTTGCGTACATGGTACAAATGCACATCAGCTGGCTGCCGGTTTCTGTGTACCTTGAAGTTGGCACCTAAAGCTGTGTTAGCCCTGCTTCACTTGACAGAAGAAAAAAAGCTTACTCTCTGATGAATTACATTTCTTTAACTACTAAGCAAGCTTGGAAATCACTGTTTCTTGAACAACTTCATACAAGAAGGAGCTTGCCAAGGTAAATTGTTTAGGCATTAGGAATTTGTGCAATGGAGATCATTTCCAGCCTCTCACTGTTCTTCCGTCTTCTGAACGGTACAAATTATGGTGTGGATTCTAACCTCAAAGCCTTGTCCAGTTTCAAAGTTACGAGAGAACTGCTTGCCCAGTGTCTCCCATGAGTTTAGTCCCTTCTTGGTTTCACTGCAGAGCTCTCTTAAGATCTTTCTTCTTTCTAGTTCATATCTTCCTGCTTTCTCAATGAAAACGTAGACTTGATTTGCTATTGTCATTGCTGTGTCAGTTTTTTATGTCAAACCCAGATTATGATGGCTAAAAAAAAAATCTTTAAAATATGCCAAAAAAAAAATAATCTAAGCAACATCACAATGGGCTATCCATGTGTTGGTCTTAGAGCATCAATTTCTGTAGTGTTCAATGAAGCTGAACAATTTACTTTATTCTTGTCTGTCTTTCTTTGCATTTAATTACCTGACTGTCTTGTGTGCTGTGAGCAACTAACAGTGTAATAGCTTCTGTGGATTTTTTTCCCACTTTTACTGTTTTGCTTTAGGTTTTAGTTTGTGTCTGAAAGAAAGGTTGGCCTTTGTGTTCATTTTCAAGGGGAGGCTTTCTCTGTACCACCTTAAAGTCACCATTGGAGTTGCAGTGACAAGAAATGCAACCTACACATTTTTAGTAATGATGAGTCAGGACAGCATGCGGTTTGGAAATAATTATTATTTCCTATTTTTCCTCAGGTTTCCGAGCCTCTGTCAATTATCAAGGTCTCTTTTTTTTTTTTTTTTTTTTTTTTTAATCAAGGAATTAGGTTCTGTAAAACTTTTCAGACTATTGTAGTATATGTAATGAAGTCAGAAGAGCTGGTTTCACCTCTGTTAATACCATGGTGCGTACATTGCAGCAAATTAATATTTTCCACATCATCTTCATAGGGGATATTTGTCTAAGTTCTTCAGTGTCATTGTTGATTCTGGAAGAACGTAAGCCTTACAAAATTAAGTCTGTTCTCGCTCAGGACAACCCTTCTGTTTCAAGAATGATGCCTGAAACATTGACCAACTTCTACCAACATCCTCACTCCAGTATGACTTACGCAGGGAATTTTTGCACCAGGGAGATTTTTGACCCGGAAAAAGGCAATATGCTAGAGGTGAAGGATTATCAGGCCTTCAGGAACCAAGTAAATTACCAAGTCCAGTCCTCTGCCTACACGGACACCAAATCATACAACTGTGCTAAGCTTTGGCCAACTGATAGAGCTGCTGGCTGGCATCTTCTGTGTGAGATGAGTCTTCCTGTTAGGAGGAAGAAATGGATCCTTATGGATCCTTTCTGCTTCATCTCTTTTTTTTTTTTTTTTTCTTTGCTCAGAAGGCTTTGAAAGCTCAAGCAGAAATTAGTCTGCTTTTGCTCACCTTCATCATGTTTCCAAATACCATGTAATCTCTTGTATTTGGCTCAGTGCTCCCTAAGAGGCCTTGAGCACCCCACCTGGCTTTTGGTAGGCAGAACTATCTGTAATTCAATCTTGCATCTTTGACAATAGTGCATGAAAAACAAACTCTGATGCTAGAAGACTGGTTCTTAAACTAACATTATTCTGCCCTGTCTAGCAGTCAGCTTTTCACCCCTTACCTGATTGTGTCTTGGTATTAGAGGGTTCTGTGAACAATGACAAGTTTTCCACATTGCCTTACACGCTGCACCACGAGGCAGGTCAGGACAAATTTTCTGCATTGTCTGAATTTTAGAGACTTTTTTTTTCTCCCCCTAAAAGGAAGCCAAACTCTAAGTGAAGCCTCTTGTTATTTTTGTGCGTACATGTGGTTTTTGTCTGAAGTGTTTGGAGAATCAGTAGCAAAGCCCAAGGATTTGGTTAGAGCGGGCAAACTGCTTTCTTTTGTTTTTTTAATATATACAGTTTATCTCAAAATTTTCCAGTCCCCTTAATCATTATTGCCATTCTATAGAGACTTTCTAGGTAAGCTGGTCAGGACACAGACCGTTAGCAGGGGAGACTGAGCTGATATTAAATCAGCCTCTGATTTTGTGCCTTGGTGGTGCGTAAGCACAAGATATTAATGACTGCAGAAAGGTTAAATGTTACGTGTCTTCCTGTTTATCACAAAGGTACAGGGTACAAACAGAAAGCAGTCTTGGCAGGCAGCAGGCTTGCAAAATCCATGTGCTGCTTATCTAAAGCTGTTTGTACTGAAATTTGATTGCTGTATATGAAGGTAAATACTTCAGAGTCCTAGGCAGTCTGAAGGGTAGTTCTTGATTCCCCACTACAGCAGGCTATGGCTTGGGTGCTTTGACACCTCCTAGCAACATCAGCCCAGTATGAAAACTGTTTTAAAAGTAGTAGACGTATTCAGAGCTTCCAAAGATTATTTAATTTTTGCTCTTATGAGTAGGCACAGTTAGGACTGACCTGTTCTTAACACATGCAAATAAAACAATAAAATAAGAATCTAATGTAACTGGGTGGGTTCTCTAACTCATGTCCAAGCAATAGATTTCAACATGTGATAATCCCAAGCATAAGAAACCCTTTTCTAATGTTTAATTTGTTTCCTTTGCCACATTTTAAGCCTGGGGCTCCTACTTCTATTTACCAGGGATCTGGAGATAGTACCTTTCTCTTTTGCAGCAGCCTTGTAATATTTAAGGGCTTATGATGTCCTCTTTCAATTTTCTCTTCTCTAGACTAAACAAATTCATTTCTTTCTAGTTTTCCTCAGGGATCATGTTTTCTAGACTTTAGATCTTTTTCAGAGCTCTCCTGCAGCCTGTTTCCAGTTTGTTCGTGTTTTTTTGAATGAGGCCCAGAACTGGGCACGGTCCTTGAGCTGATGCTTTCTGATCCTGAATATAGTGGAATACTTAACGGGTTTTACAGCTGTGATAGTTACATTTTTCAGCCATGATAGGATGTTTATCTTTCTGCAGCAGTATGGCAATGTTCTATGTACGAACCACAGCACGGAGGATGGAGGCCCTTTAAGATATGCTGGAGCAGCTGGTCTTGCTCTAAATAGAGCTGCGAACAGGCAATGGGAAAATGCCTGCACTGATGGGTTTAAATAACCTACTAGGTGATGGGGAGCAACGAGGGCAAGATGACTGATGCTCCAGAGTGCCTGAAAACGTACAGAGCAGCCGTCCCTAGGAGGAGGCTGGGATAACAGCACTGCTCCACGGCCTGCTGCTGGGATGAGAGTTTTGTGCAGTGATTTAACCTGCCCCAGCCGCTGTGGCATTTACTGTCCCTTCTTGTCATGGGGAAAGACCAAGGCTTATGCTTCACGATCTTTCTTGCAGAGATGCAAACAGGTGAGTGATTACACCAGCCCAGTGATGGACAAACCCACTTGGCAGAGTTGCTAGGGCAGAGCAAAGCCACGCAGTGTTACACCACGGGGTAATTCAGTGGCATCCCAAGGGAGGATTGCAGCTTAGGACTTCTCAGTCTGAAAGAGACAACAGTAGGTACACTCAGGATCTTAGTCATTAGTGGCATGGGAGAAGATGGGTGGGGATCTCTAGTAACAGTGGTAGGTGACACTGTGGCCATTCTTCAGGACTCAGTTGTCTTTTCCTTATTTTCTAATTTATTTTAGATTGTTTCTACAGTTCAAGATCAACTTAAGTTTTAGCCTGATCTCTACTGTTGAAGACTTTCTTCTTGCACTCATCCCTTTTTGGCTCGTTTATTTGCTGGTTTAGGAAAAGAAGCGTGTTGGTTGTAGGATGGGGTTAATCCTTATTAATGCGGTTTCTTGAATTTTTCAGCTGCTTGAGGAATCTTTGAGCTGCTTGGATTTCTGACAGAGGATTAATGTCAATAAGAAATGTGAAATCAGGACATCACAAGCCTCCTCATTCCCTAGACTATCAAACCAAGCTGCTCCCCAGAGAAGGGAGAAAAGGGAGAGAACATACACCTAGGTCTCAGTAGGGAAAAAGGAAAAGGTTAGTTTAGATTTTATCTTTGTACTTTTATAAATCTCTCAGAGCTAATTATTCAGTGCTAGAGTGCTTTGGTTTGTATTTCAGCCATTTTATTAATAAAGTTAGTGGGTTTTGTACCTTCTGTCTAACCATAGATGCTCTTAAGCATAAGCAAACAAAAGAGTGTAGAAATCCTGCTGGAACAAATAAGTTAATTTTTTTTGTGTCTTTAAAACCAAACCAAAACACACACCTCATGTTGAAGGCTGTCTGTGTCCTTTTGCAAACGTAATGTGCAGGTTATATATAATATGAGGTTGTAGTGCAGTTGTTTTTTTCCTTCATCTTGCAGTTTTCCTATGCTGATTCTCCCTAACTAAAGAAGAAACAAGAGGCAAGGATGTTTAAAGGAGGAGAAGGGGAAAAAAATAAACATCTGAGCACCTCCTATTGTATGGAAGGAAACGGTTGAAAAATAACCAACAGTGGAGTTTAGTGGCTGCCCACCTGCCTTTTCCTACTGTCATGATTTCTAGAAACATGGCACCATCCTTTCTGATTTTTCAGGGTCTTAGCCATGTCTTCCTTCCTCCATGTTATAGCCAAAGACTATCAATGGTTGTGTTTATTTTACTTTCTGGCTTATTCCCTTCTACACATGTATGTATTTAATTGCTCTGAAAACAGCTCTAAGTGTAGGAAACAGATAAAATAGCTCTAAGGGTAGGGAACAGATTAAAGCTAAGATTAAATGTCTGAAATTGTTCAATAGCTATATTGATAGAGAAGGTGGTAGCCTGGGATCTACCTGATCCCTTGGGAAGTGAGCCCTGCTGATGCTGAATGCTTCTCCACACATCGAAGAGGAACATGGTGGGCACTGGATTATCACCTGTGTACAATTTGCGGGATAGATCAGACAGCCTAGTTCATCTCTCAAGCCAGAAGTGTTTTGGGGACACAGCTCTTCTTACTTATCAGGGAGAAAACAATTGGAAACTTTCTTTTTTTCACGTTAAGTTGGAATCCCCTAGGTACAAACATATATCATGCTTTCTTGTGTATATAGGTTCCTGTTTAAGAATAGTTTCCTGGCAGTACGCTTCCTTTTGCACTGTACTGTGACAAACTGAGATTCTTCCAATGTCTTTCCACAAAGAATGCAAAGTTCAGAGCTGGGAGGGATTTGAGTTGTACCCTGTAATTATCATATCTATCCAGACGTCCTTTGCTGTTTTACTGGTGTATGTCATTCAGATTAGAGATTGAGGGTGCTTGGCATTTGCCTTGCAAATAATGCGGCTCAGAGCTGTGTGCCACAAGCACCCAAATTCCTCATCTTTAAAAGGTTGCCATGCTGAGAGATTGCACTATGTCTTTTCTGGGATTTGGGGTGGTGGAGAGAGCAAGGGCTTAAAATTTGAGTTTAAAGAATGGAAACTCTTAGGTGCTGTTTGCCTTTGGGGCACAAGCCTACATCAGTTCTGAAGCTGTGGCTGGTGAAGCTAACCTGCCTTTTAGATAGCAGTGCAGTTGACTCGGGTGAAATGCAGCATCCCCTCATAGCTGCTCAGCAGATAGAAAACTTAACATCGTTCAGAGACGTTTACTTTTTCTGTTTGACAAACTCCCACGCATTCCTTGGAATGTATTTTAGGTGCTTTGCAGAGAGCATTCCCAGGGACTGTTCGAGGCATATCCTGATATTTCCTGAGGGGTCCTAGAATATGCCAGACGCGCTCCAGAGACGAGACAGAGCAGCCATGCTCCTGGAGAGGTTTGGCAGACAGCATTTCCCTGTCACTGCTGGACATCGGTTCTGGCCTGCTCTGATTTATTGAGGTGGCAACGTGCTTTTCATAGATCACGAGCTTTATAGCACTCATGATCTCTTAATATTTCCAGAACGGAATTACCTTTAAGATTTATGGGAACTAAATATCGTTTAATTTGCTCTTTTTTGCCCCATATGGATATAATATTTTCCTGAGAACTGTTCTTTTCCCTTCTTAAAGGAAGCAAATGTGTGAATTAAGTCCGTTTCCCTGGCTCTTTGGACAAGAGCGTTAAATATTACTGAGTAACAGTTGGTGTCCTGAGGCTGTTGCATTTTTTTCTAGAAAATTTTCTTTTTTACTTGTAGATAATGTAATAACAAGGCCATTGGTTACTTCACCCTTCTCTTTAGGCACCAATTCAGTCTACTGATCGTCACATACAGAAGGGACACCAGAGGCGCATCAGATCAGGCCTGATGGTGCCTCACTGGCTTTTGAGGACTTCCCTGGGTAGTCCCAGGAGGATCTGTTCTTCCTCCTGGATTTACCAGGCACCTTATAAGGGGGGATCTGTGTTCATGAGAAACACTACTGCACCTCATACTACCGTAAATTGCCTTTCCCTGGTGTATGACTTGCAAATAGGCCAGTTAATTCCATCTGAAAATAATGCTAACTTCTGAGTCAGGTCTGACGTTACAGCACGCACCTTTTTTCTTGTGAAGTACTTTTGAATAGGTGAACTGAAGTGGCTAATTTGTTTGTTTGTTTTTTATATATCTTTTATTACACTGTGCCACTCTGAAGAATCATTATAGGGAATTCTCTTGATTCTTGAGAGGAGAATAAAACCTGCTCCTACGTGCACTTTCCAAAGCACCGGGTTTTTTCCTGAAGATTGCATATCCCAGCTGTAACCAGAGCAGCTTGGTGACCTAACAAACCAGCCCAAAGCTGTTGGTGACCCTCAGGCAGTGCCATCGTCCTTTGCTGTGGCTGCTGCTTGGGGAAAACAGAAGGTAAAAATGGGGAGCCATTCCATGGGACCTGCCTGCTGCCATCATTTCAAGTGGTAGCTGTAAAGGAGGAGCTGCGAGCAGCTGTGCTGTAGCCATTTGGGTTCTAAAAGCTCTTGAATTGTGTAAAAAACTTGCAAAGGTTCCTCCTGTTGATATTGGAAGGAGGTGGAGATGACTCCTGGGAGAAGCCCAGCAGTGTAACACAATACTTACATTTCAGTGCACCAAGATGCTTGAAAAGTCACCAGTACAAACATAAAGCTAATTTGTCAAGTTATGGAAGTTCTTAGGATATTTTCAGGGTTTTATTGTATCCGCTCTGCTTGTTGTAGTTGGTTTTAATAGTCCTGTGGGTTGGTTTTCTTGTTTGTTTGGTTTTTACTTAAGATCTTCAGAAGCTGTAATGTATCTGACACATCTTCCCTTCTTCCCTACTTTTTCCTAGATGGAATTATATAGATCCTTTCATATCCTCAGCCCTTCTTTGGGCTCTGGAAAAACACTCCTTTCTTTCTGGAAGAGCCACATAATCTGTGCCTCCTTCTTTTATGGTTATAGATTCATTATCTTATTAAAGATTGCGTGGGCGGATGTGAAGTGGTATGCAAGGGCAAGTTTGCATCTTCTATTCTTGATCTGTTAAATACTCTTTGTCTCTGTCTTCCCCATTCCTTGAGACTTCTGCAACCTCAGGTTTACTGGGTGTCTGTGATTGGACAGACAATATTGCAGTTTGTAATTCAGAGTTCATTCATTCCATCATTTCTTCACTGTGCTGCTATCTGAAATTGTGTGTACATAGCAGTGGCGTAGTGTAGATGAGTTTATCTTAAATCAGGTAGCTCAGGTCCAATAAGTTACCTGATATGCAACCTGAGGGGGCAGGGTGAAACCATACCCATCGATGGGTACATCAAGCCCACTGCCAGATCAGCCAGGCTGTGCCTCTTTCAGGTGAGTGTACATCCTGTGGCTGTAGTGGAGATGTACTCTGTGACTCTGAACGTGGAGTACATTCCTTTCTTCATCTCTGTAGCACAGCATACTTGATATTGATCCAGAACATCCCTGCTACTGTTCTGGTATGATTGAATGAACAGATTTCTGATGGTATTAACACATTTGCTAGCAGTGATCGGTACATTCAGAAGTGGTCTAATATGGAGGTTTGTATTTCTGTAGTGTTTTTTGTCAAGTGCTAATTGTTTCCTTCTCTCTGGCCACTTTACTAATTGTTTCTAGAAGGGACAAGTTTCGGTAGCTGCTGGGTTTTTCTGTTGAGGGTATAATTAGGATAATGTATTCCCATACTGACATGGTTAAGAAGGACTAGTTCCCTCTTTTGTAAGTGATTTTGGATAGATCACAACTGTTTGGTTTGGCAAGGACATCTCTTGAATCATTTATATGTTAATGAATGCAGAAGAAAACACCTACATCTGTAGTGAATTTCCATTCTCTGTAAACTGAGTGCGACTTCATGATCTCCTGAACTGCTTCCCTTCTTGCCTTTGTTATGATAGCTGCTGTATATGTGCACATGAATGAGGTAGAAGCAGCCTTGAGAGCAGATACCTCCTGCTTTGTTTTCCGCACACCTCTGCCCAGTGCATTCACCCCTGCACAGTACAGCGCTAGCAGCACTCCTGTATGCAATGAACAATGTAAAGGCAGCTCTGCCCCCCTTCCTCACGGCTTTCACACACTGCCATGGAGATTGCACACATTGGCTTGTGGCTACAAAGCTTGGAGCAAAATCACGTAAACTCTGGTTGCAATTTATAACTCATTGTAACTAAATTAACAGCCAGACAATAGCGGGGAAGTTCAGCATGTCCTAAATCGTTGAATAGAAGTGATCATGAGGCTCAGGATTTAAGCGTTTGGGGTGTCCTAGTGGCACAGATTATGAAGTATTTATTTTACTGCAGGCACCTTTGGTTAAAAGTAAAATCTTCTGTTGCAGTGTTGCCAGTGAGAATGTAAAGTCAGCACTTAGGTATTGATTCTCTCAAGCTCCCTACCGAAATTTATCCTTCCTAGCTAAGGAATTAATTTCTCTCTCTTTTTGATTTCCTCAGGTTCTCGAAGCCGGCACCAATGTTCTTGGATGATTCCTTCAGGAGATGGGCTCGTATCAGGGACTTCGTACCCCCCTTTGGAATTAAAGGACAAGGTATGAGGGAATTATACAGCTGTTGAAAAAGAAGGGGGGCTCTGCAGGTGCTTACCCTGCCATCTTGTTTGTCCATTTTGAAAATTCACTTGGTCCCTAGGGCTCTGTTTTGTTGTTTTTTTTTTTCTAGTGTTATAGAAAAATATTGTACGTGCAGCTCTCAGATACTGGGATTTTCACAGCTGGAACGTGGACCTCAGAGGCTGGGATTAGGGAGGATGGGTTAGTACACAGGGAGAGTCAGTGCAGCAATGGCAGTTTTGACCTACCACCACATTCTGGAAGAAGTGTTTTGACATTGACTGCCATAGTTTGTAGAATCTTGGCTGACAGCATCAGAGAGAGTCCAAATTGGTTTAAAGTACTTTTTTTTTTTTAACCAGTAATTTGCTAAAGAACAGGTGAGGCTCATCTTTCAGAAGTTTTGGATCCTTGGGTTGACCACTGATACAAATCTTCTCATAGTGTTTGGTCATAACGATTTTAAAATTGTGCTACTGGTGCACTTGTGTAGCAAATAAGAGAAATCTATTCAGATGCCTTGGCAATGATTTGCAATATATCCTGTCCTCCAGCTGGAGCGTGGTGGAAGGAGTTGCATTTCAGGTATGCTGTGGGACAGCAGGAGTGGTGCTGCTGGGGATGAGATGGGAATCAGTAGCCCACCCAGCAGGTGGTGTATTTTGTGGGTGGCACACACTCCCCCCTGTCCTGTATGTGGCACCAAAGGCCTCTCTGGGCAAGTGGTGGTGGAGCAGAAGAGATGTGCTCATAGCAGTGATTTTCTGCAGCCATCCTGAATTCTGATGTGTTTATTAAGTTTATTATTAAGTTTATTATGTTGGTGGCATTGCATCAGTTCCCATGATTTTTTTTGTCCCCTGACAAACTCAAGATTGCAGTTGGCTGGCCTCACCCTAGGGATCCAAATACCTGGGGCTGGAAGGACTGCAGCCACACAAGGCTTGAATCTGGCTGTCTCTCTCCCTGGCCCTGGAAGCAGATGTGGTAGTTGTCTGTCAGAACAATCTCTGATCAAAACAAGGACTGGACTGACAAATTTCTTCTGGCTCACATTAATTCCCTTCTTTGTTTTGCATATGTCCATTTCTTGTCCAGTCAGTCTTTTGCAACTCAATAGTCAACTAATTGCTGTCCTCTAAATCAACAAGCAAAGGTTCCTGTAAAGGCCGTAAGAAATAACACTGGCAGCACAAGTGGAAGCCTGCATTGACCACAGGAGGGCTAGTCCCCTGCTAATGGGTGCACAAGGTGTGCAAAGCTAGGGCACGCTGCCTGACCAACGTGGAGGTGGGATTTGCAGATTACACATGATGTCAGCCAGACTTAATAAAAATCATTCCGTTAAACTGAATCCAAATGGAGAAATTCACCAAAAGGGGATGACGGAATGGCTCTGGCAGCCTTTTTCCTGGGTTTGTTGCCAGCTTGTATCACCACCGCAATGTTATGTAAATCTGGTGTTTTATATTGGATTTCCTCAGTTAAAAAGAGAAATGAGAAATTGCCATTATTTAAATGGCTGAGAGCCGAAGCCATGGGACGGAAACAGTTGAATGGGTTATTTTTTTAATGCCCTCCCGGGACTGGATTTTGTGCCAAGTTTCAGTCTGGAGCAAGTTCTGTGTGTGGGAGGGTTGAATTATAAATCTCTGTAAGGCAGGATTTCTAATGGCTGTGCTGACAGCCTGCGAGTCCTAGCGATGCGAATGGCGCCCTTTCATGTTCCACATCACTTGGAATTCTTGCATCAGTCTTTTCTGGCCGGTCCCGCGGGACACGTTCGGGCTCAGCTGAGTGATTGGATGATGGGATCAGCACCTCATTAGGGCTTTCAGTCAGGGCAATCTTAACGATATCCAAACAACCGACCTAGGCAGGCAGCGGGGAGATAAGTCACGTGCTGGTGCGAGATGAAGTCTATCGGAGTGGGATGTGCATGGGAAAAAGCGTAGTCAGGGTGACTGAGAAAGTGTGGAGAGACGTGCCTGTGTTGAAACAGATGGGGCAGGAGTCTTGCTCTGTGCATATAGGAAGCCCAGTGACGCTAACAGCTGGGATTTCCGACGTGAATCACGCTGTGAAAGGTGGCTGGTGTTTACGGACACCGATTGTAACTGCCGTGGTAATGGGAAGATTTTGCTGAGAACTTTGGTGAATATTCCCCAATGTTTTCAAGTTGCTGTGACCTAGTCCAAGAGCAAAAATTTTTTGTGTGAAATATAGTTACAGGATGAGCTCACTTTCAGTAATGCTGCATATTCCAAGAAACTCATAGGAACTTCTCAGTGGCAGCTTGAAAGTACCGAAGTTAGGAAATAAGAGATTCTGAGCAGCTTGGAAGATAACAGCACCATTTCGGCTTTCTTTTATTAAAATTTCCTCCTCTTCTTCAGACTTCTAGCGAAAAGGTTTTCAAACTCATAGCTAAGTTTTACTTCTGAAATGAACTATTGCATTTCATGTCAGATTGGAAACTGCTGCTACCGTCAGTTAACCACCTCAGCCAGCTAAATGAAAGAAGCATGGGTATAAGCAGGTTGCTTCCCTGCTTCTGTATTAACAGGAGTTTCTGAAATGAGGTGAGAAGTAGGAAGTCTTGTGCAAACTCTTTTTGAACAGTAGTCCATGAGTGCCCTATACAACAAATCAGGTGAAGAGGGTTTTATGAGATGCAGTTGTACTTGTTTCTTAAACTGTCTTAAACAGGCAGGGAGTTCTTCTGCATGCTGACTCTGATGCCGCTGTTCACCAAAGACTTGGACTGAGAATTGATCCTAATTACCTGATCCCCATCCCCAGCTACTTGGGACAAAAGCAGAGCTGAGAACTGTCAGGAGTGTTGGAGCTGATATAGCAGACTGAAGGTGTCATTGCATTCATCACACGTCTATTGCTCTCTCAGTGTGCAAATAAGGAAATTAATTTAAATTAATGTCATATTTTTTGAAGAAGCGTGAGTGTATTTGCTCATAGGTTTTAACACCACAAAGGGCCTCTACAAGTATCTGGCTGTTTGTGTAATAGTGGCTCTAGGTTTCACCCAGTGACTTCTGCAGCCATGAGACTGTTTTTCAGAATCCAAGTCAAGACTTTCTAAATGATGAAGAATGACCACATTGTTGAACAGGAGACACTGTCACATTTGACTGTGTTTACTATAAGAAATAAAATTGTTAGTGCTATGATGAGCTTTGTTGTCTCTTACTACGTGACTTGACAGAACCTAGAAATGGGATGTGCCTCTGTGAGTGCTTGGAAATAATGATTCCATCTCTATTAATAAATAAAATAGTTGTCCTCTGGAACTGAAGGCAGCTGAGCTCATTGTTCAAACAGGTTAACTCCCCATGGCCCCCCTCACGCCCCTACAAAGAAAAAGAGGGTGGTTATATTTAGGCTTCCTATCAAGAAAGGTCATTCACCTATATTAGCCTCTGAACCTGTGAATGAATTAGAATAATGCAAATGTCCTGGTGGAGAGCTGCAGGGACTGTGCTAGCAATTTAATAGGGCACTTGTGGGACAGCGTGGGCCCTTGCCCTGCTGCCTGTTTGTTTATTAGCGTGTACGCAGCCAAAGTGAGGGTTATCCTTCAGGAACACGATGAAATTAGTCAGCTTTGAGAGTTGTCAAGAAGATCAAATTGTTAACAAGAAGCTGGAACTGTAAAAGCTACAGATGTCAAGATGTCCTGTGGGGGACATCTCAAACCGCCGAGCACCCTCCTGTGTCCCAGGCTATTGTTTCAGCACTGCCTTGGATGTTGGAGTGCCTCCTGCGTTTCATCATTTGCAGGGGTCTAATTTGCTCTTAGGAATGCTTCTTTCCCAGCACTCACCAGGCCTGCTCTTGTAGCTTTTTCTGTGAAGAACAAGGAGATTGGTTGGGTTTTAGTTTAAAATGAAATTTCTGCTCGTGTATTTGCACTCTTTTCTAGCAGTGCTTCTATCAGTGTGGCTTAGGGAGGTATGCACATGCACGTGTTGTCCATATTGTTGCAGATCCTCTGGCAAGTGCACTGCTTTCAGGGTTAAATTTGTCAATGAATAAGCAATGGAAAAATAGTTTATAGTGTTAGTGAGATTATTAATCCCAGAGGGCCTCCTCCCCAAATTTACCTCTCTAGCTAAAGCAAAAGGAAAGAGTTATTTGAAGAAGGGCAGCAAACAAGACTGGAGAAATACCTGACTATTAATAGCATTTCTCAGTACATGTGGCTTAAAGAATATAGAAGGCTTTCCTAAGAAATAGTAGCTAGTATCTGGCATCATCTCTGTGTAATAAGGACGGGAGTTTGCTGGAGTTTTTATTTTGAACTTAAGCAAAAACATATGGCATAGCATATGCTTAAAAACCTAAACAACTATGATACATGTAATATCTCCTTCATGCGTTTAGTCATTGTGTCACTGCATAGCAGGAATTGTGTGTCCTCACTTCTACCTTTGCTCCTGCTCCTGCTCACTGTAAGCAGAGAGGCTGTTTTGTTGGCCCAGGATCAGTTTGTCTTTGAAGGCGATACTTTTTTCTCACTGTCATGCCACCATCTCAGAATTTGCTCTCACCACCAATTTACAAAGCCATTTCACCCCCACTGTAGTATGAGAATATTTTAAGAACATGAGAATATTAAGAACATACTTGAAATGCTACAGTTTTATTGAATGTAATAAGTTGTAGTACTGGCCAGGAGACTTTGTATTTTCATCTGATACAAGAGAGACATTGCCCAGAGCACCAATACTAATATATTGTGCAATGGTTAATTGTTCTCATACTTGGTTTTATTTGGATGTTTTTCTTTGTGTGAATGCTGCTGGGAAGAACCATGGTTCAGTGCTGCTTAGCAGTGTTTTCATTAGTCTCATGGGGGAGAGGTCATGCATCTTCAGTGAAAATGTTGAGTTTTCGGGCGTGCAGAAGTTGGTATAGCAAAATGTTATCAGGAAAAAAAATCTCTTTTCATGCATGTTCTTTTCTTGCATAGTTTTTTTTCTTCCACATCAACTTTCTTGGCGTGAACAATATTTTATCTGTGAGAAAACATATTCATTTGGTCATCACAATGAAAATTTAAAACTGACCCAAAAAAAGCACCATCAGAAAAGTAGGTCTTTCCCAACCTACCCTTCCAGCTCTTTGTAGAGGCTGGAGTACTACATGCAAACACCTTCCCTACCTTTTGACTCATTCTACTTGATAATGGGGAGTCTGTTTTCTACTTTAATTTTCCAATTTTGTCTTGATTTAGTTAGCTGCATGCTGTTGTATGGATGATTTTCCTACTGGGAGCGTTTTTTTGTTCTTCACTTGTTCTTTACTAAACAAGAAGCATAAACATGTATAGATGTTAATTCTGTTCAGCATAGGTATTAACATAAGATTGTTTCTCTGCAAGTTTGATTGAGGCAGATTGCTGAACTATTTTCTACTAGAATTTTACACTTGACCAAAATTGGTAATAGTTGCCATTATCACATGGGAATATATCTATAAAAATGTTGCTGTTTCCCCCAGGGAATTTAGCTGATTTTATAACCTCAAGAAATTAAATGAGAGGTTTGAGGCAGGGGGAAAGGTTCAAGTTTCAGAAGAGGTAGAGGATCAACGTTTCATTATTGCTTCCAAAGGGAAGTTGTGTCATCAGTTTTGAAGTTAAATCATCCCTCACTCTTGAGCTCTCTTGATGAAAGTACAAGCCTCCAGTGGAGTCCCTTATTTCAATTAAAATTAATGTGTTGCTGTTGAATGTACTTAAAGAATAGTTCTTCTCCTAACCCGTTGAGAAGCAAAATGTGCCTGAGGGAGATCTCAAAGCCCAAGTTCCCAGTTAATTGAGTGACTCCAAATTAAGATTCTTCCCAGAAGTGTTGAAACGCAATTGAGACGTGGATGTTATCCCTCTCTCTTACCTCTTAGAGGGAAGAGCAGGTGTCCTCTAGCTGTCCTAAGTGCCATATTGTAATGGTTCTGCAAGGCTCAGGAGAATTAGAAATCACTGTAGTAGTTGTTGATGAGGTTTTTGTCCTTGAAGACATTGCCTGGTCACTGTGAAGGGGCATCAAAAATGCAACGACAAGAGGAAGAACAGCCCTCTTTTAGCAACTGTATTTATTTTCCCTCGTCTTTGGACAGCGTGTTATGAATCCTTCAAGGTTCACTTTCATTTGCCATGAATTAGCCTGTTTCTACAGCCTTTATTGCTTCCTGAGCACCAGACTTGAGTTTGGATCAAAATGGTTAATGCATGGCTATTGCAAAATGCTGCCCATTTTCTGGCATAATTGTTTTTTAAATTAATGCTCCAACTTTCCGAGCCCTGGGATTATGTTGGGAACTAAACTTGTATTCTGAAAAAACAAACTCTTGGTTGTGAAGAAAAGCTTGAAAAAAAATCCCTGAAGGCTCTAAAGCTACGATGTAAATCAAGAGTCTAAATGTTTTGTATTTTATTTATATCTTATTAAAAAAAAAAAAAAGACCTTAAGGGCTTTCCCGAGCTTACATTTAATGCATGCCAGGTTTTCCTAAAATTGTTATTGCTTCTTCAGGCTTTTTTTTTTCCTGTCTCTTGATTTGTATTTTATATCTATGCAACAGTAAATACATGTTTGTCAATAAGATTAAAAATCATCAATGGAAGTATTGTGATACTGGAAGTAGTGATGGCTTGAAGTGCTGTTGTTAAAGTGTATCTCAAGTAACCAACCGAAATCTGGCACAGCGATGACCTTAAGAAAGCATTGTCTTGTGTTTACACACGAGCTGATGTGGGGACGGAGCCCTGCAGTTAGTTGTGAGCTGCCTCGGGGAGCCAGTTCACATGTTAGCAATATGCTTCCAAGTTCTGGAAGTCTTTGTAGCTGCTTTCTCCTGCACAGACGTCATAAAGTTAGCTGATCAATAACAAGCAGTGCTGCGAGGAATTTCAGACTCGCTTTGATATCTGTTTTACTCGCTGCGTTCTTAGCTTCTCTAAAATACAAATGGTGGTGTGTGGCTACAGCTGGATGTGGCGTTTCTGGAGGGAGCTGGAAGACGGAGCACATGGTGGGACCTGAGGCCACGGCCTCGTGCTGAGCATCAGGGTGGGGAATTACAGAACGGCTGAGGTGGGAAGGGACCTCTGGAGGTCACCTAGTCCAACCCCCTTGCTCAGGTGGGGTCCCCTGGGGCACATTACCCAGGATTGTGTCCAGAAGGCTTTTGGCTATCTATAACATCACTCCTCAGCTCCCATACAGAGTGAGATCCTAAGGACAAAAATGCCAGAGAAGGACTTTATATGGGGATAAACTTGCGTTTTATGGGGTAGTGTAAAAAAATAAAGTATGGATTGTTTGTGCTTATGTCTTGTTTGCAAATATTGAGACTTGTTTCATCCATAGCTTAAATAGCATTTAGCCTGCTCGCCCCACAAACCTAACAGGCATGTGGCATTCCATTATCACGGGGACAGTGACCGTATGCAGAGGAGATGGGTTGTCTGTCAACCTCACCCCAGTCAGTGGATTCCCAAAAGCTGAAGGTCACAAGTGGTGGCTGGAGGTGAGGAGGCTGGGTGACCACACGTGGAGGTGGGCACCGACCAGGGCTTGCAGAGCACCACAGAGGAACACAGCTCCCTGACCCTGGGACGTGCTATTCAAGTTCTTTTTGGTGGCAGTAAAGGCATGTAGACTTTCCTGATTTGAGAGAAAGATGGCTGGTGTGGAATATTTGAAAAATAGCCTCTTCTCTCGGCCATTGGAGAGTGCGTGAGCAGCTCGATGTGTTCGCTTTTAAGGCAGGCAGAAGGTAGGTCCTGTGAGATGGCTGCAGTACGCCCTGTGGAGTGAAAAGGTCTCCGTTTTTTTATGATACTAGCAAGAAGCTTATGCATTAGAAACAACAGTGTTAAGTGTTGTTGACATTTACAGTGAAGGTCTCCACTCTTCCACATAAATAACAGATAAAAATGCTAGAATTCAGACTCGGGCTGGTTCTCACTGTGTGGTCACTGCCCGCCTAATTTCGAACTATTTACTTATAGTTTTTCCAAATGTCTGAAAATTTCAGGGTCAACCTGAAGTCAAGATGTACTCGAGTTCAGAGAAATCGTGCAGTCCTGAGATGCTTTTGAATCTTCTGATGTTATAAGGAGAACTGATAGAATGTGTCATGATAACTTGGGATTCTTAGATAAATTTAGTCAACTCCTCCTCTAGATAGGAGGAAAATGTGCAGAGGCTTACTGCTCTGTTTGTATAGTAATAGTGTGCGCATAGTGGTTGATAGACAAATGGCTTAAACAATCTCCCTTGCTCCCCAGTAACCTAAATTCTCCGTGACAAGAGAAAAAGTATAATAAACAGAAACTTCAACTGCGGAAAGCTGTCATAGATCCTTTGCCCTGGTGATGTGCTTGTTATTTAATAATGGGAGAAGAATGGGCCTTTGGTGGCTGTGCCCTCCAAGGAGCTGCAGAGATGCAGCTTGTGCATCATCGACTTGATTGCAAGGGAGACAAAATGATTCCCATCCAGCTCAGTGCTGGTGGAAGACCCATCTTTACCCTCACTGCTTCTTAAGCTGTTTGGTGGGAAGTAAGGTGGACAAAGGGATGCTCGTGTATTTTGTCCTCCGTTCTTGTTGGGCAGCACTCCCTGCCTCCCAGGGCAGAAGGGAGGAATGCACTACTTTGACTTTGAGGGATGAATCCCAGGCAGTTAGATATGAAGAAAGCTTGTATTATTTTAACTTCCCTTTTCATTCAAAAATTAATTTAAAACGTGTGCTAAGAAAAATAACACAAATACCAATAATTAAGGTATTTGTCCCTATCACTTGCAAGATCTGGTTTGTTCTCATTTGTGTGATTTTTGATCTTAAGAAAAGCCATGCTCAGATGCTTTCCCTTCCCAATCCAGCTAACACCTGCAGGACGATTGCACTGACATTTAAACATCAATGTTTTCCTGTGGTCTGAAGAAAGGATTTAGTCTTGGTAATACCTGCCTTGAATCTTACAGTATGAACAGGAAGAGCAGTGCACAGCAAGTGTTGCTGCTGTTGGCTTTCCTAAGCCTCCAAGCAGTTCCCAAAACTGTGGCCACTAAATGGCTGTTGGATGATCTGTGTCTGCTCCAGCCCCCTTTGTGCCCGCGGTGAGGGCAGGTGGCAAGTTCTGCCTGCTCAGAGCTGAGCTGCCATGCAGCCCTGCAGTCTCTGCACCGTGCTCTCCAGGGTTCGTGTTTCTAGGTGTGCAGTGCCAAGACATGTCTGCAGGGCTGGTTCGCTGGGGTTCTGCACCGAACAAAAGTAGCTGAAACTTTTCCAGATGGGAAATGGTTCGCAAAGAATGAGACCTGCCTGAATGGGGATGTGTCTGAGCTAATGAGTTCTGTTACACCTGAGCTGGCTGCATGCCTGGGCCCTGGAAG
This sequence comes from Anas acuta, assembly GCF_963932015.1. Taxonomy (NCBI): domain Eukaryota; kingdom Metazoa; phylum Chordata; class Aves; order Anseriformes; family Anatidae; genus Anas; species Anas acuta. Next base: position 10,970,686 of record NC_088986.1, on the reverse strand, counting down.
CGAGAGGTGAGTGCACGCATACCTGTTGCTTGTAACAGGAAGGATTTTTATCTTTTGTAGTACTCAGAACATGTATACTCAAGCCCCTCCCGGCCCCTCCTCGGTGCACTGGTGTACGAGGCAGAGCACACCCACCACTGTCTGCTCTTCTCATTTGCCAGGCACGAGAGAAGTGGTGCCTGGGCTGGTGCTGTCTGCATCCATGCCTCACTTTATTCATAATCTGGGTGAACCATCTACCAAAAGAAACCCACAAGTTGGTAGTGTAGCTGTTGCTCTAATAAAATGATCTTTCTTTTGAGCGTGGTTCCATTTAAAGCAATACACAATCAGTGCCCTTAAAGATAATAGTAAAATAGATTGAGAAAAAGTGACAGTTATCGGAAATAAAATGTGCTCTTCCGAAACACTGCCCTTGGACTGCTCTGTTCAGATTCCTTTGGCTTTTGCTGTGTTCAGTGCAAATAGGTTACCGGTGCCAAATGCACATGCCCCCCTCAGCAGCAGTGCGGTGTCCAGCTTCTAGCAGAGTTCAGCTCAGGTGAAAAGATCTGGTGCCTCTCCCTCGCTTGGACCGTTAGCTTTCCTTGCTAGTGCTTGTGGCTCCTGTACCTGACTTCCAGTGAGGATGTTGGAGTAGAGAAACCAGCACTGAGGGCACCTGTGCCACCTTCATTCCTGCTGCACATCAATACTTGGCAATGAAGGACTTTTCCTGAGCTTCAGTCAGCAGGTTTGAATGATAACACCGTGATTTGTGCAACTTCCAAACCTCTCAGGTGCAACGTGTTAGATTGTGGGGGTTGCTGAAAAATTGTTTCCCGTTTCACTATTCCTAAACTTCACTGAATATTCTATATTATTGTTTGTTTTGTTTGTGTTTTCTCTCTGGATGATGGGAATGGGGAGCATCCCAACCCCAAACGCTGCCATATCCAGTCCTAAAGTAGTCATGTTTCATTCCTGAATGTTCGCTACGAAGGCATTACTAATTAGCTGGCAAGCTGTGAAAAACAGAATTGTTTGAGTGCATTAGTCAACTGTATCCCATGTGCTTTTTAATATAATGTAACGGATGGCCTCCAAGAAGTGCAGGGTGTTAATCTGTGGGTGGTAGAGCAAACCTGGCATAACAAAAGCTTGGTAGATGGGAGGCTGCAGCCCTTGACATGTGATCCTTTGATCTCTTTTTTTCTGAGAGTATGGGAAAACAACCACAGAAACGTATACCATCCACGGAAGAGACAGGCCAAGGAGAGGACTGTGGCATGGAGCCATTAGAGGTCACAGCAACCTACTGCTGTTGCAGAAGATGTAGGGAAAAAGCATTCCTGCTGGAGAGGGAGTCTGCTATCAACGTGTCAGAAAAAAATATCTTCAAAAGAAGGAAAAATTTAAAAAGCTACATTATTTTGTTAACAAAATATGTTGCTTTTACTCTACAAATTGCTTTTTTTTTTTTCTGTAGTCTACTCCAAAATAAGATCTTCTGAAAGTAATCTCAGTTCCCAGCTTGCAACAGTTGGCAGGGGCTGTCAGTAATGCCATGTCAAAAAATCCCAGATTTGAAGTAACCATTAGTCATTTTCTGTTTATCACCTTTGTATGTCTGCCTCATGTCTCGCTGGTTTGTTGTCAGGCTCAGTTATTTGGCAGGTGGGCTGCCTCAGGCCTGTGTTTGTCCCACATCCTCACCCTGTGCTTTTTGCAGTGATGGAGCAAAGCCAGCACGTAAAAACAGAAATCCCTGTTTGAAAGGGACAGCCCCTAACTGCGCCAAATGCCCAAAGTAGTGTCAGGAAAAATATTAAAGTTCAGTGTAAATAATCATTTGATGTCAATCTTTTTAATGTTGCTGTGTCACTTTTAATCTTTTATGAAGAAATGACATTTGCTCTTTTGGACTGGTTGTTCCTAGGAACCTTTGAACCAGTTGACCAAGGTATTCAGGGAAAGGATGTGACAGATATCTATAATCTCCTGAGGAAAGTGGAAGGGACTGATTGTTCACAGTCTTTTCCAGTATAAATGAAGGTAGGAGTAGCCAGATTTATAATCAGGAAAGGGAAGTGACTGAGAGTCCATATGGATCCAGGAGGACTCTGAGCTCATAGGACAGAAATCACTGCAGGTTGCCAGATCCATAGGAGCTATACCTGATGTGCAGAACCCTGATTTGAAAATAACTAAATTCTAGAGGAGTATTTGAGAGAAACACTATTTCTGTTTGCTTTGTTCTTGTGCTCTTCTTAGGCAGCTGCTTAAGGCAGCAGTTAGAGCCAGGATTTGGGGATGGACAGACTGTCTGAACTAGTGCAGCCATTCTGGAGTTCCTGGTACATCTGTAAACCCGGGCTAGCCAGAGCATTGCTGCTGCATGGACGGGACGTGATGGAGTTTGGATCTTTATGGGGGAGAGAGGTTGGAGAAACTTGGTATGAAGGACGAATCTAGAAGGGAGCAGACTCCACAGCTTCCAGACTTTATAGATTTATTTATGTGTAATCATTGCGCTTCTGTAATTTAATACATTTAATATGGGCATGTGTCTATGCTTGCATAACTAACACCATCTGGTTGCTGCAGTGTTCTCTGGGTATCAGTTTAGGCTTTGTGGCTCCATGGGCATTTCTTTAAGCAGCTGTGATGGTTTAATTGGATTCTGCCATGAAGAAAGCCAGACTGAGGAACTGAACTAAAAGTAACTAAGCAAAATAAAACTAAATAAAAAGTAAATACAAATACAAAAGCGAAATCTAACTAAACTAGAAGTATAAACTAAAAGTAACCCAGCAAAATAGAAAGCGTTAATTTTAATGTGTTTCTGTTCCTGCATCCAGTTCACCACTCAGCTGTGTAAAAGCTTGCATGAAGCAAGCACTGGCAGTGGTATTGGCTTTTTCATGTCTGAAGTGTTTGTGGGACTGCAGTCCCAGGGAAGTGGGTGTGAAACCACTGCCTTAAACTGGATTTTTTTTCCTTGCACCCTCTCTGTGCAAGTCTCTGGTGCACTCTGTCAGAATTTGGCACCTCGTGTGTCTTTGCAGTCAGTGTGTGAAGGTCATTGTCCAAATGAAATCGGAATATGCGAGTTCAAGCGGTTACTCGTGATGAGAACCTTATTTCAGTCCCTCCAAGTAAGCGCTTCAGAAGCCTTACATCCCTTTGTTTTTCATTTCCGCTCGAAGTGAGTTCTTCCTAATGTCTTCTTCCTTTCTCCCCAGATAATCTGATCAAAGCCATCCTGTCAGCAACCAAAGATTACCGTCTAACTCCAGCTCTTGACAGGTAAGATGAGACCTTTTAGAGTAGGAGGAATTGAAGCAATTATTTTCCCTGTCCTAAATAAATGTTGCCAGAGATTGCCTGTTCCTTGGAGGTGGATCAGGAGCTGGAAAGAGTCCTCTTTCCAGTAAATCTGTAAACTCTGGAGGCCTTTAAGTCAAGCATAAGTGGAAAAAACAGCCTTTACCTTTTGACTATTTCCTAGTCTTTTGTTCCCTGTGGTATCACAGTACACTCTCTTGCCTATTTTTCAAATAAGTAAATAGCTGCTTTTCAGTAAACACATTCTTTTTCAGCCTTTCTGACAAAGAAATAGGATCACAAGGACCTCTTAGCGGGAAAGAAGGGGCTGGCTTGTTTTAACAATGTCTCGTGAATTCCTCGCTCTTCAAGCAGGAATGTGTGATTGTGTTGTCCCAGCCTGTGCCAGGATGCGATAGCAATTCTCTCGGGTCCTGAGGTATTTGGACCGGTGCCTTGGGAAGAAGCTCCTGTGATTCTTCAGTCCTATTTGTAGAGCTTGCTTCTGAGACTCATTGACATGTTAATGATCAGCTTCCCAATGATACTCCTCTCGTCTTTCCTATCCTTGCTTTACTGTCATTCCTTTCCCTTGCCCTGCAGTTCTGGTTTAGTGCCACCTCCCAGACTGGAGGTGGTTTCCTTGAGAAGTTGTCAGAGTTTTTCACTGGGACACGCTTTCTTTCACAAGTCCTCATACTACTCTTTTCCAAGCAGCGGTGCTTCCTTGAACACAGGCTAGCAACACAATTCCTGCTTTCTAAACACCTTGGTTTTATTTCCTGGCCCAGCATCCCCTCTGTCCACTTTTCCATGACGACGTTCAGAAGCTTTTCCAGCCTTTCCATAGTTGTCCACATCTCGCACGTTGATTGTAGAGCTTGCCAACTATAGTTAGAGTTGGGAGTTCATCTCTATGTTGAAAGTTTGTTCTTTTTTTTTTATTTTTTTTTTTATTTTTTTGCAATCCATGTGCTAATTTAGGTTGCTTTGAAGTTTGTCTTCTCTCACAGCAATGCCGGATACACTTAGCCTTTAGAATATGGATTAATTTGGGAAATGATGTCCAGAAGGCAAAATCATTGTACAAATGACCTTTGAGATTTTACACACAATTGAGTCTCACCCATCTGGGATTTATCTCAGCCCTGGTTGGAGAGTTAAGATTTTAATCTGTTGAAAAATCTACAGATAGACACTTTCAAAAGTTTGCTCATGGGAAATAAGTGTTAATGACATGGAGGGCAGGTGAAATATTCGTGCAGTGAGAGTTAATGTAGTAGCGACTCTTGCTGCTCACCTGTTTTTTGAGGGGTGGGATGTTGTTGTGTTTTTTGTTGTTATTGCTGTTGTGTTTTTTTTTTTAAGTCCTTTCTCAGCAGATCGTGAGATACAGCCACACTAGCACCAGCTGCTCACTTTTTTTTTTGTTTTCTTTATAATGGCTTTGGTGTAGAGATAGGAGAGACTTAACACTTAGGTTTGCGTGCTTGTAAATACATAGATTGGGGAAATACTGTTTCTTTGGGAATTCTGTGGTAAATGCAGAGCAGCGGATGTTGAATGTACGCATTTCTTTTAGCAGCCCAGAAGCCAGGTGCAGGGGGATCAGTCTCTTCTGTGGGGCTGTGCAAACTGTGTATGCACACACATGCATGTTGGCACCCTGAGTACAGGGTGCTGCGATGCACTACTGCAGTCAAGCAGGCGTTGTAGGAGAAGGCATAACGTATCTTCTGAGCTGATGGAAGCAGGTGGGTTACTGCTAGCTGCGGTCATCTCTGGATGTTGTTTTCCCCATTCAGTGGGGCAAATGGGCCACTTCATGTGTCTGCATCTCTGGGCAGTAAGTGCTTTTTTCCTCAAATGAAGCGAATGCAATTTTCCTTGTCATTTCTTACCTGTTTCCTGAGTCAGCCTCTGATGGGGATGGCAGCTAGGTGAGATAGCTCTCCTTTGTGTGCTCGATTCCAGCTGCTCTGTGCACGCTTTGGGATCAAATACCTCCTGTGGCATTTCCAAGTGAGCAAGTCTTATAAAGGAAGAGAGAAAAATTGAAGCTGGTGTGGGAGAAAGGGACAAGAAAGGCTTGGAAGTTGCAAAGTGAGAACCTGAAGCAGTAGGTAGATGGAGTTGCAACAAAGGGGCTTGGGTATGCTTCCCAGGATGTTCTCTGGGGTGATTATTGATGAATTACAGTGCTGGCAGCAAGGGGACTGCACTATTTTGGATTCCAAAAGAGCTGATGGAGCAGGCTGTTGAGGGAAGGCTATCTACTTTCCGATCTTGGCTCAAGCTCCAAGCAGAGACAACAGTTCATTCATTCCAGTTCATTCCTGCCTTGGTTGAAGCAGTCAACTTCAGAGCTAACCAAAACTTAAAGCACATTACTGAGGGCATTACCCAAATACCTCGTGAACACTGACAGGCATGGGGCATCAACTGCCTCGCCAGGAACCCTGTTCCAGTCTTTGGCCACTTCTGCAGTAAAGACATCTTTCCCTATACCTTGTCTGAAGGGAGACTTTAAAGTGAGCCTATTTTAAAGGTTTCTCTCCTAACCTAGATCGTTTCAGTGACCTCGCTTACAGAGCTCTCCTCCCACTGAGCAGTGGTGCTGGCACAGTGTTGGAGCAGCAGCATGAGAGGCAGAGGGCTAGGGCTGGGTGGGGAGGGTGAGCACTGCTCAGTCTATTGAAGCAAGCGTTCATGTAACCACACGCTGAACGCAGCTTTCCCGGGGGAAGGGAGGGAAAGGCAGGGGAGGTGAGGTCAGAGCAGTGCGTGAGAGCATAGGAAGGAAAGAGGAGATTAGGGCTGTATGAGGGGGGGACCTACACCAAGCCTTCAGTCTTGTCCCCACCCAAGCTTCTCCATTTCTGAGCTCCTCCACAAAGCTACCCCTTGGAGATGTTACCTTTGCTTACGTCCTAGAAGCCCTAGAAGTGAACTTGTTTGTTTAATTACCCCAGTGCCAAAAGGGCATCCTGATGCACCTTTCCTGACACAATGTACCGATGTGGTGCTGAAATGAGGCAAACTCAATCCTTCCGGGTATGCGTACACCTTTCATCATCCCAAAACAGCTTTGTCAACTCACTCCAGCTAATCCCTCCATTGTGAACAGAGTCGTGTTAATAACTTGCAGCAGCTGGAGGGCATGCGAACAAATGCTACAGTTCAAGTCTGTAGCGGTGCAAGTGATGCTGTGCTTTCTTAGCTGTTCTTCGTGTCAGCTTTATCATGGCACGTTTTGTGTTGTACTGCTTCTGGGAACGTGTTCCTGTTCCAGGGCAGGAGGTAGGTAACGTTGCAGCTCTCTTGGTGAGGGTAGTTGCAACTCAGCACTGAGCTTTTCTGAAGAAGGCTGGAGATCCAGGGGGCATCCTGTGGAATTAGTGTCCTCTTCCTTTGGTGCTGGCCTATCTTTGTCCCTAGCACAGGTGTTCACAGGCCTTGTCTTTGACACTTCTGGGTTATCTCGTCCTCTGGCTTTTCCAAGCCTATTTATATCCATCTTGTTTTTGCTGTTTTAGTGGTTCTTCCAGTGGCCTACCCCTCATTCTGCAAATCGAGCTTGATTTCCAGTTGCCCAGCTCTTTTGCTAGCTGGCCTTCAACAGATTTTGGGTTTAAATTTCTGTGGTGACTGCCTATAAACTTCATAGGAATGACATAAATCCAAAAATCTAATTGACCATTTTGTATTGCCTCCAGATAGCAATGAAGGAAAACCAAGGGTTTACGCTTATAACTAAATATTTACTAGCACAGCATATAAGCTAACAAGTGAGGAAGGAAGCTGGTAGAGCAGGAGAGGAAGTGTCTGTGTCCCCATCTCACACTGGTAGCACCAGTCTAAGGAGCAGCAGCCAGACCAAACCAGGACGTGCTATGCCTCCCTAAGCACCAGTTGCCCTAAAGATGTATTTTTTGTAATTACTCTGTTATATCTTTCCTCAAAGCCTTCAGTACCAGACTTGCGTAATGGAAGGCTTTGTGGTTTTTTTCCCCTAACAAATCCCTAAAGGGTTTTGACAAGGGAGGAAGAGGAAGTAGCAATTGCTACAATGCATACACGTGTTTACAGTACCGTATTGTTCAAGAAGGTCTGCGTGAATTCTGGTTTTGGTGTAAATGAACTCAACCTCTAAGCATCTGTGTCAGAGGCTGCACATCTGGCTCCAGTTCCCAGCTTAGGGCTTTTGGGAAAGTCTGGTGTGGAAAGTGCGTGACCCTCCTTCATACCACCCTGGTAGCAAGCTGGAACCTGGGCCGTGTCGGACGTTTCACTACTTGAGCTGTTCTGGAAAAGACATCCAGGGTTGACGTGATATGTACACAAACCCAAAGGTGTTTGCACACCGTTTGGGGGAAACAACTGAGCTGGGGAACTGATGCTGCGCACACGGCAGAAACTTGCCTGGAGCCAGCAGTGTCTTTGTGGGTTTCCTGCGCTCAGGCACTGTCAGTGCTTGCTGTGAAGGGATTCAGCTACACCAGGGCCAAGTGTCCAAGTTTCTGGTCAGGTTTGATGCCTGACACGTCCCTGCCAATTGTTTCCTTTTTGCAGTGCCATCAGGGTAGCCCTACAATCTTCTGTGTCCCACAGGGTGATTGCCAAAGCTGATGAGATTGAGCCAGCTTACTTTTCTGCCTCTCTTGAGCCAAACTGTCCTGGTTGCCCAGACTTAACATTCGTGCCCAATGTGCAGAACCTAGGCAAAGTCCAAGACTCGCCATACCTTCGTCATGTGCACCTGAGGAATGCCATCTGCACCCAACTTGTGCTTTCTGGGTGTGCAGCAGATACTTCTGGCATGGTGGTGACAGTATGTAAAGTATTTATCAAAAATATCAGAAAAAGACAGTAGAAGGTCAAAGATGAGAGCCTAGTGTCAGAAAGAAATGAAAATTTGATCTGCAGACTTGAGGAGATTGATTTTTTTGGATGAAGAGAGAGTGATGGTATCCCATTTGACAGCAATGATGGAATGTTTTGTTTATTTTTATTAGAACTGTCAGGATGTTAAATAGCAATTATATCTTTTTAAATCAGTAAGCACTGGAGAGTATTTAAAGAGTTAAGGAAGGAGGGTTTTCTGTTATTACCGTTTGCTTTTTAACCCTTCTTGGAATTTTGGCTAGAACAGCAAATGTGCCATTCATGGGGAAATATAAGAGATGAGAGGTTGGTTTTGTAAGTTGATTAACTCTTTTTTGCAGGAAAAACACTGGGAAGTTTGATATGGGACAGAGCTAGGAAGGCAGCATAATTTATGTTAGTTATCTTGGGTTTTATGAAAATAAAACCTTGTCATGTAGGTGGGATTTATTTTTTTAAGATAAAGTAGAAGCTTGATAAAATAGAAGCGTGATAAAGGTAACCTTTTAAAGATAGGCATTATTTATGTCTTAGTCCAGCATTTTGTTCTGATTCTATGCAACATCTTTGCAGATATAGCAGCTTCTTAGGAATGGAATGTGAGACACAGCTTCAAAAAGCTACTGTCAGGGTTGAGAATTAATCCTTTAGTGACACTTCTGGTGTCAGCCTGCTGGCAGGTATTCTCAGTGACTAAGACTGACTTGCAGGAAATGTAAAATTGCACTAAAATTGCCAAAGACTGGGGCAGTAAGGAGTAGGAGGTTTGGATCAGTCTAGACCTCTGCTTCTTTAATGAGCCAACACAAAAGTCAGACACCTCAGAGGGGACAACGCAGATCACATTTACAAGGTGGGGATTATATTCTGCCAACCTATGATTATGAAATGAGCACTGAGGTGATCTATGTAAAATATCTGTGTGAAAGGGACCCTGCTTTTGAGCAGCATTAGCTCCGCATGCTGGTGCTCCAGAGGCAGTGCTTCAGAGGTTTGGGGCGAAGTTGAAAAGGGTTCAGAGAGGTGCTGCAAATGTGACTCAAGATCTAGGAGAGCTGCCATCGCGTGAGACATGCGATGAACTCGATCCAGTTCGTATGGTCAACAGAAAGTTAAGAATGGGCTTTGATCGGTCTACAAGTACTGTGTGGGAACGGGGCCATCAAGAGAGGCCACTCGAACGGCTTTGGCTGGTGGAACTGGCTCTTCCCTCGTGCAGCAGCTCGTGCTCACCAGTCTGCTCCGGGACTGATGATCCACCTCGAGGCAGATGTTTACACGCAGTGGTTTGTCAGTGAGAGGGTCACGTGCGGATGTGGAAGGCACTGCTGACAGTAGATGGTGCTTTAATTTAGCAGAAAAGGGAAGAATGTGCTTAAGTGGTTCGAGGCTGAAACAAACACATCTGCATTCGAAATCGGTGAAAGCTCAAATCCTAACAGTAAGTGGGTAGAGCAGAGCGTCTGTAACTTGGAGCTTTCGGATGTCAGCACAGGATTTTTCGTAAAAAAAAATAGGAATCAGAAATGTCATGGCTCAGAGACAGATGGGGAGAGAAATTACAGTATTTCACCCAATGCTCTGTTGTTTAGGAGGTCAAACTTTTTTTTATCATAATCATCCAAAATGTGTATATTTCCATCGGAAACTTCACCTGGCCAGAACCAAATAGTCACTGTTGGTTTGCCTCCTGCAGCACCTTTCCCTTAAAGGTTTTGACAAAACCATTGCCATCATTGCCACTCGAATGCCATTTGGGACTGACTCTTTCCCTTCCTTCCTTGCCCCAATATACTGCTGAAGCAGATCTTGCCTCTTCTTTGTCACTGGCACCAGAACTGTGTATTTTTTTCTTGTGCCATTATCTATAAAAGTCTTCCCGTATTGCTTGATTTAATTAACACAAACATCCATGCTTCTTTGGCCTTTAAGGATGCAGGCGTGTGTCTGCCTTATTGTTGGAAGGTTTCCTTCTGGAAGGGCTGGGGACTCCAGTGCAGCTCTGTCTGGGCTTGGGAAGCTGTTCCGAGTGGTTTTTTGGGTGCTGCACTGTTAATTGCACGCGCATGTCTGGCTGATGGCTCTGTCAGCAGGGTAACCCTCGGTGGTTTAGCTGATTCTTTCAAGTGTGCTCCAGCCCTGCTCTGCAGAGAAGGACCCCACATAAGCAGAGCTTTCCCCACACTGGCTCCTCAGGCTGAGCGCAGCACAGAAGAGCCCGGGCAGCTGTGCCTGGGACTGAGCAGGCCGCCTAGCCCAGAGATCAGCTCCAAGCGGCTGATTGCCTTGGACCCTTTCCGAAGAAGGCTCTGCAGACACGTATTCCTGCAGCGAACTACCAGAGCTGGGGGCACGCTGCCAGAAGAGCCAGCTGCGTTTGGGATTAGATGGCTGGAAAGAAGTCCTCTCCCCGTCTTCGAAACAAAATCACTTCTTAACATCTGCTGTAAAGAGTTCTCGTGACTCATGGCTCCACAAGAAGCCATTCTCTTCCTTTTCTTTTCTGTTTCTCTGATAATTAAGGTTATTTTCCTTCCTAGTCCTCACCCGTTGTGTCTATGTATGTGTTTCCTCCTGGGGGCGGGGTAGGGTCCTTTTTCTGTCCATGTAGTGTTTTTCCATCTCTTGAAGTCTCATGAGAACAGCAACAATTTTGCACTCAGCAAGGTGAGCACCCCCCAGATAACCTGACAAGGTCTGCCTGCACGCCGAAAATTGCTCGGAGAGAGGATTTCCTTACTGAGCCCTTGCCTTATTGCTATTTCAGTGCTAAATGAGTAATGAAGAGGTTTAACTAAACAGGTGGGTTTGATTCAAGCCCATCATTACAGGCGATGTGGGGGGAGAAGACTTGCTTGTCCTGACAGCCCGTCTCACCAGGCCACACATGGAGTGAGGTGTTGAAAGCAGTTTATCATAGGCGATGCCTGGGCATGATGAGGTGAGCTGGGGATTCAAGTGTTTCTCTGTCCTCCCCTTGATTCTTAATATTCCCAAAGGTTTCTTGAGTTCTTGGATGAATGCAAACAGAAAGTCATGTTACAAAAATCACCTCTTTCCTGTGTTTTCTCCACAGTCTCAGCTGCCGACGATGTATTATTGTGGGAAATGGTGGAGTACTTGCCAATAAGTCGTTGGGGTCAAAAATTGACGACTACGATGTTGTTGTCAGGTGAGTCTTTGGCATCACAGTTTTCTTGTCATTTATTCAGTTTCAGTGTCAGTTGGCATGCTCTGCAGGCAAAGGCTAAACATACACTAGTGAAGATATCCATTAGCATGGAAGCATTAACTAATGTGGAGGAAAAACATCAATAATATATAAATGTTTAAGTTGCAAATGGTGATCCCATCAAAGGGTAAGGGCACTCCTCAAGCAATCCATGTTCCACAGCTGTTTGAGAATGTGCTCTCTCCTACGATTCAACTTGAACCTTCTTTTCTGAACTGCTTTTTTAAAAGCTGCTTCTTTTATAATGCCCTTAGGTGGTGAATCAGTAAAACATGTTGTTAGATCTGTTCACAAGTACACCCCCTTGGTAGTCTAGGGAAGAATTATTTGTCATACATATATAGTGTTCCCCAGGACCCACATTTTACAGGTAGGAAGGGAAGAACTACGAACTGTGCAGCATAGGGTCTCAGGAAGCAGTAAACCTCCATGAGTGAGGACCCCATAATGATTAAACAGCAGTAGGTGTGCCCTAGAAGCTGTGAATATTTCAATTGTTTCACTGCGGATGATGATGTTGAATAAGGGGGCAGGAGCAGAATGGCTCCGAGCGGAAAGGACCACAGTCGAAGTTAGGACTCTTTGCTTTTGCTGAGGACCTGGATCATCGCCATCTCAGAATGCTTGAAAAACGTGCTGATATGGGAAATCATAGGTCTGGTCATAACTCTTAGCAATAAATCTGTCAAGTCAGGGAGGTGTTCTGGGTGACTGGAGATTAACAAATATAATACCTGTGCTAATGGAGAGTGAGTGTGTGTAGGAGGGAGGAGGACATGCTCTGGGGAACTAAGCCTATTTGTCTGACTTGGAAAAATGCATGGTTTTGTAGCAGGTTCTGAAGTGTGAGTAACAAAATATTATGATGGTAAATAGGAGAAGTGGGATAAACCACAGTGTAGATTTGTAAAAATTGCTTTAACAGAGTCTAAGCTACTGTTTTTTTCTTTATAACATAACTGGTTTCATATCAAAGAGAGTGTAACCAATCTCACCTGTCTGAACTGTAGTCAACCATGAGATGTGGTGGCAAATGACAAATTCTTAGATAATTTGGAACAAAGAAAATGATTACTAAAAGAATTTAAGGTACAGAGAAGATATTTAGCATGGTCTCTTTTCTCTCCTGTGTGCTAGTAATGGGCACACGAGAAAAGAACAGAACATACATAGAATAACAACTACCTTCTCGACTCTGGACAAAGACCAAGAAAGAAGATCCTTTTCAGTCCTTTGGTCCTGTGAGCTGTTCCCTGCTGTCCCGGTATTGCTCTGGACACAGGGATGACTGCTTAGAGCAGGATGAAACTTTCACAGCCCTTCTCCCAATTCATCACACTATCAGTTGCTCGCGAAGAGCTTGTACTGCTTGTCATAGTCTGGTGGCTCGCAATTATCTCAGCTGCTGTTAGTAAAATCCAGTTACAGCCTCTTTTTGGGCGCAGGCTGTTCACAAAGTAGCAAGAGAACAGTTTCAATCCATCTGTGTTAGGCCACCCACTAAAATTTACATCAGAAGGTTTACTATTTAATTTCCAAATGAAAAGTTCAACTCTTTCTCCCCACATCCATAAATCCAAGTCAGTTTGCAAGCTGAGAGGATAAGAGGGCAGCTAAACACCTGTGCTGGCTGCAGGTTGGATAAAGGAGAGAAAAGTCAACTGCAAAGGTTAAATGAAGCCAGGTGGCTGGATGTGGGACAAGAGGAGGTGAGAGCAGACTACTTCTTAACTGCATCCACTTGCTTCCTTTTTCTTCCTGTGGAAGCTTGGGAAGTCCTTTGTGTATAGCATCCTTTTTTATGGGTTGCAAAGCTCCTTGTAAGGGTCAGATTTGGGACTTCAGATATGAGTTTTAAGGGAAAAAATGAAGCATCTTTGTAGACAAAGAAATGATCCAGCAGGATAAGGAGCTTTTTTTTATGCATCATGTCTTACTGTGTGAGGGCCATTAATTGCAGCAAGAAATTTTTTATCTTGTGATAAAGAAAGATCAGCTTTGACAGTTCTAAAACAGTGTGGAGTGAGTTTGTTGCTGGTTTTTCTTTAACTGGGTGTTACCAGATTTCAGTGCAGATGTTATTCCCGGCTGTCACACTGTTTACCTGGCAGGAGCTTCTTGCAGCAGTTATCAGTGCTCTAACGTGTAAAAATGCCTCTTTAGAATAGATTGCGGAGGGGAAGACAGGTGTATGTCAGCAACTCCTGACTGAGATAGGGGGTTTGCCTATGGAGAAAACTGTCTGTCCATGGGCTGTATGAGGAGGTCTGGCTTCCTCGAAGTTGTACAAGATGTAGCTGAGTTCATAGCTAGTGGCGTGCCCTACCTGAGAGGAGGCTCAAGCTGCCTAACGTGTACCTTGGTGAGTGCAGGTTGCAGCTGCCAGAACTCTCCCTGCTCAATTGCCCGCGCTGCCCCAGGGGTGCAGGCTGCTGGTGCTGGCTCATTAGCAGGACCCCAGTGCTATGACTCCGTCAGCAGCTCGCATTCTGGCCCTTTGCTGGAGATTGGAGTTCGTTTTACTTGGGGGAAATGGTTTGTTTTCTTTCCTGTCTAGATACGAAGTAGGGGTCCCAGGTTTGGGGAGCTTTAGCAAGGTAAGCAGCGAAACGGCTCACCCAGCAGCTGGGAGCGGGGAGACCCCTGCCAAAGAGCTGCACGTCGAGATCTGAAAGGACCACAGACACTAACCATCCCCTCACGTTCCAGAAGACAGATGAAAATATGCCTAACAAGCTTTCTTTATGTTATGCTTAACTATTTATCTGTTGCCTTTAGGGCCGTTTGCTCTACAGTATGAAAGGTCATCCAGCCCACACACGGTGCCTTGAAGGTTAAATTATGTTCGTAGTAAAGGTGACTGATGTGTGAACGCTCAGTCAGCCTGAGAAGAAAAGACAAGGGATCAGGCTGGCCGGGAGAACTGTTTTTGTATGAGTGAGGGGGATATAAGCCCTGAAAAAAGGCTTCATCTCCTGTTTAAATTGTGCTGGTGCTGATTCTTAAGGTGCTTTCCATTTAATATTGTATTACCAGTGTTAAAGTATTTATACTAAACGCATACAGGAATTCATTCTCCTTAATTCTGAATAGAATTTCAGATTCTAAAGAGGGATTTTCTTCTACTGAAAGGTTTCCCACCTAAAATGCTTACCCGGGCTGAAAAAGACAAATCCAGATCCTCGTTAACATTCCTACATAAGAAAATTTGCAGTCCATAAGCACTTTCCAGTGTATTGAACTACCGCAAGTCAAGAAGGCTGCAATAATTCAAGCAGGCAATGCTGTTCCATCAGGGGCTGCTGTTTGATGTCAGCAGGATTTGTATTCCAAGTTATTTGAAATTTCCTCAGCTTTGTGTTTCTGGTATTGAATAGTCTGTCCTACGTACACAGAGAAGTTCTGAATAATGTCACGAAAGTCATCATCGCTGTTAACACCAGAGCAGCTTGCTTTCTGAAGGGGAAAAAAAAACTTCCTGAGGGGAGTTTTAACAAAAGCACGTCTAAACACACAGCATTCCCTCCAAATGCACTTCCACAGCAGCGTCTCCTCTGTGTCGGTGGGACTGCAGTGCTGCTGAGCATTGCCCCAGCACACGGTCCAACCTCTTCTGTGCTGGCACTGCAGGGCAGCTCACCTCCTTGATGGGTCAGTCTGGGGAACTAGACCAGGTGTAGACTGTTCCTTTTTATTTATTCCTTTTCTTTTCTTTTTTCTCCAAAAAACAGTAGCTGTCTTAGTTCCCCAAACAGTCTCACTGCAGGTAGGATGAGCAGTGCAAGCTCTGGACTGGTGTGGGAGCAAGAGACCAGTTTCAGACTGCTTAAACTGCCATGGAACTGCATCCTCTGTTCCAGTACAGTCTTGCTTCTGCAAGATATCCCAGGAGTGACTGAACACTAAAATATTAATGGTTAGTTTGTAAGTCTAAATTTGTAAGGACAATATTTTTCTTTTTTTTTTTTCCCCAAAGCTTCCAACTCAATTTAAATCACAAGAGTGAAGTGCAGAAGTTGCTTGCGTTCTATTAAATCAAGTAATTTAAATAGCTTTTAATTAAACTGTTGCCACTTGGAATAAAGCTTTGTAAATGTTTACAATGAAGAATTGCAAG
Organism: Anas acuta; assembly: GCF_963932015.1. Lineage (NCBI taxonomy): Eukaryota > Metazoa > Chordata > Aves > Anseriformes > Anatidae > Anas > Anas acuta. The sequence continues at coordinate 10,955,147 of NC_088986.1, read as the reverse complement.
GGTTATGTTTGCTGCCATAGCAGCTGTGTACGGAGAGATCGGGGCTGGCAGCGATGCTGCATCATTGTGTGTGAGTGTAAATGGGAACCCATGGCAGCGTCTTCTCTGGTTGCCCTACAGGCTGAACTCCGCTCCAGTGAAGGGCTTTGAAAAAGATGTGGGTGGCAAGACGACTCTCCGGATCACATATCCTGAAGGTGCAATCCAGAAAATGGAACAGTATGAGAAGGATTCCCTGTTTGTTCTGGCAGGATTCAAATGGCAAGATTTCAAGTGGCTGAAGTACATTGTTTACAAGGAGAAAGTGGTAAGAGCACTGTTAGCTGGCATTGTGAAGGTCACCTAATTAGAAGCGGTGTACAGACGTGATACCACAGGCATATCTGCCACGTTTTGGTCTGAGGAGAGTTCCTTTGTGTGCCCTGCTGCATTTAAGTGAAGGCTTTTTTTTACATCCATGGACTTCAGTTTTAATTAAATATGTTTTACAAATACATCTGCTCCCTGTAACCTGACCTTGCATCACAGATGAGGCTTTCTATTGAAGAATATGTAGCATGTGCTGTGAATAGTGAATGTAACTTTCATTTTAAAGAGTACATGAAAGGACCGGATTTTGCATGGTTTTTTTGGACTCGTAGGGTTTAAGAACAGAGGAGGGAAAAGAACAATGATAAGAGAAGGAAATGGGTGTTTGGGGTTAAAGATGCAATGACTTTGGATAGGAGGAAGAGACAGCAACAGTACAATTTGTTGAAAAGTCCACCATCCACAGACTTAATGTGACCTCCTGAATAGCACAAGTCATTATACGTTCCTCAATTATTGCTGTACTGAGATTCATAATTTGGGTTTGGCTAAAGTATCACCTGGAAGAACAGCATCAAATCTAATTTAAGATGACTGAAATGGTTAAGATACTGTTTCCCCCACGTAAGTATTTTGTCCCAGTCAGTTGTATTAGTGCTCTTCTTTATTACCATGGACCTGTTACAGGGTTGTTTTCCTTAATTCACCCACCCTAACTGGAATCAGGTTGTGATGACTGACTTCTCGTTCAGAGGATGGTTTGTCTGTACCTGTTGCCATGAAGACTAGAATAAATGACCTCTATTTAGCTATGATCCTTGTTTTACAAATCATATATTTCTGTTTTCAGATATTCTTTCATGATTTTTCAACAAGTAATGAGACAAATGGATTGGTATTTGGAGGGTGGGATGTTAGCTTATGTGTTGGGGACAAAAAGAGGAGGTTGGTAGTTTATATGCAGAATGCAAACAGTCTGGGAATATAATTGTATACAGCTGTGATACAGACGGCCTCAGGACTTCTACCTCGCTTGAGTCTCACACTGGCACCAACTTGCATTTATTTTTCTGTTACAGGGCAGTTGTCATTACCTGTTAGCCTCTGGGCATGCACAAGTGGCCTTTGGTAATGTGAATAATTGAATCAGACGGTTTCTTTGTGGTTTCTGTCCTGCTTCTATTCCTCATTGTAGGCAAAGGAAGGGCCTGCATTTAATATCCTGATGGTATCAGTGCCCTGCTACCTGAATGCTGTTGTGGGAACTTGTAGCCTTTAGCTTGAAGTTCAAAGGACAGATTGGTTTGCTTCAAAACAAATTAAATTTCCACCTGATGTTTGCAGTCATGCAGCATTGGCTGTAATGTGGCGTCCCCTGGTCCCGTAAAGATATGGCGAGCAGTTTGTTAAAACTTGGTAGAAGTCTGGGAAGAGCGATTGCAGTCATCATAACTGAATGCTTCAGTGCCCAGCTTGGCAGAGCGCAGGAAGAACTTGAGCTTCTCACATTGCAGGTTATTTGAATGCTCTTGTGGTTGGCTCCTTATCCTTCATTTCTTTGGAATAAACACTACTTTTTTTTTAGTTCTTGTAGGTGATGTTTTCCAGATCTCTTAATTTCTGTTGCTCTTTTGAAAGCTTGCAGTTGATTCATATTTTTCTTAAAGAGCACTGTCACAAATGTACAGAGAACATGAAATAGAGAGGAGCAAACCACTGGCCTTGCAGTCCTCACACTTCATACATCCGCTGTTGTGTCTGCCTTTGCCACGGTGGCATGGGACTGCAGGTGAGCGTCCAGCTTGTGGCTCATACTGCCTCCAGGTCTCTCTCTGCAGAGTTCTCCCATATACCTGCCATTCTTTCCAAATCCATGCCCTCTGCATTTTAATAAACATACTTTTTTACTCCATCATCCAGGTTGATAATGAAAGCACTAAACAGAATCGGTTCATAGGAAGACCCCAATGTAATATGTCCTTCATTTCTACAATGAGCCCACTGAGAATTCCTCCTGGTTAGGGTTTTTTTTGGCCACTTTAGAACTCATATCACAGTAGTGTCATTAATAATGCTCTTTGGCATGTTTGTGAAAGTAACGTTAGAAGCTTTACTGAATTCCAGACCATGCCTTGCTTCTTCCTATGTTTTTCATGTAGGAAAAGAAAGGAAATCTGTTTTTCCTGTATAAAATACTATTCTTGAGTAGTGATATGCTCTTGACAAATCCTCCTGGATTAGTACTTATCTTCAGTGGTTTTTTATCTTTATTTTCTATAATTAATTTTCCTATTCTGAGAATTTATACCATAAATCAAGTCTCTTCGCTTTTTTGCCTTCCTAGTGCTAGGAACTACTTTTGTCCAATTTTCAATCCTTTGACACCCTACCTGTTCCACATAAGTTCCCAAAGGGAATCATCACTGGTTTTGAGGCTGCTGAACCAGTTCACTGAATATTTTAGGATGAGGTCCAGGTCTGGAAAACATCTGTCTTGTCTTCTCTAATCTGATCTCTCCCTATCTGAGGCTGAGATCTTGTTGTCGCTGGCTGTGGCTGCGAGCAGGTGGCTAGCACAGCTGCCTTTTCGAACGGAGACTGATGCACAGAGTGCTGTCTCTTAGCTCGAAGAACTGGCCCGATGGAGAACCACCAGTGCTACGGGAATACGGCGTGGGCGTCTGTTTGTTCTGGTAGTGAGTGCTAGTATTTTTATCAGTGTGTGGTAAGCTCAAAATGACAAATGCCTGCCCAGTGCTCTCCGTGGAAAGTTTCTGGTTCTCTCTCTGCTGATTGTCTGGAGAAAAGGGGCATTTTTCCTTTCCTGGATTTATCTTGAGATGCTTAATTTGATCTAGGAGCTCTGTACACCACTGTTGCTTTTTCATTGTCTGAGATTAGGCCTGTCCCTCTGCTAGACTTCAGCCCCGCTGCAAACGAGTGGTTTCAGCCAGGACTCCGACCTCAGGACAGAGATGAGGGAAATTAAAGCATCCTTCTGAAGAACATGACTGCTGTGGGAATGGACACAGTCCTTCAAAAAATGGGTCAGATTCTGACCCCTCTGTTTCCTTTGCTCCTGAATTCTGATGGCAACTGCATGTTTCCATGGTAGAGTCGTGGGTGGGATTTGAGACTTTCTGATTTTCTTCAGACGTTGTCAGTCCTGGAGCTGCTTGGACCTGCATGACCGGAGGTTCTGGGCCAGGCACTGGGATCCTTGCTTAGTCCTCTTTCAAGTAAGTGAAATCAAAGGCAGTTTATCCGAGAGGGAGTAAATGAAAGACGAGTGGCTATTTATTACCAGGGTCAGTGGTCAGATAAGCTGATTCTCCCTGCAGCTGAGAGGGATTTGCTCTGTGTTATGTTAGTCTTTTGGCAACACTTGCACACTGAGAAAGGGATAAGTGCTTTACTCTGTGGAGAGGAGGATTTTCAGGAGATGTCTTAAGGAAAGAAACAGTGTGATGCAGAAGCAACAGCAGAACAGTAAGGTAGAGGATTTGATGCCTTCCATTCAGTAAGATGAAAACCTTTCAGAGACTTGCATGATGCGCCAGTGTCCTGTCTGTATTTAGTGTACACTGTGTACAGGAAGAGGAGCACTGGAATATGGACCAAAGAAAAAGGAAAAGCTCAGCCACTTTTTATTTCTCACTAAAATGTATGGAAGCTGGGGGGGGGAGGGAGAAAGAGAAAGAAAAAGAAACCTTGAGAAAATGTTAATATAAATTAAAAAGGACAGGCTTGGCTAAATGATTGTGCTGTGTCATCAGCAGAGCAAAGGTAACTTGCATCAGAGTTCTGGGTGAGCTGGCGCTCAGAATTGCAAGGCTGTAGCAAGTTAGGGCAGTGCTGCATCACTGGAGAGTATAGACCTGTACATTACTAGGGGAAAGGTGGGTGAATCTGGGCAAGTTAAACCCTGGTAATCTGATTTCAATCCTTTGACAAGCATTAAACTCAAGGAACAAATCATTGCACGTGTTGCAGGTAAATGGGGAGAAAAGGGTGTGGGATGGAGAAAGGTGACGTGTAGCAGAGGGGGGAGGATTGCACCACTCTTAACCCAGTATTTAGACGGACAAGGGGAAAGGACCTGGATTGGAGCCCCAGACTTATTGCAGAAAGGCCACAGATGTGAGTTGTTCGTGCGTCTTTGGTGGCTGGCCTGGCAGTGCTGACTTGCAGTCGTTGCTGCAAGAGGCTGCTGGCAGTGCCAGGCACCCCTGCTCAGATCAAACAGCTTCTGGTAGTGCATCCCCAGCAGTGGTTACTTACGGACACTCACTCTCAACACTTGTGCTCCCTCCTGGGCTGTTTATTGTCCCAAGAGCCATTACCCACCCATCTCGTGATCCACCTTGCTCCTTCCCACAGCTGTACCGTCTTGCATCACCTGGGTTTTGCCAGTCACAGGAGCTCTTCCTGGACATCTAAAGTAACAGGGGAATTACGGAGTGGGTTTTTTTTCTGCTGTATATTTCCCTTCTCCATTCTCCTGGGGAAGGATTAAAATAATAGTCAAAAGCTGAAAGTTTCTTCACTGCGTTCCGGGTAGTTGCTTTTGAAACAGAAGAATTTACAAGCAGCAATTATGCAAACCAGCCATCACAAGCTGGCACCGAGGCTGATTCCAGGGTGTTTTTTTTGCCTATCATTAGTGAATCAGAAGGAACTCTCTTGTTTGCGTAGGGCTCAGTTCCCTGAACATCTGGCACATGGCAGCAATGCAGCCAAGTGAGGGCAAAGGTTTCACGAGAAATTGGCAGCTCGCATGCTTCCTTCTCGTGCGGTAATGAGCCCGCGGACACTTCCAGCAGGGATCTCTGCAGCCGCTGCCAGAAAGAGTCACTTGTGCAGTAAGCGCCCGCGGCACCTCGAGGCTCTCTTTGATAGTGAAAGTCATAGGAGCGAGTGAGCACCTGCCTGCCAGCGAGGCCAGGCGCGGCTGTCTGTCTGTCCCTTGCAGGGGCATGCCTCTGACAGCTCGCACGATGCCATCTGCAAAGCAGCCGTCCTCCAGTGCTGCTGAGACTCCAGCAATGGGCAGGAGATAACCCCTCTTTCCTCATCCCAGCACGTGCCTGTCGCTCTTGCAGAGGTGGTGGCAGTGAAGATTTATTTATTGTTAACCTTTTGTTTGGAGCTACCTTTCTGCTTTAAGTCAGCGGGTTGCTTCCAGTCCTGCTGCAGTGCTACGCCACCTTCCCTCCTCGATCAGCCTGCCTGTGCTGGAGCCAAGGCCTGACCGCTGCCAGAGCTCTCGCCGTCTGCTCAGCCTTTATTTAGAGATTCTCTTCTTCCATTCATGGCCTTGTCACCATTCCCTCAATGGCCTTGTCACGCTCTGTGTTTGCTAGGGCAGTCGGCAAACGTCATGGCCTCGTAGTACACTGGGGATTCCTTGGAATCCGAAATAGCCTTGCAAGGGGGCTGCTCTGCATCCCTGATCATCTGAGGAGCCAGGATGCTACCCCAAACAGCTAGAGGACAACAGAGAGGCTGTGAGTCTCTTCTTGCTGTCCAACCCAAGTAAAACCTCACCCACATGCACATATTTCCATTGAGTTTAGAGCCTGAGCCCAGCCCCTGAGCAGGCAGTTTCTCTGGGTCCAGCTGAGGAGGCAGAACCTGCTCTTTCTGACCCTGTCACTTGCCCGTGGTGACAAATGGAGTGGCCACTAACAGTTTCACTCCGAAGTCTGCTTCTAGACTGCAAATATTTTCTTTCTCTTGCCTCCTCCCAAACAGTTGTTTTAAAATATTTTGTTTTGCATTGCCTTAATACATTATGGCTGTGAAGTTTGGGTACAGAGTTATGCTGCCTGATCCTGTATAAGCACGGCCTTGTGTCCTCCTGCCCTCTTTGGCCTCTGGTGGAAGGGGACAGAAGCTGGGTTTGCTGCTCCATCATTAATAAAAGTAAGCTTTTGATTTGGGAAGCCATCTTAAGGATTGTCCTATTCTATGAATTTGACTTTTTCTCTAAATAGCCATTATTAATAATCCCCCAGAAGTATAACGTAGGAAGGCATGGCTGGTGAGTAAGGCAGCCAACATGCATAAAGGACATGATGAGGCTTGTGCCAGGGGAGAGGCGAGAAAGCCTCTTCATTGTCCTGTGGTCCAAGCACACAGTGCAAAAGACCACTGCCACTCAGAGGATGGGGGAATTTAGGAGCAGCTGATAGCAGACATACCTTACCGCATCGTCAGGATGGGTCAGTGCCTGGGTTGGGGCAGCTGAACCATTACTAAATGCTGAAGCAAAGAATTAAGAGAATAAAGCTAGAAGCAGGCTCTTCTGGCTCCCACCAAGTCCGTGGCTGAGGAAAAAGTGGGAGAGTCTGCGTCATTTCTTCTGTGGAAAATATTCTGTGTAAAATATATATATATTTTTTTTCATTTTACATTTTGTTCTCTTTCTTGTTAGCCTGTGCTGCTTGAGGGGTTGTGCCCCCATGGTCAGGACCCAGTGCAGTGCTAGGAATGGCCCAAGGGAACCAAGGGAGACTTGCACATTTAAAAATAAATCCCTTGCTATGCCAAAGGAGTCGAGTGGTTTCCAGAAGACGTAAGGTGAACACCGGTGCCATGTTAGAGAAGGTGAGCCAATTTTTTTCCAGTCTTGGTGAGAAGAGAGTCTGGAAAATATGTGGGTACGCTATAAAACAATCTTGCCCCTGCTGACCAGAAGAGGGAGAAGATCTTGGTTCTGTACCGTGTAGCTTTCAGGTAGCACCATGGTGACAACCATGCAGGAACCTCAGCAGACAAATGACCCAGTTTGCAACATGGGCCTTGGGGGAGACTTCCTGGCCAGATTCCCAGAGGAAGGTTGTTGGTATGGAAGGTGCAGGCTGGAGCTTGCCCTTCATACATACCTGCATGCAACGGCGTAATAAGATTAGGCAGGTCACTGCATAGCTGAGAGCTGTTCCCACCCAGGCATACTTAGGGTGGCTGTAGGTACACCATCAGCCATCAGCTGGTGACAGGGGCTGTTCTGATGCCATTGCAGTGTGCCAGCACGGCACTCGATATCATCTGGTGGATGCATGCTGCACGATAAGTTGTCCACCTGGATATGGTGGCCGTCACATCCCCAAGTCTGTAGCAACGTTCACCTCAGCTTCTGAGGCAGATGAAGAAAACTGAAAAATATCCATAAGTACATTATTGTCAGGGTGAACAAATTCCAGGTATCTGGCCTTTGAGAAGAGTCTGTATTTGCAGGACTAACATCATAGATGACTCCAATTTTAGACAGATGTTCCTTAAAACTTCAAACTAAGATTGAGTTGGTATGCCTGCCCTTCCAGTCATTTCCACAGTATACATAGCTTTTGTCCTTTTTTCTCCCTTGCTTTGCTTGCCATTAACAAAATTCAGTCTTCCTTGCTCTATTCTTCCCACTAGAAGATAAGAAGCATTTATTCATTCTAGGCTTCAGTAGTCCTTAAAGAACCTTTATCCCATATCTGCCAAGACAGCATCATCTTCGTTTCTGGCTCAATAATCCTAGCTGTGACTTGAATACTCTTCTCTAGTTCCTCTTCCTTCACATCATTCTTAAATGAAGAGACCAAAGCAGAATTACTGCCTGAAAAGGCTGAATCATAGCCCTACTAGGCATCCTTTCTGGGATTGCCTCACCATCCTGCTTTATCCTTAGACAACTTCTTCCTAAAATTGTCGTCTTCTAATTAATCTCTTCTGATGTCTGCTGCCATCCAGCTGATAGTTGCCTTTTCCGAGCATTTGACACTCCTACCTTCTCCATCCATCCATGACTCAGACAAAGTTTAAAAAAAAAATGGAGAATTTAAAGAGTTTCTTTTTTTTCCCCATTTCCTTCTTTTGAAAAGCTAATGTGAGCAAGGGCCAAGTGAAGAGCTAATGCAGCTGTCTTGAAAAAGCATCAAGAGGGTGCTCATGTTGCACTCTCCCTCTTTGGCAGGCACTGGCTGTATTTAGACATCGACATTATGCAAATCCGAGTAGGTGCATTTCAAGGTCATAGTGCATGTAAACTCAGGTTAGACTGGTAGCTGCCGCGATCAAACACAGACTTGGAGTATCTGAAGCGATCCAAAGGATTTCATCCCAAATCTGGGGCTGGTTCTGATGAAAGGCGCCCTTCCATAAACAGCAGAGCTAACAAAATCACCCTCTCGCCTGTGATTTATGTCCTCCTCCCTCTTGCACCACAACTCTCTCAGGTTTCCTCCACCTCATAAATACCCCCTGCCTTCCGTTTCATCCCTGCCTACTGCGTGCTTCCCTGCTGGCCAAGACATGCATGCTCACTGGGCCATACGTATGTGATCGGGCACCTGGCAGACGTGATGAGCAGCTAAGTGCTGAGTTCACACGGCATCACCTCCACCTGGCCTCCCGTGCAGCTGCGTGGGGTCTCTGCACCCCACCGTGCATGGCTTTACCACCAGTGCAGCCCCTGCTTGCTGAGGATCTCGCGCTGCCCACGTGTGCAGCAGATGTTCAGCCGTACCGGAGCAGAGCTTTGTGAATCCAGCACATGGAAAAAGTCAGAGAACATCGACAACAGCGAAATGGAGACGTCGCCCAGAGGGGTATCAGCCGTTCGTGCAAGTGTTAGTGGAATAAAGATGTTCTGTGTTAACACTTGAGGAAAGAACTACAAGAATCATTTGAAGTCTGCAAAGCCTCCCTTAGCCTAAGAGATTTGGGTTCAATTTATTTAGTTTATACATGAGATTTTGGGGAGATTTACTTATAGTCTCTCTGTATCTACAAAAGAAGAAACTTTTTTTTCCCTCAAAAGACTCTTTAATTTAGTTGGAAGAAGAATATCTGAAGCGAGGCAAACAACCAAAAAAGGCAGCACGTTTGTATCAGTATAATTACTTGTGCTACATCTGCCCTACAGGCTTGATGAATTTGCTGCTATTTGAAGTCTGAAAATTGAGACTGGATGTCTTGGTAAAGTCCTGCTCGACTTGTGGGAGAGTGAAGGGCTGGTAGAAATCCCCGAAGGCGGGTGCACCGCTCCCTGCTCCACAGGACATCCAGGAGGACGTCAGCAGGATCTCCCTTGGCATTTTGAGCTGTGCAGTTACGAAACAGCAGAATGTGGTGGCTAGGAGCTGAAGCTAGATAAAATCAGCCTGGACAGATGTAATTTCCTAGAGATATGGATTTATAGTACTCAAATGACATACCTGCAGAGGCAAACATTGGCTCCTGACAACTTCTGAAATACAGATTTAATCCAGTGTCTGGGAAGATTGTTTTGCATGGGTGTACCCAGGATCGAGCTGCATACTTGTGTTGCCTTCTGGCCATCCTTTACTGTGACCTATGGGAACCCCTGTCTTCACTCTCTCTGACCCATTTGTTGACTCTGAGGAGCAGGATAGCAAGCCAGTAGTACCCTTGGCAGCTTTTTGTTGATGTTAGTTGCTTCATTCAGTTGTGTGTAGGGTTCACTGCAATTTTTTCTCTTCCCGATGCATGCTCAGCCAGCTCTGTTGCTGTGTCCTGAGGGAGAAGGCTTCGTGGAATCTGAGGTGAGCAACCTCCAGCATAACAAAATCCCCCAGAAGAGCCCTTCAGAAAGCATTGCAACACCACAGGATGCTGTGAGTTCACCCATGTGCAGCAGGAGGACTCACAGAGGGGGGAGAAGCATTGATTTGATTTTGTAAATAAAATCACATGCTTTCTATCAGTGGCTGAAAAGACGCTCCCTTTCACAAATCCAGGAATTTTGCTATCTACATTTTTTTTTCTTTAAACTGAAAAAAAAAAAAGTTTGAACAGTAAATATTTATCCAAGATGTGTGGTTGTTAATATGATCCAGTCTTCAGTCATTTTGAATGGTGTCATGATGACAGATGTTAATTCAGAAAGGAATAGATTGGACAATTTATGCCCGAAACACATGTGTTCCTTGGCGGCCTACATGGATTACTTGCATAGTTAGTGCTGTCTGAGCAATTTGTAATGTTGTCTCTGCCTCGAAGCACCGAGGGCTCCAGGACAGGGGGTTGATCTATATCTCCAGTTAGCTATAATAAACACCGAGGTAACTAAACTCCCTGCCTGCTTTTATCTTCCCAAATTTATCTCTCCCCCTGTGCTACAGCTGCGCGCGGTGCTTCTGGTTCTTCTTTAGAAGAAAGCAGTTTCTTCCAGCAGCAGAGGAAGATGTGCACAGGGTGCAAATCCCTCACCTCCTCCCCCAGAGCTCATCTCTAGATTCAGCTTCTCTCCTGCCACAGCACGCAGTTATTTAATGCAAACACTCAACAACTGGATTGAAAACAACCCACTCCACTGTAGGTACTAAGCAAGAAGGAGACTCTGAGAAAATCTTGCTTTTTTTTTTTTTTTTGGCAGTATTTAGATTCTTACAGTTGTGAGTTTATGGAATATGTCAAAGGGTGTTTCCCTTCTTATTAGGACCAGGTTTGTGGAAGCATTAATATCTTCTTTATATTCTTTTCTTTAAATAGGAAGCTTACATCTGGAGGAAAATGGCCAAGCTGATGGGTGCACGAGGCTTTTGCTAGGTCAACTCAGGAGGTTTTCTCAGCTGGTTGATTGGTTGTGTTCTGGCCATTTTCAGTGAAATTAATTTTGCCCACTACTGACAAGTATGGCAAATAGTGGGTCTGGCTCAGGCAATCAGTGCTTTGTTTGGAAAACCTCTCCAATGTAAATGTTCTGTTTAGATGACAGTTTATTTAAATTATCGTCTTTTAAGAATATTAAATAATGTTACAAAAAAACTCATCTTTTGTAAAACACCTATTATTAATGCAAGTCGTGACAATAAAGCAGGGCAGGAGCTTCCTGGCATCTTCCCAGACTCTTGTTATTTTGACCTTTCTGCTTTCCCCTTCTAAAGGATGCTGGATAATTTGTATATGTTCTATACGAACACTCAGTGAACATAGAAATTATTTGGCTTCTCGTTTCAGCAGAGATGCCAAAATAGGAGAAGACAGCTTTTTTGTGTACTCTTGCTGTAAAAACAATGTGAAAATTTCCCTGGAGACTCTCTTTAAGATAACTTCAGAAAGTGATGAGGGTTTCTAGGCCATAATTTCTACTGTGGTGATTCTTTAGCTTTTTTTGTTGTAATGTGCCAAGAGTTTAGTCTAAATATGTGTTGTTTAATGAGATGAGATCTTGTTTGTATTCAAACTCACGAACTAGTTCTGCTCCCTAAAAAGACTTTGCTGATGGCTTGTCCTCAAGCGCCCTGGGATACCCTTGTGTTTGCCACCAAAACCTATAAAGACAGTGCTCTTTCTTTCTTTCTTTCTTTCTTTCTTTCTTTCTTTAATTTGTTTCTTTCTTTCTTTAATTTGTTTCTTTCTTTAATTTGTTTCTAGCCTACTGTTATAAGTAGAACAGGTAGCTGTGCTTATAGTTGGGATCACCTTAGGTTTTCTTTTGTAAGCAACTAGGAAAATGACTCTATCACTTCATTATACTTTCACCTTCGAGCTGATGTTTTCCATGCCACATGTTTGGCTCAGCTGGAAAGTTCAGCTGAAGTAATTTAGCTGTCTCCCAGGTTAAGGCTAACAAAAATGCAGGTTTTCTACCTCTAAGAAACAAAAAAAAAAAAAAAAAAAAAAAAAAAAATCACAAACTTTCCCACCCCATTTTGATGATGCCCTAATTCTTCAGGGCAGTCGCTGGGAATTGGCCAGGCTATGGCCCATGGCAGCCTGCTGGGGCCCTTGCAAATCCTGTAAAATCAACAGCACTTCGTTCCATGGGGGCTGTTAGATGCTGGCAACTCAGTTCTGAGTGAACTGAGCACGGTCCATCCTACCAGGCTTCATGAGCACTGCCTGCCTTGCTCAGGTGCCCTTTCCGTACCCTTAGGGCAGCAGAGAGAGCAGGGGGTATCCTCGGGAGCCCCCTTCCCTGCAGCCTGGGCTGGTGCGTGGCAAGAGAGCAAAGCAGAGTCTCGGAGATTGAGGGTGATGAGTCCTGGGATGGCAGGGAACTGCAAGCATGCAGTTTTGTCAGGATTGAATAGTTCAGGATCTGGTAAGAGGATGCATTCTCCTTCCCTAATGTCTGATCTAGAATGCAATAGCCTACCGGGGCTTGTAGTTGCACTTAGAGGACTGTGCTCTGAGTTCAATTACTCCACTTGATGGAGGTTTTTTTTCTTGAGTTGATTTTTTTGAATGTATTGAGTTACACTGTAAAACTTTTTAAAGAGCTTTATGGTTGTAAAGCAAGCCATCAGAAGCTAAGAAAAGCAAATAATTTAACGTTGTGTTTTCAACATTAATTCAGTTCTCCTGTGCAGATGTTATTCGTAATATGGATATAATAATGTTGTCCTCGCTCTTGGAGTACTGCTGTCTATCTAGTGGAGGGGGACACTGAGACTTAGTCTGATTTCTGTCGTGGAAGAAGTTCAGCCTTGGTGTGAGCATCTGCAGAAGCCGTGGAACGTGTTGTGGAGAGGAGAGAGCAGAGGAGAAAGAATGGCCTCCTCCAGTCAGCCTTTGAATGACTGTTGTGATGCTGAGCAAGTTAGATCAGAAATTTTCAAACACAGTTTAAGTCCCATGAGGCAGATGTGCAGGAAAGGTGTGTGTTCAGCAGCAGGAAAAGCTAAATGAAGTTGTACTGTTCTGAAAATGTTCTGAGAATTGAGGATAAGGTATCTGAAATTGAACATCTGAAGGCGGTGGAAACTGGGCATTCATCAGTGTGTTTTCTCCCCTGTAAAATGTTGTGATAGATGCCAAATACTGCAGAGATGCTGTAAATATCAAAATATTGCTTGTAAAGCACTTAGATGTATGGCAATATTAGAAAACTTGTGTGGGAAAATTAGAAAGTCAGTGTTCACAACAGAAATACTGAATTTCTGAAGTTGCAGGGCTGTCCTGCCTCAGCGCTTACTAACATGTGGATTTGGCCTTTCAGCCGTGGTATTCTTTTAATAGATGTTATGTGAGTATGACATTTCATAAACTATGCAATAAAAATAATAGTGAATTAAATGGACTGGTCCCCTATGGTTATAAAATATCCCCTAAATAGTAATAATATTATAGGGCCTGTTCTTCGTTGGGAGTTTTCTGAAACTGTACTACTTTAGATATTTTTTCATTAAAGGGTTATTATTAATGGACGACAAACCACAACACAAACATAAATTATCTAAATCCATTGCTTTTACTAAAAACTTCCGTCTTTCCTAAGATATTTCAAAACAGGAATATTTCTTCAAGCTTTGGCTCAAAATCCAGCTTATGTTTTGAACAAAAGAGTCTGTATCCATCACCCTATCTGCACATAGCGCAAGCACATCTTCTGATACACCGTATGTGAGCTATCATCTATGCTTTGACTTGTGAAACGCAGTATTCATCAGATTAATCTTTAGTTTTCTTTGCAGCCAATCTGATATGTTCCAAGTTCCATTTTCTTCAGAGGACACAGTCTTTTGCTACAGCATTTTGTTGTCTTACAACTGTGAATCATATTTTGCTCTCAATTACACCGATTGAAATGTAGAAGTACATGAAAAGGACAGGAATTGCTTTGGATTTGCAACATGGATCATCCAAGAATAAATTTGCTCTCCTGACTCATTAGAGCTGGCCTTGGCCTCGTGCTTCCTAGTCTTGGGAATGGTCAGACTGCAGATGAGCAGTGCAGGAGGTCTGTGTCTGTAGGTGAGCTGCATCACACCCAAAGTTCAAATGAAGTGCAGCAGGGCTATTTGTATATACTTTGCTGTTTATTCAGAATACATGCTTGCATGCCAACAGGGCAGAAACTTGCTACTAGCAGCCATGGGAATGCTGTAGTGTAGAAGACTGAACTGATACGTAATGCATCAGCGCTGGCTTCCCAGATGGCTTTTGTCACTGCTGCAGTTTCTGCTTTCAGAGCCAATATCTGTGGACGCAGCAGCTCCCTGTTCCATGTAGCCCACGTGTTGGGCGCAGAGTTTAAAGTCTGCAACTCCCACTTGGAGCTGAGCTTCCCTTCTCTTGTGGTTTTCATGCAGAGATCTCGACCTGGCTATGAAACCTTCAGAAACTAATCTCTAAGCCAATGCAGTGAAGTATTTATTATTAGCTCAACTTACGAAGAAGCATGGTTAGATTTTTTTGTTTGTTTTATTTTTTGTTTTATGGTGGGTTTTTGTCTTTAAAAAGCACTATGTGTTAAACGGTGCTTTTGTCTTCATCCTGCTTTGCTGCTGTCTTTGCCACTGAAAACTCTGAAAACTCTCTGGGTAGAAAATCTCTTTGGGTTGCACACTGAGAAACATTGGTAAAAACTAAATTTGAGGGGTTTACAACCTATTGGGAGTCCTCTTGGCCAATATGTTAGCTGATAGTGCTGTGAGGCTGTTGGGAGATGGGGCGTGCTGACTGGGGAACGGCCTGGGAAATTATAACCATTTGATTTTAGACTTAGTCAGTGGGAGGGTGTTCAGAGAGAAGAAACAACAATTATAAGGATTAAAATTATCATAATGTTGGGTGCTCCAAGAGCTGCATCTCCTTTGGTGATGGGACAAGATAAGGGAGTGAGCACAATGTGCAATGTTCCTGCTTCAGGCAGGGCGAGAGGGCTTTTCAGCAGGGCAGGTAAGAGCAGAACAAAATAGAGATTTGAGTGCTGGCCACTGGAACTGTGTACAGAGGGTGGTGAGGGGTTCTCCATTGCTTTGAGAAAGTTGGGTAAATATATATCAAGTGTGGGCTAGTGGGTCTGGCAGATGACCATCAACCTGGATTGCAGGCTCTCAGGACTTCTGTTCTCGTTGCTAAAAATTCCTCGTTGCTTTGATAATGCATGGAAATGATGAAACTTCATTTATATTACCACTTGTAGAAGAACATTTTATAGGCCTCCATGTCTACTTGACCTCTGAGAAATGCATAGTTGGCTGATAAGATGGTTATTTTCTAGGAAAAGCACACCTTCCGTATTTAATCCAGTTACGCCTGAGCAGAAACCTTTCAGAAACCTCTGCGGATGGATTGCTGCGGTACCCTGTGTTTGCGTGGCACTGAGTGCTTGTGGGTGATGGGTACAGGATAACTGCATTCCAGCCTGGGTGGGGGCAGCGATCTCAGTGAACCAAGTGCTCCGAGGCACTCAGAGATCTCGTGACTGCCATGTCATTCTCTGGCTTTTGCTTTCCTTCTTGCCCCTCCGTCTCTGGTGTTACCAGGGTTTGAAAGAGCAGTAATCTCCATTTGCCATAGGTTCTCTCTCCAGTCTTGTCATCTTTCTTGTTGATCTGCAGCACAGCATTGCATGCCTGGACCTAATTCATCTTTGTGTGATGCATAATTGACCTTTAGAGCCTCTCTGTCCCCTTCCCATCAGACTTAAAAGTCTTCCTGAGCGATGCTTCTTGCACTCCTAAACCTAATAGTACAGAAGAGTACAGAGGTACAGAAGAGGGATCATCTGTGTCATTAAGGTGCCGTAACATTACCCCTCATTTTGCATAAATATCAGAAATGCAGTTATTCTGTGAGACAGCCCCTAGCTGTTTGTAACTTCCTTTAAGACATACTTCTTGACTAAAGGTCTGAGTTTCCATATCTTATTTTCGTGTTCGATGTGATCCACCTTGGTAAATCTGGGAACAGGAGATGGAAAACTGAACGGAGACAAAACCAGCCTGCAACAAACCATCTGTCCTCATTAGCGTTCAGTACTTCTTTGAGTAGGTAGAATGAGGGATTGTAGCTGGGCTGCCCTGCCCCTGGAGCTGTTAGGTGAGGTGTGCCATGTTTTATCCCTTCCTTATAACTTGCCATCTCTGACATTTCACATGCTGCACCTCTCTGAGGTCCCGGAGCTGAGTCTGTTGAGGGGATATTGCTGCTGCTCTCCCTGGATGAGAGCTGTGCAAGAGATTGGCTTGAAAGCCCTGACCCATCTAGATTTTTGCTACTTTTTAGTCTTCTTTAAAACCTTTTGTGGTGTCCTTTCCAATTATACAATTTTGAAAACGCTCCAGGATTGCTTAGAAGTGCTGTGGCCCACAGAGACTTGTACTTCAGCCACGCTCTCCTGTCTCCTCTCTCCCCGTGTTGCTTGTTTCTTTATGCTTATGCTATAAGCTCTTTTAGGCAGCACTTGGCACCACGCATGTTGATCAGTGACTAAGATTCCAGGTGCTCGGTAATACCAACAGATAATAAGGGTGGGAATTTAACATGGGGATGTTTTTTTCAGCCTAAACCCCGAGGTCCCCGTGTCAGCGCCAGGAGGTGACGAGGTTCTGTGGGAACATTGCCCAAGCAGTTTTCAGACTCACTTTCTGACTCATTATCCTAATGGTTATCGGGAAGAGCGATACCGTGTCCTCAGAGACCTGTCTTCAAGCGCTGCAAGGAAGCAGGCTTAGCTGCTGGAGCAGGGGGATGCCCCCAGCTCAAACCACGGCTGTGAGCTGCTGGATCTGGCAGGGAGCTCCTGCCTTCCCTCCGAGCGCCTGCCGCTCCTGCTCTTGCTCCGTCTCTCCTAATAGCCTAAAGAAGGGACAGAGTTCCCCGACGGGAAGCGATTGCTTTGGAAACCTCGCCGAACATCTGTGTCCAATCAGACCGAACATCTCCACGAGGCAGAACAGCGGCCCCGTAGCCGAGCATCAGCGGTAGCGAGGAGCCTTGGCACGGGCTGCGCTTCCGACCGTGCGGCTCCGAAGGGGGTTGCGTCAGGGGAGCAGCCTCCCGGGGCTTGCAGTCGTGGTGGTGCTTTGTTTCGTAGCCTGCCAGTGACAAGCTGCAGAACAAAACCACAAAGCTCGAGATGCAGCTCGAAATTACAGGGTTTGCGGAGCCAAACCACAAGGCTGAGAATTTCAGTAATTATAAGCCAGGAAAACAGTTTTTAGTTCTTTGTGAGTAAGGAAAATCCCAGGGCTTTGCCTACTGTGTAGGTAGAAATATGAGAGCCGTCTGCTGAGACTCCCCATCTCTCACTGGAATTATTTTAGAAATTACAAATGGAAAACATACCAAAATGAAAGATGACCTGAGATGTCCCTCATTAAACTAAGGGGAATTGCACAGAAAAGTTTCAGGGAACAGCACTGAGCATGCAGAAATAAGACCAAAAGGACAGACCAGAACAATTTCAGAACTGTGTGACAGCCAAGGAAAGTAGCCAGGGAAACACTCTGGATAAATGACAATAGAAAACAGCCACAACAAAAGGACCAAAGTGGACAGGTGTATGCCATGGGTAGCATCCGTCTTGGTGCTGCACTTGCACTGAACTGATGGTGAGGAGCACAGATTTGGCCCTAGAGGTTCACACAGCACTGGCAAAATGAGCAACTGTGATGTGTGTAATTACATTTTCCCAAATTGCTCAAACAACAACAAAGTCTTGAGACTTTTTATGCTTTGTTATTTTTTCTCTTTAACATTATATATGTGTAATGTAAAAAATAAATAAAATAAAATAAAATAAAAGCTCCTTAACGACCAGAACTTCTGTAGAATCTTCTGTGGAGTTTGAATCCAAACAAAAGGCAGTTTTGTTTTAAATACCTGGCAGACCTTTGATTTGTTTGCAAAATTTAAGCGATGCCTTATTTAGAGCTGCACGTGAAACCTTAACTCAACTTACAAATTTATTTTAGTTTCAGGATCACACGGTGTTTTTCCAGGAAGTGTCTGCTTGAAACCATGATCAGATGGTTTCATCGAATGAGTAGCTGTTCAAGATTTTTGTTTATCATCTTTGTTTCTGTGAGACCTGGAGCATGCTTAATGCAAGCGGAATCTGAGAAATTTTTTTCTTCTTCCCTGGAACTGGAAGACCTTTGCTTTACGTGTGCTCTTAGGAAATTCTGGAGGTTTAATATTTATCCATTTTTAAATGAATTTTCACAAGGATACAAAACTCGGCTGACATACCAGATCCCTCAAATCCATTGGTCAAATGGATGTAGTACTTCGTTAACATTTGTAAAGTAGGATTTTTTTTTCCAGTACTTTTGGTTCAAAAATGGTAGGAACACTCAGTGGTTGAAAATGTGGTGTTGTAATGGAGAGTGTTAGATCACTTTGACTGCAGGCATTCTTGCTAATTCAACTGTGATGAAAGAACACGAGTATTAGTTAGAATTTTTTTCCATTTAGGGTCCTGAGAGCTCTTTACCGTTGTCAGCGTGTGAACTTTAACTCTCAGAATCCTTGTTTTGGGCAGCAAAAGTGTATTGTGTTTGGGCAGCTTGGAGGTGGGACCAAAACAGGGCATCGGTGGCATTTGGCTGTCTTAGACTATTGATTTCGATAACGTGTATCCTTATTTCTTCAATGAATTGCCTGTATTCATGCTTTTTGTAAGGTAAGAGCCATTTACCAAAGTTTCCTTCGGGATCTGAAATTCAGTATGAAATATGGACATGGCCATTAGATACTAGACATGGGAGTGGTCTACACGGGAAGGCTCTGTAAGTGCTTGGTGCCACGTGTTGTGAGAGCTCACACAAGCTGTGCTCAGTACAAGCAGTGTGAGAGCAGCAGTCGGCATGGGCTGTGGCATAATTACCATCAGTAATTACAGGGGTGGTCGCTACTGGCCATGGGAGGCTCCTGAGGATTTCGTGGGAGAACATTAACATTTTCAAAAGTGCCTTGAAAGCAACTGTAAAATCACTGCTATGCTGCAAGCAACCCCAAACTGGTGTAAATAATGGCTTGCTGTTTACCTAGAGTGTGGTTTTTATGTGGAGTTTAATGTCTGTCTGTTGCTTGCCTGGGAGATCGCAGGGAAGATGTGAGAAAGGGATTGAACTGGATTCCCCTGCCAGAGCTGTCAGCAGATTAACATTCCTGCTATCCTCCCTCTGCCTCACTCTGCGTTTTTAACCCAAAGAGCAGTGAAACAGGAGGATGTAATGGGGCTGGAAGTCCACGAACAAGGAGCACCTGGCAGCTCTGGGAGCGGTGCTGTGCCCGTCCCATGGTGGCTGGAGCAGGGGGAGCACAGATTTGCAGTAATGTGGCAGAGAGACACAAGCCTCCCTCTAGGCAAGGCTATCGAGCAGGGCAACAATTCCAGGCCAGCGTTCTCCCACCTCACTTTGCAGGGTGAAGGCTTTAAATAAATATACACTGGGAAAAATAATGTGTTTTTTTTTTCCTTGTGCTATGAACATGCATGGCCCTTCACAAGACTGTATGGCACCTTTATAAGCTTATGACTGAATTCACCTAAAACCTGACAGAAGGTAATAAATCTAGGATAACGTAGGAAGTATGCAGCTTACACACAGAGCAGAGCTGTGCGGTCATTTTTCCTTCTCTGAATGTTCTTTAAAACATTTGCTATCCAAGAGTGCATCCCCTTGCAGGCAGGTGGGAGAGATCACAGCGTGTGCTGGAATGCTTAAGCCATTAATCAGACCAGCTGAAGTGCCAATAGGAGTGAAAACGTGGCACCGGGGAGGGGGTTATTCATGCTGAAGCCCAGGCCCCTCTGTTTTCCTTACACTCGTCATCCAGCCTAGCTCACGTGGATCTGCAGAGGATGCCATCACCCCTCCAGGGTGCAGCCTCCCACCAGCAGCTTATACCAGTGCCTTGTGGCAGTGAGCAGTGACAGCGGGAACTGCTGCCAGTAGTGTATTTTAGTAGAATAATAGCAATCTGCTATTTTTTGTGTATAATTATTTGCCTTTTCTTTTTTTCTCTTTGTTACCAGAGTGCCTCTGATGGCTTTTGGAAGTCAGTCGCAACCCGCGTCCCGAGAGAGCCTCATGAGATACGTATCCTGAATCCCTACTTCATCCAGGAGGCAGCTTTCAGCTTCATTGGACTGCCTTTCAACAACGGCCTCATGGGCCGAGGGGTAGGTATAAAACAGAGCAGGCAGAACCAAGGGGAAGGGCGAGAACAAGCAGCAGAGCAGTAGGATTTTGCTGTTCTTTTTCCTCTTGGCCTCCACAATTGAAGGGAAGGGCCTTTGGCTCTGTTGTGGGGGCAGCGCTCAGCCTACTTAAGGGAAGGCAAGATCCTTCCTTTTTGGTACCAGGAGATGGCTGTTCCAAAGCCCCTTTTCTGGAGGCAGCTCTGAGGCTTCCAGCACCAGCTGGGTGATTTCCTGCCATGTGCAGCCTGCTAGAAGAGCACTTCTCTGTGTGGCTCCTTCCCAAAAGGAATGAGGAACCCTGCTCTCTGTATCCTCAGTGCATCTGGACGTGGTGCAGGTCATGCCACAATTTTATAATTTGCTGTCCTCAAGGAGGCTGCAGCCTAAAATCACTGATATCACTCTGCTGGTTCTGTATCCCAGGTTTACTGTAAACGAGTATAAAGGTTTGATTATGAAACAGGAAACCTAAGAAATTCTGATCTTACAGTGGCAGGTTTTAGATGTAAAAGCTTACAGAAGAAAACAACGTAAATATAGTTTTAGGTCATAGTTATTAACAAAACACCTTTGTGATCATTCTAGTATCCCTATCATTATAGGATATTTGCAGTGTCACAGCATGGATTTGGACTAGACAGAATAGTGCCTTATTTTCCATGCTCTAATTATGTAGTGAATTCTTTTACAATATTAGAGAAATTTATTTCCTGAAGATCAAGTAGGTGGGTGCCTGGAGGTAAGAAATCCACTGCTTAAAATGCGGTGTGCAAGATGTGCAGACAGATTCAGCCACAGAGAATCATTCTTCTCAAAATGAGAGCTTCTGGCATCGCTGCCTACGTATGTACAGAAGTTGTCGTATGGTCCTGGAAACACTGGATTTTCACTCCAAGTACTGAGGGTATCTTACCCAAATATTCCCTTCAGCTAGGATCTAGTGTACTTCACCTCTCTGCATTCTCCGTGACTTATCCTTAGAAGGATGTGGTCTTGATTCATGTTCCAGAAAATAAGGACTGATGCCCCAATGAGGGACAGAAATCATCAGGACTTTGCTTTTATTTTTTTCAGATTTGTTTTTATTTTTAAACACGTTATTTTAATACGCAAGATATTACTTAAGCTGAGAGGAGAGGAGAGAATCCGGAAATGAAAATGCTGTGAACTGAAGTTTATGAGGTTTTGATAGGTTGTTTAACACAGATCAGATTGGGAAATGAAGGCAACTAAATTGAAACCTCATGTTTCACTTCATGAAAGTGCATTAAAAAATAGTTTATGGAGCTTTAAGGCAAGCAATCTTTGCCCATGACCCCTGCTAGGTTGTGTAAATTGTAGTTTGTTCCTTGAGATGGGGCAGAAAGAGCTCTGCAGGTGCAGGTACATGTGTGGGGCCAGGATGTTAGTAGACCCCGTGTGTCTGGGCAACGACGGTTTAATATACTGATTCTGTCAGAGTTTAAGAACAGGGGGAGAGTACCTGTAGCCTGTTGGTATAAATTTTACTGCAGATGTCAACTATAGACTGGTGTTACAGAGCTGATTGGACTTCATTCTAGTGAACGCTGCTGCATCAGTGCGAATGCTTCAAAGGAAGCCACTGCTGCCAGTGGAAAGAGGCTGAGGAGAATCCTGGTGATACAGATTTGACCTTGTTTCTCTGAGAATTTAAATGGGAATAATGGAAATCAGAGCCATGTAGACCAAGAATCCAACTCTGATTAATGATTTGAGAGAGATCCAGCAAGATGAGTTGGCCCTGTGAGGCAAGCTAGAGCAAGGAGCATTGCTCCACAAGAAAGCTATGTGAACATAGCTCATATAGCAGCTGCAGAGCATAGCTGCTTGGGTTCAGTCATGCTGTAGGGCTGCAAGACGGCTTGGGAAACTTTACTCAAGAAAAAAGCAACCTGGATGGGGGCAGGTTGGTGCCTCCGTGCTGAAAAGCAGGGTGGTGTGGTGGGCAAGCTACACACAGGAGGATCAGGGCTGGAGGATCAGTAATCGAGGCCGACATGAAATCCTCACAAAGGGCAGTAATATTCCACTCCTCTTTGGTCCTGATGCCTAAATAAACTTCAGTGTGCCTCCTGCACACCACATATGGTAACAATGTGCTGCCAATTAACTTTGTAATTTGGTGGCTTTTTCAGCAAGGTTGAGGAGAGCTAGTAAAATAGTTCAGGGCTGATCTCAAAGCGTTTTTCCCAGGATTCAATAAAGGCTGAATGTAGTAACAGCCTCTGCTTTGATAATATAATTTGGGCCAGATGGTTCTGGAGGATAGCAGGGGGGTGCAACTCAGATGTATTTAGATTGAGCTTGTGGTATTGGTGGCTGGCAGTCTGAGTGAGGAGCAAAACTGGTCACCCACAGCGAGCAGTGACTTCTCTCTGGGATGAGTAAAGCTTTTCAGTTTTCTCAGTCCGTTTACTTAAGTCTTCAGAAAAGGGAGAGCTCTTTCTTACTCCATAGAGACTTCTCTTTTCTTGGGATAAAATGATGATAAAGAACTTCAGTGTAGGATCCTAGTAGCATCTGGGGAAATTTAAAGACATGTCAATGCCTGAAGCTGGTTTAATACAAGAGAAATGAGTTAATCTTGTTGATTAAAGAATCCTCTTAATGAGTGGGCACAGGCCTGGCTGACTAACTAGACAGTGGTGTATGCCTGTGGTTTGTGTTTTGGTGGAAGTTCTGTGTATACAGGTCTTTTGGGCTTGAACCCAAACAGCTGTGGCATTGCAGCCGGTAATTCAGGCATGCAATAACCTACCTTACACTGCAGACAGATTACTGGGGGGCAAGCACAAACATCAGTTCAGAGGTGGCATTGCCTGTTGCATGTAAAACAATCCGATGGTTATTGCTGTGGTGCTTTTTACTCTATACTGAATAGTCCTATCCACTCTGTAGTACTCAGGGCCATTTAAGCAGTGACTTTCTGGCTGCTGAGCCGTGGTAAGAGGAGGCTGGGAGGGCGTTTCAGGTGACACAAGTTGTCAGGACTCTGATCAGGGACTCTAGTGCAGAGTGGTGCTTGTGTTTCTCTCTGCTGGTACAGTGCATCCAAGAAACTGCTTATGATTTAACTTCTTCTGAGACTAAATTCTGCTGCCCAGAATTGTAAGCCTTGGTTTGTTCCTATCCTGAAAATCCTGGAGATCCTGTCCGGGTCTATAGACCTCATTAGGAAGGTAAAATATCCACCTCTGGACTTCACTCAGCCTCAGCACCAACTTGCCAAAGGAGGAGCCATGTGCAGAACTGCCATCAGGCCATGTGCAGGAGTGTTATCAGGTACCCCACCGTGGATTAGCACCTCCGCAGAGTGCTGACAGCCCACATGCACTTGGGGATTAACCTCTGATGCTGGAGCGTTAGCACTGTGTGCCCTAGGGCTTCTCTTTGCTGTTACATTGAGTGGACAGGCAGTCTTTATGGGGATGCCAGTGATGACCCTGGTAAAGCACATACATGGTTACCACAGAGCAGCTAATGCAGTAAAGTCATGCCCTTGGTTGCTTTCTGTTAAATCTTTCAGTCCTTAAGAAACACTCTTTGCATTGAATGGGAAAGTGCTCTATTACAAATGGCAAATCAGAGCTTGTGCATCAGGTTAGATGCCATCAAAGGTGTTAGGCTTAGGCTAGGTTGTGCAGGAGCTCAGCAGTGAAATGACTAAACTGAAGCTGCTGTGCAGCTTGTCGTGTCTCCAGGCTCAGGTCCCTAGCCTTTCCATTTTGCTCTACTGCAAACTCTGCCGGTTCTGGAGGCTCCCTTGTGCTTACAGCAAGGGAAAATTACGGGACGTGAAGGAAGTGTTGGAGATGTTCTGTTCTGTCTTTTGAAGCCCAATATTGTAGCTGATTCTGTACAAGGAAGAAGGTAGCTATGGAATCTCCTGTGACAGGGACTGCTGCACAGAATGCCAGGCACTTATCTGGTCACAGTAAGTGATGCTAGATTCCCTTCTGTGACGTATTTCCGAACTTGCCAGCTAGGGGAAGCGAAAAGTATTTTTCACATTGTTTCACATTTCACATTGGGCAAACATAAATGAACAAAAAGAAAATGCAGTGGCTGTTCTGTACAGCATGTGATGGCTTTTCATAGTTTTATTTTGTATTTCTTCTGTTTTTAAAGCTTTATTGCTATTAAGTGATCAGGTCTGCAACTGATAAAACTATGGTAGCAATTTTTCTTGGGTAAGCGTTTTTTTCAAGTTTTCCCTCAAATTAATGTAGTAGTCAAAACAGTTTGAGTATCTAGGTGTGGTATTATTGGGGGGGAATTTCTTATTTAGCAGCAATCACCCTTCTATTTAAAAAAGTAACAATTGAAATAGTCTGAACAATCCAATATACTTTACCCTGTGCTAAGTGAAATCCCATAAATAACTGGAATTCATTTAACATATTAAGGGAGTCAGATATTTCTAAAAACAGATTTACAGCAGTCATTTCCTTCCAGTCCAGAAGGCAGTGACACAGGAGTGACCCAGGCATGGAATGAAAAGCACTAAGAGATTTTCACATGCACCAAGCAAAAAACATTTACAGTCCCCTGCTTGAGTTGCCAGCACTGGATCTCCGGCACGGGTCCAGAGGTGATGCTCAGCCTCCATTAAGTCCAAAGGAGGGTGGGTGTTCATCTTGTTGAACGTCTTGGTTTTATTTCTATGAGTAGAAGGTCTCCTCAGAGGGTCCAATGGAAGATTAAACAGCAATGTCTTGAAGACAAACCTTTCATCTTTCCTCTCACAGCAGAGAACAATGGAGGAGGATTTAGGAGAACCTGTCGTATATCTGGCTGTATTGCTAAAGACATTTCTGGTTCCCTCACCTGGTGGTGCAGCCTGGCTGTGTTTGCAGCACATGGAGCTTGCAGTGTTCTTCACCAGCCTCCTCTGGTGTATCGGTCCTGACCAGGTGCCTGTCCAGCCCTGTTGTGGCCAGGGCTGAGGAAGAGAAGGATTGTGCAGGAGGCCTTACCATAGGTGTATGAACCCTTCTCTCCAAAACAAGGACCTCGTTGGCCTAGTTGGAATATCCACCGTCCCAGCAGAAGTGGAAGTCTAGCCTAGGCCTAGTGGATCACGGGCCACCAGGTGCTTTGAGTGTTGCTCACACACAGGAGGCTGGCACAGCTTCACACACCGGGGACGTGTAGGCCAAACGTTTTTAAGCATTAAGATGTTTTCAGGTACGCTTCTCGGTTATTGCCAAGCCATCTGGTTGAAAGCAGCACTGCTTGGTAGTACAGGAGTACCCGGGCACGTACAGCGCCATGAGCAGGAAGACAGGATTATGAACCCTGAGGGGAAATGTTGGGATTGTTTTTTCCCTAGTAATGGCCTAAAATAACAAGAGGCCTGCTCAGGTGTTTGAGAAAGTTTTATTTTCATAACTCAACACAAGAGGTGTGGTGGTTGCTTTGGTATGTCTTTGGGGCACGGCACAAGGGTGTGTGTGCTGAGATAGCACTGACGCACCGTGCAGGGCATAGCAAGCCGGGTTTGGCACACCGTGTCCAGGATGCCTAGCTTCTTTTGGAGTGACCTGTCCCCCAGCTTGCCCTGTAGGCTATACTGGCTCATTAGATCCAGATTAGAGCTTAGCAGCAAACCAATTTAAATGCCATCAAACAATCAGGAGAGCTTGGAAGCTGCGTAGATGCAGCCAGAGAATAATTATAACTATTCCCTCTCTCTGATATGTGTTCCCTCTCATTTGCCAATTCTCCGCTGAGAAAAGAGGAGACCCCTTTCCTCTGGATCTGGAGAACACTGCTGGGTTGGCTTCTCTGTAGTACAGCGCAGGATCTGTCCCTAGATCCTACAGGTCCTTCTCTTTCTTGTGCCAGGTGGACAAGATGCAGTGCTTCATTTTCAGCAGAGATCAGGTGGAACAGAAACTCAGCACAGTGTCACAGGATAAAACTGCTCGGTTTCTATAGTTTACACCAAATCAAGACCAAAGAATTCTATTGACTTAAAAATGACATGTGCTTAACCATCAGTCACACTGCTTTTATACTTTTGTTCATACTGGCTCCATCTTTTTTCCCTCCCAGTCTCTCAAATTCCCCAGTTCCCGTTTAATCCGTCTGATGGTTGATTCCTCTTCAACGTAAGCAGTCTGGGGCAAACACCCGGTTTTGTGCATTTGATCCACATGCATCTGTGTGCACACAGAGTTTGTATTCGTTTTCTCTTTTTCTTCGTGGTTCTATAAACCATGCCATTACTAAGGGTGGGCTCTGCCTTGGTGCATCCACTGCACTCAGTGAATAGCAGGGATGATAATTTCTGCAAGAATTTTCTAAGTGGTCTTTTCTATTCCTCGTGGATCTCACTGCAGCAGCAGGATGTGAAGCTTCATTTCAGCAGTAAAAGTGTAAGTGGATACAAATCTTGGTCTTCAAGGGGAACAAATGTAATAGGCTGTAGCGCCCATAGGCATGAATATAAATAAGGCATCGCTTAATTAAAAACTGTCATCAGATCATCTGTTTCTGAATGTGATTTTAGGACTACACAAAATTATTTTGCTAAGGGCACAATTTGAACTTCTGATAGTATTGGGTCTTAAACAGATTATTTGCCATAAATCTGGAGGTTAGGAAGTCTTTAGTATTTTAATCATTTTACAGAGCAGCAGGCAGTACGGAGATACTGGGATGCCAGGAACTACTAAAGGACAGAAGTAGATTAGAAAATTATCTCAAATTTTTCCATAAAGGCTGTTGCAGGATTTATACATAAAGTGAAGCAGGTATTTGGTGACCAAAGGGAAGTTCACTTTTGATTTCTGTTATCAGTCACTCTCCAGACAGAAATAAGAATATACTTGAAAGAAAGTTATGGTGGTTTGGCAGTCCTCCCATTAAGGTTGGGTAGTATGATTAATTCTCTGTGGTTTTGCAAGACTCACATTAGAAAGTTAGCTCTTGAAAGTTAACTTAGCCAGTTAAATTCCCTCTAGGCAAAGACCCCGTGTCTCCCTTGAGCTGTACCGTGGGAATGGGCCCCGTGTAAGTGTGGGTGGTGTCAACGCCATCGTATTCTCCAACAATGACATGTTCTCAAAAACATAACCATTTACTCGCTGTGTTTTGGACACTGTAACTATAGCTCAGCTAAGGGAAACGTTTTGTGGCACGTCCACGTATCTGCTGATGCAATTCAAGCGACATTTGAGTGTCATTTCCTATGTAAAACATAAAGCTGAGAATATCTGAATATCTGAATTTGAATTGCCACACATGGGAAGACAGGATATTCTTGTGTACTTTGAAATTTAGTGGAATTTTCTTATCCTTGCTGAGTAAACTTCTTCTGTTGTTTTTTTTTCTTTAAACCCATCCTTGAGATTTTATGATGACTAGTGAATTAACAATTAACTAAAGTAACCAGAATAAAACCAATATTGTTTGTGGCAGACGTGGTCAGTATAAAATGAAGGTAAACAGCAAAACCGAAACGACTCTGCCTTTCTTTTCCTAACATCTAGAGCTGGCCCAGGAGGACGTAGTAAGGTCTTTTCATTTCAAATGCGCACTGTTACAGTTGCATTGCAGATGTTTGAATTTAATGATCATTTATTTAGACGTGAGCAATTTTTGCATTTTTTCACGTTTGCATATTAGTGTAACATCAGCGCGTTGTTATGCAGAACGTGTTGAGCTCTCCATAGCACATGGGTTGTGCTCCCAGCTCTGCTCATCTCAGCTAGGTACGGGTGGAGTTCTTTCCTTGCAAAACATCAGTCCTGGGACATGGTCAGGCAATCAGGAGTGTGCTGCCAAAAGCGGGTTCCTTTGAATGCGAGGCAGAAACTCAAAACATGTGCGTTCCCAGTCTGCTGTGAACATGGGTGAAATGCAATAGCATTGCTTGCTGGTACAGGGTAACCCCTCTTACACACAAGATGTAAGCACGCATTTGGTTTCTACATCTCAGCTGAGAGGCTGTCACCCTCGGTGACTGTCTGAGCATGCCCTCTGAATTCATGATACCTTTGATATGGCGGTATTGGATGTCTTACAAATAATGATAAGATATGTGGGTGGATTTCTCAGCCTCTCCCTAGCCCCTGGGGTAAAGCTACCTTAGCAGATTGATCTGGTTAAAGGGGAGTTAGAAACGTCTGTGAGCTGGGGTTTTACACTGGAAACACACATCCTTCACAGCACTCATGTTCATCTGGACACACAAGAGTGTCACCGTCCAGCAGCACTGTAGAAGCCAGATGAGATGGGAAGGGCTGAGGATAGACTTTAGTGCAAATGGCAAGTCAGCAGCAGGAAGAGGACAGTCAGGGGTGTCCCGACTCAGAGGACTAGCAGCAGTCTTTGAATGACTTCCCAGTATGCTGGACCAGGAGTGTGGCACAGGACAGTGCCCTTTGCCTGTGGGGGTGTCTCTGAGCACAGGAAGGAGTCAGTGCACACTGGCTCTGCCTGGTCTCCTCTCCATCTTCTAGAGCTGTTTAAGGACCTCCTTACAGCTTTTGCCATCACTAAAATAAAGCATTTGTACTGTTCCTCACTGCTACTCTGGTGTGGTGGCCCATTTGGGACAAGTATGCCTCATTAGCCTGGCTCCTAGCTGCAGGTCAGTACTATGTGTAGACCTGGAATCCAGCTTTTACGTGTTTTTTGATTTCAGAAAACTAATGTGTCCACTGTGACTCGTCTTCCAGCTCGTCTGCTGCCCTGTTCTCAGGATAGCAAAACTGTGGGACAGGAGTTTGACCATTGGCATTAGTCCTGCCCTGCAATACTCCGGTGGAGAGCTGGGTCATGGAGTCTCAAACAAGAGCCATTGCTTTTGTGCAAGGTGCTTTGCAGGAAGCAGGCTAACAGGATTTTCTTTACAAGTTGGGAAGCTGTTGGCCCTGCAAGCTGGCACCGAGCATTTCATGTGCAGATGTAGCCAAATGCCTTGTTCTGGATTTTGTGCTTAGTAGTAGTAGTTTTCCTTTGAGCAGAGACAATAAGAGGAAATCTTTGACAACAGAAATGGCGACTTGCTAATGACTTCCATTCCTGCTTTCTTTCCTCTCAGAACATCCCCACCCTGGGAAGCGTAGCAATAACCATGGCGCTCCACAACTGTGATGAGGTGGCGGTAGCTGGGTTTGGCTATGACATGAGTTCCCCCAATGCACCGCTGCACTACTATGAGAACATCAAGATGTCTGCCATCAAAGAGGTAGGGAGCTCCTGCTGAGCACGTCTTCTTCCCAGGCCCACCGACCACCCCGACCGCGGAGCCTGCCCGGGACGGTGATCGACTTCCAGCTTTCCTGCGTGGGCCAAACGACAGCTCCACCCAGGCATTTGCCCGTAAAACTCCAGACATTCCCCCAAGCGCAATGTGTGTTAAAAACAGTTATTTCTGCTGGGAAAAGTTCTCTGGAATGTGCATATAATGTGATTCCTTATTCTCAGAGCGGCAGAGAAAAGCTCTGTGTAAACGTTGAGCGGGGTGAAAGGGAACAAATATGCTCAGGGGTTGAAAAGATGTGGCCTGCTACAGCTTTGTGATCCGTTGTATTGCTCTCTAATCCACGTGCTGCTTCTGCTAGATGATCCCCTGCTCAGCCCCTGTGAAACGTGGGGGAGGTGAGATTAGCCTGTGCAGGCTGACCAAAGCAGCAGTTAGCTAGTGTAAACGCATGGAAGCTGCTCTTCAAAGCCACATCTGCCTTCGAAACATTTGCTGCTGCTGTCCCAGTGAGACGAACAGCCCTTTTCGAGGAACAAAAGCTCTCATGGTGATATAACGCAGCAGTATTTCAGGTCTGGCCATTTTCTGTGCTGAACTAGAGCAAGCTTTGCCACTGGCCTCAGCACCTTCTGTAGTGGAAAGAGCTGCTGACTTTTTAGTAGAGCCCAGTCTTTTCCAGCACAGATGTGGCCCAGGTCTTTCTAAAATTGTTCCTCCTCTTCACTGGCTTCACTGAACAGAGGAACTTTCTCTGTCCTACTCCGCATTGTGAAAACAGTGATGTTCAGAGGGAGAGAACGCTTGTTGTGTTGTTCATGGACAGCTGCTGTCTGCTGGCGCTTACATTTGTCACCTCAACTGCTGTGCCATTGATCCAGGTCAGGAGGAAAGCCTAGAGGTTGTGTTTTTCCAAATCATAAGATCATAAATATCCTGGGACTCAGGCTGGACAACCTTAGGCTGACTGAGAGGAATTAGCAATGGGTACCAGTCAGCTTGGGAAATGGGAAGAGGATTTCTAATTGTCATAGCAATGAGGCTTTGGAACAACCTCTCAGTAGAGACCAAGAGAAGAAACTAAGATTGGGAAAAGACTGTGAGAAGGTCCCTAAATATGTCAAGGAAAGTACTTCACAATACATCCTTGTGATCCTGAGGTACCTTCTGGGCCTGTGGAGGTAGCAGGAAAGTCTGTCTCTTCCAAGACAGTCTGCTCTTGGACATGGGGACACTCACAGCAGGTGTCCTGTGCCAATCTAGGTTTGCAACCTAGAAGATGTCTCTGGCATCAAGGACACCCACACTGGAGCTGACAAGAATGAAATTGTCTTCCTCTTGCTCCTTGCATGGGTTGAAGGAAGGAGTTGGCAAAAGGCACTGGATGACAGGCTGTAGCCCTCTGCTGCAGGAGAGGCGTTAAAATGCTCCAAGGCCTCCCCAGGAGGCACTGATGCAGGTAACGCAGCCTGCAGTACGCTAGAGGGAATGGGTGGGCCCTGGCACTCGGTGTCACTCTTGCACCCGCCCACCCCCTTGTGCCAAAAGCTGCCGAACATCAGCAGGGCGCAGAAAAGCTCTTACAAACAACACTTTTTCGAAAGAGTTCAGAGGAAAAAGTCGGGAAGCACCATGGAGAGGGGTGTGCAGTGAAGTAGGAGCTCTGCCGTGAGTGAGCTTCCCATTCCTCCGTCCCCTCCTTGGCCACCTTCTGCCGTGTTCCTCATTGCTGCCAGCAGGCTGTGCCTGGCACCCTGAGCCCTATCACACCCACATGCATTTAGTCCTGCTTTTCCAGGGCCTGCCACCCCATCTTTTGGCTTCTGAGAGCTAGCCAGTGGACACATCTGAAGTTGCCAGTGCAGATTGCTTGGGTTTTTGATTCTCGAGGTCAGCACCCTGAGCGAGCTGCAGAAGCCAGCAGGAGATGGGAGGGGGTTTCTCTTGGGCACTGTATGAGGTCTCAGGGATAAAGCTGGTAAGGCACAGGGCACGGATGGGGGTGAACATGTGAAATGCAACCCCGTGGGTCTCCGATAGAGACCAGTCCGTGCCTGGTTTGACAGGCCTCTGTTGTCTGGGAGCTGTCAGTCGGCATGTCCAGGCTGTTCTGTACGGAGGTGAGGGAGCGTTGAAAGGGCTGGTGGAGCCTCACTAATTTAGATGTCAGTGGGTTTGTTTCCACAGCCGGGGCTGCTGATGAGAGCTCTGCTGAGCTGGTGCTGGGAGGAAGGTTCCTGTTCCATCTGAAGGCAGGTTATATGATCGCTGTCTGCCTGTCTAATCCTCACGTGCTCACCCGCAGGCTTCTCTTACGTTTCTGTGCCGTGGTACAAGAAAAGCCATCTGTTCCCGAGTATCAATAATTAATGCCCCTCCTGCCTCTGCCCCTCCCTATATGACAAATCGTTTGTGATATTGTGGAACGTGAAGAGCAGAAAGAGGATTGCATTTCTTTCTCTCCCATTTAATATTAATGGTAGCTGGTAATTGTTAGTCACCTGAGGGTGAAGTTGAAAGACAAAGGGCACGATAGGTGGGTTCTGTCCTCTGCAGTTGTCCTCAGGTAACTCACGAATGAAGATTTGCCCCGCTCTGGACTGGAAGCACTCTGCACGCTCACTCAGAGACCTGCACCTGGTTTGCAAATCTAGAGACTGACCTTCATTGGTACCTTGTGGCAAACCTTGCCATTGGTATTGGCAAATTGAGAGCGACCCAGAGCCAAGCTCACAAAGGTTTTCATCTCTTCCATCTGCTCTGATACCTAAAGGCCCACTGGGGCATCTTCCTCGGTGTTACCTTTGGACCTCCAGGTTTGTGTCTGCATCTAGTTCTTCCTGGTCCTCCAGGAAGCTGAGAGTGTTAAATAATTGTGAACTGTTGGTAAGGGTGGAAACTAAGCCCAACTGAAACTGCACCAGCAGGCACCTGGGGGCTCTGATGGTCCCAACACCTACAGCTTCATTCTTGTGGCTGTAAGAAGAGAGCAAGCACCATGCCAGGCATGGCCCTGGCTGGCTCCCTAAACACCACCCCATCCCATAATCCGACTGCCAGGCTCCTCCAGCCTGAATGACTGACAAATCTTCAGTGTTTAAGCCTCGAGAGCAGCTGCAGGGAAGCACTCCAGCTCCACCCTGAAACCATCACTGTCTTTACAGAGGAAATGTAAACATCGACGTCCTGGGGCTGGAGGTGCTACATGTGTGTGTGGCATATGGGATCCTCGGAGACATCCATCCATCCCGTTCCCTTGTCTCATGTCTGCAGGGGAAGGGGCCTGCGAGGAGCGTGCACCCTCTCAGCAAGGTGTGTCACTGATTTACACTTGAGGCCTGCTTGACATCTCCCTGGACACCCTTGAAACCCTGTGATTCATCTCTGAGGAATTTGTTCTGATTACATAAAAAAAAAAAAAAAAAGCCAGCAAAATATACTTGCTTGCTCACAGCTGGGCGGAGATGCCTCTCCCATGCCAAGACTGAGGTGATAAAATCTCTGTGGAAATGCATGTGATTTTTCCTGTTGCTCTGTGGGATCAATGGCTGCATTTCCAAGAGGCGATCGGGCAGCCTGGGTGTACAGTTTTGCTGAGTCTTTGCTTTCCCCGATGGGGTAGAAGCCCTCAAGGTCCCAAACTGTGCTGGATTGCTACCGCAGGAGGCAGCTGCCTCTGCTGCTTCTTGCAGCATCTCAGACTCCCAGGGGCTGGACAGACTTTTCCTGCTCCCAAGGAAAAGGCTCCACGAGGAGGCAGGTGCTGTGGAGCTTTATCTGTGGTACCATTCAGGATGATGGATGCAGTGATTAATCCCATAGGGCCCTAGTGTGGCTGCAAAAGGCACGTGGATTCTCCTGCTCCTGTGAGTGCCCATGGGAATAAATTTCTCTGGTTTATACCTGGGTGGTTTCCTTACCCCCTGTGCTCTGGAGAGCAGGAGAGCATGCTCTGGAGAACATGCTCTGGAGAGCAGGGAGCATGCTGGCATGGTGCTTTCAGGCTGTGAGCTGGAAAATCAGCGCTTGCAGTGCAAAACTGCATCACAGCTCCGCTGCCCAGCACCTTCTCCCCTGGTCTCATCTTCTCCCTGTTGTGGCTGGGGATGCAAAGTCCTGGCATGCATTTCCATGAGGGTTTTTTGGGCACTGTGACCGTGCTGCTCTCTGGTCTGTTACTGGGGGACCACTGCTCCATAGACCTCATGCCATCGTGTGGATTCTCACAAGTCATTTTTTTTAGCTCTGATCTTTTTTGTTCTAACTTACAAAACGCAGAAGGTCTAAGCCTGTCATCTCCCTTCAGTTACTATTTTCCCTATTTCCAGTAACTTGTAACAGCTTTCGACCCTTGGCTGCTTCCCTGAGCGCTGTACAGAAAATGAATGAATCCTTGCCAAGGTGTATGCTCACTTGTTTCTGTTTGCATGGTGATGAGCCATCAAGCTGATTTTTTTATATAGTTTATTATATTTTTATTTCTTGCCCATGTCCTGTAGTGCTTCCTGCCCAAGTACTCCATAAAAGTGTATTTTTGCCACAGGTCACTGTCTCCTGTTAATGTAGGAGAAGTGTCAGATCCACTGGGAACGTAAAGAAGGAAACATGGAAATGGAGGTGAGGAAAAAAGGAATCATTTTAAAAGGGAGTGAAAGGTTTTCAGGATTAAAAGAAAATGAATGAACCCGCCTGTCTTACAATACAACTTCACAGCTAATGGCAAAGCAGGTTAGTGTTTCAGGCAGAAATTACTGCAGGATGGGAAAGTGACAGTGTTTAGAGTAGTAAAAACGTACCCGACAGGCGCTGATGAAACCGAGAGCAGGAGGCTGTGATAAATCATGAGAACGAAGCACGGCACCAGCTCCCAGCATCCTTCCCCGGTGCGCTCTGCCCTGGCTGGCACCACACGGCCTTCCCCGCGCTCAGGGCTGGTACAAATGGGGAACACGTGCTTAAAAGCCACCCTTATCAGCCAGATCCCATCTGGGGCTGTGCCGGCACTGCTGCTGGCTGCTCTCCCTTTCTCTGCAGCCACAGATCAAGCGGCAGCGCCGCTGCTGTCGGAGGTGTCAGCTCCTTTGATACAGCTGTGCCCGGCACCGCAGGCACTCGCTGCCTGACCCCGGGGGGAGCCTGCCTTTGATGGCTTCTTTCTGATCCCTGGCTCTGCTTCCCCTGCAGGTCTTTGTGGGATGCTGGAGGACACCGGCTCCTAATGCCTCTCATTCAGGGTGTGTGAGGGCTGTCACGAGGGCCGGGGAGGTGGGATGCAGGATGCCGTGACACACGGCTTTGTCTCTGTCTCCCCCCGCCAGCAGCCACCTCTCACAATAACCCGCAAACATCCAGTTTGGAGTCTCAGCCCGTGAAGGCACAAACAATAGTGCTTTATCATCATCTGGACTCTCTCTGTGAAGCCGCCCTTTGCATTTAAAATCAAGGAAAGTTGCTTGGGAGGGGGTGACGGGGCTGCTTCAGGCCTCCAAGTACCTAAAAGTTTGCGGTAGCCAGCAAGAAGAACAAAACTCCTTTGAAAGCAGGGCAGATGTCTGGCCTGGTGATTTATAGGCTGAAAACACAGCTATTCGAGCCTGGCTGATGAATTGCCATCGGAGTACAAGGAATGGTGCGGGCTGAAATGGAGGTCAGCTTTGGAGGGGGAGGTTAGGGGCTGGGGCAGGGGGACCTCTGAAAGGGCAGTGCTTTTTCTTGGGGCCCGCAGTGATGACTGATGAGGTTTATACATTTTTGCCTTTGTTTAAAAGCCACCTGTTTGACAGCGTTTTGGCGGAACGAAGGCCTCACATGCTGTTCCTGTGCGTAAGGACTGTGTGTCTGTGTAATACAAATCTAGGGAAGATGGATGGAGCAGCAGTCACGCCTGCAGCACAGGTACTGCGTTGGTCAGTGGGACAGGAATACGGTAACGCTTTCGGGGTACCACTGAGCCCTAACAGCAGCATGGATAAAAACAGAACTAAGGTTTGGTGAAGATCTCTGTGCCTTTGTTAAATGGAAAGGCAATGGGAGGTGCTCTGTAACTCAGATGGTTTTTCCAAAAGAGAGTTTGATAAGAGGAGAGTTTGATAAGCTGAGTGCTGGGGTGGCACTTACTGGGGGTGCTTGGTGGAGCTGGGACACGTGTGCACACGCAGGGCTCTATTTAGGCTTAGCCTAGGAGAACTGGCTAACAAAAGCAGTTGCACTGAATTGGTCAGGGACTCATTATAGAGGGGAACTTAAAATCTTTTTTCCCTCAAAAATGCAAAAATTGTCTGCGATTCATGTTTGTAGCAAGGGCAAAACTGACAAGAAAAGGTTCAAGATGAAGCTTTGTAAATAACTGCTTCAGAGTGGTGTTGGAGGAGCAGGAGAAAGCATCAGGTAGAGGAGACATCAGCCTGTTGGTCGGAAAGGACAGAGGTAAAGTGAAAACCTGCAAAAGTCAGGCTGAATTAGATCTCGCAAAGGAAAATAAAGCACATACTGCATGGTCCTGCTGCAAGCAAATAATTTTGAAACAAGGAAGGAATTATGAGGGCTGTGGCATCCCAGGAGGTGAGGGATGTGGAAGGCTTAGCGTTTAAAGAGTCCAAGTGGGAATTGTGTGAATGAACACGTTACCTCTATAAGGGAGATGGGGTGAACGTGAGGGAAAGGGTGACTTAGGGTGGTAAGTTCATAGAAAGAGAAAATGACTGGGTCAGTAGTGAAAGGTGAGAGCTGTTTGAGTTAATGTGCTGGGTATGAACGCCTGAAAGATCCCTGGCCCTAATACCACGGTGTTGAGCCAGCTAAGCTGCAAGTCCAGAGGAAAAGGTCTTCAATAAATCTTATCAGGTTACATGTGGTTCCATGGGATTAAATTATAGTGGATATTATACCTTTATTTCCTTTCTTTTTCTTCCCTGAAACGGCAGGATGGGAGTGAGGTAAGGAAAATAATCCTGTCAAATTCAGAGCTCCTAATCTGACCTCAGAGGTACTATTCAAGAACTATTCAGAACTTCAGAGCAAGGTTTAAATGAAAGAGTAATTAAATCCTGAAAGCAAACACAACATGGATTTACCAAAGGCAGGTTACAAAAACTAATTTAATATCTTTATTTGATTTTTATTTTTTTAAAATCGTTCCAGGGACAGAGGAGGTGTAGCAGATCAGTCATCTGAAGTTCAGTTAAGCGTGTGAAACTGTGCCATGCGAGGTATTAGGAGTTAAGCTTCAGAAGCTACGGTTTGGTGCAACACCTGTATGTGAACAGGCTCTGAAGAGGAAAACAAAGAGCAGCACTGAATGGAGGGCTGGGAGTTCCCCCAGAGGAGGTCACGTTCAGTGTTTGCGTTAATGATTTTTGGCACAGGAGGCGGTGGTGTGCAAGTCAAATGTGTGATGATACAAAGCCAGGTGTGGTCAACACACAGGAAGATCAAAAGACCATCCAGGAAGACCACGATCACCCTCAGAACAGGAGTGAACTGGATGGGATGGGACCTAATGAATGAATGGAAAGTCATTCAGTGGGGACAATAACAGAACTCCTTATTATAAGCTGGGAAAGCATTATTTGACAATGACAGAGGAGGGAAGCGCTTCGATGTGTACTAATAAATCACGGGATAATTCAGGATGCAAGGCTATTACTGTGGGAAGAAAAAAAAAGGCAAATGTAGCTCTGGGAAGACTCAGGGAAAGGACTCCTGGTAGAGAGAGAACTGCACAAGGCAATGGTGAGCCCTTTTCCTGCTTCACCACAAGTGAACTCAGAGTAAATAAGGACAGAGGGAGCAACTACACCTCTGAGAAATCTCCCAGTTTTCCTAGGGGAGATGGAGAGCCTGTTT
Source organism: Anas acuta (assembly GCF_963932015.1). Classification (NCBI taxonomy): domain Eukaryota; kingdom Metazoa; phylum Chordata; class Aves; order Anseriformes; family Anatidae; genus Anas; species Anas acuta. The sequence continues at coordinate 10,917,861 of NC_088986.1, read as the reverse complement.
TGGTAGGAGAAAAAGAAAGGATGGCTCCTTAGCTTGGTAGAATGAAGGTTGAGAAGAGATACAATAGCTCCCTATATATGTATTAAGAACAAGCAAGAGCTAAAAGAGCTGTTTGAGATTTCAAGTTGCTGTAAGGATGACTGGGCATAGAGGAACTGGGAGCGATTCTTTCTTAACCATGAACAAGAGAATTAAGAGAATTAGCAACAGTGGAGGCTGCAAAATGAGTTCTGTGCAAGGGACGTTGCCCGAGAAGCACCACTTCTTGCTGCCACTGTGGTTTCTGTGCGGGTTTTCGGGGAGAAATGCTGCTGACTTGCAGAAACGTGGAGGATGTAACAGAACTGAGAAACCTCTGACTTTGCAACCTGCTCTTTTGCTTGAATGCATTCTTTGTTGACTTCACTCTCTCTTATTTAATTTCCCTGTATTTTATGGCATTGCAACAGACTTGATAAGACTAGCATGCTCTGAAGCTGAGCCGTTGCCCCACTTGTAATTGACTGCAGATGGTGAGCTTACCTTCCCTGTGGGTTGGTCTCTGAAACATTTTCTCAGTCTTAAAATACTCCACTTGGCTTCTCGTGAAGGGACAGAGGATGTTTTGTGCTTCCTTGTGGAATCAAGAAAGGAGAGGTGGTTCTGGGGCTGCTGCATTTGCATAGTCCTGAAAGGTAGCTTTAACCCATGATAAATTTTGGTCTAATAACTGTGACCAAACTCTCATACATCAGGCCCACTGCCACCCCCTGGGATGGACAGCTCTAACAGTGCACGTGCTGGCAGAGCGGCTCTGCTGCTGCCACTGAAAAGAGCAAACAGGGAAAGGCCCAAAGCAAAGGAAATCCCAGCCCATACCCCAAACAAGAAGGACTCTGGAGCCTCCTGGGACGTTCATTAATCCAGCCATGGCTCAGACAGGCTGCCCGTTTGTTCTCACAAGCAGGAGCTGCACCGAGCACCTGCTCAATGCCTGCAGCAGAGCAGCGAGGGCAGAGCCCCTCTGCCAGGTCACAGCAGCAGCAGCGGTGTGACGTGCAGTGACATAAAGCTGGAGGTGGCACTGCGTGATCCAGGCTGCTCTGCCCCTGGCTGGAGCTGCAGGTTCACAGGGAAATAGCTGGACTTTGCTGCTTGTCATGCTGAGGTGTAGCTTCAGGGCTTAGGGCAGGAGCTCTGTGAACGTAAGCAGTCCTCCCTGGAGGATTAGGAAATGAGGCAGTGACGGCTCAGTGCGCATGGGAAGAGGGCGTCAAAGCAGTCAGAAGGGACAGAGAGCATCTTGCCAGGGCAGCCAAAGCACATCCAGTATCCAAGGGCAGAAAAAAGGCTGCTTTGCCACAGTACTCTCAGGAATGAATCACTGGTGTTGTGGCTGCATCATGTCAACCTCCTCCAGGTGTGCGTTCTGCTCACAGCACTCTGCATAAGATGTCAGAATTAGCGCTCTGCCGGTGTGACCCTATCCGTGGGGATGTGGGTGCCAAAGCATCGCCTGTCACTTACCACTCAGGACACTGCACCAGCTGAAAGAGATGGCCGGGACACCTCGCCCAGGAGCACAGTGACACAGAGCACCTCGGCTTACCCAACAAGCGGTGACAAATGCTTGGTGTGATGCAGAGAGCTTCCCTTACAGCAGGTACAGCTTGGTCCTGGCCCCAAAGTCAGGGGCCTGCTGAGGGCTGGCTTTTTATGAGACCTCTCCAGACCCTGTGCCCGCAGCTGGCAGCACCACGTGCCAGGTTATTTGCACCGAGCAGTGTGGAGCCTGCAAGACTCAGGATCCCAGGCAGGTTTTGCAGTGTGTTCTGGTGTCTTTCCCCTGTCGGCAGCGATGGGAGCGAGGTGCCTGCCTCTCCTTGGCAGTTTTGAAAAATTTGCTCCGGATCTTCTCCCCCCTGCGGCCGCCGGCGCAGGAATGCAGTCTCCTTCGCCTGATTAGCTCTGTCTGTCAGTGGGGTGAGTCCCTCTCCTGCAGTAACCCGAGCTAGTGTTGAAGACATGCCTCATGCCTCCTGTCGGGTGGAGCAGCACCGCACCGAGCGCCCTGCTGGTGCTGCTTGCAGGGGGACGAAAGCCTCTTCCCCTCCCTCCGTGGTCTCACACCCGACCGCAAAGCCTTTGAGGGCACAGCCACAGCCGGCAGCCAGATACAGGGATCAAGTGGGAGGCTAAATTTCCCTTACATGTGGCTTTCTGCTTGGAAAGAGGGATTTGTGGCAGTGACCAGAGCACAGAGCAGCCTTCATGCTGAACAACCGAGGTGTTCGCGCCGTGCCAGCAGCCGTGCGTGTGGTGCAGGAGGGCGCAGTCAGAGTGCCCAGTTTTGCCATCCACCTCCTGTACTTCAGTTCCTGCTCCCTTGTACCTTTCACGCAGGCAGATTTCCTCCTGCTGTCAGATGAGGTGCTTGCATGTCCTGAGCTGATGTTTCAGGCAGTTTGAGTTTGCCTGGAAGTGGCTGCTCCCCACTTTCTGTACGTACTGAGGGGCACAAGCAGCTCGCACGGGTGAAACCATTTGACCTTTGCTGTGTGCTGAGGCAGATGGGCACGGAGGAGGGATCAGCTTGTGCTGTGACATCTCGGGCACGGCCAGGCTCCCTCCTGCTCCAGGTAAGCTTTGGTAAGCAGCAAGCCCAGCCAGATACAAGCTGCAAGGGTGCTGCAAGGCACAGAGCTCCTAGCGCAGCCCCGGTGCCAGCAGACACCGCTCGCTGCCTGCTGGCAGCAGCACACGCACCCTTGGCTGCCTCTGCCGGCGCTGTGTGCTCGTAGCAAGGGGCTGTGCTGTCGGGAGAGGCACTGCTGCAAGCAGGGGACACACACAGGACCCCAAGGTGATGTGCCACACGTGGGAAGGCCTCCAGCACGCGGGGATCCTGGCTCTCCTGCTCCGAGGGGCAGCCTGTACAGCCCTGCTCCTGCAGCTCCGTGGCTCTCAGCGCTGCTTCTTAAAACTCAGGTTGTTTTTTTCTGTTATTACCCAGCTTTCTTCCCAGTGCCAGTTTTTAGTTTCTGCTGTCATGCTAGCAGAAGCCAAGCACTGAGCTGTTTCTCAGCGTTGTCCCTGCAGTTTGCAGACGGGGTCTTCTGTGTTTCCATTCTCCCACGCAGCCATGCAGGTACCTGTGCTGCTGCACCCCCGCAGCATTCGAGCAACCAGAAGTCAAAAGCTTCTTTTGAACGCAGGTTGCAAGATAAGACCTGCCTGATCTCTCAGCAGCTTTAACTGTCATAAATCCTGTGGGACAGCAGTATGAGCGCAGAGCAGCAGGGGGAGAGGCGCTTCCAAAACGTGCTGGAGATCTAGCAAAGGACCATCGGTCCCTGCCACCTCTTGGCACCAGACAGGACACCCGCAGGTGACAGGACAGCCACGTGCACGCTGTGTGTGTGGGACACAGCCAGGGCGCTGCAGGGAGGTGCCACGGCCTGGCAGAAGGCTCTGTACTTTGCTGCTTGAAGCCATTTCTGGGATGTTCCCATCGAGGTATTTTATCATGGCCCACATCTTATTTAGAGCCAAGGTTACCTGCTGCCCTGAGTGCTGCCCCGAAGGTGTGGAAACCCTTCCTGGGACTCCTGTCTGGCCGGGAGACTTTGGGGAAGGTTGCTTTGCCCTGCTCTGTGTCTGACTCCCCAGGGGCCACGTTCCTCTTGCTTCCATTAAATGCTTTCCCAGCACCAGCGCAGCGGGGCGATGGCAGGTCACTGCTGCAGCCTGCTGCAGGGCACACAGCGGGGGGCTGACGGTCATTGCCCTCAAACGCCTGGCTCGGAGACGTGCCCGTCCCACCCCTCACACTGTATTAGCGTGACCTTTGGCAACTGATTTCCTCTTGGTAGGGCCTGTGGAGGCAGGAGCTGGCCTTGGTGAGGCTGGCCCTGGGATGAGCTGGTGTTCCAACTCTCCTCTGCTGACCTTTGTCTTTCTCCTTTCCTTCCAGTCCTGGACGCACAACATCCAACGGGAGAAGGAGTTCCTGCGGAAGCTGGTGAAAGCCCGAGTCATCACCGACCTGACCAGTGGGATCTGAGCGGCTGCAGCCGCCGCCTCACAGGGAGGAGAGGAAGACGCACGCTGCAGCTCCGGGAGCAGGCACCGGCAGCCCCCCGCAAGAAGCCGGCTTCACTGGAGACACACCGAGATGCCCGGGTGCTGCGGGAAGGCCCTCTCGCATCGCCGGTCTGCAGGAGGGCAGCACCTGCTGCCCCCAGTCCCAGAGCTGGCAGGAGGCGGGCAAGGGGCTGAGCGGGCACTTCTTGAACTCTGCATTGCAGACGGATCTCCTGTATCCAGAATTAAACGGGACAGACTCAGGAGAGAGAAGGAAGGTTTGTGAATAAAACGATCTGTGCCAAATGGGAGGTGACGCTGCCCCAAGGCGGCGGTGCCTGAATGTACAAAGTATTATTTTTTAAAGAAACTCTGCTGGAATCATACTAGAAATACCAAGGTGCAAAGCGAAATCTGCTTGTGCACAGCCCTGCGAAAAGCTCGGCCTCGCCACGCTCCGTCTGCATTGTCGCTGGCCTCAGGCCTTTCCCCGGGAAAACAAATCCGTCCAAGACTTCAGTGTTGTTGGTGCTGCTATAATTTAAAGGGAGGGTGGCTTTCCCTCGTTCTCCACTTGGAGCTTCGCGTTGGAGATGAGCATGGGTTTGTTTTTCTGCACTTTTCCTCGCTTCCTGCGTAGAGGCAGCAGCGGCCACTTCCTTGGCTGTGTTTTCTGTAGCCGGTTGTCCTGCCCCGACTCTGCCCTGACCCTGGCGTGGAGCAGGGAGCTGGTGGCTTCCTCTGCCTGCAGCAGCCCCTCGCCGCCCTCCTGCGTGTCACGGCGCTGCCGAGCCCACCTCGCTGTGCTCGAGGCCTCCAGGCCCCTCGGGTTGTGCCTGCTGTGCGGGGCCCTGCCCGAGGCGGCGCAGGTCGGTGTCACCGCTCCTGGACTGCGCCTCGCTGCGCTTCGGGGGGGGGAGAGGGGTGATTCGTTGTTTGGAAGGAGGTCAGATGTTGCGTGGATGTCTGAAGCTTGGCAGTTTAAGAGCGGGCTGCTGAAGATGTTTTACGTTCCAGGCTCGATCGTGTTCCCTGGTCCGTGACCTCAGTGGTGGTGGAGCCTGCTGGCAAGGCTGGGGGCCTGCTGGGAGCCCTCGCCTTCTGCTTGGCCCCTGCTCACTTCATTTCCAAGCTCCTCCTGTGCTGCTCCTCCTGCTCTCAGGAGCACGTCCCTTCCTTTGCTCTCTTGGTCCCAAGATGCAGTATTTGCACATTTGATTTGTGTACGTATTTCAGAGGAGCTGGAATAAACTGAGCAACGTGGCCGAGCGCGAGGACGGCGGGGTGCTCTCGTCCACCTGGAGAGCGTGGGCAGAAGAGGGATTGCGGGGGGAAATCGGGTGGAAATGGGCTCCGAGGCAGGAGCAGGCCACACTGCGCCCACGCAGGGCACCATCCCCACCTCCCTGTGCGTCAAGGCCACCACAGGGGTCAGCGGAGGGGATCTGGGAGGTGCTCCCTTCCCTTCCCCTTCCCATTTCCCTTCCCCTGTCCCTCTGGCCTCCCAGCTGGGCGATCCCTGCTCCCCCCAGGTACGTGCCTGCCCCCCAGGATGCTCCGTGAGGTTTCCAGCCCACAAAGCTGGGGTTTTCAGCAGGTTTTTGACCATCTGCTGTGGCAGATACTCACTTGAATGTTCTCCCCTAATTTTTTTTGCTCAAGGGACTGGAGGTCCTGGTGCTGGACCTGGCCAGGTGGTGGCATCTTCTTGGTGCTCGAACTGGGTCTTCACCTGCTGCTGGGGGAGCCCCAGGGCACCGAGGGGGGGTGGTGGGCCCCATCCAGACACTACAGGGAGCAGAGGTACTGGAGAGCAGGTACTGCGAGCACCCCCTGGAGACAGCAGAGCATCACTTTGATTTAGTCTGTTATCACTACAAACACACGGCACGGTCATCTTCCAACTCGCTGCTCCGGTCTAGGGCCCCTGCTCTGCTGAGATCCCGCTGGGAAGCTGTCCCTGCAGCGCAGGGGCTCTCAGGCTGCGTGGCTCAGGGTGACCATGGTGGGTCGGGACACCTGCAAGTGGGGACAGCAAGGAGGGAGGTGCTGGGGGGCCACGGCTCCCCTATACCTCGCTGTCCCGTTTGACCCAGGGCTCTCAGCAAGGACATCAGCGGGGCAGCTTCATCCACGGAGCATCCCACGGCCAGGCTCTGTGGGTGATGCTGCCCCGGGGCAGCGCGTGGCGCTGGGCCTGGCTCCTGGAGGGCTCTCGGTGGCTGTCTCCTGGCGTGCACCTGCAGCCACCTCCCGCCCTCCGGGACGCCACAGCCCTGCCAGCTCGGAGCGCTGCACGCGGGTCAGAGCAGGGTCAGTGGGACGGATGCGAGTCTTGGCCTCTCCCTCGCCGTGACTCACCTTTTCAGCTCGGAAGGGAGAGCCCAGGGGAATTCTCCACGGCCTAAATATAGAGCGGGGTTGCCTGCAGCACGGAGAGGCCAGCGGGGTGGCAGGGAACCTGCCTGGAGAGGGACCAGGAGGTCGGGGTGGGGGAAAACCGTGTGCCAGTGGGGCTTTGCTCCTGCTGGTGTGGGCAGCGGGGCTGGGGTGCCACCGTGCTGCTCCCTGCCCGCAGCATCACCCAGGTACGCACCTCGCCGTACCCTGGGCTTGAGCTCACGCATGCTGCATGGAGGCAGCACCACCAGGGAACGTGAGGCCGTGGGGGATCTGAGCCCAGCATCCCCCAACCAGCACCTCTGTGATTCCCGGTCCTCTTCCTGCTGGGAGGGAGATGGGGAAGGAGCAGGGAGGCTGGGGACGGGCAGCACCAGACGAGGGCTTCCAGGTGGGCTGGCAGGGAGGCAGCCGCCACGCTGAGCTCCGCCAGCAGCAGTGGGGTCCCTGCGGTCGGTCTGAGCGTGCATGGGGCGCGGTGACCCCCTGCCACCCCCGGGTGCGGTGACAGGGCCACCACCCAGCCTGTGGTCTCGCACAGGGACCTGCTCCGAGGGCCGGGGAGCTCGCCAGTGCTGTACCGAGCTGAGATGTAAGAACTCAATGAGTTTTTAAAATTAGTTTTAGTTTCTGCGTTGTTTTTTTTTTTTTAATTTTCCCTCTAGGTAGGGAGGGCAAGAGTCTTGCAGGCTCCTCCAAGCCGGCTTATGTCACATCGATTCAGTCATATCACAGAAGCAATAAAGCTATCAAACGAGCTTGGCTGGCCTCTTTCTTTTGCTGCCTTCGGCCATTTGTAGAGGAGGCAGAGGGATTCCCCCGCTCGGGCTATCCCCAGCCTGCTCCAGCTGCTGGCTCCCCCAGCACAGTGCCCCGAAGGCACCTCCTGAACCCAGGGGGGTGGCTCTGGGGCAGGAGAGGGCTGTGCTCCTCCTGCCTGCTGCCCGAGGGGTGGGCGCACAAGGTGTCGGGGGGTAGCAGCCCCCTTGTACATGCGGGGCTGGCCGTTTGGAGGTGTTTTGCTGTCCCACCTGTTGAGCTGTGGAAGTCGCCCAGCCTCAAACCACCGCGTTCCCGTGTCCTGCTGGAGGGAGCGATGGGGGCACCGCAGGCACCTCTGTGCCCCTCCGAGCAGCGGCGGAGGCTGTCCCAGCCGCCCTCCCCTTGTGGGAAGCACTCGAGGCACCAAGCCAGGGCTGGAGGGGACAGAGAGGGCCCTGGGACCATCACTCTGATCCTAATCAAAGCACACCGTGCCTGACCTCGGGGCACACGGAGGAAGCCGGGGTGACGGCGTCCTCCCTGCGGCCACCTCCCTTCGGACCTCTCCAGGGGCCTCCCCGGCAGCGGGGCCGCTTGCAGCCGCTCAGCACCCCGCGGGTGCGGCCCTGGGGAAGGCAGGTGTCCGGCACAGCGACCTTCTCGCCGCCGCGTCCAGGAAGGAAGCAGTTTAGGAAGCCGGGGGCCGAGGCCGTGACCGCCTCCAACACCTGCCGGGGCCCGGAGGGAGGATGTGACCCCTGCCGTGGCCCCAGCCGTGCTGGGGAGCTTCCAGGGCCGTGGGACGAGTCAGGGACGGTTTCGTCACTCGGGGGAGCTGGGGGGGCTGCTTCCAAGTGGGTGACAGGTCTGACGGACACCAGGGGTGGCCTCCTGCCAGCACTGGCGGGACACTGCGGAGGCGACTGCCTCCCGGGAGCACGGCTACAAGTTACGGAGCCCCCGTTGGAGAGGGGAGCGGCTGGAGCTGCTCAGACCCCTCTTCTCCACGCTCCTTTTCCAGACCCTAACGGAGCAGAGCCACCGCTGCCACCCCCGCACGTGGCACGGACCCGAGCTGGGGAGCAGGGCACGTGGGGACAGCCACGTTAGCAGGAGCAGACGCTTGGTTCTGGTAGCAGATGTCCCCAAAGGAATCACGTCGCCACCGAGACAGGGACAGCGCAGCCGGCCCGTCTGCGTCACAGCTCTGCTCCCCACGTGCTTGGTGGCGAGCTCCGTGCTCCAGGGCACAGAGAGAGACAGGGCCCCCGGGTTTATGGGGTGCCAGCCACAAAGGGGGCACCCCCAGGAGGGGACAGAGGGCAGGCTGTGCACAGCCACCCCGGTACAGGACTGGGGACACCGTGGGCACCACAAGGGACACCCCACTGTGCCATGCCCACCCCCAGCATCACACCCAGGACCAGCTCCCAGCTGAGCCAGGACACGAGGGGACACAAGGACCAGCCCAGCAGTGCGCAGGGAAGGTGGGAAGGGACGGGGCACCCTGCCTGGGGCACCTTGGGCTGTCACCAAGCCCCACAGGCATGGCCAGGGGCCCCAGGGCAGGACGTGCCACCCCCAGGGAGGCTGTCCAAGCAGGCAGCCCCCTTACCTCAGCCTGCCGCCCTGCGAAGCAGAGTCCCATTCCCCAACCCCATCCCTGCCAATTCCCCACCCCAGGGCCGCCCCTGTGCCCCCAAACCTCAGGAGCAGTCCCAGGACACAGCAGTGAGACCCCCACACGCCATGCTCAGCCCTCTTAGGGCAGGAACGGTGCCTCCGGACCCTCTGCCACCCCGCTAGCAGCACCGGGGACAGCTTGGCCACCACCCCCCTGGCCAGCACATTCCCCAGCAGGTGCTGCCACGGGAGGGATGCAGGAGCTGTCATCCTGCGAGGGATAATCCGGCGAGACGAGGCCAGGCCAGGCCAGGCAGCCTCGTCTCGTCTCAGCTCACACTCCTCCAGCCCTCCCAGACAGGGTCCGGGCGGCGGGGAAGCCGTCAGCGCCGCTTTGGGATCGGGGAGCAAGGAAGGAGCTCAGGCCAAAACCCCAGGGGCTCCCTGGGGCCGGCGTGCAGCCACGGCGTGGCCGCTGGCCCTGCTCCAGCCAGGGAGAGTTATATAAGCCTGGGGAGGCTGCGAGGAGCTGCCCGGGCAGATGACACGGCCGGCAGCATCCCGGGGCGCGCAGCCTGGACGGACGCCTCCGGCCACCGGCACGGGCAGGGCTCGGGGGGCCAGCGAGCCATGAGGGCTGGCCCCGGGGGGCTCGGCCGGGCTGGGCTGTGCCCCCACGGCCAGCTCTGGCCAGGGGAGCACGTGTGAAGCGAGGCCGAGCAGAGGCGGCCCTGGGATTTTGGCACGTTCGCCAGGAGCACTCGAGAGCCCCACGATGGACGTGGAGGGCCCTGGGCGGTGACGCAGGGACTCGCACGGGCTCGGCTCGGCTCGGCTCGGCTCGCCAGCCGGCCCCCATGTCCCCGGGGCTTGCGACGGCCCCGGCGGAGGGAGGCAGGGAGGCGGCGGAGGTAAGGAGGCTGCCGGCGGGTGGCCGAGCCCGGGGTGGCCTCGGGGGCGCAGGGGCGGGCGGGGAGGCAGGGCGGGGAGCCCGGACTCCTCCTCCGGAGAGGCGCACGGGTGGCCCGAGGGGGGCTCGGGTGCGTGGGGACGGGCCCCGCTGCGCCCACGCCGAGCCGCGGGGGGGCTCCCCCCGACGCCACGCGTGAGGGTGCTCCGTGGGGCCGTGGCCCCCACCCCAAACCCTCCCTCGCCCTCCAGGGGATCCGTCCCGTTCGGGAAGGGCTGAGCGTGGCCCCGCACGGGGGGGGCCCCGTGTCCGTCCTGCCTGTGCTGCGACCGCGCTGTCGGGGCAGGGAGCCGCCCGGGGAGCCTCGCCGCGGGGCGTCCGTCCGTCGGTCCGTCCGGGAGGGCTGTCCGGCGGCTGTCCGGCCGCCCGGTGCCGGTGGAGGTCCCGGTGCCGCTGCGGGTCCCGGTGCCGGCGGGGTCCCGGGGCCGGCGCCCTCCTGCTCCCGGGGCGGTGCCGGCTGCGGGGCGGGCCGGGGGGTCCCGGTGGCGCTCGGGGCGCGGTGCCGGTGCCGGTGCCCGCCCCGCCGGTCAGGTGACGGCGGCTGGAATTTGACACCGGCGGCGGCGGCGGGAGCGGGATGGAGCCGCCGCTGCCCCGCACTGCGCGCCCGCCGGCACCGGCACCGGCACCGCACCCCGGGGCGCACCGGGACCCGCACCACCGACCCCCGAGGCGCAGCGGGAGCGGCACCGGGAGCAGCACCGGCGGCGGCACCGGCAGCGGCAGCGGCGGCGACGGGAGCCGGTACCGGTGCCGGCGGGGCAGCGCCGGCCCCCGCCCGCGCCCCGCCCCGGCGCGGCGGCGGGGGGCGGCGGGGAGCGGAGGCGATGCGGGGCGGCGGCGGCCCGGGGGATGCTCCCCGCCGCGGGCACGGTGAGTGCGGGCCGGGGCGGCGGGCGGCGGCAGCGGCCGTCCCAGCCCGCCGGCAGCCTACGGGGAACCGGGGCCGGGGGTAGGGGGGGAGAAATAAGGGGGGTCCGCTCCGCCGCCCGCCCCGCCGGCAAAACCCGCGGGGCGGCGAGGGGGGCCCGGACCACCCCCGTCACCCCGGGCAGGTCCCGGCCCGGCGGCTCCCGGGGCTGCCCGAGCCCGGCCCCGCGGTGGGAAGCGCTCGGGAGCCGCGGCGGGGAACGGGGCTGCCCCCGCTCGGGCCGGGGAGAGGCGGGGACCCCGCGGGGGTGCCCGGGGGCACGGGGCCGGGCTCGCCCGCCCCTTCTCGGGCTCACCCCTTCAGGCACGTCGGGGGAGTCCCTGCCCCGGCTGCCCGGGGCCGGCCGGTGAGCGGGGCAGGCAGCTCCCTCCGGGCCGGGCCGCCCCTGGGGAGAGCCCCGGGACCGGGGCGCGGGGACCGGAGCTGCCCCCGGTGCCCCCGGGCGGCCGCGGCTGCTTCCACGCGGCGGCAGCTCCTCGTCCGTGGGCCCCACGTGTCCGGTACCGGCCTCCCCCGGCCCTGTGGGGCAGGTGCCAGCTCCGTGTCACCCGCGGGCTTCCTTGGCGACCCCCTCGCAAGTCCTCCAGCGCGGTGGGACGCCGGCCCCCCGCCGGTTCCCGGTGCCCGCAGGTGCCGGGGGAGGTCTCCGGGCATCGCCCCACGCCGCCAGCGAGGCCCGGCCTTATCCCCGGCCCCAAAGCAGCCCCCCCGGGATGCTGGGACCCTCGTCCTGGGGCTGGGGCTCCCCAGCGGCCGCCGCGCAGTGTCTGTAGGCTGCGCACCGGGGCCGTCCCCGCACCGTGCCCCGGGACGGGCCCCAGGGGCACGGCGCTGCTCAGCCCCGGGGGGGCACGCGTGGGTTGTGGGGGGGCTGACCCGAGCGAGGGCAGCTCCTCGCGTGGACCGGCCCGATCCCGACCTGGGAAGAGCTCCAGAGCCTGGTAGTGGCCGGCCAGGGCTCTCCCAGCCGGGACAGGAGCAGATCCCACCCGGACCCCCTCCAGGAGCCGGGGCTGCGGCTCTGGCATCCCCGCGGGGCGCTCGGGACCGGGCCCGGCTGTTCCCCGTTCCCTCAGCCCACGGGGGTGCGCGGCCAGCGCGGGGCCGTGCCGCCGGGGGGAGGCTCCCTTCTCCCTCCCGCTTCTCTCGGCGGATCCCGGGGCCGTGCTGCCGCCGGCTGGGCGCAGCCCGCAGTGCAGCTCGGCCCCGCCGCCCGTTCACCGGCTCCCGGGGCAGCTGCGCCCCGCTGGGGCCGGGCCCGCAGCGCCCGGTGCCCCGCCGCCGCCCGACGGGGCGGGCAGGGCGGCCTCGCCGCACGGTGCCCCCGCCGGGACGGGGCTCCAGGAGCGGCAGCCCCGCAGCGTGGGCCCCCAGCCGCTGTGTCACCGCCTGGCCGCTGGCCCGCAGCCGGCGAGGGCCCCCGTCCCGTCCCGCTGTGCTGCTGGGGCCGGGGGGCCGCGGTGGGGCGGTGGGAGCGGGGCCGGGGGGCCCGGCTCCTGCTGGAGGGGGCCACGGGACCCTCGCCGGGCCCCTCCGGGGGTGCCGGCCTGGGAAAACGGTGACCTGGCGGCAGCGGCTGGCGCGGGGCCACGGGCCGCCACGGGAGCGATGCGCTGCGTGGGCCGTGCTTGGCCAAGCTGCGGCGGCTGGCGGGGCTGGGGGGCCTGGTGCCAGCCCTGCCTGCCGTGGGGACGCATCCTGCCGGCGTGCAGAGGGGGGGTTCGTGCGCCTGGTGGTGCCTGTCACAGCCCCTTGGTGTGGCACGGCTGGGTGCCACCCACGCAAGGTGGAGGTGGATGCAGCAAGCGGGGCTTGGGGCCTGGCGAGCATCCCCTGAGATGCTGCTGGGGGTCTGCGGGGACTGGTTTTGGCTCCCCATGCCAGCAGTGCCCCACTGCTTCCCCTCTCTTTTTGGCCAGCAGAGCTCTCCTCAGCATATCCCAGCTTTGCTCCATGGCAGGAGCACCTAGGATTTGCTGGGGTAAAGCCATGGAGGGGACAGGGGGAACCTTCCCGCTGTGGGATGCCACTGAGCTCGAAGGGGACAGGCACATCCTGAGCGATGGGGATGCAGCAGCAGGCCAAGAGCTGGGAGCCACCTCTGGGGAATCCAGGCTTCCCCACTCCCTGCTTGGGGCACTGAGGAGCGGGGGCTTCCCCGCACCCCACACATGTGTGGGTGCAAACTGGAGCTGTCCCTGCACCTCCCAGGGGCCCACAGCACGAATTCCCCTGTGCGGCGGGGACATTGAGCACTGAGCGGCGGCCTTGGGGTGAATGGCTTTGGAGAGCCCAGCGTGGTGTGCTGCTGTGTCCCCATGGGACCTGCCTGTCCCACCCCTCGTGGCCCCATTTGCCTGTCCACGGGCTGCCCAGGGGCCGCACGCCCCAGCTCCCAGCGCTGCACAGGCAGCGTGCCGGGGAGCCAGCGCAGGGCCAGGGGGTGGCCGCACCGGGGGACCCTGCGCTAATGGATTTGGAGTTTCCAAGGTCAGGCTCCCACCGCGAGCAAGAAAAACATTCCCAGGGAAGGGCCATGGGAAAGGGCCCCCCCCGTGGCGCTCCCAGTCCCAGCAGCTGCCTTACGGCACAGCCTGGCATCCCATGCCGCTCGCGCGAGGAGGTGGCTGCGTCCCCCCGAGGAGAGGTGCTGGGCAAAGTCCCTTCTGCCAGCATCTCCGGGGAGGGAGACGTGGGGGGCGTGGGGGCCTGGCTGTGCGGGGAGGGGATGGGAGGCATTGTGGGGTGCTGGGGGTGAGGACGGCACGTTTGGCAGGGGAGAGGTGTGCCAGCTCCCAGCCGGTTTGATGGCCTCTCCCGTTTGCCACTGGTGTCTGGGTGGGCAGGGACGGGTGCTGCCAGCACCATCTGCGGGTGCCCACCCTGTGTGTGCTGCACGGGCACTGACCAAACCCCTGTGCTTGCAGCCAGCATGGAGCAGCGAGCGGGGCCACCAGAGCCAAGACCTGCAGGACCCAGCACGCATCCGCAGCCCAAGGTGAGCCCAGGCCTGGCCACCCACGATGGCCAGGACCCCCAATTCCCGTCCCCACCCCTGAGCCCGGTGCTCACCCCGCTGTGCCGTGCTGTGTTGCAGGAGGGGACGCTGTGGGGTGTCCTCGCCATCCTCTCGCTGCTGGCCGGGCTGGCCACGGGTGCGCTGCGAACCCCACACTGCAACGAGACGCTGGATGCAGCCCCCACGCCGCGGGACGTGGCCACCGCCAGCCCCAGCGCGGAGGACGGTGTGGAGATGCCGCTCGCCTGGAGCCAGCTGCACGGTGCGTGTTGGGGCAGGGGGGACACCCCGGGGCTGGGGGGACGCTGTCACATGTGTCACAGCCCAGGCATGGTGGCCCTGAGCATGGGGGAGCTGGCTGGGTGCTGCAGTGGGTGTCAGATGGGTCACCGCAGGGGACAGTGGGCTTGGTGGTCCTGGGGGGACAGGGATGATGGTGCCATCTCGCTTGCCCGCAGGGGACAACGTGACGACGGGGGCCCTGGGTGCAACGGAGCTGGCGGAGGACCTGCTGCTGCGCGCCGAGCGCTCACCACCGGGCATCGGCAAAGCCAAGAAGGGGATGAGGAAACCCTCGCGGGGGGCCCGCGGGCACAACTGCCACATCCGCAACCTGATGGTGAAGGTGCGCGACCTGGGCCTGGGCTTCAACTCGGACGAGATCGTGCTCTTCAAGTACTGCAGCGGCTCCTGCCACCGGGCACGCAGCAACTACGACCTGACGCTGGGCAGCCTCCTGCGGCAGCAGCTCATCGTCCCGGGCCCGCAGGAGCGCATCCTCAGCCACCCCTGCTGCCGGCCCACCCGCTACGAGGCCGTGTCCTTCATGGACGTGCAGAACACGTGGCAGACGGTGGAGAAGCTCTCGGCGGCCGAGTGCAGCTGCATCGGCTGAGGGGGGGCTGCCGGCTCAGCCCCGGCTCGACGCACGCTGGCAGCCCCCAGCACGTGGCGCTGGCACTCGGAGGAAGGCAGGAGGGGCCGGTGCCCCCGGTTTTACGTGGCCACGAGGGACCGAGGCAAGCTGGAGTCGTGACAGAGGGGGTCGGCAGCAGAGCCCCCGCCCGCTCAGTGCCAAGCAGACGGTGCCACCGGCTCTGTGGGGTCCTGCCCGTGTGCACCCCTACCTGGCTCGGCCCTGGGAGAGGAGCCGCAGGGGGACGGAGCATCCCCACCACCCTGTGCCCTGCCTGGACTGGTGCTCCCACACCCCTGCCAAGCATTGCCTGGGATTTGGAGGGGGTCAGGAAGGGGCACCCCGGGACTGGGGGTGGCCGGAGCCACCCTGCGGGGAGGGGGTGTCCCCAGGGGCAGGGGCACAGCGGGGCCAAACCGCACGGGCATGGGGCAGCGCCCGGTGCTCCGCAGGGCACGGGCACCCCCGGGACCCCTGCCCGGCTCCGAGAGGGGGCTGCAGGGTCCCTCCCCGCGGTGCTGCGGCACTAAACTATTTATTACTCTAAATTATTTATTTATTGTTCTCGAGCGGCAGCTCCTATTTATGACTTTGGGCCCGCGGGGGCCGGGTGTAATTTAACCCCAGCGCTGATGTGAAGCCCTGGGGCTGCGGCCAGCAGCGCCCCGTCCCCATCCTCGGGCTCCTCGTGCCCCCAACCCTTTTTTTTTTTTTTTTTGATTTTTTTTTTTTGGTCGTTTTTCTATTATTTGTAAGATTTGAGGATAAACTCTATTTTTGTACAGCCGCCTTTTCCCGTAGCAATAAAGCGATGGGCCGCGCGTCCGACCCCGCTGCCGGGTGCTGACTTTTGGAGACGGGGAGAGAGGGTCCGGGTGCATGGAGAGGGCGGGGGGGGGACCTCGCTCCGAGGGCCGGGGCGGGGCGCGGGGCCGGGACTACGGCTCCCGGCGGTCGGTGCGGCCGAGCCCGGCCCCCGGTCCGCCCGGTGGGGGCGGTGCGAGCCGAGCCGAGCCGTGCGGAGCCGAGCGGGGCGGGAGGGAGGCGGAGGCGGGTCCCGGCGCCGTCCTGCGCCCGCCGCCGCCGCCGCCGCCGCCGCCCAGCGCCGCCGCAGCCATGGAGCGGAGGGCGGAGGCGCCGCCGCAGGGCCTCGACTTCACCGTGGAGAACGTGGAGAAGGTGAGCGGGGCTCGGCACGGCCCGTTCCGGTGCTGCGCGGAGCGGGGTTTCGGTGCCCGGCACGGCTCGGCTTGGCACGGCTCTGCGCGGTGCCCTCCGTGCCCAACGGAGCCGCTCCGTGCGCCGGGGAGAAGCCGGCGGGGGGAGGAAGATGATGAGGCAGAAATGGGAGCGGGAGGAAGGGGGCGCGCAGCCCGCGGGGCGCGGGGGGCGAGCGGCGCCGCACCGGCAGCGTCCCCAGCAGGCGGGGAGGGCCCTGCTCGGGAGAGCTTCCTCGCCCCGCAGCGCCTTCCTCACCCCCAGCGTCTTCCTCACACCCCCCCGGGCCTTGTTTCAGCCCCCAGTGCCTTCCTCGCCCCGCGCCCGGCCCCCCCCGATGCTCCCCTGGGGTCCCCAAGAGGGCTGCGGAGCGAGGGGGCAGCCTCTGGGGTGCTGAGGATTGGGGTGCTGGGGAGAACTGGGGTCTGGTGGTGGCATGCTGCTGGGGATGAGTTCCTGCCAGCCTCCAAAGAACCCAAAATCCATCGTGGAGAATGACCCGAAATCCATCGTGGAGACCTAGCGGGGTACCCGAGGGGCAAACGCTTCCCCTGGGTGATGGTGGAGGTGCTGGGGCAGGTGAGGGGCGAGCAGCGAGGGAGCACAGCTTCCTGCAGCTGCCCGTCTCATCAAGCATCCAACACCTCGATCCGCAGCCGGGTCCCCAGACAGCCAGCGGGAATCCCAGCGCCCTCGTTTTCCCTGGATAAGAATAGCCCCAGCTTCCTGCCAACGCGGTGCCCACGGGCGTGCTGGTGGGCACATCGCCGGCGTCCTGCACCCCTACCTGGCCTGGGGAGGTGTCAGAGCACGAGCCCCAGTCTATGGCCAGGCACTGGTTCCTTTGTGGCCGCAGGTGACACAGCCCACTGGTGACACCAGGATGGCGCACGGCCCTGAGGATTACCCCACGTCTGCAAAAATGCTCCATTAACGCTACCTTCCGCTGCTTAGCCCTCATACAGTCAGGACCACTGGATAATTTTCCCCTGATTTCCCTCTCCATCAGGCACAAGCCACCTCTTTGTCTGCACCAGCCACGAAGCTGGCTCGGGGAGGGTGGGCAGTGCCCGGGGGGCAGCCTGGTGTGGGCAGCGCAGAAGCGCGGCGCTCCCTCCCCGCGCTGCGCCGCATTCGGTCTCCCGACACCGGGGAGGAGGCAGATCTGCCCTCTAGGATGCTTCGGCTCCCATCCCCCTGCCTGCCCGAGCTCTCGCAGTCGCAGGCTTTGCCATCGTTGGTTGACGTCCCCAGGAGATGCAGCTGCAGGCCGCGGGGGGGGCAGCGCAGGCTGGGGACAGGGAGGGAGAAACGTGGGGTGGGACCAGAAGGAGCCCAGAGGCTGAGCATCTCAGCCCCCCCTCCCCGTGTTGCCTGTCAGAGGGGGGTGGCGGGGTGTTTCTGACACAAATCCCGCAGAATTCGGCTCTGGCTGGGGGCTGGGCAGGTGGGAGGGCGGTGGGCAGAGCCGCCTTGTCAGAGTTGGTACTGACAAATAAATGATGTTCCGCCGGCCTGGGCTTTTCTGCCTGTCAGGTTTTGTGCACGGCTCTATTAATAACGTTGAAGGCTGATTAAAGCCAGGGTTCGGCTCCGCGCTGAGTCAGTCGGTGCGAGCGCTGGGGCTGGAGGCAGGAGGAGGGCCGGTTAGCATTTAGGGCAGGGGGTCAGGGCATCTCCGGGTCCCCACGGTGGGAGCCGTCCTGTGGCCATCGTACCTGGTCTCTGGCCAGGCAGCGCCCATCTGATGGTTTTAGAGGCCAGGCAGTGCCCATCACCCTCTCCTGATGGTTTTGGAGTGGACAATTCCCATTTTTGGAAGGCCTGTCCATATCCCTTGTTATTTTT
Source organism: Anas acuta (assembly GCF_963932015.1). Classification (NCBI taxonomy): domain Eukaryota; kingdom Metazoa; phylum Chordata; class Aves; order Anseriformes; family Anatidae; genus Anas; species Anas acuta. The sequence goes on along the minus strand of NC_088986.1, from coordinate 10,900,112 downwards.
TATGCAGATATTGGTGTTTTTTGCTGTGTTTTCCTCCTGGAGCTCCCCCTCGACACGGAGGAGCGGGGCTGCGCGGCGGCGGGGCCGTTCTGCTCCGGTTGCTGTGTCAGGGCGCGCAGGGCTCTGGCCCGCGGCCGCTTCGTGTTTGCTGCCAAGCCTGACCTAGATGCTGCTCTGGCTTAAGCACAAGGAGAGCAGGCTGCGGCCGTGCCGCGCCGACCCGCTGGGCACCCGGGGGCTCCGGGCTGGCACCGCTTCCCCGTGCACCTGCTGCTGGGCTGGAGGGGCCTGAGATAAGGCGAGGCTGAGAGATCCAAGGACTTCGAGGGTGGTTTGCCTCCCCGGGCCTAAGCGGTGCAATCTGGCTCGTGAACTGTGTGTGCTTTTTGGTGCCCAGGGCCGTCCCCGACTTGGCTGGCAGCCTGGTGATGGGTGATGGTACCACGGGGAGGGGAAACTCCTGCTGCGGCCCCAGCTCTGCTGCGTTCAGGATGGGTTGCAAAGGCTCCGTCTCTGCTGGCTCTGTCCCACAGGAGCAGGGGGAGGCTGCGTTGAAGGACTTGTGCCTTGTGGTTTGGTTTGCCTTGGGTCAGCATTGGTAGCACCTTCCACTGCTGTGTGGTGGTAGGGGCAGGAGGAGAGGGATGAGACCCTCCTCACCTGCCTTCAGTGCAGCTGAATCTGCTGTAGCAGAATGCCCCTTTTTGAAATAAGAGGGAACCCAGGGCCTTTCTGGGGGAATTTCCCAATTGCAAGCTCCAAGCTCTTTTTTTTTTTTTTTTTTCTTTTTCTTTAAGCCTTCCAGGTTTTTCATCCTTTGGCCTACCTCTCATCCTCTGGGGTGCCGCTAATACCCGCTGACATCTTCTCCCTAGCACATTAGCAGCGTGGCATCTCTGAGCCTTCTAGATTGCCGTGCACCTCTCTAGAGGTGCCTGATGAATGCACGGCATCTCCAGCAGGACAGGGAGGTGGCGTGTGGGGAGCTGGTGTCCAAGTCAGTGGTGGCTATGGGGTGGCTTTGGGGGCTGCTCGTGGCAGATGCTGAGGCTGGGTGAGGTGGCCGCTGCCAGGGCTGCCCTCAGCCCAGGAGAAGGGGGAAGAGAAACCCAAGTGCACCTGGTTTCTTTGGAAAAATGTTGCTGACTGTGTTGTGATACATGATAACAACAATTATGGACAGTTTGGGGTGAGGGAATGGTGCTCCCTGTCCGGTGCACTGCTGGCAGCAGCTTGCCCGGCTGTTCCTCAGGAGCCTGTCTATGCCTGATGGAGCATCAGTGCCTGTGATGGTGAGTTAGGGACCTTGGGGGGATGTTCTTGCAAAACTGAAGGAAGCAAGGAGTCATCTCGTTGGCCATGTAACCAGAACCAGAACCACCCTTGGCTGAGCACCTGGCTCCTTCCCGTGTCATGACGGCGGTCAGGTGGGAGGCCGGCACGTTGCTGTGGCTGCTCTGTAACACCATCCTGACAGCCCCTGGTCAGCAGTGAGCTCTTGTGCAGGGGGAATCGGTGGGGCTGGAGCCTGGGGGCCTCAGAATGATTCTGAGGTGAGAAGGAGGAGTGAGACGTGGTGGGCAGGGGCGCTCCTGTCCTGGGCTCTGCGCTCCCAGCTCTCCTCTCCAGTCCCGCTCACCCATCGCTTGTGCAGGGCCCAGGGGTGGTGGCAGGTGCCCTGGGGTCCTTTCCAAGCCTGGAGCACGCCTGTCCCTTGCAGCCTGCCTGTGCCAGGGATCACACTGTCCTCTGAGAGGATTTACCCACAGCCGAGCTGCTGGGGGGCTGCAGCACCGTCCCCACAGCCAGCAGGCCGCATGGGCAGGCTGGGGGTGAGCAGCGGCCGAGGCGGCGGCGCGTTTATTGGGAGAGGGGAGCCTACATGGCTTTATTTCACCTTCCTCATCCTCCGTGCTTCGGCAGGAGGCTGCTTTCTGCCCAGCTCCCCTGCCATTTCGGAGGGAGGCTGGCAGGCGTGCGGGGGGGGGGGAGGCGGGATGACGTTCCCTGCGCTCGGCAGAGGCCGGGTAATGGCTGTGCCGCTGCAGGCCCGGAGCGCTGGCGCGGCGAGCATGCACTCAGCTGGAAGGGAGGGCGAGAGGCTGCAGCAGGAGGCTGGAGGCAGGCCCGAAGGAGACATGTCGCTGCTGCCCTCAGCCCGGGGTGCCAGGCATGGAGCAGAACCGGAGGGTGTTTGCACGGGCTGGTTTCCCTGCCTGGTTCCCTCTGTTGGCTGCAGAGCCGCCCCTGGAGACGCGGTGTCCCTGCTGGGAAGCAGCAGGCAGCTCGCTCGGTGCGTGGGGCTCCTGTCACCCCTCAAACGGAGCTGGCAGGCCCCGCGTTCATCAGGCACCCTGCAGTCGGGGACAAATTGCCGCGGCTGTGCTCTGCGGGAGCTGCAGGGATGAGGGCTGCAGAGGTGCTGAGCTGAGAGCAGCTGCTGCAGCTCCTTCTCCCTGCTGGAGCCACGTTGTGAGCTGATAGCCGTGATCCCCCCGGGCTGCTCCCCCTCCTGCCTTCCAGGGGGACCAGAGCGGGAGCTCTGACCTTGTGGGCAAGCTGCTTTTGGAGCTCGAGTGGCTGACACCACCCTGGTAGCTGAAGCCCAAAGGCTCTGACCACAGCTTTTTAGAGCAGGGAAGGCCCATAATAACAAGCTTGAATTATTTTCAGCCATGCAGAGATGATGTTGGAGAAAGCTCGTTCCCTGGCCAAAGGGCATAGCTGACAGCCCGGCTGTTTACCAGGTCTCATGTTACAGGTCTAATTGCAGAGGAGGCAGGTCTGGTGTCAGCCACGCTTTTAAATCAGGATGCACAAAGCCTTCCTATTAGATGTCGCTGCCCAATTTCATGCCTCCTGCTTCTCCCTCCTGGCACTGGTGAGTTCCCCTCATCATCTCCAGCACTTCCTTCTGGGCCTGAGAGCGCTGGCTGGCACGGCGATGTCTGGAGTGAAAGTCAAGCAGCAGCTGGTGCCAAAACCTGCCTGCAGGATGAAGACTCTGCCTTTTCTTGCTAGGGATGAGTGCGCTGTGCGTTCAGGTACCCTCCTGCAGAGCACGCTGCCTTGCAGCCTCGTGTCCTGCGCTCCTGGCAAAGGATGGTGGGTGGCTTGTGTAGGCAAGGGAGACAACCCAGCATTCTCCTTAGGGTTTCATCTGCTGCTTTGAGACGAACTGGGATGGTCAGCACTGACAGCCATCCTTGAAGGTCCCCTAGGAGCTTTCTTGTGTTGTGCAGAGCACTACAGCGGGTACAGGTGGGGCATCTCCAGCTGGTGTCCAGCTGTGCTCAGGCCTGTCCCCAGCAGGATGCTCAGGGACAAGAGGAGGAAGTGAGAACGCCACAGGGGATGTTTTTCCAGAATATTGCCCCCCAGCAGCTTGCAGCAGGACTTCTAGGTGCACAGACCTTGTCACCTCACCACTCACCCTCCCAGGTCCCTGTGGGGGTGCTGAGCAGCTCCAGTGCTCGTCCCTGGGGCCTCTGCTGGAGAAGTCCCCGAGCTCCTGCAGGTTGCACCTCCTTACACAGGGTCTCTCTGAACCTCAGGCGAGTTTTGTTTTGGTAAGAACACAGGAAGCAAGCTCTGACGAGAGCAAACAAGATGAAGACAGTAAGAGGAGGAGATGGTTGAGAGCCCCAGCCCTGCTGCAGGATGACTCAGTCTGCAGCAGGAGAGCAGGACGCTGGCTTACGTGCAGGTGAGGGCCAGGTTCCCAGCCCCGAGAGTAGCTCAGAGCAGCACGTCCACATCTCCTGCTCAGTAACGAGGTAAATTATGTCTCTGATGGGGCGGGTAGTGCCTCTGCCCCAACAATTGAGTGCTGCTTCAGGCAGGAGTCCAAAATAACTGAGAGCAGAGCAAGGTTTCAGATGGCTGTTGGTAACTCGTGTGTTCATCTTGGCCACTTGTCTCTCAGGACAGATTTTTCCCTCCCCACGGTTAACCTTTTTGTGTCGGGGTGCATGTTTCAGTGGCACAGAGCTTGCTTCTCTGCAGTCCATCGGCTTTCTATGTCTCCTGCCATGTATTTCATAACCTCCTTATTTCTCATAAAGAGGTTATCCTCATTTCTCCCTGCATCTAAGGCTTTAAGAAAGAGACATTTCACCTTTCCTTTAATGTTCCTGCCATTTTGTTGTGCTCTTTGCTCTTGTGCTGGGAATCAGCATGAGGTACGAGAGCTTGCTTAGGAAGCATGTTCTTGTGCCCTAGGCTGCCAGTCTTGCGTGCTTAAAAATAGGGCTTAAATCCCCTCCTGGGTACAAGAACCATACAAGAATTTCAGGGAGCTTTCAAGGGGGAGGAGGAGGAGGATATTTGAGACCCGGAGCCAGGATGGGGCCACAAAAAGTCCTCTGCACCTGCTGGAACCATCCTCCAGCTTGATAGCAGGGCGCAGCAGGTACGTGGTAGCCTGACGAGTGCCATCACCACTCCTTGCTCCTGGGACACACAGTCAGTGGTCTGAAATAAGTTGTGCTGCACAAGGCTGAAGAGCTCGCTGCTGGAAGATGGAGTATGGCTTCTTCCCACCTTGTGCACTGGGGCATCACCAGCTGTGTCCCCATGGTGGCTCTGCCTGACCCTTGTAGGCTTGTCCCTTCGGTCCCAGGGGCTGTGCTGTGCTGGTGCTGGCAGGCAGAGACTTTTCTTCCTGGTTTTTGTAGCCCTGTGTAGAGGAATGCACTTCTGCCACAAGCCACGCGCTGTGCCTTTGCCCCTTTGTGCCCACCTCGCCCACTCTATTAACGTTAAGCTTAAGCACTGTAGGATGTCCCTCTGCAAATAAAGCCCCGCAGCCGGTGTAGGGCCTTGCATGCTGATCCGTGAGCTCTGCAAAGCAGTAACGAGATCTCTCGCAGCCTGCGGGAGCAGGTAAGTGATGTTCTCCTCTTCTGGAAGGGGAAACTGAGCGAGCAGCCCCATTGTCCCGGGAGGCGGCGGTGGGGGCAGAGTTCGAGGCCAGCTCCACGGCTCAGCTGTGGCTGGGCGGGCTTGGGAGCACTTCAAAGGGACTCACTCGGTGCAGAGATTAAGGGCTTAGCGACTGTGGTTTTCCAGAGCTGCCTAAAACCTGACAGACGGAAACATCTGCAGTGGCACTAACGTGCTGGCGGCGGCAGGGAGGACCCGCCTTGCTGCAGGCGAGGCCGTGCCACCAAGCCTGGCGCAGGCGCCCCTGTGGCAGCCACCAATAGGTCTGGTCTGGGCGAAGGAGAGGACAGGCGGTGACTCAGGAAGAGAAATTTCCAGAGTGGAAAGGAGAGGAGGACAGGTTTGTGGGTCCCTCTGCTGCTGCCGGGTCTCTCGCCTCAGCGGGAGCCTGGTGAGGGAGGGGGCAGCACCAGGACTTGTGGTGGTGCCTGGGCTTGTGCCCAGGGACAGGATGGGGCCACATTCGGCAGTCCTGAGGCGTTCCCCTGTCTCTTCCAGGCTCTCCACCAGCTGTACTACGACCCCAACATCGAGAACAAGAACCTGGCTCAGAAATGGCTGATGCAGGCTCAGGTGTCCCCGCAGGCCTGGCACTTCAGCTGGCTGCTCCTCAACATGGACAAGGTGCCCGAGATCCAGTACTTCGGCGCCAGCGCCCTCCACATCAAAATCTCCCGCTACTGGAACGACATCCCGGCCGACCAGTACGAGAGCCTCAAGTCTCAGCTCTTCACCCAGATCACCCGCTTCGCCGGCGGCTCCAAGATCGTGCTCACCAGGCTGTGCGTGGCGCTGGCCTCGCTGGCGCTCAGCATGATGCCGGAGGCCTGGCCCTGCGCCGTGGCGGACATGGTGCGCATGTTCCAGGCCGAGGACTCCAACGTGGACGGCCGGGCGCGCTGCCTGGCGCTGCTGGAGCTGCTGACCGTGCTGCCCGAGGAGTTCCAGACCAGCCGCCTGCCCCAGTACCGCAAGGGCCAGGTGCGCAGTGTCCTGGCGCAGGAGTGCGGCTCCGTCTTCCCCTTGTTGGAGCAGCTGCTGCAGCAGCAGGACTCCCCGGGCTTCATCAAGCAGAAGGTGTTGAAGTGTTTCTCCAGCTGGGTGCAGCTGGAGATCCCCCTGATGGACTGCGAGAACCTGATCCAAGCAGCCTTCACCGCCCTGCAGGACCCGGAGCTCTTCGACACGGCGGTGGAGGCGGTTGTCAACGCCATTTCCCAGCCAGATGCCCAGAGGTAAGGGCAGCCTCTCCTGTGCTCTGCAGGCTGCTGCTCCCGGGCATCTTCAGGGGAACGGGGTGGGCAGGAGAAACCTCAGGCTTTTTTCTAGCTACTGTTTGGCCTGGAGGTGGCGGCGGCAGGGTTTGGAAGTGGGAGAGAAGATGCAAGCAGCTGGGTTCTGGCCTCACCGGGTTGGTGCTGGAAGGCTTTGCACCACAGTTGGTGTTGTGTGTGTTACCTCTCCTGCCCACCCTGCTAGAGGGCTTCCCCAGCGTGTGGGCTGGGCTGGCATGGAGGTGCTGTTCGCTGTCTGCCTTGTGCACCCTGGGGACCAGGATGTAGAAATTGAGCCCTGCTGTTGGTGCTCCTGCGCTGTGCTGGCCCCTGCTTCTGTTCCCTGCCTTTTGGCCCCCTCCTCGTGCTGGGTGCCACGTTTGAGCAGCAGCACTCAGGACACCCAGCTGCCCTCACAGCAGTGAGGACGCAACCACAGCCCCTTTCATCCTCCTCCTCTCTTTCCCCTGGCTCCTCGTGCCAAACCCTGCAGCCTAACCGGGGAGCGTGCCCAGGATCTGGCCAGAGATGTTCCTCTGCCTTCTGCTTCAGGTCCGGCCAAGGAGTGTATTTGATACAGAGATAACAAACCCAGACCTGGCTGCCTCCTCCATCCTGACTCCAGCAGCGTGGCCCAGCAGAGGATTCATCCTTTGTTTGTGGCTGTGGCTGCCCGGAGCCGGGAGCCAAGGCTGGGGAAGGTCCCGCAGGGCTGCGCCGCGGGGCTCCGAGCTCCTCGTCTTGGCAGCGTCGTCTGAGCTGCTGGCAGCTCCTGGGACCGATGCCTGCAGAAGGGAAAGTGCATCTCCTCCGGATCCCTGGGCCACATCTCCTGGCTGCTTAGCAACCTCTGCATCCCCGCCAGGAGGAGGGTTTAGCTGAAGCTGGGCTGAGCCGTGCAGCACGCAGGCTCCGACCCTCTGCGGCGGTGCTGCTGCTGTGCTGTCAGCACCGCTCCCTGGGTCCCTGCCTCAGCTGCTGACAGCCCCGGGGCTGCCCTCTGCAACAGCAGAGGTGCTGTGGCTGCAGACCACGAGTTCTGGGGCCGGCACAGCCACCTTGTAGCAGGATTAGTGCAGGAAATGGGGTGTTGGAGAGGGTGACTTGCAGGTCTCGAATTTCTGACATTTTGCCTTCCTCCCTTCCCTTTCCCTTGACACTCACGAGTCCTTCAGATGTGATTCCCTCTCTGTGTGCAGGCGCCTGGCCCTGCAGCACTCTTCCCCAGTCGCCTGAGCTTTCTGGGGGGCTTGCAAAGCACGTTGTGGTGAGAAGAGCGAGGAGATCGCGGGGGTTTGCTCTCTGCTCCTGCGCAGGGACCGCACTGCAGCTCCCGCATCACCGGGTCCCACTGCTCTGGACGCTTCCTCGCAGCCTCTCCCCATCCTCCTCCCAGCGCTGTCACCCGTGGCCGAGCTCCCCCCTCTCTGTACGCCTCCTGGAGCGTGGGGACAGCGGGGCCATTGTCACCGAGCTGCCCTGCCAGGCGGCGTGTGTCGCGGCCGGCCGCGGCGGGGGCACCAGCTGCTGGCGGGGGCTGGCTGCAGCGGGGTTTTGCTCCATGCTGAGGTCCTGGAAGTCTTCTCAAGTGGGAGCCACTGCTGCTGTGACACTCCACAGAGGGGGCAGGGACGCTCCGTTTCTCCTAGCCATGTCCCCCCCAGCCTTCCCGGTGCCAGCAGTCCCACCCTCCGCCTTTGTTGCTCAGCCACAGCAGATCCAGCTCCTCCCGAAGCCCCCCGGGAGGCTCCCGACCTTTCTCTGTGTTTTCTTGCCTGTCTCATGGGTTCCTGCTGCTTTTCAGCTGCTCTCTTCCTCCCTGGTCTTCACCAGAGCCTGCCTGCGTGGTCCCTGCTGCCTGGGGCATCCCTCTGCAGAGCAGCCCGAGCTGTGAGGAGCATCTCTCTGTGCTGGGGCTTGCCCCTGGGCTCCCCCGATGTGCTCCAATTCCCATGGCTGCTTCCTTCTCGCCCCCTCCCAGCTGGCCTCGTTGAAATTCCTGCAGAGGGGATCCTGCAGGGGTATTTTTAATGTCAGCAAAAGGCTCGGTGGCGAGCTGCGTAAAAATACTCACTGGGAGGACTGTGCCTTCTTATTGCCTGGTGGGATCGGGGCAGGAGGGATGCTCCTGCAGTGATGCCTGCCTGTGCTGTGGTGGCCGTGACACTGGTGGCTTGTCTGCCTGTTTTCCCTTGCAAAAGGAGGACACGATTTGCTTTCCTGCTTCTGGGTGCTGTTCCAAGGCTGGATGCTGCTCTTTTTGGGGATGCACCAGGAGCTGGCAGCTGCGGCGCCTCGCCACAGCCTCGCTGTCAGAAGCAGCCTGAGTCACAGAAGGGCAGGCACCAAGATTTTGTTGCATCTGTTTGGCAGAGGAGGCTTGGGCTGGATTTTCTGTCTCGTTTGAAGATTATCCCCTGGCTAAGCAGGTCAAAGAGCTGGGCTGCATGTGCCGGAGCGGAGCTGCGTGCTCCTCTGTTGGGCTGCAGTGTTGGAGAGCAGGGAGGGGGCTGTGGGGGGGGGATTTGAGGTGGGCACCAGGCACTGAGGAGCCTCTGAAGGAAGCAGGGTGCTGCTCGGCACCTGGTGCTCAACCTCTGAAGAGGAATTTCGCTAGAAGAGTTTTCCAAGAGCTTCGTTAGAAGCAGGTTTTTAATAGGTTGGGGTTTGTTGTTGGTTTTTTTGTTGTTTTTGTTAGGATGTGGTGCAGGTTTTGGATCAGGAAGGATCAGATTGTCCCATGTGAGCTGCCCGTGCCTGGTCTCAGGGGTTGTCCTCCACGCTGTGCTGTGGTCTCCCTTTGCTAAGAGCATGGGGGGGGGTTGTGGGGTGAGCAGGAGGCGCTGGTCCTGCTGGTCGATGTGGCTGATGGCTCCGTTAGCCGCTAAGGAACGGGCAGAGCAGGGCCAGCGGGGCAGCGTGCTGCAGCTGGGGGACGTGTGGCTCTCTCAGCGCCAGCATCTGCCCCTTCCCCAGGGGAAAACCGGCACGGGGAGCACCTCCTGCTCCCCGCAGCCCCGGCCCCTGCGCGGCAGGGCAGGCGGGGAGGCTGCGGAGGAGCTGCGGCTGCCGATAACACGCCTGGCTGGGCAGGTAAGTGACAGGCGGCTGCTGAGCCTCCAGCACAGCCTCTCTCCAGGGGCCTAGGGCTGCGTTTCACCTTCCCTGCCTCCTTGCTCGTTGCCTTGGTTACAATCACTTACCGGCGAGGGGAGGCTGACGTTTGTGTGTGCGAGGCTGATGGGGAGGAGGAGGGAGCGCAGGGGAGCCCTGCGGGGCTGCAGCCAGCCCCCGAGGCTGTGGGGACACGAGATGGGGCTCCTGGAGGTGGTGGCCTCGTGGTTGTGCAACAGGAGGGGCCCCTGCTGGCATGGGAAGCTCCTCTGCAGGAGCTTCAGCACACCTTCCATTTAGCCTTCCTCCAGCCTTGCTGCTGGCTGGAAGGAGAGGTGCTGGAGCAATAAAGGCTGGTGGAAGCATCCTGCTCCACAGCGCTGCTTTTTGGCAGGGAAAGCTGGGTGGGAGCCGTGGGAAGTGGTCGGGCACCGCTGGAAGCCCGTGCTGGTGCAGACGGTGCCCGGTGCTGACCCCGGCTGTGCCTGCAGGTACGTGAACACCCTCCTGAAGCTCATCCCCCCGGTGCTGGGGCTGCAGGAGCAGCTGCGCCAGGCGGTGCAGAGCGGGGACATGGAGACGTCGCATGGGATCTGCCGCATCGCCGTGGCCCTGGGGGAGAACCACTCGCGGTGAGTGCTGTCACCTCGCTGCGGGCCTCGCCTCCGAGCAGCCAGACCCGCGGTGCTGGTGCCAGCCTGACCACGGCGTGCTCTGCTCCCCAGGGCCCTGCTGGACCAGGTGGAGCACTGGCAGAGCTTCCTGGCCCTGGTCAACATGATCATGTTCTGCACGGGCATCCCCGGGCACTATCCTGTCAACGAAACCACCAGTTCCTTGACGCTCACCTTCTGGTACACGCTGCAGGTCAGTGGCTGGCGTGGGGCAGGCAGCCTGGGGCTCACAGCAGGGCCTGAGACCGTGATGGCACTGGGTAGGGGCAAGCTTTTGGCTTAACTTGCCCCTTTTTGAGGAGAAGCTTGTGGCAGCATTCAGTTTCTGGGCAAAATGAGGCAATAAGGCCACACTGGATGATGCCTCGGTGGCCCAGTGGGTCTTATGTAAATGTGCAGGTTGGAGCAGGAGGAAGCTCAAAAAGCCTTGGGGCTCAATTTTTCCACCCCCAGTATCCCTTGGAAAGTCTGAGCCAGCTTGAAGTGCCTTGTTAACATAATTAAAACGTCAGGCTGAATTTTTTCCCACCAGCAAACCCAACAGTTTGGCTCCTTGCTGTGCACAGAGGAGCGCACACAGTGTCTCACCGCACACCAGGCCCTGACACGGGGCTCGTGGTTGGGGTCCCTCCGTCTCCTTTCCCTGCCGCTCCTAACTTCTCCCCCTCCTGCCACCAGGACGACATCCTCTCCTTTGAGCCCGACAAGCAGGCGGTGTACCAGCAGGTCTACAGGCCCGTCTACTTCCAGCTGGTGGACGTGCTGCTGCACAAAGCCCAGTTCCCCTCCGACGAGGAGTATGGCTTCTGGTCTTCGGATGAGAAGGAGCAGTTTCGGATATACAGGTGTGGCTGCAGCCGAGGTCTTTCTTTGCCTGGGTGGCAGGAGCAAGGCACAGACGTGGCTTTGGGTGTAAATGGGACCTGTTGGATAGGCAGGAGAGGGTGCTGGTGGCATCCTGCCTCTCAGGGCTGTGGGGAGACCCGAGGAAGGACACAGGAGATTCCTTTTGCCAAGAGCTGTTCTGGATGGGGTGGTGGCTTGGAGCCAAGCTGGTGTTTGGACCAGCTTGGACACTTGTGGCGGTGTGGTTATCCTGCCAGGGAGCAGGAGGGGAAGCAGCACGTCTGTACAGTGCTCTGCAGGGGATGGGGCAGCATCTGGAGACCCCCCTCTTTGTGTCTCTGCAGGGTGGACATCTCCGACACGCTGATGTATGTGTACGAGATGCTGGGTGCTGAGCTCCTGAGCAGCCTCTATGACAAACTGGGACGTCTCCTGACCAACACGGAGCAGCCGTCCACGTGGCAGGTGAGCAAGGGGAGCTGGCACTGGGCTGTGGGGTGCCAGCCCCGTGGGGGAGCACCAGAGGGGGCTGTCCCCCTTTATCAGCATCCATGACCTCTGCTGCTGGGTCTGAGTGATTGTTGGGGCAGGGGCTGGGGGTGGCGGCGGGCACGTGGCTCTGACTGTCCCCTCTCCCTTGCCCGCAGCACACGGAGGCCTTACTGTACGGGTTCCAGTCCATCGCCGAGACCATTGACGTGAATTACTCCGATGTGGTGCCAGGGCTGATTGGCCTCATCCCCCGGATCAGCATCAGCAACGTGCAGCTGGCTGACACCGTCATGTTCACGATCGGTGAGGCCCTTGGCTGGGGTGGGAGACCCACCTGAGTCACTGTGAGCAGCTCCTGCCTCCCCTGTGCCCACCCAGAGCTGCCCTCGGGGCTTTGAGCCACTTGTTGTGGGCTCTCTGCCTGCCATCGTCCTGCTGCTGCCACCTGCCTCTGAGTTAGCCCAGGCTCTTCGTGGCCACAGAGCCATCCTTCCTGGGGATGCTGGATAATAACAGTGGGAGGCAAAGCTGAGCAGCTCAGGGTGTAGGGACCGAGGGTCTGGCTGTCGTGGCGTGGCCTGACCCTGTCTGTGTGCGCAGGAGCCCTCTCCGAGTGGCTGGCCGACCACCCCGTCATGATTAACAACGTGCTGCCGCTGGTGCTGCAGGCCCTGGGCAACCCGGAGCTCTCCATCTCCAGCGTCTCCACCCTGAAGAAGATCTGCCGGGAGTGCAAGTACGACCTGCCGCCCTACGCTGCCAACATCGTGGCTGTGTCACAGGTGAGAGCTGGGTGTGGAGCAACAAGGCTGGGCTGTGTAGAGGACGTGAAGCAGCAGCTCGGGGCGGCTTGCTTCCTCTGGGGCAGTTGTCCTGCTGCTCCCAGGGCAGTAACAACGCAGTGTCCTCTTGCACATGCAGGAACAGCAGGCAGTGGCATCTCAGCCTTCCCATCAGGGGCTTGCTGAGGTTGCACTCGGGCATCCCTCCTTTTTTCCCTCAGGATAACTCAATTTGTTGTCGCTTGTCTTAACTCTCTGCTTCAGTCATGTCCCCTGGAAGCAGGAGGCTTTCTGCAGCACTCACTCTCTTCTTTCTCTCTCCCGTCCTGTTTTGTAGGAGGTGTTGATGAAGCAGATTCACAAGGTAAGAGGCACTTGCTCACACCTCTGGCTGTTCTGCTCGCCCCCTTGCCCCTGAGTTGTGCTCACCGTGAGCACATGAGGGCTCCCACTATGGGTTAGGCTGTCCTGGGGGGGAGCTCAGCACTGCAGCAGCTTGGTGTGGCTGGGAATATCTGACATCTGCCACCCTCTGCATGGCTCATCCTAGGGCTCCCGCTGCAGCAGGGGCTGTTCTGGGGGGTATTTCCTCAAAGAGAGGGAAGCTCCCAGGGAGATGTAACTCTAGCAGTTCCCAGCAAGGATGCGGGGACACCTCAATGCAGCTGCAGGCACATTTTGGGGAGGAAAAGGAAGAGAGAGGAAAGCATGGGAAAAGAGCCCAAGCTGCCCCTGCAAACAGGAGGGGGGAATCTTGACCCCACAGGGGCTGGGACAGCTCTGTACAAAGAGCCAAATGCCAAGGCAGGGTGGGTGGTGCGGGCAGGGACACCTCGGGCAGCGCCTGTGGCTGGCAGTGACCCTGCTTGTGTCTCCTCTCCGACCCAGACAAGCCAGTGCATGTGGCTGATGCAGGCTCTCGGCTTCCTGCTGTCTGCGCTGCAAGTGGAGGAGATCCTGAAGAACCTGCACTCCCTCATCACCCCCTACATCCAGCAGCTGGAGAAGCTGGCTGACGAAACGGTGAGTGCCTGCGTGCTGCTGCCTCCCTCCGGAGGGGCTTCTCCTGCCGGCTGTGTCCCAGCGTGGTGTGTTAAAGCAGCTCTCCTGAACATTATGGGTTGTCTTTCCCCTCACCCCACGGCAGGCAGAGCAGAGATGAGCACAGAGCCACCAGCCAGCTGGGTTGTAGGCTTCTTACCCTTTGCAGCTACTCATCATTAAGAGCAGAGCTCCTTGGCTCTTGCGAGCTGTGTGTTGTCTGGATCAGCATCTGCTACCCCAGGGTGGAGCCCACGCTTCGGTTGTGTGTCATCCTCCCTCATGTGATGTTCCACACGCCGCCCTGGTGGGAGCTGTCTCAGTTTGCTCTGGGTTGGAGCAAGCCATGGTGCTCTTGTGCATCCTCCAGGATTCCTCTCCAGTAAGGGTGGGTGGAAGGCCTCATGGCTCAGCCAACAGATAGAGAGGGAAGACAGTGTGAGGAACCCCTCTCTGGCACTTTCCCTCTCCAGTCCCAGCTCTTCTGCATCCCAGAGGCCTCACCAGGACTGAATGGTGCAGCCTGGGTCACGCTCTCCCTTTATTTTTCCCTGGCAGCCTAACCCCTCCAATAAGCTGGCCATCATCCACATCCTGGGGCTGCTCTCCAACCTCTTCACCACCCTAGACATCAGCCACCACGATGACGACCACGAAAGCAATGAAGTCAAGAAGCTGCCAGTGCAGCAAGGACCCAACCCAGTGAGTACAGCAGCAGCTCGATGCTGGTGGCCACAGCCTGGCCAAGCACCCCGTTAGACGTGGCTGGAGCAAGGAGGGGAGTGAGTGGAGGATGCAGTGTGTGCCATGAAGGTGGGAGTTGGGGTGCTCCGGCTAAAGCAGCTCCTTCAGCTCTTCCAGCCTCCACAGTGGGAAGAAGTTGATCTCAGGATCCCTCCTGGCTGTCTGGAGGACAGTCCCAGTGCTACCTGCCAGCCACAAGCTGTGCCAGGCTGCTTCAGCACGGAATAAAGCCCAGCTGCAGGGAGGGGACAAGGCAGGGGTGCCTGAAGGGTTGAATCCAGGCCATGCTTAGCCCCAAACCTCCTGTCTCCAGTGTTTTGGGGCTAATTCTCTTCACCCTTCTCCTTCCTTGCAGGTGGTAGTTGTTCTGCAGCAAGTCTTCCAGCTCATACAGAAGGTCCTCAGCAAGTGGCTGAACGATGCCCAGGTGGTGGAGGTAACCAGGAGCCTTGTGCTACTGCCTGCTGCTTTGCTCCTGTCCTTGCTGGCCTGCACAGGGGACAGCAATGGATGGATGTTGGGTGATGCTGCCAACCTGTTGTGGGCAATTGCATCCCCTTGTAACAGGGGTGTCTTTCTGGGTTGCCCAGCACTGCTGCAACCACCAGCATCTGGCCATTTTTGTCCATCGTTTGCCCCAGTCAGCTCTGCTCCTTTTGTTACAGGAGCCGTGCCATCAGCAGGGAGATGAGAGCTGGGCCTACCAAATGCTTGTGTCCCCTAAGGGGAGAGCTCTGCTCTGACCTAGATCCGTGTCACCTCTGTTTCCTGGTGTCTGGGAAGAGCAGTGAAGCATCCCAGCAACCTGCTCTAGGCGTCCCTGCTTGATCAGGGGCGTTGGACCAGATGATCTCCAGAGGTCCCTTCCAATCTCAACCCTTCCATGATCCTGTACTGCAGAGCTCTCCCACCACCGCTGCTCACATTGTCTCTCTCTCTCCCCCCACAGTCTGTCTGTGCCATCTTTGAGAAGTCGGTGAAGACCCTCCTGGATGACTTTGCCCCCATGGTGCCCCAGCTGTGCGAGATGCTGGGGCAGATGTACAGCACCATCCCCCAGGCCTCTGCCATCGACCTGACACGGCAGGTAGGGCACGTGGGCACGGCTGGGGCTGCCGCTCCTGGGGAGGCTGGGAGGGTGCAGGACAGCTTCAGTCCTTCTCTGTTGTCTCTTGCAGCTGGTTCACATCTTTGCTCATGAGCCTGCCCACTTCCCTCCCATCAAGGCCCTCTTCTTGCTCGTCACCTCCGTCACGCTGACCCTCTTCCAGCAAGGTATGTGCGATGAGCTCCTCGTCGTGCTGGGGCTGTTGTCAGGCTGTTGCATGCATGGAGTCTGGAGGCGTCTTTCCAGGAATGGCTGTTTTCACTCCTAGCTAAGCTAACGGGGCCATCTCTGTGTCTCGGATTCATCCCAACCCCTGGACGGTGGGTACCTTCCCTGCGGGACAGCAGAAGCAGGGAACCCCAGCGCAGGGCTCGGAGCTCAGGTGGCGGTCCCGGTCCCGTGTCAGGGCTGGGCGCCTCGTGCCAGGCTAGAGCAGGAGCCCCAGGCCCGCTTGGCTGCATATTCACCAGGAGATCCTGGGGTTTGTCTGCAGCCCAGTGGCGTTTGTGGTGGCTGGGAGCCAAGCCCTTGTAGGAAGACGTGTGTGAACACCTGGGAAAGCACCTTTCCAGTCCCTGCTGTGTCCAGCATCCTCGCTTAGGGCAGGGCCCCGTGTTTGGCTTGCTGCCTGCATCACCTCCTCGCTACAAAAGGCAGACGGGGTTAGGACAGGTCCCTGCACACCACAGCTCCCCTCAGCCTCGTGGTCACTTGCCCCACGACAAGGACAAGCGTCCCTTGGAGCCGCTGGCCCAGATCCTTCAACAGCCCATTTCTTCCGTGTCAGAGGGTTACATGATGCCTTCCCCAGTCCGAGGCTCAGAGCTAGAGAGGTGGGGGATGCGGGGAGCCCGTGCTTCCTCGGGACACCACGGTCCGAGCACGTCCTGCTGTGCTCCGGTGTCACTTGGGTCGGTGATGAGCGAGCTGGGCTCACCCAGAGGTCAGGTCCCCGCTTCCACCAGTGGCTCCTGGGTGTGTGTGCACTCGGGTCCTCCTGCTCGGAGCCAGGCAGGCACGTCGGCACGAGGGGACAGAGCCCACGTGGCTGGAGCAAGCCTCGCTCCAGCAAGCAGCCACCCAGCTCGCTGCGTGCCCAGGGCTGCGCTCCCACCCCGGGGTCCTCTCCGGGCAGCAGGAGAGGGGGGGACGTGCGACCCTGCGGGGGCCGAGACGTGTCCGTGCAGGGAATCAGATGGCAAGGTAGGGTGAGTGGTGCTGGCACGGACACCTCTGGGCACCGGCTGGTCTCTCTGGGGGGTGCTGGACTCAGGGACTTTTGGGGAGCATTTGGGAACGGGGCGGGAGGGCGACTGTGCCAGGGGCTCCCGAGCAGCTGATGCTGGTGACGAGCATGTGCACGCCTGAGCCCGGCTGGGCCTGTGGAGCGTTTGCTGAGGTGTTGTCGTTCACTTGCAGTTATCTTCCAGGACCAAACGGTGCTCTGAAGACACCCGCTCAGCCCCCACAATGCAAAAGCTCTAATTCTCCTTGTGGAGATGGTGCCCAGCTAGCCCCTGCTCCTCCTCCTCTCCCTCCCCAAGGACACGAAGATCTCCTCCTTGGCTCTGCAGCACCCAGGCGCTAGCTAGAGACCCTGGGGCTTCAGACCCTTCCCTTTGCAGTTTCTTTCTGTTCTTGGGTTCTCCAAGTTTCATGATTTTTTGTATGTTTTGTTTCTTTAACTTGCTTCAAGCTGCTCATGTTGCCCATCCCCTTCCCCACACACCCCTCCTCCCTTACACTCCTGTTTTCACTTGTAAATTCTTTCTGTATCACATAACTATATGATGTTGAGTTGCTGTTTGTATGATTTTTCTCTTAAGTTACATCTTTATTATATTTTAGGGCCCAGGGATCATCCTGATATTGTTGATTCATTTATGCAACTCCTGGCACAGGTGTGTTTTAGTTTCTTATTCATTCACTTTCTGTTCTCTCTCTTTCTCTTTTTAATTCAATTTAAACCTATTTTTAGCTTTCTGTTGACAACGTTTTTTTCCTTTTAGTTGAATATCGAGTTTCTCCATCTGTTTCCGTGGAAGTTGAAAACAAAACATTCTCCTTTAGTTCTGGGTTCGCACCATCCCCAGGGCAGCCCCAAGCTGCCACCCCCTCGCCTGGCCTTGGGGGCACAGCTCCGGGGGCTTTGGGCTGCTGCCACAGCCATGCTCCGGCGACAGAAAATTAGAGCATTAAGGGGTCGTGGTCCTACTCATCTGCCTGCCCCGTGATGGGTCCTGCAGAGCCGGGACAGGCAGAGCTGGCCGTGGTGGCAGGCAGCCTGGCGCTGGGCTGCGTGGCCACCAGCTCCGAACCATCTCGCCTGCTGGGGCGAGCAACCTGCTTGTGGTGGTACCAGGACCCCGGGTGCCACCGGGCTCTCTGCCTGGCCAGTTTGCCCCGCTGCACTGCCACCGAGCCCCGGCAGCGTTTGGGGACAGTGGCTGGCAGGTGGCGGCCACAGCTCCCGTGGCGCTGGCTCGATGGCACGCGGCTGGGGTTGTGTCGGGAGGAGCCGCCTGCCTGTCCCCCTTGGAACGAGGGTGACAGCAAGAGTCTGCCATCAGAGTGTCCGTGGGCTTGTGTGCATGCAGCTCTGTGCTGGGGCTCTTCGTGGTGCCACCGGGCGGTGTGATGTCCTGCTTGCTTGGCCAGGGACCTCTGTCACTGCTGGCAGCGGGCAGGCAGGGCCCGCGCTGTGCTGTGTGTGTGTATACAGCAGCCCCGTGTGCTCCACAGCCTGCTGCATAGCCCTGATGTCCTGGGTGCAAGTACATGGCTGGGGGTGGCAGGGAGTCCATCTGCTGGTGCCTCCCTGGGTGTCTGCTTTTGGGCACTGTGCCGGGTCCGGCTTGTCCTGAGCGTTCGGCTGGTGGGCAGCCCCCTCTGACGGCTGCTCGGCCCTTGTGCAGGTCCTGCGGCATGGAGCTGGCACGGAGCAGGTGAGGAAGCTGCTGTCACCTCCCAGGCTGTGTCCATGCGTTGTGCTTTGAAGTCCAGGTCCTGCTGAGACGAGTCCTATCTTACAACCCACACCACAGCACTTTCTTCCCCACTCTGTCTGTTGCGAGATGTGAAATAATTGAGGTTTCTGGAAAGCGTTTGCAGGTGGTGATGCCAGTCTCGAAAGTTATGATCTCTAACAAGGTTTTCACACGAGATTTGAGGATGGAGATTTGAGATTTAAGTGGGATGTGAGGTTCACGGAGGTGTCCTTCCCTGCCGTGCAGACAGGCGAGGCCTCAGCCAGAGCACTGCACCTGAACCGGGGCATGGTGTTTCTGTAGAGACAGACCAGGGAGCACAGGGAAAGGCATCCAGCAAGATCATCACCTCGTAAACGTGAGGAGAGCCTGAGGAGTTGAATGAGTCTTGAGGCGTGTAACAGGTAATGCCAAAGATGTAGGTAATTTTTATTCACTTGGAATGGAGGTGATGGGAGGAAATCATGGAGAAGGAGTCAGGCTAGGCAGTAGGAGACGTTTCTGACAGCATGGGGAAGCACTGAAAGGTCACTCGGGGAGGTGCTGTCACTTGGAGTAATTCTCAGCAAGCCTTTTGCTCCTGCGGGGTGGCCCTGCCACGGGGGGAAGGCACTAGGCAGCCCTGAGAGACTCTCCCGAGGCTGTTTGCTGTTTCTTTGGGAAGTACTGAGTTCCTCTCTAGCTCGGGGTCCTCCTCGATGCCTGGAGGTGATTAACATCGTGCTGCCAGCCAGCCATCGCTGACAGCCACCTGACCCCGTATTTCCTTGGGCTTTTTATGCCAGCAACCCCACGGAGCCCAGAGGGCCCCATCCCCTTCCTCTGTGCTCACGTGTGGGTGAGCTCCGGCTTGCTCCTGCCTCCTGGTGCCTGCACTCAGCCCTCGGTCACAGGCACTGAAGGAGCTGTGTCTGTGTCACGCAGGATTTCAGCTGGCCGTGAGGCTGCCCAGTTCGTGCAGCTGATGGCTCTGCCAGCGTGGTAATGCTCAACCCTCTCGTGATGCTGGCTCGCCGATCACAAGACCATGCTGGCTTCAAACAAATGTCTTATTAACGCTGTTGTTGCAAATCAAAGCTAAATAGGAATTAATCGTTGTGCTGTAAGCCTGCACTGAGCAGTGCTGGCACCTCCTGCAGGTAGATCTGCCCCAGCCTCGGGTGGCACTGACCAGGCCAGGTGCTGGAGGAGGTGAGGAGGATCTGGGCCTGTGTTTGGGAGCCCCTGCCTGCTCTCTGGCCAGCAGGTACCTCTCACATGTGTGCTCCTGGATGCAACGTGCTTGTTCTGAGTCAGGATTTAGGGGAGTGCAGACCACAGCCTGAGCTCTGTTCGTGCAGTTTCCAACCCAAGATGTCTCCTGCTGGTTTCTGCATCCAGCAGGAGCTGCTGGCTGAGGGCCATGCCTCAGGCCTTGGGGCCAGCACTCCAGTTTGCCTCCCCCATGAGCCTTCCACCACTTCCACCCAGCCTCGTGGACTTCTCCACACCAGCGTGGACCTCCAGAGCACCCTGTCTACGTCCCCAGGGTCAGACTGTGCACGTGGGCCTTGATGGGCAGAAGATTTGGGACCTTCTATGCCAGAGCCACCACCACTGTCCTCCTCCTCCTCCCTTCTTGAGCTGGGACAGACTGCATGATTGTCACCTCTAGCAGTGCTGAGGCTGGGTGACAGCGTGAGCTATGCCCCTTAGAGGGGAGCACAGCCCTTCCCAAGGGGCAGCAGAGCCCCCGAGCTCTCCACCACGCCTGCAGCCCTGCGGTGGGCACGGGCAGGGGCTCACTGCTGCACCACCCCTGCTGTCCCTTGGCTGCTGGAGAAATGGGGTTGGTTTGGTGGCCTCACATCCCCTCCGTGCCTGCCGGCCTCAGAAGAGCCGGGTGTAGAAGATCCTGCTCTGAAGACCTGCCCGGAGGGTGTCCCAGCTGCCCCAGAGGAGAGCCCCCTGGCCTTTCTGTGCCAGCCTGCAGGACAGCACTCTGGAGAGCCAGCGCCTGCTGCAGCAGGGGATGGGGAGCACTGCCAGGTGGAACCTGAGGAGCTGAGCCCATCCCAGAACACGGGAGCAGAGCAGCTCTGGCAGGAGACACGAAGACAGACAGACAGACAGACAGGCGAGGAGAGGCCCCGGGGCTGGAGCAGGGCTCCCTGGTGCTGGGAAGAAGCAGCCGGACCCACCTGGTGCAGCTCCCTAACAGAGCAGGGCCCCACGGCCCCATCTCACAGGGGTAAAAAGCTTCTCTGCATGTGTGTACGTGTGCCTGGATTGGGCTTGCACGCTGCTCTGCGCTGGTGGAGGAAGGAGCCCTCCCAAAATCGCAGCGTGCTTTCACCCGTGGCATTGGCTGGGCGAGAAGTGGGGGCTGCAGGGGGCTGCAGGACAGCCCGGGTGCCCCTGCCTCCCGCAGGCTGGTTTGGCTGGGGGGAGCTGTGTGCAGGTAGGTGGCTTCCGTAACCTGATTTTGTGACCTGAGCGTCTTGGGAGACTTGTGGCAGCTGGAGGGGTTTGCAGGGCAGAGGAACCAGCGGCTGAGCGGTGTCCCCAGGGCCAGGTGCCCTTGGCAGGGTGCAGCTGGGGGGAGCAGGGGGGGATCCAGGTCTCTGGCAGTGCCACCTCTGCCAGGAGCAGCAGTGCCAAATCCGTGTCCTCTTGCAGCGTGATACAAAGCGTCAGGAAGGAGATGGGGTAACCCCGAAACCTGCCGGGCTCCCTGCTCTCCAGCACGTTCCCTGCACTGGGCTGACGGCCGGGGGCTTTCCCTGGAAGGGAAGCAAGAAGGGGAGGGAGGGAAATCAGTTCTGCTCCAGGTGGGGACGGTGGCTGCGGGCAGTCCCTGCTGTCACCCTGGGGAGCGGGCTCAGGGCAGTACGCAGTGGAGAGGAGCCAGGCTCCTGCCGTGGTGTCCTGCTCTCAGACCTCCAGGGACAGGCTGTGGCTGCTGTCCCCAAGGTCGTGGTGACAGCAGGACAGGGCGTGTGGCTGCTGTCCTCAGTGCCAGCCCACAGCAGTGGGCACGGTGTTGGGGGGGCACAGACGTGGCCACTTTGTGTAGCAGGGCAGAAACCCTCCTGTGGAGCAGCAAGTGGGGGCTGAAACGTTTCTGTCCTGTGAGTGCCAGCACAGGGGGGACAAAGCCACAGCAGTGGCCCCATCGTGCCACGGCTCAGGGTGTCCCCAGTGGTGGTGGAGCAGCAAAGCCTGAGCCCCACAGTGGCTGGTGGGGTCACCGGGTGGCAGAGTAAAACCACAGCTTTTTTGATCTCGTCCTGGCTGCCAGGAATTGCCAAGCGATTTTGGCATCTCGTTGCCTCCTCTGCCTTGCAGCCAGAGCAGAGCCAGGTGTTGGTTCAAGCTGGGGGCAACCAAAACACGGGTCACTGCACGGACCAGTGGCTGTGACCCCAGGAGCACCAGCATCTTCAAGAGGAGAGGACTGAGCCAGAGGTATCCTCTGCTGGGCCCGGCGTGGCTGCCAGCGTCCGGGAGTGCTGCCTCTGGGACAGGAATCCTGTCCTCTGTGTCTGCAGCATTTGTGCGTACACCGCCTTGGCATCTATCCTCAGGTCTTGGGGTCAGAGCTCCCCGGGTGTTGCGAACGGCCTGGCTGTTTGGTTGACGCTTTTTTGGGGGGGAAAAGCGATGGTTTCCTTCTGTACTGTGTGAATCTGCTGTTTGCTGTCTGTGCCCAGGTAAGTGTGCGTCCAGGCAGAGGCTGCCTGGGGCGCCGGCTTCCTAGGAGTCTTCCTGGCTGCCTCTGCGGGGTTGTGTTTATTCGGGCTGTCTGTGTGCCTTGCAGGCTCTGAAGAGGAAGCCAGACCTCTTCCTGTGCAGCAACCTGGACGTCAAGGCGGTGTTTCAGTGTGGTGAGTACCGCGGGCAGGGGCACGCAGGCAGGGACCTGCTGCCAGCCCTCTGTGGGGAGTCCGGGCTGCTCCTGCAGCTCTGGGAGCAAAGCAGCCAGGGAATGGTGCTGCTGCTGGTTTGGGATGGTGCCGGAAGGATCTGGCCGCTCACCTCAGCGATTTCCACCTGCAGGTGTCCTTTCCCTCAAGTTCCCTGAGGCCCCGACGGTGAAAGCATCCTGTGGCTTCTTTGTGAGTATCGTGGCTTCCTCAGCTGCACCCCTAGAGCCCCGAGGGGCTGTGCTGCAGCCCGCCAGGAGGGCAGGAGCGGGGCTGCGGGACGGGCAGGGGAGCTCAAGGTGCTGAGCCTTGGTGCTGAGCGGGCCGGCTGCTGTGTTGCAGACAGAGCTGCTGCCCCGCTGCGGAGAGATCGCCCCGGTGGGACAGGTGGTGCACGAGAACGGCAAAGTGCTGCTGCAGGCAGTGCTGGAGGTGAGTGGCACGTGTGCGAGGGGACAGGCGGGGTGACAGCGGGGCTGGGGGAGGCAGCGTGGCTCAGCGGGGTCTGTGTGCTCCATCACAGGGCGTCGGCGGCCAGGCCTCCCGCAGCCTCATGGATCACTTTGCAGAAATCCTCTTTGCCTTGAACAAGCACTGCTTCAGCTACCTGAGCGTCTGGATCAAGGAGGCCATGCAGCAGGACGGCTTCCCCTCGGCCCGCGTCAGCCCCGAGCAGAAGGAGACCTTCAGCCAGCAGATCCTCAGGTTTGTGCGTTCCCTGCTGCCGTAATCGCAGCGCCGCCCGGCCCTGCTGCCCGCCTCACCTCTGTCCCTCCCTCTGTGTTAGCAGAGAGCGCGTGAACAAGCGGCGAGTGAAGGAGATGGTGAAGGAGTTCACCCTGCTGTGCCGAGGGCTGCACGGCACGGAGTACACCGCAGACTACTGAGCGCACGCCCGGGACCGCGGACAATTTAACCCAGACCAGCTCTGCCCCGCCAGGAAGCCCCCGTCCTCCCCGCCCTGCTGCAGTACGGCTCGTAGAATAACCCTCCACCTAGAATTAACCCACTCGGGACGCTCCTCAGCTAGACTTGGTGGCCGCATCTCGGTGTCAGCATTTTTTCTTCCCCCAGCATGCTCCCCCCTTGCAGGGGACGGGAGTGCCGGCTGCAGGAGGCGGGAGGGGGGCCAGGGCAGGACCCCCCCGGCACAGGCTGCCCACCCTGCCCCAGCACGGCCCCGCGCAGGGGGGGCTGCCCCTGCGCCCGCGGCAGGGACTGGCTGTGCAGGGGGGCTGCCCCCTGCTCGTTTGTACGCGTGTGGTTGGGAGGGGGGAGGCCCTGCACCTAATTATATTAAGGATATTTCTACGTCCCGGCTGTCGTCACTGCGGTGCTTGCACCGGGCCTGTTTCCCCCCGGGGGAGGGCCCAGCCCGAGGGCTGTGGGGTGACGGGATCGGGGTTGGGGTGTCTGTGATCTGTGTGTCTGCTCCAGGGCCCCCTGTGTGTACTCTTCAGCCCGCGTTTGATCCTAGAAGACAATTCACTTCACGCACAACTCCTTCTCAGTTGAGCTTTAGTTAACAGCAGGAACCCGCACAAGCCCAAAGTCCTGGCTGTGTCAGGTCCCATAAAGCCGTGATCTTCCCTTGTAGGGCCACAGTTCCCCCGGACCCTGAGTGGCCAGGGTTGGGCCGAGTGCCTTGTCCTGGCCCTGCTGCTGCCCCATCCCCCAGCCCAGGGCTGCTGTGGGCACTGAGAAGCACACACACACCGTGTGCCCTACCTGGAGCCAGCTCTGGCCCCTCCTGAGCCCCTCCCAGGTCTAACACCCGCTGAGAGGTGACGTCCAGTGCCCCCCCTGCTCCTGGCTGGGTGCTGCTGCTGCTGCCCCATCAGGACTGCTCGCCGCCCTCCTCCTCGTAGGCAATGGCAATCCCTCGCCGGCCCTGCACGGCCTTGGAGACAGGCGTCTTCCCCAGCTGCTGCTCCAGCCCCCGCCAGCTGCGGGACTCCAGGAAGGAGGCTGGGAGGGGAGAGAAAGGGGGAGCTGTTACCGGGGAGCAGGGAGGAGGCACTGTCCTGAGCTAGGGCTCAGCCCCACCATGAAACCAAACCACGAACCAGCGGGGCTGATTTCCGCAAGGGCCCGATTCTGGTCCCTGCAGGCCAGGGAGGTGCTGGGGGGCAGCTGGGCGGCTGGGGGGTCGCCGAGGTGGGCAGCACGCATCTCCCCCGTGATCAGCGAGACGTCGGGCACAGCTTCTGCTTCAGGCACGGCTGGGGGCAGCTCAACGTAAGCGCAGGCACCTGATGGGAAACAGCAACATCAGCCTCACACTGGTGTCTTTCCACCCTCCCCGGTGAGCACAGAGACAAGGGCAGCCTCCGTGCAGGGCGTGACACCCCCCAGGAGGGTGATCGTGGCTGATTTTCAGCTATCACCTGGCAGCAGGTCTCGGAAGTCGGTGAGGTAGTTCCCTGTCCACTCCCGGGCCGGGTTGCAGGCGAGTTCCAGCTCATAGGGGGTGACTACAGGCCGGTAGAAGTCGCTGGAGTCCAGCAAGGAGTTCTGAGCACAGGCCACCAGGACGAAGATGTCCACCTCGGGGAAGTTGGCCAGCTTGGCAGGGTTGGGCTTCCCCACGGCCAGCGTGTAGCTGCGCTTGCCGGCCCGGCGCAGAAGCTGGCGGAGGTGCTGCAGCACCTCCAGGTAGCCCGCCACGCCGAGGGTGCCCACCAGGATGCCCACCACGCGGGCATCCCGTGCCCGCTCCACCAGGTAGAGGCGCCGCATCAGGGCCCGGTTGACGTTGAGGGTCTCCCGGCGGCCCTGGCCGGTGGCGGGGTCGAAGGAGCTGAAGGGGCAGCGGTTCCAGGTCAGCATGAAGTTGGTGAGGGCCAGGCCCTCGGCTCCCACGTAGAACATGGCCCAGTCCTGCAGCCCATCCCCTGCCTCCACACGGAACCGGCGGCCGAGCTGCCGCACCTCCCCGGGCAGCGCGGGGCCGGGGGGCTCCCCACACACCAGCTGGGAGAAGACAACGTTGGGATACTCGGGGCACAGCTGCTGCTCCAGCTCACCTGAAATGAGAATGAAATAGGGGTGCAGAGCAAAAATCAGGGCTGATGGCTCTGCTTGGTGCTCTGCGCCCAGCAGCTCTGCAGAGCCCAGAGCACTGCCAGAATTTCCACTCACCCATGGCGTAGGCATAGACCACGTCGCTCAGCACCACCACGCGGCTCTGCCGCTCGGGGTAGAGCTCCCGGAAGACCTCCGCGCAACGCCCGACATCCAGGGGCTGCTGCCCGAAGATGTGCAGCACCGGGAGCTTTCTGCAGGGGCTGAGGCAGGCAGGGCCGTAGTGCAGCACCGCCTCGGCGCCCACGTGCTCCGCGGCCACTTCATCCACGCAGCAGCTGTGGGGAGAGGCAGCATTAACGGACTGGGGGGGGGTCCCAGCATTATTGGGGGAGGACACCCAACATTATCAGCTTATGGGGGTACACCCAGCATTACTGGGGGGGGGGGGTTCCAGCATTACTGGGGGAGGACACTCAGCATTATCAGCCTGGGGGGGGGACACCCAGCATTACTTGTGGGGGGGGGGGTTCCCAGCATTATTGGGGGAGGACACCCAGCATTATCAGCCTATGGGGGTACACCCAGCATTATTGGGGGGGTCACCCAGCATTATCAGCCTGGGGGGGGGGACTCCCAGCATTATCAGCCTGTGGGGGCCCAGCACCTACCCTGAGGCACACAGGCCGCGTGTCCCAGCCCTCCTGTCACTACCACCCCCCTCCCAATCCCCCACCCCCCCAGGCAGGCCATGAGCAGCCCCACAGCCCCGTGGGCGCCCCGTGGAGGCGGGCAGGACCCCCCACCCCCCCCATTAACCCCCCCCACAGCCCCACACCCACCTGCCGTACGTGGTGTCCCCCAGCACGGACACCTCGGCCCCGCTCTCGGCCTCCAGCCGGGCCGCCACGGCCGCCGCGTCCTGCAGCAGCTGGTCCGGGAACTGCAGGGCCACCTGAGGGGGCGGGGGGGGGGCCGTGAGGCACCGGGGGACCCCCCGAGACCCCCCCGTAACCCCCCGGGACCCCCTCCCGGACCTTCCTGAAGCCGCCCCCCCGCACGAAGGCCGCCGCCCGGGCCGTCTCGTAGCAGCCGTCGATGTCCCCCCGCGGGGCCGGGGCCGGGCCCAGCGCCCTGCGCAGCGCGGCCTGCCCGTCGGGGCTGAAGGCCGTCGCCATGGCAACCGGGGGGGCTGCACGCGGGACCCCCGATCTGAGCCCGCTTCCAGGGCGGGGCCAATAGGAGCCCGGCCCCGGGAGGCAGCCAGCCAATGGGGGCGGAGCGCTCGCCGCAGGGCATTCTGGTCTTTGTAGTTCTCGCTGGCGGCGCAGCCAATAGGTGTTAAGGGACGGAGGAGGGGGGTGGGTCACGTGCCTTCCGGCGGGGCGCGAGCAGCGTCACGTGAGCCCGCCGGTGCCGCTCGGTGCCGCCGCCGCCATGACGGGGCTCGCGCTGCTCTACTCGGGGCTCGGCCTCGCCTTCTGGGCAACCCTGCTCGGCGTCGGTCAGCACCGGGGGGGGCCTGAGGGGGACCCGGGGGGCTCCGGGAACGGAGGGGGCTATGGGGGGGACGGGAGGGGGCTGTGGGGGGGGGCTGAGGGAGGCCCGGGGCCGTGGGGGGGCCGTGAGGGGGCCGTGAGGGGGCCGTGAGGGGGCCGTGAGGGGGGACTGGGGCTGGGGGGTGCTGTGAGGGAGGCCCGGGGCTGGGGGGGGGCTGTGAGGGGGGCCTGGGGCTGTGAGGGGGGTCTGGGGAGCTCCGGGCCGTGAGGGAGACCCTGGGTGGGGTGGGGGCAGCCTGAGAGGGCCCTGAGGGGTCCCAATGGGTTCTGGGGCTGTGGGGGGGATGGGAACGGGGCTGTGAGGGGGCTGCTGGTGAGAGCAGGGCAGCACGGACCTGGCTCCCAGCTCAGAATGAGGGTGAGAGGCTGCCCCGTCCCTGTGCCCCGCAGCTCTTAAAATCACGTAGGGGCTATTAGCCAGAGCTCCCAAGAAAGGATTTTTCATGTTTTTTGCTCCTTTTCCCTTGTGTCGTGATCCTGAGGCTGTGCTGCTGCTGAGGAGACAGAAGGTGCCCCCCGGAGCTGCCCCGAGCTGGATGCAGCTCCTCTCTGCCACCCCTCAGGGCAGGGGGCGGCTGGGGCTGGCTGGGATCTGGTCCTTGCTCCGCCAGCAGCGAACCCACAACACAAACCGGTGCCAGCCTGGCGGGCCCAGCCCTGGCAGTGCTGAGGCTGTCAGCCCTGAAGGTTGCAGGCGTGCGGGAGGGGTGCGGCCTCGCTCCGTGGCTGCAGCGCTGTTCCTCATTTCTGTGTGGGCTCCTGGGGGCCCCTCTTGTTCCTCAGAGAGGAGCAGTGACCAGCGTCACTGCTTCCCGAAGTTACTGCTTCCCGTTTTGGGGTGGTGGCGGCACTCGTGTGTCCTCCTGGTGCCTGTTAACCCTCTATCTGGCATGGCACAGGCAGCGTGACACTGCCTGCGTTTATCTCTTCAGCAGAGCCAGGTCATGGTCTCTTTTCTAGCTGCAAGTCATGTAAAGAGCAAATTTCCTGGTCTGCAGCTGTGTTCCCATTCACTGCTCAGAGCATGGCGAGGTTTGGGTGCAGACACCTCGGGGCTGCGGGGTTCCCTGCCACAATTCAGCACGGGAGATGGGCTTGTGTTAGAGCCCGTGCCTTGATATCTGCTGCCTGCGTTGGAGTGCAAATCTGAAAATGGTTAGTCTTGGTGGAAACTCTGAGCTCAGCAGATGCATCTCCAACATCTCCAGCCTTGGAAAAATGAGGGCAGGGGGTCAGCTGCAGCTGCTGGCACTTATGGGCTCCTCGGGAGCGGAACGGACCTGGCTGGCTGGTGACAGAGCAGCATGTGATGATGGGTCAGGGCACAGCCTCGTTCCTCATCCCTGCCGTGAGACAGCAGAGCTCACTGCCTGGTGCTGGGGCTCTCCAGCGGGGCTGAGCCGTTGGGGGATGCAGATGGAGAAGGTGCTGGGATGTGGGGTTGCTCTGGGGGGGAACCTTGCCCCTCGGCACCATGCCCCCAGTCCTGCCAGAAACCCTCCTGTGTGCTGTGCTCCTCACCTCTGCCCGGCAGCGTGGCTGGTGCCTGTCTGAAGGTTTTCCTGTCGCTCTTGCTTTCCAGGGATCTGCTACACAATATTTGACCTGGGCTTCCGCTTCGATGTGGCCTGGTGAGTTCCCCGAAAATCCTGGCATCCCGCTGCCGAGCTGCGTGCTGGGCTGCCCGGTGCCTGTTGTGGGGCCGTGCCTGCGTGCTGATTCGGGGTGTTCCTTCCTGCCCAGGTTCCTGACGGAGACCTCTCCCTACATGTGGTCCAACCTGGGCATCGGCCTGGCCATCTCCCTGTCCGTGGTGGGCGCTGCCTGGTGAGTGGGGCCAGCTCTGCAGCAGGCTCCTGCTGTCCCGTCCTGCAGCAGGGCAGGGGAAGCACAGCCTGTGCGTGCAAAGCCATGGGGCTGAGTGTCTGGGCAGACTACCTTGCAGGCTGCAAGGGTGTGCAGAGGCAGGGACGTCCCGTGATCTCTGGGGGCCGTGCAGTGGCTGTCCTTGTCCCCCAGCTGTTGTGCTGGTGCACCCGGCAGTGCTCAGGACCACCGGGGCCCTGGGGCTGAGCCTGCAGCATCCCCCAGCTGCGTGCCCCATTCTTTGCTCAGCTGGAAGATCCTGGTTTTCCTTCTGAGCTCTTCCGCCCTTGTCTGCTGCAGGGGGATTTACATCACAGGCTCCAGCATCATCGGTGGCGGAGTCAAAGCCCCTCGGATCAAAACCAAGAACCTGGTCAGGTAA
The DNA here is from genome assembly GCF_963932015.1 of Anas acuta. Lineage (NCBI taxonomy): Eukaryota > Metazoa > Chordata > Aves > Anseriformes > Anatidae > Anas > Anas acuta. The sequence continues at coordinate 10,871,370 of NC_088986.1, read as the reverse complement.
GCGTGGGTCTGGGGTTAGTGCCTCACCTGGGCAGGGCAGCCCCAGCACCCCACATCTCACTGGGTGCTGCTGGCAGGCCCTTCCTTGCTGAGCTGCTGCTGCTGTTTGCTTTCAAAACAAAGAGCCCTAAAGGAGGCAGAGTACGGCTTTGGAGGGTCACAAGTGGTGTGATATCACACCCTGAATGAGCCCAGTGTGTTCAAAACAAACACCCGGGGCTCACACATCCTGCCCAGGGCAGGGGCTGCCCAGGCCTTGCACCGCCCTTCCCAGAAGGGGCTGGCAGAGGGGAGGGCTCCCAAAACCTGCTTCCAACAGGGCTCTCGCAGGTTTCTGGGGTGGCACAGCACAACCAGCACCCAGCCTCAGTGCTTAGCATCTCTCCTTTTTAGGGGAGGTGGTCAGGGCTGCCCTTCCACCCCTGGCAGCAGTGGGGCAGGCTCCGAGAGGGCTGTGGAGGGGTCTGGCTGGGCGTGAAGTGAGATGTGCTGCTTGGGGTGGGGGTTCAGAGCCTGGGACGCTGTGGTCAGACTTTGCCTTTCTCCCCCAGCATCATTTTCTGCGAGGCCGTGGCCATCTACGGGATTATCATGGCAATTGTCATCAGTAACATGGCCGAGGTACGGGAGGGCTTGGGCTGGCCCCAGGGCCACAGTGGGGCTGGGCAGGTGGATGTGGGCCTGCGATGGGGACTTGGGGTGCTGCCGTAGCCCTGGGAGCCCCTGGGCTGGCGGTTTGTGGGGTGGTCACTGTTCAGACTGAAGGGTGAGACGGGGCAGCACGCAGGTAACCCAGGCCCTGTCCTTTCTCTCAGCCTTTCTCTGCGGTCACCCCAGAGACGATTGGAGCCAGGAACTACCATGCAGGTAAGGACTGCTCGGCCCCTGGTGATGCTGCTGTGAGCTTCGCCTCGCTCTCAGCACAGCCTCCTGCTGCTCCCTCTGCCCTCGCTGTGGGACTGCAGGGCCCAGCTCACCTTCTCCATGACCTTCAGGCCAACAGGCTCCATCCAAACCGAGCCTGTGAACGATGTCAGGGTTCTTCCTGCTGCCCCGAACAGCTGGCATGTCCGTTCTGCCCCAAAGTGGCTGCTTGGTTACCTTCTCTAGCCACTTCTCAGCTTTGGTTCTCCCTCTGTCTCTGGCCAGAGCTGCTGCTGCTTCTGCATGCCCCCGGCTGCAGGAGGAAGGGAGTTATCCCCTGCTCTTGCAGTGCCTGTCTCTCACAGGTTTCTCCATGTTCGGGGCTGGCCTGACCGTGGGGTTGTCCAATCTCTTCTGTGGAGTGTGCGTGGGCATTGTGGGCAGCGGGGCTGCCCTGGCTGATGCCCAGAATGCCAGCCTCTTCGTCAAGATCCTGATCGTGGAGATCTTTGGCAGTGCCATAGGGCTGTTCGGGGTCATCGTTGCTATCCTGCAGGTACCTGCCTCCTAGGGCCTTGGGGCTTACAAGGTGCATGTCACCCTGGGTGACAAACAAACACCTGGGCTCCAACACAGCCCTCTGCACTGTGAAGCTGAGGCTGCTCCAGAAGTTTGGGGTGACAGCTGTCCCCACGGGGTGCTGTGCCTCTGGGTGGCAGTGAAACTCTTCAGATGGCCCGAAGAGCAACTGTCACCGAGGGTGTCACCTTGGGTGCACCCTGTGCGATGCTCATGGCTTAGTGTTGGGGCCAGTTAGCTGCCTGCAGCCTCGGGGCAGTCCTGGGATGTTTGGGTGGGATTAGGGTGCTAGGCTGGGCTTTGTAGGGCATGGTCTAACGTGTCTCCTTTCTTTCCAGACTTCTAAAGTAAAAATGGGCAACTGAGTCCTGTCCCACCCAGCCTGTTCCAGCCCGCCCCAAGAGGTGCTGTATATACTTATTTAATGTTTCTATCCTTAATTGGGGCGGGAGCTGCCCCGCAGCAGGAGCGGGAGCCTGGCTGTGGAGCCCCATCCCGCCGACCGGCCCCTCGGAAGAAACAAATCTCTGTGTGAATTCTGCCCCGGCGGCCTGGCCCCGCGGGGCCGTGCTGCTGCCTGTCCCCGGTGTGCGTAGAATCGATCACCAGTGCAATTCTGTGTCCGTGAAATAAATATGGTTCTCGTTCAAGGACGCGGCTCCTCCTGTGCTTTGCGCCTGCCTGGGGAGGCTCACGCAGAGCCGAGCCCGTGCTCGGAGGCTCCCTGCTGCGTGCGCTGCTGGCAAAGTCCCTGCTCTCCTCCAGGAGCCCTGCGGTACCACCCCGCACGGGGAAAAGGCCACCTGTCCCCACGTTCTCCATGCTGCCTCCCTTGCTGGGCTGTGGGAACACAGAGCTCTGCCGTGCTGCGAGTAGGAGGCTGCTGGAGCAGGCAGCTCTGTGCTGGCTCTGCCAGGCTTCTGCCAGTGCTGCCCCGTGCTGGAGGCACAGGCACCAGCTGGGCCGGGCCTTTCGGCTCCCATCCAGGTAGTTCAGCACGGAAAGGGAGCATAACGCTGCTGCCTGCGGTGTCCTTACCCCCACCATGCAGCTGAGGGGCACCAGAAGGGCAGGGGAACAAAGCTTTTGCCACCTCAAGGCCACCTTGCAGCCTGTTGCCTTGTGCTTGCTGTGTGCTGGGGCTCTCCAGCCTGCTTCTGCCCCACGGCTCGGTCCCAGGGGGCCTGGTGGAGGTCCTGGGGTGGGGATGCGCTGTGCTGGCTCTGCTCCCCTCTCCCTGGATGTGGTGTGGGGAAGCCGGCTGTGGACAGCTGGGCCTGCAGCTCTTGTGCTGCCTGGGGGAAGGGAAGAACCAGGTCTTCCTGCTTCTGCTCTGCGGAGCAACTGCTTCTGCAGTCTGCTGCATCTGGCACGAGGGCCTCGTCCCGCTGTGCTGTGAGCATACCTCTGTAGGGGCAGCATCTCACCCAGCCCTCAGCGCTGCTCTGCGGCAGTGAAAATGTGCTCGGGGAGCTGCTCATCTCCTCACCTGGGTACAACGGGCTGGGGCAGGGCTGCTGGAGCTGGGAAGCGTTCATACCTGCTGCTTTTTTTGCCCTTGGAGTAGGGCAGCTGCCTCTGCGCAGCCTCCCTGAGGTCTGCTGGTGTCCTGGCTCTGCTCCACGCTGTCCGATGTGCTCTGGGACCTTGGGCTCCACCTGGGCTCTGTGCTGTGGGCAGATGGTGGGACTGGTCCTGCTGTGGCTGGCTCTGCAATCAGTCCTGGTGGCTGTAATCCCCTCCAGCCTGTTTATGCTGTGCTATGGAGGGGTGGCCCTGTGTCTGAGCTACCCCATGGACCAGGAAGACTGTTGGGGTGAACCCAGCTGAGCCCTGCACCCCCTGTGCCCCTCTCCAAACACCACAGCAGCTTGCCCTAGGGCTGGTTGTGCTGTGGGGCTGCCCTGTGCTCGTGTGGGGCAGGGTGCAGCCGGAGGGAGCCAGCAGGAGGTGCGAAGCGAGAGGCTCTTACTGCACACCCACCCTGCTCCCTCCGGCTGTGGTGGTCACCCTGTGGGGCTGGGGGCTGCACACCGAGCCTGTGGGCCTTGGCAGAGCTGCCTCCAGGAAGGTGCTGGGGGTGAGCAGCCTGTGCTGGCCTTGGAGGAGCTGATCTGGGAGTCGATCACCTTCCTTGTTGAAGACTCATCTGCTTGGGCTTTAGTGATGGGCCTGGCCTTGCCTTGTCTTGTCTTGCTAGGCATCCTCCCACTGCAGGATGCTTTCCTGCTGTCCCAATCCCACCCGTGTGCACCATGGCTGTGACGGGGCCGCGCTGCAGGCTCCCCACACCTTTATTTTGGGGCCTTTTGGGGTTGGGGCGGCTCATGGCCCCTTCCTGCAGCCGGCGGGGCGAGGCGAGCACACCCTGCGCTGCGCTGCCCCAGGTACGGTGTCACACTTTGTGTCCTCACCTCCTGCTGCTTGGGGTGCAGAAAAAGCCCCAAAAGGGCCCCCGACCCCTTGCACCTTAACTGGGTGGGGAAATATTTGAAGGTGAAAACCCCCCCATGCTACGGAACCAGGCCGAGAGCTGGAGGACGGCTGGGTGGGGGTGGGCGCAGGGGGCAGCAGCAGGGCCGTGAGGGGCCGTGAGGTGCCCCTTTTAGGGGTGCAGAGCGCAGAGCCCCCCATGGGGCGCCCCCAGCCCCTCTCCCCGGTGGAGGCCCGGCCCCGGCGGGGCGGAGCGGGGCGGCCCCTGGCGGTGCGGCGGCGGCGGGCGGAGCCGGGTGCGGGCGCGGCCCGTGGCCCTGCGGCTCTCGGCGGAGCGGCTCCGGCGGGGCTCCCCCTCTCACCCCCCCCGACCCCCCCCGACCCCCAGCCCCGGCGATGGGCGCCCGCGGGCCGGCGGCCGGGGCAGGCGGCGGAGGAGGAGGAAGAGGAGGAGGAGGCGGCGGGGGCCGCTGACCGCGCCGGGCCGCCGGGGCTGGAGCTGGAGCTGGAGCTGGAGAGAGGCCCCGGGCCCGGCCGCCGTGGGTGGGTGAGCGAGCGGCGGGGCCTGGCCGGGGAGGGGAGGGGATGGGAGGGGAGGGGGCGGCGGAGCCGGGCTCCGGGAGGGTCCCGGGGGGGCCCCGGGAGCCGCGGTGGGGCCGGGGGGGGGCGCACGGGGGGGCGCGCACCAGGCCCGGGCGCCCCGCGGGGGTGGGCGCAGCGGGGCCGTGAGCTCTGCCCGGCCCCCAAAGCCTCCCCCCAGCCCCTCCAGGAGGATTTGGGGTGCGGAGGGCTTGGGGCCGGCTGCACGGGGGGTTCTGGGGGGCTTGGGGTTGGGGGGGCGCGGTGGGGTCGCCCTCTGGGCTGTCCCTGTGGAGAGGGGTGGGTGGCAGCGGGGACATCGGGTCCTGCTTCACCTCCGTCCCCTGCAGGATGTCCCTTGGGGGCTGGGAGGAGAGGACAGAGCCCCCCCGTGCCCCCTGTGCACCCCCCATGGACCAGGCACAGCCGGCCCCGTGGCTGCGGGGTGACAGCGGGGTGGGAGCTCGAGGATCGAGGCGTGAGGGCAGGGCACCACGGCGGGGTCACATCGCCCCTAACCGCCCCAACGGGCCCCCCTGCCAGGAACCCGCTCCTGTTTCGGGGCCGCTTTGTGCCCTCGGCCTCCCCGGCTCCCCGTGGCAGCAGTTTAACGGTGAGCTCTGCTTTTATCCACGCCAGCCTCCAGCCCGCGTGGCGTGGGGAGCCTGGCGCTGCCCGCTGGAGGAGAGGCCTGGTGCCGAAAAGCTGCCCCTTCATCCTCCCCGGCGCTGCCTCTGCCTCCCCATCTGCCTGTCGAGATGCTGCTCCATGTGCTGCCTCCATAGCCCAGCCTCCCGCAGGGGCTGTGCTTCGGGGAGCTTTCCAGCAAGCAGCCCGCCCCCGGGGCTGGGGGGAGCGGGTTTGGGGGACGCCGCCAGGCTCTCAGCCCCCCTCACGCCCTGAGCACGGAGGGGCAGCTTCCTAGCAAGCATCCAGCTGTAAGGTCGGGGTCCTGGCACGTCCCACTTCGCACCTCGGCCCTGCTCCTCCTTCCCACCCCGTGTCCCCTGCGGCTCCCCGCGAGGCCCCGCAGCCAGCCGGGGCTGGCAGCTGCTGCAGGGCTGGCCCTGAGGCCCCAGGCCGGGTGCCAGCACCCTCAGGTCCTAACTGCGCTCCTGCTGGGGGGCCCTGCTGTGGCTCCCCGCCTGCTGTGGCCCTCCCGGGGTCTCTGTGGTGGCCTGGGGTCCCCAGGGCTTCGCTACCCGCTCTGTGTGCCCCCATCCTAGCAGCTTGCTGGGAGCTGGGGGGCTCGGAGGGGTTGGGGTGTCCCCCTCCGAGGCGTGCCACGGGGCTGGAAGGGGCAGGAGGGTTCGGGGGTTGGCCAGGGAGCTCTGGTGCCTCTCCCGGCCACCTTCCCAGCAGAGCCCTGGCCTGGCTCCAGGTGTCATGTGTGAGATAAGGGCGCCCTGGCAGCTCCTGTGGGCACGGTGTCCTGGGGGGCCCCGGCAGCGGGAGCAGAGGAGAGAGGAGCCACTTTGCTGCAAGTTGGACTCCCCCGGAGGCAGCAGGAACCCCTCGGGGCTGCCTGCCCGGGACGTGCTCCCTCCTGGCTCGGTGTCTGCCTGCAGCTGCTGGCTCATCTCAGCACCCTGACAGCACGGCGCTTGCTGCCGGCCCTATTTCGGAACCGGTGCTGGGCCAGTTGGGGATGGGGAGCAGGGGAATGCGGTGCCTTGGGCAGGAGTGGCTGCTGGGGGCACCCGCAGTGCTATGGGACACTAAAAACTGACTGCGATTTGGTGTGTGACCTTCTGCAGGGTCCCTGCCTCAGTGGGGCTCTTGGCAGCTCCTTTTGGGGTATCCCCATCCCCTGCTGGGGGGCTGGGAGTGGGTCTGGGAATGGGGCAGGGGAGCTGCTCCCTGTGCTCTGCTGTCCCAGAGGGAAAGTGCTGGGTGCTGTGGGTACAGAAAGGTGAGGAGAGGGGACACGAGGTGGGAGCAGCCAAGGGCACGGGGTGTCCCATTTGGCTGGAGGATGGAGCTGGGGTCTGTCTGTGCTCTGCTGGGTGGCGCTGACCCTGCTGCCCTCCAGACTTGTGCTTGTCCCTAGTCCCTCTCGTGCGTTCGTGGCTGTGCCTTCAGGACAGGGGCTTCAAGTCCCTGTTGGGCACCGGGGCTGGGTTTGGGTGGTGCTGGCGGAGCGGGGCTGTGCCCGGCCCCATCCTGAGCACGGGGTGTCTCGGCAGGATCGGGACCGTGGCTGGAGCCGCCCCCCTGCCCCGCTGAGCGCACATGTCCGCCTGCCCGTGCCCGGAAGATGACCAGGCTGCTCTTGGGGGTGACCCTGGAAAGGATTTGCAAGGCCGTGCTGCTGCTCTGCCTGCTCCACTTTGTCATCATCATGATCCTCTACTTCGACGTCTACGCGCAGCACCTGGACTTCTTCAGCCGCTTCAACGCCAGGAACGCCTCGCGCGCGCACCCCTTCTCCAACTCCTCCCGGCCCAACAGCACCGCCCCCAGCTACGGGCCGGCCGGCGCTGAGCCCCCGTCGCCCAGCGCCAAGCCCAGCACCAACCGCTCCGTCACCGAGAAACCCTTGCAGCCCTGCCAGGAGACGCCCCCCGGCTTAGGTGAGGTGTGCGGGGCGAGAGCGGGGCAGCCGGGTGCTGGCGGGGGGGTGCCCCCATCCCTGGGTGCTCCGCGTGGCTTCCCGGTGGTCCCAGGCTGGGGAAACCCAAGGTTTGGGAGCGGGCAGTTGGTCCCTGCTGGTGTGGGGAGAGGTTTGGGGAGTCCCTTGTCCTTGGCAGTGCCGCTCCCCCTTGCGGGTCCCCCTTGCTGTTTGCTCCAAGCAGCGGGGTGACCGTGACCTGTCCTGTGTCCCGTGCTGTGCCACCACCACCGCCCTGCCCTCGTGCAGTCGGACGCCTGCTCATCGAGTTCAGCTCCCCCATGAGCATGGAGCGGGTGCAGCGGGAGAACCCCGACGTGCGCCAGGGCGGCAAGTACACCCCCCCGGACTGCTTGCCCCGGCAGAAGGTGGCCATCCTCATCCCCTTCCGGCACCGCGAGCACCACCTCAAGTACTGGCTGCACTACCTGCACCCCATCCTGCGCCGGCAGAAGGTGGCCTACGGCATCTACATCATCAACCAGGTCTGTAGGGTGGGGAGAGGTGGGTGGTGGGGCCGCGGCGGGCGCGCAGGCGTCGCTGAGCTCTGTGGCCACGCGCCCTGCTCCGCAGTACGGCGAGGACACCTTCAACCGGGCCAAGCTGCTCAACGTGGGCTTCCTGGAGGCGCTCAAGGACGACGAGGAGTACGACTGCTTCATCTTCAGCGACGTGGACCTCATCCCCATGGATGACCGCAACCTGTACCGCTGCTACGAGCAGCCGCGGCACTTTGCCGTCGGCATGGACAAGTTTGGGTTCAGGTGGGTGCCTGCGGGGCTGCAGGGTTTTGGGGGTGGGCTGGGGAGCTTTGGGATGAAGCCAGGGCTTCCCGTGTGGTTATTGCCTGGGGCAGGCATGGGGCCAGTGGCTCAAACTGGACGTGGGATGGCAGAGGGCGCAGAGCCCTGCGTGAGGGTGCCACTGGCAGGGCTGGTGCTTGTCCCTGCTTCTGGGGGACCCTGTGGGGCTGGCCCCATTCCCTGATCTCTCTCCTCTCACCCTGCAGGCTTCCCTATGCTGGCTACTTCGGTGGTGTCTCTGGGCTGAGCAAATCCCAGTTCCTGAAGATCAATGGTTTCCCCAACGAGTACTGGGGCTGGGGAGGAGAGGACGACGACATCTTTAACCGGTAGGTGCCAACCCCTTACCCAGCCTCGGCTCAGGACTGGTGTGTGCTGGGACATATGTGATGTGCAGGGAGGGTCCCTACCACACCACAGGGAGGAGTTTAATTACCCTCCAGGCTGGCAGGGCTGCGAGTTGTCACGCTGGTGCCACAGCTCGGACTGTTGGACAGCCCTTGGGGGTCATCCTACGTGGCACGGGGGGGCCCAGCCTCCTCCTCCTCCTGCTCTTTGTGGGCAGCGAGCTGCAGTTCCAAGCCAGCTGAGACATGTGAGCGGGGAAGCCCGCCTGCAGGCTCTGTTCCAGGCTGGGATCAGGACACAAAACTTGGAAGTGGCTCTGCAGAGGCAGCCCAGCACCACGGCGGGCACTTCTGCCGGTAGCCGGCAGGCAGCAGCAGATCCGCGTGCAGGAGCGCGGCTCCCCGCGCGCACCCTCTGTTGAGCGCAGGAGCTGGAGAGCTCCAGCGTGGTTTCAGCACGTCCCACAGCGCTGCCTGGCCGTGCTGGAAGTGGAGCAGCGCGTGGAGATGGTGCACAGCAGCCTCTGAGCTGGGAACCCCTCGCAGGTGCTGTGCGCACGGGCAGCGGGCACAGTTCCCCTCCGAAAGTAACCGGCCCAGACGTTGGTCCCAGGGGAGATGAGGTGCAACGTGCTGAGCTCTCGGGGAGATTTAGGCAGCCCTAAAAGCGTGCAGGGGGCCCTCAGGGGGCCGTGCCACCGCTCGGCTGCCCTAGCTGCTGAATTTCAGCTTGCTGGCTCATCAGGCCTGAGCGCAGTTGTGTTGCTGGGAGGAGGGGAGGCTTCAATCCGTGAGCTGGGATCTCTCCAGCTTTCCTGCTCCCGCTTGGCCTCTCAACTTTAAATGAACTATTCTAGGAGAAGAAAATCTCTCCCCACCTGCTGGCTGCGCAGACAGAAAAAGCAATTGAGGCCAGAGTCATGCTGCATGAAGGGAAGGGCAGGGCCACCGGCATCTGGAGAATGTAAACAGCAGTGGCTTTGGAGCCGTGGGGGAATAGCGGTGTTTGCTCAACCCGGCTGAGCACAGCGAGTGCCTGCAGCGCTGGGGGTCACCTGGAGCTGGCGGTGCTTGCTCTGGGCATGCCCTGCTGTGGAGCAAGCAGCATCCTTGGTTGTGGGCGCTGTTCCCAGCTGTGGCCTGGCTCTGCTCCCCTCTGGCCGGCGGAGAGCAGGCTTAGCGCAGCCTTGTTTCTTGCTTAGCTAGGGACGGGGTTATTTTTGGTGAGGGCTGGCCCCGGGGATCTCTGGCCTGGGAGGATGTCCTGCCCTGGGGTCTGGGCGTGCGCTGATCCCCTTCTGCTGCTGTCCCTCAGGATCTCCCTGAACGGCATGAAGGTGTCGAGGCCCGACATCCGCATCGGGAGGTACCGCATGATCAAGCACGAACGCGACAAACACAACGAGCCCAACCCGCAGAGGTGAGCTGCAGGGGGCTGCGGCTCTCACCTCGCCCTGCCCACCCCTCCGAGGTCCTGCTGTGGGCTCACCGGCATCACCGCCCCCCACAGCAGGCGGTTCCCCTTCTCCCCAGCCTCATCCCGCTCCTGTCCCCTCCAGGTTCACCAAGATCCAGAACACCAAGATGACCATGAAGCGGGACGGGATCAGCTCGCTGCAGTACCGCCTGGTGGAGGTGTCGCGCGCCCCCATGTACACCAACATCACGGTGGAGATCGGCCGCCCGCCCCCACGCCTGGCCCGGGGCTAGCGCTTGCCCAGCAGGCAGAGCTGTGTGGGGCCGGTGCTCGCGCCCTTGGGTGGCTGGCGGCTCCGCGCCGGGGCTGGCTGGACGCTGTGGATGTTGCCCCAGCCCCAGGGCGAGGACCGGAGGGGGATGTTTTCTGCCTACTCTGCTGCCTTTCGGAGACGGCTGTGCCCCAGCCCCACCCGTTGGTCCTGAGAATTTCCGCAACCTTTTGTCCCCCCCCCGTCCCCACCAGTGTGTTTCCAAGCCCCCTGCCCCATACTCGGTGTGTTGGCTGAAGCGCCCGCCTGCCCCGCGCGCAGCTCCCGGCACAGAAGGAGGGGACGGCCCCGTGCCCACGCCAGCTCCTGCCTGCACCCCAGGAAGGGAGGAGATGAGCCCCCGGGGCAGCCCAGCGCCCAGTCCCCACCGGTGCTGCGAGAAGCGGGGTGCAGGCTTCCCCCTTCACCAGCGCCGGAGCTGCCCCGGCTGGAGGGGGGAGCAACCCGGCCCCCCCAGCGGGCAGGGTGGGGGCACCGGTGCGTAGCTCGGCGCGCAGACCTGGCTCGCTGTCTTCCTCCGCTTCAGTCTGGTGCTCAGAGCCGGCTCTCAGCTCTGCCAAACAGCCACCTCTGGTTATGATCAGAAGCCCCTCGCCGTGCCTCAGTTGTCCCTGGGGCTGGTGGCCGTGTCCCCTGCCCTGTCCCTGAAGGCAGATGCTGTGCGCCTCCCCGTTAAGCCCTGCCTGCTCTGGGGGACGGGTTGACACGAAGCCCTACGGCCCCTCTTGGCCCCATGGCTCCCTCCATCCCTTTGTAGGTGACGGGGACTGGCTCTGCCCTTGCTGCTCTCCAGCTTTACCCCCTCCAGCCCCGGGGCAGGGAGGAGAGGATGGGGCCGTGTGGGGCAGGTGCCCTGTCCCTCCCCACATCCCTCTGTGGGGCTGGGGGCACTGCCACCTCCCCGCAGCCGGCCGGGCGCAGCGGGGCAGCGGGGGCACCGGTGACTTTTGTACATTTGAATGTCTGACCCTTTTTTTGAGCGTACGTTGAATGCAGCATTCGGTCGTAGAGACCTGGGTTTTTGTATTTAATAAAAGTTTCAAAAGTTCGCAGGGTTCCTGGGGAGGGAGGGGGCAGTTGAAGGCACCCCTGGAGCTGCTGCAGCCAATAGGGTTGGGAGAACGGGGGGCACAATTTGGGGCCAACAGGGCTGAACGTGGGATGGAGGGGCCCAACCTGTGGGGTAAGGACAGTGTGGGGGTGTCTGGGGACAGCACAAGCCTGGCACAATATTACCCTGGGGATGTAGTAGCGGTCTTTACCCTGGTGCTGAAGCCAGGGGGTGTCCCAGGCACCCCCAGCCTTACCTTGCAGGTCCCCCTGTGCCTCAGCAGCCCCTTGCTGGCTGCAGGGGGGCTCCGCGTGCTCCACCCCCAGTGCCCATCCTGGCTGCTCAAAGCCAGTGCTGGGCATCCACAGGGGAAAAGGATGCACACCGGGGGGAAACCGTCCCTTAATGTCCCCCTCCCCAGGTCCCACAAAAAAAGGGCACAGCGGAACACGGGCTCAGGAATATAAATCTCATTAAAATCTAGGATACTTTAGAAGTCTACACCGGGAGAGACACTGGCACAGGCAGCGCTGCCCAGGGACGCGCGCGTTATTGCTAACAATTAGAGGTGAACAGTAGCGGCGTGACACATGGGGCAGGGCACGGGCACCATGCGGGAAACTGCGCCTCTCCGCCGCGTCGCACGGGGGGCTCGGGATGGGGCCACGGGAGCTGGAACGTCCTTGCCGGGGCTCAGCACCCTGCTGCCCCTCAGCCTGTCCCCGCCGCGCCGCCCCGCGTCCCTGCGCGAGCCTCGGGGCTCCGGCACAGGGAGCGCGGTGCTGGCTGGCAGGGGAGCCTCGGGGTGGGAAGGGTCCCGTCCTCCCCACCCCAAAACCGAGAGCTACGGCCCCTCGGCTGTAGCTGGAAGACAGATTGAAAACCGCCCGGCCTTGCCAGTGCATCCTGCTCCACTAATACTGCTTGGGGACAAAACGTACCCAGATGGCTCGGAGCGAGCGGGCTGCCTCCGCCCTCCCATCTCCTCCGGCACCTCTTGCTAGCAGCAGCTGGGGGCCAGTCCTTCCTGCTCCCCCTTAGCACCATGGAAGGTTCCCCCCCTGCCCGTGCCAGGCCGTCGGGGATGCCAGGCGCCCGTGCCACCACCCAGGTGGCCCCCCCAAGGTGCGGGGACGCTGCACGTAGCGGGGCTGGGCGGGCTGTGGGTGCGCCCATGGGTACCAAGTGTGTGTGCACGCGTGCGTGGGGGTGCATGCGCCCAGGTGCACGCGTGCCTAAGTGCTTGTGCTTGTGCCTTGTGCTGGTGCGGGCAGCGCCCTCGCCCCGTTGCCCACCCCGTGCCCCGGGTGCCGTCCCTGCGCGTGGCCACCCCACCGAGGCCGGGGGCTTCCTGCAACGTCACCCCTTGCCACCACGGCCCCGTGGGACCGAGCCCGGGAGGGCTGTGCCGTGTCCTGGGGTGGGCAGCACCCCAAAAAGTGCCCCGGTGCCCTCTCCATCCGCGCGGCCCGAGGGTGCCAGTCCCCACGGGGCAGGTCCCCTGCAAAGTGCCTCTGGCTCCTGGCCCTCCCGGGGCTGTGCCCCCCCCTCCTCTCATGTCCCAGCGTCGCGCACGGAAGGTTACCGTAAACTTGAGGGTTAACAAACGCCACGGGGGGGGACGGGGTTAACCGGAGAGGAGGTCGGGGGTCTCGGGGACGGGCGCTGAGAGCCCCCCGCCGTCCGGTGCGGCCCGGAGCCAGGCTCCGCCAGCGGAAGGTGCGAAAGTGTCACCGCGCGGGAGGGGTTAGAGGGGGTGCGGGGACGGCGGGGGGTCACAGTCTGGAGTCCTGGCTGTGGGCCAAGCCGTTGCTGCCCTGCACGGGGGACGCGGCCGCGGCCTCGCTCTGCGCCTTCTCCGGGTGCAGGGGCTGCACCTCCAGGTGGGACTCGGTGGAGGGGCTGAACGCCGGGGCGTAGCGCCCGCTGCGGTGCTCTGGCAGCGCCGGGCCCCAGTCCTTGCTCGCCTTGGTAGCGTTTTTCAAGCGCTAGAGAGAGGGAGATGGTAGGGGACAGGGTCAGCTCCCGCCGTCACACCCTGCCCCGGCCACCCCACCACGCCAGGACGCGCCGTGGCTGCTGCCTGCAGGTGTCTCCGAGCACCCCGGGGTAGGGGACAGCCTGGTGGTAACCCCCAGTTGGGACGTGGGGGGCTGGCCCCGACCACCCACCTCCAGCAGCGTGTCCCCCTCGGAGCAGCACACTTTGTAGATGGCGTAGATGGGGATGCAGATGACGGAGGAGAGCGCCATGAGGAAACCGATGCTGATGGCCCAGGTGGGGTAGACGTAGTCGTTGTAGGAGATGGGCCGGTACTGGATCACTGTGAAGACCAGGATGAACTGGGGAGGGACAGGCAGGATCAGCTGGCGGGGAGCAGCCACCCTGCTCTGTCCCCTGCCCACAGCTGCCCCCACCTCCCCCCCCGGCCCCGTGCCCCCTGCCCGCGATGCTCACAAAGATGATGGCGGGCGAGATGAAGCGCCAGCAGATCTGGAAGAAGAACGGGGGCGGGAAGCCCAGCATCATCTCAATGTCCTTGAAGTAGTTGCGGTGCCCTGTGGGGACAGGTGGCCGTCAGCCCTGGTGAGACCCCGAGCCCCCCTTGGTTGGACCTTTGAGCCCCTTGGTCGTTGGCCAACGACCTTGCCAGCCTCGGGCATCCAGCCACCAACTGGCCACGAGCCCCCAAGCCCCCACCCCACCGCGGGGGCACCTACCGTAGATGTACATGATGGCGACGCACATGATGCAGGAGATGACGACCAGGGAGAAGCTGGCGGCGTAGTTGTCCATCAGCAGGAGCCAGTAGATGCCCGCCTGCGAGAGGGACCCCGTTGGTGTGGCGGCACCGGGGCCACCGCGGCAGCACCCAGCCCGGATGCTACCACAGCTCCATGGCAATGATGGCTCAAGGACAGTGGCAATGACGGTGGCACAGGTCCCCCCCATCCCCATCAGCACCCCGGGGTGCCCCACCTGGGTGGTGAGCGGGATGCCCAGCAGGAAGCCTGCCACGGCCACCCCCAGCGTCACGAAGGTCTTCCTGCGGATGATCCACTCGTTGCCCACCTCGTCCACGATGGCCGTGACCAGCGTCTCCAGCAGGCAGAACTGCACGTGGGGCGGAGGGGGCAGCGCGTCAGCCTCAGCCCCATGGTGTCACCCCCCCTGTCCCCACCCCGCCGTGCCCTACCTGCGTGCCCAGCCCCAGGAGGATGAGCATGAAGAAGAAGAGGATGGACCAGAGCGGGGAGATGGGCAGCAGGGTGAGAGCCTCCGGGTAGGCGACGAAGGCCAAGCCGGGGCCGTGGTCGGCCACCTTGGAGATATCCACGCCCAGGTGGTTGGCCATGAAGCCCAGGATGGAGAAGATGACGAAGCCGGCGTAGACGCTGGTGGCGCAGTTGGTGATGCTGATGATGATGCTGTCCCTGCGGGGAGAGGCGGGTCAGGGGCCGGCGGCGGGGCCGGGGGGCGGCACGGGGGGCACGGGCGGGCACTCACCGGTAGCAGTTGTTGTGGAACTTGTTGTAGGAGGCCATGGTGATGAGGCCACCCCAGGCGCAGCCCAGCGAGTAGAAGATCTGTGAGGCGGCATCACCCCATACCTGCACCACAGATGGGGTCAGCGCCATGTCCCCCCCTGGTCCCCCCCCTGTCCCCCCGTTGTCCCCGCTCACCTTGGCGTCCAGGATCTTGTCCCACTGGGGCGTCAGGTAGTACATGATGCCGGTGAGGGCCCCCTCCAGCGTGATGCCGCGCACGAAGAGGATGGTGAGCACCACGTAGGGGAAGGTGGCCGTGAAGTACACCACCTGCGGGGAGGGGGCTCGGTGGGCGAGGACACGGGGCGAGGGGGCGGGGACACGGGGACACGGGGCGGGGCTACAGCCAGGTCACCCAAAAAGGGGGCGCATCCTGGAGCCGGGGCACGCGGGTACCTTCCCCGAGGACTTGACGCCCTTGATGAGGCAGAGGAAGACGACGACCCAGGAGACGCCGAGGCAGCCCAGCAGGGGCAGGCGCACCTCGCCCAGGTTCCCGATGTCATCCGAGAGGTTGAGCACGTACCTCCTGCACCGGGGCGACGGCAAGCATCAGCGGGGCCCCGCCACCGATGTCCCCCATACCTCCCAGTCCATCCCCAGTACCTCCAGTACTCCTTGCTGGGGCTGGTGCGCTTCTGGGTGGCGTTGAGGAGGTGGGTGAGGTTGACGGCGGCGTGGCTGGAGAGGTTCCCGTCCAGCACCCCCACGCAGTCGGGCGTGTTCCAGGCGTTGCTGCAGTACGTCCAGGGCAGCACGCGCGTCATGGACACAAAGAAGTAGTAGAAGGCAATACAGATCACCACGTTGTAGTAGATCCCGATGTACGTGGACACCACCATCATCCCGTAGCCCACGCCTGGGAACAGCACCGGGGAGGGGTGAGCGGCGCGGCGCGGGCAGTGCGGGGCTCGCGGCTCGGGGGCGGGCGGCACCAGGGCGAGGAGCATGCAGGGCTCAGCCCCCTGCCGGGCACGGGGAACTCCTTGGGGCACAGGGGGTGCGTGGCTGGCAGGACTGCGGGTGAGCCTGGAGGACCATGGGGCTGGGGGCTCTCCTTGCATGGCCACGGGGATTTGGAGCTGCAAGCACCCGGTGACAGAGGGCACCCAAGGACGGGGAAATACACCTAGGATGAATGCACCACGGTGGCCTGAATAACCTCTGTGGGGACACGTGTGGCAGTGCAGGGATGCGTGTGTAATGCAAGCACTGGATGCCGGGGCAGGAGTGAACGTCGTGCTGCAGGAGGGGGGCGTGCAGGGCACGTGTGGGGCGTGCGGGGATGCGTGCGGTGTGTGCCAGGGAGGCAGCACGTCCTGGCGGGGATGTGTGAGCAGTGTGTGCGTGCACAGGCAGTGCGAGTGCGATGCATGCAGGGCTGTGCAAGCAGCACGTGCCTGTGCAGGGCTGCACAACGTGCCGGAGGTGTGTGCCAGAGACACACTGGGAGCGTGGGCGTGCACCCCGTGCCGCTGTGGGGACGGGCAGCCCCTTACCTTTGAACATGGGGCTGACTCTCCAGACGCCAAGGCAGCCCTGGCTGGCGAACTGCCCGAAGGAGAGCTCCATGAAGAAGAGGGGGATGCCGCAGAACACCAGCATGATGAAGTAGGGGAACATGAAGGCACCTGGCGGGCAGGAACCACAGGCTGTGAGCGGGCAGCAGCCCCACACACGGCCGTGCCCCTCGGCACAGCTCAGGAGCAGGGCGCACGCCCCCATCCCCACCCTGGGGCCCCCCCTCGCCCCTACCCCAACGACACCCACCTCCCCCATTGCGGTAGCAGAGGTACGGGAAGCGCCAGACGTTGCCCAGCCCCACGGCGTAGCCCACGCTGGTCAGCACGAACTCGATCTGGTTGCCCCAGTTGCCGCGCTTGACGCTCTTGTCCTGCTTGCCCCGCTCCCCGGGCACGGCGCCGTTCTGCGGAGAGATGCGGCGGGGTGCCTCAGCCGGGGGGGACACCCCCGCCGGGCCCATCGGAGGGGTGACAGCCACCGAGCGGGGCCAGGAGGTCCCCTGCATCCTGCCCCATCCCTCCCCAGGCTGGGCAGCCCAGCGCCAACACCCCCCCCCCCACCGTGCACGCGCAGTGCCAAGGAGAGGGGAGGCAGCGCTGGCAGCCCCCCCGCCCCACGCCGGCCCCGATGAATAGCTCTCCCCGGAGCCCGGCTGCAGAGAAGGAAGAGCCTGCAAGTCATACAAAGCAGGCTCGGGCGCCCGAGCACAAAGGGGCCTCTGTTCCTTCTCCCCCACCCCTTGCGCCCAGCAAAAAGGGGCCCCGCTGGGTGGCCACTGCCCGCAGCTGGGGGGGGGAACCGTCGGACCCCCGGCCCCCCAGGCTGTGCCCTGGGGTGGGTGCCCCGGGATGGGGAGTGGGGTGCAGTGATGGGGTCAAGCTGGGGTCCCCCCACCCCAAGAAAGGTGTCCTGCGGTGGCAGCGGTGCTGACCCTTCCCGTGCAGGTGGGACCCCCCCGGGGGACAGCCCCCGTGCCCATCAGCCCTGAACACGGGGAGGGGTGGGGGCAAGAATGGGCGCTTTGTGCAGCCCGCGGCACAATGCGCGCTCACACCGGGGATGACAACAAAGGGGACGGGTGCCCATCACCCCCGGCGGAGATGGCACCCGCCACCCCGCAGCCCTGTCCCAGCGTGGCCCCAAGCTCCCCCCGAGCTCCCGGACACGCTGCCCAGCTCCGGGCCAGCCAGGGGTTGGTGATATTTTTTGGGGAGCTGCTGGCATTGCCCGCGCCCCCCGTGCCGGGCCAGGAATGGGGAGCCATCGCTGCGGATCTGCTGACGCCGGCGGGGCGCGGGCAGCAGGCGCGGTGCACCAAACCGTGTCATTCGATTAGGGCCGGCGCAGCCGGGACGTGATGCCCGGCGACTCCGGCACCGCGCTGCCAAACAAAGCCATCTGCTGCGGAGCGGGGCCCGCACGCGCCGGGGGCGGCGGGGGGGCGGCGGGGGCAGTGGGATGCATAGCGGGGGGCTTGGGGAGGATTTGGGGTGGGCTATAGGGGCTGTAGGGGCAATAGGTGGCAATACACTGGCCATACTCAGCTGGGGTACTGGGGTGCCCGTGCCAGGCCCCACAGGAAAAGGGTGCGTGGAAAATGCGCCCACAGCATCCCGGCTCTCCCAGCACCCATGGGTGCTCCTGCCCAGCCCCCAGGACCACCCCTCGTCCCCCTCGCATGTCCCCACATCCCCCCCAGGCATAAGGTGGGGGATCCTGGTCTGCCCCAGGGCACAGCCTCTGCTTGTGGGGTCCTGCGTGGGGTGGGGTGGAGGGGTCCCCAGGGCGTGGGGGTGATGCTGGCGATGTCCCCACGTTGGGGTGCGCTCATGCGGGCTGATCCCATTGGGAAGCCCCTGATAAAGCTGCCGAGATGCTGGCACTGATGAGGCACCCCAATTTTGAGGCACCTGGCAGCAGTGCTCCAAGAGAGCTCCGGCCCTCTGCCATCCCACGCTGCAGCACAGGGCTAAGGCACGCTTGTCCCCAATAAGGGGACAGCCACATGTGTGCCCAAGCACGCACACGTGTGCACACGCTTGCATGCTCACCCATCAGCCCGCTACAATCCCCCCGCCCCCCTCCCCAATCTGGGAAGGTCGCCCCGTCCTTTCCACTCATTAACCACCCAGCTGCATGGCAAAAAAAAAAAAAGGGGGGGGACCCAAGGGCCTGCAAGACGAGCCCCCCACCCTGCTTTGTGTTGTGGGGACGGGATTTAACACAGGGGCAGCACCCTGCTCCAATTCCCCTAAATTTTCCACGCACAGCGGGGAGGAAGGGTGCCCTGTGCGCCCCAAACGTCCCCTTTGGGGACGTTTGGGGCGCACAGGGCACCCTTCCTCCCCGGGACCCTACAAGACAGCCAAAGCATCCCCGGTCCCGCAGCGCAGGCACCATCCATCACGGCGCCTGGCACCGGAGCCTTTCTCATGCTAAGCAGCGCTGCCTCGCACAATGGCAGCTTGGCCGGGGTGCCCGGATGCCCCCCACTTCCCCAAGGGACCGTCCCCTCCCCCTGATTTATGCCTGGGAAGCTGATGGCTGCAGGAGGGGGGGGGGACGACACACGTCCCCGGGGGGTGAGTGGAGGCAGAAGCACCTGGGGACCCCCAGTGTGTCTCCAGCATGGACCCCCCCCTTCTTAAATTGCCCCCCAGGGGGTATTCCAGCCCCGCAGAGGCACCCTATGGGACATCAGCCTTATCCATTTTTGTGTGGGGGCCCCGTTCTGTGGGGGACAGGGATGGGGTCACAGGGAGAGGGGTGCCTGCTGCTCTTCCAGCTGCCCGGGGCTCCTGGGTGCCGTGGGAAGAGGGGCAGAGGGGCCATCAGTAGGTCTCAGAGTGAACAGCCCCAAAACACAGCCCCTTGCTCGAGCAAACCCTTCCTGCTCTCTACGCAGCTGGGGTCCCGGGGGGGGGCTGGAGGTAGAGGTGGGCAGAGGGGTCCACATTTGGGTACCTCCAGAGCCACCCTCCTCCCCTGCAGCACCCCACGTCCCTGCTGGATAGGGGGGGCTCAGGGGGCCCTACAGACCCGTGGTCGTGCTCCTGCCCCCCAGAGCTGGCACAGAGCACCCTGGAGAGCCCCAGCGGCAGGGGACAGCGCTGGCACGGCCACCGCCACCCCGTCCCCGTGCCGCGGCCCCCCCGGACCCCACTCTCACCACCCCACTGACCTGCTGGCGGGGCCGGGGGGGTCCCGGCTGCCCGTGGCTGCACCCCGGGGGGCCAGGCTGGCCGGCTCCGTGCGTCCCCGGCTTCATTGGCACCGCTGGGTCCCGCGCGGTGGCAGCTGCCCGCCCGCCTCCCCCCGCCCGCTGCCTGCAGGGCTTGGCACCGTGCCCCGCTCGCCTCCCGGCCCGGCCCCTTCGCCCCACAGCCGTGCCCCCGCCAGCAAGGTGTGTGTGTGTGTGTGTGTGTCCCCTCCCAGCAGGGCCAGGAGAGGGGGGCTGCGCGGTGCTGAGCCCTGGCACAGCTCACATCCTTCTTAATGAGGCCTCATTAGCGGGGTCCAGCTGTTTGCAGCCCCGCACGCTCCGGCGGGCAGCGCTGTCCTCCCTGCGGGGCTCATCCTGCCCCCGCAGCCCCTGGCTCCTTCCCACACCGCAGCCTGGCAGAGGGCAGCGTCCCCTCGCTGTCCCCCATGTGCTGTCCCATTCCCATGCCCCCAGCCCCGCACACATCTTCCTGCCCCTCTCCCATCGCCGTGCCGCTGCCCAGCCTCGCACATCCGACCCCAACCTAGGTTTGGGCACTGCTGGGACCTGGCACGGCCCGATATGGGGACAGGGGCGCTGGGACGAGCCTGCCCGGTGGCACATCCCCAGCCTGGTCCCATGCCACCTCTCCCTGACGTCAGCCGAGCCGCTGGGCATCACAGGGATCCAGGGCAGTCACCACAAGGTCACAGCCCCGCGGGGGGACCATCTGCCTGGCAGGAGGGCTGCGCTGCCAGCCCCCCACCGCCCCGACACCCCCAGCCTCACCGCTCTCACCCCTATCCCCCTGCCCAACGCGTGCTGGGACCCCCGGTAGGGTGCCATGTCCTGTGGGAGGGCAGAGGCAGGGAGCCCCCCAGCAAGGCTCGGGGTGCCCCAGCTGCTCCCAGCCCCGCGCCCCGGCTGGGGAGCGCGGCCAAAGCGCCAGCCAGGCGTGATGGAGCACCGAGGGCGGGGGGACGGGCCGGCGCTTTCGGGAGACCATCTGGGGTCCGGGCAGCGGCGCTGCGGGCGCACACGTGTGCCGTTCACGTGTGCGGGGCGGGCGCTCGGCTTCCCACACCGGCACCCAGCGCTCGGCCCCATCCCTGTCCTCTCCTGCGCCGGCTGCCCGGGATGCTCCCAGGGCACGGGGAGCAGCACCCAGCTGTGCCCCCTGGGACACGCAGCCTCCCCCTCGTGCCACCCCAGTGGCAGGGACAGGGGGATGGAGCCAAGCCCTCCAGCCCTGTTCCACGTGCAGCCCTGCTCCCCGACACCCTACAAGGTGCCCACATGCACCCTTCCATGGCCTGGCTCGCTGCACCGCCTTGCTTGGGCCACCAACACGCCACCACCAGATGTCCTTCCCCAGGCACAGGGCCCTGAGCTCTCCCAGCTCCCCAGTCCCTGCGTGGGAGCATCATTCCTGCCCCTGCAGCCCCCATCACCCTGTCCCCAAGCAGGGCTGCAGGGTGCCCAGGGCAGGGACGCCTCCTGGGGACCTACCAGGTGCCACCAGCCCCTAGCCGGGCGCTTCCCGCCGGGGCTGCCTCTCTCCGGCCCCATTCTCACGGCGCGGGCACGATTCTCCTGGAGCGCTCAGGCAGAAAAATCCCCCGCCGGCCCCCCCCAGCGCTGCCCCTTGTTATTCCGGGAATGGCTCCCGCAGCCAAGAGCCGCTTCCGCAGCTCCTGCTCGCTCTGCTGGCCCCCCTGCCCGGGGCCGGCGGCACCGCGCTGCTGGGGGTGTCTGGGACAGGGCAGGGCCCCCCCCCCAAGCTTTGTAATCCCTGCGAGCACGGTGCCAGCGGTGCCTGCCCAGGCTGGGACAGGCGATGGCAGGAGCCCACCTGAGCCGTGCGCCCCCCCGGCCGAGCGCTGCCCGGCTGTGCCAGCAAAGCAAGGCTGGGAGTCAGGAGCCGCTGGCACGGCTGGAGCCCAAACAAAGCCCGCTGCTGGGGACAAAACAAAATGTCCTGAAAGGACAGGGAGGGAGAGGCTGTCGGATCCCCCTGCTCGGCCACACAGGGACTGAAACAGCCCCTGGAGCTCCCCTGCATCCCAGCGCCTGCTGCGCACCCGCTGCCACGGCCCCTGCTGGGTTTGGGAGGGGAAGGGGCACCGAGCCCCCCCTCCTGCCTGCGGTTTGGAGCCAGCAGGCACAGAATTACACGGGCATCCACACGCATGGCATTCCTGTCTCACCAGCAGGGCGCAGACCCCAGCCCGCAGGCAGGGAAATCGAGGCACAGCCGCACACCACACAGCCAGGGGATGGAGAGCCTCAGCTGTCACCCCCTGTCCTCCCCAAAATGGGCACCCCAAGCACCGCCACCACGCCCCCCGGGCACAGAGGACTGTGCCATGGGACCTCTGTTGGGCTTGGGAACTGCACCTGCTGGCAGGGATTAGAGGGCAGGGCAGGGGCCACGCTTTGCCAGGCTGTTTGCGCGGCGCTGGAGGCAGGCCAAGGAGATTAGCTGCCTTCCCCAATGACCCAGAAAGCTCAGCAGCCAAAGCCCTGTCCCGCGACACCTCGTCCCAGGGCACTCGCAGCTGGCCCGGCGCAGGGATGCTCCCGTGAGGGATGCTGCCGTGCTCCCTGCCAGCTCCCAGCACCGCCGTGCCCTGCGCCCACCCTGCTCGGGGTGCCCCTCGTCCTGCAAACGGGGAGCAGAGGGCTGCGGGACGGGGTTACCGGCGCACCGGGTGCCAGACCCCCGTGGTTTCCCTTCCTCCCCAGCTCCCCGTGTGCCGTGAGCTGGGCAGGGCCTTCGGAGAGGCGAGTTAAAGATTGACCAGGAGCAGGTGGGCGCTGGGTGCCTGGCTCCCCGCTGTCAGTGCCGCAGCCACGGCAAGGACACGGCAGCAGCGCGGAGGCGCGGGGCTCGTGGCAAGCATGACGCACACGCAGGGGCACCGGCACGGCACGCACGGGGATGGCAGAGCTCCAGCCGAGCCTGGCAACGTCCCCAGCACCTCACCGAGCCCAACCGTGGGGAAATTCACCTTCCCACCCCTGCCACGGGCAGGAGGGGAGCCCGGTGCCGCCGCGGGCACCGCCGGCAGGGCCACGCTGGGCCAGGCAGCGAGGGAGCCGTGCACACACGTGCTGGGAGCGCCCGCTGGAGCACACCGCTCCCCTGGCTCCCGGCTTCCCAGGGAAGTGCTGGCTCCAAGCCCTCTGGCTGGAGCGTGCAGCTATTTCGGGAAGCCCCCCGGGAAGGGGAGGGGGGCAAGCATGTCAGCCCCGGAGCTCAGTTCCCACCTATAGGGGAAAAGGCAGAAGCCCAGCCCAGCCTGCGCTCACCTGCAGGGCATGGGCGGCTGCTCAGGGCAGCGGGGCTCCGGGTTCCCAAATCCCTCGTCTGCGAGGGTACAGCAGTGACCAGCACGGGGTCAGTGCAGCCCTACCAGGAGGGCACCGCACACGCCTGTGCCAGGGGGTGAGGGCAGCGCACCCCACAACGCAGCGCTGGTGGGGATGTGGGGCCGGTGCCTGCCTCTGCCTCCATCCCATTGCTCCTGCTGTCAGGGAGAGCTGGCGGGGTGGATGCAGAGGGTGACAGCCCCGTCCCCTGCCCCTGCAGGAGCTTGTACCCGGCACAGAGAGGTGCCCGTGCCCAGCAAAGGTGGAGGAGCCGCGCTGCTTTCCCGCCTTCCCCTGGAGAGCTGGGGCGGGCGATAAAGCAGGCAGCGTGCCTGAGCAGGGCGATAGCATCTGCAGGCGGTGAGACACCACACCCCGAGCCTCGCGGGCAGCGGGCTGGGAGCGAGAAACCACTGGCGGCTCCATCAAGGGGCCCCCCAGGCGCCGTGCTGGGGGCACAACCCCGGCAGGGCATCCCGGTGGCCACCTGGAGCCCCTTAGGAGCCCCGGCATCCCGCTCCCTCACCCTGCATCGGGTGCTCCGGGTCCACCGCAGGGGCTCCCCCAGGTCAGCCCGCTCCCCGCGCCCCAGCACTCACCAGCAGCCCCTCGCTGCACTTATCGGCCATCCCTGGAGGCTGGAGCGCGTTCCCGGCTGCCCGCCGTGAGGTCCCTGGCTCTCCGTCGCGCTGGCTGCGGCACCGGCACCCGCACGCTTCAATCCACGGGCAGAGCGAGCTGGGCAGAGAAACCAAGAGGGACGTGACTGGTGGGGTGGGCACGTCCCCGCCCCGGGCCTCCCCCTCCATCCGGGCAGCAGGGGGACGTGCCAGGCGGGTGGCTGCCCCGTACCTGGCCGCATGGTGGGTGGGAACGGGGCCGGGGGTCCCCCTGAGGGTCTCCTCCTCGCTCCCACCCCCCAGCATCTCCGAACCCCCGGCACGGCCACGATCGGTGGCTCCCAGGTGTTTCCCAAGAAGCAGTTAAAGATTTACCCGCTGCGGACAGGCGACCTTGCGGGCAGCTGGCTCCCAGCCGCCCGGCGGGTGGGCGTCGGGGGGCCCCGTGCGTCCCCCAGCCAGAGCTGGAGCCGAAGTGGCCGCGGCGGGCGGCAGCGCCGGGACTGGGCGCAGCACGGGGCCAGCTCAGGGCTCAGCTGCCGCGGAGGACACAGATGGGAACCGATTGCCTTCTGCCCCGCTGCATCGCGTGCACGTGCAGCGCAGGGGGGGCGAGCCAGCGAGATCTGCTACAGCCAGGTGCTGCTGCATCAGGCACGGGAGGGGGACGCGGCCCCCCCTGACCATTGCTCCTGTCCCATCCTGGGGCTGCTGGGGCCAGGGGGGCGCCTGGGCTTGACCTTCCTCCCTCCCAGGAGGGATGGGGGCTCTTGCAAAACAGCGGGGCTCGGGGCTGTGCAAGCAGCGGTGTTTGCAGATCCCACACCAGCTCCTGGCGCCCTCGCTGGCCGGGAAAGGACCCCTGCCCCCAGCCAAGGGTCCCCGACGGAGGCCCAGCGCCCCAGGCTGCCGTGGGTCTGGAGCAATCAGCAGAGGGGCACGAGGCCCCGAACGCATCAGGAGGGAGCGTGGGTGGTGGAGATAAAGGGCAGGAGGCTGGGGGACGAGGGCAAGCCCCCAGCCCCGGCTGCAGCCCCCCGGCACAGGCAGGCTGCTGCCCGCAGATACCGCGTCCCACTGCCAAGCCCCTCCCTGGGAGCGGCTGCATTTCCAGGGGGGGACGAGGTGTTGTCACTGCATGGGGAGGGAGGACAACAAGCCCCGGGAACCTGTCAGAGGGGGCAGGCATGGGGCCAGCGGCCAGACCTCCTCCCCGTCACACACCTATTGCCAACAAGCCGAACGCCGCCCTCCCCACGGCCCTGAATTTGGCCTGGGAACTCATCACCTGCCCGTGCTGGGAGGGGAAAGCACCCACGGGAGGGCTCGCCGCTCCCCCAGGGCTCTGCCAGGCAGCGATAAGGCCACGCGTGTGCACGGCAGCTGCTGGCTGCGGCTCCCTGCCCGGCACAAAGGCGAGCACCCAGCCAGGCACGGGCCCAGCAGGGATGCAGGGCTCCAGGGATGCCCAAATCCTCAGCATCCCCTGGGGCAGCCGGGCACAGGCTCTATGGGATGCCCTTCCTGGTGTCACAGCGTGCCGTGACCGCTCGGAGCACCCTGTCCCTGACAGGTGACGGGTGGCACCGCCACCGTGCCACACCTCGGCACGGCACGGCACGGCACGGCACGGCACGGCAGCGCCCAGGGGAAGGAGGCAGCGGGTGCCTTCCCGCAGGATGTGGCACCGGGGGGTGCCCGGCACGGCCGATGCCACCTGCGGAGCCATTTCCTCCGCCAGCATCCCCGCGGGCACAGCGAACGGGGGGGCGCACGGAGCCCAGCCCGGCTTCGCCCCCTCCATCCCCGCGATGCGCCCGGTGCGGCACGGCGGCGGCGGCGGCGGGGGGGGCCCGGGTTACATCAGCCGCCACGTGGTGGCTGCTCCGCCGCCCCGCCCCGGCACATGCCCGTGGAAAATTACCGCCGGCCCCCCCTCTACAGCACCGGGCCGGGCCTCCCCGGGCCCCGCCGCCCCCGGCCCCACCGCCGGGAACGGCACCGGGCGGCCCCGCTCGGCCCCTGCGCCCGGAGCGCAACAGATGCGGGAGCGCCGCGCATCCCGGCCCCGCCGCCAGCGCCACCCCGCTGCGCTCCCCCCCCTCCGATGTCCCCCTTCCCGGTGCCCCCTCCCCGGTGCCGGGCCGAGCCAGGCAGCCGGTGGAGGTGCTCGCCCTTACCGTGCCCATGCCGCCGCCCCCCGGCCCCTCCCGCGGCTCCCAGCGGGTCCCCGGTGGCTCCGCGCCCCCCGGGCCGCCGGCGGTAGCGGTGAGCGCCAGGCCCGGTGCCGTGCCGCCGCCGCCGCCGGTGCTGCCGAGTTAAATGAAAGTTTGGAGGTCGGTGGGGGCTGGCACCGCCTCTCGCCCCCGCCGCTGCGCTCCGCCTCCAGAGCTCCCCAGCGCCCCGCTCCGGTACCGGCACCGGGGGCA
Source organism: Anas acuta (assembly GCF_963932015.1). Taxonomy (NCBI): domain Eukaryota; kingdom Metazoa; phylum Chordata; class Aves; order Anseriformes; family Anatidae; genus Anas; species Anas acuta. The sequence continues at coordinate 10,845,661 of NC_088986.1, read as the reverse complement.
GCGGAGTACCCGCGGCACCCCCGGCCCCGCAGTGCGCACAGCGGGAGGGCACGCCGGGCACGCGGGGGAGCTTGCACACACATGCACACACATGCACACATATGCACACGCATGCACATGCGTGCACACGGATGTACAGACATCTACATGCAACCCACACGCATCCACATACAGCCCACACGCATCCGCACGCATCCACACACATCCACGGCTATGCACATGCAGCCGCACACCTCCACACGCGTGCACACACATGCACACACACCCACATGCTTGCACACACACTCACACACATGCACACACACTCACACCCATGCACACACACCCACACCCATGCACATGCATGCCCGTGGGCACCCACGCCCTGTGCAGGCTCATGCAGGCCCTGGGCACGCGTGGGCTGTGCGCTCACAGCCAGCCTCACGCAGGGCACACACAGGGATTTGCACACGCACGGGGAGTGCCACACACAGCGCACGCACAGCTCACGTGCCGCCAGGGCACAGCACCATGAGAGGATGGCTGCAGGATCCAGCCAGGATGTGTGCAATGAGTGTGACCGTGGTGCAGGCGTGTGTGTGTGTGCACATACGTGTGGCTGCTGCATGTTCCCATGCACATGTGTGCTGCAGCACATGACTGTGTATGCACATGTGTGTGCACGTCTGCACATGTCCATTTACACGTGTGTGTGCCCATGTGCACACATCAGCGCCGTGTCCGTGCCCCAGCCACGCGTGTGCTCCCACACACGTATGCAACCCCCCGAGCCCACACGTATGAGCACACATGTATGGACACGCGTGTGCAGAGGCACGTGAGCGCGCACCCATGCCCACAGACCAACCTCTGCCCGTGGGTCCTGCGCCCGTGTGCGTGTGTGCACATGCGTGAGCAGCCAGCGCTCGCCCCCGCAGCCCCGCCAGATGTTTCCAGTAAGGCATGACGGGTGCGCCTGGGGCCGCCCCTCGCCTGGCCCCTTGCCGAGGCCTCCCCTTCCCTCCTCTCCCCGCCGGGCTCCCTGCGTGCCGGGACGGGTGCCTGCACCCCCAGCACCCTGCCCTGCTGCCTGCATCAGGCCCATTTCTCCAGGCCCCAAGGCAACCGCAGGGAGCGTGCTTCCCCCTTCACCCCAAAACCGTCTCCCCGAGCACACCGACGGCACGGCCGTGCCCGCCACCCCGTGTGTCTGTCCCCACCCCAGGCTCTGTGCCGACCCGCTCTGTCCCCATGGGTCACATCCTGCTGAAGGAAACCCTCTGCATGGGATGGTGGCGGGGGGGGAGCACCAATGGGGTGGGAGTCTTGGGGTGTGTGGTGGCTACCTCAGGCCCACGTTGGGCTACGAGGATGGGGAGATGGTGGCAGCAGGCTCACTTTGTCACTGCTTTTGTTTTGCAAGCGCAGCGGAGGCAGAGCCGTGACACCCCTAGCAGGAAGGGGAAGGTGGCAGCGAAACCCGCGGGTGCTCAGGTCCTCCCACACTCCCGCGGCGCCTGCTGATGTTTGCTCTGCCCCAGAGCCCGGGGAGCCCGCTAGCACCTCGCTCCCGGCCCTGCAGCCCAAATCCAGCATCCCACATCTGGCAGCCCGCATCCCCAACGCAGCAAACTCCTGCAGCCCGCGCCCCTGCCGCAGGGCTGGATTCCCAGGGATGAAGCTCATGCTTTCAAACCCCAGCACGGCTTTGTGCAGGCAGGGCTGGCCCCAGAGCTCCTGCAGCCAGCCTCTGAATCCTTGCGCAGACCAAATGCAAGGATGGGGTTTGGGGCATGCCGGGCGGGGTGGGCTGTGCGAGCCCCATGGGGATCGGAGGTCTCTGTGCTCCAACCCACAGGGCTCCTTGGGGTCTCGGTCCATTTCTGAGCACCTCCTCTGTGCTCTTGTGGACATTTTGACTTCTACAAAGATGACAAGGGGCCCTGCAGCCCTCAGCCAGGGGCAGTCCCTGGGGTACAAGGCTGTGGTGCCAGAGGGACGTGGGATGTGTGCGAGCACCAGGCTGTTCCCGTGCCCCCTTCACCCATCTCTCTGCACCTGGAAGAAATCACCCCTCAATTCCCCCCTCCCTGGGGGCACCCATCTCTCTCCCACCTTGCCATCCATCCTCTGAGCTGGCTGGCATCACAGCATCCCCAAAGTGCAGTGGGGTGGTGAGGGTGACACCACAACCCCCCTCTCTGGTGCCATTCAGATCTGTGGGGCTGGCACTGACCCACCGTGGGCAGCCCGTGGGATCCCTGCAGCGGGCTCCTGTCCTGTCCTGCCCTGCCCTGCCCTGTCCTGTCCTGTCCTCTCCTCCCCTCCCCTCTCTTCTCTTTTCTTCTCCTTGCCCATCTCCATGGGTGCTGTTTCCTGGGAAACTGCGGGCAAACGCGGGCAGGGAGCCAGAGGGGTGAAGGGTGGGGAGGAAATGCCAGCTCCCAGCACCTGAGGCAGGGATGGGACGGCCCAAACGGCAGCGAGAGCTGGAGGTTTCCACAGCACCGTGGCAATCCCCCAGTGCTCGGAGCTGGGGACCAGCAGGGACTGGGGGACCACACTCTCATCCTGGTCCCCCAGCTCCCTGCTGGATCCAGGAGGGGGACTGGGCTGGCAGGGGATGCGTTATCAGGAAGGACCCTGCCAGAGGGGCAGGGGAAGCTCAAGGGAAGACCCTCCACCTCGTGCCTTGCCCTTTCTGCTGGCTCATCTTTTGTGTTTGTTTTGTTTTGTTTTGTTTTTTCTCCCTTGTACTCTCCCCATCCTGCGCAGCACGTGGGGAAGAGGAACTGGCCCATGACGGCACGGCATCTGCCCCACGGCTCCGGCGATGCTATCAGAGCTGATGGAAAGCACCCAGAATTGTTCCTGGTCTGCCAGCAGCTTGAAGCCACCTGGTGGGAACGCTCACGGCGAGGACCTGGCGTGTTGGCAGCGCCATGGGGACAGTGCCACCCTCCTGCCGTGGCGCTCCCTCACACCCAGCCCCGTGTCCCCGCTGTGCCGAGAGCTGCCCCGTGCCCAGCTCCAGGCTCAGCTCCCCCAGCCCTTCCCCAGGCTTTGCCAGCAACTCACCCCCTCGGGCTGCAGGATTTGGCCAAGTTCTGAGGTCTGGAGGAGCGCCAGGGTAGGCGAGTGCTGCCGGGGCTGGGAGGAGCGCAGCGGGCACCGCTGCTCCCGGCTGCGGGGAGCCGACGTCGCCAGCAACTCAGCCACAGCTCCCGGGGACTTTCCACTCAGCTACCTGCTGCTGACCTGGAAAAACACCCTTGGTGGAGCGCCCAGCCCGGCCCCGCAGGCAGGGAGATGGGGTGGGAAAATCCCCACGGCATCCTTGGGCTGGTGGCTGCGGGGGAAGGCGCCGTCCCCCTGTGCTGCCCCACGCTGCCCTCCCCGCCGGCCGCCTTGGCAGCACGCAGCGCCCAGCTTGTGTTTCACACCGAGGACACGTGCACCCAGCGGGGACAGCCCCGGGCACACACAAGGGCTGCATTGCTGGGAGCTAATGCTTTGGCTGCAGGTCCCCAGGCTGTTGTTCCTCCTCGTGCTCTGCTCGCACCCGGCTGGGAGGAACAGAGCCGCTCGGATGTGCTGAGCGTTGCCACATCGCCTGGAGATGTTTGCTGGGCGCAGGGCGCAGCAGGGTGCCGGGGACCCCATGGGAAGCGTGCGCCTCCCCTAACGCTACCCAGGGCAGCACCCGGGTCCCTGCTGCAGCCCGGGCTCTGTGCTGCAGCGAGCACGACAGCTGGGGCGCCTGGGGCTGCCCAAAATAGCTGTCCCCACTCCCCCCCTCTGCCTGGCCGCAGGCAGCTCTCCCATGACAGCGTCCTGCGACCCGGAGCAGCTGGAGGCAGCTGCCACCCTGCTGCAGCACTCAGCCCTCTGCCCGTGGGCTGCTGGCTGTGGGGCACCCCGGGCTGGGATCAGCACCACCCCCAGGACCGTGTCCCCCTGTGCCCCCAGATGGGGAGAGCTGTCCCCAATCCCATCCTCACCGTGCCACCAGCCTGCAGCACACAGGGACCATGCTCACGCCTCTCTGCCACCTCCCTGGGGGTCTTTTCTGGGGGTCTGTGCACCCTGTGCAGGTCCCTGGGGACGGTTCCCAGCCCCGTCTCCTCTGCACCTCGAGGCAGCGAGGAGGAACGCGGCGCTGCCCACCCTGCTGGCCCCGCGTGCTCCGTCCTGCCCTGCGTGACACAGGGCTTTCGGTTCCTCATGGGGCACGGGGCAAACAGCCACACAGCCCCTCCGCCACATCACGCCTCTGAGCCCTGCTGAAATTCCCTGCGGGGAATTCGGCTGAGTGTGCCCTGGGCTGGAGCGTGGCACCGAGCGGTGACGGCAGCCCCTGGTGGCTCTAACAGACTGCTCCAGCAAGGGTGCTGGCGTGGTCCTGGCCACGACACCCTCCTGTGCAGTAGAAATAATAAACTGGCTTTTATTTTCATTTTTTATTTTACTTCTAATAAGTTGTTGTAACGGATCAGATGACCAAGACGGGCCAACCCTCCCCACCGCCAGGCTCTGCTCGGTGTGCTGAGGTCTGCCCAGTGCCGTGCACCTTGGGCTTCCCAAGGGGGGCACACAGCGGGGCCAGGGGAGCTGTGCAGGAGGATGCTGGGCTGGGTGCCCTGCTGGCCCCAGGGTGCCGGGAGGCTGCGAAGGAGCCGGGCTCCCTCTGCGGACAGTTACTGCTCACTGCACCCTCCGGCAGAGCTGCTGGGGGGGCAGGAGCTGCCCGGCTCCTTCCCGGTCCCCTGCGCCCTCGCTGCGTCCTGGGGGTTTGGCACAGCGGTGTGCAGGGTTTAGTCTCCAGATCCCAGCCACCAGCTGTGCTTCTAGGGCTTTTTTTTTTTGGGGGGGGGATCCGGCTCTTGCTGCTGCCAATGCTGGGGCCAAGGTTGTCTCCTCCTGGGGTGCCCCACGAGGCAGCTTGGTGCTGTGCGTGGTTCAGCTGGGTACTGGTGGTGTCGCCCCAGAGGCTGGGCACTGCTCATCCCAGTATGACCCGTGTCCCTGGGGAGAGCTGCCTTTTCTTCTCCCTCCAGCGCCAGTCACAGCAGATAAAATCCAAATATCCCTGCCCGCATGCAAATGAGCTCTGGGGCACTTCTGCGTCGTGCCCAGGGACAGGCACCCTCTGGGACACGGCCAGGCTGTGCTGCACACAGCTCCCTGTCCCCAGGACGTGCACCCTGCCCTGACCTGCTGGTCGGCCTCACGGCTCCTAATGTGACTTGGCAGCAGTAAGGAAGCAGGGGACAGAGGGGACAGCGGGGCTGGAAGGGGTGGCCCAGGCCACCAGGAGGTTTTGGGTTGGGAGGCAGGGATTTTAGGGCCAGCAGCAGGTGGAAGGCTTGGTGGCAGGGTGGGATGAGGGGCAGGATCTTTATGGGAGGATGTGGGGGTGCCTCAGATGTCAGGGGCTGCTGAGTGTCACATCTGTCCTGGAGAAACGGGGACAGCTGGGATGGGCTCTGGCTAACCAAGACTGAAAGGATGAGGATCCCAAAGCCCGCTGCCTTTGCCTCGTGGCAACCAGACCTCACCTGTCCAAACCTTCTGGGTCCCTTGGGGGACCAGAAAGCCGCTCGCTAAGCCCAGCAGGGGGCTGTCCCCGCGGTGCCACCTCCACCCAGCCAGGGGCGCACGCAGCGCCGCGTCCAGCAGAGGGAGGCAGACACCGGGCGGGACGGGAGCGGGGCGGGGATGCTCCGGCACGGCTCGGCACGGCTCGGCACGGCTCGGCACGGCTCGGCACGGCTCGGCACGGCAAGGCACGGCAAGGCACGGCAAGGCACGGCACGGCCTCGCCCCACGCTGCATCACCCCAGGACGAGCAGCTGGAGGGGGGCGCAAAGCTTGGCCATGGGTGGGTTGGGGTCAGCGGAGACGCAGCCCCGCTGTCCCCTGTCCCAGCCCTGGTGGCACCGGTGTCCCCGCTGCCCCAGGGAGCTCTGTCCCACCGTGTGCTGGCCTCATCCTGCCCTCCCCGAGTGCCACCATCCTGCTGAGCCTCGCACCCCGCCGTGCGCAGCGGTCCTGGGGCATGGCCGGCGAGCACCCCGTGCCCGTGGAGACGCGCGGGAGCCCCGGCCACCAGCTCTGGATGGTGCTGGGTGTGTCCCCAGCTAAATTTAAAGGACTTTGTGGTATAAATATCCCCGGCTGTAAATAAACACAGAGGCTAGATGCTTATCAGGGTCTTCCTGGCGGCCTTGCTCCAGCGTGCTGGGCACCCCGTGCCGTCACCGCCGTCCTCCCTGGGCTGTCCCCTCGGCTGGCAGCACGGCTGCGTCCTGCAGGGCCTGACGGGGACATGGAACAAGGTCCTGCCCCACACCACGGCCCTGCCCCACACCACAGCCCTGCCCAGATCCCACTGGGCTCTCAAGGGGAAGACCACGAGCTGCTGACTCTGGTGATGGGGAGCGGGGAGGTGTGCTGCTCGCCCAGGTTTCCCTGGGGACAGGGGCACGTGGGGCTGGCACCCTGGCCACCCTGGCACCTGCTGTGGCTGCTCTGGGGCAGAGCCCAGCCCCAAGGACCCCATGGCATTGCCACCCTTGGGGACCTGTGCCACCACCCTGGGGACCTGGTGGCCCAGCAGTAGGGCTGCCCCTTGGGGACAGTGGGGTCAGTGTGGGGCAGGGCCAAAATGTGGGGCAGGGCCAGGACCACAATAGGGGGAGGAGCCAGAGCACAATGTGGGGTGGAACCTGCACCCCTGGGGTGGAGCCAGGGCCACATGAACAGGAGGTGAGAACCAGCCCGGTGCTGCAGGAGGATGCGCAGCCTCGAGGCAGCCCACGGCAGGTAACGGGGCCAGCAGCAGCTCCGTGCCCCCACCCACTCCCCTGCTGTGCTGGGCTGCCCATGCCCTGCACATTTTGGGGTCTCCCGTTGCTCAGTTCCCAGCCTGGCACCTCTCCAACCCTCGTGCCACACGTGGAGCCCCCACATCCCTCCACGAGAGCCCGCAGCTCCTGTCTGAGCCCGTGAGCCTGGGCTGAGCTGCGGGGGATGCTGTGATGGGGATGCCTCCAGCAGCACCCCGCCGTGCCGTGCCGTGGGGGGGGCAGGCAGCAGGTCGGCTGCACCTTGCAGAGGTGTGAAGGAAAACCTCCGGCACGTCAGCACCTGGTAAAAGGTCACCAGAATTTGCCTAGAGCCGGTCCCCAACGCCGGCAAGTCTTTCCTGGCTGGCTCGGTGCTGTCCTCCTCGCCATCTGCAGCCCGGGGTTAATGAGTAGCTGCAGGGTACACAACTGGAGGGTCATTAAACAGCAGTTGAACAAGACGGGGCTGCCAGCAGCACTCGAACAAAGGGGGCTGATTCACTGTTTGCCCTGCAACAATATTTACCGTGGACGGGAGTGAGGGAATGTTTGTGCGGGGCAGGACGGCAGGGTGACATGGGGACCGGCAGGAGCGGATGGCCGCGATGGGGACAGGACCACGGGCAGTGTCCTGGCCCCGTTGTCCCCACAAACCCCATAAGTTCCCCAGGAGGAGGACGGAGGGACAGGGATGGGGGGACCTGCCCGCTGCCCTGGCACCTGCCCTGTGCTGGGCACTGGGCTCCTGCGGGAACACGGTGTCCCCCGGTGGGACCTGGTGGCTGGATGGCTTGGGACAGTGCTGGGGACATCCCCGCCGGTGGGGCTGGGCCGAGGCATCCCCTTAGCACAGCACCATGGGGGGGTGGGAACGGCGTGGAGCTGAGCTCAGCCCTTTGGCTCCTGCTGTTAGCCCCAGGCGAGCTCATCCACCTGCCTCTGTTGGGGGCAGGGGATAAGTGCCTGTCATTACCCGTGCCCAGAGCCGCCCCCTGCCCTAATTGCACAGCCCCTGCCCGCTCATTCAGCCCCCATAAAGGGGAACAGCGGGGGATCCGATTAGAGCCCACCAGGATGGGGAGGGGGCTGCTCTACCCGTCTGGCCCAGGGCGAGCACAGCTCACCGGGGTGAGGACCCCGGGGGGATAACGTGGGGGGCAGCGGGGACAAAAGGGGGGACTCCAGGGGCAACGTGGGCTTGTTGGGACCCTTGTGCCACGCTCTGGGACCGGGTGACGCAGGGAGCAGAGCCGTGGGGATGAGGGATGTCCCTGGGCAGAGGCTGCTGGTTTGGGATCCACCCCATCCTGGCTCCCCCAAGGCACATGGGCTCAGCATCAGCCCCAAAATCTTGGTTCCTATGGAGGGTGCATCCCCACCCCCTTGGTACCAGCAAGGAGGGGGTGCTGGGCAGGCTGGGGGAGCCCGGGCAGGGAAGGGTTACGGCTGCAGGGGGATGCAGTTCCCAGGGCCTCCCCAGCAGGAGCCAGGGGCTCATTAACCCCATGGCACAGAGGGGATGGGAGGGGTGTCATTAGGGCCGGAGAGCCCGGCTCACCTGGGCGCAGCCTCCGGGCACGGAGGGGCTCTATCCCTCCTCAAGGACCCCCTGGGGCAGCGGTGGCCAGGAGGAGGGCAGGGAGGCAAAACCTGGGAGGGGACGTCCCCAGGGCAGCTGGGGACGCTGCGAGGGGTCCGGCATCGCCGCGCTCAGCCAGCCTCCTGTTCTCCGCACAGGATGCTCTGAGCCCACACGGGCTGGGCAGGGCTGCTGGCTCGGCGCCTGCGGCTCCTGCTGGCCTTCACCCAGCAGGTTTCTTCCGCCGCGTGCTCTGCCTCGGTTTCCCCACCTGGAGGAGGAGCAGCGGGCGAGTGGGGCGTGAGCTGTCCCGCTGCCGGGGCAGGAGTGGTGGCACGGCCTGAGCTGCCCCGGGTGGCACAGGGACAGGGCTCAGCACTGCAAACAGGCTCCTGTGCAGCCACCTGTGCTCAAAAACACAGCCCCTGCGTGATGCTGAGGGTCAGGGACAGGTTTATCCATGAGCAGCACGAATTTGGCCAAAAGCCCAGCATCGCCACGAGGCCGAGCATCCTTTTGCAGCCATCCCAGCCCGGCTCCCAGCCCCGGGCAGCCCCTGCCCACCCGGTGGGCTCCGCTCCCAGCCTCCAGCAGCGGGCGATGCCCATCCCAGAGCAGCCCTGATGCTGCTGGCACGTCCTCCAGCTCCGGCGCTGAGCAAACGGCGCCCGTGCTGCCCGCCCGGGCCTGACTCGCCGAGCCAGTCTGGCTGCCCCAACCACCCCACGGAGCAGCAGCGGGTTTCTCCCCACACCTCCTGGCCCTGCCGTGACTCAGAGCTTGCCCGGGGCCCACGCTCACGGCCCCATTTCACCGCTGCCTGCCCCAGCATCCCCCCAGCTGTGGCACCGTGCCCTGCCGGGGGGCACAGCCCGGGTACCGGGGTGGGATGCTGGAGATGGGGCATGGGGTTGGGGAGCGGGGCAGGGGCCGAGGTGATGCATCGCCCCGACACGGTGCTCCAGGAACTTGCCCATCCGGATGGGGAAGAGGCAGGTGCCAAGCAGCCATCCGGGAAATCGCAGCAAGACCCAACACGACTGGCCTGACAGGCTGGGAAACAGCCGGAAAAAAAAGGCAACCCGGCCCCTGTGTCACGGCTTGGGGCCACCGCTGCTGGGAGAGGCACCAGGAACGACTCGGGGCTGCACCCAAGCCACCTGCTCGCACGAGAGCCCGCCGGCTGCTGCGGGGTGCTGAGCTGGTGGCACCCGCTGCCGCACACACTGTGCCGTGACACTTGTCCCTGTGCGCACCCGGCGTGGGTGGGCATGCTCAGGCAGCACGGGCACCTTGCACTGTGTGCACCCCCCGTGATCCTTCCGTGCGCACTCCTGCACACCCCACACGCGTGCACAGGAGGCTGGGAGCACCCCCAGCTCCCTCTGACCCCCAGCAGGAGCAGGCACCAAGTGCCCCCCTCTGTCTGCGCCCCCTCTTTGGGGCCACGCACGGTCACGGCCGCTTTTGCCAACACCCGGTGCTGGGGGGCTGAGGCTCCTGGCGTGCCCAGTGGGGACATGGGGCAGAGCAGGTGGCCCCGAGCAGGGGCTGGGCGGGCTCCCGGCAGGGTGAGGTTGCTGGCAGCACCGCCGCGCTCTTCGAAAGAGTCGGGCGCCGGGAGCCAAGGCAGGAAGCGGCGGGAGGTGAGCGAGGCTGCACGCAGCGCCGGTGGCGGAGGATGCAAACCCCATCCCCAGGCTGCTCGGGGCAAAATGAGCTCCCTGCGGGGTCCTGGGTGCTCGGTATGGCTGTGCCGGGGGTGCTCACTGCATGGCTGAGGGCCCAGCTCTGCCCCACGGGGCAGCAGGAATTCCACCCCAACCCCAAATTTCCCCGGCACTGGGGGATGCCACCCTGCACGGAGCCATGCGGGGCCTCTGGCACGGCCCGGGCTGGGGTGAAGGCTTTGGCAGGGGACGTCCCGGTGACTCAGGAGTGGGAAGAATGTGGAAAATGCAGCCGGGCTGCCGGGGCCACGTGAGCGGCGGGCAGGGCCAGGCCTGCCAGCGCCGTGCGGCTCCAGCGCCGCGTGCGCCCGGCCGCGCAGCGACGCTCGGCGGGGCAGCGAGTGTGCCCTGCTGACGAGGCGCCCCACAAGGCCCTAATTAAGTGCGTGGGTCGCCAGGACGGGTTGAGCTCGCCCTCCTCCGCAGCGTTGAGCAAGCGAGTGGCAGAAGGGCTGCCCGCATGGTTTGGCTCTTGGGGACCAGGGGGCCGCAGGTTCTGCCCCTGGGTGCGCGTGGGGTGCTGGTGGCAGCTCCATCGGGGGACCCCAGGGCTGGCTGGGGTGAACCAAAGCCTCTTTTTGGAAGGGAGACCCCACCTCTAGGGTGTGCCAAAGTACCCCAGAGCTCTGCACGTCCCCACCAGCCTCAGCCATCCCCGTGTGCCTTTACTCCCTTGTGCTGCTGGAGGAAGCTGCCCAGGGACCACCCGACCCCAAGGTGTCACCCGGAGGTGACACAAGCTGCTTCCCTGCTTCCAGCTGCCCTAGGACGGGCACAGGATGGCCCAGCTATTTGCTGAGAGGACCTGAAGCAGACATTCACAGGCAATGTTGCCTTCAGCTAGGGATGGAGAAGACCCCCAGGAGCAGCTCCCCTCTCCTCGTGCAGTGAGCGCACCTGGGCAGATCTCACGAATCCCTCTGGGCAGGGTCCGCACGCACCCTGGAGGGAACAGCCGAGGGATTTAATGCTTCGTGGAGAGCAAAAGGCTGCAGAGAGGTGGGTCCCAGCCTGCGTCTTTCCTGGAGTGTCCCAGGCACTGGGGTGGTGTGGGGGAAGTAACCACGCGAGGCGAAACCACGGCAGGGGAGCAGGCACCCCGCACCCTGCCCACCCCGAGCAGTGAAAGCCGGGAGTGCAGGAAGCTGCGGGGTCAGAATGAGTCAGGTGCGAGTCACCGGGACCAGAGGCGAGGTGCTGGGATAAGGAGGGCGCTGACTCAGAGTTTCCCCATCTCCCATGTGGGGGACACCGGGGGACAACGGGACCCCCCTGCACCTGCAGCCAGCACGGCCAGGAGGCAGCACAGGCACCCCAAAGCCTCAGGGACCCAGGAGTTTGGGATTGCCAAGTGGGATCTGCGTCCCATAGCCCCCACCAGGGCTGCATCGTGTGGTGGGGGACCGGGGGGGCACCCCAGCATCCAGCCTGGGAAGCTGGGCTGCGAGCCCAAGCCTTCCTGGAGAGCCCGGGCAGAGTCTGTTTGAATTAAACAGGGAGAGAGATTTCCCCCTTATTAGCGGGCTATTAATCACTTTTTTTTTTTTTTTTTTACTTTTTTTTTTTTTTTTTTTTTTTAATTGAGCTGTTGCACAACGGGTTGAGTAACAGCCTAATAACAGGCTGTAAATCTCAGTTTGCTCTCCGGGAGATTACAGATGTTAATGGCAGATAATGACCCGCAGCTCACGAGTGGCTCCTCGCAGCCCTCCCCTTTGATCCCTCTGTTCTGCCCCTCGCTGTACCCAGCCCCGGGAGGGAACGGGGCTGCAGGGAACCCCCCCCCCCAAAATGTAATCCCTGCCAGCCCCAAGCCTGCTGCTGGGGGAGTCCCCTGCTCGCTGCTCCATTGTGTTCGCTTTTAGGATTTCTGCAGCCACCCTGTGGGGTTTGCAGCCCCGCATCTCCCTGCCCAAATTTACTAAGGTGTCCCCTCCCTGGATGAGGGATTCCCTGGAAATGCCCCCAATATGGGAACCCCCCCACAACAAACATTCACACCCCACCATCGCAGGCTGGGGAGGAGCATCCTTGTGATGGGACCAAGGGAGCACTCCTTTAAGGACACGTCCCATCACCGTGCCTGGCACCACAAACGGGGCTGGCCACCTGGGTGCATCCCCATGGGATTCCCCCCCCCCAGCTACATACACCTGCTGCCCACATCCCTCCTGCAGGATGCACACACCCCCAGGAGGATGGGGAGACCTTCAGGAGGGCTTTAGGGGTGAAGAGGGGCATTTCTCTTGCACCCTATCCAAGGCACCACCAAGCCATGCGCACAGCCTCTCCTGCAGGGCACGGGGTTCCCCCATCCCCAGGTCCCCCAGCTGACCCCATCACCCACCCCATGGCCATGGAGGGGACGTGGGGGCTGTCAGGAGCTGGGGTTGGGGTGCGGGAGGAGCTGCCCAGCGGGCAGGGCTGGCGATGGCCGTGAGTCACGGGCAGCTTTCCCTGCCAGGGTGGGACCGTCCTGGCCACCCAGCACCTCACTGTGCCCGCTGTTCCCATGGGGCAGCACCCAGCAGCCACAAAACGCTGACCCTAAAGGCTCTTTCCCCAGTTTACGGGGTCTCCTGGCTGTGTAAAGAGCCCGGATCCCTCTCCAAGAGGCCGGATCAGGCAGCACGGGGCACTCGGTTTCCCCCTCCCTGCTCCCCGCAGGAGGCTGGGGGGCGCTGGGTCCCTCGGGGCGCTCCGGCAGCGCCGTGCATCCCCACAGGCTGTGTACACACCGGTGCCATATGACAACAGGCACGCAGAGGGATGGCTGGGGATGGGGAGGAGCTGTGTTTGCCATGAGAGGCGACTGCCGGCCGGGCGCCGCGGGCCAGCGCCCCGGATGGCGCCCAGACAGCACAGCCAGTGCCACTGTGCCACCCATAGGTGCCCTGGTGGGACATCCAGCTGTCCCCACAGCCCAGCTGGGACACGGCTACAGGTGGGCATCAGGAGAGATGAAACAGAAAGCCAACAAGGTGGGGGCTGGTCTCCATCCAAACCCTATGGCAAGGGTTATATGGTGACCCAAGGAGGGTCTAGGGTCTGTAGGGCCACCAGCCCGCGGTGTGAGGGCACCCAGCCCTGATGTGGATGTGGCTCAGCTTCATCCTGCTCACAGGTGTGGTGTGATGTGAGCTCGGGCCATGGGGCAGTGTCCTTCTGTTCCCTGCTCGGTGCTCAGAGAGGCCCTGGGGGTGCGCAGAGAGGATGAGCGAGGAGGAACGCACTTTCCCCAGAGGAGGAGATGCCGGCTGGTCCCCGAGCATGCCTTGGGGATGCAGCAGCCCCAGCCTGGCCACCCTGGCATGCCGGCCATCCCGTCCAGCCCAGCCCAGCACCCCGTTAGGTGGCTGTCCCTGCCGGTACGTGGCACTGGGGCACCGGTCCTTTCCCTAGGGACACCCGGCTGAGCACGGTGCCACTCCCCGGCGCGGGGAATGTGGGCCAGCGCTGCCCAGCCCGGTTCTATTTTCGGATGCAGCTATTAACCCCGCACGTTAATCACAGCTGCTCCATCCCCGCAGCAACCCCACAGGCTGTGGGCATCTATGGGGCGAGGACCCCTCGTCCCCAAGATGCCCAGGACGCAGGTGACGGATGGAGAGGGGGGCACCCCCAGGAGCTGCCAGCCCCGGGATGCCACCTCCGCCTGGGCACTGATGAAAGGTGGCCGAGGGGAGGTTTGGGGCCGGGAGGCTGCTATAAGGGAGCCCAGGACCTTTGATGTGCACAGCCCCCCCCCCTCGCTGATTGCGTTAGCGGGTTTAGTGCCCGCTGCTCCCCCGGGCCGGGCTATCAGGCGCAGACAAGCTGCTAAAGGGCCCGGCTCCCATTTTAGATGCAAATGACCCTGCAATTGTGGACTGCGAGGGAGGAGAATCCCCAAATCACCCTCGGTGGAAGCAGACCTGGCCGCAGACAAAAAGGTTCCCAGGCCGCTTGAGCGGCCCCTTAATCTGCCCATTGATGCCTCAAGTGCAGGGCATCAGCTGCCTCGGCATTCCCGCAAACGAGCCCATTTTTTGGAAAGCCCCATTCCCGGAGGCGCCTCCTGCCGCCCCCCCCGGCCTCATGTCCCCCTGCCTGACACTAATGGCCCCGGGGCAGGCGGCTTTGAAGTGCATCAGATTGGGCTAACGGGGAGGTGCCGCCGCTCAAGCTGCTCCCGGAGGGGTTTGGGGAGGCAAAAACCCCACCGAAGGCTGAATGGGGCACGGATGGAGCCCCCCAAGTCCCGCTGTGCCCCAAATCCCCATGCCTGCCCAGCCCTCTTCTGGCAAAGTGGAGAGGATTCAGCGTGCCAAACCCCAATTTGAGTCACTGGACTCAGCTGGGAGTCATGAGCTCACTCAGGCAATAAGGTTTTAGGGCCACCTGCCCTGTGAATAACCCCCAGGCCCCCTGCACCCCACAGTGTGTAGGGGAGGCAGGAGGGAGGCAGGAGCCCCCAGCGCCCCGTACGGTCACTCACGGTCACGGCCACTTTCCAAAACAAGGAGGCACACGGGCAGGTGCACGGGGCACGGTGTCCGTCCTGGCAAAACCACCTTGTTGTGCTTTGATGTCGGTGGAAAATTCCCTGTTTGGCTGGAAATCTGGGGGGGACGAGGAACCCAACGCCGGTTACGCTCGGCGAGGAACTAAACGCGTGTTTTGCTGGAAAGAATTTTCCTCTCCCGACTGGGGAGGTGACATCCGAACCTTATTTTCCTTTCCACACCGGGACACGTGCCAGCGGCACCGAGCGGTCCCCAGGGCCCGGAGGAGCCACGGGATGGGGCGGCTGCTCCGAGCCCCTCGCCACCGGTGGCCCCGAGCCGCAGCGGCGCAAATGGAGCCGGGGAAAATGGAAGCAACCGGAGGCGGTGTCTGGGCTTGGGGCTGTTTGCCTGTAGCCTGAACACGTGCCGAGAGCAGGCCTGGAGCCGGCTCAGCTGTGGGTTTTAAAACAGCACCTCGTCTGCCAAGGACCCTCCTCTCCTCCTCCTCCGGCACGGGCTGGGTGGATCCTGGCCCTGCCGTGCACCTTGTGCTGCTGGCGAGGCGCTGCCTGCCTGTCCGGCTCCGCTCCAGCACCCGGCGCTGCGGGGCTGGGAGGCAGGGAGGGGTGTGCTACCCGCACCCGCTGCACGCCTGGCCACGGGGACAAGGAGCCCGCGGCCACCCCTGGGTGCCATCCGGCCAGGGGACACCACTCCCTGGGAAGCTGCTTCCTCTGGGCATCTCCTGGCATTGTCCCCAGCTGGAGGGGTCCCAGGAGCCCTTGTCCCCAGCATGGTGGTCTCCAGTTTGGGACCATGTTGGAGAGATGTTTTCGGTTCCCCCCTGTGCCTGCTTCCCGCAGGGCACGAGCTGAGGGCAGGAGCGAGTGGGTGTAGCTGCGCCAGGGCCACACACGGAGCGAGGAGCAGAGCTGGGTGTGCGGGCTGGGGGTGGGAAGGCTCCTGCTTCCCCCTGATCCCCCGCCACGGGGACTGCCCCGCTGCCGCATGGCTTGGGGCCAAAACCCTCACAGCTGGTGCAGAGCCTGAGGACAGCACCCGGTGCCCACCAGGGCTGGGCTGTCAGCAGGAGGCTGCACAGAGACCCCTTTTCTCCATCCTTCTGCCCAGACTCGTCCCTGTCCGTTCTTGGACCCGGAGCACCAGAGGTCCCCTCCATCCCCAGTGCGCACCAGCACCAGCGGTGCGAGCAGGGTAGGTCAGGCAGCCGGTTCTCCTGGGGTGACTCATTCTGCCAAGCAAGGCATTCACCATATTTCAGGGTTTGTATGAAAAAAAAGGCCAGGGTGCACGAAAGTTTCTTTGTGAGCTGCTCTGCAGGCACTGGAGGGGATCCCCTGCTTGCTCATGCTCTATTTTGACACTTACGTAAAAAAAAAATAAAAGAAAGCTGAGAGAAAAAATATTTTTAATTAAAAAAAAAAAAATTAATTAAAAAAAATATTTTTATGGTGGAAAACAGGCAATTAAGCGAACTGTTTTGTCATTGCTTAAAGACAAAAACCTAATGACCCCCCTGGTCCATCCCACCCAGCCCTGGCTGCCCGCAGCGAGCCGGCAGTGCCCAGGCCCTGCAGGAGGCAGCTCCCCCCGCTTCGCCTCCTCCTTCGCCCCCAGTGCCTTTGGCCAGGTGTTAGGGATGGGGATGGGGGACACATGGGGCCACCGTGCCCACGTGCCGCTGGCCCCATGGGGCCGTGCCCGCCCCAGCACCGCTGCCTGGCCCGTCCCGGCTCTGGCCGCGGCTCCGGCGTGGTTTTGCTGCTGCGTTTGCTCGCAGGGTTATCTGCTCCGGAGCTCGTGTTGGTTTTGGCATGCAGCGCCGGGACCACACCTACTATTTAAATACCACAGCCAAGGGCTCTGAGGGAGGAAAAAAAAAAAAAAAAAAAGAAAGAAAACGACTATGAAATATTTGTTGCGGTTTGGAGATACATACACGCACACACAACACAAACACAGCAGCCCGGCACCAGATCGCTGGCAGCTGAGGAAGGAAGACTTGGGCTATGATTGTCTTCAAAACCACCCTGGCGGCAGAGTTTGCTGAAGGGAAACCCTTTGGGCCAAAATTAGCCCCTGCCACATGCCAAGCCAGAGCCTGCTCTCAGCCGGGCCGGGGAAGCCGGGGCCAGGGAGCTGCGCCAGCCCTTCCCGGGTGGCTGCCGGGGGCCGGGGAGCGGGCGGATGGAAATCCCCGGGGAGGCAGCCCTCCTGGGGACAGGGGGGGTTTCCCTCTGCCGTGCCTTGGGAGAGCAGGTCCTGTCCTGGATGTGCCCATGGGGGAGGCTGTGTCACCTCCAGCACGTTCCTGCTGGGGGATGGAGATGGCTTGGGGCTGGTGGGGACAAAACAGGCACCGAGCAGCCCAGGGAGGGCTGGCAACGCAGAGGATGGGTGCCCCACGGGATTGAGTGGGGAGGGGACAGAAACCAGCCTGGCTTTGGGACTGGGGATCCCAAGGGCCACCCAGGACAAGGCTGGGTGGTCCTGGCAATGTGGTGGTGGATGGGACATGGTGCTGCTTACAGCTCGCCCCTGCTTGGCTCACTCTGTGTGGCCGTGCCGCTGCGGGCAGCCGGGCCGGCCGGAGCAGGTGGATTACCGCCACCTTCCTTTCCCTGGGCTCCTTCCCGGAGAAGTTTTCCCAATGATCTCACTGGATGCACATTTCTAAATTGTTTGCTAGATTGTTTCATCATCAGAGGTCAATTAAAGAGAAGGCGAGTTCCTGTCGCTCCGCTCCTAACCCCTTCGCTGCCAGAGCCCCAGAACAAAAGGAGGAATTGGGCTTGGGCTCGGGCAGCTTGGATTCCCATTTGATTGCTTCCAGTGAGAGCAGCTCTATTTTGGAGCCAGCCTTCCCAGGGGACCAGCTCTCCGGCGCAGCAGCGCGTGAGCGAAAAAAAAAATAAATAAAAAAAATCCACCCTTTTGTCACTGCAAACCTATTTACTAACAGGGAGGCTGGGTAATTAAACACCACTTCCCGAAGCACAGCCACACAGCTTTACGAGCAGCGCTGGCCGAGGATGCGCTTTCGCTCCTTCGTCCCCCGGGGCTGTCCTGTCCCCGTGTCCATGTGTCCGTGCATCTGTCCCTGGTCCCTGATGCTCCCCCGTGTCCGGCGGCTGGTGGCGGTGCCGGTGACTCCGGGCGGTGCCCGTTCGCTCAGCCCCGTGCCACACCTCCCGTCGGAAAGTTATTGCCGTGCCGCCGCCGCGGAGCCCCGCGTGGCGCAGCCACACCTGCGCTGTGCCGGGGTGGCGCTGGGCTGGGGAATGTCGTGTCCCCGCACCGGGCAGGAGGGGCGAGCACCGGGATCCTCTCCTGCACTTTCCCTGGCTTGGCGTGTGCATGGGAAAGGAAGGTTAGAAGGAAAGCACGGGTTAGTTGGAGGCTGAATCCCTTACAGCACCGCCGGGGATGAGGGACGGAGGCTGGGCAGAATGGAGTGGCTGAGATTGGGTTATTCAAAAACGTGAAATTATTTGGAAATGGTCTGAAATTGCTCGTATGTGATGTGTAGCTATCAGAGCCCAACCTGAGAGGTCACAGCACGCAACCCCTGAGCCCCGCGGCCGTGCCCTTCCCACAACCAGCAATGCCCGTGGCAAAACTCCCAGCACAACCTGCTGGCACTGCGTGCTGGGGCTTCTTCTTGGAGATTAAAACAGAGGAGTTGGGGAAAAATATCCTCCCTTCCTCCCGGCCTTCCCTGGTTATCACCAAGAAGCAGAAAACGGCAATCCCTCCTTTTCCCCCAGGCACTGCTGGGGTGCCACAGCTCCTCTTTGCCACTCTTTTTGGTGGCAGCCCCAAGGAACGGCTCCTTGTGGCGGTGCTGGGGGGCAGGTGTGGCCCCATGAGCACCCCAGTTTACACGTGAGGATGTCACTGGGAGGTGTGAGGATGTCACTGAGAGGGCTGGCTGGATGTCTCGAGCCTGTCCTATCGACAACGTGGTGCCTCGTGGCTTGGGACATCTCCCGGCACCCTCCAGGTGTGATGTCCTCTCCGAGCGCCCAGCGGCCGGGGGAAGACCCTGTCCATCGCTGGCCCCTGTGGCTCCACGCGGGGCCTGGTGCTTTCAGCTTTCCTGTACCAGTGAAAGTTAAGCCGTGGAGGAAAAACGTTGCTGTATGTTATAGAGGAAGAGAGGTAAAAAGGGCAGGAAATTTGCACCATGTCCATTTCCCCTTGGCCCTGGGCCGCTGCTCATTCCGGATTTGGGATTTGCGTAGGCAGAGTTAAAAATAACAGGGGTATATAAAGAAAGGCTCGCAAGGCTGTGCTGGCCCCATAACAGCCAGCCCAGCAGCCCCAGCCGCCAGGGCACGGCCAGGGCTCGGGCCGGGAGCGGGCAGAGATCAAAGCGGGATGCGGGATGCGGGATGCGGGATGCGGGATGCGGGATGCGGGATGAGGGATGAGGGATGAGGGATGTGATCTGTGGTTCAGTGGGGCAGGAGCGTGTGCTGAGAGCAGTGGGCACCCAGCTCTGGCAGCTGCAGGACCTGGTGATCTGTAGGGCTGGTGGCTCTGCCCCCATACCCGCCGGGTCACCCCTGGGGTGCGCTGGCACTCGGGGAGCACCCAAGGGAGACGGGGACGTGAGTGCTCCTGCGGACAGACATCTCCCCCGAGCCCTGTCCCCCCACAACATCAGCTTTGTGGTGACACTGGGAGGGACCTGAACCAGCTGCCCCAGCCGGGGGGGCACAGAGGGGGGACCCGCTGTGGTGCTGAGGCACTGACACCCCCCAGACCCCCAGTCCCGGTTGTGCGCCCCGGTGCTCCCCGGGCCGGGGCAGGCAGGGCGGACACGGCAGCTCGCTGGGCCGGTGCAAACGAATCTGCCCTCTGTGCCCTGATAACATTGTGTTTGTTGCGGAGCGGGAAGAGCCTGCCAGCGCACGATAAGAGCAGATGACTTTATTCTGGACCCGCTTCGGATTGAATTATGCTTTAATTTCATTTTCGGTTCCTCTTTTCTTTCCAGGAGGGGAAGGGGGTTTGGGGGAGATGGGGGGCAGGTCTGGGGGCTCCCGGACCCTTCCCCAGGCAGCCCAGCCCCAGGCAGGGGGGAGGACAGGCAGCAACACCCAGCCAGGTCTGCGTTGTGCTCTCGGGAAGCCTCCACGTGTCCCACCAGCCCGGGGTGCTCCGCTGCGTGCGTCCCCACGGCACCTCCCCACGGGACCCCTCCCGTGCCCTGGGGGCTCCGGGTTTGCCTCCCACCGAGACAGAAGCTCTCAGGGCTGTGACACTGGGGCCGGTGCTATAGGGGCTCCAGGGTTCCCCAGAGGAGAGGGGGCACTTTGGATGCCCCAAATGTCCCTGGGTTTGCCCCAGCCCCCAGCCCCAGCTGACGGGCACAAGGGGGGACGCAGTGCCGCTGTCATCCAGCGCCGGGTGTTTGCTCTGGTAGGGGACTCCCCTGCGTCTCCCGAGGTCTCTCACGGCAATCTGGGCACCGATGCCATCTCCGGCAGTGCCACCAGCCCCCTGCGCCCGCCAGCACCCCCCCTCACTGCCATCCGTTCCGCTGGGACTTGCCAGGAGCAGGGATAACCCTTAACCCTTTCCTCCTGGGCCATCGCCTCGGCGCGCAGCCCTCCCCACCCGCTGTTTGCTCTCCCGCTGAGCTGCTGTTTGATCTTGTCTGATGCCATCTACTTTTACAGCCTGCTGCAGCGGCGCGAGAGATAATTCGCGTTTCCTAAACGGGCTTCTGTCAACAGCGGGCTGCGCGCACGCCGTCTGCCTCCGGCCGAGCCCGTTCGCCTCCGACCAGCCCCAGCGGAGGCTCCCGGCGCACAAAGCCCTCCCGCGCCCTTGTCCTTGCTCCCCGTGCCGTCAGTCCCCGTGGTGTTGGTTTTTGGGCATGCTGCTGCTCCCCTCCATGCTGTCCCTCCTGCCAGAGCATAAGCACCGAGGGTTTCCTGGGGAATACCTCGCGTTTGCAAGAAATATTGGCTGTAAAAATGAGCCCGACCTGCTGGCGACACCTCTCGCAAAATACGCCAGCGCTGCACGGATGCAGCCAGTAAAACTGCCCGGAAAGGGGGAAAACCAAGCGGACCCGGTGCCCGTCTGCTCTCACTTATCTGTAAAAGTTTGGGGTAGGAACTGCCTCGCTATTAATTATTATTTGGGCAAGAAACAAATAATGGGATTAGCTGGCGAGTTAAATAAGCTGCTCTGGGGGCCAGGCTAGCAGGGATTTCAGGTGATGCCCACACACTTCTTGGCTTCCCCGGTTCAGAGGCAGCTTTTTCGGAGGAAGGGCTGCGCAGCCCGTGCGTTTCGACCCGCTGGGTGGCATTACCAAACCTGCTGCCTCGCCAGGCTGAGCCCCAGCGCGTGCTCTGGAAATGAGGGCAGGGATTCTTGGTAAAAGGGGGAAGATTTAAATCGTTGTTGTTCCACTGGATTACTGAAATAATTTATTGCAACGCTCCACCCTTATAATTAAAGCGCGGTGATGAAAGCAACTGGTAGGGTGGCTTTGGAGCCAGCAGCAGAGCGTGTGTGTGTGTGTGTATGTGTGTGTGTGTGTGTGTGCGCCTCACCTTCGGTGTTTATATTTGTTTTTTTTTAAATCGACTCCTCGCTTCTGAATAGCGAAGGGCAGCAGCCTGAGTTCTTAGAAAGGTATCTGGAGATGGAAAGCCCCAGAAAGCAGGGAGACGGGCTCAGGGAGATAAGGGCTATTGCTTCTTGACAAACGCAACAGTAACCGGGCCATTCCTGGTACTGCCTGGAGGGAGGCCAAGCGGAGGTCTCCCAGCGGGACCGGGACGGCACAGAGCCCCCGGAGGAGGCTGCCTGGTGCCCGTTCTCCCTGTGCCATGTGTCCGTATGCCCGCTCGATGTCAGGGAGGGGGGACCCCCTGCTCCCTGAGCAGCCCCCGCTGTGGGAAGCTCTCTGGTGGACAGCGCCGTGCGGGGGCTCCATGGGGTGGACAGGGTGGCACCGCAGCCCCCTGCCCTCCGTGGTAGGGCACAGGGGGCTCGGCTGTGCCGTGGGTCCCTAGGCAAGGCAGGCAAACGTCCCGTGGGGGCTGCGGGGCGAGATGAAGCAAGGCAGGCAGGCTGCCAGCCCCCCGCTGGTTATCTCTGCTCGCACACGCACCCTGCGCGCGGCCAGATGGGAGCTGCTGCGCTCTGGGCTGCTGATTGCCCCGCCGACGGCACCGGCACGGGGGGACACGGCCTCACCGACGCCGTTACACGAAGCGGGCGGCACAGGGGGCACAGCACCCCGCAGCGCTGCCTCCCACCCCAGCACCGGCACCCATCGTGGTGGTTCCTTTGCTTGGCGTTTTTTGGGACAAAACTGTGCCCAGCTCACCGGCCCGGGCACCCGCTCGTGTCCACGCACAGCAGCGTGGAACAGCCAGCGGGGTGTGGGTACCCCCTGTGGGGCAGGGACACCGCAGCCTTTGCGCTCCCCGCTCACCCCATGGGCAGCGCATGGAGAGCCCCCAGGGACCCAAACGAGCACCCTGGTGGCCCGCACTGTCCTGGGACCGCCACCCTGGGACCCCCCTGTTCCTATAGCAGGGCAGGGCCCCCCCCACCTCGCCGTGCTCACCGGGCACCGGCAACCAGGGCAGGGACCGGGATCGGGGCATGGATAGGGACCGGGATTGGGGACACGGGCACGGATAGGGACCGGGTCTGGGACCCCCACCCGGCCCCGTCGGGGCACCCCCACGGGGGGGGGCGTGACTAAACATGAGGGGGGCGTGCCCAAAGCCCTGCCCAAGCCAATGGGGGGGCCAGGCGGTGAATATCAATGCGCAGCGGGCCAATGGGGGCGCAGCCATGCTGTTAACAGCTTAGGGGCGCGGGGCGGCGCAGAGCAGCGCTGCCGCCGCCGCGGGGAGCGGAGCCGGGCCCCGCGCACCGCGCTGCCCCCAGCCCGCTCCGGCCCCCCCCCGGTGCCCGGTCCCGGCTCGCCATGGCGGCGGCCGTGGACGAGAGCGCCCTGCCCTCCATCTCCACCTTCGCCAACCTGCTGCCGCTGGAGGAGCGCCCGGCCGATATGCTCCACGTAAGCACCGGGGAAAGGGGCGGGGGGGGTTGGGGGGTGGGGGGCACCGGGTGGGTGGGTGGGGGGCACCGGGCTCGGTGCTCAGCCCCACCGCCGAGCCCCCTTCCAGCCGTCGGAGGGCGCCCCGGGGGTGGCGGTGCCGCCCCGTCGGAGGGGTTTGGGGTCCCGGTGCACCGGGCAGGGGGGGTGCCGCCGGCCCTGACGCCCCTCTCCCCGCAGAGGATGCTGCAGCAGGACGGCCCCGCCGCCGTGAAGCGGGAGGAGGACGACTTGGGGAAGTTCGTGGATTTGGATTTCATCCTGGCGCACACCAGCAGCGGCGGGCAGGGACCGCCCGGCCCCAACTACCCCCTGCCCGAGACCCCGGAGAGCTGCGGCACCACGTACGACAGCGACGGCTCCTACCCGACTCCGGGCAAGTTCCCGGCTCCTTACCCCGAGGGCCAGGGCCACAGCTACGTGGCCGAGCTGCTCACCCCGGACCTGCCCGGCCACTGCGACCTGCAGCGCAGGGAGTACACGGAGCTGCGGGTGCCCGGCGGCCCCCACCACCATCACCACCACCACCACCCTCCCCTCCACCCGGCCCTGAGCCGCCCGCTGCCCCTGGACCCCTCGCAGCCCTTCGGACCCCGCATCAAGAAGGAGCAGCCCGAGGAGCGAGCCTGCATGCTGGGGATGCCCGGTGGCGACTACCTGGGGCCGGGCGGTGGAGAGCACAAGCCCCCCCGCATGGCGCCGGGCCCGGTGCCGGGGCCACCGCTGCCTTACCCGGGCTTCGCCCACGGCCGTCTGGCTCCCCCCGAGGAGCCTCTGCCCGGCACCGACCCCCACCTCCTGGCCGACCTGCCGCCCCACTACGCCGTGGCCCCGCACCGCTACGCGCCCCACTTCGCCCCCCAGCCGCCGCCGCAGTTTCATGGACACTTCAGTGTTTTCAGGGAGCCCCTCAAGGGGCCGGGGCCGGGCCCGGGGGGGCTGCCGGGGTTGCTGGTCACACCGCCCAACTCTCCGGTGCTGGAGTATTTCCCAGCCGGGGCCCCCCCCGAGGACTGCAAGCCCAAGCGCGGCCGCCGCTCCTGGGCGCGCAAGCGGACGGCGACCCACAACTGTGAATACCCGGGCTGCGGCAAGACCTACACCAAGAGCTCCCACCTCAAGGCGCACATGCGGACACACACGGGTAAGGAAAACCCCGAGGGGGCGGCAGGGGTCGGGGCGGGCTCGGGATGCGCATGGAGAGGGGCCGGGGGACCGCGGTGTGGGGCGGGCGCAGCCCTGGAGCGGTGCGGTGGGAGCGGGGTTGGAGGCACCGGGGGCGCACGCGGGGTCTCTGCTGGAGGGGAGCACCGAGGGGGCGTCCTGCTGTCGGTTTGGGGTGTTTGTGGGGTCCCGGTGGTGGGGCCGGGCTGTGGTGGGCAGTGAAGATCAGGGAGACCCTGCAGCCTGCACTGGGGGCAGGGGTGCTCAGGACCCCGTGTTGGGGCTGGGCAGGAGCGCACAGGGATCAGGGCATGCAGTGAGATGTCCCCCAGTGTGTAGGGTTCCCTGAGCGGCCGCATGGCCAAGCCCTGCAGCTGGGCTGAGGATGAACGGGGAGGGGGCCCCAGGGTGGGCTGGGGGTACTGGTGCGGCCCCCCAGTGGAGCTGGGCTGCGGTACACGGTGAGGATCCGCAGCTGGGACGGGCAGGGGAGCAGCCACAGCTTGAAGCAGGGCAGAGACACATGGGGTGGGGGTGCGCAGGGGACAGACAGGCCCCATGGTGGCACGGGGGCACGCGGGGTAGCAGTGGGGAAAGCGACAAGATGGGGGACAAAAGGGGGTCAGGTGAAAATGGGAGTCAGGGGAAGGTGCGTGGCATGGGGTGGTGGGCAGGGATCCCTTAAAAAGCAGGGGAGGGCAGGGGGACGCAGGGGAGGGCAGGGGGACACGGGTGAAGGCCCGTGGAGGGTTGGGACCCCCTCCCCTTGTGCCCGCTGACCCCCCTCTCTCCCCTGCAGGCGAGAAGCCCTACCACTGCACCTGGGAAGGCTGTGGCTGGAAGTTTGCCCGCTCCGACGAGCTGACCCGCCACTACCGCAAGCACACGGGGCACCGGCCCTTCCAGTGCCACCTCTGCGAGCGGGCTTTCTCCCGCTCCGACCACCTCGCCCTCCACATGAAGCGGCACATGTGAGCTGTGCTCGGCCTCCCCCCTGCCCCAGGAGCAGCTCCTCACGGTGTAAATAGCGTCGGGCCGGTGCTGGGGAGCAGCCCAGCCCCTCTCCGCTTGTAGCTGATAACTCCTCTTCTCCTCCTGCCCCCGCTGTTGGAGCTGGGCTCGGCTGCGTGCTGGGGAAGGAAGGGCTGCTTTTTGGGGTGGAGGTGTGGGGAGCAGGGCTGCGGGGAGCGTCGCCTGCCCAGGAGCCACTGGAGGGTCTGGTGCAGCAGGGGTCTGTCCCCAGAGCTCCTAGCTTGTATTTGGCAACAGCTTTAAAAATGAAAAACCAAAAAAAATCCTCCCTGATCCTGGCACTGGGGACTGTGGTGGCTGACAGTGGCCGAGCTCCTGCTGGGGACCTGTGTCCCGTGGCTCTGCTCTGCTTGGTTGTGGCCTTCAGAACAAACCTCCTGGCCCCAAAGCCCCGAGAGGATAAGGTGAGGGTGGGATCTGATCATGGCTCATGGGTGGAAAGGTTTGCAGGGGTCGGCAGCACGGTGTCACCTCGCACAGGGAGCGAGGGATGCTCCCGATACCAGCTTGGGACCCTGCCGGGTGGTCCCGTCCCGGCTGATCCCACAGTTCTGCGCCTGGGAGCCCGAAAGTGGCTCTCATCTCATGGTCTGCTTTAATTTGTTTTGTTCTTCCCCTCAGGATGACACCAGGTACTGCTGCAGCTGCCTTCCCCATGCTGCTTTTTTTAAACTTAGTGTGTAAAGGACAGTGAGTCCAGCTATGAATGCCCAGGTCTCTGCTATACTTGAAACTTTCTTAGAGGGAAAAAAAAAGAGAAAACTCAAAAGAAAATGAGTCTTTTTATGTGCAGCTTCTGCAAAGCGAGTTGTAAATTAAACAAAGCAGTAATATATAATGTTTCTGTTTTTTAATATATTTTTTTTCTTCCGGCTGGGAACACAGGAGAGTCTCGGCTTTGGGAAGTGCACTGTTCCCGTCTGTGTATATTGTTAATTAACATTTCTCTGCTTGGGCACGTTAGGTCTCTCGCACTCCGAAATGTTACTTTTCTTTATATGCAAACTGTTGAAATATTGTGATCTGCTGTATAATAAATAAACAAGATGTAAACTTGAAAGAGCCAGGAGAGTTTACTTTAAAGCTTTCTTCTAAGAGGAGTGGGTGAGGCTGGGCTCGCTTGTCAGTAAATATTTACATCGATGTTCATTTCTGCTTAAGTTAGCTGCGGAGGATCGATGGGGGAACGCCCAAGCCTCGGCATCCGAGCGGCATCTCCTGTGCAACAGCTCTTGAGTCACCCCACTTCCCCGTGCCTCAGTTTCCCTAATCTGCAGATGGGGCAATTGCGGCACAGGGATGGCGTGACCGGTCCTGCGGTGAGTCACTGCCGAGGGGAATGGCAGCCGAAACTTTACGGCGGCCTCACCGGCCCCGGTGCCTTCCCTCGGTGCTCTGTCCTGCTGTCCCCAGCAGCAGGAGCAGTGTGGCACCGGCCGTGCTGTCCCCACCAGAAGGTGGGTGCTGGCCACCTGGCTCCATGCGCTGTCCCCGCTGTCCCCCCCTTGGCGCTCAGGTGCTGAGGCTTCCCGGCGCTAATGGGGGTGACTCAGCAGCAGCGTGCTGGCAGGTCCCGAGCTCAGCGAGCAGGTCTGGCTCCATCCCGGCCTCCCTCCCTCCCACGGCTGATTACCCGTGATGCACGCAGCCCTCCGAAGGCCGGGGCTTGCCCGGACCTGATGCCGTGTTGGGAGCGCACGCTGCGGGCTGCGCAGTGCCCTGGCCCCCAGCATCACCCTGCCCGGGGTGGTGGCATCCTCCTGGGGCTCCTGGAAATTGGTTGGGGCTGGGCTGTGGTCCTGGAATAGGGCTGGGCTCATCCCGCTCCTTCCCCGTTTCCCGCTGGTGGCTGCGGTGAGCCGGGCTGGAGGAAAGCGGGGAAGGGCAGAGCGGGGAGCGGCTCTCCTGGGGTCTGCCCCGGGCTGGTGGGGTGCCACCAGGAGGGTGGCAGCCAGTTTTTAGGGCTTTGCATCCTGCCCGCAGGCGTGGGACCACGGGGCTCCGTATGCAGGTGTCACCGATCCACTTGTCCTTTCTGCAGCTGCCTCCACCCTCAGCTTGCCCCAGTTTCTGAGGGGTGTGCGTGTGGACGTGACCGTGCTGGGACACTGGGGACCCACCATGGGGCACCGGGCACATCTCGCTGCTGGGACCCCTGTGCCCAAGGGCAAGGGTCTGACACCAGCGGGACACCCGGAGCAAAGTGCCAGGGCTGCTGCCTCTTCCCCAGAGACTTGTTTGAAATGTCACATGGAGGGAGAGGGAAAGGTGTGGGCTGTTTGAATTAGCGATGAGTCAGGCTGGCAAAGCCAGATGGGGAGAGAGTGCGTGCCTGCGTGTTTGTGTGCATATAAGTAATCTCTGGCTTTGTGTTTTTATTATGATTATTATTTTTATTTCCAGGGGAACGATGAATTTCTCCAACCATCCTGTCCCACTGGAAAGGCTGGCTCTGCTGTCCTGTCCTCCCCGAGCATCCTGGGAGCCGGAGTGACAGTCCGCGGCTGTTTTGAGGCTGGGCTGTGAGATCAGAGCACAAACCAGTTCTTCCTCGCCTTTCATCATCGCTGCACTGGGGCGGGAGCGGGGCCTGGCTCCGTGCTCACTGCTGCTGCCTCGCACGGGGCTGAGAATGGGGCTGGGGGTGCCAGGGCTCCCGTGCCGTGGGTGAGCTCCTACGGGCACCAGTACGGCCGGGAGCCTTGCCGGGGCGAGGAGTGGCCGCAGTGGAAACGGCAATTACACCTAATTTGTTGTTAATAAAAAACACCCTCTCCCAATTGCCTGGCCGAGATGCACTGACCGTTGGAGAAGGGAGTCCGGTCCTTTCCCTGGCAAAACCTGCCCTGCAAAGTGATGAGGGCAGCAAGAAAACAGCCTCGGGAGCGCTGAGAAACGCTTTTTTTGGCAGACGGGTGCTGGGGAAGGCAGGGTTGGGGCACGATTCTTGCCAGGTGAGCTGGAGAGTGCTTTGCCCTGGCCTGGCAGGGGCACGTGGGTCCCAAAACGCTCTGGTAAAGCAGGTGGGAGCCTGCTTCTCAGGAGACGTGGCACCAACACTGCACCCTGCTGCCCCAGAGGGGAGGGAGGGATGGTCCCGAGAGGGGCAGGGTGCTGGGGTGAAGGTGGCTGGCAGTGTTATGCCACAGTGCCCATGCTGGGGCATTATCCCCCCCCAACATCCAGCCTGGGCTCCCTTTCTCCCAAACCTGGGCTCAGGCTGGCCGAGGCCCCCAGGACTGTGGTAGAAGGCAAAAGTGAGGTCCCTGACCCTCCTGCCCCAACCTTACGGCCCAGCCAAGCTGGGGCAGCCCAGCGGGGAAGGAAGCAGCGAGACATGGAGCAACAGGGCCCAGCACAGGGCTGAGTCACGGCCGCAGCGTGGCCGGCTCCGTGCAGTCACCTGCTGGCAGGATTGGGCCCCAGGGAGGGTCATGGCTGCAGGGGGGAGCTTCTTAATCAGGAGAAGGGGTCACGGGTCTGGGGAGATGGGACAGGGATGCTGCATGTGGGATGGGGCCCAGGTGCTTCAGGATCAGGGGGGATGCTGTGGGCAGCGAGGTGATGCAGACCCATGGTGGTTTTACTCTTATTTCACCTCCTGGGAACGGAGCAAAGGAGAGACACTCCTGGGGCTGGCGTCCCGTCCCCACCATGGGGGAAAATCCAGCAGCCGGCCCCCGCATCCCCGCTGCCGGGCTGTGGGGTGGGCCAGGCGCCGCGATAGCGGGGCCGTGGCTGTCACCGCACCCTTAGGAAACATTTGGCTTCAGGCACCTGAATCCACGGGGAAGCGATAACTCCCCGGTTCGCTCACCCTGCCTGGACCCACACCTGGTGCTATCGTGCCTTAGTCACACACCGAGAGTTTTTCCACTGCTGGGCCCCAGATAACCTCCTCCGCTGGCCGCAGTGTTTGCACTTGTCCTCCTCCGCTGGTGCCAGCCTGGGGGACACGCACGCCTCGAGCCGCAGGCTGCAGACACGCACACCTCTGGCCCGGGGCCACCGCGGCCATGCCCCAAGCCAGGCATGGGCAGAGCATCCTGCACCAGGACCAGGTGCCTGAGGGTGACCGAGCTCTCCAGCTGTGCCCCTTTGCTCTGTGAAGGCTGTGAAAGCTCCTGGATGCAGCGATTGCTGCCCAGAAACCACATCTCCGGGTTCCTGTGAAAGCTGTGCTAATTGCCTGGCTGCTGATCAGGTCAGCAGAAGCTCCCTCCTGATGAGTTTCGCTTGCAGGTCCCTACAGCTCCTGGTGGGACACACAGCCCCACGGTGACACCCACGCACGTGGAGGTGAGATCTGTCCTCCACGGCTGTGCTTTGTGAGGTTAAGATGGTTCTGCCACAGGGAGAAGAGCTCAAAATGTGCTGCTGGCAGTTTATTGAGGGGAGCGAGCGGACAGCAGCGCCCCGCAGCAGGGTAGGGCTGAGGGTGCCAGGGATCCAGCAGAGAAAGGCAAGGCTGGAAGCTGGGCTTGAGTAGTTCAGGCATAAAAGCAGGGGTTAAAATTAAAACTCAAGGACACGGAATGGCCATCTGTCTCTGGATTTTATATGAGAATTGGCTGTAGTTTTTAGAAGTGCTGCTGAATAGCTTCGTGAACAAAGTGTGAATGACCCGCAAGCGAGGGGCTAAGAGAGATGCTCCTCCTCTGATGGTGAGGAGCTCCCTGAGGCAACTGCCAAGCTCTGCAGGGAGAGCAGGGGTGAGATGGGGCCGGCAGCCTTCCTCTGAACAGGGTGCTGGAGTCTT
Organism: Anas acuta; assembly: GCF_963932015.1. NCBI lineage: Eukaryota > Metazoa > Chordata > Aves > Anseriformes > Anatidae > Anas > Anas acuta. The sequence goes on along the minus strand of NC_088986.1, from coordinate 10,815,961 downwards.
GTCTCCCTCTGCAGACCCACCCTGGGGAAGAGGGGACACCACCTCTGGGCCGGAGTCATTAACAGAGAAAGGAACGATTAAAAAAGGACCAGGAAATGAAGTGGAAAGTTGTATGACATCCCAGGCCAAACCCAGCACGCCACATCTGGGCAGTGCACGTGGGACTGGTCCCGGTGAGCAGGAGCATCGCGGCACGGCTGGAGGAAAGAGGCACCTCGGGCAGGTTGTTATGGTGGAGATCCCAAAACGGCTGACGAGTGGCACCCTGTTACACGGGACTGCTGACTGCCTGCAGCTAGAGGCAGCCTCTGGCTCGGGAGGTTCCTAAACCACAGGCTGCTGGAGCCGCGAGCAGCCACACACGCTGGCACGGGCAGGACTTGGATGGACACGGCAGGGCTGAGAGCAAACGGGCCAGGCGGGAGCGGCCTTGGGACTGGCTCTGTCCTTGCCAGGCTGCTGTGGGAAGAAGGGCCGAGGTGCTGAAAGCCACCCTCATTAGGGGTGGCAGCAGGGCGGGGAGGGATAAATGAGTCCTGGGGACAACAGGCAGTGCTCCAGAGGTGCCGAGAGCTGCTGGTGGGGTGCACTGATGTGGTCCCAGCGGATGGTGCAGTCTCTGCAGGGAGGGACTGCCAGCAGGATGGGGCTGGGGGCTGGTGCTGGGGAGCCCCCCCAGCACAGGAGGCTTCAGCTTGTCCCGGTGCTGAAACCTTGTGCCTGGGACAAATTACCACTGGGCAGCCTTGCTCCTGCCTCAGTGCAGAGGGAAGGAGACTTGTGGGGATCCCTTACGGCCCTTCTAGTAGTAAGTAAGTAGTAAGTAAGTAAGTAGTAAGTAGTACTGCTGCTTCCTCCTCCTTTCCCACTCCCCCCTTTTCCTTCTGCGTGGAAGAGGAAGCAAGGCAGCCCCGTTATTAAAACTTTCACTTCTGCCTGCAGACTCGGGTACGAGCTGCTGCTCCGCAGCTCTGCGGGACGGTTCCTTGCCAAGGGTGCCGGCGAGGAACGCGTGCTCCGTCAGGCGACGCCAGGAGCTGCGGCCCCAGCGTGCGACGTGGGGCAGCGCCCGCCTGGCCTGCAGCCACCTGGCACGGCCACAGGGTCTCTGTTGGGTGTGACGGCCACGTTCAAACACCGGGGACAGGACCAAGGGATGGAAACGCTCCTTGGGAGCCTCGTGGAGCCCTGTTTAGCTCCGGGACACCATGGAGAGTGGGAGGGCTGAGTGCTTGGTGGGACATGGTGGGACATGGTGGGGCATGGGTGGGCTGCCTGCTGCCATCGCTGGGGGCCTGCCCCAGCCCTGCTCCGTGGTCCCTGAGCCCAGCCAGGCCCCATGGTGCTGCCAGGCAGCAGTGCCCTGCCTTTGGGCACCGCCACCGCGAGGTTTTTGGGGTATCCTGGAGGAAGGAGCCCGGCGTGTGTCCAGCCCGACATGGCTGTGCTGCCACCTCCTGGCGCAGCACCGGGCCGGCCGGCAGCGTGCTGCCCACCCCGAGCCGGGAATGAAGGATGGGGGCTCCTGGGGGCTCGGGGTTCGCTTTGGGGCCGCAGCACGGGGGGCTCAGCACCACCCCCCCGGGGCCGGCTGCGAGCTGCCGGGAGCGGGATTCGAACCCGCGACCTTCCGCACTGCCCCCCCCCCCTTCCATTAACCCAGTGGGTGCGTCCTTAAAATCCTTCCGGGCTATTCCGGGCGCCTCTCGGCGGGACCGGAAGCGGAAGTGCCCGGAGCGCCGTGAGGGACGCACCGTGCCGCTGGCCGCCCAGCCGGCGCGGGTGAGAGCGGCGCCGGCAGCGGGCCCGGGGCGGCCTGCGGGGGGCTGCGGGCACCGGGGGCGGCGGGAGGGGCTCTGCGGCACCCCCGGGCCTCCCTCTGAGCGGCTGGGGTCTCGGTGTGCCGGCATCGCGGGGCTGGCTGGGTCCCGGGACCCGGTATTGGGCCTGGGGGGGGGGAGGCGGTCGGGGGGGGGGGCAGGAGGAGGCCTAGGAGGGGGCCTGGGGGGGGGTGTGTGTGTATGTACGGGTATATACATAGCTATGTGTATATAGGTGCGTTATACGTGTATATATGTGTATATATGTGTGTACAGGTGTGTGCACACGTGTACCTCCATGTGTCTGTGTGTATGTGTGTCTCTGGGGGTGTATCTATGGGTTTTATGGTGCCAGCCCACCCCCAGGAGGGCCCCGCTAACCCCAACTCCTCGGTTTTCCCCCCCCAGAGCTGGACAGGACGGCGGTGGTGGAGGTGAGCGGGCAGCCGGCGCGATGGCGACGGGAGCGGACGTGCGGGACATCCTGGAGCTGGGGGGAGTGGAGTCGGAGAACACGGGCACCATCAACAAGAAGGACATCATCAACTCGGATAAGGTAAAATGTGATACCCTAACAGCTGCAGCTCCTCTGCTGGGTGCTGGCTGGCCTTGTGTGTGGTGGGTGCTTGAAGAAGGGTGGAAGAAAGCACGTTCTGTCATGGTCTGTTTATTTTCATGCTCTCTAGGCATACCCAGAAATGCCTGTAGGGCCCCACTCCTGTGCTCCCAGTGTTCTTAGGGTAGGGGTGTTTAGGATATTTCAGCTGTAGCTGTACAAATGGTGCTCTTGTGAGCTGGGCCTGGCCCCAGAATGTTTTCTGCTGTCTCTAAAATTCCTGTCTTGTGGGGTAAGCAGGAAGTGTGTTTACTATCTAGCCCCCAAGCATATGTAAATAATAAAAAGCCGACCTGTTTTAGATGGGCAGAACATTGTCTGATATGGCTCAATGGTAAATGTCCTATAACGAAGTGCTTAGCCCTTGTGTGGGCAAGCTGTTTGGGCACTGGGAAAGCTGTTGCCTATAGGAATGTGGGCAAGTTGGTAAACTGGAAGTTTACTTAAGGAAGGATGCAGTCACATGCTGCATTGTCTGTGGTAATATGCTACGGGATGTTGTTGCCTTCTGCGTTCAGGAGGTAAGGTCTTAGCTGTTCCATGCTTTGCAACGCGCTGGGAATGCCAGTTCACAGCTGATTATGAGACCTGAAGGTGTTTGGAAATGAGGTGGGGGAGAGGAAGTCACCAGTTCTCTGGTACAGAGATGGTCTCATCTGAAGTAAAGCCTGTGCGTTGGTTTTAAAAACAAACCAAAACATGCCCTCATCACCCAAAGTGCTGCTTGACTGTCCTTGCTTGCTTCCACTGAGGTGTTTGTTTCTGAAAAGAAACATAATGGTTTCACGGCTGCCTGGCTGGGAATAGAGTACACAGTGTATAATTGGTGTAGTGGAAAACTGATGAGTTTCAGTAATTGAAAGGTTGAAGTGTTAAAGCTGCCAGTTATCAGCTGTTTTGATGTCTAGTGAGCCGCTCTCTGGCAGGATTCAGCCTGCGATGTTGTGCCACTGAGCGTTCAGAGTTGTGAGTTCTTTGATTTAGATGTGTTTGTCTGTTAGCTGGCAGGGAGCTGAAGGAGTGCTGGTGGATGTCTGTGTCTTTTGAAGAGAGGACCAGATGGGTTTCTTCTCAGACTTGCCTGGCTAATGGTAAAAGAGAGGAAGGGGAGGTGCAGCGAGATGTTTCAGGAGTGTTGCAAGAGGCTGCGTGCAGCTGTGAGCGAAACGTTTGGAATTTCTACAAAGTACAGAAGCTAAATCACACCAAAGGCATAAATACCCCGTTATCAGATGGAGAGGTAAATGTTGCTAGTAACAGTGCAGCATTTGCTCAGGAAATAGGTCTGTTCTCTATTAGAAAAGGACCAGATTGATGTCTTTAAATCACGGGAGAATGATGAAGTAGTTTCCAGTCCATTAGTGACTGAGAATGTTTTAAAAAAAAATTACTAGGCATAAAAATGTTGAAATCAGCAGGACTAGGTAATTTGTTCTCAACTCCTAAAAGAGCTGGCTGAGCTGATCTCTGGCCTGCTGACATTAACTTTTAATAAATCTGGGAACTTTGGGGGAATTCCAGAAGCCAGCATTCAAACAGGGCATGTGGTGACCCATGGGTAACTGCCTTGGTTGCCCTTACATTGCTCCTGGGCAAAGTGATTGACAAGTTGGGAGAAAGGTATTTGATTAGGAGTGAAAAGGTGCTAATGTAATGGATGTCTGCAGTGAAGTTTTATGGGAAATCCTTGTAGTACAGGCTGTTAGATTTTTTTTCTTTAATTGGGATTTTGAATTTGCTTGGTGAAGCATTTAATATAATTTATCTTACGGTGTTAGTTTTTACTGTTGCAAAATACTCTGATTTCAAAGTCGTTAGTGATATGGTAAACAAGTACATTAAAAAGGAGTCACGTGGGAAGGGTAAGGAGTTAGAAAGATGGTACAATTAGACCAAATGCTCTGCATTACTCAGTAAACCCAGCACACTCGAAGTGTACCTTGATAATGCAGCTCCTAATGTGTCCACTGGAATCCAAAGCTGATTACGTATTTATAAAGCTGTGTATGTGGTATGAGGAGGAAAGTGGCTTAGAAACCATCAACTCTGATGAAGTTTTAAGGGCAAGATTGAGTTGTCTGCCCCGAATTCTCAGTGTGAAGATGGTATGTCAAAAACCATCTTTGCTGGCTAAATGTGACGCTGGAGGCAGGAATGAGGGGTGACTTCTGTAGGTGATTCTGGTAGTTTTGTCATGGGGCTGCTCTAAGAGCTTGATCTGTTGCTGCAGAACAAGGTGACAGAAGCTAAAAGAGAGTAGGAAGACATTTCTTAATATCTTTAAATGTTAGAGAAGTCAATTAAATTGTTTAATACCTTCATACGGAGACAGTACTTGCCTAGTGCAGAAAGCCTTAGGGTACCAGCCCCTGAAAACTGCAGCCAGCTTTCAACTTGCAACTGAAGTGCATGTTTTCTACTGCATAGGTGTCCGAGTAGTGGTGAGTGCTATCGCTGAAAGCAGGCGTGCTTTGTCTGCCGATGTCTTCCACCAGGAACAGGCACTCTCCTGGAGTCACTTAAGGTGTCTGAAAACAGATAGAAGTGAAAACCGGAACAGGGCACCAGGCTGTGTGGTTTTGTGTGTTCCCTCGGGGATTGCCATGTCTGAAACTAAAATTCAAATCTTCTGTTTCAGAAAAAATCCAAGAAATCTTCAGAGACGTTGACGTTTAAGAGGCCAGAAGGAATGCACCGAGAAGTTTACGCACTCCTCTACTCTGACAAAAAGTAAGAGAGTGGGAGCTTGTGCTCATCTTTGCAGGTTGGGGGATAGCCTGGGCTTTTGGTGGCAGGGCAGCATCCACTTGAAATTATGGACAGTCTTGGTTCCAGATTCATTGCCCTTTGTTCTTGGCCCACTTGTGTTCCTCTCTTAGACTTTGATGTTAGTGCCTTGCCTCTCTCCTCTGAATTTGAGGAATTTACTTTGTGTATGAGATGAATCGGGTATGGGCACAATAGGCTAGTGCAGACAAGGTAGTGTTGTTATCCTTCTGTATCTAATCCTATTTTTTGTGGGGACTGGGTATAGCACCTGATTATTTTTTTTTCTCATCAGAGATTCTGCTGCAGCCTGTATTTGGCTTGCTATGAATTCTGCTCTTGCCCCAGAGGACTCTTGCATGGCTTTCCTCATGATTCTGTTCATCCATGCCGTGTGTTCTGTCCTCTGATGCATGTGACTTCAAATTTATGCAGTGAAAATTATTTCTCTGCCAGTATCTAACAGTCTTCTCATCCTTTCTACCTTAGTGGCTTTGGGCTGTGCTTTAGATTATATCAGAGGTGATCTAGAGTTGGCTTAGAGGAGTTTGGAGGTAGGTGTTCTTATGCAACCCAGGACTGAAGCATCTTGGAGGAGCTGAGCATATTAGCATTGCAGTCTGGGAAGTGCAAAACCTGGCAGAAAGCTCAGGTTTTCCCACCCTAGACGTTTTGGTAGCAAATCCCACTCCAGAGTGCGAGTCTGAACTCTCTCTGGGTTTGCCCTGGGCTGCTTCCTGCTTCTCTTCAGCCAGTGCTTGTTTCCACCACAGGGATGCGCCTCCGCTGCTGCCAAGCGACACAACTCAGGGTTATCGAACTGTCAAAGCAAAACTGGGGTCCAAGAAAGTCCGGCCTTGGAAGTGGATGCCCTTCACCAACCCGGCGAGAAAAGATGGGGCGATGTTCTACCACTGGAGGAGAGCAGCAGAGGAGGGCAAGGACTACCCGTTTGCCAGGTTCAATAAAGTAAGTGGGAGCACTTCCAAACAGCAGCCTATAAACAGCAGCAGGGAGCTCTCCTTTGTCAGCCTCTTGAATGCCCAGACGGGAAGTTGGTTCTTTCAACACGTGAAGGCTGAATTCGGTTTGGTAACTGCATTTTAAATAGCAGCATGGCCTACAGCTGTGCGACCTCAGACTCTGGAGCCTCCAAATCCTTCAAGCTAAGCGGGCTCAGCGTGTGGTCAGAGCTTGCCAGAGTACCTCTGTGTCTCGGGTGCAGTAACTGATACGGCGAGGAGGCACTGTACCATTTAATTAACTTCTTAACCAACGTCCTCTCCCTGATTACAGGCTCTGGGTAGTAAAAGATATTCTATTCTGAGCAAGACATTGAAGTCAGAAGCCTTGTTATCTTGCCCAGGATGAAAAAATTCGCTTGTAGCTTGTTGGCCAAAAAGCTGGTTTGCAGCTTCTTGGCCAAATTCCAGCACAGATACTGAATTACACTGCGTTCCTCTGAAATTGCTCCTGTGGTATCGGCGTGGTGCAGTCCCCTGTTCCTTGCATCTTATGTTAAATTAGCACAATGTGTTGTTATAATCTCCTGCTGTCTTTTGTCCCAGATGTATCTGCTTTGAGTGGTTAGTGCTTTTGTGTGTATGCACAAAGGAAGCTACATCAAGATTTGTATTTCAAAGTCAGGACCTCAGAAATTAGGAAGGGACAGAGTTAGGGTGCCTCCTAACATAATTTAACCCTCTTCGTGATGCAAATCTGAAGAGGAAAAGGGAGGAAAAAAAAAAAGCGCGTGATCACATGATTCCACAAAAGCTCTGCTTGTGTATAACTGTATACAACATTTCAAGTTTGCAACCCACAGAGCGTCAGCACTAACAAAGCCCGGCTTCCTGCGGAGTTAAGTGCTTGGTTGACCTTGTATGTTAGAAGGCTCCAGCTCTGACTGATGCTTTCTCTTTTGTTGGGACGCTGGTAAGAGCCTCCTGTGGTATCTGCTCTCTGATGTCTAGGGTGGAAGTCTGAAACAGGACTCGCTTAGTCAAGGCACCTACCTAGCTGTCTGTGTGAGACTTTGGGAGCGTAATTGTCTCCAGGACTCTGCCTCTGTAACAGTTTTTGGCTGAGTTCAGCCAAGTTTATCAGAGGGGGCCATGTGTGGTGTTGAATTACATGATTCTTGTTTCCTTAACTTTATCACGTACCGTGAATTTACAGACAGAGAAGTCTTCAGCAGGGCTGCAGCCTTTAGATTAGTGCTGCAGAGTGCTGCCAGCTGCACAGGCACCATTATATAACATGAGCAGCGAGTTGTTACCCTCGCTGTGGATCTGTGGTTGAGAAGGTAGAAGGCACTTGTGGAGTTTTGCAGATATTTGCTGTGTCAGAGGAATTTTATTTTCTTTTCCAAGCTCTTCTGCTGGTTCCTTCATGCATATTTGATACCTCTGCCTGTGTCACTCACTCCCCTTGACACGAGCTCATTTTCCTTTGTAGTCACAGAATTGTTCTGTGTGACTGTGTAGTCTTACTGGTCACTCAAGCTCTTTAACTTGGCTCCTGCAGCACTGTTCAGTTGCTTTGCCTTTTCTCTGTGCCCCCCATCTCCCACGCAGAATCCTTCCTATCTGTTGTGAAATAAGAGCGCAAAAGCAGCCTCACTGGTGTTGGAGCACAGGCTTGTCTCAGCCAACTTTCTCTTCTTGAGTACCGTTGGTAAAGGCTTAGAGAAAGAATATGAGAATGCAGCAAATACAGAGGAGCATTTCTTGCTAGCTTCTGGTGGCGTTTAACTTGGGGCTTTCTGAACTTGGAATCTGTGTTTAATAATAGGTGCGTTCAGGGCAGCAATCTGCTGTGTGAATATTCTATGGCAACGAGTTCTGCAGGTTAATTTTGTGTGGTGTGAAAAGGTGCTTTCACTTTGTTTTAAACTGCTACCTAGGTGTTTCATTTCGTGCCTGTGAGCTCTTGTGTTACAAGATGTAGTAAATTGTCCTTGCTATGTGCTGTGCTCTCCGTACTGCGACATGCATCTGCCCTTTGTTGTTCTCAATTATCCTTTCTGTAGAAATGGCTGGGCTATGAGTGCATGCTTCAGTTCTGGAAGCACGGCGGGTTTGTGCTTTGGCTATGTTTCTCTTTTTCTAATCATTTTTACCATTCAGTTTGTCTTTTCACCACTGCTTAGCATTGTGCTGGTGTTTTCACAGAGCTGTCTCATGGCTCCACGATCTTTCCTGAGCAGTTTCAGCTAATTTAAAGCCCATCATTGTGTGAGTTTACAGTGTGAAATGTAGGACTGAGAGGGGTTTTCTGCACGATTGAATCTTCGTCTCGGCTCTTTCAGGCCCTGCACCATCCTGTCCCTTTCATAAAGCGATCAAGTTCTATTTGTCAAGCGGTTGGATTTTTCTTGCCCCCGTGCTTCCTTGGGAAGCTGTTTGTTCCAGACCCTCTTTGCTCCATTTCTCACTTCCAGGTTAAATTTTCCATGCTAAATTGGCATTTTTTTTACAAGCCAGTTTCTTTGTCTGTATTTCAGCTCTTCTTTTCTTCCCGTGGGTATTCTCTTAATTCCACCCAGCGTACTTGAAGCTTGCAGTCAGATCGCCTTTCAGGCTTCCTTTGCTAGGCTCCTTTCTCTTCCAATCTGCCGAGGGAGGGCACGTTCCCCACCCCATTACTCATCCTCGGTGCTCGTCTCTGTACTTGTTCCTATTTCAGTTCATCTTCCCTGAGCATGGGTCAGCAGAGTTCGAGTTGGTATTCCAGATTGGTATTCTTGGTGTGCAGCTGACACCCTGCCAGTTTCTGCTGGAAATCCTTCCTGGGGAGAGGGGGTCATACTTGCATTTTCATGGCTGTGCTGCATTTGAACCGAGAGCTGTCTCGTGGTTGGCTCAGGCTTTGTGTCTCACGAGTGCTCACCTTCTCACAGGAGACTTGTTCCCAGCTGCATGGCCACAAGGTGCTAAAACCTTAAGTGACTTGGGCGAGCAACCAAGTAACTCCTAGAAGTTGCAGCTTTGAAGGGTACTGCACTGTGTGAACTGTCTGTGGCTGGGGAAGTGTTTGGGGAACTGCTTTTTGCTTGTCTCATTCCCGTCTATGACCAGGCAACTGCCATCCTCCTTTCCATCCACTGCAGAGGGCTGTGCTGGCTCTTTTCCTCTATGTATGCTTCTCTAGAAAATATGTTTATCTTGAAGTATCCAGGGCATCCTTACAGGGTCTGATAGGATGGCTTCTCCTGGTGGAAGCGGTACTTGAAGGCTGAGGTACAGCTTGTCTCTAAGGGCTGTTCTTCACCTTTATGCTTCTGTGTGAAGCATAAAGATGGGAGAATGGGCCTAAAGATGCTGTTTGGGATTCACAAGGATGAGATTTCTGGTGTAGGACTCAGGAGGGCACAGAAGTGTTGAAGAGTGCGTGCTGCTTACGTGCACACAATTTTTTCTTGTGGAGGCAGGACCTGGTCAGGCAGACTGAGGTTCCCCTATGGGAGTGGCGGGAGGGGTAAGGGAGAAAAGCACAGGCTTGTTTGAGCTGCTGCTTCACCGTGTGCTAGGGCTCACAGTAAGCTCTTGTATTGTTTCTTTAGTACTCATGTGTCACTGGTGTGCTTTTCAGAGCCTTTGTAGGCTGGAGGATGTGGTGTGGGTTTGGCACCTGGGATGGACAGTTTTTAGCTCTGCTGGGGAAAGGGTGGATGAGGAAGGGAAGGGCAAAGATTTTGCTGAGTTTACAGGTCTCAGTTGTACAGCACCCAGCCTTTCAATCTTCATGCTTGGTGTGGACAGTGCTGCGGAAGCAGTAGGTTGTGTATCAAAGCAAGAGGTATGCTAAAGGCTGGGAGCCACCACTTCTTGTTTGTCCCATTCCTCTCAAGCAGTGAACATATCCCAGCCCAGGCAGAGTGGGCTGTCAGAGTGCTTGATGTCAAGGTCTTGGTGCTGCTGTACGGGAAGAATGGAGGGAAGCTGGCCCAGCCTTGGTTTCACTGTCACGTTAGCCTGATAGTTGTGAAACCTGTTGTCAGGATGTGGGCTGGTGACTGCCTGTGTCTGCCACCTGCAATAGGTTTCAGCTTACCAGGCGGTAGTTCCTGAATGTCGTGTTTGTAGAGATCCCATATTGTTCCTTATCAATTCCTCTGCCTGTTCTGTTACCCTTCCTATCAGGGTCCTGGCAGTGCCTGCCTGATACTTTGGCCTCCTCCTGCTCTTGCTCTTGGCTGCAGTCTTTTGGCCCCTACCAGCTGGCCACGAGAGAAAGGCAGTGCTGTAACAAGCTGCCACGTTTTTCTCTTCCCTGCTTAGACGGTGCAGGTACCCGTCTACTCGGAGCAGGAGTACCAGATGTATCTCCACGACGATGCATGGACCAAAGCCGAGACAGACCACCTCTTCGACCTGGCTCGGCGTTTCGACCTGCGCTTCGTGGTGATTCATGACCGCTATGATCACCAGCAGTTCAAGGTGAGTCCCAGGGGCCAAGGTGCTGCTAGCAACCTGCTGTTACGGCACGTGCGGGGCTTGCTGCACTGCAGAGAGCAAATTACCCTTTATATCAACTTAATTAGGGGAAAATAATGAATTATTGGCAGCAAGGAATATTGAATTTCCAGCACAGGGCATTGCTGCTTGTTTTGTTTGTAATTAAATCCACTGTGACTTGTGCTCATTCCCTGTTGCATTTTATTAGAAAGTTAGCTTTGTCCCTGCCAGGAGAACACTCGTGGTTCCCTGAAGACGAGGCAGATGGGGAGTTTGTTTAACTGATTAAATGAGGGTCCTGTGTCCCAGTCCTGGCCCTGGCAGAATGATCTTCTCCCGGTCCCTGGGGGACAGGGGTTTTTCTCTTCTACTACTGCTGACTTGTGATCTGACCAGCTGCAGGCTTCTGCTGTTTCTTTGAAGTAGGGATCATTAGTAGGCTGAAGATGCAGCCCTGGTGTTGTGATCCCAAATCTCCTGTTTCCCTGCCTCTTGGAGACGCAGGGGAATGATACGGTTCCCATGGAACAGCTCCAAAAGCTGGAGGCTCAGGTGAAAAGCATGTAGCAAAATGGAATAACAAGAGTCTGCCCAGCTGGCCAGTCCAAACACCTTCAGTGTTTGCAGTGAGGGAACACAGCTCAGGCTCTGTGTAACCGAGGGGTAATGAATGGTTGCAGCTGATACCTTCTTGGTTATGGCTTAAATAGCCATTGTCTGCAGCAGCTCGGAGGAGGCCTCCGGTGTGCTTTTCAGAGTTTCTTGGTCGCAGATTTCCTTCTCTCTAGGCAATTACTCTTCTTACATCCTTTTATCTGGAGCAGTTCACTTCTGTAGTCTCCCTAACCCTCAGCTGTAATGTTGGACCCTCTGGTGGGAGTTTTTAAAGCAGTGGCTTTGAACTCCTGGCAGTTAATATGCATGGTTCAGAGGAACTCCCACTTCCCTCTGGCTCCACAGGCTGTGACAAGGCTCCTTGCTGATCCACCACGTAGGTGTTGTTTCTTACACCCAACCTGACATCCTTCATCCATTGGTCCTTAGCTGGATCCTGTACAAGGTTTTGCTTGGTTCTTTCATAATGTTGTCCTCTTGTGATGTCTTCCACAGAAACGGTCAGTGGAGGACCTGAAGGAACGCTATTACCATATCTGTGCCAAGCTGGCTAACATCCGCGCAGCTCCGGGCACAGACCTGAAAATCCCAGTCTTCGATGCTGGCCATGAGAGGAGGAGGAAGGAACAACTGGAAAGGCTGTACAACAGGACACCAGAACAGGTATCTGGGGGAAGAGAGCACCACTGCCCCACAAGAACTATGCCAGCCTTGAGTCAGTAGATGGGTGACGTAGGTGGTAAAGAGAAAGGTGATGCTGTTTTCTTGTCCAGTCTAAGTTCTGCTTAGAGATTAAGCAGCTGTGTGTTCCTCAGTTTGGGAGGGAGAATTCTTTTCTGTCATTAGATCACTCTAATGACAAGTTCATGACTACTGGTCTCTCTCACCTTTATTGGCGTGCTGATACTAGATATAACGACATGTTATGTCTGGGGTGGAGAGCCAGCTTTTCATAGCACTGCATTTTCAACTACAGTATAAGTGGGCTTTTTTTTTTTTTTATTCTCTCTATGCTCAGTCTCCTTGTCTGAAGGTGGGATTAATCAATCATGGTTGCTGCTAAAGGGTGGACCATGGATGTTGCCATACCTGCTAGTTTGTAGACTGACACTGCCATGGATGCAGGGCGAGGCTGTGGAGCATAATGTGCTCTGCAATTCACATTGTCTTCAGGACATTAGGCAGGGGAGTTTAAAGGCATTTCCAGGCTGGTCCAGAGCAGAGCTGTTATCAGTAGATGGCCCCCTTGCATTGCTAGGCCTCCTTTGCTGCTCTCATTGCCTTTCTGTGCTCTGTCTGCAGGTGGCAGAAGAAGAATACCTCATTCAGGAGCTCCGCAAAATTGAAACCAGGAAGAAAGAGAGAGAGAAGAGAACACAAGATCTGCAAAAACTCATCACAGCTGCTGACACCACCACTGAACAGAGACGTGCCGAACGCAAGGCTCCCAAGAAGAAGCTTCCACAGAAGAAGGAGACAGAGAAGCCTGTAAACATTTTTCTTTTTTTCTCCCCATTTTGTGCTCTGTTTGGGTGGCATGTGCTTGCTTCAGCAATTATAGCATCCAGCTTTTTAGGGGAGAGTGGCTGGTGGATGCCTTCTGGCAGATCTGTTTTTGGATGATTTTTTGGAAGGCAGAATGGTCTGTCCAGTTGTTGTCAGAGAACTATGATACGCTGTCTCCCTCCCACTTGAAAAATGCCAGTTTAAGTCACATTTTCCTTTCCCTACCTGAGAAATGGGATGAAATGGTGTCAGACAGCCATTCATGCCTCATGGCAGAGAGAAACATCTGCCTCTGCTTCTCCAAAGGGTATTTTGGTACTGCTGTGCAGGGTTGTCACACAGACCCATTGTTTATCACGTGCCTCCTTTTCTTGGTCCGTGTTTCTCCTCCCTTCTCTATTCCTGGGTCTCAGGAGCATCTCCCCAAGCTCAACATGTGTACCTCAGCTGTGATCAGAGCAACCCTGTTGGGCTCCCCAGTACGAGAGAGACGTGAACACCACTGGAAAGCATCCAGTGGATGGCTAGCAAGATGACCATATTTCCAGCTAGTCCCTAGAAATTCCTGTCCATCCACACTGTCAGCAGAGAGCACTTGTCATCTTCCTCCAAAAGGGTCTGTGCAGAGAAGGGAGAAAATTAGTGAATACTGGACAGTTACTGCCAAACTAAGTGTGCCTAATAGCCACCACAACCATAAAACTCCCCTCTCACCTCCACCTTACCCCAGCCCACATTATGAATACAGTGGCACTGGGGACATTGCACGTGGAATTCCTGTGAGGGCTGATCAGGTAAAGCTCACCCATTGCTGCCTTATTTCCCTCTGAATAAAGGAGCTTTTCATTGGTGGTCATGGGGGGGGGAAAAAAAGGGTGGTGATGGAGAATGGAACTGGGAGGATGCTGAGGATGCCAAGGTGAGGGAGGCTAGCCCGAAATACTGCCTGCGGGGCTGGTGCCTGTCTGTAGGCTTGCACTGGATAGGCACGCCAGGGTGGGCAGAGAAGCAGTTTCTGTTGTTGCACTAGCATCATTTCAACCATGACAGAGTCCATTAGGAGTCAATTACCAACCATAGCCGGGAAATGTTAAGAAAAAAATTGCATTTTAACTAAGAATTTGAATCGGGAGCTGCATCAGCATCATTTCAACAAAGGAAAATCATTTACCAAAGAGTCAATTGAGGTTGAAGCGTTTACAGCATGTACAGGCACGCAAGGCAAAAGAACCCATTTAATTGCTTCTATGCTGAGTGCAGTCAGAGTTGTCTCAGCTAAGCCAGCCATCCTGATTTACCCTCACTGCTTCTGTCAGGGTGTTCAGCAACAGGCTGGGGGAGCAGAGTTCAGGGCATCTGAAAGCCAACCTTCATCCCCAGGAAGCAGGGAGGATTGGTTTTGGATTGCAGCCCTCTCCCTCTATTATGTTATTTTATATCCTCTATACAGGGAGAGAGGCTGCTACCTCCAAAGCTCAAAGAGAACCCTTAAGATTTCATGAGCCCTGTTGGTAGTTAAGAGATTTACTTTTTCCACTGTGGGCATGCTTAGAAAACTCTTCCTGGTACCTCTGTTGATTGGGCTGACCACAGATGATGGTATTTTTTTTTTTTTTATGCCCAGCCATGCACAGAGGTTTCTCAGCTTGTATCACTGAGGATTTACAATTGGAAGCCCAGATTTAGAGAACTCTTGGGCTGTTTCAGTCAGTGAAATGGGCATAAGGTAAGGATGGCACTGTGCAAATACGTTAGTACCACCATTTAGGGTTAGGGTTTACACTTGTTGGATGGGTGCAAGGCTTTGTGCAGAGCAGTGTATTTAAAACAAACTAGCAAAGTGCTTAAGCTTTCTGAAGATATCTATAACTAGAGTACTTTTCTCAGTGAGTTTGCTTGGGATTTTCCTCTTTCCTCAGCTCTGACATGTGGCCACAGCAGGTGGTTCTCTGTCATAGGAAACAGTGTTTCCCCTTCAGATAGCGTCTCTATCAAGTCCTGTGTTTCTTGTTTCCTCCATCAACACATCCTGTTTCGATCTCTTTCAGGCCGTTCCTGAGACTGCTGGCATCAAGTTTCCTGACTTCAAATCTGCAGGTGTCACGCTGCGAAGCCAGAGGGTAGGCTGTTGTTCTGGTCCCCTGGGACCTCTGTTAATATCTTTCAGTCTGCCTGTTCTCCTTTTATAGCTAAAGAAAGTCAAGATCTTGCCTCTAAAATAAGAAAGGAATTCTGTAAATGTGGAGACTCAGAAACATGGAATGCGGGCTCTGTGAAAGCCAGCACATCGCCTTGCAGAGGCACCTGAGCTTGTTGTGTTTGTTGCTGGTGTGCCCGCTCTGCTGTTAGGCACACGTGACAGACCCAAACGGAGCTGTCTGCTCCAAGCACAGCTTGCAGCCAAACGTAAAAGGGCTTGTAGAGCACATGCGTTAATAGATGAGAAGGCGAATTTAAGAACTACATGTTCAGGTTGTGACTTGAAAAAGAGAGAGCTGTAAACGCATCTGACTTTTAGGCTTTTTATTACCATTGTTTAGCTTTGGAAAATATTTGTGGGAAAAGCCCCTTTGTTCATCCTGTCATACAGATATCCGTGAGAACAGAACTTGCTGTTCTATCTGCAAGACTTGAGGTCTGTATCTTAGCGACAGCTTTTGGGATACAGAGTCAGTTAAACCTGCCTGCCTGGCTGCATGTTTTTAGAGGGGTTTTAACAGTAAAATCTTGTTTGCCTAGTACAAGTGCTTTTTTTTTTTTTCCTAGTAAAAAAATAATAATCCTTAGTTACGTTATTGCAGCAAAGGTGGAGAAGTAAGTTCCGTGCCCTCACTTCTTCAATTGCTTTTAAAGAACATTTTATGGGATGTTGTTTTGATGTCAGAACAGTTTTAGATCTTGCTGGGGATGCCCTGGGGCTGTTCATAAAAACGTGTTGGGGATCATGCTGCTTCGACTTGCAGGTGCACATGCGTGTTAGAGGTGGTTTGCGCCTGCAAAGCCACTGCTGCGGGACCTCTTTAGTACAGAAGTGCCACCACCTGCAGGTTATCTGTGTAAGCAAGGGGCTACAGCCTTGAGAAACTGGAAAAAAAAAAAAAAAGCAAGTGATGGGCAAGACTGCAGCGCCTGTGTTGAGATTTATGGAGATGTGGCAGATGTGTTCTCCGGCACTAAGATAAATAGAGTAATTTATGGAGATTGATTTGGATTTTGAAAACTAATAACTGATGGTTGATTTTTCCTGTTTTTTTTTTTTTCTCCTGAAAAAGAAGCTGAGCAATAACCTGTCAGTGATGGAACCATATGGCAAAGTCAGCAGCCTATTTGTGTGCTGAACAGGCCAATTCAAATCCCAGCCTTTGCGAAAATGGGTGCTGCACGCTTCTCCCTGTTCTCTGTAATAGTTACAAAATGCAGCGATAAGCTGAGGCATGGCAGTCTGATTCAGCAACATTCAGTCTGCAGTATCCAAGCTCCTGAGATGACCTAGGGCAGCTTCCTGTGCTCTGCTTGAAATTTTCAAGGAGGTAAATCCTGCTGTTAGAAATACCAGTGGTTTGCAAATATAAAAAGACTGCAAATGACTGATCTAGGTGAAAAAAACAATACTTCCATGCTTGGAAATGGGAGTCCTGCCTTCCGCCCAGCCAAATGAATTCGTTTGTGGTCTTTAGTCAATCACGTGGGTTGCTTATTCAATTCTTCTCCTTTTTTTAAAAATGGGAGCTAATAGATTTGTTTGCTTCACATATGGGTGATGGGGAGAATTAATTACATGAGGTCAGGACAGGCCTTTTGAACTGGAGAGAGATGCTGAAGTGCTAAGTGGTATAAAGTGGAGTTGACTGTCCATGCTAATATGAATATTTTACTTGTGGGTTTTCTGAGACAAACCCTCTACACAGCAGTGGTGTTGCATTGATAAGAGTGGGAGCTGGCTAGGACTAGGTGAGGAAATGGGGTGCTGTGTTGGAAACCTGTGCTCTGGCAGCATTCAGCATGAGATATTTTGCCCTGAACACATTGGAAAATGATTTCTAAAGGCTTGTGATATCCTGCAGTAAGTTCTTTTGCCTGAGGACCTGAAGGGTTCTTCACCTAAAGGCTTTTATTGTCCTTTTTTATTTTGTACTTTGCTACTGTGCTTTACGCCTTCATAGTTAGGTGAAGTTGGATTTTGCACTGAGATCAGGGACTCAACCTCTGTCAGGTGTGAAAAATGTATCACACCATCCCAAGGATAATAGCAATTGCTCTTTGATTAAAGAGATTCTTTTCTTTCCCAAGGATTTACAATTAGTCTGATAAGTTAAAATTAATATATAGAAATTAGTCTTTGAAGAAAAAGTTAGCAGTCTGTATTCTGCTAAATTTGTTCCCAGTAGCTTTTATGACAATAGCCCAGGCTTTTCAAATTCCCCCTGTTGTTAAAGCTTACAAAAATCTTATGCGCAGGCTGAATTTGAAGACTTTTATTTTTTCTAGGATTAATGGTCACTTACAGCCATTATTCTTCATAACTGAAAGTTTCTCCTTCAGCAGATGCTGAAGAGTAATCTCTTCTCCAGTGAGTTCGACAAGCTGCCTTCTATCACAATGGCTTCAGTCTCCTATTGTTCTCCATAGGGCTGTGGCCACAGGCAAAGAAGGCCACAGCCCCTGTGCCCTTGCTCTGCATGGGATTTCCCCTCTGCCTCCTGACAGCACAGATTGCAAGGCTCTCTAATGGCAGGAGGAAGCTGGGCATTATGAAAAGCTTCATCTTAATGCAAGTCAGTGCATTGCCTTGGTGCCACGGAGAACAGGAGGCAGCAGCAGATGTTTGGGAAGGGGGGAAGCTTTTCATGAGTTTCCTGAAAAGGAATTTTTACACCTTTGCCATTGCTGTTAGTAAAACTGTGTTATGAAAATAACACCAGGAATGTATTATTAATTCTAAATGCTGCTTCTAGAAAACTTCCTGTTATACCAGATCGGCTCAGCTGGGAGGGCAGAAAGCCAAAGAGCCAGAGGAAATGAGAGATGGGTAGGGAATGTGTAGAGGGAAAGGAGAGGAAGAGACTAAAGGGAAAGCAGGGAGCTACGAGAAAAGCTTTGCTGAGGGCCTGCCTAAGGGAAAGGAAAATGGGAGCTATTAATCTTGAATCTTTTCCAGGACTCAAACCAACAGTAACCACACATTTGTGATCTGGGCGATGCCGTGCTTCTGTAGGGCAGAGCTGAGTTTGTTTTGAACTCACCACAGTGTGTCTGTACCACGTCGTGTTCAGCTTTCAGTTTAACCTTTGACTGCATTGTGTTCAGAGCACTTAGCTTTCGCATACTTAACATCTCCTCAGAGTGTTTTACCTCGGGTTGCTCATTTTCTCTCACAGCTTTAGCTGTGAGGTTTAGGTTATAATTAGCTAATGTCATTGAATAACCACATCAGTGTTTTTAAGAAGGAAGATGATGGATGGAAAAGGGTAGACATTTCTCCCTATTCCTGCGTGTTTGGGGTATTGGTCTGCGTCCTCGCCCTATTGTCACAGGTTTGGAAACTGAGGAGCTGGAAGAGAATTGATTGAGTGATGCCTCATCCGGTAACAAAACAAAACTTGAGGGTAAAAAGGCGTTTGTAGAGATCTCAGCCCACAGAAGGGACTGAGGGATGCTCCAGCTCAGTCATTCAGAGCTGGCCACCGTCTCAGAAAAGGCTTTCAGCCAGCAGCCTGACCCTTTCTGCTAACTAGCATCTTGTAGACAAATTGCCTGTTGAACCAATTAAAAAAGTGGAGGAAGGAAAATTTCAAGTACAGCTTTAGTACCCATTGATTCAAATTTTCACACTCACCAGCTTTTAAATATTTATTAGCCAGCTGAGCGTTTTTGTTTTTTAGCACTGATTAACGAATAAGAATTTACTGTGGTAGTGGGGGGCGATGCATATGTGTGATTTCTTTTCCTCTTTTTTTTTTTTTCTTCTCCTTTTCCCTTGGAGTATGAACTGAGTGCTTACTACGGCTCCAGGATGAATGATGCTTGAGGGGAAGATGGGGTTGTATGTGTGTTTATTCTCTGTATTTGATCTGACCCACAATTAAATGGCCAAGCACACTGCCTGTTTACTCTGCGTCGCAGGCTGTTGGCTCTGCTCCTTGCCTGTCATTAATGCAAACCCAGACCTCATCGGCTGCGAACATGTGAAACATCTGTCTGTCCTCCTGTGATCAATACCGTCCCTTCAGAGGCTTAGCTTTGGAAGCAGTTCCATAAAATATCAGTTATTTTTATTTGGATTTGATAAATTTAATTACTTGCAGCAATTAATAATGTATTTGTTTTGTATCGATTGCGGTCCAAGGCATCCTGGTAGGACAGTCTGATGGAGATCAGCATTCCCTTATTAGTTAGGAAAGTTTATGTTGCCAGCTCCGACCTTCCCATGGATTAGTTAGCTGAAATGTGCTTGTTGCTTCTGCTAGCAGTTTTTCAAGAGTGAAGTTGTAAATTTTGCACTCTTTGCAAGAGTGGGAGAGAGTAATTTCCATGGGGAGCCTGACAGAGGCATGAGAGGAAGGTAGTGTCCTCATTTCTGTGAATAAAGTTAGGAACAAATGATGCAAGCTGGATCAAATTAATGTTGAGGCATTGCCATCTCTATGTTGTATTACATGCCCTTTAATTAGGGTTAAGTGAGTGCTGGTGCGTTTCCTAATTAAATGCATGTCTGTAAAGAGTGAAACGAGATGAAAATATCGGAGTATTTATAAAGAACAACAAAAGGATACAAAATCTTAAATGAAGGAGGGAAGGTGAATCCAGCACCCTTCCTTTGCTCTCGTTCTTAGCTGAGCTGCAGGGCAGTTAATGTTAAATTGCTGGAAGAAAAATTCATCTGTCACCTCTTTCGTGGAAATCTGCTGTGGGAAAGCAGATGGACCAAAGCCTTAGTAGGTTCTCAGGTAAAAAGAACACACTCTGGATGTGGTAATGGGGTCTGCTAAAATAAATGATAGTTCTGGAAAGGACAGTCTTCTCAGGAGGTGGACAGGCTGTAGCTAACAAAGAAGAGGCGTGTTCTGTCTATGTTGGATCATCAGCTACTAAACACTGGGCAGCACCAGGACTTTGGGACCTTTGTCTGCCAGTCCTGGGTGGATTTGAAATGCCTTTATTTTGTCACCTTTGTGTGCACATAGTGACAGAGTCTGGGTGTCATTTGTCAGGCACCCTGATTGTATGTAACTCATGCGAAGCAACTTATATATTTCTTTTTTCTTTCATTAGCTTAACCAGTGTAATGATTGGAGTGTAATCAGTCACTGTGCTTTTTTTTCTTGTATTTGTGTGAGCGTAGTTTCAGTTAAATTATTTAAAGGAAAAGCAACATAAATTCAAGACTAAGTGCATGTTTTTGCTAGTTTCTTGGGTGTGTGTCTGATGTGGGAGTTCTCACAATACCCTTGTGCTGTGTGAGGCTGTCATCACAGTGCCACCTCCTTTCTTAGGGCCCTCCCTGTAACCACAGCACACGTGTCTGTGCTTTTTATTTGGTTAGGGACCATGCAGCCATTCCTGGGAGTCACCTTTACAGGCTTCAACTTGATTTTACACCTGTACAGAGCGGCAGGGCAGGGTTACCTGGGAATCTGCAGGTCTGTACTGTAGTGTGGTACTGCTAACGTGCTTTTAATGTAAAACACCGTCCAGTAAAAATGTCCTTTGCATTTCTTTCTTCTGCACCATGTATTTTACTGTTTTTTCCCTATGCAAACACTTCCTGTAGCCCTTTTATTTTTACCAGACTTGCAATGTATTTACTTAAGGCACAAGGCTTTTAAGGGGAAGGATCGCCGTCTCCTAAACGACAGGCAGCCCTTTCACGGTGTGAGTTCTTTGTCTTCTCAGGTGCCTTGTTTCTTGTCACAACCTGGATGCCAAACTGGGAGAAAACTGACTCTGTTTCCAGGTTATTCATGTTGATTCCAAGTTATTCTCCTTTTAGAATCATAGAATGGTTTGAGTTGGAAGGGACTTTAAATCATTTTGTTCCGACCCCCCTGCCATGGGCAGGCGCACCTCGCACTAGAGCAGCCACTGGATCAGAGCATCCTGGGGGGAAAGGGTAAGATGGTACAGAAACCTTGAAGACCTTTTTACCCGCATGGGTAAAAGCTCATCGTGTTGAGCCATTGATGCTTCAGGACCTTTGGCCCCTTCGGGAAGTCTCTCAGCCTTACCCCTGAGTCAGTGCTATAGATGCATAACGGTGCAATAATGTTTCTAGGATCAATGAGCTGATTCCTTGCCATGTGCCTGAGTATTCTGCACTTCTCTGGGACCTGTTGGCCTCCATCATCCTTGACAAAGCTATTACTAGGTATATTCCTCTAACAAGTAAAACTGGTTTAATTTACTAGGAGGATTCAGGTACAGAATTTATGTTTATGCACAATTGGTTTGGGAATTTGTGAGGTATGTCTTACTTCAGTCTAAAAAAAACACCTGAAATAACCATTTACATAAGTTAATATAGACATGTTTTCTTCTTAAAAGGTTGGTTTATTTAGCATTAAGCCTCACTGATGGAGCAAGTCGATGGTCACGTGCCATCCCAAAGTGATCGTTGTGCTTAATGTGTTACATAGCATAGTAGAGATGGCAGAGCAGTGCGATTTTTTTGTAATCCTAAATCTTAGTTTGGCAGATCAGCAGGCACTGACGTAAGGCATGGGGTCTATGGCTGTAAGCTTGGGCAGGGGGTAGCTTATATGCTCATTGAGGCAGGGAATACCTGTATAATTTCAAACTTTTCTTAGTTTTGCATATATCCGTTGCAATTACCCATCCACTTCTCATTGTAGGACTTTAGTTCTGAGCAGTTAAGCACTTCAAATTTCCAGAAATGTGCACATTCATACCTGAAATTGAATTTCTCTGTCGGGGTTTTTTTAAATTCCGGAGCTCTAAGGCGAGAATACTTAATATGGTTCTTCCTTGAGTCTTAAAACTGTGCAGAAGTGGAGAGGCTCTCTGCTCCTGCAGAGTAGAGCCATGCAGACGGGAAAAGGTTGACCTTCTTTCCCCATCTTCAGCCAGAAAATGCAAAAAGCATTATTCATCTGAAACTTCAGCGCTCCTTCTTCCTGGAAACCCACTAAGCAATTCAGTACTCTAAAGACATCCATGAAGAAAGTGCCTAATGAGAAAGTTTTCTTGAATTGCTGCTGAAATCCATGAAGAAGGTGGTTTTCAATGTCAGTGAGCTGTATTATAATGCTGAACAACGGTGCTGGTGCATAAAACCACAGTTTATAGCTGTACAGACACAGGTCAGAAGTGTGGAGTTTTTAGGATTAACGGTTTTAGGACAGTCATATTGTTTAGGGGTGGGGAATGGTGAGTTTAAGGAAAAGACTGTCTTGAAATTGAATTAAAATGGATTGAAGTGCAGCATCAGGGAGCGTGCATATAAAATGTCCGAGTAACTGCTGATAAATCATTTTGGTGAGAGACCAAACAAAAAGTTTCGACACCAAAGTGGGACTTTTTGGATGCTGTGAGCACCAAAAATGGAGCATTTACGAGGAAAGCAGTAAACTGAGAGAGCAGAACGTTTAAGATGACCACAGAGATGTAATCACGTGTGGGATCCGGCTGAATCTGTCCTTGTAGATTGTGCAAACCCATCCCATTCCTAATGCAGATGCCCATGGCAATCTGTACCTGCCAGGTGGTGGTGCTGGCCAGGAGAGGAAGACACAGCAGGGCAGCGTGCTGCAAGCTCTGCTGCTACGTAGGCTTCATTACTCTTCCAAAATATGCTCAAATACATTTATGACTACGCTTAGAAGTATTACCATAAATCATGAAAATTGAACGACAAACACAAACAAATGAAGCCAGTCTATTTGGGGAGGCTGTATCTTCAGTTATTTCTTACCATGTTTGTTCATCTAATGAATTTGGCCAATTAACAATTAATTTGCAGTAGGTCTCCCAGTCATTAGTGTGAATTAGCGAGGTTTTGTTGGCAGAACGTTAAGTAAAGGCGTAGAAAATCCTGCATCACTGAGAAGCTCGAGGGGACTCGGCCGTGAGAGCATTCTGCAGAGATCTGGCCAAGCCCAGGTCTGCCCAGCCCTGCGCTGAAGTGAGGTGGGTGCTGTGCTCATCTGTTCCATCTGCACGACCCAAATTCCTGAGCGGTGCCCTCCTCCTCCAGGGGGGCTCTGACGCCAGGGCTCCGTGCTGTTGATTCACGCAATTTTCTGTAGCCCTTTATTTATTTTTCTCTTGATACACACAGTTCATGTGTTTAGTGCAGGTTGTTTATAGCCAGGACAAAAGATTGCAGTCCTTAAATCAAAAGCGACGTTGGTGTAATTATAAGCACAGGCTGGTGGAGCAAACAGGGCTGTAGGGAGAGGCTGTCAGAGGAGAAGAGCATCCGAAATATAGTAACCTCAAAAATCCCAGCTAATCAGTTTTCTGACTAGAGCAATCCGTTTCCCGGGTATTATTATTACATGGGGACTTTAAAGATAATAAATAACAATAATAGTCCTGTGTAAGGAAGGAAAGAAAAGGGCAAATGCCATTCACCTCGGAAGCTGTGGTTGCTTGCTGGAGTTCTCCGAGGAACATCTTTTTCCTCAGCCCCTGCAGAGGGCTGGATCCGTGACAATGCCAAGATCATCCCAGGAGCTGTGGTGTGAGCAACGAGACTGCCTGGGTGGTGTTTTCAGTAAGGCAGAGACGGGGCCTTCACAAACCACATGTCCAGGCTCACACATCCATAGCCAGAGAGCTGTTCTGTGCGCTGTGGTCCTCGAGGGCAGCTGAGGCATCGTTTCCAGCACGCTGCTGCATCTGTGGCCACCTGCTGCAAACACCAGCACAAAGAAGGGCTTGCCAAAGTCAGCCTGGGCCTGCCTGAGCCTCACGGGACACAAAGAGTTCTCCCCTGCAACACGGCAGCCCAGCTAACGGACCCTGGCTAACAGATTATCAGCAGCGTTTGAGTAATAGACTGCTCATTTAGTTTTAATACATTTTGCATAGAGAGCAATCAGCCTTCATCAGTCTTAGAGATGAATTGGCTTAGCCAGCTAAATTCTAAAGATATTAGTCTGACAGCAGCCACATAAATCATAACATTTTCTTAATGATGGTAAAATTAAAATATACTCTTGCTTTGAGAAACCAATGAAGCCTTCCTGTTGGCAGGCCAGATCCTCCTGCCTGAATTAAAAGGAAGCTTAATTGATGTGTTTTTAAACTAAACAAACAGCCCCGCTCCTCAGCATCCCCAGTGCTCCTTTCTTTGCAGTTAAATTACCTTGTCCTGCCTCTCCCCTCCCCATCCTCTGATCTGCAGGAGCGTGAGTAAAGACCTTGGCTCAGTGTTTGTTGACCGGGCTCCCATCAGACGTGAGCAGGACACACATGATGTTCCACTCGAAGGCTTTGCTGGAGCAGTCGTGTGTATTGCTAATAGTTCCTTGAGCTCGTGAGAGCCTCCTAGGGGAGCAGCTTGTGCTCTTCCTACAGCCAACAAACCCAGACCTCCTGTCTATCGTCTCCAGCCCCAGTTCTCTGGGCTGCCTTTTTCCTTTCCATAAAGACTTGGTCTCAGAAGTACTGTGCTGAAACCCCAATGCTGAGCCAGAGACCCTTGGGGTATAAAAATAGGACAGAGGTGGCCTCCAGTCTTTACTCTTGCTGCTGTTTGCACAGGGGTAGATTTTCTTCTTTCCCTAATGCTCCTTTTGCATCCCTTGGAGCAGGCATTTTTCTTTGAAATTCTCCCCTGGTGGTAGACCTTGTCCTTTGCTGGAGTCTATTGTGGTGATAATATCCAGCAAAAGGATGAGATGCTTTCTAGAGCAGACTGTGAAAGGCCTGTTCCCCGGGGTGCTGTGTAGCAGCTGTACTCTGGGTTTTTATCTGAAAAGATGGGATGGAGAAGGCAGGTTTTCCAGCCTTGCACTGGGTTGTGGAGCTGCGATGGGCCATATCCAGCTGTGGCAGGGTTGAGGTTGGTGTTCTCACCCCTTGGGTGTGCAGGTGCTGCTGTCTGAGGAACTCAGAAGATGCAGGTGGTGTCTGTTTTCATTTTAGGGCTTGCTCTGGGGCAGCACTGCAGGAAAGGTGTGTAATTTGGGAAACTGATACCGGGCTGTCTGTTTTGGGGAACTTTAACCAGTGGCTTACGGGATGTAAGGCGACCATCACATCCAGTTTTAAGGTGCTGTAAAGAGTGGCTCCTCCCTCAGCTCCTTCCTAGGCCAGTGATGCAGGCTCATGGTTGGCTTGGCAGACGCTGGGGCTACTGATCCATAAGCAGGGTGGCTGCGGGCAGCTTTCACCTCTTGGCTGTTGAAAGGGCAGCTGCAGGCTTTGTTAGGGTGGTGCTGCCCAGGTGCAGCTGTGGGGTCACCTTGGGAGGGCTGGATGCGGAGGGGCAGCCCGTGGAGGTGTTGCAGCGAGGTGTTTGAGGCTGCTGTGCTGTGACTCAGCTCTCCCCTGCTCTGCCTTTTAGCACCGTCGAGGAAAGGATGCGCTTTCGTTCGTTCTCGGCTGTATCCACGGGGCTCGGAGCCCTGTTCTCCCTGCCATATTGTGCCAGCTGCGTTCGTGCAGCTTGTAATCTATTAAATGCTTGGTCTGAGCAGCCAGCACTCCTGCCAGAGCCCAAATGAATGCAGAGGAAGGACCCTGCTAAGTGTATGCATTCTTCCTCTCCTGGCCAGCTCCGCTTGCCTTTCATAGCTCACATCTGATGCTTCCTCTCTCACCTAGCCCCTTAGCTCCGATGTAAATGTGTGTTCACACTTCCGCCAGTCAAGTAACTGTGCTCTCTCTGTCTCTCCCCTTTGTTATAAAGCCTGCTCTGTAAATGAATCCCACAGGTCTGGGGCTCAGCAGGTAAAAGGAGAAGTGAGTCTGTTAGCGCATGAGTCTAATCAGGCCGGCTAAAGCGAATAAAGTAGGGCAGCATTGCACATTAGCCACTGTGTAAATGAGCCCTTTGATGGGCTGGGCACCGCGGGAGAGGTTTTGAAGCCAAGAAGAACTTTTGTTGTTAATTCAGTGACACATGGAAACTGTAAAACAGCGTGTCTTGCACACACACGAGAGAGAAAATAAAAGCCCTCGCGACCAGGCTTTTCAATACCTGCCCTCGGACCTAGTCTGAAAACTTTCAGCCCCTGTCTCCTTCTCTTACCACTTGATTTTCCTTTCTCTCCCTTTCTTTTTTTGTTCCCCCTGCACTATAAAAAGAAAAGCTCTCTTGCCTTTTGAACTAGACGGCTGTGAGTGAGGGCTATCTCTGAGCTGTGTGGCTCTGTTACCTTTGTGTTCCAGATGAAACTGCCAAGCTCGGTGGGACAGAAGAAGATTAAAGCCCTGGAGCAGATGCTGATGGAACTCGGAGTAGGTGAGTAAAGGGGGCACGCGAGAGAGAAAGAGACACACAGAGCTAGCCTTTGTTCTTGAGATGGGCTATTTTTTCCCCTAGTAATACAGCCAGTTTCTTGAATAACAGTATGTGAATGGTTTTTAAAATATTTTATGTGTTTAAAAAAAAAAAAAAAAGAAAGAGAGAGGGTAAAAGCCAGAACAAGATGCACAGGGTTTTTTTCTTTCCTCCCAGTAGAAAAATGTTTTAAAAGACCCTTTGTTTCTCTCTTGTTTGGGCCTTTTTAACCATCAAGAGAGGCAGCACAGTATTAGGAAGGCAAATCTCAGCCTTGCCGGGAGAGGTACTTCTAAGTGTGTTAGTGACCATGGCACGCGCATTGTTCAGGGCTGCCCTGTCTTGCTTTCAAGCTTCGTTTCCTCTTAATTTACTGCTCACGGTGGCAAGTCCAAAATGCGTCTGGGACTGTTCATCCCCCCTTTATAGGCTGCATGCTGTGTGAAAATCTGGAGCACCTCTGCTGAAAGGCAAGTAAACACACATCCCTCACTCTTGAACTCTAGTGTCTTAGCAGCAGAAAGAAGGGTTTGCTTGCCACGTACAATACCCACTCGTAGTCAGAGGGGAAGCGGTGCAGCCCATGGTCAGCTGCTGCCCTCCATGCAGCAAGTGTGGTTCGCAGGTACTACAGGTCCCAGCATGCAGTGCCCCTTGATTAGACACCTGAGGTCCTTTTTCCCCTGCATTGTGTCTGCAGGAATTAAAAAAAAAAAAAAAAAAGCCTTACGGTGATTTATAAGAGCTGACTGAACCCGCTCCCAGCCCTGACTTCTTTCTGTTAGCTCTTGTTAGTTTTTTGGGCCAACTGGTCTGTGGCTTGATACGTTGCCTCAGAGACTGTGTGCAGTTTCGAAAGCCTCCTGTAGCTGGTAAAAGCAGCTCAACCCGGGTGATTTCCCCTCTCTGCTTTAAAACTAAGGGAGTTACTGTCATTTTTTTTTCCCGTTAAAAGCAGTCCGTAGCCCAGGGAAAAATAGGTAGATCTTTTGACTGACAATAAAGGAGAGAGAGATGGAAGGAGATTAATTGGAGTGTAAAAGTGTTTAGTGGAATGGCAGGATTGAAGCTGAAAGAGTGCCAGCTGAGCTTGCTAGGGAAGCCTTTGGAAGGATCTGAGTGCCTCTTAAAGCCCACTTTCCATGAGGGTAAGGAGGGGTTTCTGACTCCCCACTCCAGCTTTATAAAATGCACACATCTCAAGGGTTTCCTGGAGCTCCAGCCCTGTTGTGCTGTAGAGTGCAGAAAAACCACCTGGGCTTTGAGTGGGTGAACACATTGCTAGTGGTTTGGGGTCATGAGGCCAGGGCCCTGTTCAGGTCTGTGTTAAGGTGTGCTGGTAAGGCAGCACCCCAGTTCTGTGCCTCCCTGCTCTGGGAGGAGCAGTGGTGAGAGAGCTCAGCCCATCTGCTCCTTGTTGGTGCGTGCACAGGGGACACCAGGAGCTCTTCTGTCTTCTGCAACAGTGTCTAAGGACTTGCTCCTATTATATGAGCCCCTAGGTAGCAAGGTTCTGCCTTCTGGGCTGATCTGATCTCAGTCTTTCTTCACCCTTCACTTGGTGAGTCCTGGACTTAGCAGGTTCACCCTTAGTCCTTGGCCAGAGCCAAAGGACAGCCTGAAAATTCCAGGTATTCGGCTGTTCTGGATGCCAGCTGCTAATGAACCACATGATGGGAGTGAGGCTCCTGGCACATCCTTGTGGGAGTGAACTGGGCAGCCAGGACCTTTCTGGGGATCTTCTGACACGGGGTTGCTGCTCCGGGTGTTTAACAGGACCCCTTTTCCTCCCTAGATCTCAACCCGATGCCCACGGAGGAGATCGTGCAGATGTTCAACGAGCTGCGGAGTGACCTGGTGCTGCTGTACGAGCTGAAGCAAGCCTTTGCCAACTGTGAATACGAGCTGCAGATGTTACGGCACCGCTATGAGGCGCTGGCCAAAGCTGGCAGTATCGGCCCCCTCAGTGCGGAAGGTGCCCATCCAGATGGCCAGGCAGGGCTCGGCATGGAGGAGGGCAAGGGAGATGCCAAGGACCAGATCATTGATGTAGTAGGAGCACCACTGACCCCCAACTCGGTGAGGAGGAAGGTCGGGGGGGCAGAACAGGGAGCACTCAGGTCTCCGACGCAGATGCCCTGACGAGCGCTGGGGACGCTGCCCTGCTCTCCCTCCAGGCGTGCGCGTCCAAGGGAGCACAGCACGCCCGTTTCCCCAAGTCCCAGTGCTCTCTGGGCTCGTCTCCTGTGCTGGACAGTGTTCTTGGTGCTATAGGTGGGGTCAGCAGGTCTTTCTACATCCTGCATGCAGGCAGATGGCTTGATGCGGGTGCCACCGTGGACCAAAGCAGCAAGGCTTTGGGTGACGAGAGCTTGCACCGGGGCAGCCACAGTGAAGCCAGTACAGCTGCAGGCCTGAGGCATTTTCCTTCTAGACACAGCCCCATAAGGGCTGCTCAGCAGAGGGAAGCAAGTGGGAAAAGCAGCCTTGATCTGATGAGCCATGACTTGCCCAAGTCCCTGGAGCTGAGGGGTAGCCCTACCTGGGGCAGGAGGCTGGGGAAGGAGAGAGCTATCTGAAGAGCAACGGGGTGTTTCTCTGCCCCACCTCCAGTGCTGAGGAAGGAAAGCCAGACCCAGGGGTTCTGGAAGCCACTGAAGTTTCAACCACGAGCCCTGCGCCAGTGTCCTGTGCATGCTGTAAATCCATCACCAGCTCTCTCCTCCCCGCCTCCCCAAGGGTGGGCTGCCAGCCCCTCACCACTGCCTCAGGGCCGAGGGTCCGCCTGGGGTCAGCCAAGGTTGCTTTCCCTCCTCCCTGCGGTCCCCTGGCACGGCTGAGCTGAACTGCCTGCTACAAGCTGCCCCTCTCCACGCAGTGGCATCCCCGACGCCTCAGCCAACCTGCCCCGGTAGCGTCACAGCCCTTTACTTTCTCAAATGTATGATGTATTATTGCAGGATACTGAGAACACCTTATCTGTCAACGGCAGAGGTGACACATTAATCTGGACTTGAGTAATGTCCTCTTCAATTGTCACAATATGGAGTCATACGGAAGCGTTCTGCCGAGACAGGTTCATGTTTGCAAAGGAGTCTTCTGAATCTTTTTTTTCCCACTGCATTCCACCTGAAATCTCACCCCTCCGTGCGGTCCAGGGTATGTCCCGGTTTGGAAACCTCCTGGGCTGGTTCACAACTCACCTCCTCTTCCCAAGGAGCAGGCTCAAGGGAAAGGGAGAGCGGTGGTGGTGGTGGCTGTGGCTGCAGGAGGAGGGAGCCCCCAGCGTGTTCCTGACCACGTCCCTCCTCAGCGCCACCTCCTGGAGCTGGAAACAAAGAGGTGGGCCCGGGCAGCGCAGAGAGGGTTAAACTGACCTGGTCTCTGACATATTTGAATGAAATATAATCAAGTTAATTCACTGCAAGGCAAATTCAGTACCTAAAGGGCCTCCATGTTAAATACAGCACTGACCTTTACCGGCTGATTACACAAAGACGACACAATTAGATTAGTCCAAGACAAAAGGTCAAGCACATTCACACTGTGACCATTTTATGTTACCTTTTGAGGGGGGAAAAAATTACATCCCAGCTGGAGGGGTATCTTGGAGAGAAGGGGAACAGGGCTGCTGTGCCACGTTCTGCCTGGCTCGGGCATGCTTGGAGAGTTGGGCAGGGCCTAGCACAGCACTTGCCTTGTACCTTCCTGCAGCTCTTGGTGCTCAGGCAGCGTCAGGGACCAGCAGCTTGTGGCCCACAACCATCTTTTCCCAAGGACGGGCTGAGCTGCTTGGAGGCCATGCACTGCTGGTGCCTCTCGCTGGGTGTCACGGTTAGAATCAGCACCTGGGAGGCAGGGGGTGGCTGGGGCAGTCCTGGTGGTGTGCATGGCAGTGCCCCCACCCTGTGGTGCTGGTGGCACCAACAGGCAGCTCTCTGTTGGGTGGGTGTGCTGGGGCACAGCCTGCCTACTCAGCAGCGTGCCAGGCTCCTCTGCCTCCTGCAGCCCTGGCTGTGGGTGTTTTTGGGCTGCAGCCTGCCCTGCGCCTCGCCAAGGCTGCTTCTGTGGCTTAGCCCAGCCACGCCAGCCTTGAACTTGGAGTTCAAGCCTGTGCTTTGCCCCTGAGCTGCCAGGGGACTCATTTAATCCCCATGCTTCCAATTCCTCTGAGTTAGAGAATGAGGCCCTTTGTGCTGTGTAGCGCTGCCCGTCCGTGGCACTCCACATGTTGGTTTGAGCACGGATTAGTTCAGCCTCCGAGCCAGCTGCTCCCCTGAAGCCAGATTTGTTTCCCTGGAGAGAAGTATCCTGCTCCAGATGTTGGGAGAGAGTGAGTGGCAAAGCCAGGAATGGGACTGAGCCCTGACTCCCTTGTTCTTCCCTGCAAGCCTGGATTCCTGTCCAGGATTCGGCATGCTGGGATGAACGCACGCAGCTAACAGCTGTGCCAACAGCTGCCCGTGCTCTCAGCATGGGGCTGTCCCCAGGGCTTCCTCCAGCTCAGCCCTTCCCCTGGGCACAGGCAGGAGCTGACATCCCTGGGGGTCCCCAGCAGCGCTGCCCCTCGGTGATGCCAGCCCCTGGGCCTTGCTGCCCCCCCTGGAATCCCCTCCTGCGTGCGCTGCGCTCCGTGCAGCAGGGTGAGCACCGTGAGCCTGGGCAGGAGCAGTGCCTGCGTGCTGCATCCCCTGTGGGCAGCAGAAAGCCCAGCGCTGCGCTGCCCTCCTGCATCCCCTGCGTCCCTCCTCCTGGGGCTGCCGTCCACCGTCTCCCAGGGGCTGCGGTGCCCGTCGCTGACCATTAAAGCTGAGCCGGGATCCCCCCGGCGCCGTCTGCCGCTGACCCCGGTAGGGACCGTGCTCGGGGCCTTCGGGAGGTGAAAGGTGAGCCGAACTCGGAACAAATTAGTTCCAAGCAGAAGTTCAGCCAGTTACTCCAGATTGGATCCTTTGATTTCCGCAACTCAGACTCCACTCAGTGATCTGTAATGAGTGACTCTCAGAAATCCTCACATTGCAGCACTTTGTTCCTGAGCTCACAAGTCAGCCCATTAATGGGTAAAGGAAAAGACCTTGAGTCTAAGAAGTCTCGGGTTCAGAGTCAGAATTATTTGACTTTTAAGCTTCCTTTATCTGAACTCCTGCTGACTTCTTGTTTTCTGAGCCTGTTTGAAAGCTAGAAGTTACATTGTTAAGATCAAACATTCTCTCTTTCCAGATGGAGTTACAATATCTGTCTTTTATATATATATATATTTTAATATATATATATAGTGTATATATACCAGGGTGTATATATATTCCACGCTTTTTTTTTTTTTTAATCGTTCTTTCCATTAAAAGAAACTAGACTTGTAGGCTCTTGTAAATTATAATGTAAAACATTTTTTTTAACCAGACAGTTCCCAATTTTGCCCAAGGCAACTGGAATAGCTGCGCCACAGAAGGCAATAGGAAGGTGATTAATATGAATTTGTGACATATTTGAAAGATGGGTCTTTTGCCATATAAAGATTATCAAACACATGTGCTCTTCCCCATTAATTCCACAGCCCTCCCAGGAAAGCCACAAAGCCCCGTTCCTTTGTTTCCAGGGTGGGTTTTTGTTTTTTTAAATGTACCTTTCGGTCCCCTTGATTACCACGTATTTGATTTTTATAGGGCATCTGTTCGCGCTGCTGCGTGGGTTCTCTGGCCCTTTTATTTCCCCGTTAATCGGATCCCGCGAAGGCAGCCGTGCCAGGCCCTCTGACGAAATCCGTCTGTGTGTTGTATTTAACTTGTAGCCGTGCAAATTCCATGCTCTGTTTGCCGTCTGCCGGGTGCACAGCGGGGACCGGGGCCGCCTTCCCGCTGGGGTGGGCAGCGGGGCCTCCCACCACGCTGTGCCCAGCACACGGAGCAGTGCACGAGGGACCTGCAGGAGGGGTGGGCAGGCCCCAAATGTTTTGGGGAGCCCTGCTGGAGATGGGGTTTGCTGGTGGGGCTGCAGGCACCGTGTC
Source organism: Anas acuta (assembly GCF_963932015.1). Taxonomy (NCBI): domain Eukaryota; kingdom Metazoa; phylum Chordata; class Aves; order Anseriformes; family Anatidae; genus Anas; species Anas acuta. The sequence continues at coordinate 10,783,707 of NC_088986.1, read as the reverse complement.
TGCACAGCCCTTCCTTCCCCACTGCCAAAGGGGATCTGATTGCACGCCCCTGGGGCCCTGGTGCTGCGTGTGCCCTGCACAAGGTGCCCGGAGCTGTGGGTGCTGACCCCACAGTGATGGAGGCAGCCGTGGCCGTGGTGTCTGTGCAGCGCCTGGCACGGAGACAGTGCAGTGCAGGGGTATGCAAGGGTCGTGATCCTATGCGGTGTGAGTGGCCCCATCTTACCTCAGATGTGTGCCCGCATTCAGTCCTAAAACTTACCCCATGAAAGGTGAGGTGCACCAGAGTCCTGCTCGGTCATGCTGGTGATGAAGAGAGGGTTTTTTTTTTTTGAGGAGCTGTGGTTCTCCAGCTCCTGCTGTGCACCTGGGCAGTTTTCATGGCAGCTCCTGGGCAGCAGGGGAGTTTCCAGGCTCTGCCCGTTCCTGCTCCAAGCAGCCCCGGCACAGCTGGAGATAGTGTGAGCTGCTCTGCCCCTCTCCATAGGGCTTGTGGGGTGCAAGTGTGCTCCGTCAGGGCCGGGTTGCAGAGCTCAGCCCCGTTCTGGTCACACCCAGACCCCCACCCCAAAGACGCTTGTCCCAAAGCCCTACCCATGTCGGGGAGGTGCCATCCCCTCCAAGGTGCCAGCCCAGCCCCTTGGCAGTGCTGGGTTAGCTCCATCACACCGGGACTGGCTCTGCCTCCAGCCAGGCGGGTGGCAGCGTGGCTCAGAGCAGCTCGGGCACCGCTGGCCCTGCAGCCCAACGCCCTGTGGCCGGCTGCAGGACAGGCTCTGGGTGCCTATTTTTTTTTTTAACCCACAGATTTTTGTGAGCATCCCTGTAAAAACAGAACCCATCATTTGCAACCTGCACCACAGTGGTCGTCAGCCCCACCAGGCCAAGCAGAGCAGGAGGAGGTGGTGAGGAACATCCTGGCTCCACCCTGGGCAGGTTGGACTTTTGTTCCGTAGGGTCTTGTGGCATCGCTGAGGGCAGTGATGGCAGCCTGGGTTCGTGCACTGCGGGCACTGGTGTCCCTGGTTATATGCCCGTGTTGTGCAGAGCTGGGCACCCACCCGGCCTGCCCACCCCCTCGTCCCCTCCGCGCTGCCTTTCAAGTGTAGCCGGCGATCGATCCGCCGTGACAACGTCCTCTGAGTCACATTCTCGCCTGCAGGAGTAAAGGGCAAAGGCCAAGTTCTTAGTTTTCATAGAAAACTAATTAGACGACTCCATCGAAAATAGGTCAATAAAGCTGATCGGGGGCTGCACGGAGGGAGCCATTAAAACCCCTGTGACCTTTGCTTGGAGCAAGCGGGCTGAGGCTGCCCCTGCTTTCCGGGAGCTGCCCGCTTCGTGCCAGCCCTGTGGCCGTGCCCCTGCTCCTGCAGCACCACGGTGCTGGGCAGGTCCTGGGGGTCCCTGCGGGGCTGGGTGCCCTGCTCCCAGGTGCTGGACAGGGCCAGGAGCTGCCTGGCACCCTCCTGAACGTGGCTTCACCCTGCGCTGCGTGCCAGGCTGCAGGGCAGGGGGTGGTGACAGCCACCGGTGGGACTTGCTGTGGCCGTCACCCCGCTGTGGGCTCGAGGCTGTGCACACCCAGCCCGATCTCCCTTTCACAGCCAAAAGCTTGTGTTTGCACGTGGCACTTGGGGTGCACGGATGTGCTGGGGTGCTGCACCCCCCGGGAGGGCAGCCCCCCTTGCAGGGCACCGTGCTGCCGCGCACCCGCCCGGCTCAGCCCCCGCCGTCCCCGCACACACTCGCACATGCAGGGGCACAGCCCGGGCTCCTTTACCCCCAAACTTTATTCATGTGGCACATTTACAGCAAGGATTGGAATAACTAGACAATGAAAATGCTGGGTTTGCATTATCGGTTGGTTTAACTGGAACACCACACACCATGCAGTCATGTACCGCCAAGTTCAGTGCCTGTATTGCCCTTCTGGCTGCCGTCACCGGCTTCGCTCCAGGCCATGCACGCACGGGCCCGGGGCTGCAGCCTCCCTGCAGGTCAGCACCCGGACGAGGGCTCCATTCAGCAGGGCCCCGGGGCTGGGTGACACTGGGGGACGCGTGCCCTCAGCCTGCCCCACGGCTGCCCCCCGACCGCCCTGGCCGGCCGGGAGCCCACCCAGCCGGAGGGGATGTGCTCGGCAAGGCTCTCAGGCAACAAGCCAGCTGCTGCTGAGCATCCGCGGGGACCCGCGAGGGGCACGGCACGGCCCGCGGCGTGCGGGGACCGTGGGCACGCGGGGGCTGAGCCTCAGCTCGGGAACCGGGGGAGGCCGGAGGGGTGGGGTGGGAGGGGAGCGGGGTCGGGGACCCGGGCCGATTTGCAGCTCCCCTGCTCAGGTACCTGTGGGTCGGGGGGGGGCCAGCGCGCGCTGGCACGTCCACCGCCGGCAATGGACGCGGTGCTGCGGCGCGCCTGGCCCCGGTGGGAGCTGGAATCGGTCGGCGGGGCTGGGGCAGGGCCGGGCATCCCACCCGTCCCCGCAAGAGGCACGAGCAGACGGGACGGGGACGGGATGGGACGCGATGGGACGCGATGGGACGGGGTGGGGGGAGCTCCGCGCGGGCGCTGTCACCTCCCTCCTGCCGCCCGCCCGCCCGCCCGCCGGGCCCCTGCCCCACTGAAGGGAGCCCTCCGGGGCCCCGCAGCCCGCGGTGGGGCTGCCGGGGGCTCTGCAGCGGAGAATACAGGCACTTCACCTTGAACATAAAGAGACGGATTGCGTTTGTCACATACAGGAGTCAGAGAGGGGTTAGTGTTGACTCAAAAAGAGGGGAAAAAGGCGCTCGGGGAAGAGGCCGGGGCTGGTGGGGAGGGTCGGGGCCGTCTCGACACTGCTGAGCCTCTACGAGCGCAGCCCGGGCGCGGGCACGCGCCGGCGTCGCTGCAGCAGCCGTCAAGGCCTGAAAACATAAAACCAGAGAAAAGAAAGAAGAGGGGAAGGCGGGGACGGCCCATGCCGGGGGGACGCTGTGGCTACGGGGCGGGAGAGGGAGGACGGGGAGGGACGTGGAGGGAGGGACGGAAATCGGGAGCCAAAGAAAAGAACAAACTACGAGTCTAAAATGTGGTGCAAGCGCCCTACGCGGCTGTCCGCTAGCATGGCATAATGTCCGGAGCAGCCCAGAGAGGGAGTCACATCAGGTCTACACAGATTTGCCTTCCCATATATACAACCTCTACTGGAGTAACAGCTGAATTGAGATTTGTGTCGGTTCCTCTGGCCTCGGTTGCCGTTTGAATGCTAGAGCCCGTCCTCCCCGCCTCGCCGGCGCCGGGCGCATGCAGCCCTGCCTGGCCTGCCCTGGGGATCAAAAGGGTTTGGAGGTCTGCTTGAAGATGAAGCCTCTATGGGCCAGTGTCTTCATGATGTTGGCGATGTTCTTACAGTCGTCTGCGGAGAGAGCACAGAGGCGCTGGGTTAGAACCGCGCTCCGGCCCCAGGCTGCCCCGGGACACAGCCGGGACCTCGGTCAGCCCCAAGGCCGGCCCCGTGTCCCCTCCAGCCCAGCCAAGGGGACAAGCTGGCCTCGATCCCCTACAGCCACTGCTCCTCAGAGCTTCCAGCCCCATGGGGTCACTGCCTCTGCCCCAGTGCTCCCCAGCAGCGTGGGGCGAGCGCAGGGCCCCCAGCTCCCCGTCACCACCTCTCGGTACGGCCCCGCTGCACGGGGACGGCCCCACGGCCAGGACTGGAGGCAGCACTGCCCAGGCCATGCCCGGCTGCCGTGTCTCCGTGTCCCCCAGCCCAGTGCTCGCTGTGGGACGCTGCCACGGGGATGGAGAGGAACGGCAGCGTTCCCACAAGCCGGATCCATGCTGGCCCCCCAGCTCTGGGCCAGCAGCCTCCTCCCTGCGAGCCCAGCACCAGCCACTCAGTTTATGGATGTCTGACACCGTGCCCACGGAGGAGCTGTCCCCGCAGCTCAGCCGCTGTGACACCGCAGCTGCCCTCCACCAGCCACGCACATTCCCCTTCCCCTCGCTCTCCTCGGGCAGGGGCTGTTGGCACCCAGCTCTCCCTGCCGCAGCACCGAGGCACCGTGCTTTGGGGTTGTCCCTGTCCCAGCCAGGGCTGTCCCCCGGTGCCACCCCGTGCCCGCTGGCACCAGGATGCTGTGCCACCAGGCTGCAGGGCCGCAGACAGCCCTGGTGCTGGGGGACAGCCCACGGCACCGAGGTGGCCAGAGCGAGGGGCTGCGAGGCGGGGAGGGGGCAGGCGCTCCTGGCGTTATTTACCTGGGACTAAACGCAGGCACCGTTTGCTAAAATAGAAGCCGGGCTTAAATTGATTCCTGGTGTCTATATTTCATGTTGAAAATTGGCTTGTAAATCCATGTTTTGATCTATGAGGGCCGTCTCCTTAAGAAAAAGCAAGAGTAAATGTGTAATTTCTCCCTTGACAGCACACGGCACAGAGGCGATCCTTCTTCCCGCTCCCCTCCGTTTCGGGACAGCTCCACTCGTTCCGATTACCACTCTTTCTTCCTCGCCCCACGCCTTGATGTCTCCATTTCATTACCGCGCGCCCATTTATCAAGCTGTTACCGTAAGGGTGACTTTGCCCACTTGTGTGTGGCAGCGGGGCCCGGCTGACACGGGGAGAGGGCGCCCCGGGAGGGGGCGCAGCCCGGGCCCCCCTCTCGCCGCCGCCGCTGGATGGATGTTGTGGTGGAGGGAAGGCTGCATCATTACTGATGTGTAAATGATAAAGAAGCCTCCACATCCATCTCCCAACTGTAAATCCAGGGAGTGCTTTATAATCAAGCTACAGCGATAATAATGTGAAATTAGGTCTCTCTATCAACGGGAGGAGGCCTTTTAATCACGGCTTAAAGGGTGCAAACGCTGTTTATCATAATTGAACTGTATCCGGGCTAATTGTGGCCATATTTCACTGTCTAGGAGACAGCAGGCTGCCTGCTGACAGTGCCGCGTGCCGGATTGAGGGCCCTGCTCAGACGGGCAGCGCTGCCCTGCTGCCAGGTGCCCACGGCAGGGCCGGTGCCACTGTGCCACCCTGCCCGGCCCCAGCACCCGGCTGGGGGCAGATCCGTGCCCAGGGGGGCACTGAAGGGGCCTGGCACACGAAGCGTGTCCTGCCCTGCGCCAGCTCCCATCGCCACTTGTCCCTGTTCCTTGGGGAGCTGCTCAGGGCGCTACCAGGACCCCGCAGTCCCAGGGCAAGGCTTGCTCTCAGCTCCCCCTCTCCTGCACCCCCAGCTCCTGCCCACAGACCCCATCCCCTCCATCTCGCACCGCAGCTTCCCCGGGAGCTGGCTCCCAGCGGGACATCACGGCCGAGGAATTGTGGTGTCGCCCTCGCCACCCCAAACGCCAGCACGGCCCCCTGGCAGCGGGAGCGCCGAGCTCGTCGTAAGTCATTTAGTGAGACTCATTCCAAATCAGCGCCAAGGTAAACACGCTTATTATAATTATCCATGTAAAAAAAAATCAACAACAGCAGAACAACTTTCTAATATGCAATTACAGCCATCTATTGATTTTACAATGTAATCCGCTCCGATTGATTTAATAACACAATTATAGGCTGGCTCTCGGGATATTAGAGTGGGAGATTTTCATAAACTCCAAAGCAAAAAACTAAGCGGCTTTTAAAACAACACCGTCAGATGGCTGTTTGGGGAATTATTAGCAATATGAAATCCTCTAAATCTGGCCGTTGTTACCTTGTGAAAGGAATTTCTATTACAAAAATGGCAATTGACAACCTAAGAGGGCGCGAACGGGATTGCTTTTCTGCTCTTTCAGGGCTTAATCCATCGCGAAGGTGACCACGGGGCTGGGGGCCGAGGACGCCGGGCAGCCCTGCGCTTCCCAGGGGGACGCTGCCGCAGGGGGTCCTGCAGCCGCCGCGGCCCCCGCTGGCACCGCCAGCCCCGTGTCCTGCCAGGTGACCGCGCCTGGGGTGCCACGGGCTGAGCCCCGACCTTCCCCACCCCAGCACAGCCGTGCTGCCCCAGCCCCGGGCACCTCTCAGGGCAGTGGGGTGCCCGCCCGTGTCCCGGTGCCAGCAGCAGGGTGACGATGGCCCCGCGCCGCTGACACCGCTCTGCCGCGGCCGCGCGCCCCTGCTCTCCCTCGCGCTCGCTCCCTCAATGTATTCCCGACTTTATGGGCACATTTTTCTTGTCAAGCTGACAGGGTTGCTAAGTGGATTTCTCCCTGATATGCGGACGGATTATCACATTACTCCAATGTCCTACACAAACATATTACTTTATATTCAATAGCCCTAATGAATATAAACTGCTTTTTCTTTTTTGGGGTGGGGGGTAATCTATAGATTTTTAATGAGGGCACTATTAACTCCCTCCTCTTTAAAACAGACTTAGGTGCAGCCTCTGAGTAGAAAATCAATGGTGTTATTGTAGGAATATTGTATATTGATATTGTAATAATAAGATGCAATTGATTTAGGGGTGTTGCGCGGTGTGTGTGAGAGGGGTCAGCGTGGGGTTACGGCGCCTTCTGCAAACGGAGCAGCGGCTCCGCGGTGCCTCCCTGCCCCTCGCCCTGTCGTGTCGCTTCGGAGCATCACCTGTGTCCTACACAGCTCCCTCCGTGCTCACGGGGTGCTTGGGGCCGAGCCTGCCCCGATGGCTCCTCGCCAGCTCCGTGCCCACGTCCCGGCCCGCGCCGCATCTTTGCCGAGCTCTGTGCCGCGGGGACAGGCGGGCAGAGCGAGCTCACGCCGGGGCCTTTTAATTAGGGCTGGAGTTTGCCAGCGTTCAGCACCGCTGCTTGTCCTTGTCCTTGTGCTGGCACAGCGACACCGCTCCTGCTGCGCTCCTCGGCAGGGCTGGAGGCAGCAGCCTGTGCCGCTTGCTGTGCCGCCACGGCTGGGGCAGAGCAGCACTGCCACGAGCCCAGGAGGAGCTGGAAGATTTCGGCAGCAGGAGGTCATCCCGCAGCCCCACGGGCTGGCAGGATGTGGCCATGCCATGCAGCGGGGCTGCCCGAAGCCCCCGTCGATGCCCCCGCACCCTCCCCAGCCCCAGGCAGCAGGGGGAAGGACGGGGCTCCCGCCTCTCCTGGCGTGGCCACCAGCCACCCTGGGGACTGGCAGGGACAAGAGCCAAGCAGGAGGAGCAAGGAGCCAGCTCCTCCATCCCGGTGGGGCCCGGAGCTGCCCCGAGGGGTCGGGGGAGCAGAGAGCCCCCCCTGACCGCGCTCATTTGGAGCCAGCCCCGGCGCACCTGTGCTGCGGCTGGGAAGACGGATCGCCCCCCGGCCCGAGCAGAGCAGGTCCATATTTAAACTGTCCCCATGCTTTATGGTCTGTACGAGAACTGATGCTCAGGCGACCAGGGGCCATTTGTCAATGTTCTAATGGCAGATTACTGTTAATGAATAATATCACCGCTCCCTTCCTACGACGGCTCCCTGCCAGCGGAAGCGGGGACGCCCGGCCACAGCCTCCCCGCGCCTCCCCTCCCCTCGCCACGGGGCCGGGCAGCAGCCTCGTGACCTGCGGGAGCCCTGCGGGCCCCACGCTGCTGCTGATGTTCCCTGCAATCCCGAAGGGGAGCCATGGGTCGTGTCCCCACCGTGCCCTGAGCTGCGCTGCTCACCCTCCGCGGGCACGTCCTGGGAGGGGACAGAGCCATCGGCTCTGGTGGCCGCTCGCCTCGTGTGCTGGAGCAGGGAGGGAGCAGTGCTCAGCCTCCACCCGTCCCCACCACGGCACGACCCATCCAGTCCGAGCCTCGGCTCAAAAGCAGCCCCAGGAGAGCCCTGTTGAGAAACCAGAGGGGTTTTGGCTTTCCCATGCTCCCACGGCACCCCTGGGGGACACCGGCACTTGTCCCCCGCTCAAGCTGTGGCAGGAGGCTGTGGCTGTGCACAGGCAATGGGATTTTCACCCTACAGGGACCAGACACCCCCACGGCCACACCAGTTTTGGGGACAAGAGGGCCACAGGTCCCCACCCCACTGTCAGGGTGACGCCCGTGGTAAACGTCACAGCCTGGCTCTGGGGATCTGGTGCTGGGCAAGGGTGGGATGGGGCCGGGGACACCCGGCTGCAGCAGTGACAAGGACACGTCAGGGAGCCACGGGGAGCTCGGGGCCGGTCCTGAGGCTCCCAAATGAATGGGCTCATAACCCCTGCGCGGTGCGGGGGGCTCTGCGCGCCCCGGACAGCCGGCAGGTACATTAGGTGGAGCTGACAGCGACGCTGGGAATATTAAGAATAACTTACCTCATTATCTGCAATTACGTTACTGCCACACACCTCATTTCTTCACGAAGAAAAGAAAATTAGTTTTATATTGACTTCATCCCGGTGCCTCCCCTGACTGCCCCGCCGGAGAGCCGGCAAGCGCTCTGCAGCGGATCTGGAGCCCGCTCGTGCTCTCCTCCTCGCTTTGTCCCCTACCTGTTGCTGCTCTTCCCAGCCCCTGCACGCGGGGCTCAGGCAGGGGAGCTGCTGTGCTTGGGACCCCAAAACCCTGCCAGAGCCCCCCGGGTCACCGAGGTGTCCCCGTGAGCATCCCCGGGCAGACAAAGCGAGCGGCGCCGGCGCCCCGGCCGGGAGGGAAGGGGAGCAGCACGCTCAGCAGCACAGGGAAAAAGCCAATTTCATCTTTATTAGGAGGAGATTTCTCTTTTAGTAATAAGCACACTTCAAATAATTAGCGTGTTTTACGTAATAATGAAATTATGGAAATGCAGGCCACTTATTCAAACAAGTCGCCATTACCATATTTTTAAATATTAGACTTAATTAGAGTTTATCACTTCAGAGAAGTACGAGGAGTGGAGATTTTTTTTCCTTCACACACAAAAAAAAAAAAAATCCTCATAAAGTGTTTATTAAGAGCGGGTAAGAAGGGGATAATGATCTGTTTGGAAATTAAGGCAATCAAACATTTAATGCTCTGCACTCCTGTAGGCAAAAGCATTCAAATGAGTCAATTATACATCCATTATCCAGGCACGATTAAACAAGGCAGGACGGGGAATCTGTCCTCCTCAGCACGCCATTGTCGCCAGGACTTATGTCCACTGCCAGGCAGCTCAAAAAACCCCGAACTGGGGCAGGGAGCGAGGGATGGGGCGAGGGAAGGGACCGGGAGGGAGGAGAGGAGGGAAGGAGCGGGCCGGGGGGAGCGCCGAGGGGCCGGGGGGAGCCGCGCGGTGGCGGGGCCGTGTCTGCGCCGCAGCCCGTCATAAATCAAAGTAATTAAGTTAACATGAAAATCAACTTCACCATCCCGTTAAATTACGGCATTTGCATATTCGGGCTCAAACGAAGGAGGCGGTGGGCGAGGGGGGAAGTGGGGGGCGGTCGGAGGAGGAAGACGGGGCGGGGGGGGGGACGGCGCACCAAAAAGGGCCCCATTTATTACGGTGAATAACTAATTCCAGAATTTATAGCGCTGGATTTTCGTTCCCGTGCCATTTATATTACAGAAGGAAATTAAGGGGCGGGCAGGAGGCTGGCTGGACATCTTTCTGCGTTATTGCTTGTCTGCCATTTGCAAATCATTATTAATTGTGGCCCGTGTCGCTGGTGCAGCAGGGCAGGGTGCCTGGACAGCCGGAGCAGACACACATATCTCTTCATCAGGACCCCAGCCGCTAGCCCTGGAGAGCCAATTACCCCTCCCTGATTGGTATCAGATAAGGAGGGAATTTTTACAAATTAGGGAATAAATAGAATTTCCACACGTGGAGCAGGGAGGGCTTGAGAGGCAGTAATGAAAAACGATACATCACCATCAGCCAGACAACCCTATTCATACGCCGATGCATTACGCTCACTACTCATAATCCCGCCGAGTGACAGACAGCCCGACGGGGCGGCCGCAGCCAGCCCGAGCTGGGGACAGGGCCCTGGGCTCGTCCCCGGGCTCGGTGGCCGCGTTTCCAGCCCCATGTCCCCCCCGTGCCATCGCCATCCCCGCCGCAGGATGCGCTCTCGCCCGTTGCTGCTCCGCTGCCCACCCCGCAGCCGTGCCCCGGGGCCAGCAGCCCCAGGACAGCCCCAGCTGGATGTGTCCCAAACCCCACTCATACACTTTCGGGCCCCATATCACTCCCTGCAGCAGTGCTGGGCCCCATACAACCAGGACCCGAAGAGGACCCCCTGGTACATCCATCACCCCACGATGTGACCGAGCCCGGTGGCACAGGGACACGGCCCAGCTGTGGGTCCCTGGCACGTGGCTGGCCTTGGGAACAGCAAATCCTACAAGTGCAGGACCCTCGCCAAGGCTCAGGGCACCCGGCCTGCGCCGTGTTCCCATTGCCGGAGCCGAGCTGGTAATTAGCTCTCCCTTATGACAAGCACGTCACCAAACAAAATGCTCGGCAGGAGATCAATCTCGCCTGTAAGTCACGCAGCCTTTAATTTATTCAGCATACAATGTCGCCCCACCACTGGCTTCCTGTAATTTATACCGTACACTGTCGTGTATTATTTAACTCGTCCCAGTGTTTTACAGCTTGCCTCAAAGTCGCTCCGCAGAAGAAAGTCACGGCTGGGGCACCGGAGAGGTGCAGCGAGGGTGAGGTGGGCTCCCGTGCTCCGGGGCTGCCTTGGGGACAAGGTGACAGTGAGCTCCCGAAGTTGGTGGCTCCAGAGCCGCTCGCTGGGGCTCTGCAGGTGGGATTGGGAACGGGGACAGGAGGTTGGTCCCGACAGGAGCCCCGTGAGCTGCAGGCTGCAGTGCTGCTGCGTCCTGGAGCATCCAGCCCCGCCAGTGTCAGAGCCAGAGGAAATCCAGGGGATTTTCTCCAGCGGTACCAAACCCGGGCAGGCAGCCCTGCCTCCGGGTGGGGTTTCATCCCCACGGACCCGTTCCCTGTGCACGCCCAGAGCAGGGCACGGGGATGGAGGTGTGGGGATGGCTCTTCCTGCAGGACACAGGGGACAGCAGGACAGTCACATCCCAAAGCAGCCCGGGGCAGCAGTGGGATCCTTGCTGCTCCCAGCTCGTCCCAGCAGCTCCCACAGCTCACCTGGAGCTTCGGCCGCGCAGCCGAACGGGAGCAGTCGGTGATATAGAGCTGGATGCTCTCCGCAGGGAAGGTTAAAACCTCTGTTCGGTGTAAAGTTGCCATACCCAAGCACTTATGATCGGGATATTTATGGCCAGTTTATTCCAGGCTGTTAGAGGCAGCAGCAGCTACCCGCAGATAAAGCCAGCAGGGCTCCCCGCTGCCTTCTCTCCGTGCACCAAAGGCGAAGCCCAGCTGGAGCCGGGTGCCCACAGAGCAAAACTCACCCCATAGGGGCTGGGTGTGTGGGTGCTCCCCGGGAGCTGCGGGGCCAGGGCTGGGAGACGCCCCCGATGTGTCCCTGCCCCTGGCTGCTGCTGTCCTTGTCACCCTACCTGTCCCACACCGCTGCCACCGGTCCCTCTCCGTGTCCGGCTGCCAGCACCCGGTGCCACCGCCGGGACTGGGGCCCTAATTAGGGAGAAATTTCAAGGGAGAAACGAGCGAGTTGATAAAGCCGAGCCTCTCCTGCCTGTGAGTGACACGAGATGTCAGAGAGAGGAAATAAAAGGCGAGGATGCAATTCCAGGGCTGCCGAGACTGTGTGGTGAGTCCTAATGGAAAGTTCTCCTGCGCTTTCAAGCTCGGTCAGATGGCCTAGTTATTGCTTGAAAAGGGCCCAGAATCAAACCCAGCGCCGCACTCGAAGCCTTCAAATAAAGCGAGCTGTGTTTCTGCAGGTCCGGCGAGGCAGAGGCATGCGATTACACAGAGAAGGGCAGGTCTCTTTATCTTGGAGGGAGACCTACCTATTTTTAAACATTAGCTCCAAATCACCAGCTCACCTCTTTGTCTCTCGCAAACCCTCTCTCGCCTTCTGGAGGAGAGATCAAACGCCGGCCCTGCTGCCATTGTTTCTCTCCCAGCGAGATGGATGCGGGACTGTAATCTTCCCACAAAGCCGCACGCTTCAAAGGCATCAAAAGTGCTTATTAAAAGTCCTAGGAAACTAATTTAATAACATCCCAAAGGGCTGGAAGAATCGGCAGCTCCAAACCCAGCCTGGCGAGGGAGAGGGGGCCCCGCCGGACACGGCTGCGGCCTCTGCGCCCAGACCCCACGCTACAGCGATGGGTGCGTGAGACCCGCGGGGATGGGATGGGATGGGACAGCTCGTGTGCCCTCCAGGGGCTGCCCCAAACCCATAGGGATGTGGCCGTGCTCCCCTGGGCGTCTCGCAGCCGGTCCCTGGTCCCCGCTGCTCCCCGCCGGCCGGGTGACACACGGGACCCCGGGGCCACCATGCCCTGTGTGAGGCTCCCGCAGAAAGGGGCAGGGGATGGAAATTAACGCTCCAGCCTTCGTCTCCTCCTGCCCATTAGCGGGGCTGTTTTACTCCGGATCATTAAATATGTATATCTTATTACACGCCTTGTTACAGTATTGAGCTCTATTGACTGATAATAAATTCCAAGCATCATCCTGGTCATAAATTTATCTGGAGATGATGAAGACTCAATAATCTAGTCATGCAGATAATATGATAGGGCCTTAAAAAAGATCATTACATTATATGTCAAAATTAAAAGTGAAATACACTTTATTAACAGTGTTTCCACACTCGGGGCCATTACTTGTTATGTCCCCTCCTGCCCTCCCAGCCCCCTGTCCCCGCTGCCCCTCGGGAAGCTCTCGCTGGGGTGAGCCTGGAGCAGGGCCTGGGGCACACGGGGACCTTGTGGCTCCCCAAAGGGACGCGGGGCACCCGCTCTGGGAACGGCCTTTGGGGATCTCCAAGCTCAATACAAGCTCCTGTGGTCGGTGCAACTTGGCCACGTGCACGCAGGCTCCAGACGTGGCAATCCTGGCGTTCCTTGTCCAGGGGGAAGAAGCAAGCCCCCCAGTTGGGGTTACCCCTGTCCCCACGACGCCGTGCTCAGCCCCTGCTCCCGTCCCTCGGCTCACCACGAAGGTCACAGCCATTTAAACTCCTCTGATGAGGGCCGCGGGCTCGCGCCCCTCCTGCGCCGCGGGGCTGGCCTCCGCGCGCTGCAGCCCGGCGATCGATGGCACGCAGCAGGTCTGAAGTGGCTCCAAGGGCTGCGGCGCTGAGCCCGGCCCCCCGCCCGGCACCCCCGGCCCCCCCCAGGCTCCCTCTCCAGACAAACAAGGTGACGAGCGCCGGGGGCACGCGGATCGATGCCGCGACACAGATCAGCTGCCGGGAAAACCAATCGCGGATCAGATTGAAAGCGACTTCTCCGTGTATCTGCCCGGCTCTCGCTACAATAGATTGGCTGGAGAAATCCGATGGAGAGAGGAGACAAAGGGGGAGGAGATGGGGAGAGGAGGAAAGGGCTGATAATGCTCCCTGCCGCGGCCGCTCTAATCTGTGACAGCCCGAGGATTTGCTGAAAACCATTATCACATTTCTCTCCCTTCTCTTGTCCCTGATAAAGCCCCGGCTAATCTGTTTGTTGCAGGTATTGAACAAACGCGTTTAGCGAAACAAGGGGTGTGTGCGCGCCTCTCCGCCTGCCCAGCCGAGATTTTCCCTGCATCCCAACGGGAGGCGAGGGAGGGGAGCAGGCACCGGGCTCCTGCCACGGGTGGAGGTGTTGTGCCCAGCCTGTTCTCAGCCTTTGGGCACCACGTTTCAGCACCGAGCCACGTTTTATCCCCATGGTGTGGCCGGCACCAAAATGCCTGCGGCAAAGCGCCGGGATGCACGTCCCAGCCCAGGCAGCCTCTCGCCCACCTACGTGCCCACGGGGTCCCAAGGGACATGGGGCTGCCCTGGGCACCCCGTCTCCTGCCGCCCGTCCCAGCACCGACCTCGCCCCCCTTCATGCAGGATGCTCTCTCAGGGGAGCAGAGGTAATTCAGCCGCTGTGAAAACCCAGAGCCAGGGCTCCCGCAGCCGCCTGTTACAAACAGTCCTAGTGGAACATTAATTATAGTAATTTAGCCGTGGAACACTAACTGCAGCCAGTGCAATAGCATTCAGTACATTAGTGGCTATAACCCACTCCTTAAAAAAGACATTTGGCTCCTGACAGCTGATAAAATGAGTTGTGAAGCATAACCAAAGGGAAGGGGGGGGGGGGAAAAAAGCGCGCTGGGAACAACCCGCGCGGCGCTGCGGCGGCAGGACGGGGACGGCACCCGTCGGGGCTGGGCTGCAGAGAGCTGGAGGTCTGGGTACCCTGCGAGAAGGAAGGATGTGCAGGGAGCGATGTGCCGGGGAGCTGCAGTGAGGCTGATCCCTGCTGCTGGTGGTGTGGGGCTGCTGGGGGAGGAGGGCAGCACCCGTCCCCCTTGGGACCCTTGGTTTGGTGCACCGCGGGCCAGCGCAGCACCCCGATGGGGCTGGGACTGCCTCTGTCCCTGCTGTAGGGCTGCCTGGTGCTGGGATGTGACCACTGGGGCAGCGCAGAATGGGGATGTGCCCGTCGGGGCAGCGCAGGATGGGGATGTGCCCGTTGGGGCCATGTGGGGCTGGCAGCCCACCCGTGCCACGCGCAGGGTTCGGCACGGCGGGGCCGCGTCTCGGCAGAGTGTCACACAGAAGGACACTGCCTTCTATCTCTCAGCCGCCGCCCCGGGGCACAATCCACCTCCATTCAATCTTTACTCCACTACACATGTTTCCTTTCCAGCCTCGGATTATTTTTTATCATCAAATTACCGCGGCGATAAGATGGAGTAGATGTGATAGCGAGCAGAGCTCCCGACCTCCCCTCTCCCTCCCGGCCCTGCTCGCCTCCCCCCTGTTCCCCCCCAGCCTCCTGGCTGCGCACAGGCAGGGGGTTATTCAAATGTCAGGGGGCTCGGAGACCCCCGGCGGGCGGATTTGTTGGCTGAGAACAAACCTCAGCTGACAGCGAGCGCCTGGGTGCGCGGCGGCTCCGCTGGGAAGCTTGCAGGGTGCCCCGCTGCTGCGCCACCACAGACCCGCACCCGGGGCCCCGAGCAGGTGACACTGGTGGCAGGGGACACGGGGACACGGGCAGGGGGCCCTGGTGCAGAGGTGGCCGGGAAGAGCGTGGCTGTGCTGTTAGAGCCCGAGCAGCGCCGCGAGGCCCTGCCGAGCCGGCATGATGGATCCTCCCCTGCTCCTTGTTTACTCCAGTCCTCAACAAATGAGTCCCTTCCCGGCCGGGGATAGCTCATCCGGAGGAATGCTCTTTCAGGCCTCTCCCTCTAATCCCTATTAATTTAAATAATGCTCGGCCACTCTTCTCAAACTATTTATTATTTATCAGGTTTGTTTATTTGTAGCTAACAGGTAGCGCTCAGCATGCGTCCCCGGCGCGGGGACAGGGGCCGTTCATCACGCCGGCTCCCCCGCCATCCACCATCCGTCAATTACTCCTGCTTCCTTTAATTAGTAATGAGGACTAATATCTCTGCCTGGGATGGTGGCTGGAGCGGAACTTCCCTCCGGTGCCATCGGAGCAGCACAGGGGAGGGAATGAAAAATAAATACCTGAGCCAGCGCTGCCGCTGCAGGAGGAGGGGGTGCCCGGCACGCAGGGGGGCGAGCCCTGAATCCCCCCGGGGGGCTCGGTCCCTGGCAGCTCTGCGAGGTTCCCTGCTCAGCACAGGATCTGGAGTGGACACGAAGGTCCCAACCCATGGGTTCCCCTTCCCGCACGGCACGGCCAGCCCGAAGCACGGCGGATCCGTGGTGTCGGCGCGGGGAAGCCTGAATTAACCGCCCATTAGAGAGGCTCCAGCCTCGCCGCGCGGACCCGGGGAGCTCGGTATCAGAGCGTGCCAGCCAGGGCCGCCTAATAGCGAAGGCAGCGCATGATATAAATGGAGCCCCTTTGATTTATTGACTGGGAGAAGTTTTTACACGATAGCCCATTAAGACGGACGGCTCTGTTTACAGCCAGGCCATCTAGCTATAGGGACCCTGAACTGGCTGGTGTGTTTTGCTATTGCTCTTCAGGCAGACATCTCATTAAGGGGAACAGCATATGGAGCTCTCTGGATCTATACTTCACGAGTCCTGAGGGAGGCTTTTACCATTTTTAATAAGCGGGCAAGGTTAGCAAACCTGCGACGCGGTGACCTCCCCTCCCCGTGCCATGGATCTGGGAGAAACACTGAGAGCTGGGCTCACCGCCTGCGCTCGGGACTCCATCAATCACCTCCCCACCGCCCGCCGGGAAAACCAGGGGGCGTTTGGGCTCCCAAAATACAGCGGCAGAGGTAGCGGAGCCGTGTCCCGTGTGCCGTGCCCCATCCCACCCCGGCTGGAGGTGTCCTGGGCAGCGCGTGGGGGGCTTGGCTGGCAAAGGTGCTTTAAGGAGAGGGCTGCAGTGCAGGAAGGACCCCCCAGCTGGCTGTGGAGGGGGGGTTATTCCGTATTCAGTAACAGCAATTCGGGAGAGCAAGTGATCTCCAGCTCCCTTCCAAGCTGATAAAGCCCGTGGGAGAGCCAGCTTTGTGGTAGCCACTGCTGTGGGGGTACATCCAGGGAGCTTTCTGAAGCCCAAAGGCTCCTGCAAGGTTTGGTGCCCTGCTTGGGGCACCATTGACACACCCAGACGGAGAGCCTCAAGGCAGTGGTACCGCATCCTCCCATGCAGAGCTCCCAGCATCTCCTCCTAGCCCTGAAATAACCTGACATAAATCCAGGAGCCTGAAAACGTGATTGCTTCCTTCAGAAAAATCTGCCTGGGTCTGGGAAGGGAAGAGGAAAGGGAGAGGAGGGCAAGCGGGCAGACACTGGCGCATTTGGGGCTCTTTCGAGCAATTCTCTCACAAACAGTCTGAGCATCTTCGAAATGAAATTTTGTAGGCGATTAGCTCACAATGTGAACTTAATTGCTTTTGGTATTTAAAAAACCCCATTAAATTAAATGGCTGAGATATTGAGGCTTAGGCAATGGCTGCTTCCCATGCACGGTAGCTACCAGCCTCATTACCGGGCCGCCAACTCCAGCGGCGCAAGGCGCAGACCCGTGCGACGTGACCGCTGTGGCTCCCCTGCTCCCTCCCAGCCCGCAGGAGCAGATCCAGCCCTGAGATCCACAGCCTGCCTATGCTGAAGACCCCAAAAAGTGAGCTGGACCTTGCTAAAAAGGCACCACGCAGCCCTGATGAACCCAGGAACACGATATAAACAGGATGTGTTCGGCAAGGCTCAGCTTTGGACATCGCGGGAGGAGGCAGCCCCAGCTTGGAGAGCCACGGGTGCACAGCACTGAGCGTTACGGGGCCCAGCACTGGCTCGCTTGGTACTGGGTTTTCACAGGGACACCCCGATCTGTCACCCAGCACCTCCTGCCTGCCGCACTGCGCACGGGAGCTCCCCTCCAACACACACCTGGCCCCGGGAGCGCTGCCCCGCTCCGCATGCAGCGCCGTGACACCACGTTGTGGCACACAGCGGTGCCTTCACCTGACTTTACTTGTTTGTTTAAATTATTTACACTCCTCAGATGCAAGATTGCTCTCCAAAAGGAGCATCCTTTTGGCTGCTGCGGCTTTAAAATGACTTGCATCCATCACTCAATCGCTTTCAGGTCAAACACGCGCTCCTGACTTAATGACCACATTTCCGCAGCAACAAATCTGTCACCGCTGTTTGTTTAAAGCCAACAATCTGTGGGAGCACTGTGTGCAAGGATTGAATTAACTCGGCATCTGAACGACTGCGGCGCCGGATCAGTCAAATTGCACCTTGCCTAAGATCTTCCCGCAATGTTAATTAACGCTCCTTGGGCGCAGGGGCACCACGCCGCACCGCGGAGCTCCCCGCGGGCACACGGGGGGCACGAGCAGGGTCCTGGCCCCCCCCAGCATGGTGGGCAAATGGGGGGGTGGCTCCCCCCTTGTTCTGACACGACCTGCCCTGCTGTTCCCAGAGCTCAGAGCTGATGGAGATGTTCCACCTTGGACGCTTGACTCCTGGTGTTTTTTTTTTCCCCCGGAAATTCCAGCCCGAACTGTTAACGCATCACCATGAACGAAAAATATGCTGCTATTTCCCTCAAATTCCAGCTACGTGTTGCTTGGAGGGTTTTTTTTGTGTGTGTGTTTGTGCCCAGCTGCTTTGGAACAAAGCCTTTAAACCTGTCGGAAGGGTGATTTTGGGGCCGGGGAGGCTTTGGGATGAATTTCCCACCGGAATCTCGCCAGCTCTGGGCAACACAGACCCAGCCCGCGGCCCCGGCTGGCTGCACGTGCGCTGCTGACACCCAGCCCCACGGCCCCAGCAGCTGCAGCCCCGCTGGCACCCGGTCCCAGCACCTGCACGGGGAGCAGGGACCCGGCCCTCGGGGCGCCCGATGACTTCCCCAGGAAGCTTGAGGGAGGAAAGCGCTGCATTGAAATGCTGCGGGGCTGAGAGCTGGAGTCGGGGGGCAGGAGAAGCTGGAGGAAACCGTGATGGGGAGATAGTGGGGCTGCTGGTGGAGCTGAGAGGGTACCGGAGGAATGGGGGAAGGGAGCAGGACAAGGAAATGAGGACAAAGAGCTGGGATGCAGCTGGGGAGGGAGGCTGAGCCTGGAAAGAAGTGCAGAGAAGGAGGGAGCGGGGTTCCTCCAGCCCCAAAACGCCCAGCTCTGCTGCTGCCACCAGCTGCCCACGTGGCTGCAACATCCTCGCTGTGGTCCCGCATGTCCCTGGGCCAGCCGCAGCAATCACAGCCCTGCAGAGATGAGGGCTGAGGTGGGGGGTCCCAACCTGGGGAGCTGCAGCCCCCCCCAGCCTCACCCCAGCGCGCTGCAGTTAATTGGGGCACCGCTCTAATCTCTCCCTGCCATTGATTTCAATTCAGCTCCAATTTTCTTCTTTGACCTTCTCTCCTCCAGACCCTGCTCGCAAACAGAGAACAAATCCTCAAACATCCCCTTCATTCTGCCCTGAAAAAATCCAGCCTGCCCCCCCGTCAGAGGCTGGGGGTGGCGGTGACCAAAGCACCCACTTGTGCCCGGGGACGAAGGCGCCCTCCCCACGTGCACCCACCTTGGCCCTGGCACGGGGAGGGAAGCGGTGATGCTCTGACAGCACCCAAACCTCTCGCTCCTCTCCTCTCACATCAAGGTGCTGCCACGCAGGGCTGGAAACACGCTGAGATGCTACCAGCTCCCCAGATTGCTTCCTGCTGGCCCCGCGGTGACAACGGGGGTGGCAGTCCCAGCCCCAAAGGCAAGCCGAGGGAGATGAGCCAGGGGAAGATCTCTCCTTCCCTGTCCCCGGGGCCACAGATGGGGACACCGGCAGCACCCAGCCCCCTGGTGCCCCTCTCTGTGCCGTGATCTGGAAGGGGAGCAGCCATTCGGAAGCGGTTAGGATCAGGCTGCGACGTGCTGGCACAAACAGGCTGCAAAAATAACGTGCCGGCGAGATGGCCCCCAGCCAGGGGCAGCCGGCACCACGGGCAAGGAGGGGAGAGATGCCGGGGGGCACGGGATGGCCGAGGCATGATCCCTCAGTGCCCATCCCTTCCTGGCACCCCGAAAAGGGGGGATGAATGTCAGCCAAGGAGCTTTTCTCAAGAAAGCGTGGATGGCAGCACTTCAGCCCTCACGGGGCCCTTCTTTTCCTGGCAGCAATTCACTATGTAAAGAGGCTGGATATTTATAATTATGCTCAAAGTGGCCACTTTGAAAATCTATATGTCTCTAGGCTCCCTGTACATCATAATGTCAAGGCTGTGAATGGAGGCATCCATCAGAGGCCTCACATCACAGACCTCGGAGCTGTGATAAACACTCGGGAAATGCTCGCTGCAGCCCGGGCCCCGCTGCTGCCTGCTGGGGAGCCGACGTGGGCTTTGTAGGGTGCCCCCATGGGGACTGCTCCAGCAGGGACCACGCCGGGTGCTCGTGAGTTGCTGGTGAGAGATGGGGATGGGATCCTGCAGCCACAGCCTGCCTTCCCTGCTGCCCCTCGCCTGTCCCTGGGAAAGGATTTTCTTAGGTGGGAGCCAGCACCTCATTCCCAGATGGAGGGAGGGTGTGAGCTACGGGGGCAGGACGCCCCCCTCGAACATCAGCTCTTCTCTTGGCCTTCAGATCCTCCCTCAGCCTCAGCAGCTCCAGGATCTCTTCAGCCTGACTGAGAAAAACCAGCCCAGCGCTGGAGAGCTGGGGCCGGGGCTGTTCGAGGCAGGGAAACCGAGGCAGGGAGCTGGGGGCTCTTCTCCAGGACAGCGAACAGCAGAGCCGACCCCAAAGGCGTGATCCAGCCCCCGTCAAGCTACCTGGGCTCCCAGGCTGGGGACACACAGGGCTGTTGGTGTCACCCCCCTTTGATGCCCGCGGCAGGACGGGCTGGCTGCTCCCTGCCGGCGGCACGGAGCGCAGACGCGCAGGCTTCCCTAACGCTGCGCCCGGGCTGTTCTTAAAAATTTATTACTCCGTTGCAACATGAAAAATAAGACAGAGAAGTAATCATTAGTATAACTATAACTCCCCGTGCAATAGTCCCACTTGTAAATTGAGATTTATGATTGCAGCTGCCGATATTTTAGAGGCCGGTGCAGGCGGCGGTGGCAGTAGAGCCCAGCTCCGCGCTGCCCCGCCGCAGTTACAGTTTATCACAATCTGCAGAGATTATTGCAATGAATAATACACAACAGGCTGGCAGTGAAGAACTATTCCCGATCAAACGCTTCTGTAAACAACTGAATAAATAATATTGCTCAGCCCCTCTTTAGAGGCCTCGGAGGCCCAGGGAAATCTCTCATTACTCAGCAGGAGAGGCGGCGGGGGGCTCGGAGGGGCCACAGGGGAGGGACACGGCGACTCTGGGCAGGCACTGGGCATCCCGGGACTGGCACGTTCAGCTCAGACAGCTCCCCGTGACATTTCGTGGCAGGAAGGGAGGCTGAGACACAGGAGACCTGCTCAGGGTCCCGCTGCTGCCTCAATACGCACTGCCAGGGACAGCCACCGTGCTCGGACAGACAGCTGCCAGCCCAGGGATTAAAAGCCGGGCAGGTATTGCTGGCCTTGCTTCTGCTTGGCAAGATGTTCGGCGGCTCCTGATGTACCTGGGAGCCCGCAGGTGAGATGGCAGCAGGTACAGTGCGGTTCCCAGACGGACGCAGGGCATTCGGTGCCGTAAATGTCAGTAAGTAATGCGACACGATCAGGGGGTGCCAGCAGCTGCCGAAAGGGCACTTCTTCCACGGCTTGAAAGGATAAAGTTCAGCTCTGCAACCTTGGGTTCCCCCAGCCGTGGAAAGCCCTGACTGTGCCCTGCTGGCACCTCACGTGGCCGGGCACACTGCCCCTGGGGTGCTGGGTCTGCAGAGCCCCCTGCCCAGAGGATGCGCGGGACGCTCAGCCCCGTGCCCGCCGACCATCACGCGGAGATGCTCCATCTGCTACCCGGACCCCATGGTGTTTGTGCTCAATATCCTCACCGTGGGGCTGAGGACAGCCCATGGCAGGACTGTCCCCACGCTGGGGACAGCTGACGGGTGCTGCTGGTCCCTGCCTGGCTGGGGAAGGACAGGGGAAGCAAAGCGGAGAAGTTTGCCTCGCCGCGCCGGCTGCTCTGCCCACGCCTGTGTGCGCGCAGGAATCGGCTCCAATTAATCCCCCCTCAGCTCGGCCCGCCCGCTTCATTACCTCCCCTTGATGAGAACCATCAGTGGGGCCTGTATGATTTTGCTAATTAGCCTCACTTCGTTTATCATTTCCATTTTCTCCCAGAGACGCTCGGCTTGCTGGGCGACAGCTTCATCTCCCGCTGAAACAATGCGGCCCCTTCTGTGCCCGTCTCACTTAGCGCTGTCACCGCAGCCATTATGAAATTGGGGTTTCATTTACACACTAATTAAACATTACAGCTTGTTCACAATTACAACATGGGGATGAGGAGGTAACTAATTACTTAAGAAATGAGCTAACATTTATCTCCGGTTCCTCCCCCCAGCCCGCCGCCCTCCTCTCCAATGGAGGTTAGAAATTGTTGTTCGGCGGCAGCCCAGCCTCTGCGCCTGCCGTGTCCCCTTTGGGGCCGTACCCATTACCTGGCCTGGGGACAATCCATCAGCCCCGAAATGGAGCTGGGATGATGGGGCTGGGGCAACGTGGATCCTACTCCGGGCTGGAGAGGGAAGGAGCTAGGGCTGGGGCTGGAAGCTGGCTCGGCACGGCGCTGAGGACACCGGCACGCCCTCCACGCTCTCTCCGGTGATGGGCAACTCATCTCGAAAAGACATTTTCTTCAGGGAGGAATTAACATTTAAAAATGAGAGCCATTAGAGTAAATAAAGCGGGCTGTCAGTCGGCTCAAGAGGCAACACGGAGCGTGGGCTCAGGACTCAGGCGTGAATGGGGGCAGACAGCCCTTCCCTGGCTGCTTGGGGTCGGGTGGCTGGCACGGGCAGCTTGGTACCTGCGTTTGGCCTTCCCAGGCTGGGCGTCCTCATCTCTGCTGGGCAAGTGACAGCCTCCTGAACAGGGCTGCCCCGTGCTTGGAAGAAAGGGGAGAAGAAAAAGGAGGTGGTGACCTGCAAGCCAGGAAGCGGGCTGAAAGAGGCTGGGAGAGAGGCCAGGGACTGGGGGTCAGGGACACCAGGGGCCAGGGACACCAGCGGTGCAGTGCCTGGATGCTTCTGCAGGCTTGGGGAAAAAGCTGTGCTGCTGCAGGTCTTTGGAAACACAAGAGAGTCCCCCCCATAAACAGCCCGAAGCAGTGGAAATGCAGAAAAAAATACCTCGTTCAGCACCAGGCAATTAAGGTTCTTTTGCAACTCTTAACCTGCGATTTTGAGACAAAGAATTTGGCCTCGGCATAATTTGAACTGCTAATTGCTTTGCTGATCCTCAGTCAGGGAACTGAGCTGAAGTCTGGGCATGAAAAAAATAAAATAAAAAATCACCTTCCCTGAGCGGGAGAACATTCAGAGCCGCTCTCCGGGGGGAAGGGGATGCTCTCTTCTTGCCTTGAAGCAGCTTAAAAAATAATGATCAGGAAACAGTTAAGCAAAAGGGGGGTGAGCTGGTAGTTAAAAAAAAAAAAATTCGCACCACTTTATAATAATAGTAACAACTCATTCCCATAGTTTTTATCCTTCCTGTCTTTAGCCCACAAAAAAAAAAAAAAAAAAAAAAAAAAGAAACCCTAAGCTAAACTACTGACACTGGCTGGGAGCTTAGAACTGCCGCATCAAACAGAGCCCTTGAATCTCCTGAACATAATTGTGCTGCCCTCTAACCTCAACCTTCAATCAGTGCAGTTTAACTATCTCATTTTAGCCTACAGGACACACCCCTCTGCTAACTAGCAGCCATATTCTTCTCATTAGGAGACTGCTCTGTACAGGAGCATGGAGGCAAATCCGTTGTCTCGCTTTTTCTCTCCCTCTCTGCCTCTTTTCGGTTGTTATCCGTGTGCTTCTGCAGGGGAAGAACGGGAGCACGGGGCTGTGCGGGTGCCGGCGATGGCCCCAGCGGCCAAACTCCGAGTCCCCTGGCTGTGAAAATAAAGCCAGATCTCTTCTCCTTGGGTGGAAACGCACAGCGGGCGAGAGGAGGGCCCCTGTGACCCTCTGGTGGCTCTTGGAGAGGAGTCCTGGGGTCCTGGTCCTGCTGGGGACAGGAGGTGGCTGATGGGGATGTGTGGGGCAGGCATGGAGCAAGGGGCAACACGGAGCCAGACGGGGTTTGGGTGCTGCAGAGCTGCTCCCATCCAGCAGGACGGCTCACCAAGGGCTGCCACGTGCTCTCCATCGCTGGGAGCTCTGCATCCAGCCTCTGGTCACACACCCCGCTACCTGCCAGGAGAGGGCACGGGATGCGGTAGTTTCGGGCCAAAGCGCCCACCCACAAAGCCCCGAAAGGATTGAGTCCTTCTGGAGCCCTTTGCTGTGGGGTTTTGGTGTGTTAGCAGCCTGCAGCAGGGCGTTACGGCACTTTTTGTGCCCACACGGAGGGATAAAGCACAGCCCCGGATGGATCCGTGGCGGGTCGGTGCCCGTCGTCCCCGCACAGCGGCACCCTCCCCGTGCGGGCCCTGTCCCCAGGCCCTCTGCTGTTATTAACACACCGGCGATTAACACCCTCCAAGTTCGTTATCTTCAGCAGGCCGCTCAGGACGCGGGGCAGCGATCCTTAAACCAATTAA
Organism: Anas acuta; assembly: GCF_963932015.1. Lineage (NCBI taxonomy): Eukaryota > Metazoa > Chordata > Aves > Anseriformes > Anatidae > Anas > Anas acuta. The sequence goes on along the minus strand of NC_088986.1, from coordinate 10,759,634 downwards.
CGCCATCCTCGGCTTGCAGGGGAGAAGGAAGGAGCCGGCCGCGCGGAGGGGACTGTCAGCGCCGCAGCGAGGAGCGAGTCACGGGTCAGAGCGTGGCAGCGCCGAGGTGCCCGTTAGCTCTTAACGAGACACGGGGGCAGCTGCCGGAGCTGCCTTCTGTCAGAGCCCTCCTCTCCAGCCCCTCCATCCTCCCCCGGCCCCAGGAAGGGGAGAGGAGAGGCCGGGAGCGCCCTGAGGGGCCGAGCGCCAGCACGGCCTGCGGGGAGGGCAGCGGTGCCCATGCTCCAGGGCCTGCCCTGCCTGTGGTACATCTCCTGCCCTCACACCAAGCCCACGGAGAGCACAAAGCCGAGTGTGAGGCTCAAATGAGAGCCACACAGCATGGTGCCATCAGCCCCAAACCCCACAGGAGCTGAGCCCCAAGCCCGCTGTGCCATCGTCCCCTGGCTGGGCAGTGCCGGGCTCGGGGCTGCTGCCCGGCGCTGTGCGGGGTGCGGGGGCACCCCCCAAAAGCCCTGGATTCACCCCTCCATGGCAGACCGAGGTTTTACATCTAGGGCTGAGCTTCCTCCTGGCCACCACGGCCCAGGACAGCCCCGGTGCCCAGCCCGAGACCCCCAGGACCCCCCAGGCACCATCACCCCGCTGCGCCCGCCGAAGGCACCAAACTTTCCTCTCTTTCTTTCTTTGCTCCCTCGTTTTTTTTTTTTTCCAGCAGAAGTTCTCTCTGAGCGAAGTCTTTCGGGGGAGGTGGAGAGAGAGTAGGAAGCCAAAGAGAATCATCTTGCTAGTCAAAGCCTTTAACAACTATTTTTAATATCAGGCAGAGGAACAGGATTTTGAAATGAAACAGCCGGTGCCTCTTTGATGGGCGAGCTACAGATCTTGAAACAAGGTCCATTCCCTCCTCCTTCACTAACTAACAGCCATATTTCTCTCATTAAAGACAATCTGGCCGTATTTTCAAACTTCTTAACAAGGCGATCACCGTAATTTGAGATTTCTATTATCCATGCTCCTATTACAGCAGTCTTTTAAGCAGCTGGCTTTTTTTTTTCTTGCTTTCTTTCCCCGACTTTGTCTCTCCCCTCAAACTGCCATCAGTGGTAATGACGTGCAGGAAACAAGAGCACCAAGAACCAGCTTTTTTTTTTTTTTTCTTTTTCCTTTTTTTTTTTTCTTTTTCCTTTCTGGTACTAGCTTGTGCAGGGGTAGCGAGAAGGAATAAAATCAAAAGCCAGATGAAGTTTGGTTATCTCTTATCGCGAGTTTGGGTTTTAATCCGCCCAGGAGCGCAAACGAAGCCCCGGCGCCGCCGTATCTCCCCCGTCCATCGCAGAGCCCCCTCCCCAAAGCCCCCCAGCTCTGTCCCCTTCCCGGCCGCAGCCCCCTCCCTGCCCCATTAGTCCTTGGCCGGGCGCTGCCAGATGGATGCAATTTGCATAATATCACCGGCGGAGGCTGGCGGATCAGCCGGGGTCAGGCTCTGACATCTCCAGCACAGTCTATCTCCAAGTGCTAATTTGGACTGCATTGATCTCTCTTTCTGATTTCTTTGTCATTTACGTCTGCGACGGTTTGACAGGAGATACAGAGACAGACAAGGGGGGAAAAGGAGAGGAGGGGGGGGGGAGAAGGGGAGAGAAACAAAGATTGTAGTTACAGATGTCTTTAAGGGAAAAAACAGATTAATCCAAGGACTCCTCTGAGGGTCGCAGCTTTGAAACATCCTAATTATCCTATTCTTATGAATTCCTGTACAGACTCGGAGGGGGGTCTTGTCAGGGAACTCGGGGGAATGGAAACTTGTTAAATTGCGGCGGAGCCTCTCCGGCTGGCTGCTGCCCCTTCCCCTCCCGCACCTCGCAATGGCTTCTCGTTAGGGGCAGTGGGGTGGCTGGGCACCCCATGTCCACCTCCGACACGGCTCTCCTTAGAGGCACATCTTCTGCAAAGCCTGGGGAAGGAGCCCAGCCCGGGGCAAGATGTTTGCAGACAAACCTGGGTTTGATGAGAAGGTGCCACCGCGGAGGGGCAGGAGCTGCTGGCCTGTCCCCTGGGGTGCAGGTGCGCAAGGGCAGCCTGGGGACACCCTCCAAAGACCCCCTCCAAAGAGCCCTTCCACAGGAGCCCCACACAGAGAGGGGCTGGCAGTGCACGCTCTTAATTAAGGCATTTATGTTCGTTAGGAGGAAACTCTCCCCTCCCACAGGTAGGAGAAGACAAGCCACCATTTAGCTTCGTCTGGGACATGTCACAGAGAGACACCACGGCACCAAAAGGATCCACGGGGAAATCAAAATGTCACTGGGTGTTTTACGCCGCTCCTTCCCATTGAAAAAGCTCTCTGCAAAGTTAATGATCTTCCCGGGCCTCCTCCCTGTCACGTATGTCTCTGTCTGAGGCCTCACCGTGGTGCATGGAAGTGCTGCTTGTTCCAGGGGATGGCTCCGAGGCGGCGCACGGGGTTCTCTGTGCTGCAGGTTGGTTTGGGTCTGCAAGCCCCTGGGTTTGGGGCCGGCTGATTTGTACCACAGAGCAGCTATAAACGCACCCTCCATCAATGCCTGGCTCCCCGCACACCAACAAGGGTTTGGGGTGGTACAGAAAATGTACCCAAGAGGTTTTCCATCTGCCACTGGGGAGAGGAGCCGGGCCAGAGGCCGTGCAGACCTGCTCTCCTCCCCAAAGGGGACAGTTCCCACCACCGGTCGGATGTGTCTGGGGACAGCCAGAAGTGAGAGGGGACAGGAGCAGGGGGACAGCAGTGCCATGCCAGCCCAGACACTCCAGACATCCCTCTTCAGCCTGACACTGGTCCTGCACACGCCTGCTTCCAGCCTGAAGCTGGAGGCTTGCGCCTGCCTCTTGCAAATCCTGCGCGAGCAGCAACTTCAGCTGCCTCTCCCTTGGATGGGAGGAGTGCACGGCATCGCGTGGCATCGTGTGGCATCGTGTGGCATCGTGTGGCTTTGTGTGGCATGGCATGGCATCACCGTGCCACACCAGGGCTTGTCCCAGGCAGCAGAAGCCCCGCAGCCCGTCCCAGCCCCTCCAGCACACCGGGGAGATGTGGGCCAGCTCCTGCAACCACCCCCGGCTCAGCGGGGCCGGGCGAGCGCGCGATCAACTTTGGGCTGGGTAGGACGGAGGGGTGAGTGCAGTCAACACAAACACTCAATCATCCTTCCTTTCTTTCTTCTGTGCCTCCTTTGTTAACTGCAGGAAACAGCTGAAAGACCTTGAGTTTCCCATTGTAGCGTGTATGGGAACAGAGCTGCAGTGATCAGAACATACCCCCCGCTGCTCCCAGGGAAAAAGGGAGAGCTGAATCTTTTCTAAAAAGGGTTTACGATTAGAAGAGTGTTCTGTCACTCTGGCGCGCAGTAATCCACTGCGCCACCAAGTCCCTTCAGAGAGATGTCGAAAACTTAAATGACTGAAAGCAAAAGAGCCCTGGCTCAGGTTCCCAGGCAGCCAGACATCCTAATTATCTTTAGATCCACTCCCACATGGAGGGGAGAGAGCACACAAGAGTAAAAAAAAAAAAAAAAAAGGAAAAAAAAAGAAATAGAAAGAAAAAGAAAAGGAAAAAAAAAAAAGACTGTCACATTGCTTTTTTCTTTTTTTAAAAGCTTGTCTCTGCTCACTGCTTTTCCAGCTGTGACACCTCTCACGGCAGTTAATTAGAATCATGTCACCGCGTTAATGTGCTCTGACTGGACTCTGACAGACGCGCGTCCTCCAACCGGCCGCCCCGGCCTCCCCGCTCCTCCTGCAGGATGCAGGGCCCGGCACTCGCGGCGGGACCCTGCCACCCGTGTGCCACCCCATTCCCGGTCCCGTGGTCCCACGGTGCAGCCGGCCGGGTCCTTTTGTTGGGTCCCACCCTGCTGGGACGCCGAGCCTCGCCACGGCACCCGCGTCTGCTCCACCTGCTCGGGATCCGCCTGACCTTTAGCAGCGCTAATTCGGAGTGACACTGCTCATTTGGTGACATTTCTGTTGCTTTTTACTTAAGTCTCTTTTAATTATCTAACTTGGGGTCTTTCCCCTTTTGTCTCGGGCTGCTTGGGACAGGAAGCCCCGGGGTGTCCGGGGCAGCGGCCCCGAGGCAGGTCCCTGCTCCGGAGCGAGCCCCGTGCCCTCCAGCTCTTGGCACCATGGCACAAGGACGGTGCTGAGCATGTGGCACTGCTCCTGGTAAGAGCATTGCCTCCTCTGAGAGCCAGAAGTGGGCTCTGCATGCTCCATCCCCCATTGTGACAGAGGGGAGAGTCACGAAATGCTGCGCCCATCCCCTGGGTCCACCTGGCACAGAGGGCGGGCGGGCACGGGGGGCTCGCAGCACCCCTGCAGCAGGAGAGCCAGGAAGAGGGGGAAGGAAACCAAGCCAACAAGAGGAGGCTGAAAGAAAGCCGGCGAGCTCCAAGGACCTCTCAGGGCGAGGAGAAGCCTCGTGGGCCACCCTCCCGAGCCGGAGCTGAGAGCCAAAGGCCCCCATTAGGGGTGCCCGCCGCCGCACTTAGCGCGCGCAGCCCCCGCGGGCGGGCAGGGCAGGGCAGCAGCACCCCGCAGGCGCCCGCCCAGCTCCCCGCGGTGCTGGCAGCCCGCGGCAGTTAATTAGAATCGTGTCACTAAGTAAATGCGCTCTGACTGGACTCTGACAGCCGCTCACCTATGACACCGGGGGCCAGGAGACAATCCACATCAAACTAGCGCAGTGTGACCCTTTTAACACAAAGAGTAAACTCACTGCGCATCGAGTTGAAGCTCATTAAAACTGTCTACTCTGCGAGCATCCCATTAACCTCGCCGTTAAAAACACGCAATTCCTCTTCTTCTTTCCGAGGCCTAATTAATGCTCCGGATCAGGAACAATATCACACCCTAACCTTCCGAGATTTCCAATCAGGAAACGAAAAGAGAGAGACGGGGCCAGGAAGGCGCCGGGTGCTTGCTGGGTCGCTCACCGCAGGGGCCGCTGACCTGCCCAGGCAGGGGGCTTCTCCCTTCTCCCTCGGCCCCATGGCACAGGGAAGCGGTGAAGCCCCGTGCCGAGGCTGTGAGCAGGACCAAGCTGGCAGCATCCCGACCCCGTGGGCTCCTCCTGGCCAGGACTCTCCTGCTGTGCCCGGCAGGACCCTGGCCTGGGTATAATAAGGCTTGGATGTGTGCTCCTGGTCTGTCAGCAAGAGGCACAGCAGCCTGGGTGACCTTGTTCCTGAAGAAGTAAAAAGAAAAAAACTCAAACTTGACATTTAGAGCTAAATGGGAAATCCTAATAACCTGCATGTCGAAGTCTAAACTTTGAAGGATCAATTCAATTCCATTTGATTCAAAAGAGACCAACAGCAAGGGCTTTAGACACTGCTCCAACCCACTGCAGGTGGAACCAGAGAGGAGAAATGCGAAACAAACTTTTCCAGCAGCGGCTTCTTCTGCAGATTTGGAAACTTCTCCCTTGCCTCGGTGTGTTTTCCCTGCAATAACTGGCTCGTTCGGAGCCAAGAAACAACAAAGGCCCGAACAAAACCAAGGTGTGCCTTTTATCCTTTCCACAATCAGAAAAACAAGCAAATGGAGGAGACGAGGAGACTAACTCTAAAATCTTGAAGGGGTGGTTTCCAGAAGCACTTGCTCAACTCACAGCCACTGTTCTCACTTGTGTTTCACGCATCTGGAATCGTTAACAAAAAATATGAAATGCACTTTTCCTTCTACGCGGAGCGTATGCAAGGGAAGCAGTATTTCACTAATAAACATCATTTAAACGACCTCACGGGTACTTGAGATACTTGGCATTCCAATTTCCATCCAAAAGCGCAACAAATCACATCATGAATAATAATTTAATCCCCACCTCTTGAATAACAAACAGTAACTCACCATTCTTCTAATGCGACAATGATCTAAAAACACGGACTAAAGGCACATTATGTAACAGCATTGATCAAAATAAATGCAAATACGATATTTGATGTGTAAAAGGACAACGAGACCTAACACCTGGGCAATGGTAGGGAGAGCTGAACGCGGTTTGATAGGTGCTGGTCAGTAAAACTTGACCTTTCTGCAGGGAAACGGATAAAAAAAAAAGTGCAAAACCAGAAGAAAATCAATTACCGAAAGCAGGTGCCCTGCTGGCTGATTTAAATCACAATTAAAAGCTGTGATTTCAATCATCCTGATCTGTATCAGTCCCTGCAAGTCCACAGAGAGGCCCCGATGTGAGAACACGGCCGCGCTGGTGTCACCGCACGGACCCGGTGCCCTAACCCTCCCCTGTGCCTTGTCCTTCCCCAAAACCTCCCACCCGAGCCCTGCTCAGCAGCTTGCTGTTGCACTCTCACAGCCTACTTCCCAAGGGATGTGGCCCCGGATTTCAGCAGGGGACACCACGAGCCCTGCCCGCACACGGCAGCTGGGCAAGGTGAGGTTTCCCTGCGGGATCTGGCAGGGCACGAAGCAGAGGAGAGGGAGCGCAGAGTTAAGACGGGTCCCAGAGGCTGCAAAGAGCCCAGGTTTGGAGCAGGTATCTGCTGAGCCAGTGAATCGGGGAGCGATGTGAAAATAAAGCAGTGCACAGCCCGTCAGGCGAGACTGCAAATTTACATCTTGCTTAGAACAAAAAAGTGGCCACCCACAGCAATTTTTCTACCGGATTTGTAAGGAACTGCCCATGTTGCACATCCCTGAGCCGAGAAGTGATGTGGCCAGGAGGCCGGTGTCCCTATAAAACGCCAGGCAAGGCAGGTCCCCAGCCAGCAGCATCACCCCGAGCCCTGTCCCAGGAGGGATGCTGAGCTAAAGCCACCAGGCACGGGAGGCCAGCGGCTGCTGCCTCTGCCACAGGCAGAAGATTGCAGACAGCTGGGGCAGAGCTGCAGACAATCTGCCCGTGGCTCACCCCATAGCAGCCAGGAGAGCTCCCTGATGGAGGGAGCTTGGCAGAAACGAAGCAGCAAAACCTTCCTAAAGGGCTGGAGCGGGGAGGGACACGAGCAGCATCCTTCTCAGCTCCATCAGGCAGCGACACCTGAGCGAGACAGCAGCGCTGAGATAAACGCGGGCAGAACCCAACAGATGATACTCCAGAGCCGGGGACAGTTTGTCAGGGAAGGGGATGACAGCAACAGAGTGCATTTGCCATAAATAAAACAAGGAAAGATGAGACACAACACAACCCTACATCCCCCAGAGGGACCTTAGGGAAGGTCCAAGCCCCGAAGCAGGACGGAGCACCCAGCTCCTGCAGTCCGGGCTCCCTCTCCGTCATCCCCCCCGCCGTGGCACACAAGCAAGGCAGATCTGCTCCCAGGCAAGGAAGCAAATTTTAATGCTACCTCCGTCAATAATGCAACCAGATCCATAGTTCAAAAGGAGCTTGCTAATTAAAAGCTGGTGAGCTTTAAATAATTCATCTCCGTAACTTGGATTGATCGGAGAGTTTAATGGTTGGAGTCTTGAAACAATATTAAACAGCCTCCTCGAGGCCCAGGTAGCAGGTGACTTTTCCAAGTGAATCTCACCTCCTTGCAAACTTTGATGCTCTGCAGTCAGAGCAGATGAAGGGCCGGGAGGCAGAGGGAACGGAGACATGAGAGGGGTGAGAGCGATGCCGCCCTCTGGGGTGCAGCCCAGTGGAGCTGGTCTAGCCCCCCGTGACCTGTGCACGGAGCTCCTGCTGGTCCTGCAGCCTCCTGCAGCCTGCCCCTGCTCCGAGGGCCACAGCACCCAGAGGAGCTGGAGCACCAGCCCATTGGGGTCAGCCCCCTGCCCAGCCCACACCTCCAGCACTCCCGGAGGAACCAAGAGCCACGACGTGCCCCCATCCATCCCCTGCTGGGTGTGGGTACAGCAGGGACACCGCGGGCACGTGCACACCAGTGTTCCCCCTGGCACATCTTCTTCCCTCCCAGCAGCTGAGACCCTTCGGCTGGCTTTCCCCACCCCTCCTGGAGCAGCTCCGGGAGCTGAGGCACCCCCCGAGGCGCAGCCGTGGGGCCGGGCAGGGCGCAGGGCCCGGTCACTCACCTATCCCGCTGTGAGGCCTCCCTATGTGCTGTAGGTTCAGTCCTTTGTTCATGTCTAAGAGCCCGTTCTTTGGCCAGCTCCCCATGGCAAAGCTGTACGCCTGCAAGAGAGAAGCAGAGGGTCAGATGGTGGCACAGGGAACACACAGGGACATTTTGGGGAGCAGCTGCCAGCAGCTGCCTGTGCTCGGCAGCTCCTGGGGCAGGAACAGGTCTGTGACCCCGATATTCAACACAGACCCATCCTGTGTAGGATCAGCAGCCCCCACAGACACCTCCATCACGCTGGGGGCTTGTCCTGCCCGTCCCCGGGCTGCTCCACCATCCTTCCACCCTCCCTGCTGCACCACGGGTGGGCTGCCCAGGGCTGAGCTCAGGACTCAGAGGCTTTTGGAAAGGGGTGGCCGAGCATGGCTGACCCGACATGCAGCCCCCTTACCCCCCGGCCTCCCCTCTCCTTTCCATCCATCCTTGGGTCCCCCACACCGGGAAAAACCCCACCGGGCCCCCGTGCTGCTCACCCCAAGGCACAGAGACACAGCCCAGCCAGAGGGAGGGAGCCAGGAGCCCGGGCAGCACAACCCCAGTGGACAATGCAAACGGGGGAAGCAGCCGGGACCCCACACCACCCCCACGCTTGTAATTAGGTGCTGCCAGCCCCATATCTTCTTCATCTTGAGGAATTAAGCTCACGGCCGCATTGTGAGCCTTAAGAACGGCATGCGATCTGTGCCACCATGAGGGCCATCGTCCCCAGATGGGCTCAGGGTGATCCCGCGGCGGGCAGGGGCAGTGCCACCACCTCTGTGGGCTGAGCGTGCCCAGGGAGAGGCTCAGCAGCAGGAACGGGGCCAAGTGGGGCGAGCAGGAGCCCAATTTGGGGGGCTCAGCCGGAGAGGAGCTGCGTGGGACCCCCTGTGCGCCCCGGGGACCCTCGCAGGCAGCAGTGATGGGGGGGAAAGGGGACAGGGGGCTGCCACCCGGGGCCGTGCCCTGCTACCTGCTGCTGTCCCCAGCGTGGGCACGGCCACCCCGCAGCCCCCACTGCCTGCCCTCCCCTGGGAGCCCTAGCTTGGGGTAGCAGATTTAGCGCCGGCCCCCGTAAGCGCTCGCGCCGCTGTGCTCCTCCTGCCTTAGCAAAACAGAGGGCTCCACGGGTAATTAATAGACAGCATGGCTAATCCTGCGGGGAGATGATTAGCAATTAAAACTCCTAATTAAGTCTGTGCATAATTCACTGAAATTACACTGTGTGTACACAACGGGGAGGGTTCCCTCGCCTTCACCCAACGGGCTCTGATGTCTTCATCGCCGACGCTTCCCGCGGCCGGGATGCCGAGGGGGGCAGTGGGGTGCTGGGGTGCTGGGGTGCCGGGGGGCCCCCACTTGCCGGGGGCTGGTGGCCTGGGTGCCGGCTGCGGCGGCTCTGCCTGTGGCTCCCTCTCCTGGGCTGCAGCAGGCGGATGCAGAGAGGCAGGCTCCCGGCTCGGAGAGCTCCCACCCCAACCAGGAGCGAACAGAGGGAGGGTGGCAGTGTCCCAGCAGGGCCAGCATGGGGCAAAGCCGCTCTAACACCCATCAGCCGAGCACCTCGGGCCATTTTCACCCTCTCCCCATGCCCCTGCCCAGTTTGGGCACGGGGAGAGGGTGAGAAGCAGCCCCCAGGCTGCTTAAAATCCCAATTCATTGCTGTGAACGGGGCTCCTGCATGCCGCAGCCCCCCCGGCCCAGCACCAGCCCCTCTTTTTGCACCGCATTTTGCTCGGCTAACCAAGGTCAGCGGGTACAGCCGCCGTACCTGAGCAAACTAGCTAAGCAGCCGGGCTGCAGCTTGGCCTGACCACTGAAGGTCAAGTGTGCACTTCTGCATATTCAAAGCCCTCTGCAGGATCGATCGGCTTTTAATTGTTTTTTCCCGGGCTTTGGGAAGGAAGTGCCAGGGGCATTGATCAGCCCCAGCCGAGGCCGCCCGCAGCCCCGTGTCCCTTCGGTGCGGGCAGGCGGCGACGCGGGCACGGAGGGGCTGGAAGGGAGCCGGGCCAGGGGAGGAGGCCGCCGAGCTCTGCCAGCGGTGGAATTGTATTCGAAAATAAAGTTTTTTAATTAAAATTGGCAATTCTGAGCCGCCTGCCGGCAGCAGCCACACAATCAAGAGCGAGGAGCTTTGCTGTTTAATATTTAAAGACGACGTTTAATCTTTAAACAGGAAAGTTCTGCTGCTGACTGTTAAAGACGCGGGGTCCCCAGCCCGACGCCGGCACCGCCGCAGCCCCGAAACCGAGCCCCTAAACTTACTCGCGAGTCTACAAAATGCCAGGAAACCCTTTTGGCCGGGAAACCACCCTAATTTGTCCCTCCCTCTGGCTGCCGCCCAGTGCTGCAGGGACTGGGCTGCCCCCTTCGAGGTCAGGCACCGAAGTGACAGCAGGACCCCACGCATTTTGTTTTCACCTACTTGATAAAAAACACAGGCATCTTTTTAAAAAGCCATCAGAAAATATTTTGGGTCGGAATCGTCATTAAAAACCAAACTTAGCCGCTCTGATCTGCTGCGAAGCACCGACCTGGTGTTTGCAGGCTGATTTCCGAGCAGCTGTTACAGAGTTATTTCCATGCGCACCAGCTCTCCGAAAGGTCTCCCTTTTTTCCTCATTTTGTTTGTAATTCCGTGAAGGCTCCATTTACCTCCCTGCCAATGCTCCTCCGAAGTCGGGTGATTATTAATTATATTTATTTACTTATAGCATCCCCTAGGCATACGCGGCGGCTCGCAAACACCGCCCTGGGTCCCCGATGCAGGGATCTCAAACCTGAGGCAAGCCCTGCAAGAAATGCGAGATTTAGGAACAGGCTGTGTCTCCTCACGTGTGACCAGCACGGCAGATAACCCACGCCCTGTTACAAGGGGAGGTAAGTCCTCAGGTAACCTGTACCTCGCCTCACCTGTGGGAAACCCAAGACGGGGGAACCGAAGCAGGGAGCGGCTGGGGGATCTGATTTGGGGCACAGCGCCCCGCGGCACGGAGATGCTGTGGGTCAGCGGGGCAGCAGAAATGCTCTGGGATGAAGCAGAAAGGGTCTGAGGGCACGCTGCTGGTGCACCAGGTCACCAAACCTCCCCGTGGCCACCATGTGCCTGCCTCAGTTTGTAAAGATCCCCAAAAAACAGCGCTGTGGCTTGTCCTGGGGGTCAAAGCCGGTCCTCCGAGCTGGGAGAGGTGCACCTGAGTGGGGTGGGCAGCACGATGGCACTGACTGCAGGGGAAGACCATGGGCAGGGTTTGCCTAGTTCTTGTAAAAATGCTGCCCAGTTTGGCACCAGGTTCCCCTGCCTGCCTTTGCCAAAAGCTGAAGGCAAACCAGCCCCAGCCCCAGCACTGCTGGCAGCTCCAGCACGGCCAGGCTCCTTCTGCGGCGCAGCCTCGGAGAAGATGTTCCAGGGGGGTCAGAAAATTCCCAGAACTGGAACTTGTCAGGCTGATGTATTGATCTAAGTGGACTGAATAATGCTCCATCATTTATTTATGGGGAAGTGCCCGGCGCGCTTCACAAAAACCGGCGGTCGGCAGTCACATTAAGGCAAGATTTAACACCAGGAGCACGGGGCACCCGGGCGCAGGTCAGGACGCTGGGGGAGCCTCACAAACCCTTCCTGCGCTCACGGAGCTGCTGGTGCTCTGCTGCTGCACCCTGAGGCTCCCCTAGCCTCTCTGCAGCCCCAGCGAGTGTTTCGCGCGCTGATTGCAATTTTAATATTGCAATTTTAATATTAATACGCACACTTTCGGGCAGGGAGGAAGCGTTTCCTTTCGGGAAAATCCCCCCAGGAGCAAAGGTGCTCAGCGGTTTGTGTGGATGGGGATGAAGGAATAAAAGACACCGGCGGTGCTTTTGGCTGAAAGTTTCTGTCAAAGAAAGTGATGCCCGTGAAAAAACGTGGGCTTGGAGAGCGAGCAAACAGCGGTGAGATGTCCCCAGCTGCTCCTCCCTCGCCGGCTTGGGGAAGCAGGGGGGCAGGGGGTGCTCCCCAAGGACCCCTCCTGGCGCAGCAGCCTGCGGATTGTGGCTGACCCCCCTGACACTGGCGCAGTGGAGAAAATGACTTGGTGACAGCAAAAGTGTCGTCTTCCTCCCGGCCCCAAAACAAGCATTTCCCTCTCACTCACCTCACCGCGCCGCTTCCATGATGAGGTTTCAGGGCTTTGTGTCACTTTGGGTGTTGGGAAGGAAAAGGAGGTCGCGTCTACGGCTAAGCGGGCTTTTAGACAGAGCTTAAAATGTTCTCGGAGCCCCCCAGCATCCTCAGGTTCGGGGGCTGGGGGTGTCTTTGAGGCAGGCCCCCAGGACAGCAGGTCTCTCGCCATCCCATTATTTAATTGCACGCAAGCTACGGGAAGGAGGGGAACGGGGAATGTCTGCTGGGATTCCTTGCCACGCCAACTTCCCAGCACCATGGAGCAAAAGGGGCAAATTGCCACCACCTCGGGGCAGCATTTAAACAGCAGGCAGGGAAGGAAGGAGCAGAGCAGAAAGTGGAGGTATGGAGGGTGAGGAACAAAACTCGTCCCCCGTGGGCTCCGTGCCCTCCTGGCTGCCAGGAGGCAGGAATTTCCCCCGCTCACACGAGCCCAGGTGAAGCTCGTCCCTTTTTAAGCAGTTTAGTCAGAAGCGCTGCCACATCCGCGGCTTTTCAAGTGTTTTTAAATCACTTACAAAAGCGGGATTAAACGATCAGGAATTCCATTTAATAGGACAAATAAAGAAATAACAATCTGCTCCATCGGCCCTGCGAGAGGCAGGTTTGATTTAAGGAAAAAAAAAAAAAAAAAGGGAAAAAAAAAAGTATAAAAGAGGGAGAGAAAAAAAGGAAAGGGAGGTGGAAAAAAAGGATAATGTGTGTTTACTCAAGCAAAGAAAAAAATATTTAAGTGATGTAGGGGAGAAGATTGCGGTAACTAGTGAAGAATAACATCGTCTGCTTTGCTGTCAAATCACACAAGAATTTCAGTAATAGATTCTCATTCTGACACTCAATTCAATTCGAAGGTGATCCTGCTTTATCCCAACACATCAAATATTAAACACTCGTATTAGCCGGGGTGCCGTCGCCTTTCCCGGCTTAGAGGCGGCAGGAAGCTTTTCCCCCTGCCTGCTCTCCCCCGCCGTAATATTCTCAATGTTATCTAAACATGCCTTCATACACTGGGGTTCCTTATCAAGCCCATTCGGGGAGGGAGGGGGGGGGTACTTAAAACGGTATTAGTTTGGGGGGCTTTTATTATTCTTATTTCCAAAGCTTTTCAATTTGGTGCGGAAACAGCTTAGAAAAAAAAAAAAAAAAAAAAAAAGGAGGAGGAGGAGGAGGGAGGGGAGGCGGCGAGAGGGGGAGACGGAGCGCGGGAGCGAGGGAAAGTCGAAGAAAGGGAGAAGCAGCCGGCAGCTCTTGTTTGACTGATGCCTTTCAACAAGGGCAGTCTAGCTTGTCAAAGCCCGGGCTCGAGATGAATTGGCATATCTATTCAGCCTGCCTCTGGATGTCATGCAATACAGTTTCATATTCCCAGATAAGGCACGATAAGCAATTGCTGCCCTGACACCGGCTCCATCCATCCCTGCCTTTCTCTGCGCGCACCCGGCCGCCTCGCGGAGCTCCGCTGGCGTTCGTGCCGGCACGGCGCCCAAAGGGGCCTCCGAAATGAGCAGGTAAAGCCCCCCAACAGCCCCCCAAACAGCCCCCGGGAGCCCAGGCCAGGCTCAAGGGAGAGCTGCAGAGGATGCGCCCTACCTGTGTGCGCTCACCCCTCGGCTGTCCGTGCCCTAAAACTGCCCAAACGAGCAGATAAAGGGAAACCGAGGCACGGGACGGTGCCTGGCCCTTTGGTGCACCCAGAGATACCCCAGAGCAGCCTGGCTGACCACATCCCAGCCATAAAACACAAACACCCAGCCGTGACCCCTCTCAGCCCCAATAGGGACCCTACGAGCAGCAGCAGCCCCGTGGGCAGCGTGCCCGCGGCCCCGCGGGATTAGCAGGAGCTGAGGTTTACGCAACGACGGCAGCGCCCACGAGGCCGGAGTGTCAGAGTGCCAAGCAGTTTAGGCTTCCCGTTCCCGTGTGTTTGAACAAGACCAGCCTCTGCTCTGCTCCCAGGCTACGGATTATCCCGGATAAAATGTTCTCGACCGCTGCGTGCTCTGCGGCTGGTGGCACGCTAGGTGAATGCCTCGGGGACCTGGGTCCGAGCCCTGGGTTTGGGCGCAAGGAAAACAAAGCCCCAGGGCTGCAGGGCTGGGAAATAGGGCCGGGTGGGCAGTGCTGGACTGGGAGAGGGGCATGGCATGGGGAGAGGCAGTGCTGGCATGGTGCCACCCCTGGCCCTGCAGGACCCCACTGGCCGAGGAAGCTGGGGGTAACACGAAGACAAGCCCACGGACACGCCGCGTGGATGTCCACCCACTGCTACATTCCCTGTCCAGGCAGCTGAGCGTGGGCCAGCTGAATCCTCTTCGGCTGCTTCTGGGGAAACTCAGGGCCGAGGAAAGGACGGTGCTGCCAGCAGTGCTGGAGAACAGGCAGGGGTTGGTGCTGCCCCAAAATCGGACCCACCGCCAGCCCCTGGAGACGTGGACATGGAGAAAAGCGTGACACCGCAGGCATCTCCCCGGCGTGGATGTAGCTGGAGCTTGCAGAGCACCGAAGAGCTGCCGTTTTGCTGCCTTACACGAAGCCACAGCGTCCACTCAGCTCCTCCTCCCCTTCCCGGGGCCACTCGGCTGTGCCCTCACCCCCCCAGCCACGCACCCCACAATCCAACCCCGCGCCTTTCCAAAGCAAAGCCGGCGCCTTTTTTTCAGCCACAACACCGCAGCCCTCCGGAAGGGGGTATTTTCCCCCCTCCATTTCTATTTTTACACACGCACACGCTCGCCTCTCCCTCGCTCGCTGTTTAATTTCCGTGTGAGAGGGAAGCAGGTGCCCGTGCTCCCGTGAGCTCTCCCTTCGCTAGTTTTTTTTCCCCTTCTTGGATCCTGCCCCATTAGTTTAGTGCCCAGCCATCTGCGACGTCTCCTGTAATGCTGTCCCCCTTGTGTACCAGGGAGCTTTTCCATTAGCGCCTTTAATATTCTGACACCTTAGCACAGGCTGCTATTACATTCAAACACTGATCGCCCTGTGAAATTACATCGCAGGGCTTGCTAAAATGGAATTGTGTATAATCAGGCTCCTCCATGCACTGTCAGTCCCATCACAAATACAACGTAAAGCAGGCTTATGGATGGGCTTAGCAGCTGCTACAAGTGTATTTTTTTTTAATAGATGAAGTATCCCTTATTTAAAGCATTTCCTTAAGAAAAAAAAAAACACAACAGTGAAAGACAAATCAACAGCTGCCGCGCTGTGTTAACCATACCAGCGGTCTCTTAAAAACATGTTATTTACCAAGGTAGCTATCTGTTTATCTATAACTATATCAAACAGAGAAGGAGGGTGAGATAAAGATAGTTAAACAGACAGCCGAGGAGATATCTGCCACTGGGAAATAATAGCTAAATAAAAAGTGCCATTATTTACTCCGCCGAGGGGAGGAGGGGGACCCGGCGCTCTCCTCCCGGCGCCGCGCAGCCGCTCGTGTGCGGCACGGGGCTGCTTTGGAGGCTCCAGTTTATAGGGGCGGCCACACCGCGGCCCCAAACACGCCCCTCAACATCCCCGTAAACATATCAGAGAAATCTGGGGAAAAAATATCTCAGGATCCTGGTGCTGCATCTCTCCGGGGAGGCTGCAAACGTGGGGGAGGCGTGAGGGGGCATGGACGCACAGTGCTGTGCTGGAGGCTTGCTCAGCAGGGCAGCCTTGCACCTGTGCATAGGGTGAATGTGGCTTGAATTAAGGCAAAATCGGCTAAATGCTGCCATAAATCCAGCAGCCCGACCCTCCAAGGCTGTGGATCTCCCCCTGCCATGCAAAAGGGCCTGGGTGCGTTCTGCAGGCGAGCCTGGTCCCACACAAGGGACCAGCTCCCCGGCCTTTTTTCCATTCCAGCTGAGGGTTATGACAGAGGTATTTCGGGTGGATGCAGGAATGATGTGTCAGAGAAATGAGCTCTCGAGCTCCCTGGCTCGAGAGTTGAAAATGCTGCCCCTTACCATGCCCTAAAGGTTATTCTGTCCGTCTGCTGGGAAACGCGGCGCTACGCTGCCTGCAGGGAGATTTCCTGAGGCGCCGTGACCCTTCTGCTATCTCCTCCGAGGAGCCTCGGCAGCAGCGATGAGATTGCAGCTCATTTCCACACACCTTGAAAGAGCCCGTCTGGATCAAACACGCTGGGAGCAGGGGGAGCATCGCTGCGACTCGTCCTCGCCGCCCAGCAGAGAGCCCGACCCCAACACCAGGGCCCTCACGCTCTCCTTCACCCTAAACCCCGACGGAAAAGCCAAAATATTGTATCGTTTCCCTGCGTGGGATCGGTTCTGCTTGGGAAGCACCAAGTAAAAGCCAGCGGCAGAAAGGCTGCCCTCTGCAAAGGAGCAATCTGTTGTGTGCGAGCACCGACACGACATTTTGACTCCGGTTTTTGCAGTGCAAAACAAAGCCATTTGTCCAGGGCAGGCACACACACACATCTCGGCGCACAGAGCTCTGCACATGTTCAGAGGGGACACGCCTGGTGATGCCCAACAACCCCGAAATGGGGTCGGTGGGGCCAGAGAGGGCACAGACCCACGGAGAAGGAGCCAGGAGAAAAGCCGAGGGGAGGTGCAGGATGACTGCACCTTCATTGCCATCGCAGGGGCAAGACGAGGCAATGCACCCCTGTTGTTTGTGCCTGGTATTTTCAAGGGCAGGTGCCTGCATGCTGGGCAGCCAGCAGGTTTATGTCAGTGTTACAACCTGTTCTTGCAACCCAGGTCCTGGTGGATGGGAAAGAAATACGCGAGTGCGTATTTCTCACCGCATTTTCTGTTCGCCCCTCACCGCACAGCTCCATGCGCTCACATCCGACAGCTCCTGCACTCACAGCCTTCCTGGGATGGAGCCACGACCTTCCCCAAAACCCACGATGCTGGGACAGCCCAGAGGGGCATGGAAACGTGCGCCCTGCAGCCTCCCACCTCCTCCCCCCAGCCCGCAGACCGGCAGGAGCAGAAAACAAGCTTTCGCATTTGGCACAGCACCAGCCCCCGACTGCTCCTGCTCCGCAAGAAGTGCATGGAAGTGAGTTTCTCAGCCCGCCCACAAGATGCGAAGCCACTCAGAGGAGACGGAGCCGGAAAAGCAGGAGAATACAATGCACAAGGCATCGGGGAAAAGATCAATAAAGATTACGAGGGCAGCGGCCGCGTCCCTTGCCCATGCCGGAGGTCCCCGTGGCGGCAGGGAGGGAACACCAAGGCGAGGTAACGAGGTGCCGGCGCCCAGGGGACGATACCTGTCTAATCAAAGGCAGAGTTTACACTGGATCATCTCGGCAGCAGCTCTTCCTCGGGATTGTTGACTCAGGTCGGGGTTAAGGCCGAGGAGGTGAAAGCAGAGGCGCTGCTGAGAGCCCTGCTGGATGCAGACGGCAGGCAGGCAGCGCGCCTTGGGCAGCAGGAGCAGGGCACAAAATTGAGGCTCCCTGCTTTTGATAAAGGAGCAAACAAATGGGGGTGATGCAAGGTTTGGGGAGCACACTGGAGAAGAATCGATTTGGAGAAAGGTTGGGAAAGCAGAGAATGAAAGGGCCCAAGAGCAGGACGTGGCGGGGCCCTCAGAATGGAGGTGTGAGGGGATGAACTGGGAGGAGTCGGGGGGACCAGCACTGCATTATGGTGCGGGTCACAGAAGAGACCGTGACACTACTGACAGATAATTCAGGATTTTGGGTCCCCAAGGCCTCAGCTGACACCTCCCTGGGGAGGACAGAGCAGCCACCTCCATCCCGCACCAGCCGGGGCCACCTCACCGAGCGTCCCCATCCCGTGCAGCTGCCGAAGCTCCGGCTGCAGCTGGAGGGGCACGGGGACACAGGGGCAATGTGGGGACAGGGCACAGATGGGTCCCCCTGCCCCACGGAGTGCCAGAGAGCCAGCCAAGTGCGCCTGCCCTCCCCGCAGCACCCCAGAGAGCCGGCAAACGAGCTCCCAGCCAGCCCGCTGCCTGTAATCGGAGTCAGTCGGCCTGTGTGTTACGCTTGAGTTGATGGCTGGTGTTAAATTCAATGCCTTGAGTATCGATTTCCTTGCACATCCAGGACTTTGTTAAAGGGTTAGCCGTGAACCGAGATCAAAGGGAGGTTAACTCGTTTCTCCTAAGTGGCAAAGCAGACCTCCAGCAAAACCAGGCTGCGGGTCCCCTCCGCAGAGGATGCTCTCTGCATGTTGTTAGCTACCCCGGCTGTCTCGAAAGCCGGATAAAGCCACAAAGCTGCCTCAAAGCGGGGAGATAAAATGCTCCTGACAACTTCCCACGGACCCCAAAGCCATTACGAGCGCACACCAGGGGCTGGCAGCACGGGGCCAGCACAGGACCCGTCCCCTCTCCATGGGGTCCCCTTCGCTCAACCCAGGAGGGGAGGGTGAGCCACGTCACCGCCACCGCACCCCAAGCGAGGGGATTGAGAGGGGGGGACCCCATCAAGAAGCCCTGGGGATGTCCTCCCTTGGAGCTGACACTGCCATAGGCACCACCTCAACCTCTGGGGCTCTCTCTCTCACTCCGTTTCACCTTGCTCCTTTCCTTCCCTGCCCGACATGAAGTGATTTTGGCACTGGCAGCACCCCCATCAGCAGGTTCTGCCAAGGCAGTACGAGCTAAGTGCACAACTAGCAGGACACTCGGCTTTACCTTCTGCATTTTTAAGGGACGGAGGCAGGGGAGGCAATCAGGAGTGGTTATCACTAGTATTAATGAACGCCCGGAGGCGCCGGGGAAGAAGCATCCATTTCAGACGCACATCTGTCAGCACGCAGAGGTAACGCTGCTGAAGGAGCGAGGAACCCAGGAGCCCGCATTGCGCCGTCCTTCAGCACCCACGTTGGTGATTTCTGACAACAGCCCCCTTGTCCCCCAAGCCATCAGGGCACCAACCCCATTTCTTAACCCCTCTCCTCCTCGCCAGGAACTGTTTGCAGCCCAGCCCAGCCGTCCAGCCGCCCCGTTCATGGGTTTTCACAGCACCAAATCTTCCGCTCCGTGGTGGCTCCATGACCCATCCCCACCTCCCCAAGGAGCCACCTGCAGACAACGCAGCCACCCAAAATTACACCCAAACCCCAAACCAGCAGTGCTGCAGCACCTGTAGGGCCCAGAAACCCATCACAGCCCATCTTGGTGGCCAAACCCCATGTGCAAAGAGGGATCTCCACGTGTGATGCACAGGCACTCCCCCACCCCCAGCTCCTGCCACCCAGCAGCGGATTTGTCTTGAAGCGAAAGGTTTGCGCCAAAGTGCTCGGGGAATATCAGTGCCCGGCATACCAAGCGCTGAAGATTTCACTTAAACTCTCAGCATCTGTGTATCTCAACTAAATTAAGCTATTTGCTATAAAAGAGCACAATGACAGTAATGGAATAATAACAGCATTAATAAAACACAACAATCCTCGAATGAGGAGCGGACGCATCAGCTAGCTGCAACCAAGAGAGGAAGGCTATTTTAAAATCACACACAAAAACCATCTGGGGGTGGAGAAAACCAACAAAAGCTCCGAAACTCAGAGGTCAGACTGAAATGATGTTTTTAACCTCGAAAGAAAGATGCCAGGCAGAGCGCTCCCACACCGGCTGGAAATGAATTTCCGCAGCCCCCAACACAACAAGGGCTTAAAATGGGAAGGCTGAAAATTTCCAGGGGGGCTCCACGAAATGGGGGTGGGAGCAGGCTCGACAGGGAGGAAACAGAATCAAAAAGCTGTCAAGGAAGGGCTGCCTGATAGAGAAATGCCCCCCTGAAGCATCAGCAAGGTGTGTAACCCGCTCCTGGGACTGACCCTGGGGAGCTGAGCCAGCGCCGGGGGCCAGATGCTGGGACATCATTATGTGGACATCCAGATGTCCGGGGCTCACCACGCTGCCATTTCCCTCTTGGTTGGAAACCTCACCTTCAGTTCTGCCACACATTCTTCCTCCGTGCTTCGTTTTGGGTGAGGTTGAGGTTAAACCTTCAGTCTCGTGCTGACCTGTGCCCTGTTTTTGCAGGGGAGCTGCAGCAGGAGCGGGGCTGGGGGTGCCCAAGTCCTACCTGCAGCTCTCTGGGAGGCCACCTCCCCTCGCTGGACCCCTTGCCAGGAGGAGACCTTAGCACTAAGTGGTGCTCAGAGCAATTAATGCACATGGAGCCTGCCCAAGGTCTCCCATCCCACCCAGAGGGAACACCCCACCCCGACTGGCCTTGATGGGCGAGCATCATTTCCCTGGAAGGGATGGAGGGGAGGGGATGAAAGGGAAGGACACCTCTGTGCTCTCCACTGTTCAGTGTTCAACACTGGCAGCTGAGTGACCCAAGGCTCCAAAAAAGCTAGAATTAGGCAGAAAGCAGAGAGCAGCACCCGGGGCACCATCTTCAGGTCTACCTGCCTTTTAAAGGGGAGCCATGTGGGGCTGGCAGGTCGCTGGGCAAGCAGTCCGAATGCCCAGGCTCACGTGCAGCCTTCTGGGAACAGGACCCTCCTTCTTGAACCCAAAGCAGAGGGTTTCAACTTGGCTGACCCACCGGCCAGCACTCCTGATGTGACCCTTTCCAAATTCCTACAGAGTAAAAGCCGAAGCAGCACTTGCCCCAGACTCGAGCAGGCTGCAAGTTTCTTTGTTTTCATTACAATTTTCTCTGCTTTTTTTTTTTTTTTTTTTTTTAGCCATTTCTGCTCTGCCCCCCGGAGGTGCTCCTGTGATTGAATGAAACACGACCCCAGGCTCCAATAAGTGTATTTCAATTACATCTGTCACCATGTAACAATGTAATGATATATCATGTGATATTAAATCCATGGTAATCATATCAGCGATTTTTTTAATAGTGCACTAATCACATTATTACATCTCAATAATTAACAACAGAAGGCCTAAAAACCTGGATACAAAGAGGAAAAGCTCAACGGGTCCTCGGCTCTTGCCCGGGAGAGGCCCAGAGCGGAGCAGGATGGTGCAGGAGGTGCTGCCAGAGCACAGCGTGGCGAGGGGCAAATCTCCGTGCAAGGGCGCAGGAGTTTTACACCAGCAGCACTGTGTGGTGCAGCCAAGAGTTGGATCTCCCCAAGCCCCAGACTAAAGGAGAAGCAGGTATTTTGGAGCCAGAAATAGGCACTTTGCACGTCCCACCTCTCCTGGCATTGCTCTCTTCTGTCCTGCTGCTCCTGCTCCTGCACCTTTCCTCCAGCAAACCAGCCCCTCTGGTCCAGAAGGTGTCCTGCAAAGCGTGCCCACCTGCAGCTCTCAGCGGTCACCTCCGAGGCTGTACAAAAGCACTACAGAACAGAAGAAGCATTTTCCAGGCACCCTGAAAATGAGACACCGCTCCTCCCAACCCGTCCTCCCCAGGCTGCAGGCAGAACGATGTTTCTCCTCTCCCCTTGCACCTGGAAACCAAGCTCACCGAGTGCCCCTACCTCGTGGGGAGGCTGCGAGGCTGATTTCTGCACCAAAACCCACCTCAGCTTGGAGCTGAAAAATGGTGAGGATGCCTCGGAGGGACAGGGATCCTCTGGGATCACTCACCGAGGTGCAGCTCGCTCCCCGCAGCCGCTGCAGCCTGCCCCAGTTAAATCGAGGCTTGCAGGGGTCTGGAAAGCAAAATGCAACGTGCCTGAGTCCTCGCCCCTCTCCCTCCGCACGGTGGGGATGAGGAACAGGGCAGGTGGCAGGGAGCTGCCCCCAGGCAGAGTGCTTGGGCGTGGGGATCCCGCGGTGCCCCGTCCCCAGCCGTGCTGGAGCTTCCCTCCAGGTGCAGCCCGGTCAATCTGGCGGTTTCCACATCACAGCCTGATCTGAAGAGAGCCTCATTACCTTGCCTTCAAGTTCCAGCCAAGCACTTAGCTCTTAAAGACGGGATTTAAGAAATATTTGACTGATCATTTCTCTCCTCATTTAGTTCGGCTGCTCTGAACCAATTCAACCTGTGAAGTTGAAATAGTGGGAACGGGAGGCACTGGGAGCGCGGGCAGCCACACCACCTCCCCGCTCCCCCTCTGGCCCTTCCCAAAGGGCCGAATCCTTCCCCTTTGGGGGGTGCCCACAGGGTATCTCCCAGCCC
Source organism: Anas acuta (assembly GCF_963932015.1). Taxonomy (NCBI): domain Eukaryota; kingdom Metazoa; phylum Chordata; class Aves; order Anseriformes; family Anatidae; genus Anas; species Anas acuta. Next base: position 10,737,367 of record NC_088986.1, on the reverse strand, counting down.
CAAAGGGCAGCCAGCTCTTCCTTCCCACAGCAGGACAGGCATTTGGGGGCATCATTTGCTCTCTGGCATCCAGACAAGCTTCTGTTGTGCTGGAAGTGCAGTGCAGCATCCCCCAGCTACGAACAAGGGATGGAGACAGGGATGAGGCAGCCAGGATTATCAGCACCAACATCTCCACCAGACCCTGTATGGGATGTCCCCGTGTCCTCTTCCTTGCACACCTTTCTCCTGTGGAGTGATCCTGCCGAGGGCAGGCAGGACAGACGGATGGCTCGCTGGCCGAGGCAGCGCAGTTGGACTTTCTCTCCTTCCCCCCTCCCTTCTTTCCTTCCTTCCTTTTTTTTTTTTTTTAATTTTGTCTCGGAAGCCACGATCCTTTAAAGATGTGCACGTCTCATTAGCTCTACCTTGACAATCATTACCGTTCCCGCAAATGCAGGAGGAGAGCTCAGCCCGAGCGTGGGGGAGTCCATTACCTCCTAGTTAAAGGGACACCGACAACTCCGGGCTGCCCACGGTCCCACTCCGCCTTCCAAGCAGGCTCTCCCCGGCACGCCGCTGCTCCCCGTCCTGCACTAATCCCCTGCTTAACCTGGGCGAGAAGCAAAGCTGGTGGGGATGCGTGGTCCTGCAGCCACTGCCCCAAAGGGGTCCCATGGCCGGGCACGGTCCCCATGCCTGGTGGCACAGCTGCACTGAGGACAGCAGGAGGGTGGCGAGCTGTGTGGCCATGAACCAGCTGCTGGGGACAGCTCTGCCTGCCCCTTCTGCTTTGCTCCCCACGGAGCTCGGACCTGGTTTATGTCCTGCAAGCACAGCACCCCTCATTTCGGAGCTTTCGGGGCAAAGCGCCCCGTGCAACTTTCGATCCACTACCACTTTGCCTCCTCCCTGCCCCGCTGGGGCTGCATTTCAAGCCCGGTACAACCTCAGGAGGCAAACGCAGCCCGGAGCAGCCTTCCAGAGAGGATCCTGCTCCTCTGTGGCCAGCAGGACGGGAGCATCTCCCTGCTGCTCTCCGCAGAGCCGCGGCAGGAGGCACCACCACGGGGCCGCGCTTCCCAGCCGTGCCGCCAGGAAGGCTCCCACCTCCAGACGAGGCTGTCCAAGGAGCTGACAGGCCTCCGTTTGAAAAAGATGTTGAAAGAAATGATCTCTTTAAGTGCAATGGGAGATATTTGTCTCTGATTTACCCTTGGCTTTTTGCTCTGGTTCAGGTAGGAGCGGTGTGGGATGGCTGGCAGATCTGAGAGCATGGCACGCCCCAGCGGGCAAAGCGAGCAGTGCGGAGGAAGGCGCGAGTCAGTTTGGAGTGCTCCCCATTTATCAAACTCACGCAGCCCGCCAGCAGAGCGAGTCTTTCTATCATTACAGCTCTCAAAATCCGATTCATACCACTAATCCTGCCTTCATTCTCCCAGATTAATAACATCTCTTTCAACCTTCACAGTGTGATAAATAGACAAAGAGAGAACAAAAGGAGAAACAGAAGTGAGAGAAAGAGCCAGAGCAACTCCACATAATAAAGAGAACCAAGAAAGGGGAAAGAAAAAAAAAAAGGGAAAAGAAAAGGGAAAGAAAGAAGCCGGCACACTTGACTCTGCCATTTACTTGAGCAGATTCTCACCAAGAGCTCCCTGCGATCTTGAAAGAATGTAAAACATTGCTCAGAGGAAAGGCTCGTTAGCCACTCCGACCAGCTTGGGTTTGCTGGAAATCTTTTCACTCGCAGCCTCGGCTCAGGCCAGCGCTGCCTTTGGTGCTTCCTTGTCCTGCCCCTTCCCAGGAGCAGAGGCAAAGCCCCCAGCCCGTGCTCGTGGCTTCTCGGAGGGGACAGAGGGGGCACGGCCGGCGTTGCTCCAGGGGTGCCCCAGCAGCCCCGCGAGCCCCAGGCACCCCGACACCTCCTGCAGGAGAGCGGTGCCCCCTCCCCGCAGCCTTCCCCCGGTCAGCTCTCCCACTTTGCCATGCTCCGTGCCACCGCTGGGTTATTTTAATAATTAAATGTTTATCGGCACACCCTCCCCACATCGCTCCCAGGCCTGCCTAATTTTCTTTCCGCCGGGTGCCTTCCCTCGGCTCACTCTTTCCGTAGGATGCGCACCTGCGAAGCGTCCCCTGCACACCTCCGCTCCCCCCGCCAGCACAATCCCCCCGAGCCCACGGGCAGCAAGGACGCTGCTCTCATGGCTCCGCATCCACAGCCCCCGTACAGAGGCTGGGCTGTGTTTCTTTTTTTTTTTTTTTCCCTTTTTTTCCCCCTCTTTTCTTTTAAACTGTTCCATATTACTCCAGGCTTTGAAGTACAGAGAAAGGCAACACTCAGTGTGCCTTTTTTTTTCAAGCTACCTTTATCAGAGCAAATCTTTTCCTTCTCCGCTGTGTTGCTGGAGATAGATATCAAGCAGAAAGAAAGTCTCCTCTTCTAACAATGGATTTCCCTTCCCTTCTGAACTTCAAATAGAAAACTCTTATCTACAGCCACAGTTGACCAGAAGAAGAAAAGAAAAGAAAACAGACATATGAACTGAACCCGGGCTCTCTTTCTATTTACTCAAAAAGGCTGTGCTGGGTTCTTCACAGGGAGATGCTCTCCCCGTGTTTATAGCACACATATTTACTCTCTTCCCTCGCTACCCCACCGCCACGGCACTGCACCCTCCTCTCCCCCAGGACGACTCCCCGGTGCTCCATGCACCCTCCAAAATCTGGTCTTTGCTCAGGCAGTGGGCACAACAAAGCCTGCACCTGAAGCTGGGGGCTGCGGGAGCTCTTCCAGCTCAGCTAAGGGTAACGGCAGCGCTGCCCCTGGCCCTATAAAGCATCACTTCCACCTAGTGAGAGCTCCCTACGCTGGCAGGACGGATTGCAGGTCCAGCCTCGCTGGCTCTTGGTGCACAGGACAGCAGCCTGAGCCCAGCCACGTTCATGCCTGGCACCAACCAGCTCCTCTGAACGTTTCCTGAGGTCTCCAAAAAGGGCGGCAGTCTGATCCTCCTCAAGTCTGGGTCTCTCTTCAGAGCAGCCCAGCCCCAGGTGCCCAGCAGCCTCTCCTCCAGGTCCCCCGCAGATTTTTCCATCATTTCATTAAGGTGAAACTGCACAAAAGACCTGAGAGCTCTTCCCTCGAGGCAGCCTGGGTGTTGCAGAAGGCTCCTTCCTCCCCGTGGAGCCACGATGGGGAGATCCACCAGCCCGAGCACCTTCTCCTCCAGCTGCCTGGTGACTTGGAGCGGGGGGGGCTGGCGGAGCACCGCCGAAGCGCTTTATAATTCCTGCTCCTCTCCTCCCTCCTCGACAGCTCCCGGGAGAGGTGTGATGATGGACGGTGCCATAAGTGACTGTTCCCAATCGAGGGAATGTGAGCAATGACAGCTGACGGCATCCCTGGAACGTGGGGGTGCCGCCAGTCACCGTGCCTGGCCACAAGGGAGAGGAGCTGGGGCGGGGAGGCTGGGCTAGGGGTGAGGAGCCCCAAGAGGCTGTCCCCAAACTGGCTGCAAATAATTCGTCCCATCAGTTTGTGAACCGAGCAGGAGCCAAGGAGAGGTGGGCAGCGTGCATCTCGTGGAGAAAATTCTCCTGAGCTGTGCACAGCGCTAGGGCTGGACACCTCTGGCTAGTGTCACTTGGGACTGTTGTGCACCTGGTCCTTGGGCAGTGGGGTCTTGCCTGGTCCCTCAAGGTCTGGAAAGACTTTTGTCACCCCTTCCTCCCCCAAACCAGCACAGACTGCCATGAAATGGGAGCACGAAGTCGGTCAGCTGGAGCTGGCTTTGCACCGGCAGCATGCGGGCGGGTGTACGGGGACACAGAGGGACGCCACCGCGCAAGCCCATCGCTGCGTTCCTCTTCCACAGCCTCTAAATTAGCAGGCAAATTTAACATGCAGAGAAGCGACCGATTAATAACCCAGCATTGACTTAAGAAGACCTTGAATAATACATAGTGCTTATACACGGAAGGGGAAAAAGTCAAGTCCTTCTGCTTGTCAAGTGTATCCGCCTCCCGAGCGCCGACACTCCACGAGAAAACCTCTCCGCACGGCAGCCACGGCTTCAAGCATCTCCTCAGCAGTGCCTTTTGCAAAGATTAATGGTAAAACTTCGTGCCAAGGGAGGCTGGCAGCTGGACAGTTCCAAGCATGGTGTTGTTTTAAATGCAATTAGCGCTGCTCGTTAATGGAGTCCCTAAAGCTGCCAAGGAGAAGAGGCTGAGCCCTCGCAGCCCGCAGCGAGGTGCCACGTTCAGGCAGACGACCCCGTTGGCCACGCTGATGGGTGAGAGGAAAGGTCTTACCACGAGGCAACCAACCCCTTCTCCACCCTGCAGCCCTCCCAGCAGCTCGGTCAAGGAGAAATCAGCCCCAAGCAGACCAAAGACTGAGAGAAGCTCAGCTGCAGGCGCTGGGCTCCATGGCACACCGACAGCAGAAGCTAGGAGCAGCCCATTCCCTTCCCCAGCCTGATTTCGGCCTCTATTGTTTGGTGCTGGTTTCAGTGCCAGCATCCCTGAGCGGGGCTCTCTGCTAAAGAAAGATGGCTGGAGAAAAAAAGTGTCCCCTTTTGGGAATAGTCCCAAAGAGAGCGAGCGGAAAGCCGGCGTTTGCCTGGACAACAGCCACTATTTATGTGCGGGGGCTACGCACACAATGCCCATTGTGAGAGAAGGGGGGGCTGTGTAAGATCAGTGGAATCGCGTGGATCAAAAATGCCTTCATTTTGGAGCCAGGGCCAGGAGCTCGGAATAGCACCAAGGGCACGGGCTGCCACCGGCTGATCTGACTCCGGTGCCTGGGTCCCCTTTTGGTGCCGCCAGCCGACGAGGATTCAGTTCATTCCTGTGTTTGAGGAGCTTCAGCACCTCGTGGCTGAGGACCAAAGGCCCATTGCTACACGTGGTGTGTAAGACACGAGGTTGGAAGGCATTTAAAACAGCAGCCACCCCGTGTAGAGCACAAGGGAGATGCGGGAAGGAAACACGGTTTGTCTTTTTGAGATGCAAATGAGCGCCAGCCAGAAGCAGAGCTCCAAACGCACACTTTGAGCAGTGAAAAGTGCTTCTGCAAAGGGGACCGAGAGAAATAACGTGATAAACAGGCTCCGAGTTTGATTTCCAGAGTAATAAGCGCAGAAACTGAGCCCAAAGAAGAAGATCCGTATTAGCAAGCAAATCCAATCATTCAAATACTAACGAAGGGACACCCGGACGGGTGCAGAGCTATCTCCGGAGCGAAGTTTGTCTCCCCAGCCCTTTCACCCCCTGCAGTGGCTCAGCGGAAGAATACTTAAGAAGTTGCAACTTTGGTTATAATGTGCAAAAAGCCCCTGAAATGCGACATCATTTACTCTTCTGTGCTATTGCTCAGCAGAGCTAATAAATCTTGCATGAGCAGAGCTGATTCTAATTTTCTAATATGAAAAGGCATTTGGATAGAGAGAGAGGGGGAGATAAAAGTGATTGAATCTCCAATAGCCCGGCGTCGGTGACAGGAAACATCCTGACGCGGACCCCAAGGAAGAATGGCTCCCCCTCCTCCCCGCCCCACAGCCCATTCTCCCTGCTTGCTGCTCGCCGTGCCTCCGTCTCCCCTATCGACGGGCTGCGGCTTTCACCGCGGCGAAACAAGTTATCATTTCTGCCTTCTGATCAATCTGAATTTTCAGGACGATTACCCCCTTAAGCAGCGATCGCTCGCCGCAGCCCCGCGGGTCCCCGGCGGAGGCCGCGGTGCTTCCCCTGCCACCACCACCTCCAAGGGTGCGGGGCTGGGAAGGCCACCTGGAGGAAAAAATCAGCGGGGGAGGATTCAAAAGGGGCCTTGTGCCTTGTATCCGTGGCCCAGCTCAGCCGGAGGGAGCAGGGACCTGCTGGAGGTGACACCAAAATGTGAACGGATCCAGCAGCACCAAGGGATCTGCCACCCCCCAACGCCAGCTAAGAGCCATCCGCTCCCAGCACGGAGCTAATCGAGCCCGTTTCCAATTAGAGACTGAAACTATTAGAAGGAGGAGAGGCAGGTTCTAGCAACCCCTAAAGGTGTAGGGTTTAGATTTTGGGGGTTTATGCATTTTCCTATCAGGAAATATTTAGTATCACCCTGGCACTGACGCAAAGCAAGCCCCTCTCCCCAGGGAGGAGTAACTGTTGCTGGCTCTCTGAGGACATGGCTCCCCCGAGGCCCCTCTGACCACCACGGAAACGTGGCCCCAAGTAGTTAGAAGCCCCGAGGACAGAGGTTTGGCTGGCAGAGGAGGCTCAGCACCTCTGCTCTTGCAGGAGCACCGCTAGGTTGTCCTCAAGGTCATGGTGCATGCGCAGCCCCTCAGGGCAAGGAGCACACGGCTCCCACCTGCACATCTCTCCCTTCTCTATCTTACAGGCTTCCCCTGGGCACAGGAGTCTTAAAAACATAGCTCTGGCCATAAAACAGCTCGGCCAGATCCTCACACCCCTTTCCTTGGGTCATTCAGGCACCGTTGGCTCTTCCTGACCAACTGCTGCAGGTGGATGCTGCGCCCAGGCTCAGCACCTCCGTGCCCGCAGCAGGGAGCTTCAGGAGAGCAAAATCCTTGCTGGGGAGCAGCTGAGGCCCCACAAGGCAGGCAGTAGGGTGGCAGTGGGGTGTTTTCACCATCCTGACCGGCAGCGAGAAGCAGGGGCAGTGCCAGGTGAGGCTGGTGGGCTGGCTGCCCCCGCAGGCTGCTGGCTGGGGGAGCTGTGCGAGCGGCACGGTGCTGCACCGGCTATTTTACGTGGAGAACTGCCGATCAAAGCTATCCCCACTGTGTACTCCAGAGCAATAAAAATAAAATAAAATAAAAAAAAAAACCCACAGGAAGAATTCTTTAGGCGGGTAATGGGCATTTTATTCCTTTTTATGACACTAAACATAGGCAGCTGGCATAATTACACCACAATAAAGGCATAATGTGCACCTAGCAGAACAAACTCATACTTTTGATAATTAGGCAGAGCAAACACAGTCTGGGATTCAATCAAACAGCTTCACCGTCTCCTGGATCTGTCGGAGCCCCCCATGCCCGTGGCGTGGTGGCTCTGTGCTGGACTTTGGAGGGTCCCATGGGGAAGGCTGAGCGAGCAGAGCATTACCCGAGAGCTCTCCTGCATGGCAGTGATGGACACGGAGCTCCACTGCTTGCAGCAGAGGCGCAGGATGGGTGCACGCAGCTCCTGGGAGGCAGCTGGAGATGGTGTGGGGCAGAGCACCCCAGCAAGACACCGGTCACCTTCCTGGTTGGCACTGGGGATGGATCCGGGAGCCATGAGGGCATGTGTAGGATCTACAGCTTGAGCTTAAAGAGTGACCCCAACAGCACGGCTGCAGCCCATTCTCTCCCAGAATCGTACCCGATGTGATGCCAAAAGGAGACCAGAACATGGAGAGATGCAGAGCACCTTCAGGCCAACCTCCTACAAACCACAGCAGCAGGCAGCAAGCGAGCTCCTCCGGCAGCTGCAGGCATCCACGTGGGACAGCTCCTCCCCGAGCGAGGAGCCCAGCCAAGGCGGAGATCCTAAATGATCTCTAAAATATTAATAGCATCAATCAGAGCCAGGCTGACAGAGGTTACAGCGCTGGGAAGGCAGAGAGAGCAGCCTTTCCTCAAGTTGGCACAAATCCACACGCTAAATATCCAGAGTTTGTTTAAAAAAATAAAATGGATGTCCCATGTCTGCTCCTTCCAACGTCACGTGAAGTCTTCCAACAGCCCAGAGGGAGCCTCAGCCTGGCCGCAGGTCCTCTGCACGTCACCAGATGACACCACTACCTCCTGATGGGGTCCCACCTCCTCCTTTGGGGAAAAACGGGCTTCAATCTCCCACCTCTCAGTGTGAAGGAGAAAAATTCTTGCCGTGACGCTCCTTCAGGACATTATAGTTTGTTTTGCAGCACTGAAGGCGTAGCGTGGAGACAGAGACCTCCCGTTTTGCAGCGTGCATCGCCGTACTGCTGGGCTCCAGGGGGTGCAGGATGTGCTGCAGCCTGCTGGCAGGTCCCAAGCACAGAGAGACCCCCGCAGCTGCTGCAGCAAGCAGCCCCAAGCACCCGGTACGGGCTGGGATGAATGGGGGCAGAGCAGGGCAAGGAGAAAACGGCAGAAGGTTGCAGCAGGCAGAGCCCACGTGGAAACATCTTCAGAAAGGCGCCTGCTGCCCGCACACGGGATGTGGTGTGCCCCGAGCTGTACTGAGGCTTGGGCCAAATCAGCTCTGAGGCACTGAGATTTCATCTCTGCTCCACCAAAACCCCCTGGGGATGCTGTGGGACGGCTCCTGGCGATGCTCACACTTCGGGGTGATCAGAGCTTCCCTCCCCAGCAGGCCACAAAATCGGAGAAGGAGTTTATGCCTAGCTAGGGGCAACAGATCAGGCTGTGTCCTCACCAAAAGCAGGTCATACCTACAGCCTTCCCCACCAAGCCCCCGCCACAGATCCAATCCACGGGCTGCCTGAAAGAGCTCGAGCAAGGAAACCTGCAAGCAGCAGGGTGAAAGCCAGGCTGGAGCCAGAAGTGCTGTGCCAGCATGGGGGAAGGGAGGCGGGAGATTCTGAATCCCAACTGCGAAAGCAACTTGCTTAGTAGCCTTGGGACTCCGAGAGATTTAATTAATTAATTTAATGAGTGTGAAGCACTGTACGTTATTAATATACAAATTCCACTACTGTATCTCCCATCTCCCAGTTCAGCATCTCTCGCTGCTTTGCATCAAAGCCCACAGGGTGCAAATCCCAGCCGGGGCATGGCTCCGTGCTAATGGGGCGCAGGCTGCATACCCACACTGCTCTGTCCCTTTCAGCAGAACAGGGCATCACGCTCAGCACAGGGCACCAGGAATACCTACAAGCTATTTCTACTTGCCTGCAAGCCCTTGGCATTCGCCAGCATTTCCATGCCAAGCAGCAGAGGGAGGAGGGCGCAGGAGCAGGTTGGTGCTGCCTCTCCCTGCTCCCATGTTTCGGAATCCTGTTTGGATCAAGCAAGGAGAGCTGGATGGGATGAGGCAAGGCAGGCTCCACCGGGCTCTGGCCAGTAAGGAGAAGGGGAAACACGCCTTCCTGGAAGACTAGCACACGCCAGGAGCTACCAAAGGCATGCCAGCCCAAGGGAAAAGCATCCTGTGCAGCAGAGAGCGTGTGCAGCACCTGGAATGCAGCACCTGTTGCAGGATTATTGTAAAACACGCCCTGCCTGTAATCCCTCCTCCTCCTGCCTTGCTCCAGCACTGACTGTGCCAGGCTGGGATTCGGGCTGCCTCCTGCAACACCAGGGCACGCAGGAGGCTCTGGTGTCTCCACCTGACCCCAGAACCCACGCACACCTGATGGTTTAACCTCCACAGCAGCGCACACGGAGCCAGATGGGAAGCAGGCGGCTGCTGGGTGCCGCAGCCAGATGTTCAGAGCCCGGCAGGACGGCACACAGCAGGACGAGCGGCACGTCGGGGCTCGCAGCTGCCTCTCCCTCTCCGCCTTTCGCCCGCAGGCTGCCACCGACCTGCCTCCAGCTGCCTGCACGGGGATGCTTGGGGCAAACCAGCCAGCAAACCGCTGCTTACAGTCCTGCCTAGCAGATAAAGCTCTAGCCCTGCTTAAAAAACAAACGAACACAAAATCAACAAATTCTGCTTTTGTTTTTGAGCAGTACCTGCAGGCTGATGGAGGCCAAGCAATATAATTGTTTTGGTTCCTCCTGAATCATCACTTTCCTGCCTTTTCTGAGAGCTCTCTGTATCAGGAGAGGAGAGGAGGCCGTAGCCAGCACCCAACAGCCATCCCTGCCCTGAATTCCTTGGGTGAGACCCCTCTAAGTGCCAGCGATGAGGCAGGGCAGTCCCAAGGCAAGCAGACAACCAGTGTCCAAGTGCCAGGGAGCAGGAAGGGACAAGCGATAACCCACACCGCCTGCCCGCCTCGAGGCAGGACCAGCTCCACCCAAACCAGCCCCATCAGATACTGGAAAGGCTATTTTTCCACTCCAGAAGCAGCCCTGGAAATCTTTAACATAGATTTGAAGACAGAGGCCAAACCAAGCTGGGACAGCCGCGACTTCTCCTCCGAGGACCGAAAGCTGTGCCCACTGTGCACTGCAGCGAGAGACCTGCTGCACAAATCCCCACCTCCAGTCTAAAGGGTGGAAGAAATTGCCTAGGAAAAAAGTGAGCTATATCAGTTTTAATACCAAGGGAGAGTTTTAATATCATAGGAGAATCCCTAATGGTGAGACACTGCGAAATGAATGCAAACTAAACCACATGCAGGTATGGAAAGGAAGGACAGAAGGAAGGATGGTCCAGGAAGAGCTTCCCATTAACAGGGCTGAAATGCTAAAATGTCCCCTTGGCACTGGAGCAGCTCTGAACGGCCTCCACACAACAGGACCCTGCCAGAGGTTGTCTTTACGCACGCAGGGAAGTCTAAAAGGCAGCACATGCCCAGCTCACAGCCCTCTGCTAGGGCTGCCAGAAGGGCGCTCTTTCATACAGTTGCAGATTTTCTGGCCAAAAGGAATTATTAAACTAATCCTCTATTTTGCAAGCCAGGAAACTTAGCTCCTTTCTGGGGAGCCAAGCCCAAGAAACGGCATTAACCCTCCTGGGATCACTGCTTGCCCGTCCACTCCCTGAGAAGTTCATGCAGACACATGCTCCACCGAAAATTGCTCCTGTGCTTTTAGGATGCAAAAGGTAAAAAGAAACTAAATAAAAACGAAAAAAAGGGAAAGCCAAAGCCATTCTGATTTAGTCGAAGATGAACATTGCTCCTTCCTGCCCTCCTGGGACGGGCGTGCACGTTGCCGTGCGAGTCATCCAAAACCAGTGAAGCCTCCAGGCTGCATCCCGAGCCTGTCTGAGCTGCAGCAAGCCCAGCTCCTGAGACCGCGAGGAAAGGCAATGAAATGCGAGGCTGGGATCATTACTTTGAGCCTATAAGCTCGTGCCACTGAGCCAGAGCCTGTTATACTGCCATGGGTCTGTGCCACCCCAGCGGCAGAGATCATTCTCCATCTCCGCTCGCCCAGCTCCAGCCTCCCGGGACGGCTGCCTGTGACTGCTCCACGAAGTCCTGGGAAGAGCCAGAGGGTTACAGGGACAGGGCTGAGCTGCTGCAACAGCACCCTGCTCACCACGACCCGCAGCTGCCAGCACAAAGCATCACTCGCAGAGCAGCACAGAGCAAAAACCCCGAATTTCCTTCCCTGGGGCGGACAGCCTGGCGGAGGAGACTCTCCCCCTTCCCAGCACAGCCCCCAGCGTTTCGGTTTCCTTAGGAGAGGGGTTTTACTGCGCACCCCTCGCTGCACAACAAAGGGAGGAGATGTCCTCCTGCAGCGGGACAAAGGGCTGCTCCTCGCAGGCCTCTCCTGGGTGCCCTTTCCCTCTCCTCGCTCCCTGCTCGGCTCCCTCCCTGTGATTTAAGAGTTCCTCTCCTGGCCCTGACAGTAAGGTATTTCTGTCCCACAGATTATAACTCACTCTGGGCTATTATTCAACTCCCAAGCCCTGGCCCTGCTGCATTTAGTCCAAACATAATATCCTTCATGCATATATTATCTGTCTCCCTATTATCTGGAATCATTTCGGAATTAAATTTCAGTCCTGCAATATTGGCTTGAAGAGCGGCTCGCTTTATGGGCTAGTCAAAGGTTAGAATACCAATCAAAATAACACTGCCGATGCAGAGAGACATTTTAATATTCCAAAACCCGGTAATTGTAAAAGGACATAATATTTTTTCCCTGATTACCCCAAAGGCAACACATGTTAACAAGGCGAGGGAGAGAGTGAAAGAAATTTCAGAGTTCAGACAGCCGCACGACGGATTTAAAGGAGAAGCCGCGTGCGGCGCCCGCGCACCAGCCCCGGGAGCAGGAGGCTCCCTGCCCGCCCCGTGCCTCTGCCGCCCTCCTGGGACCCGTGCCCTCTGCCCCGAGCCCCCTGCGCAGCCCGAAGGTATTTAGGGCATCCTCACAGGGCACAGGAGGGAGACAGAGAGGGTTACACACAGACAGACACAGCCCAGGCTCAGCTCAGAGGAGGAACCGCCCAGCCTGACCTTCTGCGCGGGCACCGAGGCCGCCCCACGTTCATTTCTGGCTGAAGCAGAGCTGAGGTTTTTAGGGAAAACGTTCCCCCCTGAGTGTGAGAACCCACCACAGTCCTCGGTGCGTTGTTCCAATGGTTAATTACCCTCCCTGTAAATACCCACACCTGAATTACCCAGCTTTGGCTTCCAGGCACTGGAACTGCTGCTGCTTTACCCTGCTGGACGAAAGGAGCCTCTCAGCACCTTATGACTCCCTGTTTAATGCCCCGGAGCTACAGCCAAGTAGCTACACCCTTCTGCCCAGCACCCTACACAGCTCCCAGGGTATTTAAAGCACGGCAAGTGTCCTCGTGGGTCGTGCAGTTGTCATCAAGCCTTCACGTTTCCAGGATCCTTACCCGTGCCGAGATGACGGAGAGGGACCCAGGGCTCCACCTGTGTCAGAGCTGTCCCAGACACGATGCTCCAGCCCCTCTGCTCCTCCTCACCACGCCTCGCTCATAAATCCAACAGCACCAGCCTCCTGGATGCAGTATCCGAGTATCCACACGCTTTATCAAAAATGATTTTTTATGTTTTCTTCCAGGGCATTGATAAAAGCGCGAAATCCACGAGGTCTGAGCAATAGCTCCCTGTGGGACCCCACCAGGAAGACATGCACTCCATGATGATTACCCGTTTACAATTAAATGCTGGGAGCTGTCAGTTTGCTCGTTCTTAATCAATGTAATGTGTGCCATGTTGATTTTGTATCACTCTTGTTTCTTAATCAAAATGTCATAAGGTACCAAGTCAAATGCCTTGCAGAAGTATATTACATTGACATGGTTACCTTTATCAACCAAACATGTAGCCTCATAAAAAATATCAAGTTAGTTTGAAAAAGATCTAGTTTCCATAAATCCGCATTGATTGGCATTATATTACCCTCTTTTCATTCTTTATTAATCAACTATGATATCTGGCTTTTCATTACTTTGCCCAGAATTAATGTCAAGCTGATAGGGCTATAATTACTTCATCGGTCATCCCATTTGCCCTTCGAAATTACTGGTACAACATTAGCTTTCTTCGAGTCCTCCAGAACTTCCCCCATGTTCAAAGACTTATTAAAAGCCACACGAACAGCCAACAGCTTCTCAGCCAGCGCTTTTTAAACTCTTGTCAACCAGCTGCACACAACGCCAACCTGGAGCTACCACTTCACTTCTATCACAAAACTGCACCGTAAGAGCATCCTGCTCAGCGATACGGCACCCTCTGCCTTTCCATAAATACAAAGTATTATTAACAATGGTTATTTTGCTGTTATAGGCAGTTCTTCCATTTCCTTCCAGCTAAGAACCAATGCCACTGCACACTTTTCTATTCTGATTTCCATGGAGAAGACACCCGTACTCCCTTTAACACCGGAGTCACGTTTTGGCTTCTGTTCCTTTGCCCAACCTCTATCACTCCTGCCTTCTGAGGGACTGACTTACCACCGGCAGGGATGAGGAGCCCAAAAGAGCACTGCTGCCACGAAGGACGGGTCTTGGAGCGCTCAGCCATGCAGCAAACCAGCAGGGTGCTGAGTACCAGGTGCCTGATCCAACCGAGGACATAAGCAGCTCTTTGCAGACAAGTGACACCTACTCACGTGTTGGATGCTTCAGCCCTGAAGCACTCTTCCTGAGGAATCCTCCTCTGCCATTTCTGACCTTATTGGCCATTTTGCATTCCCTATAGCCAGTAGCTCAGTAAACAGGCAGTTGATGGCCATCGCACTAAGTCCTCAAGAGGTTAAACTTAGGAAAGCAACTTTCAGGCACATGGGCCAAAAACCCAAACCAATTCTCAACAGCATCCATTTCAATGATCTTTGTGCAAAGCACCTGAGACACTTTAGCACCAAGCACCTGCGAAGTCCTCCTCCCATCCCAAAGGCACAAGGAATTGTTCATTCAGCGGAGACAACAAGCTGTTAGCAAACCCTTGTTTGTTCAGGATGTGTTTATTTCGGGTTGCCAAATATTAACGAAAACATTCTATTACCCGCTTCCTCTGCTGGCTCTCACACAGCGGGGAGCTGACCTTAAAACATTTGTGCCCGTGTATTAACAGGTGGCTTCCCAGCATCAGCAGAAGCTGGGCCAGGAAAAGGCCAGCTCCACACACAGCCACGTGCTCCCCACAGCTCCGTCAGCTCTGCCTCGTGGTGTCCAGAGGAGGAACAGTTCCCAGCCCTGCAACAGAGCCACTTCCAAACGGCCCTGGGGACACAGGGCATGGCACTGCCCGTGTGTGAACCGAGCTGAATCGTCACCTTCCTCAGAGCAAGCCAAACTGACCCGAGGGCAAAGCATTCAAACTGCCAGGGGAACGCAGGCAAAGCTCTCCTGGGCATCAGGAGGACGTCTGCTTGGGCTGGTTCTCTGTCCTTCCTAAAGCAACTGCTATCATGTGCCTACAGGTGAGCTGCCCTCTGTGAACACAAAGAAAAGGTGGCCAAACACAGCCAGGATGGCTGTCCTGAGGAATGGGCAGCTCTGTGATGCTATGGAGATGGCCTTTTTTCTTTTACATAAATACCACTTGAGGAACAAGAAATAAAACAAAGCCCTAGGGGTTACATGAAATACTGCTCCGGTACCCTGTAACTGAATAACGTCCAGAGAAGACACAGATCAGGATACCAAACCCAGCGTTAAAAATAGCTTCCACAGCCCAATTCTGGAGCCACAGAAGCAGCAAGTGGCTTGGTGCCAGCTCTCCAACAACTTACACTGAGCTGGAAAAGAGACTGCTAAGCGAGAACATGGCAGAGGTCTCGAGTCAGGAATAACACAAGAGAAGAACTGGCAACACTTCTTTGCTCTTCCACAGAAGGCAAGACTGAGGCCCAAGAAAAAGATCAGGCAGGAGGTTCAGAAGAAACAAAAGGACGTGCATCTTCCCACAACATACGAATAAACAGTATAGTTAATGCATAATTAAACAGTCAACCTCCTTGCTGCGGGATGCTGGAGAAACTGAAAGGGTCAGCAGATTCAGGAAGAGAAACGTACGGCAGGCAGACACCCTAAGGGCAGTGGGTGACGGGTACAGCACTCCGGGGAGAGCCACCAGAAGAGGATTGCAGGGAAGGAGAGAGCGCTGACCTGCCCCACGCTCTCCTTGGTGCACCCCGACAGCACCAGCTGCTGCCCTCTGGCAGAGGCGCTGGGCTGCACAGCCCTTGGGTCCGTCTGTTTTGACACCTTCCTCCTCCTCCCCGTGTTTCTCTTGCGCTCCTGAAAGAGCAAAGGCAGCAGGAACGTGAGCTGATCCTTGTGCTGGAGTCAGCATTAATGAGTTTATCCACACTACCTGATGGTGCTCATGGGGCAGCTACCCTCTTCAGGTCAATCCTCCTGCTCTATTTCAGCCCCGAGCAGCCGGCCGTGCAGCTCAGTCCTGTAGCACAGCCCTAACCCAGGGCTTTACGGGACAGGGACACGAGGGAACGTGGCCAGCAGGGTGGTGACTCTCCGCCGAGCTGGTCCGGGGGCTATCTGAAATGTTGTGGCATTCAGAGGCTGCCTCCTGTGCCTCCCGCAGCCCTCCCGCCGCGCTTGGCTGGTCGAAGGGAAGAACATGATCAACTCTCTGCCCCGAGTCAGCTCTACCCTGACAGCTCAGCGCAGATACGCGATCGCTCAGTGACATTACAAATGTCAGCAAACACCGATCAGGCTTGACGGAAGGGATGTGCTAGCAGGCCGGGGGGGCGCAGGGCAAGGTAAAACTTCGGCAAACTCGGTCAAGTGCATGAGCAGCTCTTCTCCTTTCGTGTTCCATGGGAGGCTTTCGCACAGATCCAGGACACTGAGGCCAACCAGGACAGCAGTGGGGGGTGGTGCTCCCCACCGCCTGCACGCAGAGATCAACCCAAACTTGGTGCAAGCGTGGTGGCCAGCAGGGCCCCGTTCCTGTCTTCACCTTGCCAGAATTTATCTTGGACAGAATTAGTTATTTGAGGCGAATCTTGGGAACTCTGCAAGAGGACCCAAGACACGGGGCGCTTGCCTGAGCTGCTCCTGCAGCACAGAAGGGAGAACTGCTCACCAGCACAGACCCACAGGACAGAACAGGATGCAGGTGGAGCTGTGCTGCAGGAAGCTGCGCTCACTCACACACACCATTCACACTCAGATGAGCTCTTTTCTCGACATCCGAAGGATCCAGGTCTCCGCATTACCCATGACCTAGAAATTAGCAGTTTCGTGCCACCCCCAACATCTTCACTTCGTGGATCAGGTCGGAGGCAGGCTCAACCTAGGAGGTGTTTCTAAGTCAGGAGCTTGCCAGAGGGAGGGGAAAAGGGGATGCCTGAGCTAGGAATAGAAGAGCAGGGGGGCCACTCACCCATCTGTCCTTATTTGTCTCATGCTGGGAGCTCAGTCAAAAGAAACTGAGGCCCCACAGGGTCCTGACGCTTGGACAGAATTATTTATTTGGGCTGGGAATCCTCTCCTGTAAAAACACACAGGCAGTTTCCCCACACACCCACATACAGCAGGGCAGCGGTAGCATAGAAAGATCCTCACCCCAGGCTAAGAGCAAGCACCACGGGAGGCAGCCCTCAGCCACAGGACAGGAGAGGTCCCAGCTCTCCTGCTCCAGCAGGGGCACTTCCCAGAGGGGCTCGGGGTCCCTGGAACCACCCTGTGTGCAACAGGGCATCAGGTATGAAAGAGCCAGAAAAAAAAATGAAGATTTTTAAGGGATTAGATGGGTTGGAGAGAGATGAACATACCTCGAGCGACGGGCAAGAGCCCTAAGTCATTCCTCCAGAGGCCCAGAGGAGGAGCACAGCCGGACCAACCTACTTCTGAGCAAACATCAGGGTACGTGGGGATGTTTTTTTTTATTATTATTATTATTCTGAAGCCATCAACCTGCTGGTTACAGAGCCGCTATCCATTCACCGCAAGTTTAGTGAACTTCAAATGGCGATCATTAATGGTCACTGAACTGCACAATGCCCCAACGTGCTTTCAGATTTCATTTACCAAGGACCAGCAATCAGCCAAAAGATTTGCTCTGACAGCAGGGAAATACAAGACCCCTTGACAAGTTCAGCTGGGAATGTGCTGCCAGCATCCCTTGTTAAGTTCATGTTCTACCCTATTTGACGGAACAGATCATGCAAATTGTCCTTCTGCGGCCGCTCAGCCTGTCACTCACGCTTCCATTTAAAACAATAAATAAAGAAAAGAACAAAAGAAAAGCCCCTAAGTACAACAAGCTGTTTACAAGCAAATTCCACTTACTAAGACCCCTTATTATCAGGAAACGGCACCGAAACCCAAATAAAACCTGAAATGGGATGGGGGAAGGGAATCTTACTCATTGCAAGGTTTAACCAGAAGGACCACCCCAGTTACTCGTGTTAGACCTACCCCAGCCTCCCCTCGCCCTGCCTGTGCTTGGTATCACACTATTTTATCTTCCTTCCATTCCAATTTGCTGCTCGTGGCACCGCTTTGTCTTTCCATGCAGATGGAGCAGCTGTGCCAGGAGACCCCATGGATGCATGGCAGGCTGCTCCTTGGCCAGTTGGAGAAGGTGTGGAGCAGCAGAAGATGGCCCACGGCAAAGTACCCGGCATTTGGCTTTGCAAAGTGCTCACAAGGTCTCTTAGGTGGACGTGCTGCTGGGACAGCTCCCCGCTCCCAAAGCACAAAGGGAAATGGTGATTTTTGGCCCGGAGTATTTACACATTTATCAACCAGGATTTGATCTGAAGGCTCCTTACGCATCAAACCGAAACAGAGCGAGCAGCACTGGGACCGACAAAACCTCTGCTGAAGAGGCACCTTGTGGCGTCCCACTATTACACGGAGACACCACCACAATGGGATTCTCCCCAGCTGCAGAGCACATCCCATCAAGTACAGTAAGACTCTATTAGAGGGGATACAATGGGAGCCAGAGGACTCGCTCAGCCCAGCCTCTGAGAAAATAACTCATTTCAATGCAAAACAGCAGTAGTTATTAGACACCTCCTTAAAGAGGAAAGGAGAAGGAGAAAGGGAAGGCGAAGGGAGGGAGAAAGGGACCATGGCAGCTCGCACAAAAGTACCTTTTTCAGATTAATCCACTGTTTGAAGTAATCAGCAACCGGCAGCCCTAAGTACTGGCATTGTCCTGGTAACCTGTAAGAGAGAAGAGAGAGTAGGTTTGATTCAATTACTGTCCTGACAACACAAACTCTGTTTTATTAAGCGCATTTTGCTCCGAGATGGAAGAGCCCCTCAAGTCTGCTCTAACATGCTGCACATCAGAAGGACGGTAGCTCTTGGCAAAAAAAAAAAAAAAGAATCTCATGGGAGCACGACTTGGCTGAAGCCTGACACGCAGCCAGCCACGTCCAGGCTGCCGACACCTCTCGGGCTCAGCATTTTGAACGAGGGCTGTGTGTGGCTCTCCTCCCAGCACCTAAAACACAAACACAACTGGGATGGCCTTAACTAAGTGAACTCATTGCAAATCCCTGCAAAACCAGGCTGAAAACCAGCAGAAATGACAGAAAATGTGATGGGGAAATTCACCTGTCATGCCCCGGTGCTTTTTTACATGGCCCTTATGGTTAAAAGGCTGAGTGAGTGACCCCAAAACCTGCCCTGGGGAGGCAGCAGGGCTGCCCAAAGGGACCACAGGAGCCAGGGCTTTGGCAAGCAGCTTCTCCCACCCGGCACCAGCTCGGAACTGCCCCTCTCCGCCAGCGCACGGGGAAGGCTGAGCCGCAAAGCCCCGCGACTCCAGCCGAGATGAGTTATGGGAGGCTTCCCCGGCCGCTTTGATCCGATCAGGAGTAATTGATGGATCTTGTTCATTCACGTACTGCCAAGCACGCCTGGGGCACCGGTCACAGGATCCTTAACTGAAGCAAAGGAACATCCCAAATAAATATGTCAACTAAATAAATGACTAAATTAGACCCGTTTGTGCATGTTAAAAGCCACAACCCCAGAAACCGGCTTTTGCAAACAGAGGGGGTGGGGAAGTCTTACAACTTCCTTGGCCGTGTGGGGACTGTAGGGGGAGGCTGTAGGGAAGGAGGGAAGAGCTGCAAGTGCCAGCATCAGCTGCTCAAACATCCCAGCACAGACCCTGTCTGGGGCAAAGAATTCTCTCTGCACAGGGCAAAGCCTGGATACTCCAGGCTTCAGCTTCTAGGCTGAAATTCAGGAACGAGCTCTGCTCAGATGGAAGCACGAGCTGGGTACACACCACCTTGACCCCCAAACAATCACTGAGAGCTCAGCCCAGCCCCAAACCCTCTGAGCGACAGGGCAGCAGCTCTTCAGACCTACAGCACTGCACTGGTTAGGAGAGGAGGGAGGGCTGCACTTGTGGATGATGTCAGTGGTACTGGAGGAGCAGTTTGGTGTGGGCTGCCTCCATTTCGATAGGGACAAAAGGCTGGAAGCTGGCAAACACACCCAGGGGAACCTCCCAGGAATACGTGGCCATATATTCCCGTGGCCATAACAGACCAGCTTTGCAAGCCCTGCTTTGACTACAGAACAGATTCTGCGTGCCCAACCCAAACGCCTGGTCCTACAGAGATGCAGAGGGCATCATTTAGGAGCAGTAATTTATGTCACACAAGCACATTTGAATAAGGAGGTCCAGAGGAATCTATGCAAGCAGGACGCCTGTCACAGGAATGAGCCTGCAAGCAGCAGGACGGAGGCGATTTGCAGGGTAAGCAATGTGACCTGACAGCACGCTCTCATCTCCGGGCACGGCTCATCTGATGCTAGCACCATCGCTCTGAAATCAACCACCTGGAGTCACTCCTCGCAATTGCACAGCCGTCACATAACAAGCAGCCCGGCCCATGCATTTTACAGCCTTTACGCACACGTCCATGACAGCCCCGAGTGGAACAGACCCCGCCGAGCCCAACCAGCATCCTAAGAAAGCTGCTTTCTATAGGGTTTTGGTTTTGATTACCAAAAGCTCGGTTTCTCCTCCCAGCCCAAGAGATTTTCATTAATACAGCTCTCAGCCCAGCTCCACTCAGAGGAATAATTATTGTCTTGCCTAACATTTGGACAGGGCCCAGGACGAGCGAGTGCAGCATCGCTGCTGTTAGCCACAGGACTTGACAGCTACCCGCCCGGCGCAATGAATGACATCTAAAGGGTTTCCTTCCCCGGGGGACCAAAAGGCCCACGGAGCTGGACAGCCTGGTCCTTCCTCCACCCTGAGACTGATGGCAGTCCGCCCTGGGCGCTGGACAGTGGGTCTTTAATTGGAGAAAATAAATGTCCCAAATAAATATGTCAACTAAATAAATGACCCCTTTTTGCAAACAAGGAACAACCCCAGAAACTGCCTACGGAGCTGCGTGACCTAAGGACGTTCCCCATCCCCCTCCGTGCCTCTGCTCCCCTCATTTCACACCAGCACCAGAGAGACCTCACGAAGTTTTCAAAGCACTGCGAGCTCCACACTTGTGCTGAAAGCTGGGCAGGCTGGCAGCAGCATGGATCAAAGCCTCCGTCTGCCTCCTGAGCTGAAAGATGCAGGTCTGCTGGCTCCAGGCCAGCAGGGATATGGCCATCAAGTGGCTCATCCATAGCAAAGGGTCATCCTGCTACATCCTGGTCAGTCTGGGTACACAGTGCTCCCAGCACAGGACTGGGGAGCGGGGGGCTCTCCCTGCACAGAAAGCAGGGCCCCAAAAGATCACCCCTGCAGGGTCTCTTCCCCTCCTGTCATCTGCAGCGGTCCCATGCTCCCCAGCATCTTCTCCAGGTTGGAGTGAACGGGGCACACCTGTGGCTCTCCTGGGGAATGAAACTGCCTGTAAGAAGTGCATCTATTTATTAGGATCTATTTATTAAGACTGCTGTTGACTTGGGCAGCTCATTTGGCAGACGAGCTTCCCGCTAAGGCAAAACTCAACCTCCATCACTGGGACAGCTGCATTTGAGCAAAGAGCTCAGGATGCAGATCACAGAGTCATCTAGGCTAGAAAAGGCCTCCAAGATCACCAAGAGCAACCTATCAAGTCCCATCAGAAAACCACAGCCCTTAGTGCCACCTCCATGTGTCTCTGAGATACCCCCAGGGATGGGGACTTCCCTGGGCAGCAGAAGAGAAAGAGCACCGCCTTTCCCTTCATCAGCATCCGTGATGCCTCCAGCTTCTGAATGAAGTCCTGTTGCCCCCTAAACACTGAAGTTCTCGCTCCCTGGGAAGGAAGCTGGCTCTCCAAACCTTCCCATCAGCCAAACACTGTGCTTCGGGTACGGCTGGACTCGAGGATCCTTGCGGGTCCCCTTCCAGTTTGGGATATTCTGATTTTATGACTGGAAGTGATAAAGAGAAACCTGAAAAAGGAAAACCTGAAAATGACTGTGGGCTTTTCCACCCCGGGCTCTATTTTCCCCCCAGCCCTGCTCCTCCGTCCCCACGCTGCGGGGTAAATGGAGATGCAAAGGGGAGGGGAGGCGAGGTGGGACGGCTGCATCCCTCCCGCTGCAGCCGGCTCTCTGCGAGGCGAGATGCGCGCAGCTCGGCGGTGATAAACGGCCTTGCTTTAGTTATCACTTTCCTTAAGTTAAGGAGAGCAGCCCGGTGATGGATGGGCTAGAATTCGGTTATCGGGGAAGGCTGTCAGCCAGAGGTGCCTATCTCCACACACATTTAGCAGGGCATCATTATGCGATGGCATGGAGTTAAAATATGACCAAGGGTATTGAGAGAAAGAAAGAATGGGATTAAAAAAAAAAAAAAAAGGCAAATTGAGCAACAAAAAGGAGTGTGAGGCAAGAACGTTATCGGACTAGTGACACCTTTTATCTCGGTCTGGTTAGCTAGAGCAGGGCACAAATTGGTCCTTCCTCCACTATTGTATCCTCTTGTACAAACAGAGGCAGATAAAATGTGTCACCAGCGCGATAGCATATCAATTTAACCCTAATTATCTGGGGGGTCAAACCAAGAAATAGGGGTTTCTCATTTCAACAGGTCCCTCCGCCTCTGCTCGGAGCCACCACATTAATATGGAAGGGGGAGGGCCGGCCGTAATTGATTTCCGTCACTCAGGTGGTCCTGGCGTATAAAAAATTAATGCTCGCTTCTCCCACCTCATCAGAGCTGGTTAACGTCCATCTGCTTCTGGGTTCAGGATGTCAGGAGACAAAGAAATTGGGCCACTTTCTACACACTGGGTGTATTGATATTGAGCCAGTTAAAAGCACAAGTCCCTCTTTGGGAAAGATAAAGGGACATTAAATCTTGATATTTATAGACCTGGTCGCAGCCTTCAAAAATAAAATATGAATCCACGCCCCGGAGACCTTGAGTCGTAAGAGATGTTAAGAGATGCAGAACATTTTAATTGTGTCCTGGCCAACCCCGCTGCACCGGGCTGCAAAGGAGAGGGCAGGGACACTCCTGCCCTGGGAATCCTCCGCTGCAGGAGGGCTGCAAGCCTGAACGGAGCTGCGTGGAGGCAGCACAGAACAGCAGCAAGGTGATGCTGAAGAGAGGAGAGCTGCCAAGACACCTTGCCCTGGCTCCAAAATTCAGAGAGAGGATGGTCAAGGCATGAAGGGACCTGGACCTGGTGCAGAAGCGCTGCTCTCCTTTGGCACAGGCTGGGATCTCCGCCTTGGAGAGGGTCTGAAAAGCCCCGGGTTTGCACAGAAGCCTTGAGAGAGGTCCCTTCTCTTTCCCTCCCGCCTCTCTGTGCTTCCCTTCCACCCTCAGCTCTCTCAGCCACCCCCAAACTTGTCACAGCGCAGCAAGCCTACGAGCCGCACATCAGCTTTAAATATCAGCGTGCGTGAAGCAGGGACATGAGAGCAGGGAAGTGGGAACAGACAGAGCGAGCCTCCATCGCCTGTCAGGGAACACTAATGAATTTCAACGCCAGCAGCCATTGCCTCAGATGGGCTGGTGAGAGGAGGAGACGGAGGGAGAGCGAGGAGCCTTTGCAGGAGCAGCCTGCCTGGTTTCAAAGCCCCCTCTGTTAATAAATGTCACTGCCGAGCTGCTGCACAGCCCCTGCGCCGGCGTGGGGTGGGTCGGGGGGAGACGGGCAGCTGACAGCGTGAGGGGTACCGGGGCAGCGCAGCTTTTTCTCCTGCTTCATCCCCAGGAAGGAGCCAGGAAAAGGAAGCAGAGAGGATATCGCTGCTGCATGCCATGGCCCAGCACCCAAATGGCACAGCGCCGCCGTGGGGAACCAGTAACAACCAGTAACAACCTCCAGAGAAGTGAGGACTGTGAGCCCAGCATCGCCCAGTCCCGTTACTGGGATGGAGGCTCTCTGGGGATGGGCAGAGGGACGTGGAGCCATCCGGGAACCATGCTCTGTGCACAGAGAGCTGCCCTCTGCCAACACAACCGTGCTCCCGAGGCTGTGTGGGGAGAAGCACCCGGCACGGGGCAGCACGCGGCAGCCGCAGCGCTGCACAACATGAAGGTCAAGGCGAGCCTGCTCTACAAATGTCAACCTGTCAGCTCCGGATATTAATGAGGGCTGACCAGCAGCTAAAATGCATCCATGCTCCATTAGTAATAAGAGAGGCACGACGCAGGAGAAGAGCACGCGCCGAGGCACCGGTGGCTCTGCAGGGCCCGGGGAGGTGTGGTGATGCACGAGATGAGCGGGGCCCAAGCAGTTGCCACACAACCCACTTCACTGGAGTGTGTTGTTATCTCCTTCCATCAATCTTTAATTGGATTAGGGTAATGAGGCCAAAAAACCCCGGCTAAGCAGCGAGGCTAATACCTGGCACTCGCAGACCTTCCTTTTTTTTTTCCTGTGATGCCCGTTGTGGCCAGCACTGCTTTATGGCTGTTCCAGGCGTTATTTCTGCCCAGGAAGCTTAGAAGAACAGCTGAGAGTCCCAGCAGCACCAGCTGAAATGCCAGGACACCCACCTCGCTGCAGATCCACCCACGTGCTACAGCCACATCCCTCTTCCCTAAAGTTTTATTTAGAAATTTGGGGGGAATCCCAACCCCCAGGTTTTCCACGCTTGTGAACAGCAGAGTCTGGTACCCCAGGATGCAGCCGGAGCATTGCAATACGCTGGGAAAATAATCCTGCCAGAAAAAGTACACGGGGCAAGTGGCTCATTGGCACTCGGTCCTGCAAAGCACCGCGTGCCTTCCACTGCCATCAACCTTAATGAAACATGAAGGCATTTAGCACCGTATGAGATCTGGCCCTTTTATGGGTATCTGTCTGTGCATCAGCTAGGTGCTGGCAGAGATGCTATCTCAACATTAAAAGCGAGGCTGTAACACAGCAGGTATTCAGCTTCCAACAGAAAATGTTCATCAACAATTGCACACACATGATGCTACAATAAATCTGTGTGCTACCGCTTAACAGGTTCTCTTAAAATGATTCATAGCTCTATTTACTGGGCCTGATTCTGCTATTATGCATGCGGTAGTAAATCTGGAGTAACTCTACCTGCTGTTAGCAAGTAGCCAGCGAGAGCAAGATCGGGATTGAGCCGTTCCAGTTTTAAACAAGCACCTCATTACCATGCAGCAAACCAGGGCTCGCCGGCTCTACGGTTCAGCTGAGGTTAGGAGTGCAGCAGGCAGGAGCTCTGCACTCCTCCAGATCAGCAAAGGAGCGCTCAGGGGTAGAGCTGATGCTCTTGCAAGCCCTTCCAGACAGGGAGGAGGACTGGGAGGACTTGCCTTTGACAGCATGAGTGCACCAAGTTGCTTCCAAGGAAAGAGAAGCTGGAAAGTCTCCAAGGCTGAGGTCACCCCCTCAGCCCTGGGAATGTGACACTACCAAAAAAAAAACAAACTTAAAAATGGATTTCTACACAGAAGCTTGCTGTGACAGTTCAGCTGCTTACTAAATATAACATCACAGAGCATCTTATTAATAGCAGTGCGCAGCGTTAGCAGTCTGTGTGCACCTACGGTGTGGGCATGTTCTCGATGGAAGTCACCAGCGTGACCGGGAGCTGCAGCTGGTGGATTTCCAGTCGAGCATCAGGAAAAGCTCTTCACTGTGCAGGAAACAAAGCACCAGGACAGAGAGCTGGGGAATCTCCTCCCCTGGAGATGTTCAGACTCACCTGGAGAAGACCCTGAACAAGCTGCTCCAGGTTGAAATTAGCCCTGCTCTGAGCAGGGGGTGGAAGAGAGATCTCTATGGAAATTGTTCTGTGATTCATGCTGCAGCCGAGCCTAATTACAAAGGCAGAGCGTGTCCCTCCTCTGGCTATACGGCCCCTTATGAAGCCTTCCATACAGACCCTCATCCAGTAACCGCCTGGTGCTCTGCACACGAGCAGTTTTAAGAGGTGCTGTTCAGACTCCTGCCGCAGAATCCTCTGATCACCTCCTGAGTGCAACCGATGCCCCCACAGCGCACCGTGTCTGCGCCTCCTCAAAGCCCAAACCCGCCCAAGAATTACACTAAAATTAAACACCCTTCTCCTCCCACTGGGGAAGCATTATTCCTCCGCAGGAAACTGGAGCATTTCGAGACCGAGAGCAAGGTGGTGCTCGCGGCCTGACGTGGCCTGCCCCGGTTGCTCAGACTCGCTGTGCGACGTGCAGGAGGAAACCTCACCTCTCCCCCGCCTCGCCTGTCCTGCCCAGTTAGCTCCCACACCCTTCAGGAGCAGGGCTTCTCTGCTATGAGTCATAAACTGCTTAGTGCCTAATGGTAAAGCCTATAGACGCTTAACATAATGCAATCATGTCACTTAAAGGCCATTAGTCTCCAGCCTAAGCAGCATTTTTCCAGTCACAAAGGAGACCTGCGCGCTTTGGAAGGCAGGGGAAGGACGTGGGCGGCCGCGCGGGTCACCGGACTCGCGGCGATGCGAAGCCCCAAGCAGGATGGAGCCCAGCAGAACGGCACGGGGAAGGTTGTAGCAGCTCTAGCAACCCAATGGCGTCGTTTTGGGGGCTTTCTTGTGCCACTGCATACAGCTGAAATCAGCAGAAAGCCCTGCTTGCTAGATGTAAAACCTCCCCAGCACCAGACGTGGACGTACTGCTTGTAAAGGGGGCACGAGTCCCTCACCCCACAAAGGAACTGGGGCCTTTGGCATCGCATCTCGTCCCTCCCCACCGACTAAAGCAGATCATTTATCTACAAGGAAATACGCCATTCTGCTTTGTAAGGCTGTATGGCCAGGGACACCCCCCTCCAGCACTGTCCCTGCCCTCCTTTGGCACCCCATCACCCAGTCCCCTCTCCCAAACGGCTCCTGGGATCGCCTCCTGCTCCTCTGCCCACTATGGGGAAGAGAAATCCGGTGGGATAACAGCTCCCTGAGCTCTCAGCACAGCCTGCGGGCCTGTTCCTCAGGGTGCTGAGCTCCTCAGGGTGCTGAGCACAGCTTTCCGTGCTGCTACCCATCCGCCCTGCGCGAGGGGAACCAAGTTCAGCCTCCCCTTGCTCCCCAGCTCCAAGCCCGAGCTGCCATTAGTATTTGCCTCGGCGCAGGGAAGGAGCGGCGAATCCTCCAGAGCAAAGGACAAGTGCAGCAATTAGGATGCAGGGGCTGCGGGAGCTGTTTAACAGCCCGACCCGCAGGTCAGTGCCGCCGACTCCCAGCCCCTGCATAAATATTGTATGAGGAGGGGAGAGGGGCTGCTCCCAGCCACCCTCAGCGCCAGCCCTCCCCCCTCCGTCGCCACGCTGCAGCTCGCTAGATGCGCCGGCACCATTATTTACAGATGTGACAGTCGGGGAAAATCACTCCCAGTAACTAGGGGAATGGCAAGGGGGCTGCTCGGCAGAGCAGGAGCCCACGGGGCTGGAGACCGTGCCCACCTCCTGCTCCCCACTGCAGGGACTCTGAACGGGACCATGAAATGCCACCAGAGCAGGGAGCATGGGCTGCAACCAGCCTTTGCAGAGGTTGAGCAGGGGGCTGATTGCCAGCGCTGCTGAAGGACGCTTCAGCCAGCTTTATGGTTCCCTGTCAGCATCGCTCCTACAGCCTCCCTTTGGAGGGAGCTTCCCAGCAACACGAGAGGCTTTAGAGCAACAGCCCCAGCAGCCTCCCTCTCCTGGAGAAGCAGAAGGGACTGCAGCAACCTTCCTTTTAACACATCCGATTTCAGCCTCCTCGCTCCCCTCTGGAAGCAGAGGTTTTGCCAGATGATCACACTACCATTAAGGTCTCCACCAGCACAGCCCTGCTGCCAGCCACCCATCTACGCTGGATGCCAAAGCCACAGCAGGCAACGTGGTTTAGACGTGGCCCCCACCTGAGCAGCTCCTCTGCTGTACACTCAGCTTGCTCCTGTCCTCTCCTTCCTCTGCCCACTCTTGCTGCACGCTTGCTGTGCTGCTCTGCACAAAGGCAAACCTGGTTTCAGAATCACTGAGGCTGGGGGCTGCCAGGGACAAGCAGCAGCGTCCCCACACATCCCGAGGGCACGCAGCTCACCAGCAGTCCTGCCCAGGGCTGCGAGGTGGGGAACGCAGCTTGGACACGCTGCTGCCCCCGACACCCCTCCAGAAATGCCTCCGCTGCTTTGTGGCTGGCTGCTGAATCCGAGGCAGGCAGAAGCCCGGCCTTGCCATTCTCAGCTTTCCTCAGCTCCCTGTGCAATTAATGGGCTTAATTATTGATGGCAAAGGCAGGGATGGGAGGAAAGAAAGAAAAAGCCAACGAGAAGGGAATGATGTGGGGGTGGCAGGCGCCAAAGGTCTCCGAAGAGCTTCCCTCAGCCTAGAGCAGAGAAAGAGCCCCTAGCCGCTCCGCAGCTCCCACGGCCCTGCTCTAATGCTCCCTGACATGCCTCTGAAGACAGCGAGCTGTTTGCAGTCACCACCGTGATTTGTTAGTAATTATTTTCACGGTGTCACATTGCTGTCACTCTCTTAACAAAGAGACAGGCAGCCCGAGGCTGCCTGCGAGAAAGAACCAGCAGAGAAAAGGAAGTGTCAGGCACCCAGGGATCCTCTTTGCTTCCCGGGTTTCAGAACCAGAGTCCTCAGCAGCTTCTGAAGGAACTTCTGAGGAGAAGTGGCAAGTCAGAATCATCTCCCATCCTCGTCACAGCAAGAGGAGTTAATTACTTAGCCCCCTCTTAATTTCATCTTACCTGGATAACCCGTGCAAGACCCAGGTGCTCAGAGCCCCTTAAGCCACCAATTTGCTTCAGGTCTGCAGCAACCACAAAAACTTTGGCAATCGGTGACTTTTAGCATTCTCCTTGCAAGCTCCAATTTCTTTTCACGTGGTCGTGCCATCAGACTGCGCTTCTGAGGCCCAGCAATCCTGATGGCCAAATCCCCCCTCTGCCCATCACCCCACACACGTTAACCCCTCCACAGCAGCCTCATCCATTCCGTCACGCTGCTGGGCTCCACAGGGCAGCAACGTTTCACCTGGCATTTTGCAACGCCAGGCATCTCGTCAGCTTCCTCCCACCCGAAACACACAGCCTCATGGCTTGCCACCTCTGGTTTCTTACAGACCTCCCCCTTGCAACTCCCAGCAACCATGGAGCTTGCTTGGGCCCCCAAGGAAGGGGAGCTATTTTGGCACCTGACGTGTCACACAACGTAAGGACAGAGCGATGAAAGGCTGAGACACCTGGCCAGCCAGCCCTTAGAGCACCTCTGATCTGTGTGCAGAAAGCAAGTGGGTTTCCTCCAGAGCAATTCCAAGTTTGACTTGCAGCAGACGAGCATTCTTCCCCTGCCTGCTTACCGACAATGCACAAGGGTCATTCCCCACAGCCACGGGGAGACTGGGGTTTTGATTCACCCTCAGCACAGGGAGAGTTTGGAAACCTGAAGCCTCACCACCTAAGCAAAACCCTCCTGCAATTACCTGCATGGAAGAGCACTGACTCAGAGGGCAGCTCCTTTTCAGGGGTCCTTTTAATAACCCAGAAACGGCACATGCATGCTGTGAAGAATTAGGATCGCCACTGGGAAGCTAAATGGTCCATAAAACGTAACGGCTCTCTGGCACAGGGAGCACAGCGAGCTGGAGGAGAGGTCTCGGCACCTTCCCATTGCCTGGTCTGCAGGGGACATGCAGGACCCCACACGGGGACGGTGCTGAACCCAGAAGGATGCTGGCATTGAGACCACCCCAACACCCAGAGGGGAAAGGGAAGCAGGGATGAGCGAGGGGCACCTATGGAGAGAAGACCAAGGGATGTAGGTGCTGGGCAGATGGGAGGAGAAAAGCCCTGCTCAAAGAGAAGCAAACAAAGCTGGTGGGACCTGGGTAGGACAAAGTCCTAGGCTGCAAGAGCTTCCTGCACGTGGCCCTGCTGGCACAGCGCACTGCATCCTTGTTCTTCTTCCCACCAACTCCTCCATCCTGCTCTTCTGCTCTTCCACTCCTGGGGAGTCAGTGGCCGGACAACGCGCGGGAGAATACGCTGGAGGGAAAATACCAGGGCTGACCTCAAGATGGCCCAGTAGGTCTTTGCCAGCCAGGAGCTTCAGGAGGAGAGGGACCGAACCCATCCAGGAAAATGGCTCCCACCAGGACACAAACAAACAAACAAAATGCTTTCCAGAAAGCTACTGCACCACACAAAGCTTGACTAGAACAAGATGCAGCTCCCAGGTTGGCAGTGCTCTCAAGCAGAGCCCCCTACCCAGAGCAGCCCCAAGAGTGCTCCTCCCAGCTAGGGCTTTGGGCAGGCAGCGGTGCCAAGCCACGACCACTCTGCCTCTGCTTGGAAGTCAGAAGAGCTGAGATCC
Source organism: Anas acuta (assembly GCF_963932015.1). NCBI lineage: Eukaryota > Metazoa > Chordata > Aves > Anseriformes > Anatidae > Anas > Anas acuta. Next base: position 10,707,572 of record NC_088986.1, on the reverse strand, counting down.
AAAGGGGGAGACCTGACGTTAGCCCCAGCATGAAACACTACAGCTGTCCAGAGCTAGGAGAATTACGCTTTTTGAGTGATAAAGAAGAGTTGTGCTTTATGAAGCCACTCCTCATGCCACAGACAAGAAAGCCCAGATGACAAAGGGTCTTCCAGTGGTTTATCCTCTACTGCCCTCAGTCAGCCAGCTTTTCACCTCCCCAGGCCACAGGTAACCATAACGCTGATTGCTATTAGAGGCGTCTCCTACAAGCACAGAGGGCCAGGGGTGTGCTTTTTACCAAACGCCCATTATAAATCCACTGGTTTTGGAGCCATTTTGACTGAATTCATTACGACACTGGACCCAGAATTCACCTGAGATCCTGCTGCAGAGGGATTATTCTTCCTGACGGTACGGGCAGACAATGCTGGGACAGATGGCTTTGCATTCGTCAGTGCAATTGTCCAAATATAGCCTGAGTTACTTTACCCAGGAATGGAAACATTCACCTCCTGCATTCATTACCCCACCTCGATGGCTCGTTGCTGGAAACGGAGTATTTCATGCAATGCCCATCTCATTTCCCCTACACTGCAAATTCATTCCCAGTTTCTCCACCATCTTTCACACTATTTCCAACTCCTTTGCTCCTAATTCCCAAGCAGCAGAATCCACGCTCCTCAGAGCACGTCAGGCATCACAGCCCAATAGATCTGTGCCAACCACAGCCCTGATGGTGACAAACATCTTTGCTGTGATGCCCCAGCCAAGAAGCAGACCCGAAGGTGACAGTCACTTGCACGATGATCCCCGTGCAAAGATTTCACGTCCAAAGCTTAATGCAAAGGCACCCGCAGAGCCACACGTTGCAGAAGGGCTCGTGCAACCAGCACGGTTCAGACAAAGGCAGGAACGGATGACAGCTGGGGACCCACTGCAGGAGGACAAGGAAAATAAGCGTGCTGTACTCATTTTAAGTAGGTGTTGCACACTCTTCTTTTTGAGGGGGGGAGACCTTAAAAATAAAACATTTATTTTGCATTACTGATATCATTTCCTTTCAAAACAAAAAGCCGGCCTGCGGGGTCACAGAAGTGAATGGGGTCAGTGCTACTCCCTGTAAGTGCTAGAGAAGAGCATGCTCATAAGGCTGCCTTGCTTAGCTCCAGCAATGCACTTTAGGATGTAATTACATGAACAACTCCATCAGCAAAGCTGACTCAAAAGGTTCCTGACCCTGGATATTCAGTCCCGTCCCTGCGCCGTAGTTCACCACCCTCTTCTTGAGCCAACGTAACCATGTGAAAGGGTACACCACGGGCTCGCTCAGCAAAACGATCCCCACTAAAAGCGACGACAAAAACAAGCTAACCCAAAGATTTTGGGTTGGAAAGGAATTCTTTTCCTATTTTTTAATCAGATTACTGTTATATCTCTGTTACCAGCTCCTCCCTGTTACTCTCGGAGCCACGTCCTGCCCTGCTGCCACCCGACCAGCCCACCCTAAGGCTTCTCCTGCCTGTCCCCACAGCTCCCCGGGCAGCTCCGCTCCCTCGCTGCAGGCTGCCTGCATTTCTCTCCCAGGGAACGACTGCTGATGCCCTCCTGGCCCTGAGATAAAGAACAGCACGCAGGAGGGACACCGACACCATCAATCCTTCCCTCGTGACCTAAGGCCGATTCCAACCCGATCCTCCAGGACAGAAGACCAGAAGGAGCACCCCGCTGACACTCAGCAGGCCTGGGGAGGCAGGTGTCCTCCAGCCGGCAAAACTTGTGCAGGAAAATCCAGACAGTGAGATAAAATTAAGCAGTGGGATAATTCATTGCTCAGAATTTACTAATATGCAACCTAGGAAGAGCACCAAGGGCCATAAACATTTCAAGGCACTTCGCAGTGTTTTATCACTGTATTAGAGTACTTGCCTTTTAACATTTATTTAAGAAAATAAACTTCTGCGCAGTAGTTTCCTGGGAAGAAATAAATGAGCATGTTCTGACCAGCCGCAGCACAAGCACCTTCGTGTTGGAGGTACGCAGAGCAAAGCCTACGCACATTTTTACCCATCTGATGCATGTGCAGAATGATCCGAACATGGAAGGGGAAGGATGAACTTGATGCTAAGGTGTCGGTCTGAGATTCAGACGTGGCTCAGCTCCTCTCTCTGCCTCTGTCTGCCTGTGTGACCACAGGCCCCTCACTTAACCCCGCTGTGTCTCAGCTCTGTGGCTATGAACACGCAGCAAAACCGCTCCCCTCGGCTGCCCAGATTAATTCCCATTGTGCTTAAAAAGCAGGCAAAATGGTTCCATGCACAGAGGGAGGCAATTTGACATTTCCGACGAGATAAAACCACACTAAAGAGCTTACAATGCAAGGGCTCAACCCCGGCAGACTCCCAGTACCCTCTCTATCCACTAAACCCATCTCCTGCAGTCAGCAGCACGTTACCCTCGCCACCCAATGGCACATCAACGCGATTTGCTTAATCACCGGCGGCAGTCGTGTCCTGGCTGCAGGATGAGGTCCCAGCAGCCGAGCAGACAACGTCGGGGCTCAATCCGGCCCTGGAGCTTTTCAACTTGGAGGAGAACTTGCAACAGGCTGAAGGAATCCTCCCGCTGGGCCTGAGGACCGTGTGCTAACGAGGCTGTATCCCCACTCATATTTTAGCTTGGCAGGTCTGGTGCTCCTTTCATCTTTTGCTTCAGGTAGCTCTCTTTAATTAATAACATTTCTGTGCCGGCGCAGGGAACTTTCCACCCAGAATGAATGGCCCTCTCTCATTAGAACCACGACTGTCATGATGTATTCAGGAGCAGGAGCGTGATTCATTCCCCTGTCTGGGAACGCGGGGTGCTGCTGGGGGGTGGCGGGGAGAAGAGTCTCTGTAATGAGTGACGGAGGTTTGCTGAAGTTGATGTGCGACTCTGGCGGCTTGAACTGCCTTGTCAGGACAAGCCTTCAGAAAGGTGATGTTCCTACTCAAGAGGTTTTCCTCATTAAAGAAATTGCATCTTAACAAGAGGGAAGAAGGGGAGGGGCGGCAGGAGAGCTGCTGTCTCCCCGACTCCAGCCTGGTTCATGCGAAGCCGGAGCTGAAAGCTGGCTGATGGCAGCGCAGCCGGCAGAGATCAGCACTCCTTTTCTGAGCCCTCGTGCAGCAGCCAAATCCCCCACCAGTGATTTTCTCTCTTGCATCGCACCAGACCCATGAAGAAGTCACTGGTGGCAGGGCCGAGGACCTCAACTCATGCCTCCGTGAGCCCTTCCCAGGTGCTCGTGTCCCCTTCCCTGCACCCAGCTCCGTGTGCTCCCTGCTGCCAGAGGGAACCCGGGCAGACACAGCCCTGTGATCTTCCACAAAAGCTCCAATGTTCAACAAAAATCAAGTCTGCAGCCACAGTGCCTCATTCCCTGAAGATTCTTGAGCCAAGCAAAAGCTTCACAGGTCCTTTAGCAGCTGAGTGTCCATCCTGAACGCTGCAGACCCAGACACTGCTAGAGACCATCAGCAGAGCGCAGTACCTTGACAGTCACTGTTTCTCTTGTGCTTTTCTTTGAGCTACAAGTGCTAGCACGTTGCAGCAGGGTTATGTCCTCACTTCCACCACTGACAGGCTGGAAGGTTCCTCCTGGGTTCCAGCCCATACTCCCCATCCAGCTTGCTCACCCCGCTGTGCTTCCCAGTGCCCTGGCACCTGCTGGAAACACCCACAGTAGACAGACCTGTCCAAAAAGTACCATTTCCAGCTCCTGAAGAGCACATGCAGACTGAAGCCAACCTGCCCAGGTCTCTGCTGGAGAAGCCAGGAACAAGGCTGCACGGTTTGCCACCAGCAGCCAAGCTGAAGACAATGGAAAACAGGAGCTACAAACCACAGGAGCCTCTGGTAAGAGGAGCACAGGTTGCTTCGCAGACAGCTACACAAGCAGCTGTCACTGCTAAGGGAAGGAAGCTGAGAAAAAGAGCAGAGTCAGGAATGGACCTGCCCTAAATCACCGCTCCCCAGGCCAGGAAGCACTGCAGCAACACACAGACCCTTTGTAGGCAGCGGCTCTTCAGCACGGGGCAGCATCGTGCTGTGGAGGAAGCACCAGTGCCGTGCCTTCAGCCTCGGAGGGCTGAGGACAGCACATGGACCCTGAAACCTCACACGAGGGGCAGACGGATTGGATTTCAGTGTCCCACTCCCCAGAACGCTGTGGGCAAGCACACAGAGCAGATGCCAGAGGTATATCTTCACCCCAGAGCAATGGCCTTACCATTCTGGGTGCATTTCACGTCGTTTTCCAGAATCCCTCTGGAACCCAGAGGGGTTTTTATTGTGCAACACTTCCAAGGACACACTTGGGCAGGCAGCATCACCTCCCCTCTCGCTGCCCCAGCGCCTTCAGTGCCAGGCGTGTGGTCTCCACGCAGCCACAAGTCTTTTAGGGAAGTCCAGGGTAATTCCCTGGAATACTTCCTAGATGTTCCACCTCTCTGCGGATGTATCTATCTCCCTGTCTGAGCAGCCTCGTTTCAGCTCCGTGCCTTCCCTCTTTCAAAAGAGATGCTCAGTTCTGCTTTGCTAAACCCTATTTGGCAATGTGTCTAAACACACGCAAACTTAATTAGTTCAGGAGGGAGACTCGGCATTTGTGGTGACGGATAAAAGTAATGGGAAATGAGACAAGTCAGAGCTGGCAGGGAGTCCTCACTCAAGCCTCGTTCGCTGGCACGGCGCTAATCAGATGTGACGCTACACGCTGCTGCACCCAATCGGCGGCGGAGCGGCGCGATGCGCTCCTCTCCGAGCGGCTGCAGCCAGGCTCCCTGCATCCGTCTGGTTGGAAACATGAAATTTATTTTCTGCTCTGCCCTGGAGACGCTTCCGGATTGAATCCTGGAGTTAATGGTTTAAAAAAAATTTTTTAAAAGGAAGAGGGAGAAACGAACCGCTCACTGCAGCCTCGTGGCCAGGAGTGGAGTCTTCTTTTCCAGCTGACTAGTGAGGCACAATCCATGCGAGAGACCACTGAAAATGGTGAATCAAGTATCTTGGGCCCAGATCTGTGTGTCCTGCTGGGCCAGCTCACCACACAACCTCTACAGCTCACCAGAAAGAGGACCCAGCTTCACTTCTGTTTCCCCTACTACACAGCTCTGAAGCAGGAAAAAAAAGGAGAAGGTTGCCCATCCCATGCAGACACTGAGTTAGGATCTCATTACCTGGGAACCTCGTTATCCCACTGTGAAAGGGATGGAAAGATGGGCTTTGAGCAGATGCAAATTACAACTCTGTTCCTCACAACCCTCACTGAAAGCAGTAATTTGGACTCTCAGAACGGCGATACAACAGTAAAGAGCTGAGAAAAGAGAACAGGTGAGAAACAGAAGTGTAGCACATCCTTGCAGCTGTTTTTGTGTTGGTCTCTAACAAGAGTTAGAGTACAATATACAAAGAAAAATATGTATTAATTCAAAGCAGAGACAAAGGAATTGGCAATATAACTCAGACACAGGTTCTGGTCATGGCCTCAGCAGAGACCCAGTAAATTCTGACTCAAAAGAGCATGGCAAATTTCTCATCTCCACCAGCGCTTGTGCTGCTGCTCCCATCCTTGTATCTCATGTCTCACTAATCACACCAAGAAGAAGTAAGGAGCTGCCACTCTACAAAGACCACTCTGCAGGGAGAAAACCAGTGCTGATTGCTCCCAGGCTGTGTGCAGTTTATTTAGGCTTCCAAGCTGGGGAAACCAATGTCACAGGGAACACCAAGTAACACTACTAACGAGTTGTGGATGTCAGCTTAGCATTGTACGTGTCAAGTCCAGGCTTTACCAGGGTGATAACAACAGGGGTCTTTACCCGGCACGGTGAGGAAATGAAAAGCTGAAGCGAGATTATAGCAGTCCAAGTGAATTCAGCACAGTATGACACTGATCTGCAAATATCTTACAGATTAGATTAATTTAATTCTTAAACACAATTCCACTTTATTTTTAATCCCATTTTCAGGATGCTGGTCTAGCTGTTCTGGCAACGAAACATGCGCATACACCAAGGCTTGTGGATCCCAGTCCCCACCTGGTGCTTTCTCGATCCCAGTCACCCTGCTGATGGACATGACCTTAACGACAAGAGCACCGATGAAGCGTGCCAGGCTTGGCTCGGACTCTTTCCAAAGGCTACTCTGATTCACATCCAGTTAACGTGCCAAGATGACAGAGAGAAGGCCTTGCATGTCAAAGTCAGGTAAGGGCCACTGCTTGATTTGGGCGTACAGTAATGGTGTTCATTCATGCGCTCAGATACCCATCCCTTTGGAAAATACATTGGATAAAACCAGAAAACATTACAAAGCCCCGGTTTAAACCTTTCTTGGGGTTATGAAAGGATTCATTTGCTAGAGGGATTATCCTAGGCAGTGATCTGGCACTATGCCTAGCACCTACCTGTCTTCTTAAACAACCCTCCACTCCCAATTATGCACGGCAAACAACGATTTCCCTGAAAAACAAAGACTAGGGACAGTCGGAGGCTTGCAAGAACAAAGACATCCACACTACAGGCAAGCATGGAGCAGTAAAGCCCAGAAAAATCTCCCTCCCCTTCCATACTCACATCACTTTCAAATCCCAGTCTCCACAGGTCACAAAAATCGACTTGACGCTGGGATCTAAGAGGCCTTCCTTCGCCATCCACTCGTCAACCCTCTGAAAGGAAGGCAAGAAAAGGGGATGAGTTTTGCAGAGACAGGCCGAGCCACAACAGTTAAACTCAGATAAGCTGCTTGCAATCAAGAGAGAAGAAAATTGTGATCTTATCCACCCCTCTCCCTCTCTCTCTCTCCTCTCTTTGCTTGCCATCTGAACAACAGCACGTTTGGACCTTTGAAGATTTCTGATAGGAGACATCAGGCAACCAGAGCGGAGATGATCTTATCAGACATCGCAGCCGCGCTGCTCGCAGAGGGATGGAAGTTGTGCAGCGTTACCGGGATGATACAGCCCTGCTGTTACTTGCCATACCTCTGCTTCAGCTCTCCCTGGACCAAATGGGCTTGTGCTAAGTAGAACCTGTGTCCTCTCCAGCCAAGAGGAGCACGCTCATTTCTTGAAGCTCTCCAGCGTGGCCTGGGGGAGGGAAGCCAAAGCAAGAGGCTCCACCGTGGCTCTCCAGGCATGAGGCTGGGAACTGAGAGGAATCAGGCAGCAAAACAGAATTGAGAGATTCCGACTACCTGCTTTGATAGCCACTGGAAGCAGGTGACAGGCTGCAACTCTGCAGCCTCATCAGCATTTGCAGTGCTTCAGCAGGAGAAATCTCTCCTCTTCCCATCACTCGACACCTTCAGCTCCTGAACAAACAAGCACGCCCCAGAAACTGTCTGACCCAGATCGGATTTTAACCTAGAAATGTGCAGCTGTGCTAACACCTTCTCAGTCCAAATAAATCCACAGAGATGTTTCCACGCTCTGTGAAACTCCCGTGGGATCGGAGGGGGCCATTTCCTGCCATACCCCAGTGGCAGTGTGCATTCACCCATCCAGGCAAAGGTGTTCCCTCCTGGGGCAGGTAACAGGCATGGCCAAAGGCGCTTAGGGCCCCGTGCCGCTGTCACAGGCTCTCTGCAGGGCAGGGAGGGCTGCCCCAAAAGCAGAGCCCAGCCTGCTGCCCCCAAGCCCTGTGCCTCGCTCCAGCCACCGGGATCTCGTGGCCAGGCTCCTGCTGCGACCTTGCTGAAGTCCCTGATGTGAGTGCCCACGAAGCGCCCTCTCCATGGAGGATTTTCAAGCCTTTGATTTGATTTCCGCACATAAGCAATTGTCGCAATTATTCTGATTAGGAACAATTAGGTAACACAGCGGTGGAAATCCTGACAGAGACAATGCATTGAACGGCAACCTGCAGCCCGAGCGGGCTCTGCTTGAGGAGGTTTCCTTCCCTATCTGACTACCAACAAAAGCTATTGATGGAGAAATACTCCCGAGCTAATTAAGCCCTAAATGCTGTAGGAATTCAACATTAAGCAGATGGCATTATTAGGGCTCTATCTGCATTCGCACATCCTCCAGATTAGATTTCAGAGGCATTTTCCTTCTACACCACGTGTATTATCGAGCGTTTAAACAGGTAGAAAAAATTAATTTAATAAAGTGCTGAGGGAGGGAAAGAAAAAAAGAAGGCAGAGCTCCCAGAGCAGTGATCTCGAGCAGCGTTGTGGTGCTTTAAAACTGGCTCAAGAGAGAATCGCCTCTTCTCCTATCTACTGGCAGGAGTTTGGATATCTTGTCAGTACCCTTGACATGAACAGCTGGAGATGACAGATCAATGGTTCAATACTCTCAGCAGCGTGTCACTGACGTGACAGCAAATGTTATTCTAATGAAGCTGTAATCATAGTCAAATTACGCGGTTCGATTCTCAGCAAGGGGAGGGTGCAGGGAGCGAGCTGAAGGGAGGCCGACAGGAGCAGAGGTCAGAGGTGAGGAAATAAAGGTTACTCTGCTTACCTCAAGCACTTGCTGGAGGCTGGGCTGCCCATCCACCATGCCTTGAATAATCCCAGTCAGCTGAAACGAGAGACAAACAGAGAGCAGGCGTCAGAGCGGCACTCAAAAGATCATTAGAAAGGGCTCCTCTCCTGTCCATCTCCCTGCCACCAAACCACGCTCCCCTGACCCCGGTGGGCACATTGCTGAGGGGCCAGCGCAGCAGGGGCACGGGCAAGGGCAGAGCTCCATCCCAAAAGCAGGACACTGATGGAGCCATGGTGTGGCTGCACACACCAACACGATGCCCCAAATGCTGCCCCCTTCCAGATCTCCAGTTCTGAAGTTGTCCCGAATTACCCAAGCAGGGCAACTACTGGGGGCTCTGGGCATGCCCCTGCTACCAGAGAGACACCAAAACTGCGGTGTCAGACAAACTGCAAAGGCCGCTGCTGGTAAGCCAGAACCACAGCGGCTCCATCCATCCTCCCCTGTGCTGGGCAGCAAAAATCACAGCTGGACAGCCTGGCTTCCTGAAGGTAGGGCACACGCACAAAAAGATGCGGTCTCACAGGCCTTTGCCTGCATTGCCCAGGCTTGCTGGAGGCACACAGAAAACAGATAATTTTTCTGTCTGCCTTCCAAGTGACAAAACTGTCTTTTCCCATATTGAATATCGGAGGTCAGTAGCTTGCCATCAATGCACCCAAGTAATTAAAAAAATCATTATCAAACTGAGCGCACGCCACGGGATTTCGCTTCATCTGGCGCCTTCCTCAAGCTACCCACACCTCACATGTTTTCGTAACGTGGAGCTCAGGGTGTGCCTGGCTGCACACCCTGCCACCCGCACGTGGAGCCACAGCATCCACCCGAGAGCATCCTCCGGGCACCTTCCCTGCAGGGCAGAGCTCACCGATGTGCACACCACAAACCCTGCCCCAAACTGTAGGGTTAAGCTTCATGAAAAGCACGGCAGCCGAAAGCAGCTCAGCTGCTTCCACCTCTCTGTCTCGCTGGCGCCTCGGCTTACAGCACTGAACTCGGAAGGAAGGGAAAAAAAAAAAAGAAAAAAAAAAAAAGAAGAGATTAAACTCCAATTAAACTGTAATTACATTTAATGAATACCAAATACCTGACTCGCTGAATAAACTGTAAGTGGAAAGATTATTTTCTCATCGTGACTTCCATGGAATGGTAATATATACCTTTTAGGGAAAGGATTTTAATTTTAAGGATGTAGAGTTCCTCTAGGTAGGTTTCTCAAGTTCATCAAGCCATTATGAGGTGGAATTTTAAGGAAGTGGAGAGACACACACACTCTCATATTCCAGAAACTGTTTTTATATTAATCTGTATTTTAATTGGGTAACAGCTGCTGCCTACAGACTTCCTGTACTCTAGGAGGCAAATAGATTTAGGAGATTAATGCGTGGCTCTTCCGAGCATTTTTCAAAGCTCCCTGGCTTGTTTCTTCCTCCCCTCGCTGTCCTCCTCTCCAGGTATTTGCCCAGCAGATGTGGGCAGCTCACCTTACCACAAGGGGCTGCCTCTGGCTCTCAGGGCAGCTCAGACCAAACCCCTGGGAGCAGATGACAGGCGAGCATCTGGGGAGATGCCCGGAGCCTCCTGCACCAATGTTAGTGGCTTCTGCTGCTCCTGGTACCTGCGGGACCGCATCGCTCAGCACCACAAGGGACCAGATTTCTCCCCTCTCACACTTCCTGATCCTTTCTGATCTCAGCTGTGTAAGTCACCTCTAACACCCGCCCCAGTGCCTTGGGTTGCTGCGGTGCTGTTTGCTCGCGCAGTTTTGATAAAATATAAAAACATAAAACGGCACAATTGTAAAGTTTCACTGGCGATCCCAAGAAGCACATGGTGCTTGGGAACATAAACAAGCTATAAGGCATTTATCCTGCTGTACTTTTATTGTCTGTTCCTTCAGCAAAGAAATCAATGAAAATTTATCATAAAAAGAGAGCAAAGTACCATGAAAAAGCCCGTACAAGCACCCTGTGTGTGGAAGGAACCTCTCACTTGAGCTCCTGGCACGAGCTTTTTGCGCATCGGACAAGCCACCTGCATCTTCCCAAAGGGTGCGAGGAGCTTTTTGTACCTAGCAGCAACTTCTGACCACCTGCGAGTGCTTTCCACCGTCTCTGCCAAAATGTTTGGCACCCCTCTAACTGTAACCAAGCCTTAGGACTCATGCTTTAAAGTCAGGTGAAGAGAGAAGGGACCAGACCTACAGAATGATCCAGCACGGAAGGTGTGCTCCTAGCCACCGGTGTGGGAGGTCAGAGGGACCTCCTGCAGCTCAGGTACAGCACAGACACACCGAAACCTAACCAAAGAGATGCCCCCAAGGGTGATCACGAGCTCTCCACCTCGCAGACACCCTTCCCATGTGGTGCTGTCTTCAAGAAGTGGAAGGTGAGAACGGCTCCAGGCTGGAGGAGGAGCATCAAGTGACCCCAGGAATCCTTCCACCTCAAACAGCCCGACTGCTTCCTGCCAAAGCGAGGAGCAGAGAGGGGAAAGCAGCAGCACAGCAGCCAGGCTCTCGTGCAATGTCAACACCGCTGCTTTGCTACAGAGTTTATCTGGGAAACCATCGTATTTCTACTCCAAGACAGTTTGCTGATTACCTAAGCACTTGTCTCTGGTGTACAATCTGATAATCAGGCCCGGTCTTTCTTTGTAGACAAAGAGGCCAATAAATCTCACCCTTTGTAAGTAGAGGTGCACAGACAAAGCCCTTTACTGGCATTTAGCAAAATAGGTATTTTTCAGAAAACAGAAAGCAGCTGAAAGCTGAAGGCAAGTGCTGGAGCCGGGCAGGCAGTGGCTGTTTGGGAGCTGGATGTAGGGCAGAGCCAGCAGCGTTGGGGCACTGCCTGGCCACACCACAGCACCCCCGGGTCCCCCCGGCACTACAGCCTCTGCAAAAAGCAGCTGCAAGTGACAGAGGGACAAAGAAACAGCAGGAGGAAGGATGCAGCTGAAACGGTATGTCAGTGTGAGTTCATTAGTGAGATGACTTCTCTGGAAATCCGACGTACAAAACTTACATTTGGGGCCCTTCTCTAGAAGGTAACATTGCTCCTAGCAGAGATCAGGTGCAACTGGGAGGTTTATCACAGCACACGTTTTGCAAGCCAGTGAGTCTCATGTGGGTAGGGCCAGCCCAAGTAGTTGTCCAGCCTTCCAGTACTATGCTTGCAGAAATGTCTCCGTTAGAGCTATAAATGAGTGAGAATGGAGGGCTTTCTGAAAGCCCCTCTCCTGAGAGTGATGTTTTCTGGGCTTACTCTTTTTTTTTTTGTTCTTTCAGTTTAAATAAAATACCTTTGGCTGGGTTTTAGTTACAGAAGAATGAAAAAAAAAAGTGTGTGTATATAAATACAGGTTTTGTTTTCTTATTTATTTTTACAACGTGCAGACACAGAAGGGGCTAGCTGGTCCTGGAAGACGTTTCACTTAACACATGGGAGACATTTTTCATCCAACTAGTAGGTGGAGGACAAGCATGTCAAAGGCCAAAACCTGCAGCTGCGGAGACTGCAGCAAACACACTGTGGTGTCAAGGAGCCTGGATGAGACCAGGCCTGAACAAAAGACTCGGATGCCCTGATCCCACAGTCAGTGCTTTAGTTACGTAGCTGGCCAACATCGGAACAGTGAAATAACAGAAAAAAAAAACAACAAAGCAAACAGAACTTATAAACCCTGTGCTGATGGCTACAGCAGGGAGGAAGTGCTCACTTGCAGAAACAGTTAACTTTGTGTTGAATGAAATAAATAAATAAAAATAAATCCAGCCCCCTTTCCTTTGAACCACCAGGGCTCACATTTACCCAGTTCCTCGCATGCTGCCTTCATCCTCTCAGCCCTGTCTCGGGAAAGGTGGCTGCAGCTCCAGAGCAGCTGTCCTCGGCAATGAGGAACCAAGGAACAAGATGCCACTTCTCCACAAGCACGTCATCAGTCTTAAAAATCCTGATGTTGGTTATCTTACCACTCCGAGGGGCTCATCAAACCACACTGGAGAGTCACAGCTCCGAACCATGGAGCAATAGGACGTGTCCTCCCCCTGAGCCACGCTCTCTTTTTTAACCCTCCCCACCAACGAGCACGTGGCACAATCACAAAGCTCACGGAGAGGCTGCAGCATTCTGCACGTCAGCTAACACACAGCAGTGCTTTCATTTTGTGGTCACCCAGCAATATCTTCGTTAGCTGTGAACAGAACTGATCTTAGCTAGCAGATCATAACCAGGAACACTGATTATGAACCCAAACGGAGGCCTCTGCATGCTACAACAGTGACAAAATGATCCCCCGTGTCCTTAACGTGAGGCTGGCGTGCCACCCTGCCTTGCAGCTGCACTGTGAAGAGGCGGCCCCGACCCCGGTGCAATGGAAACCTGCTCCCCAGGGAGACTCTCGGAGCACCAGGGAACCTTTGCACTTTACCTCTGTGCAGAAGGGCGTAAGCTGGGGATGCACCACAGGCTGAACATACATGTGAAAGGTGGATTCGATCTCCATCGTCCTGCCATTCAGCTTCAGGATTGGGAATTCGATGATCTCCTGCATAGGACACAAAGGAAAGCAGCTGTTCATTTAAACCAAACAGAAAAGGAAGCAGGATACGATCCAGCTTCTGTCTGTCCAGCAAGGACATCCCAGGGGCTGCCTGACGCCCAGTGCCACCCTCTCCATCCACCTCACGCTGCTTTCGGATGCCACCAGGAGCTCTTTCACGCTTGCAGGCTCCTGCACGAAGCAGCTCCTTCCCTGGAGAGGCTGAAAACAGAGGCACACAGAGCACGGCCACAGAGGGAGGAGAACTGGGAGCCCCCCCAAACCACCCCTCTGCAATATAGCACAGCAGCGAGCCCTGCTTCATTCTCCTCTTTGTAGCCGATTTATGCTGATAGGGAAATAAAAACGTTCTTCATCAGAAGAATGTTCGGTTATTTGAATAATCAGCAATCAAAAATTTACACGGACCTGTTAATAAAAAGTTTAAACAAATTCGGTTACGATGGATTTCACAATTATTAAAAAATACGCGTGGAATTAAAAAAGCCGACCGCTGAATAAAAGCGATAAAATCCTTTGTGCTCGCGCCCCTCCTTCCTCGCTCCCTCTCCTCCTTCCAGTTTAATGTAAGAGGAGAAGTGACAATTTGTTTGGTGTCTTTAAAGAATAATTTGTCTATGTTATTTAATAGAGATGCATGGCACCAAGGTTCCGGAGTGCAAATGAGCCCGCTGAGTGATATCCATGCAACAAGCCTCTCAAATCACTTCTGGAGAGAAACGGGGAGAGGGAGAGAGAATAAAAAAAAATATTGCTTTTTAATATTCAAAAACAGTTTGCAAAATTTAATCAAAGCAGAGCAAAAGCTAACATTTTTACCACTTTGACATTTTTATTAGCGCTTTCATAAATTTTTAAAACATGAATGGAATTAGTTTAACAACAAAAAAAACTGCCTGAAAACATCTGGAAGAGACAAATAAGAAATAAAAAAAGGACAAAAAAAACCCTAACTCCTGCGAGTAAAATTAGCATGTAGAAAAGGCAGTCGCTGCAGAGGAGCTGACACAGTTTTTGCACCCTGGCTGCAACCCCCGTGACCCGCAGGCGGAAATTATCGTGAGGTCACGCATGGGAGCTGCTGACATCACCTCCCCAGCAGGCAGGGGGACGGCGAGAGGATGGGTGGGGAGATGGAAATAACAAATAATTCAAAAAGCCGGGGGAAACACCCTGCAGCCCTGCTGGGGACAGCCCATGGGTGCATGTACCTGGTCCCGACCAGGGTGTGATGCAAGGGGCACGTGCCTGCTGCCATGGGAAGCTGGAAAAATAAAGGAAATAAATGTTAGTAAGTGCCCAGGTGGAGACACTGAGAAGCCAAATGTTTTCCCCAGGGCCAGCTATGCTGCACGCAGCGCTCATGTACACCAAGAGAAGAGGTTTGGGAGCATCCTTTCCCTCTGACAGCCACCAGGAGTGACCACGTTTCCCGTTGCTGGGAAGGGGCAGGGAGGAGGATGCAGAGGCAAAATGCCTGCACGTGGCCCAGGTGGCTTGTGGTGCAGCCCAAGTCCCCAGCTTTGGCCACGCAGCATCTCCCGTGCAAACTGGAGAGCCTGAATCTGAACGAAGACACAGCTGCACGGGGCGCTCCCTTCAAAGCAACCATCACGGATGGACACTGATCAAAGAAAACATCTGTTCAGAAGGCAAACGGACTGTGAAGTTCAGATCCAGTGACAGGACGGTGTAACAGAGCCAGCTTTAACCCAGCACAGCACCACCGTGCCCCCAAATAGCACACCTGGTCCCAAAAGGGGCTGGGGAAGCCGCCCTGGAGGTCTGCACGGGGTGAACATCGCACCAGGTGAGCCCACGGCAGGGCGAGGAGAGGGCTCAGCCCCCCGAGAAGGGCAGGCGCAGGCTGCATTTCCCAGCAGGGCTGCGTTGCAATGCAGAGCTCGGTCCCACGGGACCAGCGATGTCCTCAGGGGCCATCAAGCGGCTGGATGTGAAGCCGGGCTGAATCCCAGGCACAAAGGCGTCGCCTGCCTCCGAGAACCACAGGCAAAAAAAAAAAAAAAAGCACTTCCAGGAGGGTCGGATTAAAACAGACGGAGGAAATAAAAGAAATAAAAAGCTCTACTTAAAAAAAAAAAAAAAGTGGAAAATTTAACAATACCCAGCGTTACGGCAGGGCTGGGGGGGGCGTGTGGCCAGGCAGCCGGGGTGGGACCCGCGGAGCAATTGGAAGGGCTCGGGAGAAGGAGCGGCAGCTCTTTTGGGCTTATTTGGTCAGTTTTTTTAAGCGAGCGGTAAAGGAGCTTTCCCAAAAGGCTGTTTATCTGCACGCTTCCTCTGGCGGAGATTTTTCCAGTCTCTGGCAATGTTTGCTCCACTGGTATCTAAGGCAACAGATACCAGCCCCATGAAATCAGCCCCACTCCTCACTAACGACGTTAGCCAGTCCTGCAATGAAATTTAACCTGTGACACTGCTGTACTTTTCATTTAAACTTTCATTTGGAGAGAAGCAGTGTTTGGAGACCCTGCAGTTTGTCCTGCTAATAAAGACAAGTGTTGGGACCTTTAAAGGTGCCATTCATCTTTTGCCTTTATTAAATTCAATTTTCTTAAGCCCATGATACATCATGAAATTAAGAGTTGACATTCCTGCAGAAACAAAAATATCTATCAAACATAAACAGAAAGGGGGAAAAAAAGAGCCCTCTATTACCATGAATTTATGGCTCAAAGTTGATCTGTTTCCACTTTTTTTTTTTTATTTTAACAAGCATATGGTTTGTTTTAGATATCCGAAATGTTATTACGGATCTAGAATTTCATTAGTAATTATTACGAAATGGTGAGCGCTCAGACACACACGCACACCCCCAACAGCCCGCCTCTCCGGCAGGCAGCCGGGCGCTCGCTCACGTTTCACGACAGCCTGGCGAGCTTAAAATACTCAGCTCCCTCCACCACGGGCTTTCTTTGCTTTCCTCCAGGTGGGGAAAGGCAGAGGAGAGCGGGGGAATTAACAGCAGCTCGCTGTCGTCTCCTTTCTTCCAGCAGCCTGATGGTTCTTACGTGCTGCCCGGAGATCTCCACGCACTGCCACGCGCTGCGACGTCGCCTGCTGCCAGCAGCACTGGGGGCTTTGAGGTCTCGCCCCCCTGCAGCTGCTCCTGGCAGCACAGCCACAAGTTCGGGACGTGCTCCAACGATGCTGCGGAGGTCCAGAGCCTGCAAAGAGCCACGAGCTCCCAGCAGAACAAATGCCCCCGCTAAATTTTGTAAGCGCCGCAATTAGGTGCTTTATTTACCGCTGCAAAGCGGCTTGAAAGGAAATCCAGGAGTCAAAGCAGCAGCAATAAATAAGCGGCTTTTTATTTTTTTCCTTCCCTCGCCAGGGAAAAGTTGAGCATGTTTTGTGTTGAGACATTCTGCGCGCGGCTCCCAATTACAGGCATTTGCATTTATATTGTTGGAACACAGCGCTCCTCAAATCAATATTAACACGCTTAGAGGAAGAGGCAGCGGCACCCTGCCCTCCCCTGTGCTGCTCCCCCAAACTCCTGAACAATAGGAACCCGCAGAGCCCTGGGCTTATCCAGATCCATTACGGGGCCACTCTCTGCACAACCACCTTGCCTGCATGATTTCAGGGCATTTCGCACAAATCCACGTGCCACCTTGCGCAGATTTTTTTGTCTTTCTTGTTTTATAAAATATTTCCCCCAAAAGAGGTACCCGATGCAAGCCCTCCATGCAACCTGGCTGTCCCACAACGGGCATGCTGCAGGGCACTGCACAACAGCTACAGATTTCCCCGTAAAAAGCATTTGAAAAATTCCTAAGGGTGTGTGAAATCACGCCTATAAAGGCAGCTTTTCCCTGCACGACCATCCTAAACGCAGCTCCCCTCCCTGCAACACCCGAGCGGGGATGCAAGAAGTCAGCTGCCTTGATTTTCCTGATAATAGCAGCGATGACCAAGCAGACAACCACTCGTACTAAACGCTCTCCTGTACCAGCACAGACCTCTGGTTCAGAAGGGCAAGCAGCTGAAACTGCACTAATTTCCACAGCGGAACCTTTCTGCTCATCATTTCGGGTCCGGGAGCACTGGCATTACGAGGCTGAAGGAATACGATGCCCTGCAGGACTTCCCGGCCCTCAAAACCTTTCAGTCCAGAAGGCGGCGTGAGAAGAGGACAGGGCACACTTCGGGAGACTGATTTATATATTTGAGGGAGGCCGTGTGGCCTATTCAGTTCAAAAACTACCAGGGAATAATTTATCCCTTACTCCCACCCCCATTTGAAGAAGTTTAATAAACACGAGAATAAAAGATGCCCATAAAAATCAGAGCTGACTGTTCAAAACGCAATAAAAACAAGCAGATGCCTTTGAGAGAAAGGGATATTTTTTTTTCTGATAGGGAAAAGCATAAAACTTGCTACCCAAAGACTGCTTTACACCTTCAAAAAGGTAAGGGGGGGAGAGGCAGGGGAGTCTGACGGAGGGGACAGGCTCAGCACCAGCTCGTTTTGTTCAGTTTGTTCTTTTTTTGTCCCGTCTTTCAAGAAAAAAAAGTCATTTTATGCACAAGGAGCTTATTTCTTAAACAAACACTCGTGTTTTTGATTTACACCACGGGCTGCTCCTAAATAATTTATGGCGGGTTAAATTTATTGCACAGCCCTGGCCGGCTGCAAATTCGAATTGCCAAATAATTAGATTTTAGGGCAATGCTTATAAATTATCCGCCGATTTGTCCGGACTTGTTTGTCAGTTGCTTTGTGCTTCGGGTCATCTTTGGCATTTCGCTGTTTGTGTTTTAATTGCTGATTTACACTTTGACAGATGAGAGTTGATGCCTCCAAGATCCGGGAGGGGACGGGGGGGGGGGGGGGGTGGTGGTGAAGAGCAGGAAGAATCAGAGCTTTTAAAGGCTTGTGATTCTCCTTTTTTTTTCCAAGGCAATTAAAATAGAAAAGGGACATGGTAAGGACAGCCTAGCCTAACAGGTCTGCCTCCCCTGCTTCCATTCAGAGCCTTAATTATTATTTTAACTAAAGCTGCTTCCAAGTGAGCAGCCTCGCACCGGCCCTCAGGGGCAGGAGCCAGGATGACCTCAGAGGTCTTTTCCCCGGTTCTAAATTTTTATTAAACTAACCCAAACTGGGACCATGAAGGCAACGCCTCTGTGATGAGGGGCAGCAGGACTCCTGGATCAGGGCTATCCCTTCCCAAAGGCTGCCTACCTGCACGCAGGAGCCTCACGATGCTTCTGTCCACGAGTTCTGTGTGCTGATTAACACCAGTAAAAGGTCTTTGGGGAAGCTGCTGACCCCCCCAAATTGCTTTTTCCCATCGCTACCTATTTAAAGTACCCATTTGCGCACACCCAACAATTTAATACATTAAAACCACTGTCGTATCTTGGAAAAGCGTGGCAGTAAATGTGCACCAAAATCTGAACACGAGGGGACAGGCAGGAAAATGAAAAGATCATGAAACAATGAGGAAAAGATGACATGAAGTCAGTAACTGCTCCTTGGTCGCTGAATACCCAAGGGCTTTTCCTTCCCCCCTGCTCTTAGCTTAACCTCACCTTCTATCCCCAATTTTCAGGGGCTGAAACCTAATGCCAAAATCTGGATTTCCTTAGTTTTGAGCTGTCCTTTGGGCTCTGCACTGACATCAAACCTGGCTCATGGTTTCAGGTGCTTCCTTACAACCGTGAGGGTGAGGGACCATTTCTCTTTCTTTAATAGGAGCTGAAACTCCCATCTAATCACATGCCCCCGGGAGCTGGAGCTTTAAGAGAGCCGTCTAGTCCATGCACCTGCCCGAAGGCATCACCACCTGCCCCTAAATCATTTCCGACTTTGTCTAGGCTGTTTTTACAGACTCCAATAAGAGAGACTCACACGCTCCCCAGGCGCTCTGTCCTAGTGTTTCATTAGTCTTATCATTGGAAAGTTTTTCCTAATGCCTCATCTGAATTTCCCTCGCTGTTGTTTAAATTCATGACTGCTCTTCCTATCCACAGCAGACGCAGGCCGGAGCATTTCTCTTTCAGATCCTCTTGAAATGGTCTCAGAGTTTTTTTTTGAGGAATGGAGTCCTAAGTGAATCTCTTCTCCAGCTCAGGTCCCTCTTTGCAGGGCTCGAACAGGAGCATCCACGTCTCACACGTGACATTTTCCCCCTGAACTTCTCACTGTGAACACGAGGACTTCTTTCCTATCTGCCATTGTACCTGATGTTTGGAGAGCGGGCTCACAACCCTCGTCCTTCCATCCCAAACAAAACCTTTGGTAGGCATCTGCTCGCAACCTGGATCCTGCCTCTCACCATCAGCATCATCTTGTTCCCGAAAAAAGCACAAAGCTGTTTTGATCTTCCCAGCAGCACGCAGCCATCAAGAATAAAGGAGAACCTCCTTTCCTCGTTCTACACCTGGGATGAGAAATGCAGACACACCAACACTTCAACTCACCTCCTCAAGCGCTACAAGCACGCATTTAACCACCCAGAAAATCTCCACTGACGCAGACAACGATATAAGCCCAACGTTTTTAAGGGAGACTTCACACTCGAACCAGGTTAAAAGCAGCACACACAAATTTTCATATTTTTCATATAATATTTCATATATATTTTTCATATAATATTACCTACTACAAGACACCTACACTATAGCCTTAAGTCCACTCCCTTGAACAACAAGCAGCTGCCCTACGCGGTCCCCACTGCAGAATCATCAAATCACTTCCAGATCCAACCTCTTCACCTGCTATTGAGCAGCAGGAACGATCGATGTTCCCAGCAGTGCTAAAACATCTGGACCGGGCAGAAAGGGCATGTTAGTGCATGTAAATGAACAGCCAAGGGTTTTACAAACATCACAGCTAACCGCTGGTGACAGCACGTTCCTGCCTGGCACTGAGAGCGAAAGGACACGGCCAAGAGCTACGCTGCCAGCCAGCAAGTGCCCAGATTGAGAGACAACACAAGGAGGGAACAAAGGGGAAGGAAGTGTGAGGCTTGGGCATGTCCTGTGCCCTCCTCACCAAAAGGAGCTGAGCTGCACCTTCTCTTTGTGGGGAAGGCTTTGTTGTAATCTACAAGAAGACCAGCTGAATGCACTTAGGAATAGACAGCCTGAGAAGTGGCCTCCAGGGAGGTGATGTGCAAGGGAGGAAGAAGCCGTGGCACCGTTCCTTACCTTCAGAAAGGCACACGTTACCCTCATCAGCTGCTTCACGGCGAGGCGAAGCAACCTTTAACCACAGCACAGCCGACTGCTGTTTCAGGAATGCGCACGGATCTTTTCTTTTCAGGGTGACTGAAGCTCAGCTACTTGTCTGCTGCAGCAACAAGCCCGCCTAACTCTGCAACTCGTCACCTGAACGACGTGCAATGTTTGCACAGCTAAGGATACAAAACGGCGCAGGTGGGGAGCTGCCCGCTGCCATGCACGGCTGCTGGGGGGCTCGGCAGGCTGCGAGGGCAACGTGACTGATGGCTGAAGGCAGCCGTCTCATCGGCCTGTCAAGGGCAGCCCAACGCCGGGCAGGTTGGGTCAGGTTAGGGCTGCGGCAATCAGCCCCTCAAGCAGCTGGTATTTTAGGTTTGTTGATATACTAACGCCGGGTTTGTGTCTGTAGGTAAGAAATTGCTTTGTATTTTGGCATGTCAGGTGTCTTGCCCGGTGGTCTAGTGGCTGCGCTCTCCAGGTTTGGGTTCGGTGGCTGTTCAGGTTACCGAGCTCGTCAGGTTTGAAATAAACACAGCTAATTCCACTGCCTGGAGCCACAGCCCGTCCCGTCAGCTCCACGTCGGTCATGGCGAGGTTGGCCCTATCACTGCAAGAGCGAGGGAGGTCTGCAAGGCAAAGCCACCGCCCCAGAGAAGGCGGCTTTCGTGGGCTGCACCACAGCTGGTGCCACCGACATCGCAGCACCAATTCTGAAACGCTGGCTGTTCCCTCCCATCCCCACATCCTCCAAAATAAAGACATTATTCTCAATACCGGTCAAGCTATTTCACAACAGTCCGGTGGAATTGCAATGAAGTGCACGACATATGGAAAACACAATAAAAAAGAACTGCATTTCTTTAATTTCAGACGCCCCTCGTAGTACATTAGGTTACCAATATTTACGTGCTCTCGGAAGAATTTGTAACAGCTCGGATGAACCAGCTCCAAGGCCTCAAAAAGTTTTTTTTTCCCCAAACAATTGTTCCAAAAATTAATGTGAACAGAAAAGCCATCTAAAATAGCTTTTATATGAACTATTTCCTGACACTTTAAGAACTTAAAGCATTACAACATAAGAAGAATGGCGTAACCGCAGCCATGTAGCTTCATTAAACACTGGGTATAAAGTAAGCCCTAATTGGCAAAGAGATGATAAATACGTATTTTTTACTTACTTTTAGTAAGGAAAAAAAAAAGGAAAAGGCTTTAAGCGACTGTGTTACATGCATCTTTAATGACATTCCTCTAGAAACACCACTGTAAGAAGCTGAATTGAGAGCTATGTATTTAGAACTACACCCAAGCCTAAGCTGCATGAAGACAGGTAATTGCAGATTAATATTCCACTGTAATACTTACGCACAAGAGTGCTGAGTTAAAGTTGCCATGGGAAACAAGCCTGAATTTCTTCACTTTCCAGCAATTCATGATCAGCCTTAATAAAGGATTTGGCAGGTGATTTCTAATGCACCGAGCTGAACAGCTACACAAAACCCGTGCTGGCAGAGAGCTGCTACGCAGGGATATGTGGATAGGACACGCAGACTGGCACATATCCCCTGTCTGCCCCTGGATGGGACGGTGACGATCTGCTACCTCGTGAGCCACCTCCTCTATTCCCTCTCAGGACCTCAGCTAGGATTGCCCCAGCAGCTTTCATGGAGCACTGCCTGAAGAGCACGCAGAAGACACCTCGCAGCCTGCTGGTTCCTCCTGTAGCCTCCTCCCACGTTTGTAATTGCAGGGACAGAGCCCTCCTAGATGTCCAACTTGCTACCAACTTGCCCACTTCTACTACTTCCCCCGAGCACAGAGCTTAGTACACGTGTTGCTAAGCCCTAAAGGTGGTAGAAATCAACATCCATTCACATCACAAGCTCAGTCTGCAAATCACAGCGGCTCAGGAGCAGAGAGGCATCGTGCAGATGTCCCTACCACGGGACCAACACCACGGGCAGAGGAGTATGGAGATGGAGAGGCAGCGATCGCTGTGGCCACTCCAGCTGTGCCTGCCTGAGACTGAGAGCCAGGACAGGGAAAATGCATGTAATGCTCACTTACACCAGCTCTCGAGGAAACGCAGCCTGAAACCAATTTAAACTTGTCTTCATTTGCACTTAGTGTTACCTTAAGGAAAGGCCGGCTCTCATTTGTTAATGGGATTTTGCCAATCAGGAAAATGTGCCATGACCATACAGGTTTATCTGCACTATTACTATCCTACTTCAAATTATTATTACCCTTAAATCATTACTGTTATATTTAAAAATAAATCAGTAATTGAACATATGCTTATTTGCAGTCTCAGTGTTTACAGTTTCATGTTGAAGTGTTGAGTAATGTTCTGTATTTGTTCAATTACAAAGTATGTCCAGCTTCATGTGACAGAAGCAATTAAGATGCACACAGTAACAGCCAAAACGCACGTTAAACAAACGTGAAACAAGTAGGACACACTGAACAAAACGATCAAAAGAATTTCATATTTAAAACACGCTGCTTAAGAGAGCAAGGAAGGTATCACCTGTAATTAATCTCTCTGCCTCTGGTGACAGCCTCCTTTAGCAATGAGAAGACCTGAACGTTTCAAACCTTCCTTTCACAGAGAGTGGAAGAGGCAGCTTTCTAATTCCCAACTGATTATCAAATTTGAGCGAACCCAAGACACTGAAGTCAAGTACCTGAAGAATTGACACGAGAAACCAGTAACTTCATCGCTACCAAAAGCTCAGCGAGCAATCCTAGGTCCAGCTGCTGGGTTCTGCCAGCCCAGGGGTCTGATGCTCTTTTACACGTCCAGCCAGCAGGTGTACAAGCCTGAGCAGCGTTTGTTTTTCATGGAAGTGCTTTTAATGGATTACAGTAGAGACTGACACCCTACGTAGAGACAATTTCATATTCAGCTTTGAACAGCTCTGATTTCTCACCAGACTTTTTCACGTTTAAGAAAATCATTGCTTTTTGCCCACTCTGCTGAAGTTGAAGGTGAGATACACGGCTTGCTGGCCGAGTGGGGCACTGCCCCTCGCAGCAATAATAAAGCAGGGACACAGGCAGCTGCAGATCCGAGCTCCTGAATAGCCACTGAAAGCACCAGCCACCATAAACACGGTGTACACAAGGACGAAGGGACAGAAGAACGATTCCCACCTATTAATGCATCTTCTGAGCATCTGAACCACCACACGTACCTTCCTCTACATGCTGACAGAGCACAAAAGAGGCATGCACTTGCAAACTCTTAGCAGCCAGCAAAGGGAAAAGAGCAAGCGACGAGCTGGAGCTGACAAATGAAGCACGCTACCACTGCCGTGGCCCCAGGACCACTGACCTGCACGCTGCGACGGCTCCTGCCTGACCCCACCGGGCTTTGGATCGAATTCCAAACACACAGGCAAGCTTTAAAGAGATGCGAGGGGGCAGCCATAGCCATCCTTTCCTGCCAATCCCCTACTGACCTTTGGCTGGTTAAAGCACTATGTGTCACAGACCGTGCCTCCAGTCTTCAGGTTTTCCCACCTACACGTTTGGGGCAGCGCACTTAAACCCTCCGCTTCCTTTTGTGCCTGGGATGGCCCATCGCTCCTAAATACACCCACAAAACCTGCACGCCAAGCTGCCTCTTGGTGCGTTTAAATGCACGCTTTGATTTGGGGGCGTATCTCTGGCAAGCTGGGAGGAATCGGGGAGGTGACAGCAACCCGCGAGGACGCAGGGTGGCTGCAGCACACTCCTGGTGCTACTGCTCCTCTGCGGACGTAGGGCAGGGACCAGGACGGAGCAGAAATGGTAATGCAAAGGGCAGCTGCCATACAGCACAGGGGGGCCGCAACACAGATGGCTTCCTGGGGGAATGCTGCTGTCCTCGACCCTCCCTGATCCCCATTTCAGAGGCTGTGCCATGAGACCTTGGAGGGGACAGCACAGCGTGAAAGGGGATGGAAATGCAGGAGTCTTTGGGGCTCCCTGAAGAGCCTTTTCATGAAGGACTTCCCCAGGGCCAATGTCAGCGAGGCTGCTGGCTGCAGGAGAGCACAAGGAAACACTGCGGGAGGGGGAGCTGATGTGGCAGGCACACACCTTGGTGTAAATAAAAAGACAGCTCCTTCTGCTGAGAAGCTGGAACATTTTGAAGAGCAGTTAGTGAGAAATGTGAAGTGCACTGCACAGTGGCAAGTGCACTCTGCCAGACTTCGAGGCTGAGATGGCTAAATTTACAGCTATGACTACCCACTGAAAGTAACTTGGATCACGGCTCAGCTCTGTGTGCAGCCTCCTCATCACATTCCAGCGCATTCGAATTTCATTGCATCACCTACTAGGCTTCCATTCCGCAAGCAACGTAACAAAGGCAGAAAAAGAACTGGGACCGCAGTTAAAACCAGCACCTGACCACATCTGGCTCCCATGTCTGTCCTCAGACCACAGCTACAAAACCTGCCTGGCACTGCTCCACTGAAAGATCCCGCTAGGAAGACCTTGCACAAACCATTCATGAACATCCACAGCAGTTTGCTCCCCACGACACAAAACCTCAACAGCAAACAGAGCTAAAGCCACGCTGGTCAGCAGACAGGGAAGGTGTAGGTAGGGGCAAGAGCTGACAAATCCCTTTTCTGTAAAGTTGCCTGATTGCAGCAGGCAACTTCAGCCTTTTCAGAAAGCGGCACTGATTTCCATGCAGCAGGAGCCGTCCCCTGATTTGCCAAACTCATTTGTTTGCGAGGACGTGAGGGACTGACAGGCCTCACACCACACGAGATACGACATGGATGCTGCACACAGCAGATGGGAAAAACCACCAGCGAAGAACATCCCCACCTTAAAGGTGCAACAAAATATATAGCAGATCTGCGTTGGCCCAGGCCATTACTTTCCCCGGCAAGGACTTGGGGACAAAGCTCCTTAAAACAGTAGTAATCATATTCCACTCATGCTCCTTTTTACTGCCAGCTGTAAACCAGCTCCCCATGCATCATGGTTTTGCATCAAAATGCGTGCAGACCAAGCCCATATCCAGAGGGACAAGGGAGAGCCGATTTACAGCTTTGACAGGGCTGCGCACCCGAGGCTGAGCGGGCAGCAAATATCCTGACATCGCACTCAGAGAGCGCTTAAAGCTGCTGCCAGAGCTGGATGAGCAGCCACAACAGCCTCCCACAAAGACCCAGCAAAAGGGCAGCGAATTTGCGGTCCTTTTTTCAGGCAGCACTGGAGACCAGTGGCACCGCTGGGGAAGAGAGGGGACAGGTCTGGTCCCAGCCTGCAGCACGCCTCTGACAGGAGGAGCCCGAAGGAAACCACGGCCGCACTGGGAAATGAACACGCTGCACCGAGCCATCTCAGTAACGAGATACCCCGTTGGTTACTGTCCAGCCCTCAGTACAGTTGAAGCAAAGCAAAGAGAATTTATTCTCAGAGCCAACGCGCCAGCAATAGAAGCAAGAGGCCAGTTGCTCAATGCACAGGAGGGCGTGAAGTCCAAGCTCCATTTCGAGACTCGGAAATTCTGCTGCTTTGTCACTAACCCAGTATTATACTTTGTCTTTTCAGCATGTTTTTCCAATTGAAATGGAAACCCTAGCCCCATCCTGCTGACAACTGAGAATATATTTACTATGTTACTCTGCACTATTACGGGAGGACTGCCTGCAGAAAAACATCTGAGCCTCAGGTGGATCTCTGCATGTCTCAGGAGGTAAAGCACTGAAAAACTGCCCCGAAGCTGACCAGTTCATATCTCATTACACTCCAGAGTTAACAACCACACAAAATAACTTCAGTAACAGCTTTTTTCCTTGCAGAATCAAGCAGGGTTGTTGGGAGTACTCTACCAATGCAGGTTCCCAGCCTGCAATTTTTAAACCATCTCCAGTTCAGGCAGCTGACAGACATGCATGGCTTTAAGTAGCATTTCTGATATTGTATTGTCGCTTCCCTGATGGAAATCATGCTCCTTCTGTTTGTTCCTCACAGTGCTCCTAACAGAGTGGGTGATGGCTAGGAGCTTTGGAGGACCAACGACAGGAAGAAGGTGGCAGAAACCAAGGGAAATGAGCAAGCGAGCACCGTGTCTTTGCCTTCCCCCTCTCACAAAGGGCAGCAGCAACTCACGAGGGGAAAATTAACAGGCTCAGCTATTTACCTGAGGATGAATCTGTGGTTTGTCACACGTGGCCTCAAAATCCAGCACTAAGAAGTAGTGATATCTCTGTGGAGGGAAGGACGACATTGCTGCCATGGAAGCTCCGAAGCCGTGGGACGCCAGTTTCCTGCTTACGATGGAGCCGTACCCTTTGAGAACACCAGGCGGGCGGAGGGAGCACACAGCTTGTCTTGTCCTTGGAAGTAAGTTTTGGGGAAACTTTGCTGCTCCAGTATGGAGGAGTGCTATCATTGAACATCCAGAGGCATCTGAAACTGAAGAGAGACTCGTGTTACTTAGGCACATCTCATCTCTGCCAGCATTGCTCCGCCGCACTTCTTCATTGGAGGTTTTCTCCGTGCTTCCCGGTGGACGTTCCAGCACTGCAAACCTGGAATAACAGCAACCTGCCATCTGGACTGAGCTCACGGCGTCCAGAATCACAGGTAACTGGAAATTAACAGCTCTAAATGAAGAACCATGAGCCACACAACATTCACGGCTCCATGCACCAGATTACACCTCCCCGCTGGACCTTATCCTAGCAGAACACAACACAAACCACAACGCGTGAAACGTCTGACCCAAACCTATTGAAATTTCGGAGCCCTTTCATCTGTTCATACACAACGCAACTTCTGATACACGGCAGGAATTCAACACCAACACTACCACCCATCGGAACAGCCTGGCCCTGAAAATGCCTGTTAGGCTCACCACAACCTCCCCATCGCACCACAAACCCACACGTCTGGGGGCCAGAGGAGCCCTCCCTGGGGAAGTTCTCACTTGCCCCAAGTACCAGGTTTCCCTGCGATGTGATTCCAGTGCTGCACTGGATTTCTCACTTCAGGGATTTCTCTGAGGAAGACCCTGGTACAACAAACCCAAGCTGTCCTTCCAGTAAAACACAAGCCAGGCTTTATAGGTTATGATCTTCCTCCCTCCTCCCCAGAAATACCTCACGTAGCCATCCCCTTCTCATGCTTGTATTGAGTAAGGGCTATTTAATAAATTACCCCACCCACAAGAGACTGTCTGGATTTCCCCCCTACCCTTTTTCTTTTCAAATGTTGCAGGAAAAACCTGCTCCCAGGTTCACATTTATGGAGATGAGAGCAAGCCCTGCTCGCGGAGCTGGCACTCAGTGGTGGCAAAACAGGTGAATTTGGGCAACCCCATCCTCACAAAGATACAGCAGGGTGCAATTCCCCACAGACATCCCATGTGGGGCTGAGGACAATGGGCATGGCCTGCTTTTGGCTCTGGGCACAGCCCCATCGCTGCCCAAGCCCAGCCACACACGCGCTTGCTTCTCCTCCGTGAAATGGGAGAGAGGAAGCAGAGGACTCGCAGCCCGCGCCCCAAGTCGCTATTTGCACAGAAGACAGCATTTGCTCTTCCCCATCCGTTAGTCCGTCAGGTAAATAAGGCACGTGCCAAAACACACACTTAATGAGGTAAATAACACGCCTCCGACAGCGGCTAAATCTGTATTTACCTGCGAGCCCGGCGGAACTCGGAAGGCCCAGATTAGGAGCTAATTGCGGCTGAGCAGGCTGCGTGCTCCAAGCAAACACACGGTGTGCACCCTGCCCTTCGGAGGGCTGCGGGGCAGGGAGCACCCGGGCACTCCACGGCTGGAAACCGGAGGAGCCGGAGGGGTTTCAGGTGGAGCCAGTGCCCACGGTGTGAACGTGGCTGCACCTCCTGGCTCTCCTGTTGGCAAGGAGCCCTTGCTGTACCAACGCAGCGAGCCTGGTACCTGGAAAACTGCTGACACAAGTCACAAAACCACAATAACCGGAGCCACGCTGCAAGCACAACACTGCTTTTATCCTAAAGGGGCTCAGCTCTGCCTACTGCTTCTCCATCTACAGCTTTCACTGTCATTAACAAACGCGTTACCACCCGACAGAAGTTACATTCGCTTCTAACCTGCCCCAAATAAGAGGTATTTGAGGTGTCCGTGCTTACAGTCTTCAAGCTAGGGGTGGGTGTAGGTGTCTCTGGAGGATTTGGGCTCATTGCCACGTGGCCCCAGCAGAGCCAGGCAGGTCCGTGCCACGCGGACCAACGTGGTGTGCACCCAGTGCCATCAGGCATCCCATCATCAATGTGGGGAGCAGAGGGAGCCATGCCCTGAACAAAGGTGTGCACGTGGGGGATTTTCTGCAATTCCCCTCTGCAGACTGCGTACAGAGAGGAGCAGCCCCCCTGCAAGCCCCGCACTGCGAGCCAAATGAAGTTTTAACTGCGTGTTTACCCAGCCACTGCTCCAGGTGCCCTGGGAAGCCCTTACATCATCTGCTCCGCCAGGGTCAGAGTGCCTCGGAGCACAAGATAGCTGGTGAGCAAACACACTTTATTAGAAGTCACGGAAAGCATTTATAACTGCTATGACAATGCAAGGCACTAGTAATTATCCTCCACTTTTTTTTTTTTTTTCCAAAGGGACAACAATGCAGGCAGCACGGCTTCAAAAACCAGAAGCCCTGCTCCATCCTGACAAACCCACGTGTTACACGAGCCCAAATCCACACCTAAGTGAGAAAACACACTGCCTATGCACACAGGTCAGATCATAACCTCAGATAGTGCAAACTGCCACATCTGGCTTCCAACCCACCGAGGTTAATATTTCATATCACAGAGCTCCAATTCCTCACAGATATATATAACGGGACCACGAGCGGAGGCTGGACTTGAGGAATTATTTTGACAGACTGTACACAGACCTAGGAAAACGTGACAGCATTTTACACCTGCAACACCCAGGAAGAGGGAAACAGCCACGTGTGCTGGGTTGCAGCTGGAAGATCAAGTCAGCACTAGGTGCTGTGTAAGTGCACCACATGTGACATCGCCAGCTATCATCAGCAACTGGCTCTTCAAATTAAAAAATATAAATAAGTGGCTGTGTCAAAGTCAGCAGGGCACTGCAAGGGCTCAACCTGCAGGGCAGCCCCAAAGCCAGGGCACAAATCCATCAATGGCAAGACTCATCAGCCTACGATCTTGAGCTCAACAGGCTCTTCGCACTTAACATAAATGCTTATTTTTACAACCACACCTATTTAAAGTCACCTGGCAGCAAAAGATGGCATAACTTTAACTGCTTGCCTTTAACTCAAAAATATTCCTTCACCGCTCCGTTTGATTAGCTGAAGCAGGAGGGGGGAAAAGGGATGTTTCTTGGGTTGCCCCTCCAACCTTAAAGGATTTCTTTTACGAGAGCCTCCATTTACATGCTAAATTACTTTATGTTATGGTAAAATGGCCTTACCACAGTATTTCTATAAAAAAAAAAAAAGAAAAACAACCTAAATAACAATGCAAACTAAAATTTAAAAAAAAGCAAGAAATAAAAAAAAAAAAATAAAAGCAAGCTTTGGGAGTAGCACAGCTCAGTTTATTCCCTAAGCAAAGCCTGAGCAGAGGCAACTACAACTCCTGGTCTCTGGCAGCCAGCTAAACTCAAGGCTAGAGCAACCAAAACCAATCCAAAACGTAAATCAAGTTTGTCTCATTTTATTGAGTTTTATTCATAAATAAAGAGGATAAAAAGAGAGGGCAATAAAGATGCATTTTGTGGAATAAAATTGCATACATTTAGCAACTCCTGGAACAGGGCATGGCCAAAAGAAGGCAGGACTTCCAATTTGGGAGCTGTTCAAATGCGTACTTGGGAGGTCAAATGTGAGCCCATATTTCAGTTGTGTGTAGATATAACTGAAGAACAATAGAGAGATCTTAGTTGTTTTTAAAATTATTAACCTAAATCATTAACCTAAAACAAAATATTTCATGACAGAGACTACAGTCCAAGAGATGACAGCACCTGGCTAGCCTGGGAGACGGGAAACAAGAGACTTAAGGACAAACCCAGCTGATCCGAACTGGCACTCTCCAAACTTACAAAAAATAATACATAAAGTAAAACGAACAGAACACAAAGCTTTGATAAGTGCTTTAATGATGTGACAGGATTTTAGACAGGTAAATTTGCTTCTGGAAGTTGTTAACCTCACTGCATCACCTCCTGAGCGTTAATCCAGAACACCCCCACGACAGCACTCCGCTTCTGGCTGGGTTTGGCTGCAGCACCGCTAGACAACCAAGACCAAATTTTGGAAAATTCGTAATGTAACCTCCCCTGAGCACTGCCATGGGATGCCTACGTGCTGTCTCCTCATTCCTCATCACAGATACAACTGGGACTCAATCATTTGGTTCTTACAGCGCTCCAGAATGGCTTGCAGCTTCTTCCCACTACAGACGAAGATGCCCCTGTTCTCAGGAACTTACAGGCTGAAGTTAGACCCAGTGCGGTACGGGAGGGTAAGAGAAGAGAAGGGGTTCCAGGGGTAACTTTTTTTTTTTTTTTTTTTTTTAAAAAAAAGCTAGAAATAAAAATAAAAGCAAGCAAGCTTTGGGAGTAGCACAGCTCAGTTTATTCCCTGTGCAATGCCTGAGCAGAGGCAACTACAACTCCTGGTCTCTGGCAGACAGCTAAACTCAAGGCTAGAGCAACCAAAACCAATCCAAAATGTACATCAGGTTTGTCTCATTTTATTGAGTTTGATTCATAAATATAGAGGATAAAAAGAGAGGGGGCATTACAGGAGAGATGAGCGAACGCAGGAAGGATGCAGGGCACTGCTGGGTTCAGTTCTCACCCGTTCCTCGAGCTCATCCTTCCCGCTGCGTTCCTCGGCTGCTATCTCAGAGGCACGGGCTCCGAGCACCAGCATCTCCTCCATTGTGACGCCACAGACGCGAAGGCTTGTGAGATCACAATGAGCGAGGCGGTTTTTGGGGCTACCGCTCCCTACGAGGCTGGGAAACAAACACAGCTCAGTTGACGTGCCGCACAGCGCCACCCGCGCCCACCGCCCAGGAGCGCTCCCGAAGACGAGCCGAGCAATTCCGCTCCCGTTTTATTAGGCCACCTCCGCGAGGCAACCCACTTTTGTCACCTCCTTGGCTGGTCTCTTAAGAGAGGCTTTGCTGGGTATTTTTAAACCTCCTCCACGAGGAAGCACGGATCAGCACACGGACCTAAGCTGAAGTTGGAAGAAGCTCCACGTAGCAAAGGACTGGTCACTTAGAGAAAAGGCAGGAGGGAAACGACAAAAAGTAAAACAAAGAAGTAGGAGGAGGTGTATACAACAACAGGTCGGAAAGCTGCAGGGGAAGAGCGGGCTGAGTACTGCAGCAAAGTTACTGAGTCCAGACAGGAACCCTCTGGTCCAGTCTCCCACCTCTGCACGGGAGCTATAAAAAAGGCCCTGGGGTGAAGCTACACAAAATGGGGTTAACTGCCCCAAGAGCTCTTGGGGGCCAGAAGCAGGCACACCCATCCTTCCCTCTCAGCCTGATTCTCCTGCCAGTTATCTCACGCCCAGTCCTGCGCTCATCAGGCCTTGCCATGAGCCAATTCAACCACAGGAACCCATAGAAGGGCTAACGCAGCCAGAGTAAAACACCATTAAAGCAAGATAGTTTCCTAGCTTGATAGTTCCCAGAGAAGGTATCCTGGCTCTAGCAGCACAAACTCATGAAACCTGAAGTCAGCAAGCCCATCGGGCCATCCCGCCCAAACCTCGTGTCATGCCGGCCGTAAAGTTTCCACTTCATCAATCCTGAATCGAGCTCGAAGGCTCGCACACCTTTCAGAAAAGTTTCTGGCCTCGAGCCCCCAAACACGGGGGCTCCCAACTACCTGCAGCCCGCTCGTTCCAGTGGTCAACCACTTCACTGTCAAAAAATAACACAGTTTTAATTCAAACCTCCCCAGCCCTGGTCTTTGGAAAGAGCTCTAAAATGCATGGCACCGCGATGCTCTCAACCCGCAGACTCCCTGCTCCAGAAGGGAGAGATTTGCAGCTACCACGCTTCCAGGCAGGGCAAGCTACTGCTGCACATCAGCCTAGTTCTGTGAGAGGAGAAACACCAGCCAGCCTCTTGTTTAATGGGATGCAGCATGCACAACCACTTGGTTTTCATACACGAGTGCCACAGCTGCACACCTTTGTTATCCCAAACCTGAAGGTTAATGCCTAAGAGTGCCAAATGAATCTTAGTGTACTCCTCATGTTTGATCTTCACATATGAAATCTGAAAATATTAAAAAAAAAAAGTTTGTACTCTGCCAAAGGTCTGTCCTGCTGGACAGGGAAATACATGCCGCAAGCAGGGCAGCAGCTACAACAGGGCACAGGTTCCACACAACCCCCTCTCAGCAACCCTGGGAAACCAGCGCGGAAGATGTTACCTCTAATATCCAACCACTCAAGGAAAAAAAAGTCAACTTCAACAAGTACAACTGAAATTATGAAAAAAAAGTTGGTTAGGAGCGAGGTATCACCTGTCCAACAGACCTGGAGGGAACACAACCACTCAGCTGGCACCTGCCCAACACAGGTGACCTCTCCCAGGGGGGGAGGAAAGTTGCCACGTGGTAGCTGGCAGCGACAGCTACCGCTGCTGCTCCAGCACACGCTGTGAGCAACAGGTTGGCCTCTTCCTTGTGAGGGAGGCACAGCCGCTTTGCAGCCTCCCGTGTTCTCCTGGGGAGATGACTCCACCAGCCAGCCCCACCCCTGCACAGCGCCAGCCCTGCGCCCCACAGCCCTGCTGCCCTGTACCCGGAGGCGGCTGCTGGGCCCACACAGCAGCAGAGCCAAGCGTAAAAACTTCACGTACTTAAGCCTCTTCCAGAGCTTTATTTCCAAAATTAAAAGGAGGAAAATAATAATAGTAAAAAACATAAAAATATATCAAATTGAAGTACCTCCCAACTGCAAAACAGAACCTTAAGGTCACATCAAACCATTTCGGCGTACACTCAATCCAAGAGTTTCTTTATTTAGCACCAAGCACATTAGCGTGTTTGCTTTTTAATGCTTTAACGGGTTCCTTCTTCTTCTGGGTTTTGGTAACACTCAAATCTGTCTGGCTATAACACTTTTTTTTTTTAAGAAACAAAAACTACACCATTCACGTAAAGCCACCCAAAGTTTGATAGAAACAAGAACTGTAAGAGGGACACTCTTTGAAACGAGACAAGCGTTTAGTCCCCGCAATAAATTAACATCAAAGTTCAGCTGCAAAGACCAAAATTCAGTACTTGAAAGGGAACAAAAATATCAAAAATATCTGAAATCCAATTTCCCAAGCCCACACACTGAAGAGTAACCAACTGGACCTCTAGCACGTTGTTTATTTTAAGAACAATTCATTCTTGGAATAAAAAACTCCACCAACTTTACCATAAAGCGAAGCGATGCACAACTGAATGCCAAAATTAATCCCAGCTACCTTTAGAAAAACAAAACCCTCCAACAACTCTCTGTTAACACCTGATGGGACGAGCCTCACGGAGCTGCACCTGCTCAGAGCCCCGCACACCTCACCCATCCTGAGGCTTGGTGCAAGCTTCAACCGAATGGAAAACTCCCCGGTCCCTTCCACGGACAGGGGTTTACGAGCTCCGAGCAAGCAGCAGCCAGCCACCCACCCACCCACCGCGGAAGCCCAGAGCTCAGTGAGGAGGAGGATGAAGCAGAGAGGAGGCACACCAAGAGTTCGGCTTACAACGAGCACGCAGACCCACCGGACACAGACTTTAAGAGACAGAGCGCAAGGGGCGAGCACCAACACCCCCCAAACAAATCCCAACAGAGAAAAAAAAAAAAACAAAAATGGGGGGGGGGAAAATAACAAGAAGGGGGGGGAAGGAGGCCCCCAACCTCCTCCTCCCCCACACCCTCAGGGGCCCTCCCGGCGCTGCCGCCCCCCCCATTCCCCCCTCCCCTCCCTCCCCTCCCATTACCGGGGCGCAGCCCCCGCCCCCCCCCGGTACCGGTTCCCCCCCAGCCCCCAGCCCCTCTCCCCGCGGGCCCAGCCCCGTTGCGGCCCGTGCGGCCCCGCGCAGCCCCGAGCCGCGGCCGGGCCCCGAGCGGCCCAGGCCCCGCCACGCCCCCCCCGCGGCCTCCCCCCCTCAGCAAGGCCTCACCGGGCCCCGGGGCCTTGCCCCCCCCCCCCTCCTCCTCCCCAAGCGCCCCGCTCCGGGCCTCCCCCTTCCCCGGGCCGGCCCCACGCCTCCCCCCGGCCCCTCCCGGCCCTGCCCGGCCCGGCCTCGCCGCCTCCCGAGGCCCGGCGGCGCCGCTCCCCCCCCCCCCGGTTCCCCGGGGCCCCCCCCGGGCCGCGGCCGCTCCGCACCACGAGTCCCCGGCACCGCCGCTCACCTCCGCGCACTCTGACCTCTGACCCCGCTCTGAGCGGCAGCGCCGCCAGCCAATCGCAGCGCCTCCTGCCGCCGCCGGGGGCGGGGCTTCCTCGCCGCGGTTGGCCTCCCGGCGTCAGAGCCCGGCCGGAAGCGAGGCGCGGGGCATGCTGGGGGTTGTAGTTCTGAGGGTGTGGGGGGGGGGCAGCGCCTCCGTGGTGCTGTGCCCGCCTCCTGGTGGCCCCTGGGGCGAGGCTGTGGGGGGTCAGGAGCCCCTCGGCCCCACTGGTGTCCCCAAGTGTCCCCCTCATCCCCACTGATGTCCTCCTGTCACCCTCGGCCACCCCTCGTGTCCCCAAGCACCACACTGATGTCCCCAAGCACCACACTCGTGTCCCCCACAGCGCCCACCCCTCCATCTCCCCACACATCTCCCCATCTTGTCTCCACAACCCACCCACTGTGTCCCACAGCCCACACCGTCACGTCGCCCAGTGCCACGTCCCATGTCGCTTGAGGCCAGCCCTCCATGTGCCACATGGAGCCTGCAAAATAAATACCAAATGCTATGAAGATGTCCCCATCAGTCACTGGCTTCCAGGCTCCTCTGCATTCGTGCAGCTCTCTGATCCTAAAACCTGTGTCTGGACCTTGCCCTGACTTTGCTGGACATCCCTAAGCTAGCATCACCTCCCCATTCCACGGATGGCACCTTCAGCTAGGATACATGCAGATGACCTGCAAAGATGCCTGTCTATAACCCCTGAACAGCACAGCTGCTATGCCAACCATACCTTGAGAATGCCATTGCTTGCATTTTGCCTTCTTCCTCGCTCCCCTCGTTGACTCACACCTCTGCACCTAAGGCATTTCAAGCAAGCAGCTCCTCTGCACTGTCCCTGATGCTCCTCGCACGTGTGAAGAGTAAACTCCGAGTCACTGACTCGTGGCAAATAGGACCGCGAGGGATCTTAGAGGTCACCTCATCCATCCTCCATCTGCAGACAGCAGCAGCCCTACCTCTCTGTCATCTTGCTGCCCCCTTTCAAATCATCCCTGAAGCCTTCCTCTGGCTCTGTGCCTAAAAATATTTGACAAAGGTAAGCGCCGGGGTGCAGAGAGCACTGGCTGCCACTCTGTGAAGTGCAGTCTGCTAGCACAGTCCTGGCTGCCTGGCCATATCTGCCTGCTGCCCATCTTACATCAGCTTGCTGGCTCTTCAGGCTGAATTCATCCTTTTTGCTCTGTTTGTATGCAGCCTTGAACTTTGGAGGCCTGAATCATGAAAGTAGCATGTCAGAACTGTAATATACCAACTGCAAGCCATTTAATAATAGAAAGAGTTCCTTTAAGCCCTCTTAGATTTGGCATCTCTCAGCCGCCCACCCACACAAGCAAGTTTTACTTCTAAGCTCAGCCGTACTGATGTGATTTGTCAAGCCTTTGGTGACTGATGTATGGCTTGCCAAGGAGCACGGGAGAGTGAATATAGGGCTTTTCCGGCGTGGCGTTCCGTGAGCAATCTGTAAGTGCCCTCTGCCAGCCCCTCCTCATCAGGGATAGCAGAGACGTGCTGGAAATGACACAGCAGCCCCAAAGCTTAAAATTTAGGACTCGCAACCTGCCTGTGAGTGTTTCTAGTAGGATGAGAGAGGAAGCCTTTTCACTGCTGACCTCTGGATGTAGCAGTAAAAAATAATCTTTTTCTCCGTCTAGACAAACAATCAATGGCTCAAAGATGCGTGCATGTCTCTTTTTCATCAGCCAAGCCTGGTGCTGTTTCCCAGGCTTGTAGGCACCGCAGCAAGCAGGAGATTTCCTCCTGACCCTTTTTGTGGCAGGGAACTCCTTTCCCAAGCTGAGCATATGCAATAATGCAATAATGGAGGGCAATATCCTGGTCCATGCTAGCCTCAGTGTCCCCTATGAGGTCTATATGGTTTTCCTTCAAAGGCTGTGGGACAGCAATGCAATTACTGTCAGCAACTGTACTACCAAAGAGGTACTTTTTTTTTCTTCTTCTTCTTCTTACAGAGCTCTCAGATGCTGGGGAAGGATCCTCAACCAGCTAGAGGAGAACCACATCTTATAAATATCACCGCTGTTTCTACAGTGTTAGTATCTAAGGCTGTCTTATGTGAGTGTACATGCCTCAAAAGAACGCTGTGGGCCACTGAAAATGTCACCTCAGATTAATCCAGCTCACTCCAGGGTTCTGGAGAATGAAAGAAGGTGATCAATAGATATCCTGTGGCTGGCCCAACGCCGGCCCTCCCAGCTGATATGCATGGCTTCTGCAGCACATTCATTGGGAACTGCTCCCCTCCCCAAGTGACACCATCTGTGGCAGAGCTATGAAATGCAGAGGTGAACAACTGCTGTGGGGCCCTGGGCCAGCAGTACAGAGAAACTGGGATGTGCAGATGGGGAAATATGGGCAAAAGGGCTGACAGTTGCTGATCAGGGTTACCTTATTTAGTTTGTGTGGCATGACCATGCCAATCCCATGGCCGCACAGCCTCAGGACCAACAAAACAAGCCCTCTGTCAGCCCAAGAGCAAGCAAGAGTGTTTCAGCAGCAGGTCTGGTGTCTTAATTGCTTGTCCTACTTTAGAGATCTGGGGATGGCTATAAGCAGTGCAGAGGAAAGACTGTCCAGACTGGAGCAGTGTTGGGGCTGTCCTGATTAAATCTTCAAACATCATCTGGAAAGGTCAGCCTGAAGCTTCCAGCAGTGCCCCCCTCTCACAGCTGGATCTCTGGTGCTGCCGCCAGCAGACACAGCAGCCTGGACCACAGCTATAACTTTAATTTGTTTTAGAAAACTCATAGTTCCTTAACACAGCATCGCTTCACTCTGCACAAATGTGCGTCCACCTTGGGGCTGATGGATGGGCAGGGCTTTAAGGGGAGGCAGCAAAGTGGTGGGGCAGGGCAAGGCAGGAAAACAAATAAATCCCACTGACTGCACATCGCAGCTCTAGGGAATTATTGTGTTAATGAAGGGCTGAGCACACCTTAGCCCAAGATGGGAATCACGCCATAGTTCAGCACAAACAAGGAGGGAGGCTGTCACTGACTGCCTCCCCAGCCCTGCCTACGGTGCCTTCTGGCTGAGGAGTTATGGAGCACAGCGCCTTTTAACGCAGCAGGATTTTACAAGATTATGGCACAAAAAGCATCACCTCATTTTAAAGGCAACTCCTTTAGTTCTGTTCAGCTGCTTATGCTGAATGCAACTTTTAAATGTCTTATAATACACATGACAAGTAGTCTTGTATCACTGTTTTCTACTTAACAAGTTAATAATGTGCCAACTCAAATCCTTCAGTTACTAACGCCACCGGTGGGACTCATTAAGCAACGTGAACACATATTTAAGGGAATACTAATATTCACAATGTACATTTTTATATTCATGTTGTCATTCTTGAAACCACAGCTCAGTTCATGTGTTCTGCTGAAACATTTGTTTGCAGAGGATTTCTCTCTCCTCTTTTCTCCAAACACATATACTATCACTGGGGTATCATTCTCATGAATGATATTAATGACAGCTTGTCATCATGGAAAGCTATTCCTAGCTGTCAATTAAAGGGTGTTTTGAAAGGAAGCAGCTCGTTCAGCCCCGTGGGAGCAAGTGTGTCTCATTGTTTGACAGTGACCCCCTGATGGATTTGGGAGCGGCAGCAACAGCAGCTTGGTGGGGCCAAGAGGTTCGCAGATGCAGCACTCGGCTCGTGGGTGATAAAGACCGGAGATTTTAAAGGTGCTGAGGTCCTTAATCTAGGAAAGGCAAAAGGGGATTTCAGATCATAAAAGCCCTCCACATGTAAGAGTGTCAGCCAGCCAAGGAGTCCCAGGGATACTGAGCACACTGCTCCATCACATAATATAATTTCCCATTCAGCATCCTAGTCAATTTATCAACCTCCATCTTCAAATATGTTCTTTTACTTGTCCATGCTAGCCCGTCTGGAAGGCTCCTTCAGGTCTTCTCTGCCTGACAGATGGGAAACTTCCTCTAATTCCCAGATAACATGTATTCACAGCTAGTTTACACTCAATTGCTCTGGCAGGATGGTCCTTGGCTTTAACTTGTTTTTGTTTTTAACTCCCCTGGTGTATTTCTAGGCAGCTCTCAGATTCCAGTCATCTTTGTCATCTTTGTTTTGCTGGGCTAACAAAACCCCGTTATTCTCTCCTTGACACTTTGGCTTTCCGTGTCCCACACCACCTTAGCAGACCTCCTCTGCACCTGCTCCAGTTTCAATTAAATTTTCTTGAGCACGAGTGCCCAGACTGGTATGTGGTATTCCCGAGCCGGGCTCCCAGGCCTCGCACCATATTTGTCACTTGACCCTATAAATATCACTCATATAAACAAGCTTGATTTCTATATTTCCCCCCTCAACAGGGTGGTCCACTCTCAGGGCTTTCTTGTTCCTTTTATTTTCCTAAGCACTCCTTGCACAGTAATAAAAATGTACAGACTCAGTGGGGATCTGTTTTAACTTCAAATGTGCTGATTCAGTTCAAAAACCATTAATTCAGCCGGAATCAGGGCCATGGGGTGGAAATCCTTTTCCAGTTAAAACAGAGGTGAGAGGGACAGCCTGTGGCAAGCTGGGAAATAAAGCGTGTTAGAAAAACATAGCAGGACATCAGAAAGTGGCGATTGGACTGTGCTAGAAGAGCTGCAGGGCATCCCAGACAGCTCAAACCACCACTGGACACCTCTGCAGAAGATCTGCTGTAGACAAGGCCTGCTTTTCTCCATGCTATGCTGGGTTGGACGAGGTGACCACAGAGGTCCCTGCTGGACCTCACGTTGACTGAGCAAAATGCTGCACAAAACTGCCCGGACAAGCCAACAAATCCAAAATATCCACTATTATTCACAAGCATGAGAGGATGCAATGAAATATGAAGGAACATGGAGCTGTGCAGTCTGTGATCTTTGTGAATTACAAGGTTTAGAGGGCAGTGAGGTGACACAAGCCACACACGCTTTGCTTCCCTAGCTGTAGCCTGGTGCACATTGCCCCCACGTGAGGTGAAGTCATGGCGTGGAGCCATCGTACTGGCACGAGGCGTTACAGAGGTGCTGATGAAGCGTGCGAAGGTGGGCTGCAGGTGGCTCAGGGCCGAGGGCACGACGTATGGCCCTGAGGTGATCACCATGGGTACACGGCACATGGCGCTGGGCCTGAAACCGCCGGCGTGTGCCAGGTGCCAGCCCCAACACTCAGCATAAAATGGCCGCCCTGCAGAGCGCCGCCACAGGGCCTCTCAGCAAGGGAAGCCGCGGCTCCGCGTCAGGAGAAGTTTCCTCGGGCTGTGGTGCATTATGTTGTGGGATCGCCTCCCAGGAGGAGTGGTGGGCACCATAAAACATCCCCTCAGTGCCAGCCCCATTGAGGGAGCCGCACTGAATGATCTAACATGCCGCTTCCAACCGCGCTCCTAAAAAATCAGACCCAAGAAGTACAAAGAGAGAAGGACAAGCAGTGATGTCAATTTACTAAAGAAATAAAACCTTTTTACATCATTACTGTGTACCATAAAAACCTTGCGCTCACGCTGTATACTTAATCTTGATATTCCAATGCCATCCACAAAAAAATTCAGGCTTAACCCTCACAGTTTATATTGTCACCATAAATGCTGGTAAAAAAAATATTGTACAGTTGGGTGCAGTTTATTCTTTATATTTTAATGGCTATAGCAAAACTCCATTGCTAACTAGTAAAAAAAATTAAAAAAATAAAAAGTTGAATGTGTTTTACAGCTATGTCGTCATGGGAAAGCTGTATTTCAAAGTGAGGGCATCTACAGCCATGAAATGGGACATTTTTAAACATTTTAAACATTTTTAATGGGACATTAAAAAAAAAAAAAAACACTTCACCAAAATCTCTTTGCCAGTATTTTAGCTAATAGGGTTGCAGTGTATGAAGGAAGGGGGCTGACGCCTGCACAGGCCACCCAATACTGAGCCGCTGCTCGAGTGTCTTGAACTCTAAGTGCAAATGGAAAAAACATCTAAAATTAAGCGTTTCTCCTGGAGGAACAAATTGCTGATAAAGCAAATCTTCCCATAGGACAAGCACACCTGCTGGAAGGTAGAGAGACATTTTTATGTGTAGGATTTTAACTTGAGATAAAATACTTTTCACGGGCCGTCATATGGAAGACAGCTGGCCAAAAATAATAATAAAGGAATTCCTGTCCCTTGGGAAATTCTGCGGTTTCAAAAATTATGATTTTTGACCTGAGCTGGGACAAAAAGGTTAGATCTCAGATTTTTCTCATTTAATGACATATGCCAAATTAAAATAGTATATTTCTTTTCACTTTACCACTCCAACGTTTCTTTTCTTTTATTATTACATAACTCTGGAAGTCCCAACCATCCATTACACCACACCGTAACGTTTCATTATACTGCACATTACAGCGGCAGGCAGAATCTCCACCCTTTTTAAGATCCTCGTGAAAATGCCTAAGTTTCTTCACGAAAGTGGACATCAGGAGCAAGGAGGTTCCCTGCCCTGCTCCCCCGGCATGGCACAAAGAAATCTGTGTTGCATGGCTGTCACCAGGCGCTGCTGGCAGGAGAAGGGCTGGCACTGGCACGTTGTCACTGGCACTTGCTGTGAGCAGGGAAGCGAAACTCTGCAAAGAAGGAAATATTGGACCAAAAGAGTGCCTGGCTCTCCCCTGGCTCTGGAGAGCTCATGTTTTTGGCCAAGCACTTGGACCAAAAGGGGTATAAATATGTAACAAAGAGGTGAAACAATGCTGTCAGAAGGAGATGAGAAAAAAACAAAACCAAAAACAAACACGTGAGCATTTGGGATAATTTCTCAATAAATCTTGGATAATATTGACACATCCCAGGAAATGCTTCCAGATACTCCAATCAACATTTTCAAGTAGAAAACTGGTCTGCCAGAAATAAATAAATAAATAAGCAAATAAATAAATTAAAAATTAACCTGCTCTACCACGTTCATTATTTGTTTGGACTCAGGCATGGTGTTCAGTGCTATGCAAAACCTCCTCAATCTAAACATCCTCCAAACAGCCCTATAGAAATTAAATAATTACCCAGATAACCCTAGCTGCTGCTGCTCCATCTGTACCAGATCTGAGGTTATTTCCTAAATTCCTGGCGAAGCCTGAGGTGTCCCCCCTCTCTCCTATCACCCTCACCTCCAAAGCACGGCTGAATTCAGCAAGAGGCGGGTACGCACAGGGCTTGCTCTCACATGCCTTGCTCTCACACACCTTCTGTCCACACCGCTTTGATTTCCCCATCGCCTCCCCTCTGTTTATTCTATTTTCTGCCTCTTTGTCTTTCCTCTCCAGCGTTTGGCGTCCCTCTTTCCTTTTCCAGCCTCTCTCTTCCTCTCCTCGTTTCCCCACACTCGCTCCGTCCTTCCTTGCTTTCTTCTTTCCTTCCTTCCCGGCCCGGGCGCTGGGGTTTCTATTCTCTCCTCTCTCCTCCCTCTCTTCCTCTGCTGTCACCGGAGGCTCCTGCTCTGCCCGGGTAGGAAGGACGATGTGCACAGAGGTGGGAACACACAGAGAGGCTCTGAGAAGCACAGCTGGGACCACCGACACTCATCACACGTGTGGCCCGTGTTGGAGGTGAGGGTGAGCTCCTCACAGCCAAAGAGGCCGGTGTATAACGTGCTACCTCATCTCCAGCGCTACCGACTTCAGTCTATTTAATTTTCCCTTTGATTTTAATATAGATTTATTGAAAACAACAGTTATCAAAACAAACTGCACTGGCAAATTGGTGTTCGTCTGTAGCTGTACAAGCACCTATAAAGCTGCCAGCGTATGAAATAAATGGTGCTATATGGGAGGTCAGTTATTGCAATAGAAGTTCCCCAAGGATTTGCACTGGGCAGTTTAATATTTTTCTTACTACCCTCTTTTCTTTTCTACTATTTATGCCACTCTGTTTAAATTTAAAACACACAGCCATCTGCCAAGACAAGCCTCTCTGATAGAATCATCTCTGGTAAACGTTTTCACGAGCAGTCTCCCCTCCACGTGCTGGCAAACGCTGATGGGTCCTGTTCAAAGGCAGGCAAATGGGGACAGGGAAGCCAAGTTTTCTTCCCAAAATGCTTCACCACCTAGGCAAGCTCTTTTTATTCTTTGCTTATAATAGGGCTTGTCCTTACCACATGCTCCTTGGAAAAAGAAGAGAAAACAAACAAACAAAAAACAAACACAGCAACAACAACCTAAAAAAAAAAAAAAACAACACAAAAAAAAACAAAACAAAAAAAAAACAACACACACAACACTGATTAAAACCCTGCTTCTTGCCATGTTATTTAACCCCCATTCAAGTTCTGCAGCAGTATTGCACCTTAGGCAAATTGTACCTGCCTATCCATGGGCTCCTCCCCACACACTTCTAAAAAAAATCAAATCCAATCATAGTCTAAACTCCTTCATCAAGAGAGATAAAAGGGTTTCTGTACCGCTCTCCACATCAGGAGAACACAAATCAAATAACATGACTGTCAAATGAGGAGACGAGGTGTTTAAATGCCTATAGAAATAAGAACTCTAATTACAGAAACATCTATAATGTAACTAATATTATTTACATTAGAGCGATGCTAATCCAGACGAGGGTTAATGTCCCTGCTCCTAAAACATTACAGTTTAAATAGACAAGAGGCAGTGAGAGGGTGGAGGGAAGCATCAGTATGCTTGTTCCTGCTCAAAGACGAGGGATGGAGGCAAACTCCTTGCTGGAGAAGATGACAGTATGAGTATAAACCAAAAAGGGCAATAAAAATGTGAATTTAGATGTAGCCAGAGAAAGCTCAGTCTCACACAAGCTGCCTGGCGTGGTTTGTGAACAATGAATGGAAGCCATGGGTGTCTTATATGAGTCTCGTACTCACAAAAACATTACTCTGAGGTGGGCAGTGCTTGGATCTCACTGAATCAACATGGGCAGTCTTGCATCGTGCTCTGCAAGCAGCCAGCTTGCCAGAAACGAGCTCCTCCTGCCACTTTTTAAGGCCAGGCTGGCAGGTTTTCTGGACCTTTGGCTCCACATGAGATACACCAGCCATCATGCGGGGGCTCCCGGGAGCACGGCATCTTGCTTTGGTTGGCTGGGCCAAGCTGATGGAGAGCAAGAAAAGCCCTCTGTCTTCTGAACTTCACTGCCCAGCCCAGGCAATATGCAGACAGCCTTGGGAGCTTCTCACTCTCAGAGGCTCACAGGCACCTTGGAAGCTGTAGGATTCAAAGGTGAGAAGCCAGTGGTCTGCATCTCCCACAGTGGCAAGCTCCGCTACAGAGCAATTAGCCATTGGAATAATTTAACCCAGGGCAATGTGAATTTAACCCAAGAACAGCAATTTTGGACCTTGTTCTTTTGCTCAGTGCTTTGTTCAGCTCCATGCTTTGCTGCACAGCACATGCAGCCCATGCTCAGAATTCAACCTTTTGGGCTTGAAGTCTGCTCCCTGAAGGACCTCACCCAGCTTCCTGGGCCAAAACCCCCTCCACCTTCCGAGTCTGTACAAATCTGGCTGAAAACATCAAAGCAAGTACTTTGTCCTTTATCCACCGTGGTCTCCAGCACTGACAGCTCTTTCCCAGCATCGCAGAGCACTGATGAGAGGGCACCTTCCCCTCCTCCTCTGTCCTGCCCCTTCCCACTCCCTTCTTGCTCACCCCTTGCAGCCACCAGTCCTTTATAGACCACTTGATGTCCTTCCCCTCTGACCAAGCTACCCCAGTACAACCTGGGGTTGGATATGCCCTGTTTAGACCATTTTCTATCCGATGTGAATTGCTGAAGTGGAGGCAGAAAAAGCAAGCATCAACTTCTATAGCTAAAGCTACTGAAATGTGTAATGTGGCTCTGATACCTTTTTAGGG
Organism: Anas acuta; assembly: GCF_963932015.1. NCBI lineage: Eukaryota > Metazoa > Chordata > Aves > Anseriformes > Anatidae > Anas > Anas acuta. The sequence goes on along the minus strand of NC_088986.1, from coordinate 10,662,968 downwards.
GACATTGGGCATTCTCAGCCCCTTCAGAAACTTGCTGTAATGAAAACCAATCCCGTGCACCTAAAATGAGATGAAAATCTCTTGTATTTGGAGGCAAAGCATCCACACAATTTGGCGCTGGACCCAGCAGATTTTCCAGGTCTCTGGTAACAGTTCAGCACAAAAGGGAAAGCCGGCAGACAAGAAGCAGAGCATTAACAAGTCTGAATGACACGTGCAGCCAGATTGTCTGCTTCGCTGACAATTGATGCCATCCCCATTACCGGGAAAATATTGTAAGCATGCTTCCATAGCTCTCTGCAGCTTATTACTACAGATAGCCAGTGTTTCTTGTCATGGCTCCTGGCTTTTGTGAGCTGGTAGAAAATGGCTTGCTGTTCCCATGCCTGAATTTACTGGTGGAGAAAGCTGATGCACAGCCAGCGCGTGCCTCGCCAAGCATCCTTTGTGCTTTTGGATGCTGCAAAGTAGCAACTGTGTTATAAATACCATTCAGACAGTTCAGCTACCTCAGATCTACGCTCTGGCACTGCTAAAAAGACAGTCCTCGCTGGAGAAGCTCACTGTTACATCTCACCGCTGAGGATGAAGTGCATGACGAGGGAAGGGAGTCCCAAGATCCGAATTTGCACAAGGAGGGTGCCAGGAGCTCTGCAGACACCCCTCTAAGTGGACCCATGGGGCAGCCCAAAGCAGAGGTGGCTAAGCCAATTTATTCTCTCCATCTCAGCAGTGTTGAATGAACAGCAAGTGGTCTGGGGGGCAAGGCAAGAGGGCAGCAACCCACGGCAGAGGGAAGGTAGAAATGAGCACCCCACGGTCCCTGTGGGGCAGGAAGAGGAGGGCTGAAGGACTGGGTCCAGGGTGATGCTCTCAGGTAAGGCTCTGCTGTGAAAATGGTTGAGAAGCAGAGTGCTGGAGCACTCCCCTCCTTTTTATTAACATTTCCTCTTCCTCCAGCTTTCTGTTTCTTTTTTCTTTCAGTCCTGACGCTGCTCCTAAGGAAACGACCAGTTTGCCTCCCCTGGCAGCAGGGATATGACACAGGCATGTGGCTGCACACCTTCACATCCCTCTTACATCCTCCACCTGCAGTCAGAAGTGCCCTGTAAGGAAGGCAGCTGCGGTGGGTGGGCAGAGCAGGGATCGGGGAGAGGAAGGAACAAGCAGAATCGGAGGCGAAGGGAGGGCATCGCTGTGAATCACAGCAATTTCCTCTGATCCTGTTTTATCATTGGGGGTGGGAATGTAAAAGATGCAGAACCTGTGTGAACAAGGTCAAATTAAATCACATTTCCAGGCTGGGGAAATTACTTTTGCCTGCAGCAAGAGAGGTGCACAGCACCAATGAAGGAGGGGAGGCTCATGCCACCAGGCATGCTGCATCCAGCTAATGCGAGACAGGGGGAATTTATAATTAGCCCGCTGAAATATATCCCTGTAGGATCTCAGGGGAGGGGGTGGTCACACCAACTGAATGAGTAGGAGAAAGACCAACTGGGATCTGATTTCAAGCCTGCTCCTTATGGAAGACAGCTCATCCTTGTCTCAATGGACGTGTATTTCTGTCTCATGGGATGACACTACCCATGGTGTCAGCTACCCACACACTCTGAGGACTTAAGAGAGAATCGGGATGTCTCCAGGGCAATTCAAACCTGACTCAGCTTCGAGAACATCAATGGGAGGGCTCAGATGCTACTGAAGCTCAAGATTTCCTACAAGAGTGTCCAAATTTTCAGGTCTATTTAACATCTTTTGATCAAACCCTGCGTTTCTCCCTGGCACAGCCTTAGGGGAGGGAGAGCAATGCTGTGCACATGTGGCTCAGTGGACTGATGGAAGAATGGGTGGAAAACCAGTATAAGAATTGTTGAAAATTGGTACATCAGCCTTAGCAAACCCACTGTCTCCGCTAACAAAGGAAAGGGAGTGAGATGAAGTGTGCGGGTGATGGTTCTCAAGTCTGGGATGCCTCATTTGGGGTGAGGTGGTTGAATTTTCATATCATGAGTCCCCTTCACTCTCTCCAGTTTTGACTTAGCGTTGGAGGCGGCACAGAAGTTTGGAGGTGGAGCAGACCTAGGGCCCTCCGAAAAAATGATTTTGTGAATCATTTTGTGAATTCTGGTAAACTCGGCGCCCTCCTGATCCCCTGGGGGGTTGAGGTCCACAGGAATGCTGCAGGTGTGGTGAGTGCCCAACAAGGGCCATGAGATGTGGGGTGCTGGGACTGGGTGATGGGACATGGGGCATTGGAGCTGGATGACAGAAAAAAGCTGGCTAAAGATTCAGCTGGGCCAAGATAAAGAAATTGTGAGTGTATCAGTTCCTGAGCAGGCTTGTGTCTGACAGAAAGCTAGCTTGTTGCACGTATTTGCCTGCTTTAAATAATTTACTGCTAGAGTAATGTGAGCTGGATTAAAGGACAAGAGAGGGGCAAGAAAAGGGGATTGGAAACGCAGGTGAGAAGTGACTCGTGAAAAAGACTGGCAGAAAGAAGACATGCATTTCTTGGAGGAGACGGGTAATTTCCCAGGAGGAAAACAGTGAGAACCAGGCACTGAGACCTGGAGATCAGCAGCAGGAGCCTACCTCGGGTTGGAAAGCAAAAATTGCCTGAATTTGTTGGAAGAGATTGTGGCACTGGCCTCTGCAGCCGGGTCTGGGAAGCGAGGTAGAGCTGGAGCTCTGCTCATCACCCCTCGCAGGGAAGGAGGGTCCGAAGGAGCAGAGGGGCTCAGCACCTCCCTTCTGCGGGTGCTTCAGAGCCATGAACTCATTAGCACCCCTGGGCAGATACGTAAGGCACATTTTCCCCTGAGAACAGCCAGTTTCTGTTGCTACACATGTGCAGGGCACTCTGGATCGGCTTCTCAGGTGGTGTGTTCTTGGGCAAGAGCAACTTGTCTTTCTTTCTACTGTACAGCACCATTTCAGCTCGTGTATCTGTAGCAGATATTAATAACAATCATGCTGCACTTGGCTGCTGCAAACCCTGAGTGATGAGCGCAGCCTTAACTCACACAAGTTTCCCATTGATTTTATCTCATGTTAGGCTCTAACTAATCACAGGAGAGAGCTGCCTTAAAAGCTCCCTGGATCTGTCCTGCTCTGCTTTGGTCACCAGGCTAGGAGGGAAGGTGGGGGTCATCTCCAGCTCCCTGCTGAACGGAGGAGCCCCACGTCTCAGGAAGGCTCGGCCCCATGTTCCCCCCCTGCCCCACACTGCACAGCCTGTTTGGGTCCCCAAACTAAGCCTGATGTTGCCCTTGATGTGCACTCACAACAAGCACAAACAAACACCTGGGAGCAAAGCGTTGCTCTGCCTGCACACTTCCTCGGAAGTGGTCAAAGCAGGAGCCGTGCTCTGAGCCATTCTGGACGTGGCTCCGGTTTCCTGCAGCTCCCGAGGCACAGTTCAATGGCTTTGGCTTAGTTTTACTTGATCCCATTAATGACAAAGATGACAAACACATATGCTTTGCCTTTATAGCTATTTCACGCTTTGACATGATCCCGGGCAACTTACCTATGCTGTCAGCGTGATGGATGGTGCACAGAAGGGGGCTTGGACAGGTGTAGCTCCTGTCAGAGGAAAATATTTTTCCACACCATTAGCCTGTGGAACTCATAGCAACAGGATATTGCTCAGATAGGGATTCAGAAAAGCCCTGAAAAAGGAGTGGATGCTCGTAGAGAAAACAAGTGTCCAGTGCTGTGACAGCAACCAGCAGAAAGAACCCATAGGGAAGGGCACTGCACGGTGCCAGTCACACAGCCTCAGCTGCTGGGCTTTTAGGGAGAACTTCCCTCAGCAAAAAAAAGTGTCCCAGAAGTGCCTCATGTAGGGCTCTGTACGTCTTCTCCCAAGCAGCTGGGTCTGACCTGAACTTTGGAAATTAGAATAGTTTTGGTGGGTCGCTTGTGGACAGCGATGTAGGTGGTGGTCAGACGTCTGCCACCCAGTCTGCAAGCTCTTCTTTGAACAAGTTTTCCAAGGGGAAGGTACAGCAGAGAGCACCACGGGGCAATGGTTTATCATGGACACACAGCTCTCATTCACAAAATCCTGGCCGGGGTCTCCCCTCCTGCTGTAGAGCTTTAGTGACAAGCAGGATTTAAAACAGAAGCGGCATCCCGCAGCCAGGAGGGCCTCCTGTGTTACCCAGCAGAGGTCTGGGTGGTGATGCTGATGATGAGCAAGGAACCTGCTTCTCTGTCAGCCACAGAAAAATTTCTTAGGCTGAAAGAGATTTTCTCACTATTTTTCCTGTGGGTCAACCAGTCATTTAAAGGGCTGTTTGCTCGTGCTGGGAGGAATGGTGATGGGGAGCATGCCAGCTCTACGTATCACACTGCAGGATTTCAGCCCAGGTTCATGCTCTGCGAGAGAGATGGGACCAGAGGGGGGCAGCTGCAGGGGGAACGAGGGGATCCCACAGCAGCCCTGTGGGGCCTCGGGGCGATCCTTACACCAGTCACAGGAGCTGCTCGGATCTGAATGATGCTCCCAAACCCAGAGGTCCATCTTCACCTTGACATCCTTGCTAGGAGGACCAGAGCGAGCCGTGCCTCGCTGCAGAGCCTTCAAGCTCCTGTCCCACCATTCATAGCCACAAACCTCTCGATGCTGGGATGGAACAAGAGGGCAAAGCCACCTGGACGTGAGCGGCTGCCACCGCTGGCACCCCGTGCCCCCATCTCCTCCCAGGAGGGGACGAGTGGCCAGGTCCCACGGTGAGGGCAGGGCCGGTGGCACGCTGCTGAGACAGGCTGGCTGTAGCCAGCAGAGGGCATGGAGATTACACAGGCAGCCGGGCGTCACTGCAAGCCATGGGTGCGTTGAAGCACGACCGCGATCAAACAGTTCATTTGGATTAATTAATTCATTTCCCCCTTTCCCTTCCTCTGCCCGTACTTCAGGTGAAAGGATGCAAGGGAGAGCCTGGCTCTGGCTCGATGGCAGTGCCAGGGACTTCAGGACACGGTCACAGAGCTGCCAAATTCCAGCAGTTTCTCCCCATGTCACCTTCTGTAGGACTTTACAGCCTGCAATCGCCAGCAGATGCACCGCATCACCACGGGACCCCGCTGCGCTGCCAGTACTGGGTGATGCAGCCTTGCCCCAGGCTTTCCATGGTTGCTGCTGGAATTTGTCGTATTCATCTACGTGATTTTATAAAATAGCAGCTGGAGAACGTGATGACAAACGAGGCATCTTGCTTTGCAGTTTGTACACTGGTGTTGTACGAATGCAGCAGGCTTCCAGTCAGAAGCAGCGTTCCGGGTGTAATTTGCACATACACTTGACTTTCTGTATTATTGGTAATCCTATTGAAATCTGCATGCATAAAGTTAAGTGCATCTAATCAACTCTGCAGGTTCAGGTTTGTACGTATTAATTTCGTTTCGACTTCAGCATTTAGAGCAGCGTTTGCAGCGAGCAGTCACAGCACTGCGACGGTCCGGAACAGCCTCAAATTTTGTTTTTGCACTGAGGGCAAACATGAGATCAAGGTGTCCCCTATTGCTCTTAGAGATGAACAATACACACAAAGTTAAATCAGATGCTCAAAGTTATTTTAAGGTCCAAACTATCAGCACAGAATATATTTCAGTGGAAATTTTTCCTATGGGCCTCTGCGCATATCGCAGCTCCATGCTGGTGCGTGAGTCCATGTTTATGGATCCATTTGCAGGATCAAACCCTCATTAGCAATACAGATTAATGGTAATTACAAATATAAATAACTTGAGTGTATCTTCTCATTTTTCTCTGAAGACATTTCTCAGGGAAGCTCGCTAAATGCCAGACTTATTCCTTAAATCCAAAGTGTATTAAGTTCCTGTGTAACAGTGCAGTAACATAAAGTTAAATAAAGCTGCATTATTTTTTTTTCAGGCCTCCGAACATGCGGCTTGGTTCTCAGCTAGCGTAAATTGGACACCAGCTCTGGATTCAAATCCTTTTTTCCATACTAAGGAACTGAAAAAGTGAAAAATAAAATAAAATTGCTTTTTGGCTAAGAACAAAAGTAAGCTAAAATCTGAGGGATCGTTTTTCATAGTGTTGTAAGTACTGAAAATACGGCCTTATAATAAAAGCACTTTCTTAACCAGAATTCTGTAATTGCTACCGTGAAGTTGGGCTGCAAATGTTCACAAACTGAACATTTTCCCCAGGACCTGGGGAGATAGGGGCTGCTTTTAATGTGTTTCCCTGACGCGTGTCAAAACACTGATGTTATTTAAAAATTGGCTTATCCGGACCAACCTATGGAACATTTACCTAAATCCTCTGCTGTTTGGCCCTGCTGGTGTGCAGCACAGTGCAGGATGAGTGCCTTGGCAGTGTGTGGTGCCCATCAGCACAACTGGTTGTGTCTGGGCACGGCTGTGCCGCAGCCCAAGTGGCAGCTACGTCTCCAAAGCTGTGCCAGAAAGGCCCAAACCAATGAATCACAACTTCTGTATATGAAGTAGCTTTGGTTTGAGCAACCAGGCTGTAAGCAGGGGCAACTGGGAGATGTCAGCAGTGAGTGGAATCTGTGCACAGAGGAGTTTACTCACAATTCGGCTGAACTTCAGAGCAGGGAAAGGAGCTATGATGGGCGCGTTTAAAACGGGCATGAAGCTCCTTCACCCGGGTGCTTTCCTGAGTTGAGGAGCTCGAAATGCCACATTTATTTTGAAATTTAAATGTGAGAAGAAAAAAAACTTATGTATTTATTTATTTATTGCTACATTTACTACCATTTCCAGACTTTATCATTCCAGAGGCGTGCAAGCAGCATGACTGCATCAGACCTGCCCCTGAAGTGCCGTAGGAAGGATGGATCAGGGTCAGCCCATGGGAAGAGCAGCCCCCTGTGGCTGCACCAGGTCCCAGGCTAAGGCCTAGGGCTGCGGTTCTGACTGTGCCTGTGGACACCTTTGAACGGGTGGAGCATTCACGCTCCAGCAGAGTTTTGGGCAAAAACAACCTCTATACTTCAGTGATGAGTCACTGCTCACACCAAAGCCGCGGGATGACATCAGCACACAAACCTCCTCTTGCACACGCACACACACAGGACAGCCCGAGAGGTTGATGGTGTTGGTGGAGAGGACTTTTTTTTCAGTGTGTAGTGTCATGTTTTGAAAATGCTGGTGCAGAGTTAAGAAAGAGCCCAAAGTGCTCGCCATATTCTGTTTTTTTAAGGACAACCTGAAATCATTGAGCAGCTGAAGAAAAAGCCAAAACAGTTCCCTCCTGGGTGGGATAAATGAATCTCTCGGACCAGCCCTTGGTTTTCATGAGGAACAATAAGGCAGGTCTTCCATCTGATCCCCCAGCTGAAGCTCTCCCTTCCATCCCATCCAGTGGGCAGCTTTGGCTCCGGACAGCACCGGGGCTGGCCGAGGTGGAGCGTGTGTGCAGGAGGGTTTGTGCAGAGCTGCGACGTGCATCCAGGATGCATTAAAACAGCGATGTGCGTGCTGTGCATGTGGGCTGCGACGGGGAAAACACCACCAGTGTCAAGTCCCTTGTTTGTTGTCTGGCTCTGCTGGGGATATCCAAGGCAAATTTGGGGATGGCATTACATCTGCCCATCCCTGGGCACCCCTGGGTGCCAGGACGAGTATGGAGAGGCCGTGTACCTGCCAGCACCCTGGGGGGCCACCCGTGTCACCTGCCCCAGGGCTGGATGGTTCTGGGGTGCCCCGTGGGGGGAACACTCCAGTTTGGGAGGGAAAAATACAACGGGTGCCAGCACCTAGCAGCGGGTGGGCAAGGGTGGCATGGAAGGGCCGGGCGATCCACGGCACCCCGGGAAAGCAGCAGCCCCCCCCTCGGCTCCCCATTTGGGCAACTTGGGGGGCTGCGGCCGGGCTGCGGGTGGGCTCCCGGTGCTGGACTGCATTTCCCAGCCTGCCCGAGCGCCCTAATGTATGCAGTGCCGAGCCGGGCTCCGTGTGCGAGAG